>NW_026522047.1:9910000-11160000 GCF_021234435.1 Artibeus jamaicensis
AGTATGTAAGGGGAACTTCCCACCACTAAATTCAAAGTTCTCTTCTTTCACTTTTCTTGGTTCACAATTTTTTAAAATCAACCTATGCTTTAAAAAAATATATTAATACCAAAATAATTACAAGATAGGTAGTACCACTATATTTACAACATACTTCAAGATTTATAAACTACTCACTCCTTCCGTTTTAATGCACTAGAATGACAAGCTCACGATGAAAGTAAATACATCTTGACAGGAGAAGAAACGTGACTCGAGGGTGTCCACGGGGGGATAAATATAACAAAGGACTTTCATCAGAGCTGCTAAACGTGAAATGGCATTTTCAGCTGCAGAATTCAATAAGGGCTTTGTAAACCCTATCATTTAAATGCAAACCTAGTATCAACAACTTCCATTTTTTCATGTGTTTGAAGCTGAATTATTACTATTAAAACAGGAATCAATAGTTTTTCTAACTTAGAATCTCTAATGATAGAGAAAATTTTATATTAATAACTATATTGTTATTGCATATTTTTTCAATAGAAATTGCCTTAATTTGGGGCAAATTTAATTTTATGATATGATCCTGGTACCTGTAAAGGAAAAATATATTATTTTTTACTTACTGTATAACTCTAGTACTTAAATGTAGAATAAATTTTTCCATTGCCTTGTATTTATTCATATCTTAATTAATTTCACAAATATTTTGAGTATATATATATATGTATGTGTGTGTATATATACATACATATATATGTATGTATGTAAATCTATATCCACTGGTTATTTTTATTAACACATAATTCTGTGTTATAATATTTATTTAGTAGAGGTACTTGTAATGAAAATATTTGGTTCTTTTGTAAAAACTGTGATAAATACAATTTAGTAGTTTTCTATAACTGAAACTGAACTTAATGAAAAGATGACATTGTTGCTGTAAATTGACTTCTTATCAGAATATATTGACTTTGCAAATTGCAATTTAAAAGCTATGAATAAAGTATAATTTGGGGCTTCACTGATGTCTAGAATTCTCAGGAAAATATATGAATACATCAGTTTAAAACACCTTTATCTTCCTTTTCCCCACACTTCCAGGTTGGTTTTCCCAAAGGCATTGCTCTCCTATGTCTTCTTCAATATGCTCACTTTTTCTCTTGACCATGTTAACCAACTTCAGGGCTTCAGTGTGTGTGTGAACCCGACATTGGAACTACAACTATACGTAATTCATCCTCCAAGTGATGGTTCTACAGACGTGTAATCAAACGCTCCACTTGGAGGCTCCGACTCACTTCAAAATTGAACTCATCTTCTTTTCTAGAACTGCTTTTATGTTTAGGGTTGTTCACTTCTCAATACCCTCCCAATCATCGAAGGCTGGAGTGTTGAAATAATTCAGGTCCTCTGGCTCCCTCTACTAATGCATAGTCTGCTTTCCAGTATTATTCCTCTTGTCCCCACTTCTTGATTCTGATCATTGCTATTAAAATATAACAATTATGCCCAGGCTACTGTAACATCATTTCCTTATTTCCTGGCCCTCAAACTCTTCCAGTGCACCTAGCACCCATGCTCAACAGAATTTCCATGTAACACAGATTAAATCATGTTCTTTTTCTTCTAATATCATGAGATGACTTTTATTTTAAATACATAATGTGAAAACTGTCAACATAGGAGTGTCATATTTTCAAGAAAATATCTACATTTATTCCTTATTCCATCCAACCAAAACAAACGTGTGCCCCCTCACACATGACTCAGGATTATACGAGTGCTCTCGCTGTGGACTTCAAAGCAGTCACCTGTCTGCCAAAATCATCTGCAACTCCAAGGCAAGGTTCAAACACAGAGTCACCTAAGAAGCCTAAAGATCTTTAACTTTTTATTTCTGTATAGGAAATATTTGATCGTCCCTCATAGAAACACTATTACATACTGTGTGTGTGTGTGTGTGTGTGTGTGTGTGTGTGTGTGTACAATTTAGGGACCCTGAATGGGACTGAGACACGTTGCCTCCAGTACATCATGGAGCACTGCCTAACAGTTGCTGTTTTCAAGATAATTTGATGATTTGAAAATCCCTGATGGAAATCCTGTAATTTTGCCATTTTAAAGTAGGGGAAGAATTCAACAGCTGCCCATCATGCACGGACCCTCTTCCACATAGTGAGATTTCATGACATTTTATTACCAGTCTGGTCTGATTTATGAAATGCATACAAAATACATTTGCAGACCATGCAAGATATTAGCCCATTAATTAGATTTGGCTAAGTATCAACCCCTTTGATCAGCAGTGGTATGAAATCAGCATTTTTTTTCTTTTTCAGATGCACTAATCATAAGAAAGATAGCGGGCAGCGAGAAAGCATTAAATCACTACTTATCAGCCCTCCCTGGTTCACAGAACTGATAGAGCCTATGGCGGGCTCTGCTCGAAATGGTCACACCGTATTAATTAGTTTCATTTTATGATTATAAAATGCAAGGAGTTCCTTAATGCTGACCAGAAATCCTATTGTATTTCTCTGGTTAAATCATTCTCCTCTTTTTTTTACGTGTAATTGATACATAATTTTCAACAACTTGTCTTTCTTCCTCACTTTTAACTGAGTCCATTTTTCTCCATTTCAAGGAGAAAAAAGAAGGACCCAGCGAGAACTTCTACAAGGTCTCACAACCACAATCATCCATCCTGCAGAATCTGAATCTATCTATTCTGCTTTCCTGCTTCTTAGGGATTTTATAAAGTACTTCCAGTAAGGCCAGCTCCTCCCCAGATTTTCTATGTCTAATAAATCTCCTTCTCTATCTCCTGCTCAAAGACATTACTCAGGTTAGCTTCCTTTCATGGGTACCCTTGATATGTGACCATTTACAGCAAAAAGTAAATGGTCACACATCAGTTTTACACATGTCAGTTTCTTACATCAAGTGTTCAAGACAATTTGGGGTGTCCCCACTGAAAAAAATATTAAGAAGCTATCTCTGAAGAAAGGTGCCACTCTGCTGTGACTCCGTGTACAGATTGGAGCCGGACATTGCTCAAAGTCCTACCACAAAGCGGAAAGCAAGCTGAACAGAGGGAAGCAGGCCAAGAAACAAGGAGCACATCACTGTCTCTCCACGTGTCACAGACACTTCTGTTGACCTGGAGGTAGAGGGGGAGAGGGGTACCTGCAACTCTGAATGAAATGGGAAGTTTCAGGTAACTGTAAAACTAGATATTCCAACTACAGATAAGCAATCACATTGTGCCATTTAAAGTGACCAAAAGATTATGTATTATTAGTTAACAGAGTTATGGGATTGCTGAAGTTCCATGCAGAATAACAGTGGTGTCAAAATAGGTTACTCTGGTGGATTGAGCATGGGCCTGCGAACCGCACGATCGAGGTTCAATACCCAGTCAGGGCACATGCCTGGGTTGCAGGACAGTCCTAGCAGGGGACTCACAAGAGGCAACCATACATTGATGTTTCTCTCCTTTTCTCCTTCCCTTCCCCTCTAAAGATATATAAATAAATAAAATCTTAAAAAAAAAAACAAAAAAAAAATAGGTTACTCTGTTATTACTATCCATGAGTCCTCATTATTCTATAACAAGATTATAAAATTTATAGAAAGCTGTCTGGCTTCTGACAATAGCCAAATGTTTACTCAATTAATTAGACAGAAAATTAAAAAAAAATGTTTTTCCTAATTAAAATTTTTGTTTTGTTTTATAGTAGAGTATTTAAAATAAAAACATAAATTTTATTTTTCTTTCCACTGCAGCTTAAGGATTATAATTTTATTTCTCAAAATATCAAGGCTGCACTATAGAAATGATCATTTTTTACCTTCTAAAAGATTTTAATTTTAGTTTTCTTTTTAAAAGCCTATGTTTAATTATAGTAATAATAGACTTCCTTTTAAAAAGCAAAGAAATCCTAAAGTTACATTGTTTAGATTTTAGTTTTTTATTGCATTGTAATGGCACTTATGCCTTATTATGTTTGGACTGGACAGAAGTCAAAATATCAATGGCCTGTCTAATTTATTTAGTGAGATTTATAACTGGATAATAAGACTAAAGAAGAAAAACAAACCAAAAGGAATTTTATTTTTAATAAAATTACAAATTCAGACATCGCAATTTTTTCATAGAACATTCAAACTGCAAATATTTTCCAGTCGACTTCAAAAAATATCCCCATTTACCTCACAAAAATGTCCCCATTTACCTTATTTATATTCCCAAGAGATTTCCAGGAGATTATTGTTTCTGGGCAAGTGTTGAAGTTGTTTTCATACAGTCTCCAAATGTAAAATAAGGAAAGTGACCCCCGTTTCCAGGAGTAATAGCAAAAACATACACTTGTTCATAATTTCCCTTGGTTTGCTGAGAGACACCTCGCTGTAATTTGTTTTCTGTTGCTGTTTCATTAGGGTCTCCCCACTTCAGGGGTTTCTGGGGAGGCCCCTGACCAGCTGGGAGTGGGATAGGCCTTCCGCAGAGGGCACTATGGGTAGGTCAGTCTCTTCAGTGACACCCAGGAGGCCATCATGGATGTTTCTGGTAGGACTGCTCTCCTAGGAAGCTCCAAGCAGTGCAAATGTTACAATAATTCTGGGGCCTGGGAAGTCCAAGACCAAAATGCTGGCAGGGTTAGCTCTGGAAAACTGTCTTCTTGGCTTACAGAGGGCCACCTTCTCCGTACGCTCTCACAAGGCAGAGCAAGAGAGAGCCAGACATTGTAACCTTGTTAAAAAATATGTAGCAGTCATCTTAATCTAAAATTTAATCATATAGGAAGTTAAATTATTAACAGGTTAATAATAAATATTTGAGAAACAATGATAATTATTATAAGCCATATGGTAGTTGATAGTTTCGTGGTATTTGAATTAGACACATTTATTATCATCAGTTGACCATCACATATTGCGCCTAATGCATGTATGCTTAGTATACTTTTATTTCTGTGCATTTTATTCCCCTGGCTCTCCATGTTTATTCTCCTAAATATCAGTATCAGATTCTGCTTTTATATCAAGCGCTGATGTCATTGGGGCAGCGCTTGGCTTGTGGTCCAAGACCACTTAGGTCAAACCATTTTGTTCATAAATGAGAGTTATGCTCCCACATTTTCAAAATTGCTGCATCTTTTTGCACTAACTAGATTGTGTTTAGATAATTTTCTTCAATTTGATGTGACAGTTTTCTAAATTGTTTTTCTATTCAAACCTTCAACTGTGCCAAGATTTTATGAAGTGCCAAGTAAAACTGACAAAATAGAGCCAAATACCGCTGGTTTCAATGAAATAGTATTTGCAAATAGCCTATTAAATATTTCAGTGCTGCCACTCTATGATCTCAATTCATAATTCTCCTTAAACAGTGTATATATTCAATTTATATTAAGCCATTGCCTCCAAGGTGTCCTTGCGGAAATGTGTTCCAATGGCATTTAATCACAGGTGAGCGGATCCTACCGGGCTCTGATGTGCAGACAGTAAATCATCTGCTAATGAGCTATCACAATTTTAACCACCTACATATTTTGGCAAGTAGTAACTTAACTAGAAAAAAATAAATAAAAGAAAAACTAGTTATATATGCATTAAGGTCAAAAATAGGTACCGTAACAAAATTAGGGAAGATCTTAGAATTTTCATTTTAGAATTCACTTTATTATATGTTTGTTTTGCTTCTGATCAAACAAGGAGGGCTTTTCCCCTGCATATATGGTTTTACATATATGCCTATAATCACATACCCTTATTTGCTCAAAGATGCTTGCTAGAAAGCACCAAACTCTGTAAGACAAAATATGAAAAATGCTATCAAATACAAATGTGGTATGTATGCTTGTATGTGGGGGGGGATGTGCACATAAATACATATACATCAATCCATGTCTGTAAAGGGAATAGAAGGTAGATTTATATACATTTATTTATGCATGATGTCTGGCTGTAGATATATAGAAAGAGACAGAGATTTACACATACATGCATGTATACATGTATGTTTTGCATTAGTATTTGGATATTTTGAAATATTCACACAAGTCTTTGGTAAGTAGATATGTTCCTAATCTACATTCCCTTAAGAGACTAAAACAAACCAATATGTAACTTCACATTTTATTGCAGAGGAACAAAAAAGTTATTTCTGTTACTCTAAGTATAAGATAGCACATTAATACTACTATAACTAAATAGAACATAGACTAAAATACAGTATAATTAGAATAGGAGTTTTGGCACCTCATTCAGTGGCACTACTCATCCCAGTTATTAAACTTTGACTGAAGGATAGCTACTTTTAGAGAGTCTGAATTTCACTAAACAATGTAGTTTCACAGCAATTAAGGAACAAATATTCAGAAGGCTGCTAAGCACTGGAATCATGGTTTGTCAGTAAATGAAATTAATTTTCTATGTTTTTTTCTCCTTGTATGACTGAGTCTATTTAAATATCATAACTTTAAAGGTACAGCAATTCAACTAAGCAATCATAAAACATTATTTGCAAATATTATGTGAAATTAGGCAGCTCATGAGACTATTAGATGAAGGATTGTCTTTTTTTTCAAAAATAAGTAAAAATATTAATCCAAATATTTTGAGTTTAGGGGAGTTAAAAATTAAAAACAGGGTTTACAATCTTTTTTTGAGATAATTTGTGACTGTATCTCTTTAAGAAATTGCAGCTTTTGTCTCTTTTTAACACACAAATTTTAATAATAAAAGACAAAAATGAAAATTGCTTTTAAAATAGCTTACCAATTGTCACTAACTTTTTGAAGTTATAAAACTTGATTAATTTCTAAGATATTAAGACTATGTAGGAAGGAGAATATATTATCCAATAATTGGTGACTCAGTCATTCACACAAGAAAATAGAAACAGAAATTGAAAATATAGCTTTTAAACATAGTACCTAACATTCCTTATTATTTAGCAAAGTATCATTATGTATTGTAAAGGCAAATATACAACTCAAGCTGCCATATTTATTGCATTTAATAATTTACAAATCAGCAAGTTTTTTTCAAATAGAAATAAGTTACAGCATTTAAGTGAATGTGTTCTGTTTTGTTTTTGCTTGGCTGGTTAGAGGTTTGTCTCTGGGAAGGCAGGGTGGTGGTACTGACCGCCTTTGTACGTGTAAACAGAATCATTGACATCAATAAAATGCTCTGTGAAGGACACATGGACAAAACCAAAGAGGAGTAGGATCAAGTGTGGGAAGCTGGGATGGCTGGGATGGGGGGAAGTGTTAGGGGAAAGTGGAGACAATTGTACTTGAACAACAGTAAAAAATAAAATTAAATAAAATGAATAAAATAAAATAAAACAAAACAAAATAAAATAAAATAAAACATTCTCCAGCAATTGGGAGGTATACTTTTTAATAAATTCCTCCATTAATGGAAAATATAACAAGAGTTACTATTTACTTTATTATTTCTAAATATTTGTAACTTCATTAAGAGGATATAATTTTCTCTTGTGAAGCCATGGAAAAATATAAAGCTTTGACTACTGACTTAAAAAATTTGTTTAAAGTATAGCCAGAGAAGCAATCAACAAATTTTATGGCAATATATGTTCTTGGAAGAGAAAACAACCCAAAGAATTCAAATAATCTGGTATGAGACAAAGCAGCTCACCTAGCAAGATCAGAAATGCAAAACCAACTGGCTGAAATAAGGTTCTTTTTTAAAAAAAATTTTTTTATTGATTATGCTGTTACAGTTGTTCTATTCCCCCCTTCATTCCCCTCCACCCTATCCCCCCATCCCCACCATTACCCCCCCTTTAGTTTATGACCATGTGTCTCAAGTCCTTTAGATTCTATATTTCCCATGCTATTCTTGCCCCCCCCCATCTATTTTCTATCTACTGTCTATGCTACTTATTTTCTGTACCTTCTCCCCCCTTCTCCTCCTCCCACTCCCCTGTTGCTAACCCTCCTTGAGATCTTCATTTCTATGTTTCCACTCCTGATCTAGCTGTCCTTTTAGTTTGCTTTTGTTTTAGGTGAGGTTGTTAATAACTGTGAGTTTGTTGTCCTTTCACTGTTCATGTTTCTTTAACTTCTTTTTCTTAGATAAGTCCCTTTAACATTTCATATAATAAGGGCTTGGTATGAAATAAGGTTCTATGCTAAAAATACTCTAGAACATCATTTAGGAATTGCTAGGTTCTTTAAGCTATTTAATTGTCTCAGGATTTTTAGGCAATTTATCCAAGGCTATGCAACAAAATGTGGAGAATAAAACAAATAACGACAAATATATGCTGGATTCAGAGGTTTAGTCAAATGAAGCAATCCGAAAAAGGTAAGATGCAACAAAAATGTCTATTATTTATTACCATTTTTAAACCAATTTGCCTTTGGCTAGTGTGCGACTACTGAGGAAAATTAGGTTAAAACAGGCAGAGTGAACTGATAGTGAAGGTTTAAAAGTGCTGTAAGTGCTATTTAACTTTGAAATTTTAAAATGTCCAATGTTTGAAATGTGAAATGTAAGTCTTTAAAATATCATCTTAAAATTAAATATCTACATAATTATGCTAAAATTATAAAATTAAGAAAATCATTACCTGAAATCTAACTTCTCATCATACTAATTATTAAACTTTTATGTAATTATACACTTTCAAATATTTCTATATATATAATGTACAAATGTAAATAAAATCCTAATGCATAAATTATTTAGTTACAGTGTTAAAGGGATATATAATAATGTATTTAAGTGTTATATGTTTCTATTACAAACATATCTGTTTATACACCATACATATCTGAATTTAAATTGCTTTTGGGAATGAAAGTAGACAAAAATATTTTTTGAATTATGTGCTTTTCACTAATTCTTAGATTTAATTTTAAAACAGTAACATTCTGCAATAAATATTTTTATAGTGATACTTTACTAGCTGATAAAAATACTATTTAAAACTTTAATAAATATTATAAAATATTAATTATAATAGTATAATTATAAAATTAAATATCAATTGAGAAAAGAACTCAAGAGAATAAAACTAAACATTTCTTTCTGCATCAAAATCATGCTATTTATAGGTTATAAAATATAGATAAGTTAATATAAAACATAATTATTTGGTTATATTTGATACATGACTGCTGTTATAGAGGTGGTCCCCTTACTTCGATGCTTGTTACAACTATGATTGAAACTTTAAAATCGATGTGTGAATTTCTGATTTAGTTGATCTGGGCAATAGACTGGGCACCTTGGATTTTACAAATGTTTACTGGTATTTTTCGTGTAAAACCAGAGTAGAGAGCCACTGGCTGGCATCTCCAGTGGCATGAGAAAACTGAATTTGGCAGCCCGACAGTCGATTTGAGACCCTGAACAATTTCTCATCAAGATGCTGAAGACCAATGGAGAAAGTAAAGATACTTTCAGGTGAGAAGAAGCAGCCCCTGGGAACAGAAATGCATCCAAGTGGACAAATCCGGGTGGATCTTGATCACATCTTTTCGACCAGGGACCATTGCAGGTTTTGTATATTAAATTGGATGTGTTATATATGGACTATATATACATATATGTCCTCAACTAGAAAGTAGGAGATCCACTAAACACATATGTTTATACACACACACAATACATACACAAGCTCACTCACACTCATAATTGTAACAGGAGATGCATGTTCACATTAGGCAAATGTATGCCCAAAAGCATTTTATTTATAGCAGCAAGGTAGTTTTTACTCAAATACTGCTTTCATACAAACCTGGTATTTCCTTGTGCAAGATTTATTTTCAATTCTAAAAGAAATGATTTTCTGGTAAGTGCTGAATGAAATAACCATATTCAAGAGGATTGTATTTAAAAACTATTGCACAATATGCATAGTTAATTCAAAAAATAAATAACTTTACATATCTAGTGTTTAGACATAGTAAAAATGATATCTCCGTTGTCTGTGACCAAATTGCTGTTTTGGTATCTTACATAAAAAAAATCTATATTTTCTGTGAATGAAAGCTCAAAGAATTTTATTTGCACTCTAAAATGCACATGGCAAGAGGATCTTAAATATCAGAAATGTTATTAATAACGTGTTCTGTTGTTTGTTGCCATATGTTGGCAAAGGGCAGGCGTGAAAGGCTTTGAAGTGGGCATGTGCATTTCCAGAGAGATCTCTCACAGGTGTTGAAGCTGTACGGGCCTCAGATGTTCTCCAAGATCTGAGACAACAGAATTGCTCTCCAAACCATTAACGTTTGAAGAGCAACTGCACAGATGTTCACTCTTTTATTTAATATTTCAGACAGCTGCATTATGGCCTTGTGTTGTTTCTGCACTTCTTTTTTTTTTTATAACATTTAAAAACTAAACTTGGTTTAAGGTCACTTCTGATGACAGTGGAACTGTTCTGACAGCTGCTTAAATGCTTCTGACATCTGCTTTGGAGAATGGAATTCCTGTCTTTCTTCTGCCTGAATGGATGCTATGTATTTTTCTTTAATTTTCATTTTTTCAGCAAAGTCAGTGAAAATGAAATAATTTACTGACAGGTGGTCATACTTGGGACATGCGAACCTGCGTATATTCCTTGCCTTTACAATTTGCTACTCCTTAATGAGAGACAACTCTCCCAGACATAATACACATTTCACACATGTAATTAAAAATAAAGGCTTTATTTCATTTGTACTTTATGAGCTATAAAACATTATTGCTTGTAAAAAAGAATTCCCAAATGTTCATTGTCACTTCCCCAAGCGATGTAACAGATGGTGAGTGCAGGTATATTAAGTATAATTGGTACAATAACATTAAAAATACATGCAATTATTAGAGGTTAGTCTAAATATTTGTGTGAAAGACCCTTGGGATGCTCGGATCTGGCCCGGATCAGGGCCTGGGAGCCCTGCTTTTCCATGTGGCTACAGTTCCTATTTAGGGAATAGCTCTGGAAGATCTCTGGGGGCGTTTTCAAGTTCTCTGCATACTTGAGTTGGGAAATTGTCTGCAGGTCATATTTTATGCCATATGACAAACAAAAAAGAAAAAAATCTCGGTTTGAATTTTTATCCTGATCTCAAGGAGTATCAGCAGTATATTTTGCCCCAGAATAAGCAAAAATGAACTGTGTAAATGCTAAATATGACAAAATCTGGTATAGCAAAGATACATCTCTAAGAACGTTTCTCTGGAAAACGTGGACATATTTTCTGAAAGATCTGTGCATGGCTGTAGCTACAGAGCTCCAAGGGACTACTGGACTCAGCTCAGTGAGGATGAAGGCTGATCACCTGGCCCTTAAGAGGCCAAGAACTATATGGATAAATTTCAGGTAAGACTGTACACCTTTAGAAACCACCATTGGGAGCAATACAGCTGGAAACATAGTCTTATGTCACATTAAAATAGCCACTGGGATCTATTGTCATGCACAACAACATAATTACACTAATTAGCAGGCAAATATAATGTAAGAAAACTAACATTGCTTTATTATATTAGAGTCAACAAAACTTATATCTCATTGTTTCCATTTTTACATATGGAGCATCTAAATCCTCAAAGTCTTAATAAAATTATTTAAGATCTTGTGGCGAGTAAAAAAACAATGGAAAATGTGATACTATGTTTGGTTAATTGCAAGGATTATTTTCTTACCCTGTATCATTTTCCTTCCTCCATAGCTGCCCAGTAGTATCCCTTATCATGGGGGATATGGCTCCAGACCCCACTGGACGCCTGAAACTGCAGAGGCCACTGAGCTGTACCTGCGCTCTGTTTTTCTGTGTGTGTAAACCTCCCATACAGTTTGGTGTACAGATTAAGCACAGGAAAAGATGAACAACAATAGCTACTAATGTAACAGAATGGTTATAACAGTACACAGAAAATAATGGTGATCTAAATGCTCTCTCTCATCTCTAAGTATCTTACTGTGTGGTACTCACCCTGGTGCTGATGTGAGAGAGTAAAAAGCCAAGGTGATGAGATGGAAGGAGGTGAAAGGTTAGCATTACAAGGCAGACTTACGCTACTTCTGACTTTCTGACAATGAGTAATAAGCACTTTAGCCTTGCTCTTTGCATACCCACATCCCTGATGTGCCAAGTAAACAGAGAACGCCACACTTGGGAAATGCTTAGAATTGTGAAGGACCGTAACAATTATTTAGTCTAAATCACCTATTTTATGGAAGAACAAACAAGGCAAAGTCACCTATAAAATGAGCTGGAATTGGAGGAGACATATTAGATTTTAGGACCGGTGCCCTTTTATTCTTCAAAATGACAAACTGGTAGAATGTTAGAAAGTATAATAAATACCCAGCCTGAGAATCTGAAAGACTGGATAGAATCTATCAGGATTTAGCAGGTTAGTGTTATTCTAGAGTTCTTTTCTTCACAGGGCAAAGTGGTGACTCTTAAATTCTCTCCTTTCTTTTTTAAACGGAATTTCTTTTAAAGTAATTCTTTTTAAAATTATTTTTCAATAGCTACAAAAGTACAGCTACTTTTCTTGGTAAGATAACTAAATTTTTAAAAAGGTTTATTTTATATATCATCATTATTTAGCACTTAAATAATTTATTCTGTACCTAAAATATGCCTAGTGCCACGTCTAGAGTCGGAGGTAAAAGAGAAAAGGAGCAAGAAAATTAGCAGAGTTTCTATTCTCAAGGCACAGTTAAGAATGTGGCATGGAGAAAAAAAATCAAGTAAACAAAATTGAGAGAACCTACTGATATTGGTTCAAATCAAATTTTATCTTTTAAAAATGCGATACCTTTATATTAGTTTGTTAGTTGTCATCATAAAATTTTAATAAGGGCTAGAAAATCTGGCCAGGAATTAGCCTGTGTTAAATATTGAGTACAAACAAAACTTTCTTCTGCCCTCATGCTTATTTTACTTTTATATACATATTTTGAATTTCCAATAATGAGCTAGTCCCTTTAGCACTTATCTGCAAACTAGGCAGAAGAATCTTAGCAGCTTATAATGTGTGAATTAAAATAATAACAATTGTAACCAGTAATATTTTATAACACAACAAGGAGCTAAAATAATTTTAATGGGTATTACTTCTAATAATTTAAGATACTTCTTTTTAAGCATCTTTTAGAAAACACACATTTTCAATATTGTGAATGCACTAATTACTCTGCTGTAAGCAGATGATGGTAATCTAGACAAATTCTTGCTCTTCTTAAAATGCAAGGGCAGACTGGGAATCCATTTGTTGCCACATTTTGTTCTAAAATTCTTCCTGTCAGTTGAAATGATTCTTCAGAGAATGAAATTATTTGCCCCTGATCTAGTAGGAAATATTTGAGAATCTCATAGTAGAGAAGAGAAGTATTCTTCATCTAACGGTGGCCAAATCAGGGCCAGTCCGGGTCAGCGCAGTCAGTAATGAGAGCAGATTCAGACTGAAAGCTACTCACCACCACGGGCAGAATTCAGGAGGCTGTGTTTTGGTTCTAGAAATGGATAAGCGGTTTATGGCAGTTTTATTCACACCTTTAAATGAGAAATGTGAACTCCGCAACCTGGGATTTAGGGCCTTACATTGTGTGTGTGGGGGGGGTGGGGGTGGGGGAAAGGCTACACTGTAATTCTTGACTGCAGAATAAAAGGAAAACCAGGAAAAATAGTATATATTTAAAATACATATTTACCATTTACCTACAATTCTTATAGGTAAGAAGAACAAACTATGTTCAAATTAATATGTCTATCCAATATATCTTCATAGAAAACTACTTTAATTTACTACTACATATAAAGTAATTAAGACATAATGGAGCAATTGTTTTTTATTCATACATTCAAGTTCAGAGAATTTAAATGTTAACATGTTTAAATAATACATATTCTTCAATTAAAAATAGCACAGCTTCATTTTTCTTTCCCCAGTTTGACAGTTTGCTGGAGCTTTGATTACTTTTCGGGTGCTGGTATTATTTCACCGGCTTCTCCATTTGAATGACTTCCTCATTTCAGCAAATTGACAAGAAATACTTTCCAAGAATTATTTTTTTCTGCTCAATCAAATTTCCATTTGATATGTGTTAATTTGGTCTGAAATTACTTTCCTGTATTTTATCAAATCCAAAATGCAGAGGAGGGTAATTTAGGGTGTTTTTGTACTTATCAAAGCTCATTGAGCTTATCAATCAATCAATACTTAGAAGACTAACAAATATAAAGGATTTTAAAAATGCGTAACATTAACTACCCGGTGTTGGAAAATTAAGGCAACCAGACTAGTTCGTGAAATCTGTGCGAAAGACTTCTTAGTAGCTAGAGAATTCACAGGAATAAAAATAGTAAACTGATGTGATCTAGTTCCTATAAAAGATGACATTGTTAATCAAGCCCTATATTAGAATACACAGAATACCTACACACATTAGAATATATAGAAATTCGGTCCAGAATAGGGCAAGTATGTGTACATGATTATTAAACTCAGAAAGCTACACTTTCTGAGTTTAACTCAGATACCTCCCTCTGGTTTCTATGGGTAGCTACTTAGTCTGTCTTTATGTTTCACCAAATAACTTAAATGCTTATAGTCAATTATCTTATATCTTTGAAATGTGGAATTTCATAAAAATATATTTTTACTTACATCAGAAAGTATTTTAAAAATTTTTGCATGCTACTGTTACAAACCTTTATTTTCCTTGTGGCCTTTTTTTTTATTATATGCTCACTATTGCCTTGCCACTTTTATATGCTAACTACTTACTCTGAATAGAAACAACATTCTCTTCTGTTAAGTGTATTTAACTATATCAGCATGATGGCATCTTAAAAAAATCAACCATAGAGGCTCTTAGGTACTCCAGGTATCATCATTTTTTTTTTGTACCAGGAATCCAAGATTAAAGTTTCACTGTTAGTTTATTGCTTCAAAGATAAAATAGTACTTGCTTTTAGAATATCGCTCTGATTTTTATAAAGTCTCAGTATAAGTACTATAAGGAAACTTTTACCAGCAAAATAGCATGCTAAATATTCACATGTGCACACAGGCTTTATTTGATATTCTCTTTCAATGTGGAGTAACAGAAGGGGTGCTGTAAAGGAAAGTCAGACACAGGCTCTGCTGCCGGGTATCAGACTGCGCCCATAACAACAAACACTTTACCACTATCGTCTTTGTTCTAAGGCTAGTTTTCAATTTGTGCTAACAGTCTCAGTTGTTTAAGACAGTCATTATCGATTCTGGTTACACTTGAGAATCAGGTGCAGACAGAACTCTTTGACTTGAGATTCTGATCCAGCAGCCTTGTGGGGGTGTTTGGCCATCTGGATTTCTTCATTTTGATTCCAGTGCTCAATTAGATTAGAAAAGCAGTAGTGGATAGTTATTAATACTTCAATGTAGCACTTAGCAGAAAGCAGTGTACATTTACAATTCAGTGGAATAGAAAGGGTTTATGACTGCCCTGGATAGTGTGGTGGCTCAGAGGCTTGAGTGCTGGCCTGCAAAGTAAGTGTTTGCTGGTTTGATCCCCAGTCATGGCATGTGTCTGGGTTGTGAGCCAGGTCCCCTGCAGGGGGCGCATGAGAGGCAACCACACATTGATGTTTCTCTCCCTCTCTTTCTTCCTCCCTCCCCCTCTAAAAATGAGTAAATAAAACCTTTAAAAATAAATAATAAAGGGTTTATTACTTTGTCACTTTCACATGAGACAAGAATGTTATACCAAAGTGGAATTAATTAACTTTGTAAAGGTAAGACAATCTTGTATACTAGATTGAGTCATTGGCCAGTCTGGTCCAGGCATCTGACAGTGAAAGGGATGATGTAAATCACCTCGGGGGTACATTTGGATAACTAAAGCAGCTACTGGTTCTTTCCTTGTTTCTTCTGGCCCAGTAACATAGTTTGTGCTTTTTCTTCTGTTTTTTTTAAATGTATGTCTTTTATTTTCTCATATTTATTTATTTATTTATTTTAAGATTTACTTACTTATTTTTAGAGAGAGGGGAAGGGAGGGAAGAGAGAAAGGGGAGAAACATCAATGTATGGTTGCCTCTCATGTGGCCCCCACTGGGGACCTGGCCCACAACCCAGGCATGTGTCCTGATTGGGAATCCAAGTTTGGTTCACAGCCCGTGCTCAATCCAAGGAGCCACACCAGACAGGGCTAGTTTGTGCTTTTTCACAAAAACTATGGAAAATAGGGACAGCCCTCCAGGAGTCCTAATTCTGTAGTAGTTCACCATTTTTTTTGCATCAGGACTCCTTTGCATGTGACTCCTTTTTGCAAATTGGTACCTGCCTTGACGAAATACCCCATTCCTTAATATCTATGGTAATGGCTATAATCAAATACACTGTGTAATTATTCCTGTTTATTATGTTTGTATTTTTTAAGGAAGTATGAAGGACCATAACAGCTACTGAAGCAGAGTGGCTGCTTGATATTTAATTGAGTTAATTATTAATATTTCTTCCACAAAGTCTGGCTAACAGAAAGGAAAAGATCAGGAGACATAGGATTGACAGGTTGAATAATTGGCTTTTGCTTTCTTTTATTTAATTCATGAAAAATAAACATGCATAAAAGTTGAAAAGGAGAGGTTAAAGTGATAGAAAAGAGAAAATGGTTAAAACATTTTTTAATATTCTTTTTTTAACTTATTTTCTAACATCTTTATGTTATGTATAACCTTACACAAATGTAATAAAAATAATGATAGACTCTCTGCTTAATGCATCAGAACTTTTGAAAGGAAAGATATAAGGTGTTAATTCAAATTTGGGACATTTTAAAGTTTTTCAGTTACATCTTTTCACATGGTTTACTCATATAAATATGAAATAACATGTCTTTTTCAAGTGTTCAGGTTTTAATCCTCAGAAAGTAATCTCATTTCTTTTATTTTCAAATTATTGGAAGAAAGTTATAGTCATATTCATGAATTGAAACATTTAAAACATAAATATAAGTTCTCACATTCTATATTAATTATTAAAAATTATGTCAGTTTATAATCATCAAAGATATGGCAACATTTATAGAAACTGTGGTGAACTTACATCTCATTCTATATTTTCATATAAATCACATATATTTTAGAAGAAAAAATATCAAATGATCAGCCTCAAAATAAGACATTAAAATGTGGTATGAGAGTATGAGAGAAACCCATGCAAAACATATACTTAGATAGCATTAAGAATGCAGGTCAATTTCTGAATATATGTAGTGGTTACTTAACATGTATCTTTCCTGGAAAAAATACATATAATGATCAACCCACACCAAAAGGCAATTTCGAGATGTGTATTAGAAAGTTCAGAACAAAAACAAGGAAAGTATAATATTTGAACTTCATTTTAAGTTCAGAGTGTCTAACAAATATAAAAATTGTGTCTATGCATACTTTCAGTATTTAGTTTTTCTTTTAAGTCACAGTTAAACAATATTTGCCCTTAAAGAAACATTGCATGTTCAACATACATTTTTGTGAAATAATGTCAGTTTGGTTTTTAAAGAATCATCTTTTATCTGAGTTGAATGTGTCCTCCTGGGAAGCTAGATTGGCTTGGTGCTGTCTCACTGAATGTAGGTCACTGGACTCCTCCAACTGCACTCATTTTTCTGATGAATGGCAAATATTTCCCCCCCTCATTGCTATAAAATTCTTTTTTTCTGCTTTCCTTTCTCCTTTCTAACTGAATGCTCAATCAAAGGACATGTTCATACTGGATGCTAAGATTTCCCACACACTCGGGAGGTGTGATGTCTGATTAGAGTGTACACCTTACAGGAAGCTCACCCATGTGTAATACATTAACTTATATATTGTTCCAGTTTCCCCCAGTGGATGCCTTCCAAGACCTGTAGTGGGTACCTGAAACTATGAATAGTACAGAACCTTACATATATATTGCTTTTTCTTATGTTAAAGTTTAACTTATAAATCAGGCACAGTAACAGAGAAACAATAATAACTAATACGAAAATAGAATAATCATGACAATATATTGAAACAAAAGTTATGTGGATGATTTTAGGCAATTATTAAGTAAAATAAAGGTTAGCTGGATACAAGCATTGCAACACTAAAACAATTGATCTGGTTAATCACAAGGTCTAAGTGGCCAAACAGCAGGGAGAGTCTATACCTTGCAAGGGATGAACAAAGGGATGATTTAAGTGGGTTGGAGCAGAACTGTAGGAGATTTTATCATGCCACTCCAAATGGCTCACAATTTAAAACATTGCATTGCATTGTTTCTCTCTGAAGTTTTCCATTTATTACTTTTGCATTTATTACTATTACATTGCATTGCATTAATGCATTGTTTCTCTCTGAAGTTTTCCATTTATTACTTTTGGATCATTATTAACTGCAGGCAACTGAAACTGCAAATAGCAAAACTATGGCTAAGCGGGGACTCTTGTATTTTTAACAATTGAAATTCAGTTATGAGTACCATACAAATAAAATTTATACAAGCTTGGTCAACCTTATTGAAAGCTATATCTCAAAATGTTTTGGTCTACTTAATTTTGAAAGAATGCTCTTTAAAAAAAAAGAGTAGCTTTCCACAACCAATGTGTTTTCTCTCTGTGGCAATGAACCATAGAATTTTAGTTAACTGATATAAAGGTTCTTCTTGTAGATATACTTCTGTCATGATCCAATATGAAATGTTAAGAGTTTATGATTTAATTAAACTAACCAGCTTGAGACTATGTTAAAAACTACCAACACAATAGTGTAGCTTTTAGATACAATACTACACTAAGGAATAATTAATTTACAGCTGTGTTTCCAAAGTTTTTGCTGGTTGTAGCCTTCATGAAATGCTTTATTCCATTAGGTTTTTAGATTCTATGTTTCCTTTGAACCAATGAGCTTTTCTATAGAGCTGTTTGATCTATTAACCTTATTCTGGAAGGTCAAAATGAAAACATCAATTCATCAGTTTGGGCAATGCATATTTATTGTGTTCTTAGAGTGATTTCTATCCAGGTCTGGAACCTGGAGACTCAGATGAGATGTTGCCTTAGCTCCAAAACACTACTCAGGGATAAACAAGTCACTGTCATCAGGACAAAAGGTCCAACAATAAGACCATGAAAGAGCTGAAGTCAGGCAGCTGCTGGAGCTGCCGCCTTTGGTCCAGAATAGTCAGAAGCTGCTGGAAAGTTTAAAACCTGTACCACAGAAGAAGCTGATACTGGAAATGGGAGCAAATAAAACCTGCGATAGTTGCCAATGCAGAAATACCATGCATTGCACTGAGAGAGGTCTCAGAAAGCAAATGGGAATGTGTGCCGTTTGTGTCTTCACTGTTTACACTGTGGCTTTAAGGCCAAGTGTCAGCGGATTCTACTCATGAGTCTTCCCAGTGCAATCCACACCCCCAACCCCACTGTCAGTGCTTTGAAGAAAGGAGAGGACTAATTCCTGTCAGTGGGAAAAATCCAGAGAGGGCATCCTGGCGTTCATCTGCCCATTCCTGACTCCTGCAAAGTCGGGTAGAATGCAAAGACCACTCACGAATCAATCATTTTAGAATACAGCAAAATTAATTTAATATAGGGCCTTTAGATGACAGTACAAGATAACAGGAAAGAAATGGTATAAGGATGACTGACTAATGCATACAAAATATTTCACCTCTAATTTTAATTTGTCTTTCTATGTTGAAATGCTCGTGTGATATTAATGTTTCATAGTATTTAATTTATCAAGTATATTGAAAATCATAGCATTGTATTGTGAGGATATTTTATTTATAATATACTTATAAAATTATTGTTGAATATATTGCTAAAAGATAAAAATAACTTTAAAATGGCAGAAAACATTTAAACAATAAAAACAATAGCTAATTATTACATTATATCAGGGACGCATTATTTTGTCAATATCAATAGATTTTTACAAAATGAAAATTGTATTTACTTTTCATTCAAGAATTTTCATTTACCAGTCTGCAATCCCACTAACAGTGAACTAGGGTCCCCTTTTCCCCACACCCTCTCCAACATTTGTTGTTTGTTGCTTTGTTTATGATGGCCATTCTGACCGGTGTAAAGTGGTATCTCATTGTGGTTTTATTTTGCATCTCTCTGATGGCTAGTGATATTGAGTATCTTTTCATGTGTCTCTGGATCCTCTGTATGTCCTCTTTAGAGAAGTGTCTGTTCAAGTCCTTTTCCCATTTTTTAATTGGGTTAGTTGTCTTCTTAGAGTGCAGTTGTGTGAGTTCTTTGTATATTTTGGAGATTTTCTCAGAAAACTAAAAATGGACCTGCCTTTTGACAACAATTCCACTGCTAGGATTATATCCTAAGAACCCTAAAACACCAATCCCAAAGAACCTATGCACACCAATGTTCATAGCAGCACAATTTACAATAGCCAAGAGTTGGAAGCAACCTAGGCGCCCATCAGTAAGTGAATGGATCAAAAAATTGTGGTACATATACACCATGGAATTCTATGCAGCAGAAAGAAAGAAGGAGCTCCTATCCTTTGCAACAGCATGAATGGAACTGAAACGTATTATGCTGAGTGAAATAGGCCAGGTGTTGAAAGACAAATACCATATGATCTTACCTTTAACAGGAAGCTAAACAATAAAACAAACAAGTAAGCAAAATAAAAACAAAGATGCTGAAATAGAGAACAGGGGGACAGCGAACTGAGGGGAGAGGGGAGGGAATTTCAGGGGAAATAGGGGAGGGATTTAGAGGAACAAGTATAAAGGACACAGGGACAACTAAGGGGGGTAAAAATGGGAGGGAGGAGGGGTGCATGGGGCAGGGCGGGCTGGGATGGGAGAAATAGACAGAAAACTGTACTTGAAAAATAATTAAATAAAAAATAAATTTAAATTTAAACAAAAAATTAAAAATAAATAAATAAATTAATTAATTAAAAAAAGAATTTTCATTTAAATACCAGTTTTGTTTTTCTGCTTCCTTTGTTAGTTTTACTACTTTCTTTTTTTCTCATGAAAAGGTCTGGTGCTTTCTGTTTTAGAAGATTATTTCTTATTGAATTAATTTGGTATGGATTTTAATTCTCAAACTTCATAAGAGTTCTACATTGAAATTCATGTTAATAGTGTGGAACTTTTATTTTTGTGTAATGTATTTGAACATTTCATAGTAGCACAGGGAGCATAGATTAAAATCACAAAGCACTTCATTTGAAATTACTAAATAATGTTGTTTAATCCTTAATTCTGATAAAATTATGTACTCTATTCATTTAATATTTTTCTGTTGGTAAGTTAACATAATTTTAAGTGGTAGCATATGTGTACAGGATATAGTATTTTTGAAAAGTCATTGATATCTTAGGTAATATTTCAAAGGTGTTAAAATTAGGAGTATCTGACATTCTTTATCAAAACATCATACATAAAATCTAATGATATTATATGTCTACCCAAATCTCTCACTATGTGAAGTACTCAGAATTTATTTTCTATTTAATCAAAATTTAGCTTTTACAAAGAAGTTATTAAGTGTAAGAAATTAATGATACTGAGGAAGTTTCAGGGGGAAATGGCAACCAATGTACTTGAACAACAACAAAAAGTATAAACTACAATAAATAAATAAAATCTTTAGAACAAGAATTAACAATATTAGAATGACACATGGGTATGAACACTGAAAAGAACTACTAGAAGACATGCAGATGTTAAAATGACTGTTTCTGTGATTGTACAAAGTGACTTTTGAACATTGTTTAAAATTAGTTTACTTGTATGCACTAAAGTCTGTATTAAGCATATTGCTGTCATTTTTCATGGTGTATAATTTGCAGATGCACTTCAACAAAAATGATTTAACAGTTGTAAAATGTGCATTATGCAATGTTCACTTAAAGACAAGCTTTTACTGTGCTTGTCTTGATTTTCAAACAAAATTTTATTTCACAGAACATTAATTTCTATTATGTGTTTTGTACTTTGTCATTAACACACTTTCATTATTTCAATAAACAAAACTAAATATGGTATTAGTTGTTTGGCTAAATGCTTGAGTAATTTTGCCCAACTGCTGAAAGATGAATGCATAAATATAGTAGACTATTGTTTTAATTATATTTATTGATTCTAGAGCATTTATACTTTTTAATTTATTTTTGAACAATAGTGTATTTATGTCTATAAATTGATTAATGGATTGTAATCCTAGTCATGAAATAGTAGAATCTACAGCTGGCTAAGTAATGTGTTTTGTTACAAATTACTTAAATTACAGATGCCAAGCACAGTGTATTCTCCATTTGACAGAAGTAGTTTGCCAAGAGTCCTTTTACTATTATCTCTTCCCAGTACTGGTGCAGCTGTTGGAAATGTAGCTCTCCATCCCAAATGAGTTGGGTCACAAAATATAATCTCCAAATATATAGTCTCTATGAAAATATTCCAAACTTGAAATGACAAATATATAACTATATGTTTTTAATGTGTAGAGTTACGCAAATTACAACGACCACACTAAAACCACCCCATTTATGAATAAAATTTAGACATTACTTAAAAATTATCTGTGAGTTCATGATGCCCTTTTTGTTCAAGGCATGATAAACAGATATATTTAGGTTAAAATTTGTTTTGTTTTTGTAACCCCCAAGACTGTTTTCCTTTCGCAGCAATTTTTAAATGAATGGATGAAAAATAAGTATATATATATATATATATATATATATATAGAGAGAGAGAGAGAGAGAGAGAGAGAAACATTAACCACATTGAAAGAATTACTCAGAAGAGTCATATACACACACACGTGACTCATATATATATGTGTGTGTATATGAAAAACATCTATTCTGTTCTTGTGTAATGATACTATTACAGGGATGACACTATTTATTTGATTTTTCTATTGAGTTTTAGGGGGTGTTTTTATTGTCATTCAAGGACAGCTGTCTCCATTCTCCCTCCACCACTGTCCCTCCTATCCACCCCCACTTCTCCCTCTCAGTCCCTCCCCCATCTGGCTTTGTCCATGGCTCCTTTATATGTTTCTTGATGACCCTTCCCCTTCTTTCCCCCATTTCTATTTTGGATATTAACCCCTCATTAGATAGATGATTAGAAATTATTGTCTCTGATCGCGTAGGCTGCCTTTTTATTGTATTGATGGTTTCCTTTGCCGTGCGACCTCCATGAATTTCTAATTCATGTCTTACCTTTTGTTTTGTTCTCACATCAGTTCTTGCAATGACTCTTCTGAGTAATTCTTTCAATGTGGTTAATGTTTCTCTATAGTCTTCTGAACAATAAATTCACTACAATAATAGAACACTCACCAAGAAGAAGGTGGATCATAGGGAGAAATAAGATTTAATTTAGATTTTAATTTAGATTAGATATTGATAATTTCCACAGGCTCTGGGTTACATGACCATCATTTGGGGAGGAATGAAATCCTTCATTAATTTTCAAGAAGATAAACAAACATCACAGATATTCAGTGAGGTTTCAAAAGAACCATAGGCCTTTCTTTTTCAATAGTACCACAGCTAACAAATTTATTGGCTTTATTAGTGCAGAAATACAACAAGACCATAAAAGATAAAACTGTTTTTGCAAGTTTGGAAGCTACATGTGCAAATACCACAATAGACAATATAAAATGTAACAAAGGTCAAATATCAAATAATTTAATTGCATAGGAAATGCAAAAGACCCCCTTTTATTTAAATAGTCAGCCAGAAAATCATATGATGTGCTTATTATTTTTTTCTTCCTTCTTTCCTTCCATTTTTTCTCTCTATAAATTTGATTCCCCAAGTAATATAAAAGTGATTTTTATTTCATTTTAGAAATGATTAGTTTATTCAAAAGTACAATGTACAAATGTGTTTTTCCCTTAGTTCTGTACAAGAGGTTTCAGAGATACCTGGTTCAGACTATCTTTTACATACTGTTTTTTTTTCCAGATTAATTTTAGATTCAATGAAGGTTCCAGTCCATTTCTCTTTTCAACCTGCATCTGAACCTGGGCTGTATTTCTTAAGCTGGGTCTACAGTCTCTATGCTGCTGAGTTCATTGTGGTGTGGAGGTTGAGGGCTCAATTTTAAATAATGTAAAAAAATATTTCACAGCTATACCACTTCTTATTTAATTAGGACTATTTACATCAGTATGTGTTCATCTCATTCATTACAAATAATTAATAGTTGGCCGTCTTGATTTATTATTACCAGTCAAAATCACATTCCCAAATTCTACCTGGAAAAACGAATGCATACTTCAATACAGAGAAAGTCACAAGTAGATGTGAAACTGAAATGCACTTCTGGTCTATCTCCTTGGTAAATATTTCATGAAAGCACTTGAAGGAAGATAGCAATGATCTCTCTGTGTCCTGGGCAGGATTGCTCTTCTCAGGTAATACCACAGCATAGGTATTCATTGGCTTTTATGCACATCAGCAAGGTCGCCGTGGAGATGTTGTTGTGCTGACTGAATAACCTCAACCGCAACTGAATATATAATGACCGCTGGAGCGTACATGACATTCTTCGGAAAATACTGTGCTGAGAGCACCAAAAGGGTTTAGTTTTTAAGAGAAAATGCCTACCTTGTTTTGCTCATACTTTTAGGTAGTGTACAAATACTGAAAGTAAATGTATGCCTTATATGAAAAAATGAATCTACTAAAATCTAAAAGAATCTACTGCATGTATTTATATGGTGACATTATGCTTTTTATGTAAAATGTAAGATAATTATCTTCATTTGATGAACACGCTTTCATGCTTACACCGTAGTAAAATATATTTATACTAGATCATTTTAACAGACTTAAATTTTTAGAGCAGTTTTAGACTCAAAGTACAGACTTCCGCATAGAGCTCCCACCCTCACCTGTGTGTAGCCTCCCCAGAGTAAAACATTTCCTACAATTAACAAATTTACACTTACACATCAATATCAACCAAAGGCCATAACTTAGCACTGGGGTTCACTCTCAGTGTTGAACATTCCATAGATTTGGACAAATATTTGTATTCGTTTTAACCATAAGAATCAGCACTATGACTATGAACCCGTGCCCACCTGGCTGCCCATCACACAGTAGCAATGCATGATCCTTCTGATGCTTAATAGAGCCACATTTTACAAATCAGTGTCTTTGCACATGCTAAGTCATAAATGTGAAATGGAGATGAAGACGTCCAATGACTGTGTTAACATTTACCATATTTCTAATATAAAATAAATATTTAAATAATTGAATTTTATCAAAACATTGCCATTTTATCATAAAGTTAAATAATCTAACTATTTAACATGTTTTTCAGAGTACTATTTTGTTTGTTTTCTTAAGAATTCTGCCCTGGCTGGTGTGGGTCTGTGGGTTGAGTGCTGGCCTGCAAAGCAACGGGTCAATGGTTTGATTCCCAGTCAGGGCATCTGACTGGGTTGTGGGCCAGGTCCCCAGTAGGGGGTGCACAAGAGGCAACCACACCTTAATGTTTCTCTCCTTTTTCTCCCTCCCTTCCCCTCTGTCTAAAAATAAATAAATAAAATATTTGAAAAAAGAATACTTTGTGTATTTTTTGGTTTTGTTTTTTATTGAATATTGAGTCTATGAAGTAAATTGATCGAATACTTATTTTTAACAAGTTTTTTAATAGATTTTTTCCTTAAAGTAAATTTCAATTCATTTACCAAACATTTAAATATCAACAGCCTATATCTGTAATTGGGGCTAATTATTAGAGATGTAAATAGGTAAAGTATATTAAAATGAACTGTCAAGAAAAATAAGTGTTAAGAAATGACCAGAACACATTAAACTTTCAAAACACTTATAAGTAAAGTACTGGGGGAGCATCTGAACCCAGACTTCTGGAATAGGTAAGGGAGCACCGTTTGGAAGAGATCAGGACGCTAGTTCCTGGAATCATGTTCTATCAGTTGTTCGGTGCAACCTGGAGTGCGCATGCGATTACCACTCCCAGAAGGAGATTGAAACAGACGATTGAAAAGCTTGGGCTCCAGTGAGAGGCAAACATTGCTTCAAATCCTCTTGTAAATTTAGTCTGCCCGTAGCCCAGTGATTTTCCCTACTGCGGACTCCCTTCATCACGCTCAAAGTGGATTATACAAGTCACATAACCAGGTAGCCCATAGGTTGGTAAACGCTTTACAGAGTGCCAAGTTGCAAAATCCTTGTCCAAGAAGGACATTGGAAATGTCACTGGGAAGAAAGAGCTCGATCTGTTTTTTCTGATGTCAACATGTATTTTAAAGGGAAAGTGAAGGGTTCTTGTTGTAATTATTTTGTTTTGAAGTGGTGGGGAAGAATCTAAAATCAAAGCAAGACCTGTGTTAAGGTAAAGTCCCATCCTAGAAACCCATGAAATATTACTATCTGTTGTTATAGCTTGTTATAACTATTATTTCTAACCTTACATTTATTACTATTCTGTTTAATAAGTAAGTATATAGTGAGCATGGAGCTGCCTTGGACCATGTGCAGATTTTCAGTTCTAATCTCCAGAAGAACCTCAGGACCCTGGGGCCTCCCTTCTCCAGTAGACCTCGTCTCTGGCTGCTTTTAATATTTAGTGCAGGTTAATGTTGTCAAAGAAATATTTGTTTTGTGAATTTTTCGTGTGTCAGTTAGTACACACCCCTCTCCTTTATGGACTGAGTAATCAGTGTTGCCTAATGAACATAGGCAAGAGCTGGATGAAAAGAAGGAGGTTTAGAAAGGATTACTAAAATAATATAGATTGTGTAAGTTATTAGAAAATAATCTTTTAGTTTATAAATTTCTAGTTCTAGAAAATTTGTTCTTAATTCTCAACTGACACTATGATTTTGCTTATGTAATAGCAATGTGTATATATGTTTACAATCTTTAATAAAACTATAAACCTTACAAGAAGTGGGATTATGACTTGGTCACCCTCCTGTGTTAATGATATTTCAGGTGTGTTCTTTCACACCAGGTTCAAAGATTTGTCGTTGTGGTGTAAATTTAAATCTCTGGAAATAAGGCTCTCTACAAAACATTGAAGTCACTGCTTTTTTAGAGAAATGAAAACAAATTGAAATATGATCTTATTCAAAATATAAGAAGAACAAGATTTCTCTAGCTTTTAAAAAAATTGAAAGTAGAAGTAAGAACATTACCAAGCATGCATCATACATGTAATTTTATGGTGATATTATGTCACATAACATGTAACAGACATTTATGAAAAATGTCCAAAATATCAGGCATCGTTGTAGGCTACTGCGATTGTTACAACGCTAGTGTTTTGTCTGCTGGTTTGTTAATCTTCCAATAAAAAATAATAATTTCAGGCAGTAGAGGCTGCACTCCAATGCGCTGATGCTCCAATGTCATTCAGAATATTTATGCAATCTAAAGTCGTAGTTTTAAAATGTGATTTTCATCTTTAAAGACTGGCCTTAAGTAATATTTTGTTTTGTTTTGCTTTGGTTATGTTTCTTCCCCTCAAAAAGAAAAATCTGATTCTCTAAACTTGTTTCATTGATTAGTTTTAGGAAAAATGAGTTTTCTGGTTTTAGGGCAAAGCAGAAGGTTCATTTGTTAAATTAGGCATTTGCCTAATGGATGTTTGAGGATAAGCAAGATTAAGGTCATGGATCTTTTCTTGTTGTCAGATAATATGTTAAATGAAATCAAAGGGATGATAAACAAGGGTAATTGCAGAGTAAAGCATTCCCCCGTAGGGTCCAATCCAGAAATCTTCTAACACGTCAGTTTTCAGAAAAGACACTGAAACTCTTCTTTCAGGTAAATAGTAGGGGCAGATAAAAGAATCATTTTCAGGGATTAAAATATTATATTCACTTTTAAAAATAACAAAAATATTTTTGATAGAATTCTGATTGATTATATTTACAGGCTATTTGTGAAATTATTTGTGGTAAAGGCCAATATCTTTTTAAGCCAAAGAGAGTAATGTCAGTAGTATTAAAACAAATCAAAGTCATAGAATGTATACTTAAGCAAAGCCTAGATTAACAAAACTTAATAAATTTAGAAAAGTAAAAGACATATATATATATATTACTATTTTACCATTCATAGTGAAATCCTAAGGGCAATGGTTTGTTAATATTTTTCATGGAGACTTGTATGTTCAACAGTTTATTTATCTTTAGATATAGGCTGACATTTTTTAATGCATATATTGTTCATATTTAGAATACATAATTTTATGTAAAAATGTCTTTTTTACAATGTGATTGATATTTTAAACTTTAGCAAATTAAAAAAATTAAATACCTGTGCTCATGTGAATAACACTTTTCTCAAAATACTTTATAAAAATATATGTGGTTAAATACATTTGCGGTACACCATTTGACCTCTACATTTTTGTGATTGTTAAAAAGACTCATTCTTAGCACATGATGTTTAATATAGAAGTTATTTATTATATAGCATATTTTGTTCCTTGGTAAAAAAAATGAATTAGGTAAAAACCTTGATGGAGAGAAAACACTTCTGGGAGATTTTTTTCCAAATTACTATTAGAGTGTGTATTTCTTCCTAATCTGTTTTTAAAAATTGTATCTGAATAGCCTTGGGTTCTTGACAATCTTCAGCAATCACAGTCCATCATGGTGACAGCTTTTATCTTTTATTGATTATCGGAAAATCTGGCATTGATGGCACATTGGCCTTCAGGATTGTTTACTCAACTACTTTTATAAATTTTTTATATACGCAGAATGCATTTCTTCCGGACCTCGGTCAGAAAGGCTGACATTATTTCTTTCATATTCTTATTTTCTTAAAAACTCAAAACATTACATCTCATATGTCCATATTCAAATGTATTTCTGTTTACTTTCTATGAGGTTTTTAACTTTAAGTGAATGAATTGAACAACTAAACTAATTCTGGGTTTTTTAGACCTCTAGTTTACACTAATAAAATTATCAAAAATCCCATTCACTTATCAACTTTAATCATAACTGAAATAAGAGGTTTCAAAGTTATAATGGCTCATCTTTTTATGTTGTAAATTAGGGAAAGTTTCTAAATCAGTCTTATATTTGAAAAGCATCCCATTACAGAAAAAGAGGCTAAATAGTAACAATAAAAAGATAAGAATATCAAGAATTCTATGTAAGCCCCATTTACAAATAATGAGCAAAGGAAATAATCACTGTTTATTGATTAAAGAATCATTGTTTTTCTATTGTAACTTAATTGATATCAAGAAAAATTTGGTCCCTGGTAACTCTCACTTATTATGAAATAAAACAACACATAAAATAATAAATAAGAATACAAAATCCTATATTTTTTGTTCTTTTAGGAGAACATGGAAAGTCTATTTCTTAAACTTAATTTTAAAAATGGGGGGGATCTTGAAAAGTTAAATATGACTATATGGAGAAGATTTTCTATGTATATTATTTAGTTTTTACTATATACAACCATTGAACTAATGCATATATAATTTTTAGATAGTGCATCTAGGAATTAATGGTTCTAATAACATTATGAACTCAATTTTAAAACTTTTTATCAAAAGAGTTTAAATAATCCAACTCATAAATTGCACATCTGGAATTTCAAGAAGTATCTGTCTGATTTTATAAAGCATAAAATCACAATGTTATCCAGCTGCCCCATACTGTTTTTTGGAAACAAATTTTCCACTTGAACGCTGATTGGTGACAAAGGTGAGTCCTCAAGGTTCCTTTTCTCAAACAGAGAATGGGGTGATACCAGACACCAGACCCCACAGACTCCTTTCTCTAGCAAAGCACCCACCCCAGCAGTTTCCATCTTTACGCGACCACATGGATTCTCCTGCATCCTGTTCCTCTGATCTTGGAACTGAGTGAGCATGGGCGGGGGGTCGGAGGGGCCACTCCTCCTAATGACTGACAGCAAAGTCTTGCGTTTGACCAGACAACAAGGCACTGCAAGCCTAGCCAAGCAGACACATGAGACTAACCATCGCAGTGGGTAGAAAATGTAGTTTTGCTGTTTCATAACATATGATCTTGGGCAGAATATTAACGCTATCTACGCCTTAGATATGTCATCAATAAATGAAATCTGGAACAGTAATTTTCTTATGGGTGTACCCCATATATTAAAATTGTGCCAGCATTTAAAGATTAATGTTATTTATCATTCATATTTTATTGTTACATGGCACAACTTAAGCCTTTTTCCTAGATTATAATATTGCCCCAGGTGATGTCTGTTTTACATGTCTTATTGAAAATGGCTGTGGCAAAAGGCATCACCAGACATGGAGTATCACTTAAATACTTTCACTTTTAATCAAGAAAAAATGTAAATAAGCACTAACTGGTAATTTACGAAATATAAAAAGTTACAAAAACAAAGCAAAGAAGAAAAAATAAATAATGACAAAGGCAGAATTAATAAGTTAGAAAAATAAAATAAAAATTGATTAATCTAGAAGCTGTCTTCAAAGCAGGAGTAAACAGTTAATTCTTTGATGTTATTAATTATAAAAATAGGAATAAGACTACACAAAATATAAACCATGAAGTGGAAAATATGAGGGAAGCGATACATAAAACAAAGCTTTTCAGAATTCTATGGTAATAAAATATTCAAATACAATAAAGTGGATGTTTTTCAAAGAAGGACTAATTTATTATAATTATTCAAAAAGAAAAAAAACTGAAAGTGTCCAATAACCATAAGATAAACTAAGATACTTTTCATATAAATTACTGTAACTAATGTACTGAATTTATGTTACTACCTCTGTAAGAGACCGCCTCTAACTCCATTGAAATGTGATCTTTTCTGTCCTGTGCAGTGAAATAGAGATTTGCCTCACATGCAGCGAGTCGACTAGCTGACCCTGAGAGCCGGTGTGATGATGAACTTTTTAACGGAAAAAGGCTCAAGGTCTTGATGAGCAAACACGTTAACTTGTTTGCTTCACTTTCTATTGTTGGGTATCCCCTAGATGCCATGTACTTGAAGGCCATCCTCATTATTTTCATATTTATAAAGATTACTCTATTTTTGGTCATTGACAAGTGCTTTCAATAATTTTGTGGTTCATTTGGTCATGAACTCCAATAAAGTGCTTTTTAGACCAAATTACTCTAATAGGGTTTTTAGTAGCTCAACCATTATTTTTAATGTCCATTAAGGTTTGGAATTATGTCAACAAAGTTATCAAGTATACTCAACAATAATATATAATCAATAAGTTCTAGTAGATATTTGGTAAGCCTTTTCCTTATAAAATATACATTTTTACAATGTTGCATTCAAAGCATCCCTAAATTTATTTAGTTATATTTAAATTTTTGAATTTTAATTAATACAAGTATACTAAAATAAATGAAACAAGATATTTCCATAAAATGTGGTCTTAGAACTTTTATGGGGAGAACTTACAACGCAGTTAAAAAGAACTTCCTGCTAGGTGATGTTTGCTTATATATAGTCAATTATAGAAGCTACATTAAATACATCTTTTTGGATTTTGCTAAAACAAAAATGTTCAATGTCAAACTCAGTCCACATTATTATAATGAAATAGTTTGTTTCTTCAATTGAATTTTAAGTTGGTGACTCTAACAGAATCTGCAAAAATGTGAGTATTACATCCTGATAATATACAATGACAAATCCACAATCTTTTCTATTCTAATTAAAGCATGTGTAAACAACAAGTATTTTTACCCTTTAGGCTTTTGTTACAATTCCCATATTGATAACCCTTTTGTAATATTTGAGTTTACTCCTATTTATGTGTGTGGTTATATATGACATTGTCTTTGATTCTTCTGACCACTCAGAAGGAACAACGCTGCTACTACCTGACTTTAGATTTTTAGCCTGCCAATGCGGAGAGAATGCACTTCTCTTCTGTGTTCAGCCACCAGTTAGGGATGCTGCATTGGGCAACCCCAGCAAACTAATCATTACTAAACATGCAAATGATGGTTTACGTGGATGACTTATAGGGAGGTATGGGGAGCACCAACTTCTTAAAAATATCTCAAATAGGTATTCTTGTGTTAAAATCCTTCTCCTTGAGAAAAATGAAGTTACCCTCCCAGTTCTGGACTTTTATCCTAGAAAACTAAGAAGGTATCTTGAACTATACATTACTTCCACTCAAAAAGGCATATTAAATGAAGCACTGTTTATAAGTGCATTTGAGCATACAGTATATATGAAAAGTTAGCAGAGATCACCTCTTATTACATAAGGACTTCTGGACCAGATAAAATGTAAATACGTGATAAACACACTTACATTTATACACATATATTTAGCCCAAATATTCTAAGTTATTTTTAAAAGATATTATGTCCAAAATACTAAAATAATTGAAGAAATCTAAAATTTAAATAATCACAAATTCCTAATGAAAAAGACAATGCAATTATGTTTTGCATCTATATAATACAGCTATGCTTCAAAATAGAAACTGCTCAATGTATTTTATATTTTTATAGGGTCCTTGCTGTTGCTTCCTCATATTTATCACTGAATGCAGAAGTATTTCACTGTCAGGTGTTTATATGTAAATTATACTATACATGATTTTTTTGCTTGCTCCCATCATTAATCCATGACAAATAAATGCTCACGTTTTCAGCTGAAACATGAAATGGTACAAATTTTGTCATTTCTATGATTCAGCATGTTAGGTGATATAGGAGATGACTTGAACCTTATTTCTGCCTGATTACTTTTGCATTTGCTGAATCTATGGAGCTAAGGACTGTATATCTAAATTCAGTTTTCTGGTTGGGCAGGTATGTAGTGTGGCGGGTCAGCCTCAGTGCTATATGGTGTTTCTTTGTTATTTTGCACAGATGTCCGCCAATGTGTCAAGATCCTACCATGTCTTTGGAAACTACTGCCAATCAGGAATGTGCTTTGTTAGTTCAAGATGAGTGGAGAGTATTTGGGGCAATTCAGGTCAAGGGAGCTTTCTGGCATCAAAAGGCCTTTTCTGTCCAGTGTATCTGTACTTGGCCATCAGTATTCAGCTGACAGGTTCCCCGGGGAAATCTATGGCTTCGTCTCATTAAAAGACCTCCCAGTAACGCTGCCTCTCCAATGTTCTTGCTTCTTCCATAACTCTTGGGCCTCAACATTAAGGAGTCACAGGATCTTAATTTTTACTTCTGTATCACTTCTTAATATATCACAACTTCACCAGTAGTATATCTTTAGTATGTCTAGTAGGAATTTTTCAGATTATGCCATGTATTCAGGTTTCACCTGATAAAATTCTCAACCCCTTTACAATCTTTGGGTCCTTTGTGTGTTTGTGTGCATTTGAGTCTTTTTGAGGTGAGTGGTGTTAAACCCCTGTGTACAAACCACTCTCTTTTCAAATTATAGACGTGGCATTTTCATTCCCCTATCTCAATAATACTATGAAAGTGTGAAAAGTACAACATGCCTAAGCATGGAGAAATGTCTCTGATATAAATTAAAATTTTGAAGTCTATAAATTGCATACATACCATATTTAAACTGATTCCAATATGCTTGTGGTGAGGGGAAGGAGATAGAATCATATGTTTCCAGTGCTGCTTAAAATAATAAAATATTTTGTACTTCTTTACAAAATTCCTTGATATTATCTGCTGATGTTTCTATAAAAACTGAAGTGTGAACAAATGAAATACACTATTGCCACTCTTGAATAATAGAGACTACTTATAATTTATTAAGTAATGCATTTACCATTTACCTAAATTTTATCATTAAACATGAAAAACTCATTAAAGTAGAAATTATCTACTTTTTTGGATGAGGTCACTGAGATTTAGGAATATGAAATTACATGGAAATTTATGCAGATAGTAATTGGTAGAATGAGCATTCAAATTCAGAATTCTAGCATCCACCATTTCCTAAAACAATGAGCCATTCCAAATACCTATCTACCACCCACCAACAGTAAATAATTATAGATATGTGATAAATACTCATTTTAAAAACATAATATAGTTTAACTTGATTTTTAATTTTTTTAATTTTATTTTAATTGTTGTTCATGTACAGTTTTCTGTCTTTTACTCCCATCCCAGCCCCCCCAACCCTCCCCACCTCCCTCCCATCCCCTCCCCTGCCTTAGTTTTTGTTCATGTGCCCTTTATATTTGTTCCTGCAAACCCTTCCCCTTTTCCCCTGAAATTCCCTCCCCTCCCCTCTCTGGTCAACAACAAATGGTGTTGGGAGAACTGGACAGCTATGTGCAAAAAAAAAAAAAAAAATGAAACTCGAGCACCAACTTACACCACATACAAAAATAACTTTAAGGCAGATAAAATTTTTAAATATAAGCCATGACAGCATTAAAGTCCTAGAGGAGAACAGAGGCAGGAAAATCTCAGATATTTCACGCAGCAACATTTTTACTGATATGTCCCCTACTAGAGCAAGGGACATAAAGGAAAGAATCAACAAATGGAATCTCATCAAAATAAAAATCTTCTGCACAGCCAAAAATTTTTAAAGATTTTATTAATTTGTTTCTAGAGATAGGAGAAAGGAAGGCGAAAGAGAGGTCGAAAAACATCGCTGTGTTAGACATACTACATCTTTCTGTTGCTTCTCCCACACCCCCAGCTGAGGGCCTGGCCTGCAACCCGACCTTTTGGTTTGCAGGCAGGCGCTCAATCAACTGAGCCTGGCCAGCCAGTGCAGCTTGATATTTAAATGACATTGCTTCTTGGTGACATGCGGAATTTGAAATATTTGATTTTTAGTGCCAAATAAAACACTCGAAGGGTGCAAAAGACCAAGGGAATGCTATTCTAACATTGATATTTACAGACAAAGATAATTTTATCTTGTCTTTTTATAAGATGGTATTAATAAAATGTATGTAATAAAAATATATAACTCAAAATAGTTACTTGTATTTCAAACATTTCAATAATAGAACATTCTTTACCTGAAAAGCAAAACCTGGAGAACATTTTCAAACTGTGAAAGGCAATAGGTCAAATAAATTGATAAAATATGAGAATTTTTCGCAAATAAAATAATTGCATAGTTTTAAGAAAACCGAGATGAACACATACTTGCGGAATATGTTTTTCATCTATTGGGCATTAAAGTAAAATCTAGGTAACTCTGACGAGACCATGTGTATTTGCTTTTGAATTACTCTCTGATCAACTTGGTATTTTTTGATGTTAATTAGTTTGCACCAACATTTACCCTATCCGGCCTTAAACAAAACTGAAGACTCATGAGGACCAAACACAAATCTTGCAAATGTTAAAGGAATAAAGCATCTGCAAGATATTTTACATAAGCATCATAGACTATCTCCCAAGAGGCGTTGTTTGAAACTAAGAAAAGGTTTATTATTCGTATCAAAATGAATAGCACACAGTACTTTTGGGAAAGCAAAACTTACTGCATTACAATGCACCTCGGATGCCCTAGATTTTCACATGAAGAGGTAACGTATGGCTCATAGGTCAGCTGTTCCTTTGGTCACCGAGTACTACTGCTATTTATAACATGACATAATTACCTCACAGATCAAAGAGGTTAATTACCTTCTGAAATGTAGCATAAGATTATAAAGGAGATAGAAGGTCAGGTCTTGTATGTACCAGGACAGAGTCTCTTTTACTATATTATAACTTTTTCTTTCTAAACAGAAGCTTCTCCCTATAAGTACATGAAGATAATCATCTCCTAAAACTCTTGTGTTCTGGCAGTTGGTTAACTGAAAATATGCCGTTTTCACAAAGGATACATAAATTCCAAGTAAAAATTATTTATGTTTTATGAAAGTGTAACTCAGTCTCTATTGCTCTCAAACAAACAAAAAAAATAAGATAAAATTTTAAAAAGTCATTTTCTTTAGCCAGAAATTTTTTTTGGCTTGTTTAGAATATATAACTTACAAGATCTATTGCTTGGCAGGTGTATTTTACAACCATATAAATAGCTGTTATTCTCCATTTATTAAAAATGTGATTGAAGATACTTATTATGAAGTTTTTATTCAGGAAGTTTATGAGTCAGAAAAAGCAGCACTTAAGAAGATGATAAATCACCTGTGCTGGACTGAGAAGCACATTATGACCTTTGTCTGAATATCAGATTTAGGCCAGGTTTTCCCATGTATTTATAGAAAAGAGAACATGACGTTCCACCCCCAAATAAGTGGCTGAACAGACTCTTAATATAAAAATAAAAATAAAAATTAATTTGTTAAAACCTTCAACAATCACATACATATTATATATGATTTTAAAAGACAAAAAGAACTTGACAAGTAAAACCAATCATTTATACATTCATTACAGTTAAGAAAATTCAGATTTAAGATAAGACCTAAAACAAATTTCTTGTCCTCCCCCATTAAATAATCAAGAGTAATAATACTTTTGCTGATTTTTGTTTGAACTAATATTTGCTCCAAAAAGACTAGTGTAAAATAATGCAAATAACTCACCCACCGAAAGTGAGTTTCCCTGTCTGGACCTTTCTGATATAGGTGTTAGTCAACCACACTGCCCTCAGAAGTTTTCTCTCACCCTGCCTTCTAGTCCAATGCTCTGGGTCTTAAGGAAGGTCAGCTCCAAACCAACCAGTGTCTTGGCTTGCAAGATCTGCCTGAAAACCACCCATTCTGGTTCCTAAGACCCTGTAAATGCTCTTTGTAAACCACCCTCCTCCATTTGTCAAGTTGATTTTCTTCCTCGGAGTAGAAAGTTTATTAACTTAATTTCACATGAGCAGAGGATTTTTCCAGATGACTTATGGAGGCTTTGATTCACTCCAATTTTATATTGCTGCTAAATAGCCGAACCAACTCAGTGCGGTTCTGCAAATTTTATAACTGTCTTTACTTGGCAGGTAGTACTGCTGATCATTTTTCTGTAAAAGAGAATGTTTCTAAGTTTATTCTCCAATTATTGAGTATGTCATAAGAATAAATAAAACTATATGTATTCTTGTTTATTCTCTAGTAGCATCTTTCATTTGTTCTGTGGAAAATTTTGTATAAAACTGAAATTATGTGTTGCTTTAATGTTTTATAGAACTCAACAGGAAAATACTCTAAGCCTGGTGTTTTCTCTGTGGGAAGATGCTTACCTGTAACTCAGGGGCATTGGTGCTTGTTGGGGACATATGAGTTTTCTATCTATTTGTGTGTCATATTGGGAAATCGTATTTTTTAAAACTGTATTATATATTTTTTCTAATCTATTATTATACTGTATCCTGTCATTCTTATATATTTTTATATGCTCACTTATAAACTTTATCATCTCTTTGCCTCTGTATTTTAAATCAGGTCCTGGACATTATTTCTTTTCATTCCAGCCAATACGTATCGCTGAACAACTTGGAATTTGCTATTTCAAAATACAATGCCATTGATGTACCCCAAATTAACAATAATTGATGATAATTTATAATATCTAGTTTGCATTTATGTTTCATTTATGGGCTATACCTTTTCAGTATCTCCTAAACAGAAACAGTCTCTATTGGTCATTTCATACCGCCCTCCACTTCCTGAAAAAATGGCATCCTTGGTCTTGCTGAATTGCCTCATTCTGGGCCTTTCTGGGTCCATCTGCTCCTTTCTCCTTGCTTTGGCATTTGTTCTCCTGCTTTTGCCTTTCCAGTAAACAAGACATTCATTCCAGAAGTTTAATGAGCTCTAATTGTGTTTTTTCCTAGAATATTCATAGTTTTGTGAACTTCCTATTACATCAGATCCAGGAGCACAAATAGTATTTGGCGATTACTAAGTGAGAGCTTACGCAATGTCAGCCTCATGCCTGTGCAACTGTTCAACTACTGTACGTCCAACGATTTAATCCATGGGTGATCTTGTCTTGAATTGATATTCTAATACAATACTTGCAAAATCATTTAATTAAAATGATCTTGTAGTAAAGTCTTTTACTCTGACAACTAGATGGGTGTACAATTAATTTGAACTATAATTTACATAGACATCATGGGGTACATTTCTAATTATTTTTCAAAGAAAATGGCATAAAAATGTATCAAAGTCATTTTTGTTTCTCTATAACATTAATAACTCATTTTTATAAATATATCAAGTGAGTTTTCATCAGTTTAATTAGAGAGGAATTTCTTGAGGTTCAATTGTACCCCTTTTCTATTGTTTCCTATGCTTTTCCTACAAAACCAGATTAGGTTTGAAAGCTTCTTTGTGTTTTGTCACAACAAAAACTCGTAGGCTCCTACTGTGTGTACCCTGTGTCTAACTTGGAACCTGCAATTCTTCTCAGGGGAAGTAGCTGGCTGATTTTGGTTTTGTTTTCTTTTTCTTGGGCATCATTTAAGCATTATGATCCAAGAATTAGAGTAACCATTGCTACTAGAAGTTGTGTTTGCTTTTAATGGCTTTTCAGCAGATAAACAGCTGTCCATATGCATGTGCATGTGTCTCTGCATGTAGTCATTTATTTGTATTATTTTTATGAAATTATGAGTTTGTTTCCCATTAATTTTAGTATTATAATGTTTGTAATGAAACTTCTCAATTTTCATAATTAAACTGTTCTGTGGGGGTTTTTTATTTGAAAATCATGTTACATGTACTATTTTTATTATGTTATTAAATTAAACAAAACAAATAGTACGTCTCAATGAGAAACATGAAGGAAAAATCAAAGGAGAGTGAACATAATACAGGAAAAGAGCATGTACATGTACAAATATTTGGTGTTATAGGAGTTTCTGACACCAAAAATTGGCACTTAGGCTTTCGTACTGTGTTTGCAGGAAGATGTGTAAAGGTTCTAAATTTCCTGAGGTTATTCAAACAAATGTGCTTTCTTTTCTCCAGCCCCTACAGCATGGCCACTTAACACTTTTTAATCTTGAGGAACTACAAGATACATTTTTAAAATAAAGTACAAAATAAAATGAAAATATCTTTGGAATTAAACACTATATCCCTAGTCAGAAAGCAAAATTTACAGCAAAACATAGGCTCAGAGGTTGTGTTATATGGGAGCACATAAGTACATGTATGTGGCATGTCTATGCATGTGTGAGTTCATGTAGTTGGGGGAAGAGAGGGCATGGAACCTCTTTTAAATAGCATAAGTTGAGGTCCTGTTTTTGAAAATAAGTTATTATTACTAACTCCCTCTTTATTTGTGCTAGATGGCATTATCTGTTTCAAGTCTTTAAATAATGTGAAATTTCAAAAGAAAGTGACAAACTGGACAATACAGATATGCTTTTGGAATTATAATTCGTTTCCATTTTGTTATAACAGGGTGTTCACGGACGTGCAGAATTACACAAGCAGAACACTGGAGATCATGAAAGGTGTTTGTATTTCACATACCCCAACACCACTGATTTAGGAGTGAGGAACTAAGACTAAAATTACATATCTTACTCCAGTCATTTGGCTAATTTTAGATGGATCTGTAAGTAATACCCAGGAGTCTAACTATGACTGAGAATTATGAGAACCAGTGGATGGAATTTCAATGAGGTATCGATTGACAAGCTAACTGTCACACATATACTGATTCAGTGAAAAGAACTTTAAAAACTCACTCATGGAAATGTTAGTTGAAAGAAGATGAATTATTCATTCAAAATAGAAATGTATAGAAAGGTAGTTTAAGAAATATCATATTCTCACTCCGACATGTGTGTTTAACTTCTATAATGACTTTAAATGTGTAATCTAAAATCAATATCTAGTTTTATTGCTGAACTAAATCTTTTCAGAAATTCATTATGGTGGCACTTACATTGGAATAAATCATTTGCTTAAACCATAACTTTAACAATTATAAACTTATAAATATGTATTATGAGCATTTTATTGAATTTAATTATTTTTAAAGTCAAGGTATTTGATGTATGTAAGAAATGTTTTTATTAACCACAAAAATACATACAGTACAACAAATATAATATTCAAAAATACACTCGAAATCATATATATTTGATTAAATTGTATTCCTAGTATAAAAATAATCTACCATTTATCTTCTATAAAATACTCCTCTCAATTCTGAAGACCTCTCTGGAAAAGTGTTCTGCACGTATCTTTCTATAGCACCAAAATATTGCTTAATTTCCTTATTAGAGTCCTGAAACCAGAACTTAAAATATATTTCTAAAAAATATACACTATTGTTTATGCTTCTTCATTAAAGATGAAAATAATAACCAGAGATTCTTCACTCTCCCCAAATGAGCATTAAAATCGTCATTATGCAGCTTCTCTGTTGTCTCCTGATTACAAAACTGTCCATGCACCAGAGAGAACTGTGCCCTGGAATCAGCGATAAAGGCCAAGTGCACCCACCAGTGCTTCCACTTATGCAACTACCGCTGCTCTGCCACCCAGCAAAAACCTTATGAAATTCTATGTTAGCTGCTTCACTGACTTTTGATATTGAAGAAGCCATTCTTCCTTTAAGCCTATTATAACTAAGTGGGTTAAAGGTAAAAAATATATATAAAATGCTAGCGGAGTGAAAGGAAAGTTTATTCCCTACTGTAGCATATAATCATTGCACATGGCCTTCTGGATGTGGAGGGAACTGTTATTAAATAGAAAATGTGGAATCGTTACAAATTAGAATGGCATCTCTTTAGCAAAGCTTACCATTTTGACCAAGTTCACTTCTCATGAATAAGAAATGTGTCAGGTATAATTTTTATTACTATCAAAGACATTACACAATATAGCAGAAAATGTGAGCGAAGTTTGATTTCATGCATTTTAAAATACATAAATTTAAAACTATCAGTTTGTTTTTTTTTATCTGCCTTAAGAAGGGAACTAATTTTTTACTTCTGGAAGCATATTAAATTATAGTTCTTGAAAACACAAGGCTAAAATATTTTGACATTTTGAGACATGGTAAATATTTTATGAACCAAGACAGGTCAGTACAATATCACATTGGCTAATTCTGAGCACATCAATTGTTTTTTTTTCTTTTTTTTCCAGTGGAAATAAACTAGTCTGAAAAGAAAACTAAAAGAACATTTAAAGACATATAAAAATATATTTATGTTGTTATATATATATTAACCATGACACTTGGAACATTTAATTACCCTTACCAGATATGGTATTTGTAGAAGTAATGGTGAAATTCTTGTTTTTGACTCAGCTGAATGTAATTGTGGAAAAGGTGGGGTTTGACTGCTCTGAGGTAAGAAATTACCTGATAGAGATAACAGATCAATAGTGCACTACATTATGCTCTTTACACTCAACAAATGTCAGATTTCTTACTAACAGAATCTAGAGAAGTTACGTCTGCCTTCCATGAAAAAACTAAATGAGAAAAACAGTAATTTAAAAACATCACGTCCTATTCCTCTTGAAGACAACTCCTCAGAGAACCAGTGAGAACCTGCTGACCCTGAATCATAATTACATGACAAAAATTAAATAGACGACTGTAATATCACCTTCATACCCATACAAAATTAAAGCATAATTTCTTCACATACATAGATTTAGAAAAATAAGTAGATATTTTTAAAAAATAAGTATTCATAATGCGTTAGCTATAGGCACAACTTTATCAACCTTGTTGTTAAGAAGTATGTTGTTATAGAAATTGGTGAAACAGTTGGGAAATGAATTGATTTAAGATCCCACACATTTTGAGAACTTGAGCCCCCAGTGGGTACAGCCGTCGGTTGTCCTTTGACTTAATTCTCCTATTTCAGGTTAAGCCCACGAGTTACGAATAAAAACCAGTCCTCCCATATTAACCTGTTTACATACATGTTCTTCCCTAAAATCAGGTCATAGACAATCCGTGTCCTACACGGATTTTAATCAGGACATGAGACATCAGGATCAAACGTAGCCGTATTGATGTCTCCACAGGGAAGAAATGTGAGAAAGGGAATTATTTTTCCAACTGACTGTTCTTTACATGAAAGGTGCTTGCGTGTTCCACTCCATACTGAATTGACATGAGCATGTTTTCATGCCCTCCATACTGTTATACATTTAGATAAAAAGACAAATTGTAGTGGGGCACATTGATAAGATTTACTGAAAGAATTAGCAGATATACTTGGAATAACTAAGAGTGATGCCATGGAAATCCAATCCCATAATTAATTTGAGAATGTGTACTAAGAAGTTAAAAGGGGTCATCTGCTAAATGTCTGTGGGAACGTTTGGTATTTCATGGTGCCACAGAGAAATGGCCTAAGACCCATAACTCTGCTAACTGAATCTCTTCCATGGAAGGAAACATAAATTATCCTCTCCACTGGAGATGCAAGAGAGGACATTGACTGGAGCAGACATAAAAGATCTTTCAGCAAAAAGACTGAGGATGAGCAGCAATACCTTGTAAAAACAGAGAGAAATATTTCCCAGTTAATAAATGAGAAGGTAGTGTTTTATAGCGCCCATTGGAGAGAAACCTCTTTCGCAGTAAGAGAGTTAAAAAGAAGGCACTGAAGTTAAAGAAACTCTTGCTGTAAGTTAAATTATAAGCTAAATTAAGCTTTACCTCAATATGCAATAAAGGTTCTGATCCAAGCTGTTGATGAGGCCAGTTGGCATCAGTATAGAGTGACCATTAATTAATTAATTCAGAATAGTACAGATTTGGAAAGTATAAATAAGAAAAACATAGTTCTTTAATAAACCAGAATAAATTTTTCTCCAAGACTGTGTATTAACCACAGTTAGCATTTTGACTTTACCTAAGTGATGAGAAACTGGAGGTTTATTACAGAATGCTAAAATTCTATCTACCTACCTATTTATCTATCTATCATCTAATCTATCAATCATCTATCTCCTATATATCTCTATGTACATACATAATTCTCTTAATTAATAAATAATAGTTACTGTGGCATTCTTAATTAATCCTCCTGTTGACACGATAGATTTCTGAACTCTTATGGGTATGTTTCAAATAAATGCATGCCTCTCAGAGAAAGAAAGTCTCCTCCTTTCCTGTCCGTAATGATTGTTCCCAGTGTCTGCAATGGCGCCTCAGTGGTGAGAGTTTTTGTTACTTGTCTCCCCACACATTCAAGCTTTCTTTCCTCACCTTTGATCCTGGAGAATGGTTCTTTTGTATTTTCTGCTCCTCCCACAAGAGCAGCTGTCCTCCTACCCCAGGCCATTTTCTCAGCAACCCCTCCTTTTCCTGTGAGCTTCTGTCTGGGTTCATGGAGAAAAGGTCAGCAAGAAGGTATTTCTGTATCTATAGCCTGGGGCGGGGGCTTCACATACTTCTGCCGGCCTGTCCTTGGCCACTGGCACTCAGCGACTTGCTAGCAGGACTTTTTCTACCAGCATCCTGTGTCCTTTGTCCTTTTAATAGAGTCTTTGTTTCCTATGCCTTTCTTCAGGTCTGTGCCTCTGTAGTTCGGGGCTTGATTCCTCTGGAATGTGAGCTCTGTGATTGGTCCCAGCAAAGCCACCGAGTTACATTTTGTCTGGATTTTTTTGGGGGGAGGGGGTGGTGAGTGCGGCTTTTAAATCAGAATTTAAAACCTTCACATTGTTCAAACATTTTAAGTTGTTCTGTTTTCACAATAGTAATTTCTAAATGCATATTTTCATAATAGAATTAAGTATAAGAGCTAACAAGAATATTTTCAAAAAATGAGACACGAGGAGTCAAAATATTACACCAGATTTTTTACTCCCTTGTTAGAGATGAAATAATTATATTTCATTATACTTGTAAGTAGTAAATATTTTTCCAACTTTAAGAAGTCTCCTTCCTTGGCACAGTTCCAGGAACACAAACCTTGCATAACGCACCTGGCTGGGCACACTGGGAGCAAACCAGCCTGATGACACAGGACACGTTACTGGCACAGGCGAGAGATGACGGCTGTCAGCGCTCCACACACACCTCTGGGAGCACCCGAAGGCCGTGTGGAGGATCCAACCAAATGTTAGTGCGTGGGACACAAAGAAGAATCTGGCCAAGTAGCAGCCAAAGAAATAGGAAGAAAACCATGAGCTTTGCAAATGAAACAACGGGTATTCAAAGACAGCCTTCTAAACACCCAATAATAAATTCTCCAAAGAGTACTGATTTCCCTGCGCACCTACCTATCTTCCTTTGCATCTTGTGCATAGAAGCACTTATAATTTAGGTTGTCTTGAGTCTTTTGAGACCAAGGAGAAATATTCTAATGCAGAAATGTACAATCTATTTTATCATAAAGTGGTTTATTTTACATTATTTCCCCCTGTGACTCACTATATGGGTAAATTTAAGTATATGCTGCAATATTTTTGCGAAATCTTTTAATTCAAATTCCCAGTAGTATATATTACAAAGGTGGTCCTATTCTTAAGGAAAATAATTATCTATGAGAAAAGTTTGCTATTTTTTAATGAGGATTCCATATTCTCTTTAAGTATGTATTTAGGACTTAACATAGGCAAAAATACCAACATATTTTACTTTCTATAGCCCCAATTTTTATTTTTATTGTATACTTATGTTATTTTTAATATATTGGTAAATATATAAGAATTTTAATACCATAATAAAAAATTAAATGTGAAATGAAAAACCAATGCTTATATACAGATAGTAACACCTTAGTTAATATATCAAGTATCTATATGCATACTAAATTTTTTGACTTTTAAAATAATACAAAAAGGTTAGCTGGTTAATATCATTCTCATTTTACAGATGGTACAATTAAAGGATGAAAGAGTCAAGGCCACCTAATTAATAAATTTTAGCATCATGATTTAATTCCAGTTTGTTTATAACCAATGTCCATACCTTTAATTACAAAACTACAAAACTTTTATAAATTTTTGACCAAAAATGAAAAAAGATAGTATAATGGATTTTAATTTGCACAGAATTCACACACACACACCCCTCTTCAGAAATAATTTAGTCATAATGCAAATCAATTCTCAGTGAAGTTAAAAGAAACTTCAAGTTTAATATATTTTTATTTAAATGTTCTCAATAGCATTTCTGTTGAAGTTTCCATACTCTCAGCTAACTTCATCGTTTCTATTCAGTGTAGATGGGTATGATAAAGATACATTTTATTGATCAGTGTTTTTAATGCTTAGTGTCCAGTAAAAGTCATTTATCTTCAAGGAGTATTGGGTCTTGGAGAGATCTAGGTATTTAGTCATGGACATTTTATTCAGCTTTTAAGTGAACAAATGAATATAGAAATTCCCACACAAAAGCATTCAATTTTTGATGTCCCTAGATTTTCTTTTAAAAGTAAAATTTTAAATTTTTTGTTACTTAAGAAAACTTTCATTCAATCAAATAATTACCCATCATTAAGTAAGATTACTAGACATAGTAAAGACCAGCAATAATGAATAAGGCATTCATACGGTGTACCTTCAAGGATGGTATGTGTAGAGAAGGAAACAGATTGTATTAGTAAATTAAAGAGAATATAAAGTCATGGTAGAAGAAATGCAATAGGAGCATATATCCGAAGTACGTAACAGAGTTTAGAAAAGAAGGAGCATCCACTATTCCAGAAAAAACATCCAAAACACTTGACACAACACTGAATATCAAAAGCATGATATGGAATCCATAAACAAAAAGCAGAATGACAGTCATCATTCATCTTTTCATGTAAAATTAGGAAGTGAATAAATATATAAGGATTCTCTGATGGCTTGAATATATTTATTTGGGTCATTCTACATAACTGAAATGTTCTTGCAAATATTATTTGTAATAAAGAAGTTTTATAGGATACCTGAAAATTAGATACTATACAATGGTATTTAATCTCTAAAATCTCTATCAGTTCTTTAAATAGTTAATTAATTATATATGACCTGCAATATTACATACAGAGCTGTATTCTCTAGTAAATGCATATTACAGTGTTTTCTTATTAAATTGTAAGGACATTACTGTTATTTCCTCTTTATTGACATGCATGAAGATGATAAACCTATGCCAGATTTCTCATTGAAACAAAAAGCTTCAGCATTTTGGCTTTTATAAATAAATATTTTCAATAATATTTTAAAATATTTTATTTATTTATTTTTAGAGAGAGGGAAAGGGAAGGAGAAAGAGTGGAAGAGAAACATCAATGTGTGGTTGCCTCTCATATGTTCTCTACTGCAGACCTGGCCTGCAACCCAGGCATGTGCCCTGACTGGGAATCAAACCAGCGACCCTTTGCTTCACAGGCCCGTGCTCAATCCACTGAACTACACCAGTCAGGACTCAATCATTTTCTATTAAGGATTCTACTTACAAAATATCCGTGGATGTAGTAGAAGAAATTTCTATTTAACTTCATATTTTATAAATGTATTTTTAGTAAACTAATGAATTATTCTGGCTGTACCTTTTCAAACTTGCCGATTATCTAAGTCGCAGAACCTACTCTTGAATGAACAGAACAAAATACTGACAAGAAAACTGTGTGTGGTCGGGGGAGGGTGCTTATGTGCACATCCACAGCACTCCTATTTAAACATGTCATGTCCGCACAATTTATGACACACAAAAGGCTAGAGTTCCTGTGGTTGGCACCTTTGTGAATGCGAGACCACGCAATGATTGTTTCTGACAGGCTCTCCAGTGAGGGGAAGACTACCTGACAGGTATGCCCAGAGTCACTGGAGCAAGAAGCTCCAGCAAGGAAATGATGCCATTTTTGGTTCTGTGTTAACAAGGAGCACTATGGAAACAGAACTCCCTAAAATAAGTTCAGTTCCATTGGGCAAAACATTAAATAAGCTGCTGAAATTAGTATGTGTTGAAATATTTTATCAATTGAATTAACAAGGCTATGAAATTGCCCTCATTTTAATCACATCTTTTGAAACTAATGAAAATAGAGAATCTCTATTTGCCCTAAACTTTACTTAGTTTAGATTTCTAAAGATGATGTTAGATGTAAAAGCCCAACTCAGCCCATGCTGAAGAAATTAGAAGTTAACAACATAGGCTAAATCAATATAAAACTGTAAATGTGTAAGCTATTACCATTTCTGGTAATGTGCTCTTCGTTTTGTGCTAAATTTTCCTCAATAGCTTTGAAAAATGACAAATGGCATACAAAAATGTCGATCACAATAAAAAGTTTATTGAAAACATGTTTTATAATTAAGTATGAAATTATTACTGATTTTCCATAGGTAATGATTACTGACCTTTCCTTGTGTGTGTGTGTGTGTGTGTGTGTGTGTAACACAATTATTGGATTTATTCTTTGTGAAGTTAGGTGTTGTTTGAACAAGGTAAGACAGTTCTTCAAATCATGTTACATATCTTAGCAATATATATCCCCGCAAATATGAAAACAGAAGAAAATCTGTAGATACCACATTATATGTGTGTACATGTGTGTATATATATAATACATATACATGTATATATACACATATAAGAAAGAGAGAATTGAAAACTTTACCCACTTATTTAAAATTTTTTGTTGCAGTCATTTATTTGCAGTCCATATATAAAATTGCATTTCAAGTCAATATAAAAATCATAGGAATGGATGAAAAAAGCTGTGATACATTTACACAATGAAATACTACTCAGACATAGAAAGAAAGGAAATCTCACCCTTCATGCCAGCATGGATGGATCAGGAGAGCATTATGCTAAGTGTAATAAACCAGTTCTCTCAATTTTGCATTGGTTTGCTTTTGTTTACATATAAAGTTATTTCATGGCCTAATTTGAGAGGTTTTTTTGGTGAGAGGTAAATAAAAAACATAGGTATCTTCACCCTAACAACACACTTTTCCTCTGAAAAGTAATGTCTCTTACTGGTTTACATCAGTGTTCTACTTGAATTGCTGTTCAAACACTGGAATGGCTGGATTTAAATTTAAGGATCACCAAATTAATCTCCAAGTATTTAAAGTTTGAGTTTGTAGTGATTTCGAGCCAAGTGGGTTTTAGTATTGTAAAGTAATTAAATGTTTTTTTGAGAGTGATTTTTATATTGACATGTTTCAAAGCATTTGTAGGTTTCAAGTGACCATTTTAAAGACATTTTGTTCAGGTAATGGATTTGTTTTTTTTGTTTTTTTAATTTATTTAGTTATTTTTCAGGTACAGTTTTTTTTTTTTTTGTCAATTTCTCCCATCCCAGCCCCCCCCCCAGATTTGTTTTATTTCCAGGCGAGACACCCAGTAATTTCTTGCTTTGCAGTTTATAGCTGCTATAGCTAAGGTTAATTCATGAGAAATATTAAAGCTTAGGTTAACATTTGGGCCAGATCCACAAATCATTGGCCTGGAAACATCTAAGATGCCCACTAAATTCACTTTTTAACACTTAATACCACACTTTGGAAAAGTAGATTTTTAAATCTTTACACTGCATTTGGTAAGCTATAAGAAACTTAAAAAATAAAGTTTTCTATCATGTTTTTTTACTCTCCACACTGTATTAAGCTATTCTTATTTACAGCTGTTTCTGGAAGTTGCTATCAAACCATTTTTCTATGCATTTTTAATGAAATAAAGAACAATCATTTTCTAAATAACTGCAAAGCAAGTGTATATGTTCAAATAAATGTGGCATTTTTTAATATTGAAAAGTAACACATATAACTACTAAAGCATTTTAAAGATCCTTTCTCTAACCTAGGAAAATTAGGTAAATGCAAGCTAAGAATCTGAGAGAATCAGTGAACTGGACACATCTATACTGTTTCGGGGGATAACTTTTCCTACAAATTAGAAAGTGGAGTTTTTAAAGGTAAGCCTTAAGGGACTTCATTTACTAAATGCAAACATGCAAAACCACACTGCCAATGTGTAGGCAAAGAAAATCAAGATCAGGACATGCTTTCTGAGTTTTTACTGGTGGGAAAAGAAATCAAAATATAGAATGCTTCCTCAAACAATTTGTAAAACAAAAGCTTTATTTTTGTATGTTAAATAGAAAATCAAGTTTCAAAACATAATCCATGGTGCTTTGGGTCAAAAAACAAAATCAATAGTCCAGTAAGGGGTCAGCAAACATTTTCTGTAATGGCCAGATAGTAAATATTTTAGGTGTTTAGGGTCATACGGTTTCTGTCATTCAACTCTGCCACTATAAGTATAGTGTTTAAGAGTAGCCACAGAAAATGTATACAAATGAGTGTGGCTATGTTCCAGTAAAGCTTTCATTATAGTCACTGAAATTTGAATTTCATGTAATTTTCACAAGTCACAGTGCTCCATTTTTGAGATTTTTCAAACATTTAAAAATGTGAAGGACACTTTTAACTCAAGACCTGTATTCAAATGAGTGGCAGGTTAAATATCATCCAAGGGCTATGATTTGCCCACACCTGCTCCAGGAGCATGCAAAACAGGCAGCCACTTGTGAGTCGAGGGTGCACAGAGCTAGTGAATACTGTACAAAGGCTAGCTTGTTGCAGTTGTCCTAATGTTGGCTAAATAAACTCATGATAGGAATCACTCACTTCTCAAGGTCTATTCCTTCACTAGGCATTACTCAGAGAGGGGAAAATGACATTCAGATATACAGATACTTAATATCTAATCTATTTTATGGAATTTATACTGGAAAGTTTAGATTTTCAATTCTTTATAAGTCTAGAATCGAGGCTTTTATTTGAAGAATGCATTTCATTTCCTTTTCCAATGATGTAATGCTACTTTATTGCTGACTAATTAACTTGCAAAGACGGAAGTAGAAAGTCAGTTTCTCTCTCTCTCTCCCTAATGTTATTGATGTCTGAAAATGTGTTTGATGAAATTGAAAAGTTACCAATGTGCCAATGTCTTGAGAAATTAAATACATAGAAAAGACACTCCTTCTTTAGGTCATGTGCTACAAAATATTTTAAAAAGGAAGGAAGGAAGAGAAAAGAAAAATGAAGAAAGAAAACATCTGGTAAACTGGAAACCTGTGTAAAAACTGCTTCTGAGACTGAGGAAATGAATAGAACTTATGCCAGTATTTTAGTCTTGAGTGTGTAAATATTGAAGTTCAGAACTCACAAAGGAGTGAGGACCCTAGTATACACTCTAAATTTTTACTTGGGGCATGAGAAAAGTTGTTGTTATGGAAATAACTGGGAAAATATAGCTATTGTTGAAATGAGTCTGGTTTTGAATATGTTCTTTGTCTAATGAGATCTCTCCTACCTTTTTAGCTCCCTTCCCAAAAGCAAGTCCAAATGCTATCAGAGAAAAAAATAACATTATTCTTAGTCTCAATTATCTCTATTTTTTCTTTAATCAAGAGAATTTTATTATAACATCAAATAAAATAATCAGACACATTAATAGATGATTTGAAATGACTGGAAACCAAGACAAATAAATAATGCAAACAGATGAAGGTAGAATAGACTAGAATCAAGTATTGCAGTTTTGAAAGGAGACATTTTAAAATGATTGTAATCAGTAAGATATTGAAATGAAATTGAGCTTTTTCAACAAACACTTGCATATTTTAAAATTATATAAAATGTCCTTATTTGACAAATAGAGCTGAAATTGTAAACTCAAAATATGTGTTTAATAGTAGATCAATACAACTGAAAAGAGGTATGAAAATATGCCACAAGTAAGGATAAAAATTGGAATAGGTATTAAATACATAAAAGAACAACCTATGACAGACGACAGACTGTAGAACCCAGAGCTCTAATATGTGGGTAATTTGAGTCCTATGAAAAGGTATGAGAAAGAACAGGGTAAAGGAAAAACATGTAGTGTTAATGACTGAGAGTTATCAAAATTGAAAAACCACATTAGTTTACACTGTCAAGAAGCACCATTAATGTGTCATTGCAATAGAACACTTCTAGATAAAATAGGTGTGGTTTGAAATTACAGAACACAAGAATCTTCCCTCAAGAAACGTGTATCCTTTTGTCCATGTCAATGAAAAAGGACATGGACAGCAGTGTGGTGATTGTGGGGGGGCGGGTGGGAGTGGCAGAGGGTGTAGGGGAATAAATGGTAATGGAGAAAAATACAATAGAATAAATTAAATTGAAAAAAGGAACATGTAGATGTCTAGATAGTGGCTCAGTTATAGATTTGATTATCTACTGTAATCTTTCTATTTTAACTTCAACTAGGAACATATAACACATATTTCCTCTGGTTAAAACCAGAAAACAGGCAATGTGGCTTCCTTTCTCCGGTATGGGGCCAAAGACTATTTTTCTGCATCCCAGAGACATAGGCAGTTAAAGACTTAGAAAAAGTAAATGCAGAAAATGCAGTGATGACTTAGTTAACCATCCCATTAATTTTTCAGAGGATAGTGCCTCTGTTGAGCCACTTAGGTGAGCCCTAAGAGAAATGGCCACATGGTCAGGAAGATAGAAAAAAGGAAAACATTAGCAAACCTGAATGTATCCACTAGGTTTCTTCTAATAAGAAGTATAATCTTTATCTAGCAGATACAACCTTTACCATTAGTATCCAGCAATTATTTTGAGAATCCTCTATATCATTTTTAATAATTTTATAGAACTCTCTGAAATATATATATATATATATATGTTACTGTATCTCATTATCATGCAACTGGGCATTGCAGGGTACAGATTTGCCTAAAAAATAATGTTTTCACCTTTTGTAGGCCATGGCAAAAATATATTATTTTAATAAAACATTTGGATATCTCATAAAATACATATTTCCTCTTCCTGTCATTAATAATTCTTATTAATGGGTCAATCTTTATAACCAAAATGCATCTTCCTATAGAAAAGGACAATGGCTAGGGTTTAATTGGCAGCAACAAAGAATAAAATTAGTCTTCTATAATCCTCATTCTGCACTAGTTGAGAGTCAAAAGTGGACGTGAAAGGAATGAAACTCACACCCTACCTTGTGAGCTTTTTACACTTGAGACCCTTAGGATGGAAGCATTCATTCGGGATTGCCTCTTTTAATTTCTTTTTCCATAAGTAGGATGTAAGATTATATTCATTCATAAAGCAATTTACATAATGATTCAAACAAAAGTTTCCAGGCCAAATTTGGGGGCACCTAGATAATCAGAAAAAAGTTCTGAAGGGATTAAATAGGTGCCTGAAAAGCTAAATTGTGGCTGGCATCAGGAAATTAAAAATTATAATAAGGAAACCAACTTTCACCCTGTCTAGACCTCTTCCTTCCACTCAAGTTTGAAAATCCACATGAACTCCCAGAAGGAAATTAACTTTCTAACATTGCATCATGTTACAAGTGATCTGAAGTTTCAAAGGTCATTTACTTACATTACTGAGAGTAAGAATGAACCAATTGCTTAGTACTTGGCTAAATGTTAACCATAGAGAAGATCCTCAACACATATATTTAGTGAAAAAATTATAATCCTTCTCATTTCACACTGGATATCAGGCAACAGAATATAAAATTTGCTTAGATTGTTATATTATTAGAGGCATCATGTTAGATATTTCACTATATTAAATGAGTCCATTAATGTTCATTTAAAATGTATTCAACATTTAGATGCATTTTAAGTAGCAACATATTTCACTTGATTGCAAATATTCTGGTTTAAAACATTTATTAACTAGCAAGTACTCAAAAGTTAAGTTTATACATTGTGGTTTTCAGGTATTGCCCATATTTTCTTAATATTTGTTTATATTTCCCTGAACCTTTTCAAGGACATTGTTTTAATGTCTGTGTCTGAAAACTTCATTAATGGAAGAGCATTTGGGTCTCTTTCTGTTGCTCGAAGATTCGTTTGCTTTTTAGTAAATTTTACCTTATTTATATTACCAATAACTGCATGTTTTGGGTTTTTTATTGTATTTTTAAAAATTATCAGCTTGGCATTGAAAGTGAAAAAAACATCCAGTAACCTTAGGGAAAAATAATGTTATCTTTCTCCAGGAGCCTTAGATTGGTGATAGGTGGCCATGGGCAAGGGCCAGGCTCTATTGGGCATCTCAGCTTGATAGTTTTTTGGGAATGAGGTCATTTGAAATGGGTTCCATCCCTATTTGAATTGAACTATTTTCTGTTCCACCCTATTCCTGGATGGTAAACTCAAAATGTGCAAGCTTACGAAAGATTCATCTCATCTGACAACACTAAAAAATTTTTTTAAAAAAGCCCAATTTTTCAGGCTTGCCTTCATCTATTTCCTTTATCTTATGTACTTTTGTTCTCTAGTAACATAAAACAGAAATAGCAGAAGCTGATCCACCTTCCCCATACGACTTAATAGTTTTTCTCAAAGGAAGTTTGGTTCATATTATATTCTGCATTAGAAGGTCCCTCAGTGTTCCACTCCCTTCGATAAACAAAATGTTTAAAAGTATTAGATTACAAAATAATGTGGTCTTTTGATAAAAATTGTGTTAAGTATATAGACTAAATTGAGGAGAATGAATATTTCTATATAAGTGAGTTTTTCCATTTGGGAAAGTGAGTCTGTTCTTCTATTTATCACATTGGAAAATATAGGGTTTTTAAAAAAATTATCTATAAAAATCCATACATATATTATATTTTTAATTAAGTAGTCTGGCATATGGGTTTCAGGATTGAGACTCAAATTAGTGACAATAGCTAAAATATTTTGCTATCATTCAAATATCTATGATAAGTATCTCATAAGAAAAGTGAAGTTCTGAAATATATTTTTAGATATTCCAATAATTCCTTTGTACGTTTAAATCAATCATTAAAATACCACTTTTAGCACTGGCTGGTGTAGCTCAGTGGATTGAGCATGGGCCTGTGAAGCAAAGGGTCAACAGTTTGATTTCCAGTCAGGGCATATGCCTGGGTTGTGGGCCAGGTCTCCAATAGGGGGAACATGAGAGGCAACTACACACTGATGTTTCTCTCTCACATTGATATTCCCTTCTCTTTCTCCTTCCCTTCCCTCTAAAAATAAATTTTAAAAATATTATTTAAAATATCATTTTAAATATGAAATATTTGAGATACTATTTGAATTACAAGCCATAGATAAGATTTTTAATGTAGAAGAACTACATTAAAGTGTTTTTAAAAAGCTTTAAATATTATAGCTATATTAGTTTCTGTTGTCAAAAAAATAAACAAAATATAAATCTTCAACAAAACTTTGTGGTATGATTAGTTAAAATAACCTGGCAAACAATAAAATTCAAGGATGTTGTTAATGGAATAAAATTTATGTTTAAAATATACCACTTCAGCCCTGGCTGGTGTAACTCAGTGGATTTAGGGCCTCACTGTAAACCAAGGGGTTGCCAGCTGGATTCCCAGTCAGGGCACATAGCTGGGTTGTGGGCCAGGTCCCTAGTATGGGGCACTCGAGAGGCAACTACACATTGATGTTTCTGTCCCTTTCTTTTTCCCTCCATTTTCCTCTCCAAAAATAAATAAATAAATAAAGTCTTTTCAAATAAAATATACTACTTCACTAATATGATGAGTAGAATGTTAATTATTTATGTCTTAAGACTCATATTTGATAATAATTATTCTACTTCATATCCAAAAGTTAGAGCGGATTGAACATAATGCTCTCCTAAATATCACTGGATAAGCATAAGATCATTTATGCCTTTAACTGAAATTCAACATGTGAGGATTTATGAAAAATTCTATGCTATGTATCTTCATTAATGTCTGTCCACTTAAGATGAAAATTGCTTGGTTGTGCTGTTCATAATTTAATAATATGGCCCTGGTTGGTATAGCTCAGTGGATTGAGCAAGGGCCTGCAAACCAAACAACCATGGTTCAATTCCCAGTAAGGACACATGCCTGGGGTGCAGGCCCATTCCCAGCAGGGGATGCACGAGAGGCAACCATACATCAATATTTCTCTCACTCTCTCCTTCTCTTCCACTCTAAAGATAAATAAATAAAATTTTTTTTAAAAACCTGTAAAAAATACTAATATGGATTTTGGCATTTTTTTCTTCCGAAATCCATTGAGCAACTGAGACAAATGTTTGACATATATCAAACCATGAATAAACATGTTTTTGAGCTAAAATTTTTACTTCGAACACTCTGAAGCAATGACTGTTTTAATAGGAAACTTTCCCTTGATATTAAAGAATAAATATGGTATAAATTTTGAAAAATTATATCAAGAGATTTACATAATTTGAAAAAATAGTTCTTTGTTATGACATTTTTAAATATGAAATATCTACCTAGAAAACTAGAGAAAGAAAAGCAACATGTGCCTAAACTGCAGAAGAAAAATTAGAATATAAAACAATGAAGTTGAAAAAGGAAAACAATGTTGATAATCCCTGAAGCACAAAGTTGGTTCCTTGAAATAAAAAGAGTAAAATTCATAGAAGCTGTAGCCACTCTAAACAAGAGAGAGAGAGAAGACGAAACATAAAGCAAGACATTTAGTATTTTACTGACGATAAGGAACAAAATGTGCAATCATGAATTTGAAAACTTCAGTGGCATAAGGTCTTAGTCTTTTTGGTAGTTTTTGTTTTATATACAGTGCCTGGCATAGCATTTATTTAACTGAGTTAAATAAGTTTGAATCAAAAAAATCAAACCATAGTTATTTGAAGTAAATCATAAAAAGATGATGTATTGTCTTAGAATATAGAGGACAATAGAAATAATTTGAACTACATAAAATTCCACAATCATAAAAAAGAAACGGATGACTTGGAAGAAGAATTGAGAAACAGAAAAAAAGTCCTGCAAGAATCATATTTTTGGTATATGCAATAAAATTTCAAAGTTTTTATTAAAACGCTGACTGGAAACCACATGTTGCTGACCAAATGCCTTTGAACTCCCTCAGCTAGGCCTCTGCCTTTGACCTCTGCATTCATCTTTGCATTGCTCAATTTTATCAAAAATTCTACTCTCTGCATACCAAGAATTCTCACTTTTGGTATCTGATCATATTATTCATTCTCCACCTTGGGTAGCTGATCAGGCTGACCTGCTGTAGAAATGAATCTTGTCTGCCCTGTGTAGCCTGAATCCCTCTTCACCTTTGCCCACCCTCTCCTTGGCCATAATGCCCCTTCTCAGGCTGGGTGTGAAATTAGGTGATGTTCTACCCTGATGTCTATTTCCCTATAGCAATAGTCCTGGATAAAGAGTCAGTTTTACTACTTTAATTACTGTTGAGATATGGGTTTCCTTCAATATTGCAATAAAAAGAAAATAGATATAAAATTTGTGTAAGAATATACAAAAGCTCCAGTTTCATCAGAAGAGATAACCCAAAGCACCATCTGAGAAAAGCAAAGCAGACCCAAGGGTTTGCCTTCTTTGCTGTTGAGTATGTAAAATATAGATCCAGATAGCGGAACTCGCCTTGCTGAAGCAAAATATGAAAGCCTTGAAAAAATAAAATCTAGGTATTAAAAGCAATTTTACACCAAACTGGAAGGCATACCTTGTAAGAAGTCATTGGAGCCAAAAAAAATGACACAGGTAATTCTTCTAAAACAGTGTTTTCAAAGAGTAGTCATTGACATTTCAATTTCAATCACCTAGAACAGTCACTTGAAAGAAGAATTTCTGGACTTCAGGAGAGTCAATTGATTCAGAAGGGCCAAGGGAATTTCTTGTGCAGCTGGGTTAATAACCACCTTTTAACAGCCACTGAAATTGTAACCTAAAAAAATAATGCCACTAATTCCATATTAATGTAACACAGAGGTAACCTTGAGATACAAATATTTTGTAAAAAGAAATAGCATGTATGACAGACTATATTGATTAAATTCATACGCCAGCTATTCAGCTTTTTATTTTCATTTCTGTATGAGTAAAAAATGTAAATGGCAATTTCCTTTGAGCTTGATAGAGTGATCTATCCTTCATTTTGATACTTCTTTGCTTTTTTGTCTTCTTTTCCCCCCTATGTTAACTATCTAGTCATTACTTCCATGCACTAATAATAGCAAATGAGGCATTTAGGTTTTGAAGCAATAGCTGTAATTATATTACTTTTCCTATAAATAACATAGGGATTGATGCTTTTATGATGAAAATGAACCCAAGTGATTGAATATTTATGAAATGGAATCTTTTTGGAAGAGAATATGACAGCATTGAAAACATGCAATTACCAGAAATACCTACAGTGATTAAAATGTTAATTAATGACAGTTTCTTTTATTAGAATAAACAAAATCATACTACACATAGGAGAAATAAATTTTTCTAAACTCGGATTTATTCAGTCCTTGAAGAAAATTTACTTAGAATCAAATGTACCAAGGGAGTGAAATAATTTGTTTTAATTTCCCTCAAGATATTTGGTAACTCGAAGTTCACCATCTAATGCTCATATATCAGACCTACCTAAACACACAAAATTAAAATAAAACCTTTTAAAGCTCCTGAAAAGTTGTTTTTGGTTATTCTACAACAATAAGACCAAAATACTTTAGAATAATTCATTAACAACATGTAATACCAACACTAAATTTATTCTAAGAATCTGCATAAAAATCAATCTTCTAGAAAATATTTTGTTCTAGTTAATTCACATATTAACACAATATAATTCCCTATTTATTTGCATTGTCTTTTGACTAATGTTTTTCTTACTCTTTATGTTTATTCAATCACAACTGAAGGTTGTAATCTGAATTTCAGCCACTCCAGTGTTTTTAAATAATCTATTATATGGGTGTTTCTCTTAGGATGGAATGATGTTGATACAGTGGGGCTTTATTTTAATTTTATATACCCCAACTGATACGGGCCACATCTGTTAGAAAACATTCATGATAATGATCATGTATTTAATATGGTGTTTATTTAGTAGAAGATAAGTTGTGATACTTTTTTCTTTTAGAATCTCATAATATAGTTGCTTCATGGATTGGGACTCATCATATGTACTCCTATAGACCATTGTACCTCATCCTGAAATGTCCTATTTTCATGTATAATTAGCCTGTTTCGTTATCTAACATGTTCTCACTTAGCTTCTTTAAAGTTTCTATTTTAGCGTCCATCAGAAATATTAATTCCTAACACACACTGCTAAACTCTCTACTTTCACCCAGAGCTCCACCAGGTTTTCTACTCTTTGCCTTTTTCCCCTCTCCTGTCTTATATTTTTTCCCTTCACAACAGAAACATGGTCTGGTTGTAATTCAAATAAGCCAGCAACCTTTACAAACCGTGTGTGCATCCTTTTGATCTTCCCTCTGCCTATAAACCTATTGCCTGATTTGTTCACTCATCCCATTCAGATCTCTGATCATGCCACCTTTAAACCTGAGGTCTATGTGGTGATGCTACTTTAAACAAAGTCATGCATTCTATGTTTCCTCTTCTACCTTATTTTTCTCCAGAGCCTTTACCACTATCTGGCTTACAATTTATTCTTCATGTTTTATGTTTATTATTTGTCCTCTTCTATGTGAATGAAAGCAGCCAGAAGCAAAGTAGATTGTTCTCTTTTTTTTCTACTTGAACTGTAACACAACATTTGCCCTTAAAAAATATGTGTTGAATGTAATCATTGCAAAATGTGGCCAGAGGTTAGACCTTGGTTCAGTGATCTCAGTTCTTGCATCTGTGTGGGAAATACCTCTGAGCCAAGCTGATACAGAGAGACCTGACCAGATCATGGTGGAGGAGAAAAGAGGGGGTTGGGAGGAGTTTGGCAGAGGCAATAGTGAACAGTGTAGGATGAGATGGGCTGAGAAGCTGAATGACTTTCCAGTGCATGGAATTATGGACCAGGAGATTTAAAAGAGAAGGAGGGTAGAGATGGGTTCTCTAGCTCTTTTCCTTGGGAATGTCTGGATGAGTGTGCTGTGATCTGCTTGTGTTTCCCAAAGCACAGTATTTTGGATGGTAGAAGGAAGGAACCCTGGGTGCAGTCTAGGATCAGGCTCGCCTGGCAGAGGGTGGTAGGGTTATTCTTCCTTGGGTGTTCTAGAGAAGACAGGCTCTGCAGCAGAAGCCTGCCATTCTTCCAAAATTGTGTAGCTTTTGCATATTATGCTGTTTTAGTTTGTAAACTAATCCTATAGAAATAAGATAATTAAGCCCTGGCTGGTGTAGTTCAGTGGATTGAGCGTGGGCCTGTGAACCAAACAACTGTGGTTAGATTCCCATTCAGGGCACATGAGAAGCAACCATACATTGATATTCCTCTCCCTCTCTCCTTCTCTTCCCCTCTAAAGATAAATAAATAAAATCTTTTTTTAAAAAAGAAATAAGATAATTAAAACTAACAGGGGGAATGATAGGGGAATTCAGGAGTTAAAGATTATAACCTTAATTGATAGGTTTAAGGAATTAAAGTTATGACTAAAGAGTTAAAGAGTTTAGCTTTAATTAATAGGTTTACATGATAGATGCTCACAGAGAGCTGATACTCCACAATTGTGTAGTTTTGAATAAACACTCCTCTTTTTTGTCACCCAACCTTTATCTCTGGAATTTTGCCTTGAGGCTAGCAGCAGGTAGTGGGACACCTCTTGCTGTAACAAAGCCACAAATTATGAGTGAGATTTTATATGGAAAGTCACAGAGGTAGAAGAGTGAGCCAGCTGGGCTGTGTGAGCTAAGGAAGGAAGGAAGTTACAGAGGAAAAAGTGGGGCCCTTGGAGTTAGGAGAGTAAAAGGCACAGATGATGTTCCTGGTGGGAAATCGAGGGGGGGAGCGATAGGTGTGGCTATGCTCCAGAGAGGGAAAGCCCTCTGGGTCCTTTGTCTGAAGGCTTTTATATGTTCTTCAAAGGTGGGCATTCTAGGGGGGGCACTCAATGGAATATTCATAAGTTTCATCTCGATGCATCAGAATAAGATTTATTCTGGATTTCATCTGTCCTTGGGTGTGGTTGGCACAAAAGTTGTGAATTGGACTTATGTTACTTTCCTCCCTAAGTAGAGTTATGTAAGCTATTTGCTCTCTGGTTGGGGAGGAGAAGTGTAAACCATTTATTTTTGGTGTCCTGGGTGAGGGAAGATAGGAGTTTGGAATTTAGAAGGTGGCTGTAAACTGCTTGGCCTTTACCAATGTACTGCTCCTGGGTGTCCCTATTTCACAAGTCCTGTACTACTAGCCTGTCTCAGATGGACTGAGAATTCCATTCTACTAATTAGCACTTTTTCCCTTCAGAATGGTACAACTATGTATGACTACTGACGAGTTATACTGGACAAAAAATGTTTTTCATTGACATCCTCAGATCTTCAATGTTTGACATGCACTTGCATTTCAACAATCAACCCTTAAATGTTAGCCAAAACCACAGAAACATTATCTAGCCTCTTTCAGTCTGATTTTTCTTCCCGGCATAATAAAATTGATAACTGTTCTTTCAATTTATATTCATCTTACATAGAACTAAATAATATGATACTTGAAAAATCTGGTACATTTCCTTCTAGGACACATTCTATGAGTAATGTGGCTGAAAGTCTTGATATTCATTAACATCAGCTCATGATTTCCCTTCTTCCCGGGAAACTTCCTTAGCCTTCAAGGCTTAGCTTCTGTGACAGTGTCCTCTAAGCAATTTTCTGTTTACTTCTCTTTATCTTACGTTAAAATACTAGTATTTTTAGGGGTGATAGGCATGAGTTTGTTAGCTGCTTTTTCCCTAGCACTGTTCACAAAGCAAAGAACATAGGAGAAATTCAATAAGCATGTATTAATAATAGCTAACATCTAAGCCTTTTCTGTAGGTCAGACACTGGTCTGTTTTACATATATGAATTTATTCAACATTCATAAAACCCTATGAGTTTGTTGCTACATTCATGAAAAGAAAGAATGATAGATGAAGAAGTTCACACACTTTCCAATTTATGAAATAGGTTGAGAACATAATTATTTGGCAAAAGGCAATAGAAATTGTGATGTTGAAGAAGATGAAAAGAGCAGGCCAGAAAGCAAAAATGTCCTTGAAACTCATTGTTAAAATAGGGAATCTAACTTAAAACGATGGATGAGAGAATAAGAAGGTGTTCGTTTTGTTTTAGTTTGTATGGGGCTGTAGAATTGGTTAAGAAAAAGCAGTTTCCCACCGGAGAGGACTAGAAGTTTAGTACAGTTGTCCCAGACAACTAAGTATATTTACGGAAACTTTTAATTCTTGCTCTAGAGTTCAAAAAAGTCAATTGTGAGCTATTTATCAGTTGTTATACCTTAGCATGACAGTGAAACTCCTGATAGTTTAGTGATCACTTAAAAGTCATCACACCTAGTAAAATGACCCGTATTTTACCAAGTATAATGCACAACTTTTTTTTTTGCCCAAATTTTTGAGGGAAAAATAAGAATGCACATTATACATGTGTATAATGATTAGATACCATGGGGACCATAATGGGTAAAATAACCCCATATATAATGCATACAGAAACATGGGTGCACATTATAAACAGCCAAAGATGGTATGCTACTGAATCTGTTGAACAAGTGGTGGGTGTGGTGGGTGTTTTGCTAACCATTTCTATAATCTTCACAGCTCCTAGCCAAAGAGGGCAAGTTGACTGCATTCATTGGAATTAACAGCAGGGACTTGAAATTTTATCCATTTGATTTCAAATTATGTGCCCTTGGCTGCTACAAGGCTTTAAACAGTAGATGATAATGATGGTTTTTGTCTGAATGAAGGCTAGAAAAAGTCAAGAAGAACGGACATTTTGAAGGACCTCAATACAATCCCTGGTCCAACGGAGGCTAGTTAAAACATTGTAAGATCTTCCAGTCTCATAAGAGCTCACCTTCATAATGGTTGACAGCCAAAAACATTCTCTTATAAACTGAAAATTGTTATGAAACCATAAATTAAAGCACTACAAATATTTTCAGAGGAATGCAGATATGATAATAAACAATGACGACATCCATGAAGCTAAACACATTTTGTATACAGCGCGGGATAGAATCAGCTAAGCAATGGCCTCACTACTCTCAGCCTGCATTCTGGCACTTTCCAGAAGGGCGCCCTCTGAAAACCACTGGAAAGACCAGAGCTATGGATATTCCCTAGCAGTGGTTTGCGGGATCTGGTGCCTACCCACTGCTCACAGGGGCACTGCCTGGTTTCTCAGCTCCGCCTTCAGTGGCATTGTGTTGGTGGGGAGAAATCACACCACTGCGGGAGGAATTCCATCATAAAATTGCAGTCTCTACACACTGGTGTGTTTCTCCACTGGAGATGCAGTAAGCATTTGCCAGCGCACCCATGCGCTCTGCTATGTTCTGAGTAAACAAAACAAAATAAAACAAAAGAGTTTGAAGAGCAATAGCAATGGCAGGCAGTGGTTGAAAGTACTCTGTTACTTCATCTTACTGTAGAATGTCTCCCTTTAGAAATGCTTCCTTGAAATGTGAAAAAGAGGCGATTTTTGGAAATTGCCATTGCGTACTAATTTGTTACAATGACCTAACTGGATTCAGAATTTATTTATATAAATCTAAAAGGTTTTGGTTCTAAGAGCATACTGTACTTTAGGAACTGATGTGAAATTAGTGTTATATTTCATTTTCACTAACTTTTCAGCATGATTGATGTAGACTCTTAATGTGTTAATTTTACAAAATGAATTCATATTTTAATATGACACATTGTTAAAGTAAAACTGTATCAAGGCAACTTAAATGAATTCCTAATGTTTGATTTAAAAAATATATATATATATATCCTTGCATTTGTTTAGCTGCTCAAATAACCGAGAGCAAAAACTAAAATATAACAACTTAAAGAGTAATGGGTAAAAATTGGTATATGTTTCTAATGTCATGAAATATGAATCTGTATATTAAAGCTTCACTTTCTTTTATTTTGGTAAATACCTTTCAAATTTTAAGCTCTCTAATTTTCAACAATACAAGAAATTAAGCCTTATATTTAAATTTTGAATTTAGTTAATTCAAAATTGCAGAAATATGTCAGCCTTCATTTCATACTCCTAGGCCAAAATTGAAGGGACATGGTTAAAGTCTAAGATAATAATCATTTTATTGTCTTTATTCAACTCAGTAAAGTACACATAGATATTCACTTTCAATAAAAGCTAACAAATGTTACATGATGTATGGACAAAGAAAATGTTTAATTTTGGGGGTGTTCACAAATACATGCATCAAAAAATACTGGATTTAAATTTCGGCAACTGAAAGTCCTAGTCTTACTGTGATCTGGATACTTATGTTAATCTCTCTAGGCTCCAACTGTTGGTATGGAAAAAGAAAAGAAATAGGTAAGATTAATTTATAATATCACAGATTTAACTTCAAATTCTATATTTTTAATTAGCAGTTTAATATAACTTCATTCTAAAAATATTCTATTTCAGATTTATTCATTCTTTTACTGATTTATTCCTTTACTTCAAGAGATTTTGACAGAGTTTCTACTATGGTTATAGCACAAGCTAGAAACACATCTCAACAATCATTACAAGAGATTACATTTGGTTTGTGGATTATAATTTTAAGTACATAATGAGTCATACACTTAAACTGAAATTACACTATTTAGATTGGTCAAATAGATATTCAAAATACAGAACACCAACAGAATAAATTGGAATTATTGGGGAAAAAAATCAGGCAGTTTGAGTACTGAGAGACATTTCACTATAATCATAAATGCTGAACATGTTAATTTATCAATTATTTATTCATTTGATTAAACTGCTGAATTATATTAGACTGTACATATTAGAGACTTTCACAGTAAGAAATACTTGGGTTTTAAGAAATCTATTATTATGTATAAATGCATATTGTGAAGATTTCAATTACATTAAAAATGAAACCCTTTGACCCTCAATTCAAAGTGTTCTAATGGTATTTTGCAGATCATATAAAACTCAGTAGCTAGTTGTTACTTGAGTTTTTATGTATAGCTTCAGCTATATCATATGTTCTTCCTTATTCCTATTGTATTTTGTTGCTACAATTGCATAAAGTCACTTTTGACTCCAAAGTAGGGACAAATAAGAGACCATATACTAAACCTGACACGGTCAGGGGTGGCTGCCTGTGTGAAAGCCGTAGAAACTCAGAGACTGAAAGTGACCCCATAGAGTGGTCTGAACATAAGCATTCTTCACTGAAAGCGAGTCATGGCAGGTAGTCACATCCTGGACCCGAAGCTTCCTGGACACAATCCAGCCTTGCCCGACTGAGCTCTTCTATTGTCTTTCTGCATCTACACGCTTTTGGAATGTGGGAGCGATCTCCTTTGTCCCCGACCCCTCAGGGCACCAACTCGCACCAAAGCGGGAACCACAGAACCCCAAACTGTTGGATCCTCTTCCCAGAATGTGATGAATGTTCATTGTTAACGATCCTGTACCCGCAGAGGTAAAAACACATTTGTCTTTTCATTTTATGTTTTTATCTAATCTCAGAAAGTTCCTGCTGTGCTTTTTCCTGCCTTTCTAATCTACCACCCATAGACTTGATGTAACTCCCTGTAAGTCGCCTCCTTGGATTGTAGAGTGTAAAATAAACTTTAACACTGCCATTCTGCTGAGCACTTTCTCTGCTGAGGCTTTGCCTCCTGGCAATTGTCATCAGTTTCGATTAAATCAACTCATAAAAACAATCAACAGATTTAAATGTTTCTCTTTTTATCAAACTTTGGGGGGTACAATTTAAAGGGTACAACTCAATGAAACATCATCTGCACACTGCATCATGCACCTGTGGCCCCAAGCAGTCACTTTTGGTCCCCATTCCCCTCTTTGCTTGCTTCCACCTCCATCCCACCCCTCATTCTCTCTGGCTCTCACCACACTGTTGTCTGAATATATATTATGCTTAATCCCTTCACCTGGTTTCATCCAGAATATCAAAAAAAAGACAGTTTTCACATACCTGCTACTACTTTGAAAGGTATAAATAATGCTTTTAAAGAAGTAATTACATTTAAGCTTTTATGTTAGAAAAAATGTATAAGTTTCTCATTTGTTTATGGTAAGAAGCATATTTTATGATTAAATAATAAACTGAAAAAGTATATTTTCTACAATAGTCAGCTAATATATGTGCAAGATGCTATAGATGTAAAAAGTTAAGATACTGTTCACCCCCATAAGGTACTTTAATTATACCAAGACAGTAACATGCGCTTAAATATATAATATATAATAAGAATGTTCAAGTAGAAATTTAAATTAAAAAAAATGGAAACACAAATGTTTGGAAAAAATAATTCTAGTTAGTAATGCTATTTACTTACTCAATTCATACCTGTTGTGGACTGCTCTGCCTGGTTTCAGGAATTGTAACCGCCACCCCCCCCCCCACCGTGGCTAAGGATGAGCGAGTGACCTCTGGAATGCGAGCTACAGGAGACAAAGCTTGTTTCTGGTAGCAAATGCTGCCTCAGTTTCCTCTCTCTGCCCCCAAACCATGGTCTATGTTGTTGACAGGTAAGTCTCTTCACAGCAAGGAGCAACCTAAGCCAGACTAGATCACTTGGGAGGCCATCATAGAAGGACTTGGGGCGGGGGGGGGGGGCGTGCTGCAACAAAGAGCGAGCAATAGGCTCTTGTCCTCGGGCTATGTGACATAGCCTGGGTCCCCAACATCCTCTGGGAGAAGCCCTTCCTGGTTCTAATCCACTTAAGCCTGAATACCTGATGGGGAGGGGTGCAGCTCCTTGCCTTGCCAGAGTGGATCTCAGGGGTTGGGGGGAGCAGGGAATCTGGCATCACAAAGTATTCCTAAAAAACCTGTGAAACCTGCTCTGCTAAGAGTGCTTTCATTCATATGTTAAGGGTCTGAGCAGGAAACCCTAAAGTTTCTGCAAAACTCCCTTCCTGACAGACTCTGACTCAGACTAAGTCCTCAGATTTCTTTGAAATGTTATCTACTGTTTGATCCTTCCCGCCCTATATTACTGTGTATTACAACCCAATAAAAGCCCCTGGAGGAAGGGGCTCCTGACCTTTTTCCTCAGAGAAACTGGACACTGCTCAAGGCCCTTCCCTTTTGAGCGATAGGCCACCTCTCCTCCAGAAGCAGATCATGTCTTGGTAGTATTTACTTTCATCCGTGGCGGACGGGGAAACTTGCTAGAAAATTCGCCCCCACACATACCTAACAAATAGGTATGAAAGCTTATTTCATGCCAGACACTTTATTTAGGAGCTAAACATATCTTTAAATGGCCAGTTTATTATGAAACAGGAAAATAAAACTATATTAAAGAGTAATGGTTGATGATGCCTTGATATAAAATGTGCTCATGCAGTGTAGAAAATGTAACATTTGATCTCTGTTTTGAAGGATTAATTGGAAGATGTCTTTATATATTCAAATAGATATCTGCCTCTAATTTACCAGCCAGTCTCCATGGCTACATCCAATTTTAAAAGGTCACACATATAATGTACATTTTCTAAGAAATAAGGAGTTCTTTTTTAGTTTAATTTGTAGCAAACTGATGAAAGTAAAACCAAAATATTTTGTTCTAGTCTCTAACATTCTTTCCAGGTAATATTAACTCTAAATTGGAACTTGAGTGATAGCAGATGTGGAGTTCACTTTGTGTAAAGGTTTCCTGAAGGCAAATATGTAAGCCATAAAGGAAACTTTATTTCTCATTAATCCTTGTTTAAAAATACAAAAAAAAATATTATTGCATGAAAATCTAAAGGCTCCAAAATATCTTGAAGCTCCTAAAATTCCTTTGTCTGCATTTGAAGTGCAAAATCACTATCCCATGTTTAATAAAACTAATAAAGACTGGCTATTCTTTAACCACTCACATATGTAACTCAGTGTGCCCGAAAAGAAATCCCAAAGGAGTGATTATCATATGATAACCATAGCCTCTCTTCTGTCTTACTGCTAATTAAATTAATTAATTAAGTAGCCTTTCCCCAGTTGGACTTGATTTAATGAACTGCATGAAAATTAGCAGCTCAGAAAATGGAGATGAGATGATTTCATTCATTGTTACACAAAACTATGATCCAAAGATAATAATGTGATAATTCCACTGAAAAAATACATTTTGAACTTTTTAAAAAAATAAAGGTGTTCTTTATTGGAAAAAGATAGTAACACTACAAGAAAGTGTTTTTCAGCTGGTGTCTACTAAAAGAGATATAATTCATATTTGTATTAAAGCTGCTTGAAGTAATTGGGAACATAAGAATGGATTTCATATAATAATGTCAATGTAATACTTTTCACCGGTTTACAAGTGATACAACGTGATGGCTGAAACACCTGTTCTGGAGCCACCCAACCTAGGTTAGAATTTCAGTTCTGCCAAACTCTGGCCTGCTGGATGATCCCTGGAAACATGTATCACCCACACAAGACTGAGCTTCTGCAAATGTGGATATTACAATGCCAACACATTAGGGTTGTTGTGAGAGATTAAGTGAGTTCTACCATGTAAAACCAGAAGAACACTCCCTGGCATGTAGTAACCACTAATGATTTGCATCATTATATTAGTAATATAATCTATACCATTCTTTTTTTTCACTGAATTGTGTTTATACACATATAAAATAAGAAAACCAGATAACAGAAATTAGAAAATCACCAATATCTCTTTTCTAGAAAAAAATAAGCATAGTACTTAACTAGTTTTTATTAGACACCTTCGAATTGTTTTAATTGATCAGCATATACAAAATAAAATAAAAGAAAATGTGATTTTTCTGATTATGCATATTAACTAAATTTGAACATGTGTATATAAAAGGAGATGAAAATTGATATAAATAATATAAAACCAAAATTGTTATTAATCTCTAATAAACACGTTTTAACATTACAATACAACCATCAGTTGAAGAAGACACTTAAAAGAGTTTCATTTCAATGTTCACTTAAAGAGTTTAAATTTCAATGTTTTAATTTATATCCCTCTCTTGTGCACATAGATGGGAATACTTAATACAGAGATATAATAATTATCTCAGCTATTGTCAAATAAAATAACATTTCTGCTACTGACAACTTTGGACAGATTTTCCCGCTTAATATTTTCAGTGAAATTGATCACCAATATCTCCTTAAGATTTACATGTATCTGCAATAAACCTATTTATTTCTAACATTCACACACCCCTCCATCTCTAGTTGTTTTTTTAAAAATACTTTCACATGTGTCATCCTCATTTCTTTGCTTTTCTGACTTCATTTTCACTTCATGGAAATTTTATTTACTGAAATTCCTATTACCTCATTGCCATCCATTCTAGCCTATTCTAATAATATCCTTGCCCCAGATGTATGGGAATTTAGTTTAATATTATATAGTGTATTCATCACGCTTTGTATTAATGAATTATCAGGTTTTGCCTTAATGTATCTTTTCTTTCAATGGTCCAAATCAAATTTGTTCATTTTTAAAAAAACCCTATGCATTGACATGTTTTTAAAATTACTAAATTCATAAACACATGGAAAATTCAGGGAAGCATAAATAGATAAGACTCATACCTATTTCCAGCATCTGATTCAAAGATATCATCTTTGTGATCATCTGCTTTTGTTCAGTTGGTACTTCTGTATCAGTTTACACACACAAAGGAAATTTGATACTATATATTAGTATTGACATAACCTGCTTCCCTCATTCCCTAACAGATCAATTAGGAAAAATTTATTAAAATAATGCAGAGAAGTGAATAACATCATTAACACTATATATTTAATGCATATCAGTGCTGTACATCAAAATTACTTGCTAGTCAACTTATTTCACCTTTCACCTTTCATTTTATAAAGTCTTTGCATTGATAATTTAAAAACCATTATATTAACAGTAATGCTGTTCAAGGTTTATATATCTAATATCTATTTTAGATGATGTTCATGATTTAATAAAATTAGTGTTTTTCTCCTTGGTTGAGGTGAAGAAACTTTTTAAAGGCATTGTTTTTTGTTGTTGTTCCTGGTATTTTTTATACTAGTTACTGATGATTGAGTAATGCTGCTTATTTGTTTATTATGTCAACACTGAAATAGTGTTCTTTTACATCTTTACTTTTCTTTGGGATACTTTTTGCATGTTCCTTATAGCTCTACAGCCTGAAATAATTATTTATATACTTTGTTTTAGCTAATTTACTCAGCACCCTGAAGAATTTGAGTGAGATCTGAGAATTCCAGTAATTCTAATAGTAGATACTCACTTTTAGCAGTTCTAATTATTTTATTTCAATCTTTTTTAAAATTTTATTATGAAGTTGTTATGCTTGGGCCATCCTTCAGACATTCATGGCTGCTCTCAGTCCCCTTCCCCGGATGGAGCACCGTAGAACCGGTCTGAAAGGTCATCTGGGCCCGCTCTTAACTCTGCTCATGCCCTCCCAAAACAGAGAATACACACACCCATCTTCCTGTATCCACCCCTCAACTACTTTATCAGGAAGTGACAACTGAGCCATTATTGTCTTATCTGTTGTCCTGCATCATCTAACAAAGTTGATACCAAGAATGACAGTTTTCTCTCAATAGAAGAGTCATGCCTGTTTTATATTTCTCTCCTCCTATGAGAGGCTTCCGTGGGCTCCTCAAACCACAGTCAGACTCCAAAGTTCTGGCTGTCTCCAGTTCATGATAAAAATTTTGAAGCCTGGTTTTGATCAGTGGCTATGAAATAGTGTTATGGATGATTTTCCTGCTAGAGGTGGAAGTTTTACTTTGCACCATTTGGCATAACATTTAGTATTACTAATTTTACTCCTGAAGTATTTTTAGGTTTGAAGATCAGAATCACGTCCAAAGGCCAATGGCACAGTCTCTGTGCTCCCGCTATGCATGGACCTCTTCCTGTTACTGAGAGGGTTTTAAGTAAATCCATTTCTGTCCACATGGGTGTGGTTGGTACTATGTGGGCTGCCCCCCTCTCCCGGAGTTATTTCTTGTGTTCCCCCACTTCACCTAGAAAACCATCGGCACCTTCCTTATGCTGCTGGTCCAGGTGAATTGCTTGCCTGACAGCGAGATGCCGGCCTGAAACAAAATTTTGCCACAGTGGCTCCCATTGTTTAGATTTAGTTTTTAGAGTCTTACTATAGTAAATGTGTTTTTTAATAATCTCAACCATTTGATTAATAAAATATACATGGAAATGTTGAAATAGATGTTTATATAGTGTATTATCCCCTCCCACACACCCTATGTTGGCTCTATATTTATTTAATCTTACCAGCAGGTATGGGATCTAGGTATATAGTTCTTATCAGAGCCTAAATCTGTAGATATCTTAACTGCTGAAATACTAATAGTATAGTTAAAATCCTAAAAACTCTACATAGGACTAGAACTATAGGCGATACACCTTCAAGGACATCATAGTGACTTTCTTTCATGAAATTATAAGAAATATACTGTTTTTAATCATCAGGAGGACAAATTAAACAGACCTCAGTTAATGAGAAGAGCTCAGCTAAGGCCACTTCAAGCTACTTCATAATTTTAGTATTAGTTTTTCTCCCTTATCTCTGGCATCCCACCTGTTAGGTATCTGTTCCTTAAATGCATATTATTACTGGGGACAGAGTCTGGTGCGGAAATTCCATCATCCAGTCCAATAAATAATGCCAAAACATCAGTAAAAACACCTTCTTGCATTTTATGTGTCACTTTTAAATGTGTTTGCCTAAATTTTAATGTTGCTCTTGGTCATCTCATCAGCCACTGCCACCTTCTCAGTCTTAAACATATAATCCTACAACATCTGTTTTCTAATATTTGCGAGGTGCTGTCATTTTAATGGGGAGAGAAGCTAACAAGTGCTAACGAGTGAAAGAAAATGGCCACAGCTGCTTTAAGCTAAAAAAAAAGGGTAGTTTTCTGAAACTACTTGTCCAAGTTTCTCTATAGAGTCCAAGTGCACGACTCTATGGTAACAGGCAAAACGATTAATTGATTCAAAATAAGCAACACGTCGCTACTTCTCCTGAAAGGAAATCTGAGTTGCAAGAGAAAACTAGACCAGTGGCACCTTTCTTTGATCCAAATGATTCTGGAAGCAGACAGATATAAGAAGCCACATTTTATAGCATCATGCCAGGAAAGCTAACTACTTTTTATGCTTCAAAGTCACTCTCACTGTCTAGGGAACATCATGTTTAAATTGGAAAGGGCACATCTTTTTGGTTTACCTGTTGTTGTCTGATTAATAGAGGAAGCCAAGCTAGTTGTCTTTATTGTTACTGTTAACCATTTATGGTTTATCATTTTACATTTTACATTGGCAGAGAAACAGCTATGCATACCCACTTGGTTCATATAGACTCTACAAATTAACTGAAAGTCAAAGTCAATGTTATGAGACTTTACCATATCATGCAGATTCAGTTAGTGTACTACAGATGAATAGAATTGTAAACATTTACATGCTTTCTTATGTCCCACCCCCTCTTTTTGGTGAAGTGGAGAGAGAGTTTATCAGTCTTTTCACTTGGATCGTGTTACATTCAAGAGAAAATAAAACATGGGTTTCTATGGATAGCATCCCTTATGTGTGTGGCTGAAAGTTGAGGTCCTTTTGCTCCAGTCCCACTCTCTGCTCCCATCCTAGGACATCAAACACTCTTCTTTGGATTCAGTGCAGCTGGGGGTTAGTAGGTGGCTGTCTATGGAAGGTATTGCTGGTGGCTAATTTAGTGACCACTTTGCTGGCACTACCAGACAAGCTGAGCAAAGGGCACAATCTGCCTCACTACACGCACAGCCCTCAAAGCCTGAGCATTTGTACTCATTCGGGATTACTGTTTCTAGTGCCAGTTTTCAGATGTCAGCCAAGATCCGAAGGACATTTTAACGTGGTCATTGTTTGTAAAGATCAAAGGGGGGAAAAAGATGGTTTTGATGGCTGCCTCCTAATGGAAATGGATTGGTCCTTAAGTTTCCAGCGAGTGAAATTCATTAGTGTGTCAACCTGATATTGCAGCATAACAAGCACCAGGGAGCTGGCACCTTAAAACAATACCCACTTATTGGCAGTTGTGTGTGAAGTGGACTCAGCTCCCTGTGTTCTGTTCACTTTTCTCAGGACATGGCTTGTCTATCTTCACTGGTATGTACAACACCTCAAATACTTCCCACCTTGTTTTCAATCTGGTCTCCTCTTCACCTCTCCTCTTTAATATCAGAATGTAGCATAGACATCTCAATTCTTCCATTTGTGTCTGGAAGAGTTCTGGAAATAAAGTCTATTTTGTCTTAGACTAGAGCGTAAATGCACCTCAATCAATCTCCCTTGGACAGTTAAAACATAACAATTTTCACTGCTCATTTGTTACAAGAAAAGTATTGCAGCAATGTTCTTCCTAAAGTATCTTCCCCCGGTCAAATAATGCCTGAAGGATTTGAAGGGACTCTTGAGTGCCCAAGGCTGCTGCTGGCAAATGCCCTGCAGTGTCTGGGTGAATCTCATCACGGACTTGGCAGAGGGATCTTCCTGGGCTACTGCAGCTGTACAGCGGTGGAAGATCCAGCAGTAAGAAAAGTTAAGTGGACTGGACATGAACCCACTAGGCACAAATAAACTGACCTCTGGAGGAAGTGCAGATAGTTGCAGTTTGACCAAACATGCAGCATTAGTAACATTTTTGGAGATTAAATTTTGTGTTTTTACAAAGCATTCAGTATTAGTGACAATTTCAGATATTAAAATACTTTCAGAGTCAACGTATCTCCCCCAATACTATAGAAAGTGTTGATCTTTGTTTAGGGAACTTTCTCTATGTTTGTAATTTACAGATAATTTTCAAAGTTGATTTTTCACAATCCAATTTTTGGCTGAAAGATCTATTACCCTTTCAAATGAAAAAAATTGCCATATTTTAAAAATGGTGATAATATTAAGAAACTTCCAGGAAAAATAATGAAATATATGTTTTTACAAATTGTATATTGTAGCAAATCATTGTGTGCTCTTGGCATAGATTTTTCCGGAATTTATATACTTCCTTTACAATTTTAGTTTCTACTTAGCTATTTACATGATGTGTGATATTCTTTCAATTATAAAATATTAGTTGTCACTTATCTTTCTCTTTTGGGTAATCAAAATAGAAAAGTGCATAGAAAAGGTCATTTTTTCACCCTCCCACCCCAATTTTTGGAAATCTAATTCATTAGTTTCAGTTCAGTTTCTCATGCAGGTTCAGTCAATATGACACTGTTAATTTAACATTGTGCAGTTTGACATCTGCCTCAGTCACGTTGGAGATAAGAATGTCTGACTCAACACTTCCTAACAGGAGGACAGACAAGTCCATTTCAAGAGCTTCACGTGTATCCAAATTCTCTTGTTGAGCCATCTATTACCCTGTAGGGTCGAAGTTACCACTATATTATGTAAAAGCAGCATGCGTCAAAGGTGACATATGCCATTTGAAGGCTTCATTACAGCTCACCTAACAAATTGTAAGGACAGTCCAGTCAAAACGAGATTTCAGAATGCTAAATAGCATTCCTGCTAATGGCTCACCTGGTGTGCTGCTCTATTAAATGCTCGTCCTGACCCATTGCGGGGATGTCTCCTCACAGGGAAGCATAAAAAGTACCACCCGCTCCTTTCTCACTAAGTACTGTCTGCACATTTGTAATTCTGTAATCTCATTTCACGTGTCTCTTGCAAATTGAATCATGACCTATGAGGACAGATACTGTCGTCTGCAGTAAAAATATGTAGTTAACTACAAACTATGCTCACATATGGCTAAATTTATTTTCTAATGCATTTAGGTGAAAAATGGAGGTTTCTTCTCTATGAAGTTGCATTTTTAAAATGCATTTTTGGCACAGGACTGAGAAGAAAATTACCTCCTTCTGGTCTTAGCAAGGTAACAGATGAATTTGGAAACAAGGCTTTCATGCAAAACTTAAAATATGACAATATATGTGCAAATAATAGCTGTAAAGAATAGCCCTCTCTTTTGTTCTTTAAAGTACACTGTTATTTATGTATTGCTAACCTTATAAGTATATAAAATCAGCATATACAGAATACCCTTCAATACTGGTGAAATTATAATGTAAACAGAGAACAAGAATATGTACATTTCTTGTTCTTACTAAACACACATTTAAAGAAGGGGAGTAAACACATACTGCATTTAAAGCAACGAAATTGAGACAACTGCACAAACAAAATGAAAATTTTAATCAGCCATTTACTTAAGTAGTAAAAAATTCAGAAGATGAAAATGAAGATAAGAAAGTGTGAGCAAGAATAGCTATGGAAGGATTTTATCCAGTGAATTTTGAGCTGCTTGGGATAGAAATGTATTAAAATCAGCTCAAACAAACAAACAAGATAAGCAGGAGAGCTAGATTTCACAAGGGCTGGAATATGGCCATATAGCTACTGTCTTGGTCACCATTTTTCTTATGATTCATGAGATTCATTCATTTCTCCTTACTCCTGCCTCATCTATTGAAGGCTATTGCCTTACATTGCATATGAACCAACAGGAACTCATATCCCCTAAGGTGTCTAATATCAAAGTATCCAGTGCTACTTAATAAACTCGGTTTTCATGCTCAAACCAAATTTATGGATAAATAATGTATTTGGTATGTGGCGTTCATCAGTAGCACATCCCACCCCTGGACCAATCATCTGTGGTTAAGAGCAACAAAATAATGCAGAGAAATCAGGTACTACTTGGTCAGCTCCTTCAGCAGGAAGTATGGATAATATTTCTCCAAATAGGTTGTGTATAAGAAAGCAATGTCTGACCTTGATACTACAAATGGTCATTTGGAAGAAATATAAAATGAGCTTCTTAAGATGAATGTGCGGGTGTGCTACAAGGGAGATCCAGTTTACTTTCTTGTGTGGATGATTTCTAAATTAATACATTTAAAAATGCCTCTGTGTGGTACTGAGTAGGTTAAACCAACTAAATTCATGAGAATAAAATATGATGCTGAGAAAAAAAAGCAAAAGTTTCTTGGGAGTACACCTGTTATATTTTAGGAATTTGAGTTATATTGGGATTTTGGAAGCCAAAAACAACAAAAAAAGTGTATTCAGATAATACTTGTTGAAGGGTAGGATTTTATTTGTTTCTGATAGTTTGTTAGCAGTTGTTACAGAAAAATATATAAGGGAGAAGGAAGCAAAAATAAAAGAAAATTTCCAATAAGAGAATGGGAAAAGGTAAATATACCTTAAACATCCCCCCATCTATAGCATAATTTCACCAGCATTGTGATCACCTACATATTTTAGAAGGATTCCATTTTGGGAGGAAAATTACTCCAATAATAATGATTTATTTCATTATAATTTTAATTGATTTGCATTATTACTTTTGCTTCATGATGCAGTAAGCTGAAATAGTTTGACCATGAGTGGATCGAGTTTGAAATGACCATGGCCGGACCGCCATGAGCATTGGCTCCATAGGATAATAGTTACTTCTAAAGAGGTTATGTAACAGAATAACCGCCCTCACCTGTCAATAACATCCTGCCCTCACCTATCAGTTTATCTATGCACTAGCCATTTGTCACAACCCAAAGCACTCTACACTTACAAAAGACTAAGGGGAATCTCAAAGAACTTCATGCCAGTCTGTTGTAATCACTAGAATGGAATTTTGACAAGTACATGTTTGTTCAATTGCAGCCCTACCCTTATGCCTTCACGAATATCTTGCAGATCAAAAGGCTCTTTGATTCATTAGTGGTCTAGGGCTAACTCGCCATGTGTGGAAGGGCAAGAGAACACCTGACTTTGACTTAACACAATACTACTTAAGTGTCCCCCGAGTTCATTTTCTCTCCCTTAAAAGGATCTAATTAATAAAGTGTGATTATTTTTATCATGCTTTTAAAAAATTCTATCAACTCAAAGCTTCAAATATTATTATATAATAGATGTTTTGATATTAAGGAGGAAAAACTCAAAGTGAAAAACTGGAGACTAATCAAGAGAGTGGAGGGAAAAATAAAAGAAAAATAGAAATATTTCAGAGTTGTTTCCTGAGCTCCTTTATAAAGCTTTGACATTAGAACATATCATTTTGAAGAACAAAGCAATTAGTGGGGTGATATATTTGCCTTCTATGAAATAAGTAATTATAACCTCTGGCAGAATTTAGCTATGAATGCATGTCTGAGTTTTTATGTCTTCTCCTTCAAGTTCCAATAAAGAAAATAAAAACAAAATATTTGCAATGCCAAAAATTATTAATAATATTAATAATATCCACCTATCTGTAGTCATGTCTATGATGGCAATTTTGAAATTATAAACAACCAAAAAAATTTGGCAACCTTAAAGTAAATAAATCATTGGGCTCATTATGAAATATGTGATTATTTTTAAACCAGTAACCATCAGCTGTCTTCTCTCCCACCCAGGATAGAAAGCCAGGTTGCATAAACATCCCATTGATGCATCAATGCCTTTATTTATCATAGAAGCCCTCTATAAAAGTCCTCTATACCTAAGACTTCCAGCCAAGATGGAGGATAGGTAGACACACTGTGCCTCCTCGCACAATAAAAACAAGGACAGCAACAAATTTAAACACACAAAAAAAACAGCCAGAACCGCCAGATAATCAAACTGTATTAAAGTCTGACAAGCAAGGAGTTAAAGAAGAAACACTCACTCAGACCGGGAGGAGGGGTAGACCCAAGCAGCCAGGGTAGAGAGAACTCCAGGCAAGGGGCCAGCTGGAAGACCTGCATCGGATGGGGTAGCAGTTGGTGGACTGGGTGGTCCCATATTCACATGCAGATAAACTGAGAGGAACAACTGAGGAGTGAGACAGATCTCACAACTCAGGGTGCCAGCAGGGAAATAAAGCCTCAAAATCTCTGATTGAAAACACCTGTGGTGGTTGAGGTGCCGGGAGAAACTCCCAGCCTCACAGGAGAGATTGTTGGAGAGACCCACAGGGCCCTAGAACGTACACAAACCCACCCACCCAGGAATCAGCACCAGAGGGGACTACTTTGATTGTGGGTAGCAGGGGGAGTAGGGGAGAATTAAACAAGCAGCACTGTTCCTGCTGGGACCCCTCCCCCACATACAGCACCACAATGCAGCCACTTGGGTTGTCCCACCCTGGCGAATACATAATCTCTGCCTCTTACTACGTAACAGCCTCAAGGAGACAAAAAAATGGCTCAAATGAATGAACAGATCAAAGCTCCAGAAAAAATACAACTAAGCAGTGAAGAGATAGTCAACCTATCAGATGCACAGTTCCAAACACTGGTTATCAGGATGCTCCAGGAACTCAGTGGGTACTTCAAAAGCATAAAAAAGACCCAGGCAGCAATGAAGGTTGCATTATGTGAAATAAAGAAAAATCAACAGGGAACCAATAGTGATGGGAAAGGAAATCAGGACTCAAATCAACAGTTGAGAGCAAAAGGAAGAAAGAAACACTCAACCAGAACAGAATGAAGAAAAGAGAATTTAAAAAAAATGAGAGGCTTAGGAACCTTCAGAACATCTTTAAATGTTTCAACATCTGAATTGGGGGTGCTGGAAGGAGAAGAAAAAAAGCAAGAAATTGAAAACTTATTTGAAAAAATAATGAAGGAGAACTTCCCCAATCTGGCAAAGTAAATAAACTTCCAAGAAGCTCAGAGAGTCCCAAAGAAGTTGGACCCAAGGAAGCACACACCAAGGCAAATTATAAGTACCTTATCCGAGATTTAAGATAAGGAGAGAATCTTAAAAGCAGCAAGAGAAAAGGAGAGAGTTACCTACAAAGGAGTTTCTATTAGACTGTCACCTGATTTCTCAAAAAAAAAAAAAAAAAAAAAACCTTGCAGGCAAGAAAGGGCTGAAAAGAAGTATTTAAAGTCAGAAAAGGCCAGGACCTACATCCAAGATTACTCTATCCAGCAAAGCTTTCATTTAGGAAGTGAAGATAGGTGCTTCCCAGATAAGGTCAAGTTAAAGGAGTTCATCATCACCCAGCCCTTATTATATGAAATGTTAAAGGGACCTATCTAAGTAAAAGAAGATAAAAAATATGAACACTAAAATTACAACAAACCCACAGCTATTAACAACTGAACCTAAAAAAAAAAACAACTAAGCAAACAAGTAAAACAGAACAGAATCACAGAACTGAAGATCACATGGAGGGTTAACAACAGGGGAGTGGGAGGAGGAGAGAGGGGGAAAATGTACAGAAAATAAGTAGCATAAATGGTAGGTAGAAAATAGGCAGGTTAAGAATAGTATAGAAAATGTAGAAGCCAAAGAACTTATATGCATGACCCACTGACATGAACCGAAGGGTGGGGGAATGTGGGTGGGAAGGGGTGTGTAGGGTGGAGGAAAAGGAAGGGGGGAAATGGGATAACTGTAATAGCATAATCAATAAAATATAATTTATGTTATATGCTTCTATGAAAAAATTTTCAGTGCATATTAGAATGGTTAATGTTCCAGTTTATCTCATGTTAAGAGAAGGAAGGAGAATATATAAATTCTTAAACCTAACAAATTATATTGCATGCTTGCTAGAATTGACTATTAGTTGAAATTCAGACTAGCCCTACACTTTGTCTTTTTACAAGGATTGTAAAAAGCTCTCTGTAGAGCTCCTTGTAGTCCAGAAAACACAAACAGTAAAAGAGAGATGCATATGCACTTAAAAAAATTATAAAACTGACTAATGACTGTAATCACAAAATCATTTTCAAAGATGTTGGGACTGAGCTATGTAGCATCTCAGTGGATTAACCCATTAAAGAACCACTCCACTGAGAGAAAAATAAACTAAAAATTGGAAAGAAAGAATGTTGAACTCTTTCTTCAATAAAATGTTGAAGTTAATGACTGACCTAGGATTATGGAATCCCAGAGGCCAAAATCAAAGTGGAAGAGACTTTATTATTAGCAATTGTGTACCCAAAGCATCTTCCCTCTATGGTACGAGGGAAGGGTTTCTTAACAGGAGTCATTGTTTTGATGACTGGACAGATGTGGAGATGGGAGCTAATACTGAAGTCCCTGCTCAGTGATGGGGACCTGAAATGAGGACACAGCAGTGTCAAGGTGAAGAAGATATGATCCTGAGCCACAGAAGGGGCTGCCAGGAAGTGCATGCCCGCCTTGGGTTTGTGGCTAGAGTAACACACACACTTGAGTATTCATCACTGGCAACCACGTGAAATTAAATAAATCATCGTGTTCAAACCATAGTGATCTGAGATGAAGAGTTGCCCCAGTGATTGGAAAAAGCAAATGCAAATTGTGTCAGAGAAACAGAGCCTCTATCCAGGGCTTAAGTATTTCCCCAAGAAAAATATAAAGAACATGGTTTCATCGTCAAAATTCTCATAGCAACGACTGTGAAAGAAATATTGCAGAAGAAAGCAGGTATGTGATTCCGGTCCACACTGATTTGAGTAACTAGGTTTATCAGAAACACAATATAAATATTGATTATATATACTGTAGATTAAGAAGTTAAAAAATATAAACTGGAAACAAATATAGATAATGACAAGCATATTTGAAAAATCTGAGTATAGTAATATCTAAAAATAAAATATTTAATTATGCAATCAGGGAGAATTCGTGGGCTATTTATACTGAATTAGTTGACTTTTTAGTCTAATTCCCTTTGGTAGAAGATCTGAAAGGGGCTTCTCATAAAAGCAAGAAACAGAAACTTAGCAGCAATCACTCACCTTATTCTTTTCCAAGTACTGGCTTCCTTTATTCTAGAAGAGATAAAAAGAATAAAGGAACCAGGACACTCACATGCATCCCAGGGTACAGATCATAAGAGAAAGCGATTCATTCGTGGAACTACGACATTGATTTAAATCTGCATGAAGAACCTGGAATCGGGCACACATTAAACAGAGATGAAACATGTGACATACAATTTAGGAAACTGGAGGGAAAGGGGAAGGACCTGATGGGCGTGCACTTAGTGACGGAGGGCGGTGACCGGATTAGAGAAAGAGAATAAGGATGCAACACAGAGGCAACACTGGTGAAGTTTCTGAGAGTAAGGTCCAGTCGAATGTTACTGCTGTGACTGTTGACTAGATATACTTAAAATCCAGATGTTTTGAAGCGATAAGGGCTAACTTTGTCATTTTATTTTGATTACGTTTAATTGTAAACAATGGTTTTATGATACAAACTAACATTTGGGTACTTTTAAAACTTTTCTTCTACCCAGAGATATGTTTTTTAAATGGGAATGGCCACTGAACACCTGGGCCCCACACACGTCTCCTTGGACCAAGCTTCACGTGCAGGCGAAGACAGTAACAGAGTCGGACTTGTACCTCCCACCACGCAACGCAGACCACAGCAAATCTTGAAACACTTTCCAAGCGAGAACAGAAAGTCCTTGGGTGATGCGCACTCTCCTCCTTTGATATCCTATAACTCACATACTGTGGTATAAGGCCAATGACCTAAACCTTTTTGGAGTAATTACTTTTATTATGTATACCAGTGTTCTTCGCCTAACAACGTTGTAGAGATGAGAGTGAACATGCCGACGGGCTTTTAGTTATATTATTATACCCAGTGAATGCACATTCGCCCCCACTACTTATTTTTCCACATATCATTCTATTGATGAGGGAAACCTAATACAAATATTTAAAAACAGAAATTAATCTTAATCACCATAATCTTACTGATTTTTTTCTGCCAATTTTTCTACCCCTTTCTCTTCTTTGATAATAAGAAAATTAATTTGCAAGTATGGAGCAGCTGTCTGGAATAGTTTCAAGCTTTTTAGGGTTTAGTTACATTTTAATGTGCCTTTGCATTACTTTGTCTTGTTCTTAATGTTTGTGATCCATGTCTGTATTAAAAAGACACTTGACCAGATTTGGCATGTGGAGTATTACCATTCAGTTACATAAAGACAACTGCTAAACCAGCTTACAGTTCCTGTTTTTCTCTTTCATCTGTGAAACTGACATTAATCCAGAGAGCATGAAGTATCATAACAGCAGTGACTTTAATTCAATTTAATGTATCAGTTCTGCCAAAGATAGTTCTTCAGTTTTGATTCAGTCATTAAAGAGAAATAGAAAGAATTAAAAAGGCATTTAATCTAACTTTCTCTGATGTTGTGAGACATACGTACACAAACAAACCAGAAAATTACTGACTTCCTCGAACACATATTTGAATTCCAATATCTAACGAATGAAATTCATTTAACAAATTCCTAAATATTTTTAAGCAAGGTGTAAAAATATAAAATGCTCTCATTGTTACTCCAATAAAATTTTTTTATTCAAAGAGAGAAAAAGAAAGTAAATATCGGCTAGGCAATTAACAATCTCCTTAGATTACATCTTGAGTTTGTCTTCCAATGTGTCTGCTATCCCCCCCACTCACAGGTTTGGGAGCACACTTTTATTTTTGTATTAGCCATTTGTAAAAATGTTGACTAGGTAAGGCTAAGGAAAACTCCCCGTGAAACTACACTAGAAACATATAACTTGTAACACCAATTCACTAATTAGCACCCTTTATATATTGCACTCAATCAATTAATGATTATACAACTTTCATAGCATTCCCATAACATGTGTCCATCTTTCCCCCGAAGCCAGGGTGGAGGGTGGTTATAGTGTAGGGTTCACAAATAGCAGAAGGTTATAAACACCAAAAAATATTGGTTGTGACATTGGAAATGAATATTTGTGTTAGAATTGTTGGTGAAATGGCCACTCAGAGGTAAGCATATGCAGATGGCCATGATTTTCTGTGTAAAAGTCCTTTAAAAATGTCCCTCTTCTCATGATACTAAATATATTTTCTGTAAAGTGATTCTGTACTGAATACCTGCTTTTCATCAAAGAGCATTTTCAAACTACGTGCTTTGGCAGATGAGTTCGTAAGAACTTACCATAAAACAACACATTACAGGACACTATGGATCTGTTAGTTGTTTTAAAAGATCATTGTACTATGACTTGATTTTTCATACCATTAATTTCTTTAAATTATCTTAATGTGAGATTAATTACCCAACCCCTGTTTAACTGAGTCTGCTTACCTGTTCCACCAACTCGTCCCATCATAAATGAAGACACCTGTGGTTGGGGTAACTACAGTCTCTCACTTTTCCGACTTTGATAAATGAGTAATTAGATGTGTTCCACAGCTAATGAAACGCCACACCTCACTTTGGATGGCATCAAATACACCACAGATGGTTTATTTTTCTGATCGCAACTACTAAGAAAAAAGCCCTCACGTGTAATAATGGCGCTAAACAAAGCCTATTGTCATTGATACTTAATAACTTAAAACAACACCGTGGAAGCCTATAATTTTGATACAGCAGATGTCGAGTTTACACAAAAGAGAAATAAAAACTGGGCTTCTACACTTGGACTATTCATCTAATTTTCAGGATACGGATTTCCAGTAGCAGATGGCGCTGCACACAGTCATGTGAAACAGGAAAACAAGAAGTTTGCCTTGACACTGTAAATTAACAGACTGATTAAAACTGTGTCCATATGGATTAATACATTCACAATCTGGGTTTTGTGAAGGCAGAAAACTTCCATATGGGGCAATATGAGAATTAGTAGAAATATCTTTCTAATCCTTAAATTGAAAAATCAATATAAATTCACATGTTTTGCTTAACATGGATTTACATGCTTGGATTTGGTTAAAATTAATTAAAACTGTATCTGACCTTTTCTAGGGGAAAATTCATCCTTCAGTAATCGGCCAGTTTAGCAATCCTGACGAGAGAGTATATGGCGTCACACTGTGTATTTTTGTTTTATTGAAAAATTGGAGAACTGTAGAAAGAATGTCCTTTGGCCACAGTAGCATTAGATTTGGAAGTCACCAAATACTTTTGTGGCAGTAAGAGGTATGAAGAACTCTGTCTAAAGCCAACACCTGTTCTTTCAGGTACATTACACACTTTAATTTTCCATTGGAAAAGAATTTAACTTTAATCAGAAGAGAAAGCAAAGTTGTATTTCCATTACACTGTCGCCATTGAAGAGGATTGCCCTGTTATTCTTAGGAGTCTATGGTGTATACTTAGATTATCAAAGCATTTATAAAAATATATATTCCAACAGGAAAATTAGCTATTAGCTAAAAAGTGTATTGCCCCCTCCACAAAAGAAAGTCATCTTTTCCTAAACAAAACAGTGAGAGCATCATTGATGTGAAGGTTTTGTGTTATCTATATGCATAAAAATATAGTTGAGTTTCAACCTCAACCTATTAAGGATGAGCTCATCTAACATACTCACAAGCAGTGGCTTTTTACCTATGTTCACTGGCAATGTGTTTTACACATTGCATTATATATTTTATGCAATGAATGTATCTTTTCTTCCTTTTTAAAAATTAATTTATATTGATTGTGCTTTTTCCATTATCATTATCTCTATTCAACCTTCCTCACCCTCCTGTCCCACCCAGTCCCACCCTGTTGTCCATGCCCACGAGTCCTTTCTCCTTTCTGCTCAAACCCCTCGCTCCCTAACCGCCCCTCCCTGAACAGTAACAACCTGCTCGCTCTCTCTCTCTCTCTCTCTCTCTCTCTGAGTCTATTTTGCTAGTTAGTTCAGTTTGTTCATTAGATTCCACATATGAGTGAAATCAAATGGTATTTGTCTTCTGACTTAGTGTAATGCTCTCCAGGTCCTTCCATGCTGTTACAAAGGGTAATGGAACACTGTTCAGCCGGAAAAAGAAGACTATTTTATACATGCTTATCATTCTTACCTCCAAAGAAAATTTAAAGCCACTCAAGCATATTATCTTTTTATTCTCCTAATTACTTGAGATTATGTCACAGTTATTTTCCTATAAGTATTATAACTCTGTAGTACAATTTATGTTTCAGAATTGATGCCACGATAGATTCATTTTGCATTGTGCACGTTCATACTTCACTCCCAAGCAATAGTGGTTTATACTATTATTTATACCAGGAACTTAGTAATTGCCCTCCCATATTGCAATCACATTTCTTTCATTTCAAATCAAAAGTATTTACCCCCTTTCCACAATGTCAATGTATTTTCCTATAACCCAAGTGAAATATAACTTATAGAAAGCAAAAATGTTCCAGCATTTCACATGCCAAATCCTAATATATAAAGTCATTTTCATTCACCACTTCATTAACTTCAAATGAATTACCGTCTCACTAGCATTTTGTTTCTTTAGGACACGGCAACATTTGTAGTGGAAAGTCAAGGGCTAGCGTCTTTTATGTATGAGATTAAAATAGAGAAAGTATAGAACATTCCAGCCCCATCTGCATATTTTTCTGCTCAAGGGAAGCAGTGAAGTCTGGACGTTTACAATTGGGCGAATTATCCAGGATCAGAGATGATAGTTCTCCAGTTTGTCCGTCAGTGGAGTCACCCGCAGGCTCTGCAGGGGGCCCTTTTAGCTCCTCCGAGCGTAGACAGTGACTCGTCCACCCCGCAATGAAGTGTGAGCAGAGATGGTCATAGATGGTACAGTTGCTGGAGTCTGACGGCAGCCTCTTTTCTATGCAGGTGTTGTAAGTACTGTTCTGGAAACTCTACAGACTTCGCGTTGTCTAGAAAATTTATTCTAATTTGCATAAAATTATTTTATGTATAAAAGGGAATTTGCATATTGGTCTCTACCCGTGTAATAAAGTTCAATACACAATCACCAATATTGTTTTAAACTACTACTACCACTAAGTAATAAAACATTTCAAAATAAAAATACAGTCTTTTATTATCTCTTAATGTTAAGAGTGAAAAATTTGGACAACATGTTTATATTTCACATAGGAAAATGAAGTACTTTTACTAAGATGGTAACATTGGAGACCATGAGGTTGGAACTAAGGTATTTTTGACAAATCTTTGTCCCTCTCATCTCCATATTTTATCACTAAGAACATTCTTGTTTCCTACAATACCCAGGTCAAGTTCAAATCTACTGCCATTTTTCAAGATCAATTTATAGTCATCTCTTTTCTTCTCATCTCCTTTTGATCTAATCCAATTCTTCCTCTAAATCTCAGCGTAAGTAATCTTTTGTAAACATTGCAACTGGTGGAGTAACTTCCTGCCAAATGCTGCAGCACTTTCTCATTGTCCTTTTGTGGGAGACAGAGTCTAAGGTGACTTAGACATGTAATGAAATCACGCAATACCAATGCATTCTCTTCCTTGACTTCTTGAATGTATAATTTCCTCTTACACCATAAAGGCTTTTGTCCATTTAGTCTTCCAATAAATCTATTTACATTTATGTAGACCACAGATAACATTAAAATTACATAAAGTTTATATATAAGTGTGCATTTTAAACTTAAATATATACATATATGAACATTTAGTGCTATTTTCCAAATATTATAGAAATGTACACTTGAAACCTATATAATCATTTGAATCAATGTCACCTCAATAAGTGTAATAACAAAGTAAAATGCTATTTGCCAAATATTTTCTTTTTAAGATACTTCAAAATGTGCAAGTTTGTTTTTTGTGGCTATGATGGCAGAGCAAGGTATATGTTTGCATCCAATACATATTGCATATTGTGTGCTGTTTTAGACTGAGTCTTTGTGTCCCTGCCAAAATGCATAAGTTAAAATCCTAATCCCAATGTGATGGGCGGTTCAGGTAGGGCTCTGGGGAGGGAAGCAGATCATGAGGATGGAGCGCTGTGAATGGAATCAGCAGTCTAATGAGAAAAGGCCAGAGAGTCGGCTGGTTCCCCTTCACCACATAGCAAGAACGGGCCACATAGACACCGTGATCTCACACTTGCAGTCTCCAGAACTGTGAGAAATAGACATTTGTTGTTTCAGTCACCCAGTCTGTGGTCATTTATTATCCAGGTCTATTCAGAAATGGTCCAGCCATTGTTAATATAACTAGAGCAGTTTGCATGACATCAATGTAACCTGGCGGCCAAGAAGAATGGACTGGCATGTGCGTGCATGAACAAGGACAGCTTCACTGTGCTAGTCAGTGGGGGTGGTAGGCATCATTGAGTGAGCCTGTGTACTGTGTGGCCGTCACATTCAAAATGACTGAATGAGTAGAGCAATGAATCTGCATCAGATTTTGCGTTAAGCACAAAAGCTACCTGGATGATTCATAAGGCCACAGCTATGGCAACTGGTGATTGGCAGCTTCATCAATGTGCCTGCCTGCTCATGCATCACATCTGAGGCAAAGTTTTTCAGTAAAACATGAAATTACCCAGATGAGTCAGCCCTCCTAAAGCCTAGATTTCTGGTTTTCTGTTGTGACTTCTAGCTTTTCCCAAAACTAAAATCACCTTTGAAAGGGAAGAGATTTCAGACCAATGATGAGATTCAGGGAAATACAGTGGGGCAGCTGATGGCGATTGGGAGAAACATGTGAGGTCCCAAGTTACCTACTTTGAAAGAGACTGAAGTGTCATTGTCCTATATACAATGTTTCTTGTACCTTCTTCAGTAAATACCTCTATTTTTCATATTTCATGGCTGGATACCTTCAAGAGCAGCACAGTCTAGACATGTACAAATAGCTTGATTTTCTTCATACTTTTAAATGTATGAAACTTATGTTTAAATATAAATGGTTTCCATTCTATACATAGTGTGTGTACACATGCATGTTTGTGAATCTATTAGCTATGCCTATATCCATATCTAAATCTATATCTATATCTAGTTTATTATTTCTTAGTTACTCTTTCTTTCCAGGATCAAATTTGACTAACCACTTCATCATATCACTTTTTAACATAGCAATTACTAGTTACTCTATTGAGCTGTAAATTATAATCCAATCATTTGATGATCTACCCCACTAGATTATAAATACCATAATGGCAACTGATACCTGCTTATACTTGCCAATGCAGCCTCAGTGACTGACATCTTGTAGTCAATAAATACTTTGATGGATAAATGATTAAATAAACACAGAACAGATGACATGCCCTGAATTAAGGAGTACAGATTTGTTAAACGACTGGCAGTTACTGATCTCTGCAGTTAGAGTACAGAGAGAACTTACCCTTGTATATCCATTAGCTATGTAATTTAATCAATTAAGCTATCTTATAAAACACTATTCTTCCTGCTATTTAAGGTTTAAGTGCTCTTATCTCCTAATGAATTGGACACTAGATAAATCTTGGTTTGGTGACTATCCTATGTTTATCTTTATCTTTTTAGATAGTTCCCAAATAGTGATACAACAGAAAAGTTATATTATGCTAGTAATATAAACATACCATTACAAAAATAGAAGAATAGTATCTAGAATACTCTTGTGTGGGGGCAACTTTGCCTGCAAGTCCCCCCATTCACCACGGATGAAAATGAAACTACCAAGACATGATCTGCTTGGTGAGGAAAGGTGGTCAATCTCTCACAAGAGAAAGACCAAGAACCTCTTCTTCAATGGCTTGTATTGGGTTTGGAACACACAGAAATACAGGTAAAGTGCATCAATCAATGTCAGACGGCCAGGATCAAACAATAGATAACATTTCAAAGAAATCTGAGGACTTAGTCTGTGTCAGTGTCTGTCAGGCAAGAGGGTTGCAAAAACGTTGGGAGACATACTCATTTCCTGCTTGAACCCTTATCATATGAATGAAAGCACTCTTAGCAAAGCAGGCTTCACGGGATTTAGGAGTTCTTTCTTATGCACGATCACCCCAGAACCCGCTCTAGCGGGCAAGGGGCTGCGCCACCCTTCCTGTCATAGGTTTTTAGGCTTGAGTGGATTAGAGCCCGGAAGCACTTCTCCCAGATGGAAACGGGGACTCAGGCTCTGTCAGAATAGCTGGGGGGGGTGAGGGTCCATCACTCCCTCTTTGCTGCAGCCCCCCAAGTTCTTCCATGGTAGCCTCCCAAGTGATCGTGTCTGGCTTAGGTTGCCCCTCTTGTGAGGGGTCTTACCCATCACTGACTAACCGACCAAGTGTTGGGGGCAGAGATGGATGAAGCAGAAGCATCGCTGCTGCCAGGGAGATAAGCTTTGTCTCCTTAGTAGCTCACAGTCCGGAGGTCACTCACTCAGCCTTATCCATGGGGGGCAATTACAACTCCTGAAACCAGGCAGAGCGGTTCCCAACACTCTTGTTAAAATAAATTTATTTCAAGATCTTCTAATAAAATTTGCATGCAAAAAGCATGCATACAAACCTGATAAAATTAACTTTATTTTGTATTTGAAATTCTATTGGCAAGTACTGTTACTAAAGAGGCAATTTATTTGTATGATTAATCATTAGAATCTTCTCAAAGGATTTATTTTTAAAGGAAAAAAAAACCTTTTGTGGTTTGCAAGTAATGAAATTGTTTCATCAAGACTCTGTGTGATTGATTGTCTCAGTTCCCGAGATTTTCCTTAACCCCTGTCTAAACAAGTCATCGATTTCTCTCATTTTTATAATATCTCAAGTAAAGCTTTACTTTATTTACTCCTAAGTTCTCTATTGTTTTCCTAATAAGAAATACATATAATAATGCACATGCGTGCAAATATTAGTTTTACTTTTATGTTTTGAAGGGTAAGAGTATAAAACAACTCACCTCTTAAATGTTCATTTACCAATAGTCCCTTCACAGAGATTTCAGAGTTCAGAGGTTACCTGTAGGCTGTAAATGCTGAGCACAGAGAGAGGTCACTGTGTTCTACGCTGTGCACATGCTTTGCATTACGAACAGGCGGCATTGTTTCCTGCGATGTCACACCTGGCTCAGCGTCCCCACTGCAGCCCAGCCCTGCTTTTCGTGTCCTGCTTTCCCTTCCATTTCCCCTCCTGTCCTTTTTTCTTGGTTGGTCGTGTCCTACTGCAGCGACCGCCTTGCTGTACCACTAATGCGTCAAGCATCTTCCCATCAGAAGCTCTTTTTGTCTGTTCTTTTCTTTGCCTGGAACGCAGTCTTAAGACAGAGCCACGTGCCTCCTTATGTTTTTCCTTTCCATTTACAGCTCAAATATGACTTTTTAGGGGGGCCTACCCTGACATCCTTATGTACAACAGTAACCTCAGTGCACATACACAAACAGGGTCCCACTTACTTTTGCCTCGTTTGTCTGTTAACACTTTTCACTTTGGGATATATCGGGCATTGATTTATGAGGTTATTTCTTTGTGTTCACTCTTAGAATACAAGTGCCACAGGAGAAGATACAGTTTGCTGTTTTGTTTACTGTGGCGTGCCTGATACCAAATAGTACACTAACACAAACGTGTCATGTAATATTTAATAAATATGGAAAGTGACAGAAAAGTATGTTGCGGTCATACCTTATTCTGACGGTCAGTAACCCAGGTGGGAGACTGGATTGTGAATAGATACTAGTCATCACGCAGCCCGGGAAACGCTGAGAGTCTATCCACACAGGATAGTCTTAGATTCTGCTACCTGGCCCCCAACCACCACAGCCATGATGAAAAACAGTGCATTTCCCACTGGGGAATGCTGGGTAGCATTTCCTAACAAGAGTCTCAGATAAAAGATTCCTCAGTTATAGGACAGAATCACCCCCCCCCCATGTTTGATGAGAGATTGCACCCACTGCTGAGGCTGACTCTCAGCAGGGTTCATTCATTAAAACAGGCAGATTGACCAGATTCAGACAATCTTTCCTGATAAGCGAAGCCATCTTTTAATTGTCACCTTGAGGTGAGGATGGGTTTGTGATAACTATTTCCAGTTATTACGTGTGTCATCAAAATCTCCAGGTGTTCTTTGTCACCAGTCTCCAGGGGCATTATTAAACATTGTAGAACAGCAACTATTTGCTCTTACATACAAATTTAATGCTGTACGTGCCTGTAAGGATTCTAAGGATCTAATTTTGAGAATGTCTCTGATATGCTCCCTGATGATCATAATAGGTAAATATCTCTACTGTCAACATTGCTTGCAATTCAAAGTTCATTTTAAATTATGCTCAGGGGCTAGAGAGATACGTGTACACCCATTACAGTGGCAGCACCTACGTTGCACCTAGATTTACAGAGCAGCAATAGCCATGTGTTCCCGAAGTGCGTTCTTCCAGTGAGTCCAGTGTATCTTTAGAAAAGTCCCATTTAGTCACATTCAGTCACACTGCAGTCAGTAGTGACTATTTCTCTCTGTACTCCTTGGGGCCTAAAGTTCTTCTGAACCCAAGGCCCCTGGTAACAGATGCTTCCACACGCCAGGAGCTGTGGAATGATGACTGCTCCACACTTGGCCATTTGGAGGGGGTGAGGCTGTTCACATGCTCAGAGACCCTTCCTCCTCTGCGGCTCCTACCCTCTGCTGTCCAGCCCCTACCCCACTGAGGGCTCCCCTGCTACCCTTCCCTGGTAGGGTGCCCTTCTCCTGCTACCCTTCTCCACTCAACTCCCTCCTCTGGTCTCGCTTATTTTTCCTGTTTTTTCTCCTCCTACTTCCTAGACAATTCTTATCTATCTAATTAAAATTTTTGACAATTTTTAATTTCTGAAAATCTCAATCACTTCTGCTTCATAGCAGCTTCTTTTCCTTTATATGTGTCATAGACTCAAAGTCAGTATGACAAGAAAGGGACAGTATTTAGGTAACAAAGTTTGGGGCTTTGATGACACCAGTCTGTCATTGAAATGACCCTGGGGCCACTAACTCCAGGCTTTATTATGCGCTCATTAAAAGTCTTTATAATTGCAGCTGACAGTAAAATTAATTAGACTGTATACTGTCTCTTTATCTGACTTACAGCATAGAAGCCATGCCGAATGGGATACTTTCTGATACCACCCAGGAAAAAAATCCCTACCTGAGATTTTCCTGTCATTTTTGCTAGTTATCACAACATTAGGCCTTGGACAATAAAAGAAATGGCAAAAAATATACTTGTTTGAAGCCTAATCTTTGAGTTTTGGCAATGGCTTTGGAATTGTGTCATAATTCAGGGACACTCAGGTTTCAGCAATCCTCATTCCTGACACAGCAAATGAAAAGGGGCACGTGGATGGTAGAGGTGGGTGGTGTCTTTTTAGACAAGGATGATGTCTGGTAAGTGACTAGCCACCAAACACATGCCATCTCTCGAAACAGCTGTGCATTGCCTTTGTGTGTGAGGGCGAAGCTGGGGTTCGTCATAGTTTTCTGAGTTCTAGTTCAGAAAGCAATACTCCAGTAAATTCTGCATAGCAGTAGAAAAACCAAGTTTGCAGAGAATCAGGACCCTTTTTCATATGTAGCATACATGTCACCAAGGTCTAGGGAAATAAATGTCACCAAACTTCACGCTAGAGTGTTAGGGACAAATACGAATAGTCCCTAATACCATTAATGATAGACTGCCATTAAGGTGAAAGTGATGCTGGAATGTGTGAAGGGAAATATCCAGTACAGTACAAGCCAGACCCAAAGGGGAACTTAGGATGAGATTGAAGGGCCCGTGCTGGGCTCCACTGGAGCAGGTGAGAAAAGCAGAAAACAATATTGATATTGGGACTAATGGGTTAAAGCAGTGTTCAGACCCAACCTGGGATGTTTGATTCTAGGTGGAAGTGACCAAACACAATTCAGAAGTCAGGCAAGAATGTCTGAACCAGTGACATCCCATAAAGGAACTTACCTACAGTCCTGAGTGGTATGGCTCAGTTGGTTGGGGGTTGTCCTGAAAACGCAAAAGTCACAGATTCCATTCCCCGTCAGGACATGGAGTGACTGGGGTGATGCTTCGGTCCCCAGTCACAGTTCTTATAAGAGACGACCAATCGATGTTTCTTTTTCTTTCTTTCTCTCTCTCTCCTTCTCTTGCTAAAATTAAATAAATAAAGTATTAAAAAATCAGAAACTTACCTACAAACTACAGTGTTTATAAAAAGCATCTGAGCAGCCTATTTCAGAGTTGGCTTAAGAAACTTTCATGTATAACATGTTGGTCCATAGCTGGATCCTTCCAGAAGTGACAGATCAGACGGATGCAGCATGTGCCAACCTATTTTCTAACTCAAATTCACACCATCCTCTTATACTGTTTTTTTCCCAAAGTGTTCCTTTAGAAGAAAATATATTCTTTTATAGTGTGATCACTCTCTGTTAAGATGATTCAGGATGCTGTTATTGAAGCATATTTTTAAAAGGAGTTCAAGATAAACAATTAAACATTTTAAAGTAGAAAACTAGGAGTAGTTATGAAAGCAACCATGAACTTAAAAGGATGAAATAAAAAGTGTAATCTAAGTGAATCGATTAATAGAGCAGAGTGTATTTATACCTCATATCTATTGTTGAGGGAACAAATAAACTTGTGTGACTTTTTCTCCCATTCAAATACAGTTCCATTAAAAATCTCAAAATTCTTTTGTATTCTTATACAGAAGGGTAAATGCTTTGTAGGAGTGAATCCATTTATTCAAAAATATGTTATTATTTGATATGTCTGGAATTTCACATTTGCTTTGAGGCAGATACCAGACATACTGAAACACCTGAGTTTTAAAATAACTAACATTAATGAAATCAGCACAGATTAAGTATCTAAAATGCATCACAGTGATTTTGCTATGAACAGAGTCTGCTTTATAAACTCAGAGCCGCTCTCTTTTGGGCAATTATTGGGAATGCACACAAATGGCATTCATTCTCCACTTGTGCTGCAAATCGTGAATGCTAAGAACTGCAGCAACCTAATCAACACACCTTAATGCCCTTTATTTTCTTAGGTCTAGATTTTCCTAGATCAAAATGATTTATATGCTTTCTATCAAAATTAAAGGAGCAATAACAAAACACTCTTTTTAACATTTTACTTTATTACAAGTACAGAACTTAATATTGGAATCCTCTGACTTACAAACAGGTTATGTTCCAAAGAGTCAGTTTAAAGTCAGAATGGAAGAAATTAGAATGTTTTTTTTTAATTTTACAAAAAAAGTAGCAGACAAACATCATAGCTGGCTGGAGGAGAATTTAAAAAGTGAAAGTTCTACTGACCAGGGCTTGTGACCAGAAATGCAGTCTCCCAGTAGAGCAAGGTCTTCTCTGCCTGCTGTCCACCTTTGATGGGCTGTGTCATACGTTCCTGCTTCTTCTCACCCTCAAGGTGTCCGAGCAAGATTGGGAGGTGGACTAATAGGTAAGCTGTTTCCTTCAAGTAGACTCAGGACATAGATAGTTTCAGCTCATTATGTTGAACTCCCAGATCCTATGGGGTCCAACCAATTATAGGTACAATGAAATCTCATAGGGCTCAAATCCTACTCAATTGAGACAGAAGATACATAAGCATAAATACGACAATTTAGCAGATCATGGTAGAAATAGATCAGGGTGATATGGTACAGAGAGGTTAGGTGAATTCTTTAAAATGAGTGGCAAGGAAAGACCTTTCTCTAGAGATGACATTTAACCTTGAGCTCAGAGAACAAGAAGGGTTTGAGTAAGTAGAGGTGACAGAAGTATATTTGTAAATCATAACGACTGGTGGTGTGAGACGAGTGACAAGTGGTGAAGTGGTGTACTGTCAGCGAGAGGCACAGTCTGCGTAATTTTGCAGGCCAGGTCATGGGGTTTTATTCTAAGTGCCCTGTGATGCAAGTACAAGCTTTAGGGTAAGTAATGCTTTGGTTATCACTTGAAAAGATTATACTATAAAATAAGCTCAATAATGAGTCCATTCCCTTTCCTATTTTTTCTTTGGGTTTTTCTTCCTTTTGTCCTTCCTTCCTTTTTTCCTATGTTACTCCTGTCCTTTATATGTATAATCAGGACTGGTATTAAATTAAATTTGATAATGTGACTTGTGAACAAGCTGTAAAATTATATTTCTCAAACTTAAAATATTCCCTTACCACAGGTGGCCTTTCACTCATGTAACAAATATACATTGAGCGTGTTCTCTATGTAAACATGAACTCAGGCACCAAGTGTAGAGCAACAAATATCGGAGACAAGAATTCCTGACCTCATAGAAGTTAAATAGACAATAAAAATTTAAAAAGAAATAAAAAACTCATACTGAGTAAGATAGTGAAAAATGTGAAGAATAACAAAGCAGAGAAGTAGATATGGAATGTTGCCTCATGGGAAGCAAACTTCAATTTCATACAGGCCATCATAAAGGCCACATTGAGGAGACGGTTTTTGAGTAAAGACTGGAGGATGAGGACGCGTGCCCCGTGTAAACCAGGGACAAGAGACTTTCAGGCAGACGTGAATTAAAATACGCATGCCCTGAGCTAGAAGCAGGATTGCTGTGTTTAAGAGCAAGAAGGCAGCGCATACATAACCCCAGGATGAGATCCTGGAGAGCTTTAAAGAGCTTTGTAAGAATTCTGCTTTTATATTGAGAAAATAGGAAAGTTTTAGAGAGTTTTGATCAGAATAGTGACAGTATCTGTACTAATGATGACAAGATCACTCTGGCTGCTTTGTGAAAATAAACTTAAGGAACAGACAAAGGCCAGAGTAAGGAGGTCAGTTGGGAGATGTTAAATAATAAAAGCAAGAGAGAAAGGTTGCTTAGCAAAGTGACAGCTTATAAGAAAAACTTGGAAGATTCTATAGAACTAGTAAAAGGTCTGAATGTTGGATGTTAGGGAAAAAAACAATTGATTATGATTCCAATATTTGTCCTAAACTAAAGAAGGGAGGAAAGAGTTGGAGCTAATGAGTTGTACTTATTCAGAGTAAGGAGTGGAGGTGAACTAATGACTTTGGTTTTGAACATATTCAGTTTGGAATGCTATTACCTATCCAAGTGGAGATGAAATTTAGGCTTTTACATGAATGGCCAAGAGAAACTACTGTGTAGATAGTATTTGGGGTCATGCTAGAAGTTGAAGTCAACATGAAAGTACATGTAGACTAAAAAGTTGCAGAAATAGATCTTTGGGACATTCTAAAATGTCAAGGTCTGGAGATAAGTTTTGCAAAAGAGATGGAAAATGATCCAAGGAAAACAATGAGAACATTGTGTTTTAGAATAAAAGCCAAGAGGATATAACTAATTGTATTATTTGCTATCACAACTCAAGACTGATTTAGACTAATCATTGAAGGCTGGATTTTGTGACCTAAACAAGGACATTTTAAGGGAATATTAGAATTAAAACAATACTTGGCGATGATTCAACAGAAAATCAGAAGAGAGCTGATTTATGATCAGGAGAGCAATCTGTGAGATAATCATAAAAAACACAGGAACAAAAGTGCGAGAAAGCTAAAATAATGTCCATGAGCTGGTAAGAGGGGGAGGAAGCTGTTGTACGCAGGAGTACAGAAAATCCTCCTTAGTAACAAAGGAGACTAATTATGTGAACCCAGATGTGAGTGGGCTGGAAGCTGTGGTGGTGGGAGTTGTGGGAATTCTCTTTTGATCAGATATTTTTTTGTTGGTTAAATATGAAACAAGGCCATTTACCGAAGAATGAGGATGAAGAAAAAAATTACAGAAGGAGTAGAAGGTATATAATTATTATCTAAGAGAGTGGGAGGGCTAAGTGGGCTAGGGGAATAGAAAATGACTTCTGAGAAACAAGTAAATGGTAGTGATCTTGAATCTTACAATGTCCTTTCTCCAGCCATTGTGAGCTTTATGCTGGGATGTTTTCATATTCTGTTCTTTATTTCTCCACTAACTGAAAAGATGTTGTACATTCTTTGTTGCATCTGTACTTTTTAAATTTTATACAACATATATTTAATATTTTGTTTCATCAACTCTTGTTTTTTACTGTGACACTTGTTTTATAGCCCATCAGTTGCTCTCTGAGAAAACACTGCAGCAACGCCACCTTCAACCATGCAGAGGGGGCTCTAGTCTGGCTCACCCCACTTCAGAAAGAGCATACCTGAATAATGCCATCTTGAAACCAACTACATGATCAATAGAATAAACAACAATAAAATTAAATACATAATACATAATGTACATGAGTATTTTAGGATCAATGACATCTTTATTGCAAGACAAATACGAAATGAGCATATGTTCCAACAATAACAGATAAAGGGATATATGTATGCAACAGATTTTATTACAGATGTCCCCCAATTTACTATGGTTCTGCTTATGGTTTTTAGACTTTACAATGGTGCAAGAGAGACGTACATTCAGTAAAAAAAATGTTCTTCATATTTTGAACTTGACCTTTTCCTGGGCTAGTGATGTGTGGTAGGATCCTCTCTGGTGATGCTGAGGAGTTGCAGTGAACTAAGCCTTCAGTCAGACAGTCACGAGGCTGGACTCCTGATAACTCTACAACCTACCCAATGTGTTAGGTAGATTTGCCCAGAATAGGCTGACATAAGTGTTCTGGGCATGGTTAAGGTGGGCTAGGCTAAGCCATGATGATGTTTGGGAGGTTAGGTGTCTTAAATGCATTTTCAACTTAGAATGGGTTTGTAGAGACATAGCCCCATCATAAGCCACGATACATCTCTTAATATGTATTTTCAAGATATTAGACAATGATTATTACATTGTTAGCATATAGTCAGAAATCAGTGCTAGCTGATAGTAGTAGTAATAGTGTTATTACTTATTGATAATATATTCATTACCAAATTTATTTATTTATTTATGATTTCTACAATTATACAAAATTGTCCTGGGTTTTATCATGATCAGCTCTTTCTTTTCCTTACTCAAATTTTATTGCATTAATTATCTACCTTTTATCCCACCAGCAGTACACTGATTTTAGACCTACAACACCAGTGTAATCCATGATCAATTTTACTCTCTCTAGTTTCAACTTCTTCATTTATGCTGACACTGATTGCCCAGAGTAATGTTCCTAAACTATGAATCCACACAGACCTTGCTTCCTGAATGTTCTGTGGCTCCCGAAAACCTCCCAAATATCCTATGGTGCTCTTTGTCTCTTTGCGCTCATCTCTCAAAACAAGTTTATTTGCATCTGTACCCAGCAATACCAAAGTACATAAAACAACCAGAAAATGCATATTGTGTTCATTTGTATTCCCAGCTGATTCTAAATCATCTTTTCAGGTTCAGGTCAAGTGTTCCCTTTTTAAAACAATCTTCTTTAATCACAGGTGGTTAATACTTTTTTTTAATTAAAAAAAAACATACCCTTATTGAACACTCAGCTGATTCTGAGTGCTTTGAGAGAAGAAATCATGCTGTGTTTATTTCTAATTATCTGTACTTACAACAATACTGGCAGCATTAGAGAGGCACAGTAAATAATTGTGAAATGAGTATATTAACTAATAAATTAATAAAAAATGTGATCTCTTGAATATTAAAATCAGCAAAGACAGAAGCAATGAATGACTCCTTGTAAAATACAATACAAACTAAACTTATTTTTAGAAGGCTAAGGGAGATTTAGAATCAAATCTATAAATAACAATTATATTCCATCTTGGGAAAACACTTAAATTGTATTAATTGGGAAACTCTCTGGTTATTACGCAGAAACAATGAAGCAGCTCATTTTGAAGACGCTAATGAGCTAATGACATTAGTGGCATTTAATTGAATATATGAACAAGGTCAATAATCCCCAAAGTATACATATGAAGGATTATAAATTGACCTTATTAGGCTTAGCAAATATGCAAATCTTGACCTAACACTGAACTTCCAGAGCTAGTAAACACATCCTTAATGATCAGTTTAAATACTTCTAAAATTCTGCATAGTTAATTGCTACTTAATAAGTATTTTCAGAGCAACAGGTCATTGTACCCATTTTGGATGATGAAGAAAATAACACCTCTGAGAATAGCAACATAGTGCTTTTATGAATGGATAAATGTAGATTTTATTTATTCAAAAGCTTTATGAGAAATAGCTTCACATAATATTTTGTTTAGTTATTGTATCAGTTTTTAAAAATATAGGTAAGATGGCACTATTATGCTTTCAAGTTTGTTTTTTCCCACAGTTAAGCTTCTGGTGATGTTGTTTATGACAATTTTAGTGCAACCTGCTATTTGATTTCTTTCCCAGAGGATCAGTTTTAGAAAGTCCTGCAAACAAAGTCTCAGTAAAAAAAAAGTCTTGATTTATATTTTTTTCCTTAATGTTACCAAAATGTTTGTGGTTAAATCAGCCATGGTTAAAAAATAAATAAATAAGTAATGGATTCCGCAATTAATGACTGACTTTAAAATTTTGAATTCTAGAAATACTGTTCAAACTCCTAGGGGAAATCTCTTTCTCTTATTCTCATATTTCTCTTCAACTCCTCAAAAAGAAATAGACTTCACAGAGTGCATTTAATCATCTTTTCTTCTCTCTTCCTCTCAAGGCTGATAGTATGATGTATCTGATTATAAATATTTTTAACTTTTATTGTTTCATAATTTCTTATTTTAATTCATAGAGATACAATCTCTTTTAAATGCATTAATTTGAGAAAGTAGAGTGGTAGAATTAATGTTAATTAGCTATTGCTAATTTCTTTATATTCTATTTTCTCATTTTTATGAAAAAAAGAAAATTACACCTACGTCCTATATTAGCTTCCTAGTTCTGTTGTTATTAAAGTACCACAAACTTGTTGGCTAAAAAAACAACAGAACTGTACTTTCCCCCAGCTCTGGAGATTAGCACTACAAAAAGGTGGCATGGGGCCATGCTACATACGAAAATGCAGGGTACAACCCGTCCTTCTTACCCCCTAGCTTCTGGGGGCTGTCAGCCCTTGGTGTTCTTTAGCTTGCACTTGGCTTCTGATCTCTGTGATCACACAACATTTTCTTATTTTTATTATTTATTTTTAAATATGTTTTGAATTTTTCAAGCACAGTTGACATATTGCAGTATATTAGTTTCAAGTTTACAGGATAGCAATGAGACATTTATATAACTCAGGAAGTGATTGCTTTTGATAAATCCAGTTGCCCATCTGACACCGTACAGCGATGACAACATGGTTGACTATATTCCAAAGTTGTTGTGTGTCTTTATATGCCATACTGCCCATGAGAACATCAGTCCTATTGGATTAGGGCCCATGGTCTCTTCGTATAACTCCACCATAACTGATCATATCTGAATGGTTCTGTTTCCAAATAAGGTCATATTCTGAGATCCTAGAAGGTAGGACATGAACATATCTATTTGGGGGACACAAATGAATCTGTAATAGGTACCATGCAGTTCCTTTGTGGTTTTTAACCTTTTTATTATGGTTAGCTATTTGATGAAGAATTGTGTGAGTAGAATGTAATTTTGGGGTAAAATAAATAAGATTTACAAACTTTAATTCAGATTTTTTATGTTCTAGTTATAGCTTTCTAAAAATATGTTAAAGTATGTTCAGCACATAACATTACACTAGTATCAGATATATAGCACAGCGATTCAACATGTATGTACTTGTGATGGGATCACCACAATCAGTGTAGTAACCATCATCACCATGCAATGTTATTACCATATTATTGACTGAATTCCCTGTACAGTACACTAGTTTTAACCTTGACTTTAATCTTCAGTGCACTGGAGACCAACCTACATGCTTTATTTACTGTGGAAGAGCCTGTGGTCCCTTTATCTTCGCCAACATTCCAGATGCTGTTCTACCCCACAGTCCTGTTCAGGGATAAGTGCTCTGTGGGTACACGGCGTGGTGCTTCTCCCCACACCCCCTCTCTCAGCACCTCCGGTGGAAGGCGAGGTGGGAGGCAGTGACGTGGTGGGCTGCTCCCCTGCCCCTCCCACCAGTGGGCCATTGTCCCAACAAGAGCAGTTTTCCTTTCATCCCAGTTTTGTGTCTTCCTCTGGATATCATTGTTCTCAACAAAAGATTATTTAGAAAGGCTTTGTCCTTATAGAAATACACATTTAGAAAACTCTCTATCCTTGGGTTTTGGAAAGCCAGATACCTATGATCATCAATTACTTTTATTTACTCTCCATTTTACAATATTTGGCAATTATTTTTCCAACTTTATATTGATGGTGATGTCATGGAAAATGATGATGGTTTCATCTGTTCAGTTCTTTGGAGACTTTTTCTTTCCAGGGAGTGATTTAAATCTGTTCATGTTGACTCTATATTGAAGAGTTATTTATAATTTTGATCTATTAAAATGTTTTTTTAATTTATCTCCTTTGAAAACAATATTGAAAAACAATACTTATGTTAATAACCATAGTAAATAGAATTCATAGTAATATATTTTTGGGTGTTGTTAATGACAAATACATATTATTTAGATGTCATATTTAATTAATCTGTTATTAATGGTACATGAAATTAGTAGTAAAGAATTGTGATTTGTATATTTCTCAAAAAAATAAAAATAGACTATGTACATGTTACTGAAGTAAGAGTATATTATGATTGATCATAACAACAACCTATATAATGAGCATACTTTTTTTAAGAGAACAATGCATCTAAGTATTAAAACTGCTTAAATTTTATGGTGATTACTCTTCCTATAAGTATAATGATGTATATTCATAAAATATATATAAGAGTTTACCTCGGATTGTTTGAAAGAGCAAGAAAATTTAATCAAGTTAAATGTTTATTAATGGGAGAATTTAATATATCAATAAAATATAAAAAAAACTACTCAATACTAAAATTGTATTTTGTGAAAATATTAATAACATAGAAATTTTCTAATTGTACATCAATTATAAAATTTTATTGAAATATATTTGATATTCCCATGTTTAAAATGTATAAAATAAATTTGTTGTATAGATAAACAGACAAAATAAACAGAAAAATATGAATAAATAAATAAGCAAGTAAATAAGTAATATAGTTGCCTTTCTGTTCTACTTTTTAATAGAGTTTAGTTTCACAACAGTTTTAAGCTCACAACAAAATTGAGTGGAAGGTTTGGAGACTTTCTGCACCCCCAATTTGCAGTCTTTCTTATTATCAACACTCTTTCCACAGTGGCCCATTGGTTACAACTGATGAGTCCACACTGACCCATTGTTATTACCTAGGGTCAAAGCTTTTTTTTTTTTTTAACAGTGTAAAAGAAATGCTATCATCTGGGTTTCCTTTAATTTGGGGAATGTGTTTGGGCCACATGCTGTATAAAGTAGATGGGCTGTGTTTGGGCCACATGCTGTATAAAGTAGATGGGCTATAAAGTCAATGCATGTCACTTCCATGTGATGAATTAAGTCCTATCCCAGTCACTCAACACAAGGAAAGTTTCTTCCCCCTCCCTCCATACATTGCATCCTGGTTGGCCGGTAGAGGTGGCATTCCACTCCACAAAACACAGCAACCATATAACAATATAAAAATTAGCTCTGGGGTTTTAGGATGAAACTATAGAGAACACCTCTGTAGAAAGATGGGGTTGGGAGGCTGGGGTATGAGGACAGCAGAGAGAGAGTGGAAAGCATCGCCAGGCTCACAAGAGGAGAATTACTGAATACCTAATGCCCCAGCACACACGAGAAATTGAATTTTGACACTTCAGGGAAAATGGTCTAATTGTATGACCTGTGGGTATCTTCACTTTACAACATTTACTAAATATTCTTAAAAATAAATTATTCAACATCAACTGCACTGTGGCTATTTAACTCTTACTGACAATACTGTATAGCTTTTTATAGTTCAAAAATGAAACTCTTTCAAAGGTGACTATTGGTGTCCAAGAGAGAAATTTAAGAATTGTCTAAGTAAAATCTATTGAGAGAATTATAGATATAGTTGATTCACATTAGAAATAGTGGTGAATTAATTAAAAAACAGGGGTCAAAACTGTTGCTCTTTTATTGTTTATTTAGCACTTTAGAAAAATATTTGTTTTAGAATGTGCAGGGTTTATTCATATTGAAAAGTCAGTAAGCATATTGGTATGAACATATTGGTACAAACATAGTCACATTTTTTCCATCAATAAAAAAGTGCAACATTTTTTGTTAATTCTATAGCTGTCTAGAAGATTTATTACTTCCATAAATAAATAATGAATTAAGACAGTTAAAAAATTAATTGCTGTATTGCTTTAAAATAAAAGTTTACTGTAAATCTGATAATGGCAGAATAAGCAAGTCACACATCTCCCAAAAGCATGTGAGTCTCTTTGTAAGCACAGAAATGACAAGTACACACTGAAATGAAAGGTCTGAGTTCAAGTCTAAATTTGAAAGAAAATGCTTCCTCCTATGTAAGAGTCAATGCATGTCACTTCCATGTGCCTGGAGTTTTCAATATGCACCATGCACCCAAGTCAGTCAGAGAGACAGAAGACAGCAGCTGAAGAGTTCTTGGACACCACACACAGAGGTTCCGATTCTGCTGACTTGGGTTGGAACTTGGTGCATTCTAAGAGAGCCCCAGGGGTTTCCAAGGCTCACTGAGGGTTGGTAACAACTGCTCTTAGCAAAGGAAGAAAACCAAGTGAGTGTGTGCAGGTGAACAGGGACCCTGTGCGATGGCTCGGTTCCCCACTGACATTTTCAGATTCAGAGCTTTTCTTTTTGGAGAAGCTATGACTCTGATTATGGTCTTAATATTAGCGATGTTATTTTAATTCAACTCTCATATAATACAAACATCAAACAAAATGATCATTTTAACATCCACCATGAGTCAAGAGATGTTTTTTCCCTCTTTACTAATAAGTGGAGCTCAACATTTAAAAAGCACTTTTAGTTAATGCAAGAGACATCACTGCTACAACGTGACAAAAGCACCACTCACGGACAGTGACTCGAAAATTACCTTACTTGGTCTTTTGCAAAAATTTCCTAAACACCCAATATTTCCAATATTTCTCAGTTACAGTTATGATACATTTGACAGCTGCTGTGTGAGGAAGAGTTCGCAAGACCCAGAGACCACAGTAACGAGCAAATGCCTATCAGATAGTTTACTGTAGCCTGTAGGTCCCATATAAAATGTTACTATAAAATTCTAAATACAATAAATTGGTTTTTAAAATATTTATGCAATGTTTTATTTCAAAACCCAGCAAATTAAACTGTGTAAGACTGTGGCTAGTGGACATTTATGTCTGGGTCTAGTCAGGGTAGAGGATTTTCTACACAGGGCCGGTCACCACGGCTTCTGCTCTGCCAGGTATTGATCCCATGGTATCAATCATCCTTTTCCTCCCTTGCTTCTTCCACTTCACCTTGAATCTGTTTACCACAGTTATTATGAACTTATGAATTTTTTCACAAAGTGAAATGCGAATAGTAAACCAGATTTTCATTGAAAAAATATTCCAGTTCTTAATCATGGACAATTTTAACACTGAAAGAAACATAGGGTAGCATTCATTTTCAGAAGTTATGGAAACACAACAACAGCAAGTAAGTGTTCTACTTGCTTTTTCTATTGCCGTAAGAGTTTTGTAGTGACTGTCTTGGCTCTCCATCTACCTGACCTGCACCCCCGACAGGCCGTCTGTAATGACGAGTCCATGGGGAAAGTAGAGACTGGAATGATCTGCATCCAGCTCATTTTCTGTTCTCATTAACACCTCATCTGAAATCAGGTTAAGGAGATATTCTGCTGTGAAGCATGTAATTGGCAACATCTGAGAACGTGGACACCTTTTGAGAGGTTTGGAATAGAATATTCATGGTCTGACTCACATATTTGAGCACAGTGATATTCTTAAAACAGTCAACAAACAATAAGAAATGCATTCATTGTGGCCTTTCCTTTCACATTTGTTATTCCCCATAACTGCAGTCCCTTGGAGACTGACATAATCATTGAGTTCTATGTGCATTCATCTCTGTGAGACCCATACATTGCATAGATCATATAATATCTTTTTCCAAACAGAGCTGGGCAGAGCCCAGTGCCCTTTTTTAGATTTATTAACTTTTACAGACTGTTTGACCTCTGTTTGTACAATTTCTACTTGAAGGGTAGTTGGGCAATATTTTATTGCTTCACAAAGTTCAGCAAAGTAGCCTGCAGATACTCCAATGTATCTGCACGCCTCTCTAAAGGAGTTTCACAAAACTGAAGAAATGTCCTCCTTCTAACAGTTGATTCTTTCTGTAATTCTTTCTCCAATTCTCCACAGGTGCACCTTCTCATTTTCTGTAGCATCTTCCCTCTGCGTCACTGACATAGGACACACACACACGTGCCTGGTGTGGAGGTTTATTTGAATTTGCAACTTTACAGCTATCTCCCTCATTATTATCTTCGAAGCCAAACTAAAATGATGTCCTAGAACTGTGAGTCTATGATCGTGTTAGAACAGCATGTATCAGCCTGCCAGCGCTGATGACAAGTTGTTCTGTAATCATGTTTATGTTGGCACCTGAGTTTGGAGGAGCATTGGGGGTTCGGGGGAGGTGAGGGGTTCCGAGATCAGGGCTGCCATGTAGCTCAAGGTGCCTGTGTGTCACCTCCTTCTGGGAACTCTACCACAGGCTGACTCCGAGCCTCCCCCAGGGGCGAGGCACTCTGCCCTAATGCTGGCGCTCCTCACCCTCCCCTTTACCCTCCACAGTGAAGTTCTCTCAATGAACCCTGTGCATGGGTAAGCTCATCTTGGTGACTGCTTCTCGGAAGTCCCAGACTGACACAATGTGGATACAAGATTTATGTACAATACCATGTTCTCAGAATCTTTGCTGATGCTACAGTATTACAATGTATGAAAATTAAAAAAAAAACCATGATGACAAAATAGGGTTTATTTCAAGAATGCAAGAAAACTACCAATGTAATCCATATCGGCAACAAAATGGTACCAGGTCCTCACATCAGTAGATGCTGAAAATGCATCGGATGAAACTTTGAAGCCATTTCTAATAAAGATACAGAATGGAAAGAGGTTATAGAAGCATAACAAAATCTATTTACTCAAAGATAACAGCAAAGCCCTGAAAGGGGTCCTAGTAAAATCTAAACTGCCTATGGAGGTCCATCATGACTGTCATACTTGTGAGTCCTTCGGAAGTGGCTGGCAAGAGATCTCTGCAGGGGTAGCTAAGTTCTGTAATGTATGTTATTGACTTTTGGCATAACACCATAATTGTGTAGGTTCTCCTCATGTTTATCTTCTAGAAATCACCTGAAGTAAGAAGAAAAATGAAGAGAATTGTGTTCTCCATGTGCAGGGAAACTTGGAGTAAGATGCGATTTACAGATTCTGGTGTATCAAGGTTACTAAAATCTGAGAATCTGTACAGGTACTCAGGCAAGGATAACCATGGAGGTTATTTACTTGACCCTGAGATGGCAGAGCCCAGGATGTACGCAAAAATATAGTTCCCACAGATAAAGAAGTCGTCCCGGGGGGTGGGGGGAACACTGTATCTCTTATTTCCAATAACCAGACGTATAACGTGAATGAATTGCTACCAGATAGAACATGCTTCTGTAGAGATGGAGAGAGGAGGCATGGGGTGGGGGGTATCCAGGTGCCTCAGTAGACAAGGATTTTCAATGTCAGGAGTGTGCATGTCCTGAATTTAGTGTGATTACCATGAAATGAAGAATTCTGTTGTGCAGTGATTTTTGATAAAACTGAGAACTTCAGGGTTGTCAGCAAAAGTGTTCTGGGTTTAACTTTTTCCCAAGGAAACAGCAGCCGTGGATTTTCAGAGCACAGAGGAGGTTTGTTAGTTGGGAACTGCCTAGAGGTCAGAAAAATGATTACGAGATTTGGACTTCAGCCTCTCCATTCCCAACAGGAAATCACTGCAAACTAATGGTCTAATAAAAACCAATCTATTCAGTAATGAGTAAAAGTATAAGAAATGTTAGACCATGGTTATTGTATTATTATTAGAATGACTCAGAGAAATGAAACAAAACTTGTATATCGGCTATTGGCTAAGAATTATTTAAACAGAAAAGGCGTTTTCAGAGCAAGTGGGAAGCAAATATTCCATTATGAGTGATAAACACACCCACCCACTAAAGTTTGCAATCACTTACATGACGGAAGATCACAAAGCAGAAGCGTAAAAAGTCAGGGGAGAAACAATAATAACTAGGAAGGCATGAAACATGAACTTAAATGAATGAACAGTAAAGCCATCAAAGTTGAAATTAGAAGAGACCATGGAATGTTCATAGGAGAAATACAGTGGTGATTTGGAGAATAGAAATGAGAACATTGATTCAAAAATAATCCAAATTAATTTGGAAAAATATTTAAATGGAAATACATTTTTAAGAGGCTTGGGGGAAAACATATTTTATATTTTGCTGGTTTGAGTACAAATTGATAAAATACCTATGGAGAGCAATATCATATATATATATATATATATATATAATATCTAGTAAATTAAAAAGAATTAGATTTTAACTAAAACAATTTTTTCTTCAAAAAAATCATCACACAGCTATACTTGCATGAGCGTTCTTCTTTGCAACCTGTTTGTAATGGTAAAGTAGTGGTACCAAAAAGATTAAATAAATTAAGTAAAGTTTTATATATCCAAACAGTGGAAAAATGTATAGTTCGCTAAAGAATTGATGAATTCTCTGTGGCCTGGGACAAAAGTAGTTTACATATATTTTTAAGGTTTTATTTATTTACTCTTAAAGAAAGAAAGGGAGAAAAACATCAGTGTGTGGCTGCCTCTATACACCCTCTACTGGGGGCCTGACTTGCAACCCAGATTTGTGCCTTGACTGGACACTGAACTGGCAACCCATTAGTTTGTAGGCCAGAGATCAATCCACTGAGCCACACCAGCCAGGGCTAGTCTATATATATTTTTAAGTTAAAAAAAAATGTGGTGCAGGTATATATAATTATCTCTGTTAGAAAATAGGGAGGGGATCAGAATCCCCATACTTGCTGACTTGCACATACATAAAGTGACTGTAGGCAGAGTAATAAGAATTCAGGAGAACATGGGGTCAGACATTTGGGTAGACATGAGATAAAATAAATATTCATTATTTATCATTTTAACTTCTAATTTTGATTTACATGATGCCATATGATTTAAAATAAGCTAACGATTACAAAGCTAATAAAATACAAAAGTGGTAGTTTAAACAAGGGGATGACATCATCTGAATTATGAATACAAATTGACTTTATGGCAGCAACGAATCTGGAATAAAGTACGTGAATTTGAGATACATTCTTAGTGAAAAGCCAGAGGGAATCTGGATGATTTCATTCATATATTCCTTTAACAAATGTTTACCGAGTTCATATCAAGACTGTTTAAACCCTTTGGTCATTAAATATCAGCAGTTGTTGCAGACCGCTCTGCCTACTTTTAGGAATTATCTCTACCCCTTGTGGCTAAGGGCGAGAGACAACATTTGGAATGCCAGCCGCAGGAGACAAAGCCTGTCTCTAGTAGCAAATGCTGCCTCAGTTCCTCTCCCTGCCCCCAGAGCTTGGTCGGAAGTCAATGACGGGTAAGACCCCTCACAGCGGGGGGCAACCTAAGCCAGACTCGATCACTTGGGAGGCCTTCATGGAAGGACTCTTGTGGGGGGGGCTGCATCAGAGAGCAATGGATTCTTGCCCCCCAGCTTTGTCAAAGCCTGAGTCCCCATGTTCTCTGGGAGAAGCACTTCCTGGCTCTAATCCTCTAAAGCCTGAATACCTGTTGGGGAGAGGTGCAGCTCCTTGCCTGGCCAGAGTGTACTCTGGGGAAAAATCTGGCATCACAAAGACTTGCTGATAAACCTGTGAAATCTGCTCTGCTAAGAGTGCTTTAATTCATGTGATAAAGGTCTAAGAGGAAATGACTATGTCTCCCAAAGTTTCTGCAACTCTCTTCTTGACAGACACTGACTCAGACTGAAACCCTCGGACCTCTTTGAAATGTTATCTACTGTTTGATCCTTGCCACCCTGTATTCCTATGGATTATAACCCAATAAAAGGCTATGGAAGAAGGTGCTCGAAGCCTTTTTCTCCTTGGAGAAACTGGCCACTGCTGGCCTTTGTCTCCCCTGAGAAACAGGCCACAGCCCACTCCTCTATCCCCAAACAGATCCAGCATGTCTCGGCCACATTTACTCATTTACACGTGTCCGTGGCACCGGGGGGACCTCGCGAAGAAGCCACCCCCACAAGCAGTGACGTGGAAAGGAAAAAAATCAAGGGCAACTTTAAAGATATTAATGTAGACCTAAAAAATGGAGGTGTTGTGTGCTGATGTTGGTTATAAGAAGAAACTTGAGGAGGGATTTCCAATTTGAATATTTACTTTGGTGATGTCTTTTTGGCATGTAGGCAGAAATGTTAAGTGAAAATTTGTATATATTAGTATGTGATAAATTTTTCACTTTTTAAAAATCTGTTTGACTTCTAATATAATTGTCTCCAAAACATGGTGAGACATACTATATTCTTCTGTGGGAAATCACAATATTTTAAAAGGGTAGCACTACTTTTAATTGAACTATAAATGTAATTCAACCCTAATTAAAATCCTAGAGTACTTTTTAATGGAATTTTAAAGGTTTATTCTAAATGTAATGTATAAACAAAAATGAATAAAAATAAATTATAAAAATCAAATTAGAATTCTTATCATAGCAGATATCAAAATGTTATAAAGGTGTGCTTTTTACTCTGATAATACAAACTGCACTGTGAGAGTAATACAGAAATGATGAAAAATTATTGTATTGTAATGTCGCTTCCCAATCCTTAGTCAAAGAGTGAATTTTGAGGGAATTGCGCTGTGAGCCGTCTAAGCAATTCATCTTTTCTCTGAAACTATTCTTTCCCCTTCGTTGGGTCAAAGAGACATCTCTGGTAAATTTTTCAGAATGCCCAGCTTTCTGGCGCTTTCTAATCTCAGTATGGCTGGTGCTGTCTTCGGCGTGAGGGACGTAACTCTGACGTCATGTCAGAACTTCCGTTGCCAGAGTGCGGGCATTAGACAGGGATGCTGGAATCCCGCCCGGTCGCTGCCTCCGGATGCTGCGGATGGACACGTGCAGAATGGAGTCCAAAGGACACGTGATGCAGCTGCTTCCCAGTTCACCTTCTGTCTCCTGATCACACCTCCTAGTTTAGAAGGTACCAATTATCTTGCCAGCTCATTCACTGCCTGGTCCTTTCTGCAGAAATTCTTCAAGAGTTGTAGTATGTGTATGAAACTCCTCAGTAAACTATATAGATCTAGCTGGTCCACTATTTTTAAAGTCATCTTAACCACTTTTTAGAAGTCTGAGGAGACATTTGTGTTCCCATTACCTTTTCAATGGCATTTCCCCTTTATATCTTAAAAAAATCAAGTTGAAACAAAAAACCCCCACAAACACACCCAAATCTTATCATTTTCTCTGGTTTTTATTATGATACTTTGTTGCCTTTGAAATAATGTGCACAGCAACTCACATAGATGAGTAAATTGGAAAATTGTCTTTGATATTGGTTTTTTCATATATAATAGGTTTCGAAATGTTCATTTGATTACAGATCATACAATGTGCACAGAATATACATAACTTTAGTGAGCATATTAATGAACTAGCATAAATTAGACATCTATTTCACGTCTTACAGTGGAGAAACAGAGTAGTGCTGGGGGCCCTGCAGGACCCCCAAGTTCCCTTATCTCCTCATAACCTCCTAACTTTGGATCTTACTGTAATCATTTTCTCATATACTGTTCTCCTCTCCCTGTGTGTCTCCAGTTCTGATTTGGGTCAATTTTTGGACTTTGGATCAATGGAAGTGAACGTCATGTTTCTTGTCATATGTATCTGTGAACATCTATGAAAAAGAGGAAGCGGGTTGGTGCACGTTTGCTTTGTGCCTGAGACTCTTTGGGATTTGAATCCCTCGCGCCATCCCAGGAGCAGGTGTTAAAGGTTCCTTGCAACTTCCTCCGCTTTCATCTTCCTTCATCAAAGTGGCTTTGAGTAATCTCACCATCGTTCTCCCATTTCTACAGAAAGCTCCCGTGCAAAGAGCTTTTCACTTCCTGGAAGAGATTCCATTTAAGTTTCTCTGAGTCCTCATATTTCTCAGCATATTTAGGAAAACTGTAATTTTACAGTTTATTCAGATTGTTTTGTTTGGTAGTGTGAACACACAGTCTTTCGCAAATTTCTGTAGCCAAACTGGAAGCCGAACATATTCTCAGTTAGTTTAAATTCAGTTTGTTTGTTGTTATGTTTGCATCTTTACAATTTTTTTTTTTTTTTAGAATTCACTAGACAGAGTCAACTATAAGTGAGCGGCATGTATTCATACTATTTTTCAGTGTGAGCACCTAAATTGCGATGCCATTCCCAACACTAACTTCTTGGGGGTCTTTATGACCGCAAACATTTTACGAAGTGATGAGTGGAAAAAGTGATGGTCGTATCAGGAGCAGTAGGCTGTCTTCATGAGCCGACACTGCAGTCACTATGGTCTTTTCCAACCACAACAATGTATACTTGGGGAGAGATAAGTTCTCCCTCCAGATTGAGTCCCCAAGAGGCATCTGCTTTCATATTGGGATCATGAAGAAGAGGCAACAGTTGTGTTCTGCAGCTGTGCCTCTACACAACATTGTAGTCCACTGACTCTCTTACTACCCTGTCTTAATCTCTAATTGGTCCAACCTGGAATGTCTAACTACCTCCCTTCCTAGTCTGTCTTATTCCATTGCCTTCTATATTGGGTATCTTTCCACAAACATATTGAACAACCTAAAATAGTCCTCCCATCATATTAATTTTCTGAAAGAAATCCATGTTCATAATGCCAATCACTTCCCAAAACTCTGTGATGAGAATCGCATTATCATCACCTCTATTTTATAGGAGAGAAAGGAACATGGAGAGACAATATCTTCTCCAAGGTGAAACAGTGTATAAGATATTTGTTGAGTCCTCTCTAAAGCCTAAAAACTTAACCAATATACTACTCTACCTCAGTTGATAGAAATATTTAGAAACATTAATATAAACGGTGTGTCTAATTTAATTATTCAAAAGAAATGGTAAAGGTTGCCTTTGCTTTGTTTGCTTCATTATAAAATTCTAACTTTAAGGAAGTTTGGAGTAATTTTTGCTTGGTATCTTAATTGGAGACCTTGCATTTTACATGCCGTGAATATTTATCTTTGGAAGTCAAAAGGCAGAATCAATTTAATGTTATCATCCATATACTAATGTAAACCCAGTCCAGTGTTTTAACTAACTAGATATGAAATGGGTCATTTTTCCACGTTGAAAGTAGTGAGTATGGAGGGATAGAGGTAATTTTAGTAGCCAGAATTGTACTCATTGCATGTTCAGCAAACTCCTGACCTAGGGAATTTTGATAGTGACCATCGTAACTAACATGTACTCTACACTTGTTAAGAGCCAGGTGTCATCCTGGTTTTTGGTTACTACCAACTTCAATATTATTCAATATTGGAGAGGCTCTCTTAGGATACACTATGGAAAGATATTGTTCTTTTCTATTCAACCCTCTAGTTACAAAAGGATAAAATATATGAATAATAAATAATCTAAAATTAAAAATCATCTCATGAATACCTGTGTTTATGCAGCCATAGAAAAACGAGTGTAATTCACTGAACTTTCCAGAGATGTGGACCTGTGGAGACCATGCACAGGGCTAGCTGCCGAAAGCAGGGGCTTTTCCTTTGAGGAAGGCAAGATGAATTTGCAGGAAAAGCACATTTTGAGCTTCAAGGCCCTTCCTCTGATACCTAATTCACAGATTCTCGCAGTATTTAGCCCAATACCCTGTATCTTATATCCATTCAATCAAATATATTGAATTGATAAGTAAAACTAGTCCTGGGATACACAGTAAAAAATGTGATTGCTAATATAAAACTAAAAAAAATACAGTATTTGAACTAGGTCTGTTATAGAATAAAAGTGTATAACTATATCGTTTGAAGTCATAAAATTGGCACACTAATCCCAGTGCCTTACCAACTCTAAATTAAACTAGTGTAAGTAATTAACCTCTGTATGACCAAGTTCACTCATCTGTAAAACAGATATGATAATTATTATCACCTACCTTGTGGACGCAGGGTGAGAACTAATGAGGTGATTTCTAAAGGTAAGTTCCTTGAAAGGTTATCTTATATTTATAACATCTTGCTGTTCTAGATTGGGTGTTTTATTTTCGCAGCATTCAAAAGTCTAAGTGATTTGCAAAATGATTTCTTTTTAAAAATGTATCACTAACAGAGATCTAGTTGTGGAACAACAATTAAAATATAGCAATAATCAAAATATGAATTACTATTTTTGCAGTATTTCGTATGTACACTTCAACTGAATATTCTTTTGGGAACACAATCTTATTTTCGACAACTTCAAAATTTCAAATTTTTTGCCTTCCTTTTTGACCCAAAAGCTATTCTCTTTACTATGGCTTTACCATTAAGTTAGGAAGTCAAGCTGCAGCAGTCTTTGGGTGTTGCTCATCTCCCTCTGTGTTGCCAATTTTGGGTCTTTCATCTTTCCATACAAACTTTAGGATCAGTTTGCTGGCATCCACTATATAAGAGGCTGGTTTTTAGTGCAATTTCACCGAATCTATAAATCAGTATGGGAAGAAATGATGTCTTGACCATACTAAGTGTTTTTGCCCAAATGTTTGTTTCACCATCTAGAGTTTCTTTTATTTCTCTCATCAAAACTGTATTGTTTTTTGTATTTAATATATGTAATTAAATTGGGGGATGCTAATGTAACATTATTACTTTTTATGTAAAATTCCATCTGTCCATTGCTGGCATATGAGAAAGAAATTCACTTCCGGTGGACAAACCTTTGCAATTCTGCGACCTTGCCAGGATCGCTTTTTATTTCCAGGAGTTTTGTGGTCATTGTTGTCAGTTCTTTGGGATTTTCCACACAGACACCCATGTCATCTGCAATCACAAAACCTTTAATTTTCTTCTTCCAATCTGTATACATAGACTGCTACTCTGAAAATACAGTCAATTATTTCAACAGCGCAAATGCGGTCTAAAGAACGCACTAACACTGTTTCACCAAGAGAAATTGTTTACCGTTGGCTGCAGCCCATGGCCTGTGTGGCCATCAGCTAGAAATGCCCGGGGTGGGGGGCGGATCACCAGGACCAGCAGGACTGCAGGCAGCCCTGCAGACACTCCTGACGTGCTAGTGAACTTCGTGGCTGTTTTCAATATGACTGCAAGGCACGCCTCAGCAACAGCCCCTGGGGACCTTTGTGAAAATGCAGGTTATTGCTCCCAGGCTACGGGGAGTACCTGGCGCACCCAAGGGTCACACAGCAAGGTCTGGGCAAGGAAAGAAAGAAAGTAGCCTGCACCTGGGGTTCGGCCTTTGTTGGGGTTAAGGGGGAGGTGCCTGCAGTTTCTTGGGTTTACTCTACTAGTGACTTTAAAACATAAGGACGGGAATAAAAATGCGGGAGGGGAAAAGCCTGAGGTCAGTTATTTAGGTCACCCCGATTTTCCGAAAGGGGGACTTCAGGGCGGAGGCAGTATGGCCTTTCGTCTGGCTGCCGCCTGGCAATGGCTTTATTCCAGTTGCCTGTCTTTGAGTGTCTACCTTGCCTCAGGGAATCAAAAGCTTAATGTCAGGCACTTACATTAAAAAAAAAAAAGTCAGGTACTTTACCCCACAGAAAATCAAATACTTTAGTTAGACTATATGAAAAAAATTGAAGCTATTACTGAAAATCTAAGTCATGTTGAATGGCATTTTATTCTTTCCGTTTAAGAGACACAAACTGCTTTTGATCTCAAAATTTTAACCAGCAGATCAAGATACATAGGCACCACTTTTATTTTTAGGGTTTCCATTGCTCTAGTGAGTTCAGGATGCTCTCAGGAAGAACTGCGGAAGACCACATGGCTATAAACAACGGAATTATTTCCCGCAGGTCTGGAGACGGAAGTTCAAGATCAGGACGCAAGCAAGGCCAGGGTCAGTGAACAAACCGCGGTCTTCTAGTGCATCTTCATGGGGCAGAAAGAGGAGGGTCTGTCTGAACTCCCTTTTATAAGGAAATCAATCCTGTTTATGAGGGTTCCACCTCACCGCCTGTTTACACCCTGCCTTAAGTGCTCGGTTTCCTAAAACCAATAGATTTGCATTAGAATTTCAACATATTTATTTTGAGGGGACACAAATATTCAGTTTGTAACACCCGTATTCTTCCATATTTTCATATCTAAATACATTTGGCCACTAAAAAAAAAGTATTGTTCACTCTGAGAGAAAATCCATGAATAAAAATGTAAGATATATAGTAATTTTTATGTTTAAATAGCTTGCTCTGCAGCTGTGATATGCAAAGGTGACCTTTTAGCTACTCGTATTTATTAAAGTGGTTGTGTGGTAATATAATAGCCATTTTACACGTAACAACTACTGTGAAGTAATCCTTTTCTGCATTTTAATTTTGGAAATTTTAAGCTGTAGTGTTATATATTCATTTCCCCCCAAATTTGGGATAATGCAAAGGTCATCTCTTATGAAAGCTGGCAATATTGCGATTCTATTTCTCTAGGTATAATAAAACTGAGAAAAGTGGTAGAGAATACTTATTGTTGTACCAGACAAAAACTTCCCTAATTTGTACACTGGGCAAGGACAGGTATAAGAAAATTCCAATTACAAGCAAAAGTATCTGTAAATACCTCTTGTTGACCAAGGCATGCCAAGTAAAACAAATTGGAGCAAACCACAACAAAAAGGAAAATTAGTGTGTGCTAGAGAGGAAAGTAAGCGTGTGTGTGTGTGTGTGTGTGTGTGTGTGTGTGTGGAGGGGGTGTTAAGTTGGTTTTACCTTTTCCTGAAGGTCATTGTGAAGAATCCCAGCATTCTAAGCTTCAAGGTTGGTATTTTCATGCAATATGAAAATTCAAGTGGGACACAGATTTCAGCTTTGTAAACATCATTCTGTTGTCAATGTGGGGTGAATTGGAAAGAGGTGAAAATGAATTTGTGTGCATCCATTTGGGTCATCCAAGGTCACAGGCATGACATAAGACAAGACTGTGATGCCTGGAAGGGAGAAGTGAGACACTGGAAAGATATTTAGAGGATTGAGATGACGAGGTGTCAAGATGACAAACTGAATATATGGAAGAAAAGACAACGGCGTAGAGAAAGAATGCTCAGTTTTTTACTTCAATGACTCAAGTCGATCAGCATTAGTAGAGGCTCGGTTTCGAGAACTCTGAGAGATTTTAAGGTCTTATAAAATATTTAAGAATATTTTTTCACCTACGAGGTTGGATATAGGGGTATAGAGCTTAAAGGAGAAGCTTAAATGGAAGGTAATAGACCTGTGACACCCATATGTGTGGGCGGTGAGTCAGGGGTATGATTAACATCATCTATGAGAAGGAAGACAGAATGAAAAGAGAACAACAGCCATTAAACCCTTAGAACAGGAACATCGATCTGACAGACTAAATGAGGCTAAGAAGGAAGCTGAGAAGGAGGATGGATCAGTACAGGGGTGGGAGAGAAAATCAGATGGTTGCAGCATCAGAGAAGACAAGGAAAGGCAGCAGCTGAAAGCAGAGAAGCGACTAAGAGTGTCAGCTGACATTCAGAGGTGCAGATGGAGTAGAACAGGAAATCTCGTGAGATCTGGTAATCTCCCAGCACGGTTGCTTAGAGAGCTCTTTTATGAGAATTGTTTAGGTAAAATTCAGATTGCCATGGCAGGAAAGAGTTTAAATAAGAAAAGGAAGAGACTGGAGAGGGTATGGAGGAAAGACGTCATTAAGAAATTATTTTTTGTCGTGAACCAGCCAAAGCATTACACTCTGTGTTACAATTTTCTTATAAAATTCAGTTAAATCTTTACCCTATTGGAAAATATTGAAATGTTCTCAGGTCAGTGAAATTATTTTCACTTGAAGTCATTTTACTTGACATTAAAATGTATTGTAAACTAGACACACCACTTCATATTTATTAGAAGATTAAGAATTCTATAAACTACATTTTAATCATTATAATTTTATAATTATATATATTATCAGTAACTTGATCTCAAATGACCTATGACAAATTTAGTTTCTCATATATATATGTTCTATTGAGATCACACATATGTTCATATGTAATGAGACCAAATGATTAAATAAGTAACAACTTATTTTTATTACAACTCTGGGAAAAGAATAAATACATAATTTATAAGGGCAAGTGGCCTTCAAAAGTAAAAGGGATAAATACTCAGAGTGTTTGACCTTAACATAAACGAGTGAACTGTAGCCATCATTCAAGGCCACCAACAGAAAAATAAATAAACAGTGTGAAAAACTAACAGAAAAATAAATAAACAGTGTGAAAAACTAAGCAATACCTTAGCTGGGAATAGACGTTCTGGAAAACTATAAGGAAAGTCATAGTAACAATAGCAATAAAAATATGACAATAGTTGTCTCTGAGCTACCGGAGCACTAGCTGACATGGCCCAGTGGGTCCTGTTTTTAAATCAATGTGATTCAGTCTACAGTTTAGTATAATGCAACTGATTTATATTAAATGAGTGAATAATAAAAATAGGGTTATATTTTCAGTAGACTTTTGTTACACTCAAAATAATTTAGACTTTCAAAAACATGCCCACCTGCCTTATAGTTATACAAGAAAATAAATTCCATTTTATTCTTAAGCTAAACTATGATATCACTGTTTCAAATGTGGTACTAAGATAGTAACTAAATTCTACTGCATCCGAATTCAAAGGGAAAAAAAAGTAGCCAACAAAAGTTTACTTTTTTATGGTAGAGTTAATCACCACACTGAACATTACAAAGAAAGTAAAGTCAATTTAGTAATTATATCTACACTTTGTAAGGAATGTCAAAAATAAATTATTTGCAAGCCTTCCTTATATATACACATTTCTGGTTGCGTCTTTTTAGACAGGCAGTGGGTGAAAATTGTAAACATGGCTTTGAAAACCTGCCACCTGGTGGAAATCACTTGGAACTACAAGAACAAATACTTTTTTCCCCCCTCTCCTCCTGGATGTGTTTCTCGTATCTTCCCAAAAGTCAAAAGTAGAAGATGGAAGGAGAGGATTGTTTATTTGTTAGCCTCACAATCTTAGCCTCACAATCACTTAAAATTACTTTTTACAAATTATACAATCTCCTAAGTAAATAATGGGATAATTTAGTACAATTTCTTAAGAATGTATAAAGTGCCATCAAAATACTATAATGGAGTGGTATGCATTTGATGAGAAAAATACTTACACTTTTTGTTGACAGGTGCCAAAGATAAATATTCTAAATTTTTATCATTATCATTATCATTATTTTCACTAATAGACCAGAACAGTCTCAATTATAAAACACATGTAACTACCTAGAAATCACATTTGGGTCACATTTCAGCGATCACCCGGTTCTAAATGCAGAAAAAAGAAGCATTCCTAAAGAGAATATTGTATATATAATGGCATCCAATAGTATCCCTTTAATCATGATACTTATTTCTTGGTCTATATCTTTTGAATTAGCTTTATTCACATGAGTAAAAAGAACACACATCCAGACAGGTAATGTCACTGTTTTTTTTGAACTTTTCATAACAGTGACTTTCATTTACACACACCTGCTCATTTATATTCTGCTTCTATTATTTCAGAAAATGGAAAAGGTTATGGGAGGCCTTTCTTAAACTAAAAGTGTTTTTTCATTGCATAATCCGAATAGATAACAAAAAAGCACCGTCTATTACATACAGTATCATTACTTACGGGAAGGGAATAGCTGAATTAACAATGGCTTAATGTCGACAGCAACAATCCAAATGCTTTTCTTTGCAAGATATTCTTTACCTTTTTTAACCCAAAATAAACTTCCCCTGCTCGTGCGACACCTTGGATTTGGTGTCTTGCATGGAGAGCTTTGTTCTAACTCACTAACCCGAAGTCACACTGCATTTACTTAAAGATCCATAGTCTTCCTAAATTGACAGAACTAACATGTACAACCTAGACTGGAGAAAAAGGAGAAAGACCATTTGATAGCAAATGCACTGAAGAAAAGGAGATACCGGTTTACATTCTGGAATACTGAGGAAATCTAATCTCTCATCTCATTCCTCTCTGGATTGGGTTCGCCAAGCAATTGGGTAAAGAGAATTATCTACACTGAAAGACAGATACCATATGATCTCATCTTTAACAGGAAGCCAAACAACAAAACAAACAAGCGAGCAAAATAAAAACAATGATACTGAAATAGAGAACAGGGGGACAGCTACCAGAGGGGAGAGGGGAGGGAATTTCAGGGGAAAAGGGGAAGGATTTACAGGAACAAGTATAAAGGACACATGGACAACAACTAAGGGGGGTGGAAATGGGAGGGAGGTGGGGAGGGCTGGGTGGGTGGACTGAGATGGGAGTAAAAGACAGAAAACTCTATTTGAAAAATAATTAAATAAAAAATAAATTAAAATTAAAATTAAAAAAAAGAATTATCTGAGAACTCGGATTACTCTATAAAGCAGAATGGCTTTAAAGGTGCCAATTATCAATTCAGGGGAGGGGGATAAAAATACTACGTGATGGTAAATAATGATAAATGACAAGATGAAAGTGTCAATGGTGTTGAGCCCATTATAAATTTTATTATTAAAGATAGGAATTTATTTCAAAGTAAAATTCAAAATAAAAGATTCAGAATTTTGGCTTTCATATCATCTGTTGATCAGCTGATGGACTTACCAAGACTAAGGTTAAGGTACCTGCATTTTTTTTACATAATTAGGCAAATGGTCAGAAATGAAACTTCAGTTTTTCTTTAGAATGTGTGTAGATATCATTATGACCCATACTGCAGAGAAAAAGAATGCTGTAACTTTAAAAAGCTTTAAAAGTTAAAGAATTAGCTATTAGAAGTAATATCTCTGATCAAAGAACACGTTTGAGCAAAACTTAACAATAGAAAAGGAGAAAACATCACTGCTTTGAGTCCCCCAGCCAGTCTTTACGTCATGTTGATGCTTTTAACGGGGTCAAATGTGAACAGAAAAAGAGGGAAACTGAGTCTAGACGACCAGAAGTGCATGCTGTTGCAGCCGTGTGTCCTCTTTCCTGCCCCTGTCCACCACCGCACACTCCCTACATCCATTCCTGCTGACATTAATTGTTGCTACAGACTGCGAGATTTCATGTCAATGCAGGCTCGCCTGAGCTTACTACCCACAGTAAACTAGTTTATTTCATTACATTAGTCACTTTCTATGAGTTTCTGATTTGGAAATCAACACCAATATTTTTCATTCTTTTGATAACATCATTTCCACCATAGCTCTTAATACACTCACATGGTACATTTTAATCACTTAACTGAATATAAACCTGCACTAAGTTCTAAATATATTTTTATCTCTAAACTAGATTGGACTAGATTATGTGTTTTACTGTTGTGCATCTTTTCTTTGAAGTTTTAATCTCTCCAAATGAGATTTAAAACTTTAAGTTGTATTTGTGTGTATTACATGTGGAAATAGTTTGTTTTCTGAATGAATAAGAAAGTACTTTTCCATGTACAACTCACACCATCACCACTGACATGAAAATGGATGACCCTCCCCATTTCTGTGATCTCAAAGTTCTGCAGTTTGCTAAACCCAGAAGAACCTCACACAAATCATATTTTAATCTTTCCCAATATCTAAATCACACTTATCATCTTCCACCTACAACTGCTCCAAAAATATTTTAATTTTAGAGTGTATGGTCCTTCAACTCTCCCACATCTTTATACCTATTAATGCATCTCTTCCTTCTTATAAAATTCAGATCCTCAACAACATAACATTTTCATAGCCCATTAACTTTAGACCACAAATTCTTGACATGCCACCAGTTGATTCCTAGCAGTCATCTGAACATTGCCATGAAGGAATATCGGGATTTTCATGTGTTTTATTTGCTGCTATATCTACAATGCCCATCTTCAGATGGTCCTGCAAGGGCCATTGTTTCCATTGTCTCTACCTTCCAAGCTTCAGACAAGAGCTCTGAGTTGGAGATGCCTTAGTGAGGCATCCAACTCCAGAATATCCCTTTACTCAAAATGTGTCACAAAGGAAGTCATTAAAGACAGAAAGCTACCTCAGTGGAGCTTCCATTTCTTCCTAAGTAAATGGAAGCTCTGTTGCGGTCCTGCACCCTGTACACCCCTTTCTCAGACCAACCAACCTCGCCCCATGCATTTCAAATCTCATTAGTCAAGCAGTTTCTTTATCGCAGGTTCCATCAGGGAGGGGACTGCACAGTTATCTTATAATAAGTGCTAATTACAGAGCCAGAGTAAAGTTCTGAGTGAAAATCAAAGTACAGTACATATGAACAATGACTTTCTTGAAGGAAATTTTCAATCATTTGTAGATCAATTTAAGCCTGGAGTCTTCTGGAACCTGGTGAAAGAATATATCCATTCAGGCTGCTTTGTTTTACTAAGGTTCTTTATTTAACACCTCTGTCCTAACTGTGTTATCACTACCCAGTCTGTAGAAAATTACAAACAAAAGTCACATTGTGGAAGCTTTTGTAAAACGTGCACTTTCATCATCTATGTAACAAATTAAACTTTATAAATGTTTAAAATATGCCTGTATGTATAGATGTGGTCATTCAGCCTGGGTTTTATGTAATCTGATCTCCCTCTTGATGTTTTAACCATGATTGTGATATTTTCTTAAATTGTTGCTACTGTAAATACAGATTGCAGAATATAGCCTACTTTGCCAATACCCACTTCAGAATTATACTAGCATTTCTGGTAAATTATAGATAAGTTGTATGTGCAAGTTTATATATGTTAGAAATATTTAGCCTATGTTAAAACATAAAAATACTATGGTAATGCTTTAGACAATCTTACTTCTTTTCAAAGGCTGAGAATGAGTGCGAGGATATATATTTATAAGGACTAAAATTTATGCAAAAAAAAAAAAACCTCTTCATTTTTTGTTTCGTGGATCAGAGTTAAATTCTCATGCCCACCCCTTTCAGTCTGAAAGACAGCCTACGGTATTTCTTGCAAAGCAGGTCTGCTGAGAGCAATTTATTCACTGACTGTTTCCTTTCCTGGAAATAGTATTATTATTCTTTTATTCCAAAGGCTAGTTTTCCTGGATATAAAATTGTTGGTTGATCTTTTTTTCCCCTTATTCTTTAGCACTTTAAATATGTCATTCACTACTTCTAGCCTCATGGACTATGATGTGTTTAGGGGCGAATTTCCTTTGTGTATTTTTTCTTTTACTTGGGGTTTACTGAGCTTCTTAAATTTATAGATTAATATCTACCATCAAAATTTGAGAAATTGGTCATTACTTCATCTCTTATCTTCTCTCTTCTGGGACTTATATTTATTTTGGTAAACTTGTCGTATCATAAATCTTTGTTCCTTTTTGTAAATATGCGTTCTATAAATTATATAATTTTTTATTAGTCCATGTTAAAGTTCACTAATTTTTTAACCTTAAATCTTAGAAGAGGTTCTACCAATTTACAAGTTTCCTAGAAACATATAATAGTTCCTACTTCTAGCAAGTATTAACTAACTTTTTTTTCTTCTGCTTGGCTTCTTGGCTTTGGAATCAAAATGTATTCTTTAGCTCTTACTTTCACCTTTGCAAAAATTAAGTAATATCATTACTGTGTTTGCACAAATAAGTTAATACTTTCTTTGTTTGCAGTAGTTTCCTAGGGCTGCTGCTAACAAATTACCACACACGGGGTGACTTAGAACAATGAAACTGTGTTCCCTCACAGCGATGGAGCCCCACATCAAGGTACCTGCAGGGCCATGCTGTTTTTAGGGTTCCGAGCAGGATCCTGTGTTGTCTCTTTCTAGGTTCTGAAGGTCACCATGAATCCTTGGCATTCCTTGGCTCGTAGCTTCATCACTCCGGTCTCTGCTTCTGTGACCTCACGGGAATTCTCCTGTGTGCCTGTGCGTTATATGGTGTTTCCTCATTATTAAGGGCGCCAGTCATTGTGGGTTAGACCTCTCTCTACTCCAGTATGACCTCATACTAACTAATGCCATTTAAAAGTGTTCCATTCCTGAATAAATTCACATTTAGGGGTACTGGCATTCGGGACTTCCACATATTTTTATAGGGACATGTTTGAATCCATAACATTGTTTTTACACAAAATGCTACAGAGAGTGTTTAAAGCTCTTCTTTTCCCTCTGTGATACTGGCCCTATCCACTCACAACTGAACAGATAACTGGGGAAAGAATAAGATAACTGGGGAAAGAATAAGATACCTTCTGCCCACTTTCATCCTTCACTGTAGTCTTTCTTACCACACCTTCAATTGCAGAACATCTGATCTAGTCTAAATATTCAATGCAAAGAGAATGAAAGTTAGGCAAAAAAAGTTCATGTGACTTAAGAGTGAAAGTAATCACATATAGGTGAAAACATTTGTTGTTGACAACTAACATTCATAAAGTCTTTATGCATAATTTCTTGACTCTATAACCAAGGGGCGCTTCTTATCTCTTGCTTGCCTCCATTTTTGACAAATTTAAAAATCAAACTAAATCCTCTCTGTTAGGTAACCGCCCCTTGGAAAGAGTGCCAGACTCCCGTCCCTTTGAGAAAGAGCGATTTTACTCCCTAGACCAGACCAAGAGTTTTGAGGACTCGCAGAACAACTCGATAACTGTCAGGAGAGGTCTGCCACCTGGCCATGATTCTGGAGCCTTGCTTTTCTGTTTTACAGTCCAATGTATGGCTGTTTCCTAGTGTGTTATGTTTTAGCTTCACTCCTTGAATTTTACACAGTGCCCTTTGGTCCTGACTAATGACTTGACTTGGCTTTTCAGAATAATTTTCCTCTTGCCTCTTACATAGTCGCTGTCACATGTAAACCACTCTTTTAATTATTGACCACAACTTGCCACTGGAAGTAACTGTCCTTGTTCGAAGGACTTCATTTGAAGGGTACCTGCTGCTCTACTAGCCAGCTGCTCCATTACCCTTTGCTGCCCTCCTCTGGCAGTAACTAATCATTGCAGGTAACCATTCAATTTTTAGGTCTGCGTCCTTACATCATAGCCTTAGTCCCTGACTCATGTTATCATTTTACTTATTCATACATTCCTTCAAACACATGTATAGCTATTGATAATTGGGCAGGTACAGAGAGACTGAAAGGATAAAAAGTTGTACAAAATCATATTCTTTCTTGGCCTGATGGATCTTACAGTATGGCTGGGAAAATAACCATTAATCAAATAAAAACTTGCTTCCCACTGACATTGTCTTCTTGAATCACTGTTATCTGTATTTTCTTAATTGCCTAAATATTATTAGCAGGGCTTATTTTGGATGTCATGGTATTAGAATGATTAATTTTTAATACATTATCTTATTTGTCTATTTATTTTCTCATTTGCTCATTCAACATTTGTTGGGAACTTCCCTGCCTGGTTTCAGAAGCTGTAACCTCACCCCCACCCCCACGGCTAAGGCTGAGTGAGCTACCTTCAGGTCATAAGCCACTAAGGAGACAAAGCTTATCTCCCTGGTAGGAGCACTGCATCTGCTCCTTTTACTTCATCCATAACTGGCTCCCAATGCTTGGTTGGTTAGCCAATGACGGGTAAGATTCCCCAAGGGAGAAACAACCTAAGACAGGCATGATCACATGGAGGCCCCAGGGAAGGACTTGGGATGCTATGGAGAAAGGGGGCGATGGACCTTCGCCCCTCAGCTTTGACACAGCCTGAGTCCTCATTCTGTCTGTGAGAAGTCTCCCAATCTCTTGGCTGCCTTACTTCCCTGGCTGATTTAAGCCTGAAACAATGACAGAGGGCGGTGCAGTCACCTTAGGCCCAGGTGACTAGGCCTAAGAAAGAATGCACAAAATCCTATGAAACCTGCTTTGTTTATAAAGCTCTCATTTAAATGGCAAGGGACCAAGCAAGAAGTTTGTTCCTCAAAGGTTTATGGCTCTTTAGCTATCTGACTCTGACTCAGAATAAGCCTTCATAGTTCTTTTAATGCTATCTATTGTTTGATCCTCACCTGTATTCTTGTGCAAAATGTACCCAATAAAAAGCCCATTGAGGAAAAGGCTCTTGGCCCTTCTCCTTTGAGAGATTGGCCACATTTCCTCCCCAGGCAGATCCTGTGTTGGTAGACTTACTCTTATCCCTGGTGGCCGGGGCAGGGGGGCCCTGTGGGCAGAGCACCCCCCCCCAAACATTAATATATTAAACCACCATGCATCTGGTTCAAAACAGTGATGATGGAATATGAAAGCAAGACATGTAACATGAAGCCAGGCTTTAAGAATAGGAGAAAGATAACAGTTCAAGTAAGTGATTAATGTACATTTATTTTGTAGGATAAGGAACGCTTGAAGTAAGTAGGAAGCATTTAATTTTTAACATATAATTTCTATATAATGAGACAATTGTGGCAAAATTTTCCCTAATGTTTGCACATGCTGATATTATCATCTTTATTTTTATTTATTTGCATGTATATCCCTTTGGGGAAAATTGCATACATTACATAATTTGTATAAGCATATTATATATTTTTGAAAGTAAAATATTATATAGAGAATTAATTTTTATGTTATATATGTTTTCTATTAAAATAGTCATTAATAATCTGAGTGAAATATGGGTAATTTGATTTAAAAAGTATTGAGTAGTTTAAAGTATTATAGGTTCTATTCTATTCACTTTACAAGGCAAGCAGCACATTTAAAAATAAACTGTGTAGAGACATTTCTTTATCTTTTACAAAAAGAGAAATTATTATTAGACAAGTTCCATGGATTTATTTAAAACTTACTATCTAAAAAGTGGAGGAAAAGATCTTTCAACTCAGGGTTCTTGCCCCAGTTCTTCTCTCTTCCCATTGTACCAGAAAATGGAGATGATGGTAATATCCATTGAATACACCATCAGCTTTATACTGACAAAGAGTTCTTTAGACCACCCTTAAAATCATGCAACATATTAATGATGCAATATCTCCCTTCATTCCCATTAGTACTCAGTGTCACAGAGGCTAAATATTTAGCTTATTATTAATCTTTATTGATTGAGTCAAGGGATGTGCCTCTGGCCAAGACTTACTCTCAGTGAAGAATTCATTGCTCAGGCTGCTAGAAATGTTAGTGACAACAGTCTTTGATGTCCTTCTGGGGACTGTCCCAGTTGAAGAGAGTCATCTATTCCGAAATCATTCTCCTTCCTGGGTGGCCTACATTCAATCACTATTCAATTCTTGACAATTCCCATTCAACTCGAGACAATTTTAAAGACTGTTCTGGTTCCATAGTTCCCCATGGGTTTGGCAGTGAAGCCATGGATTTGTGTTGCTGTGCGATTCTCCCTTTGCCCACCCTGCTTCTTGCCTGTCTTCTCCACAGGTATCCACTGATTCCAGGGAAGGCCATTCGGTGAACATCAGGTACAATAAACTTCTCTCTGTGGAGTCTGGGACATGAAACCTATGAGAGTTGTACCAGGTGTGGTTCAGTAAAGTAGATACAATATATTTCAACTGGAAATACTGTTCTGGAAAATGTACTCGGTGACATGAAATACTGCCAACTTTGAGTGCAGCCTGGAACAGAGAAGGTCTATACCTGCACTGTGTTTATAGCAATTCTATGTCTTACAGGTATCTCCATGTCACCTGTAGTGGAAAACCATAGGACCCCCGGAATACAATTCCTGGAATTCTGGGGGGCACGCTGGAGAGAACACCTGATTACAACTCAATAATCTCATATAATGTTAATGTTAAAGTCTTAATGTTAATTTTTTCAGTAATTACCCCTCCGCACAGTCTAGAATCCAATCCAAATACATATATTGTGTTTGACCGTAATCTTGTTTCTTTAAATATATAGTATACACATGTATATATAGACACATACATGCTCACATATATTGTTTGTTTGTTTGTTTTCCATGACCTTTTCTTGAAGCATCTGAAACAGTAATGTTTAATGCTCTGAACTCTGTGTTTTGCCTCCAAATGATTTTTGCCCTTTGAAACAGTTTCAGTGTTAGAAACACACATATGCACACACTATTTCCCACTTTTGTTATCATGAATAAAATATTTATTGCACTCAAGTCAGTTTTTCCTTAGGAGCCATTTACTGGCGCTTCCCCTCTGCCCAGACACACACATGGCGCTGTCCCTGACGACACTGTTCTGTGGCTGCCCACTCCATAGACAGCTCCTGTACTGGGTGGAAACGAGTTATCTGCTCTGCTTATCTCCTAGCGAATGGGAACTTGGGTGTGATTAAGATGTTTTGTTCCAAAGGATAGAGATCCGCAGAGTTATTTTTCATCTGTATAAACACTATTCTCTTTTCATTATGGTATCCCAAAGGAGAAAGAGATATATAGGACACTATAGCAACTCAGCCAGACACCAAAATCAAATTCTAGGTTCTGGTGTACTGCTTCCAAAGATTCTTTTTTTCTTTTTGAATATCTCTAATGTGCTTTCATATTTTCTGATATGTCTTTGTTTGTTGGCTTGTTTTTCCTTTTTATTGAATGTATTGGGATGACACTGGTTAAGAACATTATACAGGTGTGAGGTACACAATTCCACCGTATATCTATAGAACATATTGTGTGCTCACCACTCCAGGACAAGCCTTCGTCCACCACCATTTGTCCCTCCCACATTCCCCACCATTGCTATCTCCCCCAAGCTCCTCCCCCAGCAATCTCCATGCTTCTGATTTCTGATTCAACTTCTCACACATGTCAGCCCCTGGACATGCCGCACAGGCGGGTGCGTGTCTGGTACTTGTATAACCTCTGTCATCTGCCTGCACTGCATGGTACATGCCACAGGTCACAGGTACAATTTCAATGGCTCTTTTAGCATGAGGGACTATTTTTAAATTCCAGGACCACATAAAAATGCACAAAAGACGGATATGTACAGTTTTTTTTTAATCTCAGTAAATGTCAGATATCCAGAGATATGCAAGGAATATGTAAGCACCATTTTACCTACATTTGTTCCCATGGACAGAAACTTTTATTTTTATATGCAACTGTTGGCATTTATCCTCTAAGCAAAATTGTTGTCTTATAAAACAAAACAATTATTGTTTTTACAAAACAACAGTTTCATAGATCTGTGTTCAACATTTCCTTATTTGTAGCGTCCAATGTGGAAATTTTTAAGGCAGAAACCAAATATGGGAACCCCTGTGTTTCGGAATACTCACCATGGCAGTTTCTGTAAATTAGCTGATCTCCAACTAAACCTTCACATCTTTGTGTTTTGTGATAATGGTACAGCACATCTGTGCCTAGTTCCAGCTATTTATTATCTTTTGCATGTGGAATTTTTAAAATCTAAATTTGGAGTAAATGTGCTTTTTATGGTCAGTGGCCAAATTTCATTTTTATCTATGACTTCTGCTCATCTCTCCTGTTTAACCAGATCGAAGCTGCTGGAGTAGAGCCAGGCTGCCACAAGGCAGGTTCAATAGCAGCATAAATATAAGGGGACGTAAGTGTACGTTTCAACACAACAAGTACAACTCATGTTTCTCTAAGAGTAAAAATGTATTCACCTCTTTATTGCATCTTCTAATTTGGAGAAGTTTATAATATACAAAGTGCATTTTTGTCTTCATTTTGATATTATTGAATATTTTAAAAAGGCACTTTAAACTGCCCTGCCTTTTTTCATCAATTTGATGAAGAAAGGAACCCATTTAAAGGAGATGTTTTCTATCACACAGGAAAGTGACACCATGTCAAGATAAAGTACTACATGGAAAGTTGTTATAATTTTCAGCTGGCACAAGCAGCTCTCTCCAGTATAAAAAGGAGTATTAAAAAAATCTGGCTTAAATTTAAGCAATGAAAGAAAAAATGCAGAGTATTTTTATAGTGACAGTAAGGTATTTGGTGTTGGAAATAATTAATTGTTTGTCTTTACAAAACAGCAGGAGTTCACTTAGACAAATAATCAGAATTTACAAGTACTCTAAAAAAATAAGATAAACTTACCAGCAATTACTAATCTGAGAACAAAGACTATAATAATAGCTGTAAACAGTCTTTATTTTCAGACATGCTATCACTAAAACATTTACTTCTCTACAAGAAGTAAAACAGCTTTGGTTAAATGTTAACGTCGGTGGAAACCAGTAAAAAAAGTACTTTAAAATAGCAAATGTATTTTACTATACCTCCAAGTATACAATATATAAGATTTGAAAATAATATCTCAGTGAATAATATATGACTACAATACATGTGTCATATGCTATAAATATTCTACATTTGAGTAGACCTTCCTGCACATGGACCATCTCTGTTTCTGTATCGAATTGGCAGATAGCTCACTGATGTGTTAGGATTTGGTTTTACTGCCTCTCAACCAAAACATTTCAGTATAATTAAAAAATATTTACATAGCATGCCAGAATTAGGCAGAGCATTAGTTGAGATCGAGTTAGGAATTTTTTTTCATGTTCTGCATTGTTCCAATCTAGAAATGAATATATACTTACAGAAATAACCCAAATCAATTCACTTTTACTCACTGGCAGTGGAATCCAAGAAAGTGGTTGGGTTTAACTTGGTTTCAGTTTTTTCAGGTTAATGTTCATCTACAATTTCATGTTCCTGGTGATAACCCAAATATGAGGTCTGTCAGGAAAAAGTCCAGCCATTGTTAATACAACGAGAAGGTTTGCATCAGCGTAGCCTGGCAGCCAAGGAGAGTGGACTGGAATGTGCACGTGTGAACAATGACAATTTCACTGTTCCGGTCAGTGGGGGCGGTAGACGCCATTGAGTGAGCATGCGAACTGTGTAGCCATTGAATGCAAAATGACTGAGCAAGCAATTAATCTGCATCATATTTTGCATTAAGCTTAAACATTCATCTGCAAGAACTTTTTGGATGATTCAGAAGGCCACAGCTCTGAGCAACTGGTGATTGGCAGCTTCATCACTACACTGTGCCCGCTCATGCAGTTTTTCTGTGAAACATCAAATCGTCCAGGTGACTAGGCGCCCCTTACTGACCAGATTTGGCGCCCTGAGACTTCAGGCTTTTCCTAAAACTGGTCACCTTTGAAAGCAAAATAAAAACAAAGACACTGAAATAGAGAACAAGAGGACAGCGACCAGAGGGGAGAGGGGAGGGAATTTAAGGGGAAAAAATGGGAGGGATTTAGAGGAACAAGTATAAAGGACACAGGGACAATAACTAAGGGGGGTGGAAATGGGAGGGAGGTGGGGAGCATGGGGCGGGGTGGGCTGGGATGGGAGAAATAGAAAACTGTACTTGAAAAATAACTAAATACAATTTTTAAAAAAAGAATGCAAAAAAAAAAAAAAAAAAAGAAAGGGAAGAGATTTTTCAGGCCATCGATGAGATTCAGGAAAACAGGACTGGGCAGCTGATGGTGATTGAGAGAACTGTGTGAAGTCCTAAGGTGCCTACTTTGAAGGGGACTGAGGTGTCATTGTCCTATGTACAATGTTTCTTGTATCTTGTATCCTCCTCAATAAATGTCTCTGTTTTTCATAGAACATACCGGATATTTTTTAGACAGGTCTTGTCATTGTCTAACGAGGTCTTAAGCTATTAGAATGTATTTTAGCTCTTTTGTTTAAATCGTAGTTCTTTTATTTTAATTCATTAAAAAAATTCTGGATGTCAGAATATTGGCACTTAAAATTTAATTCTAAGACATAGATGCATTGAAGTGTCATACAGTCTGTGTAAGTAGCAGTTATATGTTTTTATTTTTTTATTTACCATTGAAAGCTGGTAGAAAAGATTCTGGGACCCTCGCCTATTTTTAAATAAGGGAAAACATTTTATCCAGTCAAATGCAAAATAGTTCTTATGAATTTCAGAGAAGGTGGCAAAGCTGGCTTCCAGTGTTGAAAGAACCCAGAACCTGCAGAGGCTGCTGATAAGGGCGGTTACTGTAGTATTTTCCAATCTGGAAATTCAAAGTTAGTCCATCACAGTTCCCTGCGTGGTCCTGAAGACCTAAAGGGATTTGGGGTTACTGGGCTCCTGCTTCCCACCCAGCCTTGGAAATGACAATGGAAAGGCTAGAACCTTGGCTCTATAGCACAGTTAGCAACTCAGCTGCCTTGCAGTTTAATAGCAACAAATGCGATGCTCAACATATGATGGTTCCACTTAGGATTTTTCAACTCTATGATGGTGCAAAAGTGATGCGTGTTCAGTAAAAAGTGAACTTTGACTTTTTAAACTTGGTCTTTTCCCAGGCTAGTAACATGCAATATGTTACTCTCTTGTCATGCTGGGCGGTGGCAGTGAGCCGAGGTTCCCATCGGCCACACAATCATGGGGTAAACCGATAGTCTACCTGCATTGCCAGCATTTTTGGGATACTGTGTCCTGAGCACATTTCAGGGAGGCTACGTTAACCTCTGATGTTTGGTAGGTCAGGTGTATCAAGTGCATTTTCAACTTACTATATTAGTTTATTGGGACATAACCCAGTGTCAAGTTGAGGAACATCTGTATTGCTATGTCCCCAAGAACTACAAAGTCCTCTATATGGAAAGTTCATTTTTCCTATAATCAAAATATTGTTCAGCTACATCTACCAGGTAAAGCTGAAACTGTACTCTGAGGCTCCCACAAACCTGCTGAGGCCCTTGCAGCCTAAACACGTGTATCAAGTGTAGTTCAAATCGTGTTTCAGCAGTCGCAGCCCTTTGAATCATCTGCTGCTCCTGCTAACACTTGTGTTTTGCTCAGGGACATTTGGCTGAAAGTTAGAGACACTGTCTGCTAAGTTCATCCTTCTAGACAGAAAAACTTTCACATTTTACTAAGACCTAAGGATCTTTCCTGACCCTTGACATTGCTATGACCTATGAACCTTTGTTTTAGGTCATCACAGCCCAAGTGTCATTCGTTTGTCACTACCGTAGTCTCAGAAAAGTCCTTTCAAATTAAAGCAAAACCACTAGCAATCACAGTGCCCTCTGAACTGTGCTGAGTCCACAGCTGTTCAGTCATCTGCACGTCTGTAGGGTCCCAACTCTTCAAAGATGACCTTCTACCAACTGCCCAGGCAAAATCTCCTCTCCCACACATGGAATTCCAAACCCAAATGACACATGGCCTGGACTTACTTAAAGCTTCTCCATGGGCCTAACCTTTTTCCATAATTTCCATCCATATCAAATGAGTTAAGATGATTCATCAAACACTGGGATCTCTAAGGAGCCTCAAAAAGAGCATTCCTGTCTTAATTCTGATAAAGAAAATGGGAACTAAGATTGGCATATGGAAACCACACTGTCACCCTCATTACTAACCAAGGCTAACCCAAAGAGGCCAACTGCTTCCCAGAAAGACAGATTTACTCATCTTATATGCCTGCTACACTTGCATAGAGCTCTCCTCGGTAAGTTCATTCATAAAAGGCCAATAACTTGGATTTGGCATGAATTCCTTTGCCTGTTGGGCATGACTGGGTTCTGAAGAGGAAAAGGAAAAGGTTTTGGTAAAAATACATCCAGTATATTTTTCAATTGATCAATTAAATGGTTACTCTCACTTTGCTGGTAGTTATTGTCATTATTACAATATTATCTTTCTCATGACTGTTATTTTACATTAGTATAAAAAGTGAAATGATGAAAAACAATAGTTTTTCCTGCGTTTTGAAAACTTTCAAACATTTGAGTAAAAAAACTCTCAACTTCCAGCGTTACCTACTAAGAGATTTCAGAACTGACTCAAACCCCAAGTAGTATTGGCCTTGTTAGATCTGGTGATAACATGTAAGAGACAGGGCTCTCTTACAGCAAAGTCAGAAACGCTTTGCCTGCCTGACATTCACCAGGCTGCAGAATCCAATGACACCTTAACCTGAGCCAGACTTAACACTTCTCAGACTCTACAGACCTCAAATGTATAGCAAAATCTCTCACCGATTCCACCTTTTCCCCAATACCAGGACAACAAGGAAAACTGGAGGTACTCAGCGCCCATTATATCTTGATGCCTCATCTTTTTAATATCTTTTGATATCCCATACAAATAGGCATGATGTACATATTGGGGAGAGGAAAGCACAAACAAATATTATATTTGCACTTTTCTCATTCTCTACTCTGGCCTCAAAATGGTCTTCTTGATTGCAGCTGAAGAATTCCTAACTCAGTAAGTGTGAATGAAAGGACTAACAAGAGAGCCTTTATTCAAATACAATGAATATGTCATTCAAATATATTGTTTTGAAGAGTTAATATCAGAGATTTTTGAAGAAATGTGAGATGCATTAAACTAAATATTTTTGTTTTGTTGTCTTTAAATATAGATCACGGTATGATATATAATAAAATTCTGTTGTGCAAGGCATTTGCAATCTTAATTTGTGCTAATACCCCTTAGCACACTGTGGGGGGTTTTATCTGCTATTTAATAAAAATTATGATAACATATATAATATGTTCTACTAAAATTCATGAGGCTCATTAAATCATATCTACTACTAACAGAACTTATTCAACTCAAGCTCATAATCCTGAGCAAATATACCCAAGTTAAAGTCAAGCTAAGGATGAATTAGAACTCTTGTTTTCCAAAGTGCATTGTGAATAATAGGTGAGTTCATCTGGTTGTCATCCTCCTGGCTGGAAGTTTTCAGGGCTGCCTGGATTCACATAACCTGTTCCCTTTGCTCATTATCCCCTCTTGGCTAATTGCCTCCTTTCCTTCATTTGTACTAATTAGGCTACATTTTGTTTGGCACATTAGCTTGAATTATGTCACCAAAGTAAAGTAGCTTTAATAAAGCCCAGCTATGCACCATTGCAACCATTATCAATTACAAATATGCCCTCGAAAACAAGTTAGAAAGACATATTTGACTATTTTAGTAATATATTTTCACATCTTTATTTTAAAGTGTTCTATGAAATTTGGGATGAAAGTAGGCAGTCTATATTTTTTGGGTGTATAAAATTTCTTGTGCTCTTAAAAACTTGACTAAATTATTCTCCTCTCTCTTTCTCCTTTTTTTTTTTTTTAATCAGTACTGTTGGTCCCAAGGTCATCAGAGCTTGTAATAGACTTGGATAAGTTTGCTGCCATTTGGTGGCCAGATTGCTTCAAAAATTATGGGGGACTGTGATCCAGTAAGTTCACTTGTTGCACAATTTTTCAAGCTGATTGTGCTGATGGACTTGTGACCACATGTAGTCTCCACTGGCTGAGTGAAGAGAGAGTTCTGTCTCCAGCAAAGAAGGTGAAACTTACTGAGCATGTCTCCTCAGCCCAAAATAGCCGTTTTTGTAATTCCAGAGGGTGAGAGAAGATTCCAATTCCATTATCTTTTGCTATCAAGATATTACCCATGTCCCGAGAGACTGTGGCTGGGAGGTGGCCATTCAGTAAGAACAGATGGTGACAACAGGCACAAGAGAATATGGACAACTTCCAGGTTTCAGATAAATAGAATTATGAGCTTGGCTTTGAAAAGAACTTAAGGGAACAATTGCCCAACAAGGGAAGTAAAGCATATTCGATGGATCAATGAACAATGAAAAGACAACAGTAGAACATGGCCCCGTTATGGGTTATCGCCACCTCTTCTGAACCAGAAGCTCTCTGGTTCAGGAGCTGCTATAAGATAAACTGAACAGCAAGTTCTAAATTGGAAAGCATGGGAAGGGTGTGGATTTAAATATATTACTAAATCAAGAAAAGCATGGCAGTACTACTACAGTGAAAGAATTTTTTTAAGTGCATAATCTAGTAACTTTGAAGAGGAGTGCTTTATGACATGAAAAACATGAATCCATAACTCATATTCTTAAAAGATAACAGCAAATACTCTTGAAAAAGTTACAAAAGGAAGAAATCTAAGAAAACACGCTTAACAATAGCGTATGCAGAGCTTAGACAACTAAATAAGAATCCATCTGGTTTTTACCAATTTATGTCATTTCAAATGATATAAAAAGGGAGGATTATGAGCTTAGATTCTCTAACTGCCACCAATCAGAAGACAAAAGGATGACTGTTTCATGACTGATTTTATCAACTAATGTACAAAGGTAAGTTGTAGCAATGAGTGAATCAAACCACAATATCTGACTTTCACAGGGTCAGAAGAAAGCAGTAGGACACTGTCTTGCTCACCATGGATGTGTTAGATAACTCAAAAAACCCTATAGCTAACAGGATACTCCCCACTTTTACCCTCTAGATAGATGCCATGTCTAATGGCATGGATTTCATAATTTTCCATTTTTTTCTCATGGTACATATACATTTAACAAATTTTGACTCTATCTTAGACTATAATGCTGTCTGTACAGTGTGCCGTAAAGTCAATCAGATAATTTATATTTCCCTCTTTTTCTTGCCTTCTGTTGCATCACGGTTATAGAAAAGTCTTGTGTTTAAATTTATCCTTCAACTGAATGTCAATCATGACTTCTTAGCTAACTTTTCTTGAACTATTTCCATTATTACTCACACACAGACCTCAGAAGATGTTGTCATTTTTGCTTCCACAATATACCCCAGCGTCCCTCATTTCACTGCATCTTCTTTCCTGTGCCATTCTCCAAATCATGTTCTTCTCTGCTTTGCTATTTGACATCATTGGCTCTCCACAGTTCATTCTCTACAAAGCAACGTGGTCTAACTTACAATTCAACTCATGGTATGCCCCAGTTTGATCTCCAATGACTTTCTAATTCACTTGCAAGAAAAGCTAAATTTCTAATTGTAGCTTACAAGGTGCTACATATCACATTCTTCTGACCTTATCTTAGAAGAGACTGATCAATTAAATTCCATGTACAAAGCTTCTTATTTTCCCTTAAACCCATTAAGCTCACTTTCATCTTAGGACATTGTATCATTGCTCTTCTTTCTATTAATAACTCTTTTTGCCAGAACTTCACCTCCAAGTCATCAACTTTTGTTTTTTTAGGAAATCTTCACTAAAAATTTTATTTAAACTAGCTAGCTCTACCAACACAGAAACAGAGTAAACACCTTTTATTTTGTGTATATTTCCCCCTTTATGAAACCATTTTTAATTATTTTGGTTATATAAACAGTTTGCATTTTTCCTTCCTCCACTATGACATCATCTCAGTAAGAATAGGCACCTTTTCTTTTTCATCCACTTCTGTATCCACTGGGATATGAACAGCATCACAATGGTCATTTCTGTGACAAGTGTTGAGTGGGTTTATTATGCTGGTTCCATTCCTTAGAATTTAATAGCCATTGCTACAAATTATGACCCAGAAATGTAGTTGCATTACTGCCATAACTTTGAAGGTTGCTATAGATTAAGGTCCTAAGTGTGTTTTTATTCTAGATTCCATTCTTTAATAATACATAATCTAATGTTCTCTCTCTTTCTTACTCTCTCTCTCTCCTTTCCTCCCTTTCCTTTTCTTTCTTTCTCTTCTTTTCTCCCTCTCCCACCCCCCCCCCCTTTCTGGATCATAGACTAGACTGGAATTTACAGATTCCAAACAACTTCTCAGTCTCACTAAATTTCATCCTATGTGGTTCATTATGTCACCACGATGTGCCAGAATCTTTTTGAAATTCTAAATTATTCATCTAAATCATCTATTATTTCATGACTCTTTCTATTTCCTAAAAATTGGCACCAATATTATCCAAGCTACTGACTGTACTTGTTAGAAAAATTATAGAGGTAAAAAAGCCAAATATTACCAAAAAAATCTCTCTCATGTTTGAAATCAACACATAATTTTATACATAGTTTCAGGAACACATTATGAGTAGCATGAGAATTATGTAAATAGATATAACTAACCAGGGTCCAATTATATTAAGTAAAATACAGAAAACATTTTCTGAACTCGTTCAGATTCAGTTCACTGTCAGTGATGAACACTTTTATTCTTGTCTTTAATCTCTTGTGAAAGCCAATCATCAACAGCTCCTACATCCACCTTCCTGATACCTGACGCCAGGGAAAGAACATTTGTGTCATTCAGCTTCTCCTGGGCTCTAAGCCTTTTCTCTGTTACATAGAAAATCCAGGATACATGGTCAAGCAGTACCCAACTATAATTTCTGCTTTGAGAAGTTAAGTCACTGGAATGGAGCTGAAAAATAGAATTTTCTCCCCAACATAACTGTCCTATATCAAACCAGCTTGGTCCTTGACCAGTTACTCCAAACCAGCACTTGACAGTTATGAGATGCTAATCCTGTTCACAGCCTGGTGCACCCTAGCACAAATTCCTTGCCTGCTTCTCACAGGAATCAGCTAAAGGAAAACTGATAGCTGGAGGAAAAACATAACAGAGCAAGAGGACTTTTAATAAAATACTCATTTTGTATATGACAGAAGTTATGAACCTTGGCAAGGAGATATCAAATAATTTTAAGAAGGTTGAGTGAGAAGGTTGTTGAAAACTTCTTATTCGATCTGTAGGGTTTGTAAATACCTTTAAATTTTTTTATATGTCTTTTATTTCTATTTTTTTTCCTTCTCCTCCTCCTCTTAATCCTCCTTGGCATTCTTTTTGGTAGTTTAATTTTTTAAAAAAATTTACCAGAAACTTGCAGGCTACAACATCATGGAGTTGTTTGAAATCATCATATGACAGCTGGTGTTTGAAGAAACTCTTTCATCCATACACATATACAAAATTAAATTTCTGGCCAAGAGGCCAGAATATGAAATTTAAGCAGGACTTATTTATGCCCTCTTGCTTAGCATTGGCACCTATCAGGGCATATATCAAGTTCTTGCTCAAGTATAAAGCTTATTTATGGCTACAAGTATTCACGAGGAAATTATATATTTGATCTGCAATGCCTTTAAGTTCCTTTTTCTGTAAGTTTCTTTAAAAGTGATTTTATGGATCACTTTTGTTTGCAGTGGAAACTATCTCAGCCTTGAACTAGCTAGTAGGAACTAGTGCAGGTTGAAATTTGATTATCAGGTCTAGATCCCTAAGACTTATATGTTTAAATTTTCAGAAAACCCCTGTGTGCCTTTGAATGTCATCTCTTTTGTTAGCATGAAGTTTTCACATCACACCTTGTAAAACTCTGTCTATCTGGTCTGCCCAAATCTCTCTGGCCATTAGAAATTCTAGGATGACAGATGCTTTTTACCTAAAATCTCCAGTAGTTTTCCTTGGTTAAAAATAAGCTCTTTATTTAGGTCATAGTGAACCTCAGAATTATTTCTTCTATAAATGTTCCCTTTATATTATTGACATTTCTATCTAAGCTTTCTTGGGCTATGCGCTGCCTCTGATTTTGACCTTCACCTTGGCTTTGGAATTTGATTCTATTCTGTCTCTCCAAGATTACTTCTTGTGAAATATTCCTGCTGCAAACCAGGTGTTGGCTCTCAGGTTTTCTATTTTGTGTTGTTCATTTTACACGCACATTCAACTGACCCTTTCTGGACATGAGGATATACTTGACTAGTCATAATATGTGGACAAAATAAATTTTTAAAAAATTTCATGTGTTCTCCAGATTGTTAATTTTAATTAATTAATTTAACTTTTAATTTGTTTAATGTGTAATTAGTTGATGGAATTTTTTCAGAGCCACATATATTACTAATTTTTGGCATCCTTCTTCACATGGTTAATAGGTTTCCAGAGCAGTATTGCCTCATTTCACTCCTAGATCCAATATTTAAATGCCTCTGACTGTAGCAAGTTACTGGACTACATTTTTGTGCCTCTATTTTACCATTTGTAAAAGAATGACTATTAGCTAACTCATATTTTTATGTTAAGAATGAAATACTTAATTCTGCTAAATTGATGGGAACAGTAGATGTACACAATAAGCCTTCAAATGTTAGTTCCCTCTTATTAGGATTATAATTTTAGTATATATTTACTATAAATAGTTACTACAGAGTTAACAATTATATAAAATATGCCATGAGTTTTGACTCTTCATCTATTATATTAGTAATTACATTCATGTTATAATTAAAATTACATGTTACTCATTTTATTCAAAATACTTTACTAAATAACAGTATTTCCTGGGCTAGTTTGTTATTAAATATGAATGAATAATTACAGTCCAGGTCTTATAAAGACTGTGAACCACTAGATTTTCCTTATCTTTATTTTAGTACATTTATCAATGTACTAAATACCACACATATTTTTCTAAATATAGATCATGACAAAAATCTTAAAAAATTTACATTTGTTTTATCTAAGATGTGATTTCTTGTCAATGAAATGTAACTCAATTGTAAACCCATGAAAGGCCGTTATCTTATGTAAGTGCTTCCTACATTTAACGTTGATGTATTGAACTAATGAAACTTGCAGGAACATGAATAACAAGGATGCAGATGGAGGTAAAATTATATGCATCGTGAGGATGGGCTCAAGCCCAGACACTCAGGCAGCAGGGGCACGTGGGCGAGCCCGGTAGTGCGGGTCTGGTCCTGCAGAGTCCTTAGCGAAGTCCACGTTGATGCCCCGGGTGACAAGGCTAATGTCGCACAAACAAAGATGGGCGTACATGTGGAGCGATCTTGTAAGAACCAACCCGTATTGAGAACGTTTTTTCATCCAACAAAACATTCTTAAAAATGGCTTTAAACTAAAAACATAGCCGGGAATTTTTTAAAGCAATCATTGAAAAAAAAATCACTGTTTATTCAATTCATCTAAAACATTATTATAGAATTTTACTGTGCTGTTTTAAAGGAAGCTTTAGAAATTTAATAAAAGGGCTATGAAAGAACAAAAACAAATTACCATTTTCAATGCTACTATACCTTTAAGCTGTACAGCAAACCACAGCCTTACTGGTAGTTTCATAATTTAATAATTATGGTAAGCAACACTTCTTGATTGAAATTGAAATTGAAAAGAATTTATCATTAAATATTCTCCATCCTTGGAGTTTACAAATACATAAAATCCACTAGCAACTGTTGCTGTTTCTATATAATGTAAAAAAAAAAATGAGGCTTACAGATAACTTTGGGTATGGTCAATTTTTGAAGGTCAGAATACTCAATCACTTGAAAATGTTAAATTCAAATGATATTTGTTTAAAAATTGTCCACAGGTTAAAATTTGCAACAGAGTACAGATAATTCTTATTTAAAACATATTACTAAAAGTTAAACATTTTAAAATGAGGAAATGTAGAGGGCATTAATTAAAGAATATACAGGGTTGGGCAATGATAGGTTTATAGTTGTTTGTATTGAAAATAATACAATCATCAACAATAATAATACAAGAATAAACTCTATTTCTTGTACTTGCAACTGTAAACCTACTTTTGCCCACTCCTGTATTTCAACAGCACAACCATTAAGCTTCCATGAAGGTAATGGGATCTCCATGCTGCTAAGTGGTCACTTGTGAGTTCTAATTGTACTCACCTAATAGGGGCATTTGTCCAGTCACTCCTGCCTCTTCCTTATTTTCTTTTCTTTTTTTTTTTTTTTTTTTTTGCTTCTAGAATAATACATTCTGTAAATTTCCTTTCTACCTTAATCAATTCTTTTCAGTCTTCTCTGATGCTTTCTTATTTTTATCCTTGGAGTCATTTGGTGCTCAGTGTTTGAAATTATTTTTTTTTACTCAACACTCCTTTAGTGATCTATTTCAATGTAAGGGCTTTTTCTTTTTCTTATTTTTTTTTTTCCCTGAGGGCACTGCCTGAAAGTTGTCAGCTCAAATTGATTTTGTCTTTGAGTCACCTCAACTACCACAATCTTAGTCTTAATCTTAATCTTAATCTTAATCTTAATCTTAATCTTAATCTTAATCTTAATCTTAATCTTAATCTTAATCTTAATCTCCCTTAGGAAAGAGATGGCTTTTAGATGCCATCTCTACACTGGCAATTTTTAATTTATATTTTCCTTAAACATAATGTGTGTATCATATGTACATGTTTTCCAGTTACTTAGTGAATAATTCCTCTCCATGACTAATTAGTACCTCAAAATATCCAAAAATGAACTTCTCATTGCAGCCATCAGATATTCTTTTGTGGCAACCTTCTTTGGTTTATGATGATAACTCTTGGAAAAGCTTAGACTCCCAATTTTGGAGTTATTCTTAGCTTATCTTTTTTTATGGAGATTTCATATTCTATTAACCAATCATTTTAACACATCTATGTATCTAAAGTTCTATTTTACAATTTTTATGTCTGGTCCCAGTCTTTCTCCTCTTTTGGCTGTGTTATTACTCATACTTGTTTTTATAACTTTAACCATGAAAATTCTGATATCTTCAAAGAAACCTAAGCGATCTTTAACATGTTTTGATTGTACCACTCTTCTCAAAATCTCCAGTGGTTCTCTATTTCACTGCTAATAACATTCTAACAATGGTGTATAATTTTCTGCCTCCCATTGCTTCTAAGATTCATTTCCTACATCTTTCCCACTTACCTATTCTTCTCCCACTACACTGATATCTTCCCTGGTTCTTAAACTTACCAACTGTGCTCCTTGTCAGAAGCTTTGTACTTGCTGTTCTATCAACTTCCCAAATATCCCCTTGGCTCATTGCCTCACCTTTTAAAGTTTGCTCAAAAGTTATTTTCTCAGTGATGTGTCATCAATAATTATATATAAAAATTGCATTCTTCTTCCACCTTTTTCACTATCTTCTTTTCTGAGCTTCTTTTTTTCCCTATAATAGAATATACCACCTTTTAAATTGTAACACAGGTAATTAACTAGTTTGCTTTTTGTTTTTCCCAAGCAGGTAGAGATTTTTATTTTTACAATGTGGGTTGCTGTATCCCTGTGATGTAGAATGTTCTTTAGCAAATAATAAAAATAAATAAATATTTAAAAATATTAATATCCAGTCAATAAATTTTATTGGTATTTATGATTATGTTTTTAGGATTATAAAAAAGTATTGAAATGGTACAAATAAATAGGAAAAAAGTGAAAAGGAAGGAGAGAAAGTTCATGTTAATATTCAGTATCTGGGGATATAGAAAACTGTGAATTACAGAGCACAGAGAGAGAGAGAGATGTATTAGAAAAGAGAATGGTTTTCCCATTTTAATGAGAACATGAAAAACAGGGGTATTTATCAATACATACAGCTTTTCAGATTTAGTAGCTAGATGTTGAAGCAATTTTTCATTTGAAAGATTCCTTTTTCTCTCTTTGTTTTGGCAATACACTCATACCCTTAGAATAAGCACGAAATTAGAAAATCAAAATTTTAAGTAAAGTGTAAAATAATTGAAATAGTTGTAAGAAACGGAAAAGAGCTGAATAGGCAAGAGTAGAGTTATTGAAAAGTACACAGTGAAGTGCACTCCAGATGGCAAATTGGTGTGCATTATAAAGAAATCAGTCCACCACTGTCATCGATCCTCTGTAAAAATACTGGGTAGTCCGGAATCCTAACTTATTTATAGTAGAATCTTGTGTGGGAGATACTAATAAGAATACAATGAGGATATCTGTAAAATGATAGATGTCTCAATAAAATGGTAGTCAGTGGATTCACCTGGAATCTCGAATTGCAGAGAAAGGGACATCAAGCCCAGAGCAGGCAGAGGGATGGAAAAGAAAGTAATAGCCTCCAAAGGATGTGCATCCAGAAATGACTGAACATTTTATAAGTGTAGCAATTTGGAATGAGGACTGTGGGCATGGAGGTAGATGCAGGGTAGAGCACAGGAGCGGGTTTGGAAATAATAATCCCTGTTGCAGGACTGGTCTATAGGTCTATGGACCCATATAAATCTATAGGCCAATAGACCTATAGGTTTGTAGGTCTATAGGTTTATAGACCTATAGGTCTGTAGGTCTAGAGTTTGGAGGTGAAGAGTGAGACTGTGATCCAGGGTTCAAGACATTTAATTAACATTTTTGGTAGGTCTTTAAAGATTTTATTATTGGCAGAGGACTTTTTTTTAAGTGAAGAGTAGCACAACAACATGACGTGTTCAACATGACTATTTTGTTCAATTGTCTTGCGAAAGAAAATAGTAATTCAATTGCTTGACTGGCCTTTTGGGGTGAGAGTAGGAGAGATTGAAGGACAAAGAACCAATGACCGAAATCTGAGATGCTGTTGTGTGGTGAACCTAAACGCATTTTTGGTGCGGTTAAGGGCAGCCTCCTTTTGTGGGGACACAAAGTCCTCATAAGAAACTAGGTTTCATTTCAGGAAAGGGAAGTTTAGAGAAATAGATGATTTTATGCTTCATTAATAAAGACCTTAAGAGAACATAATGGGAAAAAATGAGACTAAAGATTATGGTCAGTGAAAAAGAAAGGACAAAGTAATTGGAAATGACAGGAGAGAGTGTAAGAGTACTGGAGTGGAGAGTGGGGGCTTGAAATTTGTGTTGAGACTAGGGAAGTGACAAGGGAGTCTTGACCTACGTAGTTGTTCGTCAGGCCCACGCATGTCATCTGTGTGGTCTAAGCAGTCAGCCCCCCCAAAATTCAGCTGCACTAAAATTGCATTTCCCCTTGAGCCTCAGTGATGGAGGCCACCAGGTGTGACCAGTGATTCTAGGGGCTGCTCCACCAGTTACGGTACACAGTGGTTTAGAGTTCTGCTCTGTGCTCTGCCTTACTTTTTTGGTGATGTGTTTTCATTAACACATGAGGATTCTTACTTATATTTTGAATACTAAAGCACTCACATGGTTTCTGGAGTGTTAGGGTGGGAGTCCAGTCCTGTTTCCCCAAGTTTCTACCTCAGTCTGGTAACATGGCTTTACGCTCACACACAAAAAGGGCAATCTGGGTGCTCAACCCCAAACCTAAAGTCATGAGTGACTTCTGCTTTCCCCTTCATTTCAGAGGGGAAGTATTAAAGGACAATGTTGGAGGAAGAATGTATAGACAAAGAGTGCATGTATAGATACACTAGGTCCTACTTTTATGTTGCAACCCCCAAACATTTGATGATCCATAGATAATTATATTTGAAAAAACATTGATCAAAACGGTCATTAAATAAGAATATGCATGCATGTGTGTGTATGTATGCATGTATATACACATATATGTATAAAATATTTACACTTCACCATTTTGCTAATCAAAATTCTGAAAAATAGTATCAAATTACTTCCAACTTATTCATTTGTAAAAGCTTTTATATGCTAAAGAAGAGTCTCAAATTTATTCACAACTACCTGGTAAAAGTGCTCTTTGTCTAGGAATCATTTGATGTTTAGAAATCCAATAAAGTCCTTTATTATGAGCCCTTATTTCTTTATTTATATTAAATTTATTGGAATGACACTGGCTAATAAGGTCATGTAGGTTTCAAGTGTACATTTCTATGAAAGATGATCTGTATTTTGCATTGTGTGCCCACCACCCAAAGTCAAAGCATCTTCCATTATCATATATCTGGCCCCGTTTACCTTTGACTACTTCCCACCCCCTTCCTGAGTGCAATTTTTCCCTAAGGAATGTTATTTTTGCCAAGGTACAAAGAAATTCCAGTCCTGAAAGATTTGACCTCAGTTTCAGACATGGAACCTCTCTTGTGTTGATGAGCTCAAATCCTAGTTGCATAGCTTCTTGGTGATAATAGTATTTTGCGTGCTTCTAATGTTTCTTAAGCCACCCTATCGGTATCTCTAAATCAAAACATTAGAGAATCTTTAAAAGTATTAAAAATTTCTGATACAATTCTCTGACAAAGTCTCACTATAATTATTAGGAAGGCTACATCGAAAAATTTATGAATGTACAACATTCAAATTCTTGATTATTTCAGTTCCTGAAGTATCAAAAAAGTTTAAGTAATTGACGTCTCGACAGTCTAAGCTAATTTTAAAATTTAGTTACATCCTTCTGTTCTCATTCATGCAGAGGCAAATACCCAATACTTCAACAAAATGTCCCCTTGTACCATTTTATTTATTGTCACATAATGTTTCTTTTTTGGAATAACTCACTTGATTGATATACCTCAGCAGTAAGAGGTATAATAATAATTATCGTTATATAAATGTATACCTTAATTAAAACATTAATAATAAAACTACCATTCACAGGTACTTGACATATACTGTTTGCCAGGTTTTGAGCCAAGCTATTTAAATGCATTAACTTATTTGATTATTACCATGACCTTATGAATGAAATACTATTATTACTACTTTTCTTTCACAGATGTGTAAACTGAGTCTAAGAAAATTTTAAATTGCTCCAAATTGTACAAGAAAATATAAAAATTGGGATATAAATTTAGATACTTTCACTTCATATCATAAATTCATAAATATTACTTCTTTACTTTAAGTAGGCCATTAATGTGACATACTAAAGTGATATATTTCTTATGTAATGTCTTTCCTCATATAATAAAGTATTTTTTAATTCCTCATGACTCATTGTGCTATCTATTGGTGATGTAAATAGTTGCATTAGACAAAATGTTCAGATTTTTTAAATTTTTATTTATTTTTATTATTTTTTAAATATATATTATTGATTATGTCATTACAGTTCTATTTCCCCCTTCATTCCCCTCCACCCTGCACACCCTTCCCCCACCATTCCCCCCTTTAGTTTATGACTACGTGTCTCAATTCTTTAGATTCTATACTTCCTCTACTATTCTTACCCTCCCCCTATCTATTTTCTACCTACCATCTATGCTACTTATTTTCTGTACCTTCTCCCCCCTTCTTCTTCTCCCACTCCCCTGTTGCTAACCCTCCATGTGATCTTCATTTCTATGGTTCTGCTCCTGATCTAGCTGTCCTCTTAGTTTGCTTTTGTTTTAGGTGTGGTTCTTAGTAACTGTGAGTTTGCTGCCTTTCACTGTTCATCTTTTTTATCTTCTTTTTCTTAGGTAAGTCCCTTTAACATTTCATATAATAAGGGCTTGGTGATGATGAACTTCTTGAATTTGATCTTATCTGAGAAGCACTTTATCTGCCCTTCCATTCTAAATGAAAGCTTTGCAGAATAGAGCAATTTTGGATGTAGGTCTTTGGATTTCATGTCTTGGAATACTTCTTTCCAGCCCCTTCTTGCCTGTAAGGTCTGTTTTGAGAAATCTGCTGACAGTCTAATGGGAACTCCTTTGTAGGTGACTGTCCCCTTATCTCTTGCTGCTTCTAGAATTCTCTCTTTCATTTTAATCTTGGCTAATGTAATTATGATGTGCCTTGGTGTGTTTCTTCTTGGGTCCAACTTCTTTGGGACTCTCTGAGCTTCCTGGATTTCCTGGAAGTCTATTTCCTTTGCCAGATTGGGGTAATTCTCCTTTATTATTTGTTCAAATAAGTTTTCCACTCATGGCTATTCCTCTTATCCTTCTGGTACCCCTATATTTCGGATGTTGGAATGTTCAAATATGTCCTGGAGGTTCCTAATCCTCTCCCCATTTTTTTGAATTCTTGTTTCTTCATCCTTGTCTGTTTGGTCATTTTTTTCCTCTTTCTGGTCCACTCCTTTGATTTGAGTCCCAGATTTCTTTCCATTACTATTGGTTTCCTGTGCATTACCATTCATTTCAATTAGTTTAGCCTTCATATGTTCCTCTAATTTGTGACTATAATCAACCAGTTCTGTGAGCATCCTGATCACCAGTGTTTTGAACTGTACATCTGAAAGTTTGGCTATTTCTTCATCACTTAGATTTATTGGCTCTGGGGCTCTGAGTTGTTCTTGAGCCATGTTTTGATCTGTTCGTGCCTGCTACATACGAGGAGGTGTTTACCAGGGCAGGGCCACATAGGTTGCTGGTTTGTGATGCTGTATGTGGGGGCGGGGTCAGAGAGGGACAATGGTGGTCCCCTCTGCCACTGGGCCCTGCATAGTCTGTTTCACTGCTTTGCTCCTTCACCAGTTTATCTGTACTTGACTGTGTGACTTTGGTCAGCCCTCAGTGGGTCCACCCGCTACTCCACACCTGGGATCCGCCTACAGCTGCAGGTCCACCTGGGTTGCGTGCCCCGGGTTGGTCTGGTGGATCTTTCCTGCCTGACTCTACTCTGCTGCTGGCTCTGCCCCTCTTACCGGTTTGGCTGAAGGGTTCGTTGTTGTCAGGCTTCCATGTAGTTCAATTTTCTGTGGTTTGGCTGCGTTTTTGTTGCTAAAACTTTGTTGTTTTTAAACTTGGTTGTGTGAGGAGGTGCAGTGCTTCCACCTATGCCTCCATCTTGGCGGAAGTCTCTTCAGAGAGTTGTTAAGCTCAGATACTAGTCTTTTCTCAATCTTTTTTTAGATTTCATGACTTTAACATTTTTTAATGTTATAGGATGATTACTTTGAAGAACTTCAGACAATAAGGGTTTCTTTGATGTTTTCTTATTATTAGGTTCCGGTTCTACACCTTTAGCAGGAAGAGAGAGGCAATGATGTGTTATTCCTATTGCATCCTGTCAAGTAGTGTGCAGACTTGTTTTGTTCCATTAAAGATGGTATTCATTTTTTATCACTTAAGTAGGGTGACATTGGCCATTCTACTGCTCTGTGGAGACTTCTTTTCTAAGTTGTAATTAATAGACAACTTTTGGAGTGGTATTTTGAAGCTATCTAAATATTCTGTTTTTCATCATCCTTTAGTTTATGTAGTTAATATCTAAGAAGAGTCTCACAGTGCCCTACTTTGTTAAAAGGTTTTAATTTATTGCTATTATTATTTATTTTTATATTAAAAATGCCCCATGTTTGACCAGTTGGAGCACCTTCAAGATGGCTTCTGTGTCCCCCTAATGTGTTCCCTTTCTTCCTGGAGTGCCCCCTCACTTTCTTGCACAAGGTTTTCTAGAAACATTTAATTTTTTAAATTTAATTATTGTTCAAGTACAGTATTCTGTCTTTTACTCTCATCCCAGCCCACCCCGCCAGTGCTCCCCACATCCCTCCCATTTCTACCCCCCCTTAGTTTTCGTCCATGTGCCCTTTATACTTGTTCCTGTAAATCCTTTCTCTTTTCCCCCTGAAATTCCCTCCCCTCTACCCTATGGTCACTGTCCCCCTGTTCTCTATTTCAGTGTCAGCATTTTTATTTTGCTTGCTTGTTTGTTTTGTTGTTTAGCTTTCTTTCTCTTTCCCTGGAGTCACCCATTTATGGAGGGGTCCTAATTCCTTTTAGTGGAAAATGTAATTTAGGAGACCAAATCTGGGCTGTAGGTGGGCACATTGTTTGATGTGGTTTCTGGTTTGAAGCCCTCTCAATAAATAGAGTGAAGAAGTGTGTGTATGTGCACACACGTGCCTGTACATTTACACACTCATTTAAATCTATACTTACAATAGATTTAAATGTCTTACAATAGAATTTTAGAGAGTTAGTTCTTATTTTCTCTCTCTACATATTTGAAACTCTCTTCTCCAGCGGGAGAACAGATTGCTTTATTTGACTTGAACATAATCCAGTAGTTTGAACCTAATTACTTATTTGACCAAACTCTGTACAAAACCAATCTCATGATCACAACCTATCTCTACCCCTGCTAGAACTCTCTCCACCACACTTGAATTTTGACACCCATGTCAACAGTTCCCTAGATAGGACACCTTTTTTTTGGCTCTGAAGACCTGCCTGCACCTAGATGCCTTTGCCACCTGGCTCTGGCTCTGACTTCCCCTCTAGATCAGTCCCATCAATACAGGTGCTCCACACACTGTCCAGGCTCTGACACTCAAAGCTGGCTGGCCTCCTGTCCACATGGCCCTTGACCCAGACTGTTCTTTGATTCCTCACTCCCAGCACCCGCTGTGTGGATGCCTCTTTATCCTGTTAAAGCTCTGATTCTACACTTCGGGTACCAGCCTTTCCCCTGCCCACACCAGACATGAACCTGCCTTGTGTCATCCCAAATCTAGTGGTTTTAGGACTTTAGTGTTCCTAAAGAGAAGGGGACATACAAGATGGAAAAGAAGAACAATATATCTCTAAATAAAATAAATAAGTAGATTCCAGTGTTTATAGAGACAGGAGATCATACATTCATTTACATTAAAACATGCATGATTGACAACTCAATATATTGTATCTTTCTGGGATACACACATTTTATGTAAAAAGAAAAACATGTATAAGAAGAAATAAATATCTAATACAAAACTTTAAGAACTGGTAAATTGACAAAATAACTTTTTTCTGTAACTAATATTTTTTTGGAAGGAGAATTGTTAGAGGTTGCCTATTAGTGACTTTCAGATTTCTTTGACATAAAATGCTTAAGGCAGACATCTATTCTTTTTCCATAAAATAGGATTCTGATTAGACACCACACTGAAGACTGGGAGGTTTGGTTAAGTAAAAATTACATACTAAGTGAATTAGAGTAAAAATGTAAATAGTCTGTAAAATTTCAGATAACTATCCTGACCTATAGGCACTGTTTTAAACAGTTTACATATGCTAATTTAATTTGTATAACAATACTAGAAGATAGGCTATATAAGTGAGAATATTGAGGAAGATATATTATTAAAATTGTTCTCAGAGGTTGTGCAATGAGTGGGTGGCAGAGTTGGATTCCAAGCTGAACCACCCTTCATGGGTCACCTCAATATAACACAGCTTTTTGCTAGAGCAACAAATATGTCTGTTGTTTTGTGCTGGATCAGAAACCTCTCTGAGATCACAGCAACTTTTTATATTAACAAAGCAAGTCCCAGAAACCCACTGGAATTGCCATAGATGGTAGTTTCTGTTATCAAACTTTCCAGTTTTCACCCCTGAATCATCAGCAGTGCACTTATCTGTGAACAGAGAAAATAGACCTTTTCTCTTATCTGCCCTTTTAAGGCAATAAATGTGATAAGATTTCTTTTCACTAGGGCAGTTTGCTTATTTCTGACTTTTATTTTTTTATAGAATGAGTTAGAACTTGGCAGTTTTATTTCCACTGACAACACAGCTAATTTTACGGCTCCTCTCTGTCGTAGAAAGGTGTATAAATGACAGTGTGCCCACCTACACAGTCAGTAAACCATTCCTTTCCAGACGAAGCTTGTTGTTTTAATTATTTTGGATATTTTATCCCCCCAAAGTTTTGATTTTTTAGTTAATAAAATTTGGTGAACGTAATCAGGAAATATTTACTATCATTAAAATAGAAAAGGGAATGACAATTAATGATTTCATGAGTTTGTTTTTTTTGCATTAAATGCTCTTAAAAATTTCAAGTCAAAGTTAGATATTCTAGTGGAAAATATATATTAAAACCAAACATGTGCTTTTGTTTTAACTTGTTATGTTATAGCATTGCTGAGAATTTTTAACATCACTGTCTGGCTTTATTGACTAATACCTATCATCACTACTGAAGTGCATTACGAACCCCCACTTCCACACAGTAGAAAGCTGCATGCACAGTTTCAGTTGTAGAAGAGAGTGCGATAACATCTCTTGACGGATAATACATCCTTTTCTGTAGTGCATCTTGTCAGAGTATCTCAAAGCAATTAAAAATAAATGGAAAAATACTGTTCTTCAAGAAATTTGTTTCACAGTTAGAAACTGTTAAATCCTTTTCACAGTTGGAAATATTGGCAACAGAATGAGATTAGATAAGTTCTCAAAAGTCCATATTTTCCCAAGAATAATCTATACATTCTATAGATGTTTTCATGTTCTAATCACTATGTAACTCTTTTTACCTTTTTTGTATAATTCAATACATGGACCCATGTTTCCACAAACTATTTTGCAGTGCAGTACAGTTTAAGGATGCCAGTGCCGTGTATTATAGTTATGCTCAATCTCGGACTGAGACTTGGAAGAACAAATTTCTAATCTCTACCATTTATTTAGTCATGTAATAATAACATAATAATAATAATAATAAATAATTATTTATTTGACTGTGCTATTAAAAGTGTTTGAGGAAAAAGGAACTAAAAAAACATAGAGTGAAACTGCTACTTTTACATATATAATTTATGATGAATATGATAAATATGATGATGAAGAAAGAAATATATTTTCATAGTAACTGATACAGCATCTTGAAAACACAATCATTAAAATGTACCTTATGCTTTGTAGCTACTTCATTAAAAGTTCAATGCACCATTGTATGTAGTCTTCTGTCAAATATCTGATGACTCATTCTTCTTGGAAATCTATACAATAACAGGGAAAAACATAGTTCCTTTAGTCTTTTTCATGATATAAAATGAAAACATTGTAGGTGAATTGAATTATCTTAGATACCTAATATTTCTAGGAACAGTTTCTTGAAAAGAAATAAAAATGTGTTATTTTTTGTATATAAATTTGAATATTTTCATCATCAATTTTACATAATTTCCCAAAATTGCTCTCAGAGTTCCTTGGAGTGGAACAATCCTATACACACAGTACATGGCAGCCAGCAGCACCAGCATGTCAGGTCCTTGTGTGGTTACCACAAGCACACTGTTCACTGCCTCACTACAATAGACCTGTCTTTATTCCCAAACCTGTTGAAGATACACTGAGCCAAGTTTAAAGAAAGAAAAGGAAGGGTCAGCTTAGCCCAGAAACAATGAAAGTCACCAAATTTTTCTAGGTTTCATCATCAATAAGAAACATTTTAATCAAGTATAGTAGGGAGGGTCTGTGTAATTTCAGGAAGATAGTTTTAGTGTAAAAAGAAGTTAAATATTGATAGGAAAAATAATTCTCTGTATCATTCTCATCAACATATCTTTTGCAAGTACACAAATGTAGCGAGGCTTCACAAACAGGCTGATGTCAGTGACGTCCCTATTTTTGAGTAAGAAATTCCAAAAGACAACCCTCACTGAAGAGCAAAGGACAAAACCAGTGAAACTGTCAGAACGGACATCATCCAAGCCCAATCAAAAGCTTGCCACAACCTGGGAAGCATTTCCTCAGGGGAAAAGAAAACACTCACTTTCATTAAGAACAGTGAGCTTTTTGGTGTTTTAACTCACTTTACATCTATGCTGTGCTCTCCAGCTCAGTGGTAGTCTTGAAAATAACAGTTCATATTCCCAGTAAGAGTCCAGGAAGAAAAAGAATGGAACTCATTCACAAATTGTTCTTACCTGATCTGTCTAGTGGCCGCCTGGAGACCCGCTTAAAAAGCTCCTCTTTCCTTGGCTGGTGTGGCTCAGTGGATTGAGAACCAAAGGCTTGCTGGTTCGATTTCCAGTCAGGGCACATGTCTGGGTTGCAGGCCAGGTCCCGGGTTGGGGGCACGTGAGAGGCAGCCACACATTGATGTTTCTCTTTCTCTCTTTATCCCTCCCTTTCTCTCTCTATAAATAAATTTAAAAAAATCTTTTTTAAAAAAGCTTCTCTTCATTTCACCAGACTGAAAAGTGCCTTTTGCCAAAATTCTAACCCAGGGGTGTTAATTTAAAATGATTCTAGACAAATGTTTTATCACTGCTGCTTAGGCAATAGTTAAAAGTTGGGGCAAATAAAAAAAAAAACTAGCCTAAAATCTTGGAAGGAAAGGGTAGAGAGTAGTTGCTTTGGAAATAAGAGTCTGAAAAGCTTTGACGTGTACCCGAGAAGCTAGGACCACACACTTAGGAAAGCCCTGAAAAGCCCTAAGTTCTGACATCTGGCTCACATTGAGAGTCTACACAAGCAGAAAGAAAAAGCTAAAGCAGAGCCTGTAAACTGCTTGGCCCAGTTTTAGAGGCAATGCCCTAATACACACACACAACCCTCTTGCAAACCAACACACAGAAGAGAGGGTTTGTTGTTATTCTTGTTGTTTTTTGGGGGAAGGCACTTCAAGAATTTAGAGAAAGTGTTTTCTAATCATTAGAAAATAAGCTGCTAAGAGAAAAAATATTTTAGTGGTCAATTTGAGAAAGAATAAATATTTTAAAGAATTAATTCAGATAATTCATTAAGCAAACAAAAAATACAAGTAGTGAGACTTCTGGCCAAGATGGGGGGATAGGTAGATGCATTATGCCTCCTCACACAACCAAAAAAAGGACAACGACAAATTTAAAAACAGGAAACAATTAGAACTGCCAGGAAATCGAACTGTATGGAAGTCTAACAACCAAGGAGTTAACGAAGAAACATTCACCCAGATCAGCAGAAGAGGCAGAGATGGGCAGCCAGGCAGAGAGGGCTCAGGGTGAGGTGGCAGCTGGAGAACCTGGACCAGGCAAAGCTTTGGCTGGCAGAGCAGGTGGTCCCACATTTGTGTGTGAATAAACTGAGAGGAACAACTGGGGAGGGAGACAGACAACACACCAGTTAGGGGAAATAAAGCCTCAAACCTCTGACTGAAAACACCTGTGAGGGTTGCAGTGGCAGGAGAAATTCCCACCTCACAGGAGAGATTGTTGGAGAGACACACAGGGTCCTAGAACATACACAAACCCACCTACCTAGGAATCAGCACCAGAAGGGCCCAATTTGTTTGTGGTAGCAGGGTGAGTGGCAGAGAACTGAACAAGCAGCACAGTTCCTTCTGGGACCCTTCTCCTACAGACAGCATCACAACGCAGTGACGTCAGTGGCCCCTCCCTGGTGAATATGTAAGCTCCACCCCTTACTAGGTAACAGGTGTGCTGAGACAAAAAATGGCCCAAATGAAAGAAAAGATTAAAGCTCCGGAAAAAAAATATCTAAGTGAAGAAGAGCTAGCCAACCTATCAGATGCAAAGTTTAAATCACTAGTAATTAGGGTGCTCACAGAAATGGTTGAGTATGGTCACAAAGTAGAAAGAAGAGTGAAGACTATAAAAAGTGACATAAAGAAAAATGCACAGGGAACCAACAGTGATGGGAAGGAAAGTGGGAATGAAATCAATGATTTGGAACAAAAGAAAAAACTAAACATTCAACCAGAACAGAATGAATGAACAAGAATTCAAAAAAGTGAGAAGAGGCTTAGGAACCTATGGGACAAAAATGTCCCAACATCTGAATCATACGGATGCCAGAAGGAGAAGAGAAAGAACAAGAAATTGAAGACTTGTTTTAACAAGTAATGAAGGAGAACTTCCCCTGGCAAAAGAAATAGACTTCTAGGAATAGAAATAGAAGTTCAGGAAGGTCAGAGAGTCCCATGAAAGTTGGACCTAAGGAAGCACACGCCAAGGCACATCATAATTACATTAGCCAAAGTTAAAGATAAGGAGAGAATCTTACAAGCAGCAAGAGAAAAGGAGACAGTTACCTACAAAATAGTTCCCATGAGACAATCAGCTGATTTCTCCAAAGAAATCTTACCAGCATGAAGTGGCTCAAAAGAAGTATTTAAAGTCATGAAGGGCAAGGACCTACATACAAGATTCCTCTAGCCAGCAAAGCTATCATTTAGAAAGGGCAGATAATAGGAAGCTATCATTTAGGAAGGGCAGATAAGGTGCTCAGATAATGTCAAATTAAAATCTTCATCTTCACCAAGCTGTTATTATATGAAATATTAAAGGGACTTGTCTAAGAAAAAGAAGAAGATTAAAAACTATGAACAATGAAATGACAACAAACTAAAAAAGATCAATAACCAAATCCAAAAATATAAACAAAAACAAAAGTGAACTAACCAAACAACTGGAACAGGAACAGAATCATAGAAATGGAGACCAGTGGAGGGTTATCAGTGGGGAGGGTGTGGAAGGGAGAATGGGAGAAAGGCACAGGGAAGAAGAAGCAGAAATAGTAGATACGAAAAACAGTAGGGGGAGGTTAAGAATTGTATAGGAAATAGAGAAGCCAAAGAACTTATATGTACAGCCCATGGACATGAACTAAGGGAGAGAGGAAGTGGGTGGGAGGGGATGTGGAAGGTAAAGGGGACCAAAGGGGGAAAAATGGGACAACTGTAATAGCATAATCAATACAATACATTTACAAAGCAAAAAATCAAATGTGGACATTCAACACCTCTAATTTCCTATCAGTAGTATTTATATATGTTTTCTGGTTGAGTTTGTATCATTTTCTTCAATTAGATAGATACATCATTCCAGCTTTTAAATTTGATGCAGGTCACAGCATTCTTGCATCTTGTCTCGGTTTGAAAAGATTGGGCCAGTGACAATGACAAACATCTATTTTTCAAACCACAGCTGCCATCTGGTATGCCAAATCCTTCTAACTGAGAGCACAGCTTCAATTCTTCCTGGGAAACATCTTCATGATGTAAGATTATATGCATAAGTAGAACTGACATTGACACCCGCGTATTTTGTAAATGTAGTTGCTCACTTGTAAATCCAAATGTGTTCGCACTAAGCCATGTCTCTGTACTGCCTCTCTAACAGTGGATATAGCAATATGGAGCCACAGCTTACAAACCTTGGTTATGTGAAGCTAATCTCCTTCATTATCTAAATGGTGAGGTTCTTTTCATCTGGAGAATTTTTGAATAGTGTAAAGAAACATTTGAGAGTGCCTGAAAGGTCATCTAAATATTTCCCACACCTGATGGCAACACAGAACTCTATTCCTAACACTTTGAAAAATACAACAAAATAATTTAACACATGCAAAAGAACCAGTTTTGGAAGTTGAGATAAATGCTTGAAAAACATAATAGAATGAATTTTGCACCTAGCACTATGTTCAGGAAATAATTTTCTGTATGCAATATTTTTAGAGAAGGCACTTACTATACCTTACCCTTTCTGGTGACCGGTATGCAAGTTGAGATAATGTATGCCAATAAGAGCAAATTTACAGGTTGTAATAGCCTTAGGGACACCAGGGGCGGTGCTGCTTGCTGTCATCAGTCGTCTTTTCCGAGTGTTAGCTAGGTACGCAGTCATCAAACTGTAATTGCACTTCCTGGTTAGGGTGCCTTTTAAGTTCTACCCAATAGGGCGAGATTCTGAAATGACGCATGCTGCTTCGAGGCCATGAACTTTAAGGCATATGGATGTTTCTCATTGTGTCATGTCTCATTGCTTGAGTGACCACTGTAGCTGACACCTTGGAGCCAAAGACGGAAGCCAACTGCCCCCTCAGCCCTGTACCTGGTCAGTTAGACTCACTCTTCTGTGAGAGACAGAGATAAACTTCTCTCCATTTAAGTCACTATATTCTGGTATATTATTTTTTCTAGTAACATAACTTAGTACTCTAATAAAACCAAACCTTTATAGTGTTTCTACTTAGTATCATAAAGCTGGTGCTAAACTGTACATGCTTTCATTTTTACATTACAACTATTGAGAGTCATTTAAAAATAAGTTACTTTTATTATCATAAAACTTCTGAAAATATACTTTTACAATTTTAAATTTTAAAATGGTTTTCATTATGCTTATGTTTTATACTTACCTTCATTTTATATCAAGGTATATTGCTTTTTTCTTTCATGACAGTGATGTAAAATTTTTATACTGAGGTTTTCTTGGGGAAAACATGGCGTCAACATAAACACCATTTTTTAATAAATAACCATACAGATTATACATGGGCATGGCAAAAATTATGAAGACAGCATGCTAAAAAACATCTTAAAATGTTAACATTTTCTCACAAGTAGTTTGAAAGAATCAGACCCGTATTCCCTGCCGAGGCTGCGTGATATTGGTCATTCTGCTTAGACTGCATCTCTCAGTTTACCCGGTGGTAACATTCTTAGATCATTGTACTGTGGGTTAGCACAATAATCATTCAAGTTTAATAAGATTATAATGTGGACAAAATTAGATATTGCTTTCTGGTCACAAAAATAATTTCTGAATAATAAGTATTCATATGGCATGGTGTAAAATGATGTGTTTTGATGAGTGAAATTCTCCATAAATTTAGATTCTATTGTTTATGCAGTAAAACCACCAATAACAAGGACTTTTCCAATACACAGATCCCCAATATTGTCATCTTTCATTTGTACATCAATTATCAATAAAGAATCTCTATAAATACAGGCCTCTACAATTATGTTCGGTTAGGAAATTATAAAATACAACTTCAGTGGACTTTGAAAAACAATCTATATAATTACAAAATCATAACTTGTCATTTATTACTTCTAAAGGGAATAAGTTGGAGAGAAATACAAACTTTTCCGAAAATTCATTTAAGAAATGTAAAAACAAGGATTTCAATGGAAATGACAAATCTGGTTTTAATACATAATCGAGGTCATTTTGAAGTTGAATGCTGGCATTTGAACATAGGTGCTAAAACAGTGAGAATTAAAAAATTAAATAATGTCAGCAGTTTTGTGGACTCTACTGAAAGAAAACCCTTGAGTAGTTCTTCAGAAATGATAATCGGATGAATTTAATTGTTACTTTAGCTGACCTGTATCGTGAAAAAGTATATCCTAATTCTAACTGTAGGTTTGCTACCATTTGATCCTTCACGAATTAGATTGTGTGACTTTATGAGCACATATCTTTTGCTTTAACATCCGAGCACTGTTAATAAAGTTCTGATTTGCGACACCTCTGGGTGGTGTGCCGTGTTCCTCACTTATCATCAGGACTTCTGGTTGTGTGGCAGCAGTAATTATTTGATAGATACTTGCTTGGTCAGGCATTGGTTAAGTCAGGCATCACGGCACATCAAAACGCAATTTCACCTTCTATAAAAAGTTAATATTTTTACGTTTCTACATTTCTTTATTTCATTTACTGAGTTCCCCGATTCTGCCTACTGTTTTATTTAACAACTTAATAAAACTTGTGAGTTTTTTTTTTTTTCTCTTGGATAGGCTTTAGGGAATAATTTCTTTGTTCCATCTCCTAAGGAAGAGCTTTATGACCCAATAAGAATTATTGCTAACCTGCATTCATTCTTCAGGGAAAGAGCGTGTGGCTTGGTTTAATATGGAATGTAATTATTGCCAGCATTAATATGTGATGACCACTAAGAGAATAAATCATTGGGGAAAAAACAACAGAGGAACACTCAGTCATCCTAAAGTAATATGGGTGCTGAAAGTGGCTGTAAAGTACCCTTTTTCCCCTTTTAATCCCCTTTAGATAATGCTGATTTCCCCCCATTCATCCTCAATCGCTCTAGCTTTATCTTATTATTTCCTAGACCAATTTCTCGATTCCATCTCTTACACTTGAAAATATGTCTTTGAGAATTCAAACTCCAGTTTGATACAGTATTTAGGTCACTATTCTAAGTTACATCGAATTTAATCACGAGGTCACTTGAACCAAGTAGTTTTGCCATCTCTAGTCTACTGACTGCACATTTTCTCTGAGATTGGATAGGAACAGTCCTATCAGGATTTCTGACACAAAAGGTCAATAATTTTTCACTTCATCCATAATTTGATATTTTATTGTCCCACACCTCTCAAAAGTTTCATAGCTTTTGTGGAGAAAATGAAATAGCCTATCACTAAACTAGACTGCTATTTTCTTTTGTCTTCTTTATGCTATCATGATACTTGCTATTCTTTTCTCCTCAATTTCAAGCTTTCCACGTGGTAACTTGTTCTTATCTTGATAGCTCTGAGATACATATATTTAATATTATGTGTATATATATACTTGAAAAGTGCAATTTCATTTCTATGCAATTATGTTTTTTATTTGAAACAAGGAGATTTAATAACTTGATTTGGGTTTTAATAAAATATGGTAAAAGTATAAACAATGTGTTTGCTGTGCTTTTATTACAATGTTTTAATATTTTATAAGGAATAATTCTATTTTATATGATATTTTAAGTGACTCATTAAAATATAAATGTAAGTAAAATTAATCAGAGATATTTTTAACATTACACATTAGGTAATTGAAAGCATTTAATTTCTAAACTATATCTTGAATAAATGCAGAAGCGTTTCATAATTATAATTTTAAAAATTGATCTTAGCAACCAAAGTTAGGAAGGCAGAGCCCCATATTCTACACCAGACTAAGGCACCATTTACTGTGACTCTGGGCAAATTGTTAGGTTTAATATTTACGTATTATTTTATAGTTTACAAACACTTTAAACATCGCATTATGTCTGTATAACATAATAGTTAGGACAAAACAATTTTTTATATTTGACATTAAATACACATATAAACACTGTAAAACCTTTTATTAGCAAAGCATTCAGTAGAATTCCGGTCTCGTTTCTCAACAAGTGTGTTTTCAATTACAGAATGCTGCCTCATGTAAATAGAGTCAGTGACAGTTTCCAAACATATAAAAAATTTATGCCATTAATAAAATGCAAACAACTACTTCATAGCATTTTTATGTAAACATACAAAGTCATACATATAAAATTGATTTTAAAATTAAAGAATAGTCATACCTTTTTATTTTTAATGTTTGATTATTTAAAAAACACATTGTGTAAATATAGCCATTAAAGACAGATATTGTCAATATGAATTAAACATACAGTCAAACTATATACCTTGCATAAGCAACTTCACATATAATGGTGTAGGCACATTAAAACAAAAGGGATACAGAAAATAATGGTATAAACAATGATAAAAAGAAAATAGGAGTGGCTAGATCTTTATCAGATAAACTAGATACAGAACAAACAAACTACCAGAGACAGAAAGGGATATTGTATGATAATAAAAGGGTAAATCCACAAAGAAAGCACAGACAGTGTGGTTGAACTGAAAGAAGAAATGAGCAAACACATCATCAAATTGGGGACAACAACATCCCTCTGTGAACACTTGATTGAACAACTGAACAGAAAATCAGCAAGCGTGAATCACACAGACAAAGAGGACCTAACTAATGTAAAGGAGTACTAACTGACATTTTAAGACAATTTCATGGACCAGCAGAGCACATTCATTTCTAGTGCTCATGGGGCATAGACCAACTTGGGCCTTATCCAGGACCATAAAACAAACCTCCACACAAGAAAACCACAAAACCTAATAAAACCATGCAGTGCGTATCATCCCACCAACATGGAAGCAAAGAAATCTGTTAGAGATAACAAGAAAATACCCAAACTCGGGAAAACTACATAAAACATATCTGGATAAGCTATGGATAAAAGAGGAAGTCTCAGGAACATCAAATAATCCATTGAACCAAAAAAAAAAATAAGAACACAATGGAACAAGTTTGAGGAATATTACTTACCAAGGGCTTACAGGGAAATTTATAGCACTAAATGCCTACATTAGCAAAGAAGCAAATCAATAATCGAAGCTCCCACATCAACAACAAAGCAAAGGAGAAGTACAATGAACTCAAGCAGAAAGAAGAACATAATAAAAAACTGAATTAAGAGCAAAAAATATAAAAGTGAACAAAACAAAAAGTTATAACTTTAAAAAGATAGAACTGAGAAACCTTTAGAAATATTGACAAAGAGAAAGAGAGAAGATAAATCTTCACTATTGGGAAGGAAGTGGTGTACCACACACACAATGTGCCTGCAGGCAAGGGTGTGGAAATACTACCCACAGCACTGTGCACACAAATTCAACAAAGCAGACAAAATGGGGTGATTCCTTGAACAACACAAATTACCACAATTCACTCAACAGGAAATGGTTACAAAAAGTAGCCCTACAACTTTTGAATACATCAAGTCTCTTTTTTTTGGAGATGTTTAGATTCCATTTATTTTATTAAAATTCACTTGATATAGCTATTGTCTTTGTTGTATACTAGCTGTGTAACACTGGACAAGTTACTTGATCTCTCTGCTTCAATTTTCCGATCTCTGAAGGGAAGCAATATTATACTATCTTTATCAGACTATGTAAGGGTTAATTCAGACATTGCATATGAAGTGACAGCACAGTAGTGCCTCGCTTGTAGTAACCAATAAATTACTCATATACTATTATGTAAAACATTTTCTCCATTAATTTTTGTATTAAATCCAAATGTCAATAAAAGGGATTTTATTTTTATTACTCAATAATATTACTCATTATTATTTTTATTACTCAATAGTAAATTCCGGTGAATGACTACTTTTGATTTGAATCAGAAACCGAGTTATGCCATCCATTTGATTTTAATGTTTTTAGTGGCAAGAAGCACTGAAAACATTGGTTCCCACAGGTCGAAGAACATACTCCAAGGACGGGCTGAATTCATGCCTCATTATCATTGCAAAGCAATGGAACCAACTATGTTGAGGTGTACATCATTGTGTACACCAACAAAGGATGCTGAATTCATGTTCTAATTTTAAAATCGTCTGAGCAGATGATTTTGTTCAAAAGAATTCTATGCTGTTGGGGGGTATTGAAGATTTTTGCCTGCAGAGAAACTAATGAGACTTCCTCGATCGAGTCTTTAATTAAAAAAAAAAACAACACTAAAAATCAGAAAGCACGAGACCCGCTGATTTTGCAAGAGATAATGAACAAATATTTGAAGAATTAACACCGATTTTACATAATCTCTTTCAGAACACAAATGAGGAAGGAATATTTCCAACTTCATGTTTGATGCTATCTTAAATCTGATACCAAAACCAGACAAAATGACTGCAAATATCAAACCCCAAAGCCTACATATAAATACTAAACTAAAGTAGAAATCAATAGCAAATATTTTAAAGTTGCCAAATATTTGGCAGTTTAAAAACACATTTTTAAAAACTGTCTATATTGTCTCCTTATAATGTTATATGTAGAAAATTCTAAGAAATTTATAGCCATTATACTGAAAATAATAAGCACATTTTATGATGAAACAAAATTTGTTGTCAAAGTGGAGAAATCAACTGGAGTCTATTCCAAAAAGAAAAAAAGTAGAAAATGAAGTAAAAACAGTCGTAATAGCATCATTAAATATAAAATTTTTATGAATAATTTAATGAAAGATAAAGAAGCCCTCTCCACTGAAAACTAGATGTTTCTAACAGAATAAAACATACACTTATCCTTGATTAAAATTTCAGCCCCAAGCATTTACACAAGAAATAAAACACACAAAAAAACATTGTCGCCACCACAAAAACAAAACAAAACAAAACAAAACAAAAGGACATTTGCAAACCATGATGACTCGCTCATGCCAGCAACCATGTTACTTACCACGAACTCCACTGGGAGGTGAAAGTCAGAAAGAAGAAATCAATTAAAGCAAAACTCTGTGGTAAGAAAATCGCAGAGGAAGTGAGTTGATGGGCCCTGATTTAAGTTAACATGTAATTAAATGAGTGCTGAACTCGCTATTTTAGGCACGAAATGTCATCTGAGTTTTAAAATACTTAAAAACAAAATCCACTCTTTAAAGGATTAACATTTTTTTCTAATTCTACTTTAAATGTGAATATATCATATGATATGTACTGTGGGAAATGAATCCTGAATGACATGATTACATAGGTATATATTCAGTTATATATACATATATATGATATATAAATATGTATAATATTTAATATTATATTATAAATATATAATATATGTGATATTATAAAAATGTATAATTGTTTGTAGAAAATACTCCATGTCAATCCAACTCTTCCCACCTTTTATTTTTCCATTTTTTAGTTATTTCTTTGTAGGTGCTGCAGGGTTTACTATGCTCATCTTAATGTATCATAATCTTCTTCATACATATATTATGTAACTTAATTTCAGTGAGATGCAGAAAGGCTACTCTATTTCTGTAAAGTCTTGCTTCTGTTGTCTCTGTCGGAGCTCTTCAAGGGTGTATCATTAAGTGATATAAGAGAATACATATAATTCATCTATCTATATATAACTGAATGTATATACATATGTAATTATAAATACATCATATATTTTACATTACATATCTACATTACAAATTCTTCAATACATTGTTAGAAGTCATTACTTTTTTTATGTTGTTATGTGTTAAAGAAATTGAGACAAGAAAGGAAATCAAGCCTATATTTATAGATATGTTATATTTCCTGTACGTACCATTTCAGATTGTGTGTATTTGTTTCTGTGGGTTCAAACACCAGCTGGCCACATTTCTCCACTCTGATCACGACCCTGCTCTCACTAACCTCCTCATTGCCTTCATCTTCGTTACAGGCCCGACATGATTATCTACGCATATGTTTATTCAACTCCTGTTCAAATCAGTTAAACAAAGAACAAAAATATCCATTTATCCTGTTTTTACAACTACATGATTCCCTTTAGGAGTGTTCTCTGATTTTATGTAGATTTGAGTTTCCATCTGGATATACTTGCTAACGACCTGAAGAACTTCTTTTAGTACGTTTTAAAGGAAGGTCTGAAAGGACCAAATTCTTTGTTTTTTATCTGTGAGGGCATTTACTTTGCATTCACTTTTGAAAGGCGTGTTGTTGTATGAAAGGTTTTTGGCTGATAGTTTGTCCTTTCTTTCATCACTTTCCCCACGTCAAACCAGGGTCTTCTGGCCTCATTTCTTCCGGCGAGAAATCAGGTTTTACGCCTCCCAGGCGCATTCTCGAGAAGCCGTTTTCCTCTTGCTACTTTCAAGATTCTTTGTTCATTTGTTTTTGGCTTTTAGCCTTTATACTATGCTACATCTGAGTGGAAATCATTTTGCTTTCACCCTATTTGAAGTTCATTAAGCTTGTTGCATGTGTAAATTAATACTTTTCTTCAGCCATTATGTCTTCTAATATCTTTTTCTGATCATCCCTTTTTGTCGTCTTCTTCTGATAGTCTCATTATGTGAATGTTGGTGCATAAAAAGATATCCTGCATTCCTCTGAGGCTTCACATTTATAGGGTTTTTTTTGCATACATTTAACAATTTTATTTTTTAAGTATATTTGATTGATTATGCTATTACACTTGTCCCATTTGTTATGGGACACTAAAAATGCATGTTCTATTTTTTCATTTTTTAAACAATATATTTTATTGATTATGCTATTATGGTTGTCTCATTTCTTCCCCTCCATTCCCCTCCACCCTGCACATACTCTTCCACCCACATTCCCCCCCTTTAGTTCATGACCACGTGTCATAAGTTCTTTAGCTTCTACATTTCCCACACTACTCTTGCCCTCCCCCTATTTTCTACCTACCATCTATGCTACTTATTTTCTGTACCTTTTCCCCACTCTCCTCCTTCCACTACCCTGTTGCTAACCCTCCATGTGATCTCCATTTCTGCGGTTCTACTCCTGTTCTAGGTGTTTGCTTACTTTGCTTTTTTTTTTTTTAGGTGTGGTTCTTAATAACTGTGAGTTTGATGTCTTTGTACTATTCATGTTTTTTATCTTCTTTTTCTTAGATAAGTCCTTTTAACATTTCACAAAATAAGGGCTTGGTGATGATGAGCTCCTTTAACTTGACCTTATCTGAGAAACACTTTATCTGCCCTTCTATTCTAAATGAAAGCTTTGCTGGATAGAGCAATCTTGGATATAGGCCCTTGCCTTTCATGATTTGGAATACTTCTTTCCAACCCCTTCTTGCCTGTAAGGTCTCTTTTTAGAAATCAGCTGACAGTTTGATGGGAACTCCTTTGTAAGTGAGTGTCTCCTCATCTCTTGCTGCTTCTAGAATTCTCTCTTTAATTTTAATCTTGGGTAATGTAATTATGATGTGCCTTGGTGTGTTCCTCCTTGGGTCCACCTTTTTTGGGACTTTCTGAGCTTCCTGGACTTCCTGGAAGGCTATTTCCTTTGCCAGATTGGGGAAGTTCTTTATTATTTGTTCAAATAACTTTTCCACTTGTTGCTCTTTCTCTTCTCCTTCTGGTACCCCTATAATTTGGATGTTGGAATGTTTAAAGATGTCCTGAAGGTGCCTAAGCCTCTCCTCATTTTTTCGAATTCTTGTTTCTTCATTCTGTTTTGGTTGACTGTTTATTTCTCCCTTCTGGTCCAAACCATTGATTTGAGTCCCAGTTTCCTTCCCATCACTATTGGTCCCCTGCACATTTTTCTTTATTTCACTTACCATAGCTTTTATTTTTTCATCTAATTTGGGACCAAATTCAACCAATTCTGTGAGCATCCTGATCACCAGTGCTTTGAACTGTGCATCTGTTAGGTTGGCTATCTCTTGGTTTCTTAGTTGTATTTACTGTGGAGCTTTGATCTGTTCTTCCATTTGGGCCATTTTTGTCTTGTTGCGCCCATTAGGTATGAGGGGCAGAGGCTTAGGTGTTCACCAGGGCGGGTCAACCCAGTGTTTGGGTTGTGATGCTGAGAACAAGGGCTCTTGCTCCACTCTCCGTCAGATTTCAGGCCCTTCTGCCTCTTCCCCCAAGCGAACTAGGTCCCTTCTGGTTCTGATTCTTGGATGGGTGGGCTTGTGTGCATTCTAGGACCCTGTGGATTGAACTCTCCTGTGAGGTTGGGAGTCTCTCCCTATGCCTCACCCCCCACAGGTGTTTTCAATCAGTGTTTTGAGGCTTTATTTCCTGGTGCTGGGACCCTGGGTTGCGTGGTCTGTTGCACTCCCCAACTTTGCCTGGTTTATTTGCATGCAGATGTGGGACCACCTGGTTAGCCAGCTGCCTTGCGTGCTGTGCCCAGCTTCACAATCACCACAGCGCTGGGTCTGCCCATTGCCACCCCACACCCAGTGCCTGCCAGCTGCCACCTGTGTGCCTAGGGTCCACCCGCTGCCATCTAGCACTTCTGGGGTGCTTTGTGTGCCAGGCGCCACCGCTTTTTGTGCTACGACCCTTCTCTGCCCCACTGCCTGACTCTGCCTCACCTACAGGTCTGGATGAATGTGTCTATTTTATCTCCTTGGTTGTCCAACTTTCATACAGTTCAATTTTCTATCAGTTCTGGTTGTTATTTTGTTTCTAAATTGTCGTTGCCCTTATTTTGGTTGTAGGAGGAAGCACAGTGTGTCTACCTATGCTTCCATCTTAGCCAGAAGTCCAAAATGCATGTTCTTATCCCACACAGGTTACGTTTATTCTGTTTCAACAGTCAGAAAAATGTTGACTTATTCCAGCATCAACTCTCACATAGAAGGTCTTTCTAAATATCCTCTAAATCAGATGTTGGTGAGATCTGATGTATATAATGGATTTTGAGGCAAAATTCCTCTCCAGCTGTGAACCTATGAAATCAGGTAAGTTTTGTGCTTCCTGAAGTAAAATGATGGTACAGGCATAGAATTGACATTCCCACTGTGCAAGGGTAAAATTAGGACAAAGACCAGGACAATGGTCAGTCCCAAGCAAGTCCAAAACAGGCAAAGCAAATTGAACAGGATCTTACAGCATGAAATGAATCTTCTTTGATCACATGCTCTGCTTTGCAGAATCGGGGGTATTCATAATAAAGTTATTTTACATTTTAAATAATTCTACTGGCCATGCGTATTTACTTTTTCTATAAAATGCTTACATATTTTTAATGTATAGCAAGTTATGTACATAATTAAAGATATTAATCTTATATCTTGCACTACTTGATTTTGCCATTTGTTTCTTAAACAAACTAATAATACTTTAAGTTATATGTGTTAATTCAAACCAGTTCTATTAAATCAGATTTTTTTCTCATTCTAATAATTGTGGAAAAGGCTAACATGGTTGTGTACATTTTATAAAATTCATTATTGGTTTCTCTTAGCCTACATGAGTAAAAAGAATTCTAGATATTAGAAATAATTATAACAAACCCAGGGAAGCATTCTTAACAATGTAAACAAACTCTAAAAGAATATAAAAGAACTTCAGAATTGATTTTAATCCATGCAAAGAGAAAGGTTTGGTAGTACTAAACAGACAACAAAGGAATAAAGATTCGGACACCAGGGAAAAAGTAAAGAATCACACACGTAGCACTGTGGGGGGGAAATAGACTAGAACCTCTTAACATGTTTTTCAATATTCTTTCTGTTATTAGTCTTTTTTCTCACAGAGAAATTTTGAATAACATGCCTTCACTAGGCATTTATGCCAATAAAATTGACAAGATAGTTGCAAAAAAGTTTCCAAATCCATTACAAAAGCAATTTATATTCAGTTAACAGTCATGTGCAGTTAAAGAATAACACTGGGATTTAGCTTCTACAAAGAGTCTTAGAGTGAATTTCACTATCATTGATTTAGTTAGTACAGTAAAAATGGGCTCTTTATGATTTTTTCCCTCAAGTATAGAACATGTCTTACATTACAGCAAGGATAAAAAAGAAAATCCATACCTCTTCTACAGAATTCTTTTGGAATTATATGTAAATTTGTTTTAAAAAATAAGATCCCAATCCAAAGCTATATAATCAGCCCATTAATTTACTCCAATTGATATGCATTATTAACATTTACCAAACTCTTGATTTAAACTAGAACAACAGGAATCCAGGATCTCTCACTGCTTTAAAGAACACTTAATTTTTTTATTGTCATTGAAGTACAGTTGTCTCCATTTTCCTGTCTGTGTCCCCCACCCCACTGACCCTCACCTCCCACCCTCAATCCTACCCCCTTTTGGCTTTGGAGAAGGGTCATCAAGGAACATGAATAAAGGTCCCATGGATAAAGAACACTTTAAAAGTACATTATTTGCTTGTCTCCCACTATACTGTAGAAATATAGCAAAGAGGTCTTCTCTCAATGGCTCTCACCTTACACTGGAGAATAAGATCAAAGCTGTACCTTGTAGGTAAGATGCACTCATTCAAGTCCTTAAGTTAATAGGAAATTACTAACCTATCCTAACTTGAATTAATTGAGCTACTGGAAGATGCTGGAAGAGAGGCAGTGTAAGTTGATGAAGGACTTGAGTGTGGAGCACCTATCTTACGTGCAAATAAAATGTACATCATATTTGTCTGTGATATGTGGTAATTTATAAGAAACTTGGATAACAAGAATAATTAAAATGCATATAAATGCATACATTAAACATTTTGTTTTAATATATTTAATATTCAATATGTATCAGTCTACCTCAGTCAGGATACTCCAGGAAAAAAAAAAGAACCAACAAGGATATATGTATAAATATTGATTTACTTCATCTCTAAAATACATTAGTTTAAGGACTGGCTTACCTACTTTTGGGATCTGGCTAGTTTGAAATTTGTAGGACCGACCCACAACATGGAAAGTGAAGCAAGAGCTAATGTTGCAGTCTGGAGTCTGCAATCTGTGGAAAAGGCAGACAACAAGCAGGCAGGAAATTCAAGTCATATTTCTATGGTGCCATCTTAAGGCAGAATTTCTTCTTAGAGAAACTCCAGTTTTTTCTCTTATGTCCTTAGACCGATTGGATGAGGCCCACCTGTGTTCTTGTAGATGTGAATTCCACCCACAGCAACTGTCTAGTGTTTTGGACAAACACCCAGGCACCATAGCCCAGCCGAAGCAACACATAAAATTCACCATCACAACTTTAATATATGACAGCTCACACTGAGGTTTATTACATTGGCAGCTACATGCTGAATATAATAATTTCTTTAGTATCATATCTTTTACATATATTTGATTGTTTGTGAATGTGCTGGAGACAAATAGAAACAAGAGAGCTCTGAATTGTGGATGAAACAGGAGCTCTGTAACCAAGCTAGCTGAATGTGACCTCCTAGGGTGATTTAATGGTAAATCTCTAACTGGGCAGGTCATAGTGGCTGGTCATGCCTTAGGCCTATGACTTCCCCTAGAAAAGGTTATCTTTGCTTAAGGAACCCAATCCATTGTCTCTGTGCACCTTGGTTAACACACTTTTAAAATGCCTTTTTTCCCAGACCCTTGGAAGCCTAATCACTCTCAGGAGAGCACACAATCTTGTTAACTATCCTGTTATCCAATCTCTTCCTTGCTTTGTACCACCTTCGTGTGGTCTTCCTTAAATCCAAATGTACAAAAGGAACAGCAATGCTGTCATTCTTCAAGGCGTTTGAGATCCCATTTCCCAGCAAAGCCATCAGTTTGGCTCAAATAAACTCATAAAAATTCTTTACAGTTTTGGACATTTCTTGTATCCATAGAACTATGAATTAATTGGAAAAGATGAGATAAAAGGTGATAAAAAATTTCAATAGGTTAAATGCTCAGAATGGAGGTATAAAGAATATTTTTATTAATGTTTTCTCAGACTGTAACTCAATGCAGGTCCAGCTTTTTGCTGCAATGAGAGTGAAACTCCTGACATAGGGGCTGGTAAGAAGGAAAGTAATCTCTCTGAGTGCCAGCATCTTGAGGACATCTCTTGTCTCAAAGCCTATTTCAACATCTCAGTGCAGGCAAAGGTTTTCCTAAGGAGGGAGAGGGAAAGCAGAACAAGAGATAAAAATGGGGGGGGGGTGTTGAAAACTTCTCTGTGTGCAGAGGAGTGCGGTCAATTCCAAGAAAGCTCTCAAAACTGACCAACCTATGGTTTGACGTGCATCTTCCTACTTTTACGTCAAACTGATTTTACAGTCTAAGGTCAGCAAATCTCCCAGAGCTGGGATGCCTGAAGGTCAGAGTCTGTATATTTTGAAGTCAGTTTTACAGGATTCTTATATAAATATGCTGCTTATCCACAGGCTATGTGTGAGTCAGAGTTAGCACTTACAGAAAAAATGTCAAAAGAATAGTGGTCATGGGCTACTCTTCCCCACTGTCAGAAGACTGCAAACTCACTTCTAGTTTAGAAGCTACATGACTTTTTGAAAAACTGAAAGATAAATCAATAAGGAGAATCTAATGAATGCTTCAGAACTATAATAATTTATACAAGTAAAGAAAACTTACAAAGTGAAGAATTATAAAACATTTTCATGGAGAACATGCTTAAAATCCAAAGAAACAATGTAACATTTAAATTATTTTGTTTTAAAATTAAAATAAAAAACTGTATTTTTCCTAACCTGAGTTTGCAAATAAAAACAAAAAGAAATGAGAATCATCAGTGACAAGTGAGTGAAATATATTTTTAGTTTGAACAAATGTCTTGAAAAAATTAATATGAACTTTTCTATTACATATTGCTTTCCATGTCACATGCTAAATTCTCAGGTGGCCTGGTTTTATTTAAAACGTTTTCAGTTTCCAACCTAAACCACATTTTAAATGGAATTGATTAAGAGAATACAAATGCATTTTACATAATTCAAGGGCCACCTTCGACACTTCCCTGTGGAAAAACCGTGTGCTGAAGAAATATAATGCTTTTAATAGAAGCAGCAAATTCCACTTGTTTTTCAAGAACAAATGGAATCCATTTATGAGAAAACCTTTAAGAACGTGACAAGTTTGAGCTATCAAATACCTATACTGTGAGACAGTGTTTACAATTATTTTCCTTGTGGGGAGAACCCCTTTTTGAGGCCTCTTCATCAAACCAGAAATAAAACATTCACATCAAACCAGAAATACGATGTTCATTTTTCTGTTTCTGCTGTAGGTTAGTAACATGTACACTGATACCAAGATTACTTAAGGGACTCAAAGGCATTTCAAGTGGTGTTAAACCCTGATGAGCTTTCAGAAGAATTTAAAAATATGCTTTATAAATGATTGAATTGTGATTAGGGGGTCTAAATTAGATGTTGTGATTACTATAATATTTTCATGAGTGGCCACTAAAATCATATCAGAATAAATTAAAACTAGATAAACATAAACTACACTGGGTTTAGAAACAAACTCTTGAGGTTTTTGGTTTTTGCTGTTGCTGTAGTTGTTTTGTATTGTCGGCTTTGTATTAAGTTTCAGTTTAAATGGAAGTTATAATGAATAGAACTTTTACCATTCTCCTTGGTGTCTTGATCTTAAATGTTCCTTTTTCTTCATGGTTTTAAATTTGCTTTAAAAGAAAGGGGATGCTTACAAAAAGTCTGTGCTCTCAAAGGCATGTCGATGTAACAAGATAAAATATACAATAAAGCAAAATGGAAATGGCTGTTTCATTCCTGCAACCATATTTTTTAAGCTTTTAATACTGGCTAGTTTGTTTAATAAACAAATATATGAATATTTGAATATACTGTTATAACTATAAGTTATAAAATAGATCCTTCTTTTTAGTTCTACATAAATGGTTACATAGATTTATTTGATTTCAATAATGAAACAATGATACATATATTGAGTTGCCCATTGACATTTTTTCTAGAAAAATTTCTACTCTTATTGATATGGCTCGACTTCTTAAAAGTAAATATCGTGTGACTTAAAGTGCAAACTGTTGCCTTATATTTTTATTTTAACATCATTCTTTTGAAATAAAATTAACTATTATCAGAGGCATAAAATAAATATATTGAAATAATGTTTATGCCCCGGCCTGATGGCTCAGTTGGTTGGAGTGTCGTCCTGTGCACCAAAAGGGGGTGGGTTTGACTCCTGCTCACGGCCCATTCCTAGGTTGCAAGTTCCATCCCCGGTCAGGATGTGTACAGGAGTCTACAGATGGATGTTTCTCTAACATCAACGTTTCTCTCTCCCCTCGTCCCTTTCTGAAATCAATAAATATATATTTGGGTGAATATCAAAAAAGTTATCTTAAAAATAATGATTAAATTTGTTTCTAAAAGCTTAATATTTTCTTTTAAGATTAGTCACAATCCATTTCTGAGTTGCTAACAACATTGTACTGAATTATATTAAATAGATTTAAAAACAAAATTTCTAGTGAATCAATTGAGGTCATTTACATTTTCATACTTTCATTCTTTATCTCAAATTATTCTGAGGTCAGTATAAAATCAGAGCTGGCACAGAATTTTGTGGAAACAACCTTCTAGGTCCTTGACTTCCACATATAAGGTCTGTCTGGAAAAAAGTCCAGCCATTGTTAATATAATGAGAAAGGTTTGCACAACATCGACGTAACCTGATGGCCAAGGACAGTGGACTAGAATATGCATGCATGAACAATGAAGACTTCATTGGGGGGGTGGTAGGAGCCATTAAGTGAGCAGGTGCACTGTTTGGCCATTACATTCAAAATATCTGAGCAAGCAGTGAATCTACATCAAATTTTACATTAAGTTTGAACATTCCTCCACGAAAACCATTCGGATGATTCAGAAGGTTTTTGGGGATGATGCAATGGGTGCAGCACAAATAAAAGTGTGGCACAAATGCTTTAAAAATGCTCAAGAATCTGTTGAAAGTGATCCACATTCTGGAAGGCCCGCGACAACCAGAACACCTGAGAATGTTGAACGTATATGGGCTGCAAACAATTAAGATCATGGACTGACAGTGGGAGAACTAGAAGCTGACCTGGGGACCCATCTGGCTTTTCCCAAAACTAAAATTACCTTTGAAAGGGAAGAGATTTTGGACAGTTGATGAGATTCAGGAAAATATAATGGGGCAGCTGATGGCAATCGGGGGAACCATGTGAGGTCCCATGGTGCCTACTTCGAAGGGGACTGAGGCGTCATTGTCCTATGTACAATGTTTCTTGTATCATGCATCTTCTTCAGTAAATGTCCCTATGTTTCATAGGACATGGCCGGGTACCTCCTGGACAGACTCATATATACCCTTTCCTAAAACAGGCTTGCCTGAGGCTGCACCTGCAGACAAGGTATCCCCTACCCCAGTAGGTATCCCCTTCCTATTACTCCCATCGCTTGGCCTTCTCCCCCTGTGACCTATTCCAACTGTATGAGGAAGGTGCACCTCTCATCTGTAATGTTATTATAGTATATACAGGTTAGAGAAATACTCAGGTCTAAATCAAGAAAAATGCAAGCATATTAATAGTTCTAGAGTTTCCTTTAATCTGACCACCAAAAAGCTATGTCTTTCTCCCTTTGGAGGCACTGCTCTGAAGGGTAAAAAACAGCATCGTTTTCTCCCTGTAGACATTATAGTTCAAAATGTGAAGGGACTGATGACAGATTTTATTTAACAGCCTCACCTCTTATGTCCCTCATGACCACACGTGAGCAGCATCCCAGGAGAGGCGGCAGAGAGAATGGAGGTAAGAAATACCAAGGGCAGTGGCATCTTATCACAGCCAGGTAACTGACTCCTGCTGGCCTATCTCAGAATTAGAAATCAGAAACCAGCCTGGTGTCCCAGAAACATGTATTAACATGATTTTCTCAATTGAAAATAAAAAAGGTAGTGTTTGGATAGAAACTCAGTCTGACCTGGATGATAGTTTTGACATTGATTAACTTCTAATAAAAAAATATTGTGTTAAAAAATGAAAACTCCAGAACAGTTAGATGCTGGGACAACAATCATAAATGAGTACATGCCTGGTTCAATGGAACACCCAGGGCCTTTTAAATGGGTTTCATGTCTTCCTCGGATTTCCATCCTCAGGTGCTTTCCACTCCCAAATCAGAATTGCATCCTCAAACTTTACAGCGTGTGATATGCAGTTTGAATCCCGTGTTGATTCCAACCACAGCATAAATAAGGAAATACATTGTGGGATTTTCCTTTAGGTAAGTTTAATTAGCAAGTGCATGAACATTCAACTTCAATCACCCACATTTTTTTTCTTTTTCTTCCCACATTGCAGCTTGAAAGAAACTAAATTACAAAGACTTAGTATGCTCAAGGTTCTTTTTTTTCTTTTTTCCTTCCACACTTAGAATAGTTGTAGGGTCTTTGAATCCATTTAGACCACATATGAAAAGTAAAATTATCTCTTTAAATGAGTGCTTAAAACCACCCATAGCTACAAACATGCTTATGACCCCTAAAAATCTGAAAACTTGCTTAGCAGCAAAAAATACTTGAATAAAAAGGGAGCTGTGGTAAAATGGAAGGGAACTGCATTTCTTGGAAACAAAATCCAGTGTGGTGTTTTGTTAGTAATGATGTTACATTTCAGAAAATATTTTGGGCATCCTTTCTGATTTGGGTAAATAGAATTAAAAAACATGATTTTCATAAGGACTGAGTATGACCATTTATGGGAAAACATGTTGCAAGTGATTAGAGGAATGTAAAGTATCATGATCATAATCATCATATGGTTTGTGGTCCCTCATACAATTAATTCTAGATAGATGCTAAAGATAAGAGTGGTCAGTGATGCTATTCCTACACTCAATCCATGTGAGTGCTAGTTTGTTGTTTAGACAGTAGGTATCTGCTGGTAACTCTCCCCGACATAAGCTAATAATATCACCCAATCTAAAATGGAGTATTTCCTAATACAGTCTTGCTAACAGAGAAAAAACAAGTGGTAGATATCTCTGAACTTAAAAATTATGTGGGCTTAGGATAATACTAGTTTCCAATATTTCACATTATTCTATCTATTAAGAAATCTCCATTTATCTTCCTATTATATATATTATATATATATTTATATATATAAATAAAATTCTCCCCATTATATAAGTATATAATTTACTAATTTCAAAATTTTCTGTTTATTAATGATTCTTTCACAAGGTGGGTTTTATTTCTGTCTTCAAGCAGAGTTAATAGTGCTTACTTTCTACCTGTTTGGTAAATAAATTTTCAAGGCCACCTTTAAAATACTCCAATGCCTTTTCTCAACCTGCTATCTTTCCACATTACCTTTTGTTTTAATCTTCTTCTTCTCCTGCTTTTCTTATCTATTTTTTCTAATATTTGTGAAACTTAGTTCTGTATTCTGTTTGAGTTATTCTGAAAAATGTCATATTTTATCTCTTTTATGACCCTTATTTATCCTTGACTACTTTTTCCATCTTCTCCTCCAACAAACTGAGACAGCATATTTTATTATATAAGACTTTGGTAATACATTGTGAAAGTTTATTTAATATGATATTGTGCATTTATTTTTTTACTTTTTATAATTAAATAAAACATTTTAAGTAATTATTAGTTCATAATAAAAACTTTTAAATATAAAATATTTAAATATCAGAAATCATTAGAGACTATGACATTTATTCTGGACCCTTGTTTTCATCAAATTATGAGCCAGGTTAAAAATAAACTAGCTGCTATTTGTAGACTCTTCTAATTAACCCATTCTTCTAATGGGCACATATAATTTTTGCCCATTTTATTTAATTAACAAAGACCCACCTAATAATATTCTTTATTAGTTTCTATAAAGATAAATTTATTCTTTTCATTTTTCCTTTTAGTCACAAGCTTTATAGTATTTAACAAAACACAGGACTTCATAACTTTTGCATATAAATTATAAAATATAAAATATTTGATAAGCAATAATAATTAAAAATCCCAACAATCTTATACTGATAATATGGATTGGTGTCCTTAATATCTACTGTGGTATTAAGCACACCTTCTAGGAGGAACAGAGTATAGAATATGCAAGGTAAAAACTACATTTCCTAGACTTTTTTCGAGGTAAGATTTTAGGCACAACAAAGATTCCACCATTGGATTTTGAGAATTATGTTCCATGTAAGAAGAAGCGCTGTTGTGAAAATGCAGGTTATGAAACAAAGCCTGCTTTCAGATCCAGTGGCTATTGTACGGATGTCCTGATGATAGAGACTGCTTGGTGGCTTCCTGTTCTTGGCAGAGGAGAATTGGCTCTGTAAACAGGACTTCATAGGGATGCAACTTCCTGATGATGAGCCAGCAGGTAATACGGCTGCGGGTCCAGTTTCGCAGTGTGAAATCCTAGTTGCTCTTAGAGGACCCACCTTTGCAGTGATTTCATAAGGCGGCTGCAGTTCTAAGTAGCTAAGGTGCTATTTTTCCTAACACCTAAAAGCATTAAATAATTTAGTAATTGATATAAATAAAAGCTATTGGCCACAGACTCTCAAGAGAATAGGAAGTTGGAGTTTGCTTGTTAGCTTCGAAGGCATTAAAGTGGGGTAAGTTAGTCCATTAAAACCTGTACTTAATTACTTAGGCTATTATGGATGAGCACCTAAAATACGGTGTTGGAGGCAGATCTTGGTGACCAAAATATTTGCTGCAAAATATTATTAGGGGTTGTGCAAGGAGTGAAAAGACTTTGGAAAGTCTGTGCTTTAATCATTCAGGAAAATCTGACAATGAAGAAATGAAGGGCACTAGCTTTTAACTTCTTATCTCCTAGCAAAGTCAGAAGATCTAAGAGTTTCCATGACTAAAGTAAAATCATTATTTTACCTCTTATAACGATAGAGTTGCTGTACCTGAAAATGAGATTCCAAGTTTCATTTTTGTGGGTTGGTGAATTATAATATAGTTTCAATTTGCCAGACATCTTTAGTGAAAGTTAGAAAATTTAGTGAAACAGGTGGTCCCACAAGTATAATAATGGCATTTAGGAAATGTGTAAGACTCGAGAGTGCTTTGAAACACCAAATGCACACCAAAGTTCTCCTGCTGGAATAAGCAAGCCTTCCTCTCTGACTGATGAATCACCCAAGATGCTCCCTTGTAAGAGTAAGTCCGGTCTTCCCATACGTCCCCTCACTTCTTCCAGAATTAAATTAGAGGCCTAAAATCATCATTCAGAGGGCTAATTTTTAAGTTGTACCTTGCAAGAAAGGCTCACCCATAAAAGACATGCAAGATTTTATCATCTATAAGTAGGATAAACAGAAAAATGTCTGTGGTAATGAATTTTGAGACTCTGAGAAAAGGTAGTAAAAAACTTTTAAAAAAGAATAAATTCATTGATATGAGTGCATATTCTAGACATCTTGTATTAAAAAGGCTACCTTGATTTTCTAAAAGTGGTTCTAATTACTAGTCATAAATGAAGTACAGATCCAATGCTGGCCTAAGGGAAATGAGATTGAAAGTCCAGAAATTCTTTAATATAAAATGGCATTCAGTCCCATTTAAAGTCAAGCCTGAATTGCAAAGTGAGTGAGGGACCTCAAAGAGTACATTTGGGTGTTCTTATTACCAGGAAAGAAAGAAAAATACTGAACGGTTAGATCTACAGTGATTTTTGGATGCTATTTAATTGCTTTCACAAATGATCAGAGACTTTTATAAATCAATAATAGGAAATGTAGGTAGAAATATGAGGATAAGCATTACAAAATGCATCACATTGTATACATGGAAAAATAACAGGGAGAATGGGCTTTTCAGATGGCAGGGGTCATTTTCAGGCCTGATGTTCTGAGGCTGTTGCTGCTGTGGCTACAAGGAGCCTCCTGGTCTCCCATCCTCCTGACCAGGGAAGAGCTGGCATGCAGTGACTCAGTTACGCAGGGCAGCCTGGAGAGTTTTTATTTGTGTTGTTGTAAAACTACCCATTTACTTGGACAACAAAGAGCTATCTGTCTCTGTAATTAATTATGGACTTCTCCCATTTCAATTACTTTCAAAACCCAATGCAATAATTCTTTGTTAAAACCGAAGGTACCTACTATAATGACCACAGGTGTCAAAAGCCAGAAATAAAAAGTATTTATCATGGCCCCCTGAAATGGGTAGAAGCATCAGATGGGGTCTCATGGGGATATAGACATGTCTTTTTGTGTAAAGCATGAGAAGGATCACAATTGTCCTAAGATTTAGAAACACTTCTAAATGAAGTGGGGCCCTGGGGCACTATAGGCAGTAATGAAATTAATTAAGTTCAAATTCGGGAATTATTTCAAAATGTAAAGCAACAAAGTTAAAATAAATTCTAGAGATATATGGTGTCAAGATATTGTATTTATTGAGTTTCTGTTTTTATGTATGTGGGCAGTTAATAAAGTCACTACATTTTAGAACTACATACAACACACAAAAACACCAGGTTCTTTACTAGAGAGCATAAAGAGCCTCGTATATTACTCGATTATGGAGTGTGTTCAAACAACGCTCTCACAGTGGCCAGTTTAAAGAGCCTCAGTTGGGCCCTGCCTGGTGTTGCTCAGTGGATTGAGCACCCTACCCTGCCTGGGTTGTGGGCCAGGTCCCCCAGTAGGGGGCACACAAGGGGCAACTATACACTAATGTTTCTCTCCCTCTCTCTCTCCTTCCCCTTCTCTCTAAAAATAAATAAATAAATACAATGTTTAATAAAAAAAGAAATTCGGTTGGTTGCTGAATGATTTCCGATGTGGGTTGCTGGGAATAGCTTCCCTGCCTCATCCTTCAGAATGTTTCATGCCACTCCTGCTTTCCTTCCAAACCTCTACTCACAGAAGATTCCTTTTCACTTCCTTGGGAAACTTCTGAGTTGATGCATCAATTCAGTTTGGGAATACCCTCTTTGTATGTATTTTATACACTTACTACAATGTACAATCATTGTTGGCTGGCTTGTTTTTTACCACTAAACTGTTATGTCTAATGAGCGTTTGGAAAGCTCTTACCTCTTGTCCAGTACAGTCTCAAGCATAGAACTGGTATTTACTCTGTTCACTGATTTAGTAAAGTGATGAATATTGATTGCATACACCTTCTTCACCAGTGACCTTGACTGAAAAATGCAACAGTAGTTTCTGTCTATTGAGAGCTTCCATTCAGTTTTTGCATTCAAATAATCTTTTATGCCTTATGCCAAAGATCAATTTGTTTGGGTTATAGAGCTCCTCCTTGTGGAATATGATGTCATATCACAGTTTAGGTTGTTTTAATCAGTTCATCATAATCTTAAGATGAACCACAGTGACAGAAGAATTTAATTAGAGGAGGTAGAAGAAAGAGAATAAAGGTAGAAATGGACTTGGAAAGAGCAAAGTGTCATTTTGGAAAGTGATCCAGCAATGGAACTTGAAAGATAAAGCAAAGGTAGAATGAATGAATTAGTACAGCTTTTTTGTTTTCACAGTGGAGCCTGGGTCATAATAAAGGAAAGCTGAGGCAAGAAACAAAAAGTCATTGAAGTCTCATTACTGTACATGATTGTTGGGAGGAACTAAAGTGTAGGTTAAGATCAGAATACCCTCTCATGTTGTGATGAATTTGGGCTGAATTTATTACAAAAAAAAAACAAGCTACATAACTATGTGTATTGAGCAGGAAGATTAAGAAGAACCCCTAGGTGCATATGGAAATCTCCTGCACTCAAGTAAGTAGCTTAATAAAATACTTTTAAAGATTTTTATAAGTACGAAAGTCAACACACATATCCATGGATCTTGACTAATCTGAAAAATCAGTGTCAATAAAGTTGAGTTCTTTATCTTACATACCAGCTCAAGTTTTCGGTCTCAAAAAAACAAAAAAGGAAAGAAAAGTAACAACAACAACAACACACCCTGCAAAAGTAACTCATGTTTTCTAAGGGGACGAGGGATGAATTATTAAATAATATGAATGTAGGAGTTAGAACTCAGCTCTGCCTTTTCTTCTTTGAGACAATACATTCTTCTCTGTTCCTCCAACTTATACATTTAGATTATGGTGAAAACTCTATTCTATAATGAAAAGTTTACAGTTATCCAACCAACTTCCAAAAAAGTGAGATTTCTTAACTGCAGGTGATACATGAGAAAAGGCATTACTGATATTCCTTTATAACTTTGCCTTTATCAATTAAAAAAATAGTATTTTGATCTCTCTCTGCCTGAGTACTATGTCTGTTTCTTAATGCTTTACAACTCAGAAAGAAGGCAGGTGTTATTTATTGGGCTCTGTCCAGGTCCATAGGTACCAAACATGCAAATCGATGTGTATTTACTCTGCCATGTTAGAGATGGAGATTTGTACAAAGTGGGATGATAAGGAATATTCCAAGAAAGATAATAATAAAAGAGAAAAAGAAGCAGGGGGTGGGGAATTACATGGAGAAGTTGTATATAATAATCCTCATCAGTCTCATGGATGGTTATGAAACAGGAATGATCTTTAAGGTATTTCTTGAATAATCCATTTTTATCTCTGCATATTTCAGTCACTGGACACAGGGAAACCCTGGGAAGGAATTTTTAGTTTTTGCAAAAGGAGCTAATACCTTGGGACTAAAGGAGAAATCATGTGGTCAGCTACAGTGTCCACTTACTTCATGTACTCAGTTCACCCTGCCTGGGAACAGTGACTCCAGGATTCTGGTTGTTCATTTTTCCTAGGAAAATTTATAACAGGATATGTAATAAGATGAACTACAATCTGTCTCACTGCAATTAGTCTCAAAATCACAAATGTCACATATCACCTCTCTTCTCTACTGCCCGATGCATCCCCTGACTTTGACCAGCACTTTTGAGGATGTAGAAGGCTTCTCATGTTTGTTCCTCCAGGTCCATATTCCTGAGGGTTCTGTGGTCCAGATCACCATGCCCATCCCAGGCATTTACCATCATAACATTCCAAAAGCTGCCCCAAGGGATCATGAAGATGCCAAACACACTCTCACCTGATTTCATTGTGCAGCCTCCGTCTCTCCTCCTGATGACCAAGATCAATTTTCCCTCCTACAACAATGTCTGACTTCCTGGTCTGCTAGTCTCTTCAATACAATTGCTGCTCTGCCTGAAAGTTTAAAGAGCCCTGACACTTGGACTGTAATTGAGAGCTGGGGGATATGAACCAGTCAATTTCCTCCAAGAACATGAGAGAATGGAGGGTCTTGTTGGTTGACTAGTGATTTGGTTATTTAGCTGGTTGTTTGTTTTTTTTTTTTGCTAAGATGTGCTGGAAGAAGGTAGAGAGACAAGAGAAAACTGAGAGATCACCTATGATAGCAACACAGTGGGAAGGCAAAACACTGAACTAATTTTCAAGAGCAGGTATGTCTAGCCCTGGCTGGGGTAGCTCAGTGGATTGAGCATGGGACTGGGAACCAAGCAACCACAGTTCCATTCCTAGTCAGGGCACATGCCTAGGTTGCAGGCCAGTTCCCATCAGGGGACTCACAAGAGGCAACCATACATTGATATTTCTCTCCCTCTCTCCTTCCCTTCCCCTCTAAATATAAATAAATATATAAAATCTTAAAAAAAAAGAGCAGGTATGTCTAATATTCAACTTCAGATGTAGTTGACCAGCTATAGATCTCATTTACGCATCCACTAAAGTCATCTGCAGAGTTATGTGCCTTTTAAGAATATGATTTATTTCAACAAGTAAGTAAATGTGTGTGCTATTTAAAAATTTATGCTGTTTTATGACCCATCCCATTTACAAAAAAAAGTCCTATTCTCCTTATGGGCAATGGAGAATGTAAAAGTAATAATGCATATGGAGTAATGAGAATAGTCTTAAATTAAAATTAATTCAACAGAGGCAAGAAGTCTCTTCTAGCTTGGATTCTGATACTGTTACACTTCAAGAACTTTTAGAAATGTCTGGGAAGGCATGTGACTTTCAGTAATATATTAATGGAAATCAAAGTAACATAACTTTATGTATACCTTAAAGAGCAGAGTGACTATGGCTGATAAGTGAACTATACTATTTAAGACTCTTCCTATTCATTCATTCATTATTCTATGGGACTTATAATCATTGAACACGTGTTATTGTTTAGATGATAGAGAAGTCACCAGAATATCAACAGTGAACAAGACTGGCCCAGTCTTTGTGTTCAGAAAATATAATCTAGAGGAGACTGCAGGGCAATAAACAATAAAAAATAGAATCTATAGTGTAATAGGTGTTATAAAGAGAGTGGTGGGATTAGTGAGTTAGAGCGATTTAATTTTCAGGAACAAGGAAATACATGCCAAGAAGAAAACTAAGGCTCCCCAAATTAAGAAACTGGAGAAGAAACTTGAAGGCATAGTAACTGAAAAGTAGAATGGTCCTGAGACACAAAAGAAGTTGCATATTTTAGTCAGTGTTGGAAGTCTATCAGTTGTGGTTAGGTCTGGGAGACTGAAGATACTGTAAATTCTGAATATAAGAGATTTAAAAGAGAACTGGGAATGGGAGATCAGCTGACACATAGCAAGTAGTACAGTGGCATGAGATGAAGAAATTGTTTTGAATCCTTCTAATGTGATAAACTTTCTCCAGAAAGCACTCCAGGCTACTCACCTTGGATTTCTTCAGCCAGAAATGTCTTCCAAAATTACCAGTATGGGGAGGGCAGCCAAAAATATCTTCCAAGACCACTGGTATGGGGAAGATAAATTTATAAAGAGATTGCTATACTAATCAATCCATATTTCTTCCAACTTTTAGACAACCTCCTGAAACATGGCAGAAAGATGGCAATGAAATTCAGAACAAAACTTACCCTTCGACAATAAGAAATGAACAGCAGAATAGGTCCACATAGAAAAATGGCCATGAATCCCACAGAAACAAATTAATGTATATTAAAATAACTATGTTAATTCTGCTCTTTAAGTCATTTACATATTTTACACATTTTTACGTTTGCATTAACAATCAGTTTTATGGAGATAGTGAGAGTATAATTTTTACTATGACTTAGATTTATTCATTTCCTGTTAGTATTCTTTCAATCTGTTTCTGAATATCTAAATTTTTAAGAAACATGTCATAATAATAATTCTACTTGGGCCATCTCTGTAGAAGCATACCAATATATTAATCTTTGTTCTTTTGTTTGCTCAGATTTTTGTAAATAATTTTTCTTCTTGTTAGTCACACATGTTATAGTGTCTGGAAAGGCAGAGAGGCACAGTGGTAATGTAAAGAAGTAGTCAACAGTAAACTGTTTGAGTTGGAAAATGCATTTTTTAAATTAAATGAGTAGGCATGGAATAACAAAAATAGAGTTTATTCAAAATAAATAAAAGCAAATATTGATAGTGCCCCCTTCTTTCTTTTTTTTTTAGGTGTGCTATTACAGTTGCCCCATTTTTCCCCCCTTTCATTTCCCTCCACTCTGCATACCCTCCTCCCACCCACATTCCCCCCTTTAATTCATGTCCATGGGTCATACAGATAAGTTCTTTGGCATCTACATTCCCTATACTATTCTTAACCTTCCCCTGTCTATTTTCTACCTACCATTTATGCTACTTATTCTCTTTACCTTTTCCCCCTGTCTCCTCCTCCCACTCCCCTGTTGATAACCCTCCATGTATCTCCATTTCTGTTGTTCTGTTCCTGTTCTAGTTGTCTGCTTAGTTTGCTTTTGTTTTTGTTTTAGGTGTGGGATAGCACCTCTTTCTATAAAATAAAATCACTTGGACAGAGATGTGAAGAAAGGTCAGGAAAAAATTATTAGGTAGGAGTAGGAGGAGGCACAAAATCCAAAATCCAAAGGGTTAATGTAAAATAAAATGAAAACCATTCTTCAATAATTTTTACTCTGATTCAGGCTACTACCAGATAATCACTGTTATAACACATTAGCATTGACAGTGTTTAATTTGAAAAGATTTGTGTCTTCTGGATAAGTGCCGATTCAGCATCTCCAGAACTGTTCTCTTGAAAGTAACTTAAAATGTAAAATAAGCATACATGACATTCTTTTATATGCAGATACTATGATTGAATTTTTATTTGAAAAAAATGATTATTTTTATTGGGGACTAACACAGGAATTACATTTCTACCATAAATGTATAGAAAACAACAAACAGAAAACAACTGTTTTCAGAATGGACAAGGTATAGCAGGGGATGATTATTCTTGAACAAGGAAACTGCTAGGAGGCAAATAGCCTGAGCCATGGAAACCCATACAGCCCTACAGTCTCTCTGAACTGGAGAGGCAAAGATGATATTTTTTATAAAGACTAAAAGCTACAATATTCTGCCCACGGTATCAAAAATGAGATAGCTAAACAGAGAATGAGCTCCAGAGATCGGCAGAGGAGTCTGTTTGACTCCTAGGAAACCGTCCCTTTCATGAAACTAGAGCTTGAAATTTTCAAAAATCTAAAAGAGAACTGCCAGTAAACAGTATTTCAAACCATTCTCAGAGTTCCTAGAGCTGGCAAAAGCCCACCAGCTAAAAATCAAGAAAGCTTACAAAGACGAAGCATTGAGTAGAAACCGCCAAAGTGTCATGCCCTAGCACTGGGTTAGATTAGCTTTAAACAGCACTCTAGACTCTTCTAAAAATGCTTAAAGCAAAGCCCTAAAAGATCAAACTGATTGCAACTAGTTCACATGTGTGCAAGAACAAAGTTATGTACTCTTTTTTTAATTTAATTTTATTTGATTTTATGGACTATGCCATTACAGTTGTCCTATTCCCCCCTTCATTCCCCTCCACCCTGCACCCCCCTACCCCCACCATTCCCCCCCTTTAGTTTATGACCACATGTCTCAAGTTCTTTAGGTCCTATCTTTCCCATACTATTCTTGCCCCCCTATCTATTTTCTACCTATTGTCTATGCTACTTATTCTCTGTACCTTCTCCCCTCTTCTCCTCCTCCCACTCCCCTGTTGCTAACCCTCCATGAGATCTTCATTTCTATGTTTCTGCTCCTGATCTAGCTGTACTCTTGAAGTTAGCACTCATGACACAAAATACAAGATGGGTAGCATCCAACAAAAATAATCGACAGTAAAAAAAATCAGGAAAACATAAAACATAAATAGAAAAAATAAATTATAGCAATTACAGAGAACTTGAAGTAGACATAACATCTTAAAACATCTATGATAAGTATTATGACTATGTACAAGGATGTCAAGAAATATTTGAACATAGTAAAATGAAAGAAAAGCTCTGAATGCCCTATGCAATAAATATGTGGGTCTAAATAAGATATAGTGTTCATTGTTTTAATATTTTAAAAGATAATGGACTCTTTATGGTAGGTTTTATAGCATATGTTTAAGGAAAAATTAAGCCAAAAATAGCACAAAGTATTAGAGGAAGAAATGGAAGTATACTGTTCAAAGGTCTCTAACTGTGCACAAAGTATAACATTGTTTTAAGATAAATTCTTATAAGTTAAAAAACAATATTCTATAAAGCCAAGAGCAGCCAATAACAAAGTTCTAGCTAATGAGCCAATAGTAGACATAGAGTTGGATCATAACAACACTGAATTTTAAAGAAAAAAGAAAACAAGAGGAGTGCAAAGGAAACAAAGAGGCATACCAAAATAGAAAACACAACCAAGATGGTAAATGTGAAAGCATTGGCCTAAATGTAAGTGGCCTAAACCCAACTATTTAGTATAAATATAATTGGAACCCCTAACATAATTTACATGTTTGTTATCCACATTAGGAATTTTTTAATGTTAATTTAATGTTAATGTCATATTTAAACAAAATTATAAAATAGTATTTCAGTGTACAACTCAGTAGTGAAATAGTTTATATTTTAGTATACATGACCGATACATGGCATGCATCTCAGATAACAATTCAGCCACATTTCAATGTTCAACAGCTACGTGTAGCTGGTCTCCATGGCACTGAAGAGTGTAGGTCTAATGAAAACACAGATACTGTGATAGTGAAACAGTATCTTTTAAAACAGGCCAAACTATGTGCCATTCCAAGGAACTAACTTAAAAATATATAGGTATAGATAGAATATAATTAAAAGATAGAAAAATATATACCAAGCAAATAATAAGCAAGAATGCAGGAGTTGCTATAGTAATATCAGATAACTAGACTGTAGAACAAGACATACTGCTAGGGATTAAGTTGGAGCAGTTCATAATTTAAAAAAATCAATTCATTCAAAGTTCCGAATTAACACATTTGCTTTAGAATCTAATAACAGAGTCTCAAGTAGATTATGAAGTAAAAACCAGTGGAAACCTCTGTAAAGTACATGTACACATGCAGAAAGAAGGTTAATTATTCAAAAATGTTCAGTGTATGGATACAAATACATAACTAATATAGCAAGAATATTTACTTCACACATAAAGGCGTCATTCATCTGAATACCACTTATCCCATACACTGAAGACAATGGTGCATTTACACTTAATTTTTATTATTTTATTTTTTTTATTTATTTATTTTTAGAGGGGAAGGGAAGGCAAGAGAGAGAGAAATATCAATGTATGGTTGCCTCTCATGTGTCCCCTGCCAGGAACTGGCCTGCAACCCAGGCATGTGCCCTGACTGGGAATCGAACCGCAATACTCTGGTTCACAGGCCTGCACTCAATCCACTGAGCTACACCAGCCAGGGCTTACACTTAATTTTAATAATGCTCACTTGTGATACTTTTCTGTGTCCAAACACTCTTTGTCCTGCATATCAACATATTATAGTAAAACATGCCCTCTATCTTCTCGTACACACATTATATTGTTTTTCTTTTCTTTTTTTTATGTTTCACTCATAGATAAAAAATGACTGTCATTGATATGCATAGACTTTAATGAATATAACTACCTATGTACCATCAAGAAATGATTATATTTCAATTTTCTGGTAGAGGCTGCTTCTCCCAATAAGTTATTTTAATAGGAATAGCTGGGAGAATGAAAGAAACTATAATCCAAGCATATATTACCAGAAATTACAAATAGCAATTTGAAATGAAAAGAAGTGATAGCATAGAAGTTTTGTAAAAATGCATTAAAAATAAATTATAATAAAACACATTAAATTAATATAAGGAGATACATTGATAAGTGTGACAAACTTGAAAGTGTTAGTTTTGTTGAAAATACTAAAGTTATGATTCTTAAATTTTATACAATGAACACAGATATGGCAACAAGCATAAAAACTGAAGTGCACATTATGTGTGGGAATTGATCATCTTTCATTGTCTAAGATATTATAAGCATAATTCATATTGACCATGGGATAAGGACCTTCTGATGAAATTGGGCACTTTCAGGGTGGTATGGCCTTAGACAAGAACCTTCTGAAAGAGATTTTATTTACAGATATATCAGGTAGACCACAGCCTCATATCAATAACTTGAATGAAAATCATCAGTATTTGATAACTTACAAATACAATATAAATATATGACTGCAAGTCTACTGTACTCCATTTTCCCATAAGAAAAGTTATAAATGATAATTCATAGGTCATTAAATTATCAACCTCTTTACCCATTTATATTGTGTAGAAGTGAAATACCAATTTTGTTGACAATCCTCATTACATAAGCTGACCATTTTAAGCCATCTAATAAGTGTTATAACTACAAATTGTATGCTTTTTGAACATTATAACATAAGATATAAAACATCAATTACAACTATGCACCATTGAAATATTTAATATCTGGATTGGAAACCTAAAATAGCCAGTATACTTTAATGAAATGCAGGCATAAATTGGTTGGTTGAAGATTACATTGGAAGACAGAAATACTGTGTGCCCGCATCTAGGTTCGGTGCTATAATAAATTTTCTTATTACGGTCTCTCAAGGAACTCTTGAAGGACATGTCGGCACTCATTTTACAGGGAAGTAAACTGAGACTGAGAGGGTTTAGGGCTTGCACGAAATCACACTCATTTATTCCTACAAGTCATTCACATATGGTCTCAACTCTGCTATCTTCAGTCCGAGAAGAGAGAGGAAGCTCTGTTGGGTCAGGCTCTCTAAGGCTTCTGTAGATCTATTTGACAACAAATCAAGGAGCTCAGGCACAAAAAGCTTGAACTGGGTGTGACCTTGAAATTGGATGCTTAGAAGCAGACTGTAATGTTCGACAGAAATTCCTCTAAAAGTTCAATCTTTCTTGGTAATAGTGATAAAAGAAGGGGGCATTTTCTCTCCCCTTTGTTCCCAGAAACAATAATGTATACTCTGTGAAGTAGAATGGATCATTTTTATATCACTCATTGTATATCTATATACAATGAGTGATATAAAAAAATATATATATACATATATATATGTATATATATATATATATATAAATTTACTCTAGTATTTGGACATATCTTATTGAATATCTTAAAAGCACAAAATGTGTATTAATAAATATAAATTCCTTGTGTTTGGTGGGAAAAATAGACAAAAGGCAGCCTTTGACAGCTCAGTGTTTCCAGATCATCCTGTTCTGTGCTATCACCTTGGCTGGAGTGCTCTGGGCAGTTTGGCAGCAGAGCAGGGGGCTTAAGAGCCTCCCAGTTCAGCCTCAAGACATTCTGGATGATGAGTTTTACAACTGCGACAGAGTGATCTGGTGAGAATGAATTCTACTAGCAGGTGTAAAAGCTCTGTTGGAAAAATGGTTGCAAGTGTATATCTCCTCTCTACTCCTTTATTCTAAGAAGTAGTTCTAAGTCCTTGCAAGATGACACATACCCAAACATATACATCTGGACTAATCTTTTTGAAATGATGGCAGTGCCAAGACTGTGGCTGTTTGCTGCTCTAACAGGGCAAAGAATGGGCTTTGGAGTCCCAAATAATAGGCTTCCAGTCTCTCTTTTCATTGTTTAAACTATGTGGCCTCTAGCATGTTAGTGTCCTTTTCAGAGCAAGGCTTACTTACATCTAAAAAGGAAATTGTATTATGGCTGATTTATTGGTTTCTCTGAAAATTAAATAAAATATGTAAAACTCTTGTTCCTAACAAGGATTCTAAAATAAATTTAAATTATTTCTCCCTTCCTTCTCCAGTTTAAATTGCTAATTAAATGTATTACAATTACCCAAAACAAAATGATATATGCCCCTAGAAGTCTGAAACTTAAAAAGAAATTGCTTTAGTTCCTTCTTGACCATAAACTAGACAAAAATGGATGAACAGTAAGTTTAGAACTTTGGATCTTCATAAGAAATATAGTTCTTTCTATTGATTTCCATTTCTACTTTTACAATAATGTCCATGTATCTCTTTTGCTAAAATATTCATCTAAAGATGGAAAAATATCTTAAAATAAATGTGTTAACCCTTCTAAGTAGAACACATGGTAGCTGAGTTACAAGGGATTTTGTGTCATATATATATACATGACTCAAATACATATATACACACACATATGTTAAATTGCAAAAATATTAGGAGACTTTGAATAATACATTTTCTATTATACTTAAATCATAATTTAATTATATATATAATCTTAAATATAGTTGATAGTTGACTTCACATCCTGAAACATTTAAATTATCCCTGGTAAGAGGGTTTATTCCTGATAAGTTATTTATTTAAGTTTCCTTATGGAAATGGCATCCCAGGACCTGACAGTGCATAGTCTTTGATGCCTGAAGGCAGAGGTGTTGGTCCCTAACAGCTAGGTGTTCAGTTCATGCCTAGTCAAAAAGCAAACAAACAAACAAACAAACAAAAGAAAAAACAAAGAAACAAACAAAAACTAATAAAAAAACAGGTTTGTGGAGGACAGCTATAATTATGAAATAACTGAAATTCTCTCTCTATATATGTATGTATATGTATATATATATCATAGAAGTAATATATATATATATCATAGAAATAATCATAACAGTGCATACTTCTCAGTGTTACCTTTAAAAACACGTTATTTAGGGGGCCTGATAGTATCTGAAAAAAATTCTCTCAGTTTCTTTTTAGAAAGGTAGCCGAGGATTGAATTTCACAGTGTAGAAACAAGGTATATTGACTATCTTCTCTTAATTCCTCAAGTCCAATTCATCTCAAATAATAGGTTTTTCTGATGGAAACTCATTTTCTTATTTTATACATGTGAAATGTAATAACACCTGAAGCCAAGCTCTGGCATACATAAATCAATATGTTCAACTATAAATGTCATTTTCACCACAGGTTTTGCTACCTTTGATTTAAGGTTCATCATGGTTCAAAGTACAGGCTTATTCCTGAGAGAAGTGGGTTATTAGTGGCAAAATCATCACCGAGATATGTGTCACAGAGAAAATGCCCTTTCAAATCAGCTGTATGTTAAACAGGTATCTACACAGTATCTCCATAAAAAAATGCTTATGTATGAAGGACTAACTAAAGCCATTAAAGAGAACTAACAATGCATTTAATAAAGGTATCAAATGAACAACATAGTCTAGAGTGTGCTCTAATGCAGATATATAAAGTCTGTCCGGGAAAAGTTCAGCCACTGCTAACATAACAATGGTTTACTCAGTATCTATGTAACCTGGCAGCCAAGGAGAGTGGGCTGGAATGCATCTGCATGAACAATGATGACCTCACTGTACAGGTCAGTGGGGATGATGGATGCCATGGAGTGAGCCTCTGTACTATGTGTCCATTGCATTCAAAATGACTGAGCAAGTAAAACAATGAATCTGCATCAAATTTTGTGTTAAGCTGGAATGTTTCTGAGTGGAAACTATTGAGATAACTCAGAAGGCTGTGGCTATGGGCACTTGGTGATTGGCAGCTTCATCACAACAATGTGTCCACTCATGCATTATGTCTTGTGCAGAGATTTTTAGTAAAACATCAAATCACCCAGGTGACTCAGCCCCCCTACCACGAAGATTTGGCATCCTGCAACTTCTAGCTCTTCCTGAAATTGAAATCATCTTTGAAAGGGAAGTGATTTCAGACCCTCCATGAGATTCAGGAATATACAACAGGGCAATTGATGGTGACTGGGAGAACTGCGTGAGGTCCCAATGTGCCCACTTTAAAAGGGACTGAGAGACCAATGTCCTGTGTACAGTGTTTCTCGTACCTTATATCTTCATTAAATATCTCTACTTTTCATATTACATGGCTGGATACCTTCTGGACAGACCTTATATATTCAGGAAAAAGTAGACATAGGGATAAGAAGTTGTAGTAATTATTACATGATTAATGATCACAAGAATCAATGTTTGGCTTTATATGAAGATTTCAAGCTAACGATGTTACTCTGAGTCAATAAGTTCAATTCAACCTTTTTCTGATTCATAATAATTGTGCCTCTGGAATCTCGATGCTTTGACGAAGTGGGAATCAATATTTACTCTTATGAGTTATGACCTGTAATAAATGACTGATTATTATGAGTTGTGGTCTATTAATAATATAGAATTTCCACATCAAGAATTTTAAGCAAATGATAAGTTAAAACTCAGAACATAATTTACAGTGAAGAAAATCAAGACCAGGGATGCTTGTGATCTAGGAACATGACAGTTCCGGAACCAGGACAGCCTGCTAGGAAGTGTCTGCATCTGGGAAAAGACGGCATTGCAGATAGATGAGCAGTATGAGATAAAGAAAATCATCAGGAACCTAAAGTCTGCCGTCTAGAACAGCTGGATGGATTAGAGGGAGAAAAAATGTAGACTCACTGGCTAAAGTTGGAAAGGCAGAACCCACATAGGAATCTAGACACAGCTTTTACCATAGATACTGAATAAGTACAAGCTTGTCTACAAAGATGCTGTTAATAGAATTGGGGTGTAATTTCGCAGCTTATATTGCACTAAGATTGGGTTATAGTAGAATATACTCAAGCAAATCATAATCATAGTAATGACTTCATTTATACAAAGAATGGGAGTTGGGGTCTATAGTCAGGGCATTAGAGACTATTGCTATAGACTGAATGTATTCCCTTAAAAATACACATATTGAAGACCTAAGCGCCAATATGGCCATTCAATATTTGGAGGTGGGGCCAGTGGTTAGTAATTAATATTAAGTGAGATTTTAAGATTGAGCCCTTTGATGAAATTAGTGGCTTTACAAGAAGATGAAGTAAAAATCCCCTCTCTCTCTGTCTCCCCCCACCCCATGTGAAGACACAGAGACAAGGCAGAAGAACACAGGCCTGATAGAGGGTTCCCACGAGGAACAGAACTGACTGAAACCTTGATCTTGGACTTCCCAACCTTCCTACTGTGAGAAATAAATGACTGTTGTTTAAGCCTCCAAGTAATGGTGTTCCGTTTAAGCAGCCTGATCACACTAAGACAGTTATAAGTATAGTTTAGAAACTCTATTAACCCTATTCTACTTAAATTTTAGATTCAAAACTCAGTAATGACAGTCAACAATGGAGGAAGTATCCATATGTTTAACCTAATTCAAATAAGATAAGCATAGAGGTACTTTTCTTTCTATGATTCCTTTTAAAAGAAGAAAAGGGGGAGAACTTAGTCTTTAAACTGCTCTTCAAAAGCACAGGTAAATTACCAGCCTCCTTTTCCCTTCCCCAGTTTTTCATTCTCTGTATTTTCTTATCACTAGAAGGCAGTAATTTCAGAAGGAAAGTTTGAGTTCCTGGTTTGTTTTTTTTCAAATTCTGCTAATTCACTTCATATAATAATGAAAAAGACTTTTGATTGTTTTTTTGGAATCATGACGAAATGGTATGTAGCCCACTTTCTGTTCTCACTCATGTTTTTATCTCTTAGCATTTGCTGAGCATTTTCTGCCATAGGATCCTGTGTCCAGGAGCTAGGTGGTGGGATAGAACCCACATAACAAGATTATTCTTGCCCTTGTCCTTGGAAGCTGATGCACCAATAAAAATACATGCCTGTGATTAAAAGCCAGTTTTTTGTTAAGCATTATATCATAGCGATGATGACCACATTTACAACAAAAAAAATTGAGATGTTTTCTCACTTATTGTTTTCTCAAATCTGTTGGTGCATATATAAAACACCAGCGTTTCATTTCTGTAATTAAATCTCAGATCAAAGTATTTACTTTTATCACTTAAAAGACCATGAGAACAGTAATTTTTAAGCTTGAAACAAATGACAGATTATCTTTCAATAGCTGGTATTGAAAATCAGTTATGATAAAATGAAATTCTATAAATATATTGAAAAAATTTAAGAATCTTTATTTTCTCACATAGCTCCTTAGGTTTTTTACCAAACTAAAAAAAAAATGCATACTTGGCATAGCATTCTTTTTATTTTTTTAAGATTTTGTTTATTTATTACTAGAAATAGGGGAAGGGCGGTAAAAAAAGACAGGGAGGGAAACGCCCATGCAATAGAGAAACACTGATTGGTTACCACTAGTGCATGCCCTGACCAGGTACAGAACCTGCAACCCAGGCACATGCCCTGACTGGGAATCAAACAAGCAGCCTTTTGCTTTGTGGGATGACGTCTACCCAGCTAAGCCACACCTACCAGGGCTGCCATGTCATTCTTTTACCACAAAACCTTATTTTTCTTAGATTTTCCTTATATTTTCACCACCTGGATTTTTTTTTAAATGCTTGATTCAAGGAGGGAAGAGCAGTCTCATCTTTGTTTCCCTTGCTTTCCCCGAATCGACATTTGATTTCTTGTGCTTCTGTGGTTGATCTCATGACATGTTTATGGCACTGGACTCGAGTCTGACATAGAGCATTGTCATTAAGATGATCTGCCATAACTGGGTGGCCTGGCAGCCCTTGCGTAGTGTATTTTCTTCCCATTAGACATGGACATTGACTTACGGAGGACTCCATTGAAACTACTCCAGTAATTGAATGCGATGTCTCGCAAGACAGTCTCATGTATCAGCAAACTGGACCAGACTACCCTGGACAGGCTGATGTTTTATTTATGTCACGCTCTCTCAGCTTCTCTAGAGAGTCTGTTTCTCAGTTCAGCTTTTCAATTATTCCATTGATTTTAGCAGGACCAAGACATGGCCTAAAAGTAGATCATGTGTATGACAATTTTTTTAAGATCTTCCCATGAAACATATGTTAATCTAGATTGTGTTAAGTAGAGCTCCTTCCACTTACATAATTTCGTGGACTTTACTAGCTAAGAGGCTTTATAGGTACAGATTCTGAATTTTTTTTCATTGAGTTAATTTGGGGCAACACTGGTTATACAATCATACAGGTTACAATTGTACAACTCAACAAAACATCATCTGAAGACTGCATTGTATGCCCATTCCTCAAAGTAAAGTCTCTTTTTGTTCCCTCTTAGCCCTCCTGTGCCCTCTTCCACCTCCCCCGTCCAGCCCCTCAAACCCTTTCCCTCTGAGAGCTGCCAGTCTGTCCTGTGTAACTATGCTTCTGTTTCTATTTTGCTTGTTAAACTGCTTTGTTAACTCTATTCCATGTAGAAGCGAGATCATATGGCACTTGTTTTCCTCTGACTGGTTTATTCACATTACGTAATAATCATCAGGTCCATCACACTGTTGCAAAAAGTAAGATAACCCCCCCCTTTTTTATGGTGGAGCAGTATTCCTCCATTGGGTAAATATAGATGTTTCTTTATCCACTCATTTACTGATGGCACTTGGGTTGTTTGTAAGTCTTGTCTATAATGCTTTGTAAATAATGCTGCAATGAAAATAAGGGTGCATATATTCTTGGGTGCAAATTATTGTTTTGGATTTCTCCATGGATATTCACAGAAGTGGGCCCACTGGGTCAAAAGCAGTTCTGTTTTTAATATTTTCAGGAAACTCCATACTGTCTTCTGCAGTAGCTGCACCAACCTGCATTCCCACCAACAGTGCATGACAGCTCCCTTTTCTTTGCATCCTCACCAGCACTTCTTGTTTGTTTGTATATTGTGGTTTCAATTCACATCTTTCTGATGATTTGTGACATTGAGCATCTTGTCATATGTCTATCGGCCATTTGTATGTCCACTTTAAAGAAGTGGGGTTTTTTTCAGATTCTTTGCCTATTTTTAAATTGAATTATTCATTTTTTCTTGGTGTATAATTTCCTTGTATATAGTATATCAATCTCTCAACAGAAGTCTGAAGAAAGAAGTTGAGGAACATACAAATAAGTAGAAACATACACTGTCCTCAAGGATAGGAAAAATTAGCATCAATAAAAGGTCCGTACTAACCAAAGCAATCTATAGATTCAATATAATTTCCATTAAAATACCAATGGCATATTTCACAGATCTAGAACAAAATTAAAAAAATGTATACGAAACCACAAAAACCCTCAAATAGCCTCCACAATCTTGAAAAAGAAGAGCAAAGTTGTATGTATCACACTACCTGATATCAAATTATACTGCAAGGTCACTGTAATCAAAACAGCATGGTACTGGCATAAGAACAGGCACACAGATCAATGGAACAGAACAGGAAGCCCAGAAATAAATCTATGCCTTTATAGTCAATTAATATTTGACATAGAAGGTAAGAATATATCATGGGATAAAGAAAGTCTCTCAAAAAAACATAAAAACAAAATAAAATTTATCTCAATGAAACAAAAAAAGAAACATGACTATACTTATATAATGTGTCATCGCTAAATGCTATTGTAATTATACCAAAATAAATACAGATAGAAAAAATTAATCACAAAAAATGGTATTGGAAAAATTGGAAGGATGCATAAAAAAAAGAAAGAAACTAGACCACCAGCTTATACCATACATAATTAAATGTAAGTTGCAAAACCATAAAAGTCCTAGAAGAAAACATAGACGGTAAAATCTCAGACATTTCTCGTAACAATATTTTTGGTGATATATCTGTTCAGCCAAGAGAAACAATGGAAAAAAATACACAAATGGGATCAAACTAGAAAGCCATGTACCTCAAAAGAAACCATCAAGAAAATGAAAAGGTCACCCACTGATTAGAAAAACACATCCTTCAACATAGTTTCAATAATTCAGCCCTTTGAAGAAAGGAGGTTGTACTTAAATAATATATACTTCTCAACATAGCACACACCATATTTATATTGATACTTCCAGCTTCACACTTTGTGCTAATTAATTGAGTTTTTATTTTAAATATCTCATTCCACAAATATTATTTATGCAGAATTTAAGCATTTTCATTTGTTGTCTTCTTTGAAGCAATATATCAAATAATTTTCAAAATTTAAAACACACACAGACCCAGTATAGCTTTATCTTATGATTGGAATGCATTTGACTCCTTATGAAGAGTAAACTTAAATGTACTTTTTAACAGCTTGATTAAAAAGGACATAATTATACTTATCAAGTAATTATATAGATCCCACCAGCAAGCAGCAATGATATGGTCACGACAATAGGGAAGTATAATGGAAATATGAGAAAGTATGGTATAATGCCTAAAGTCTTCTGAAATATCTTCAAGAATCTGAAACTCTTAAAACCTCGTTACTATATTGCCATTAATGTTGTTTGTTGTAGAGAATTATACAGTTTGTTACAGAGAATTACACAGTTCAGCTTAAGGTCAGAGCCAGAAGTCAAAATTGAAATTTCTTGCACAGGAAAACTACAATTTCATACCCCCAAAAGATAAAATAACCTTGAAGATTAAAATAAGAAAAGTTTCAGAACACAATTGCACATTTTCTAATAAAATGACAAAGTTGTTTTCATTCTAGACAGCATTTTTGACAAAGTTCCATATCTGAGGTTAATGGCCATGTCTTAAGGGCACCACTTTTGAGAGAGAGTAGAACTGCTTCAGGAAATTGAAGAAAAATAAGAGAAGTAAAAAATATATGGATAAGATAACACAAGGCAGTAAATAAAAATGAAAGTGAGAAGAGATAACCAGAAATGAGTTACTCCAAAATTCACATGAGGCATATTAATCAACATCAAATGAGCTGTAAAACTGTGTAAATGCATGCCACTATTTTTTTCAAATTATATCCAAATAACCATTCCAATAATAATAAAAAGAAGTGTCAAACTCCCCCATGCTGGACAATAGTAAATACATTTGCTTGTATGTGAAAACATAATTATTTAATTGTTCCCTAAGTAGTAACTATTGGAATTTAGCATAAATTTATGAAGGATGAAAATGCTTTGCATACACCAAATAAATAAGTGAGCAATGATAGTGGAAAAAGGACTTCTCACTTCTCATTTCTTTTATTAATGAATAATTCTCCACGCCCTGTCTAAACAAGGAAGTTACTGTGTTTAGCTCTTTAACTAGTTGACAAGTTGACATCATCATAATCTCCTTATAATTAATTATAATCAAAATCACAATGAAGCATGGACTGTACTCAAAAGAGAGAAATAACCTTTTTAATCAGAAATTAGTAGGAGACTTTGTCAATGTTTCTTCTAGAGTTTTCTGGTACACTGACACTTATCACTGTAATCGTATCAGGTATCTCCATATGCCTTAAGTAGAATTAGGATCTTCTATGAACCAAAGCTGTACTTAAGTTAACAACAGAGCTAAAGAATTTAAGAAGTATGCTCACACATATCGTTTAATAAATGTTTACAATATATAAAAAGATGATCTAGCAAAGTCTCAATATAAGAATTTTGAGAAAACAAAAAAGGATACAATGGGCAGGAATTATTTTTTTTAAATGAAGCATGTTGATTTTGCTCTTGAACTAACAGATGTAAATCTAGCTAAGAAGGTAGGAATGGCACACTTTTGACAGTGCGTCAAAATAAGAAAATAATTTTCTAAGGTTTTGGTTGTGTATTTGGAAGTGGTCAGATGAATGGGAAGGAAGAAAGAAAGGAAGGAGAAAAGGAAAGGAGGAAAATAGAATTTTGAGTATAATTATTGTGTATTGACATATTGTTTAAAGACTATGTGTCACTTGTGGGAAGACCTGAAAGGACTGGAGACTAAAGAAAAATGAGGGACTCATTGAAGAGATATCCAAATATGCAAATTAATGGTTGCAGCCCATCCATAATCTCACCTTCATGCCCACAATAACCTATCTCTCCAGCACACTCCTGTATCCTGACTCCAATGAACCAGCTTTACTAGGACCTACATTGGGTTTGCACTGACCAATCTTTCATTGTTATTTATCCCTTTGATAGTTCAGCTTTCTAGCTTGCAGTTTACATTCTATAGTCCATCATGATTTATTTTAGATACCACTTCTTTCTTTATCTTCGGACTCCTTGTTCCTTTCTCATTGTGTTGTATCACTTGGTAAAAACAGTTAATTGACTCCAAATCTCCCCTCGTCTGAATTTGTATCAATGCAGCAAAATGTGGTTACAGAAAACATGTTGCCCAAATGGTTGACATAATTAAAAAAATAAAAGTAACAAACGTCAAAAGAGTCAAAAACACTAACATGCATATGCTGTACCTTAATAGTCCCCTGACTCTTCCATGTGCCTTTTCCCACTTTCTTTATCCTCAACCACTAACAACTGTCCCATGCCTCATTCATTTCCAGTAGTGTTTTAAAAATGTTCCTGAGATTTTTGATGTGATCAGAAGATTTCTTCCACAACCTGACAATCTAATCATATACTTTGCCTTCCTGACTTGGATTTAAAGTGATGTGTACTAGATTTTATACCTTCTCTACTTAAATAAAGGATATCCTTCCAGTAAGAGCGATTGGTCTTTTGCCTGTGTTTTCCTTTTTTTCCCCCATACTCTACTAGATAATTCTATTCAGCATAAATAATAATGTTGATTTCTCTTCTCTTTACAAAACTTTTTTTTCCCATGATTCTTCCAGGCTATACACCATTTATTTGCTTTCCATGGTGGCAATATTTTTCAACAAGACGTATATTGCTCTCACCTATTCCTATTATTATAAATAAAAAAGTTTTAGAAAAATGTATATATTATATTACCATTAAGATTCGGTTAAAAATGCAAAGATAGCCCTGGCTGGTGTAGCTCAGTGGATCGATCACTGGCCTGCGAACCAAAAGATCACAGTTCCATTCCCAGTCAGGGCACATGCCTGGGTTGCAGGCCAGTTCCCAGCAAGGGACACATGAGAGGCAACCATACATTGATGTTTCTCTCCCTCTCTCCTTCCCTCCTCCTCTCCTTCCCTTCATCTCTAAAGATAAGTAAATAAAATCTTTTAAAAAATGCAAAGCTACATGCGTCTACACATACACACCAAGTTCAGGACAGTATTTACCTGTGTTGTGGGAAGAGGGGATTGTACCTGGGAAGAGAATGGGATTTCACCTGTATTGTCCGTATTTGCTTAGTATGCAATTGCTAATTATATACGTTTGTATATTTTGAATTATTTAAATATAAATATGTCTGGATGACACTGAAGTGAATGTGGAAACCTAAACTAGAGGGATTTAATGAGAAATGCATATTCCTTTATGTGCTCCAAAGTAGCTAAGTCTTATTTCCTTGTTTTGGGACAGATCCTCCTGACCTTTTTTTAAAACAAATATATAACTAAAGGTTCTCCTTCACTTCCTGATTTCCTAAGAGCACTAGAAAGGTAAAGACAGTCATCCAAAGGTGAAATGGCTAGACTTCCCCACCACACTGACCATAGTTCCCACCAGTGTGGAGAGACTTGGACCTGCAGGGTTGAAAAGTAATGGGATTGGCTCATGAAGTTTTTTTCTGAACTCAGGATCTCTAAGCCAATGTAAAAGTTTCCCACAATTGGCCAGAGCCTGACCTTCAACAAATTCAATCAACTTGAATCATAGTCTTTTTGGTAGTAATAGACTATGGGATGGGTAGAAAACGGTGCTTAAATATTTACTGAAATTAGCTTCCCCTCAGCCTGTTTGAGACTTTATTTTAATTCTTTAAGATTTAATTTTATTTCAACACTAAGTACGTTTTCTCCCATACATCCAAACTTATGAACTAAAATTTAAAAGTGTCAACATGTTTATTTACCCAAAATAACAAAAAATATAACCTGTGATTTTTGAGGTGTTTGCAGCTACTTCCCATGACCTCCTACTATTGTGCCTTAACTGCTGAAGAAGCCATTTAGTAGTAAGTGAGCATTTTACGTGAGTATCTATATGTCAGCTAAGGGATATTTTGATGAGTATTGTTTTTGTCTTATGCACTGAAGACTAATTAAAAGGTGAAGGCATTGCTGATAATTTGTAAGATGCCTCCACAAAAGTAACTGCTGGCATATTTATGAGCAGCAATTCATTTCATTCTTTTAAAAATTCTTAATGCATCCGGTTAGGGCTGAGTATTTCCTACCTCCCCTGCTTATTTTTTGTTCTGCTTTATATTTCAAGGATATCGACACACTGCAAAATTCTTAATGTACAATTGAGTTAGTGTTTTAAATAATCTCTTCTCTTTAAAATAACTTATTTATAAATTTCCAAATAAAAATGTGCCTTTTGTATAAATGATGGAACAATATTGATAATGGACGAGAATTAATTCTTCATATTCTAGGCTATAAAAATATGATCAAAGCATTAAAACGCATTTTATTAACCTTCATTAATTTAGTAGTTCTGTTTTCAGTAATGAGTAAAAATGCAATCCTGAGAAAGTTTGTGTTAAAAGAGATGTGTGAGAGAGTGTATATATGCATGTGTAATTACAGATACAAATTAGAATTCTGAATAATAGTATCATTACTTTGAGAGACGACTGAGAAAATAAATGGAGCCTGTTTTCTACTTATCAACTGCTGAGTGTCCTAGGCATTTATCAAGACACGCTCACTAATTTTGGAGTTAAATTGAACAATCTTTTCAAATTACCATGAACTTTAAAAATCCATAGAAGTAATTCTTCTCTATTTAATCAAACTGAAAGAGCCCAAGATTCCTTGGAACATAGTATGAGAAAGTGTGATTCAATTAATAACTATGGAAATGGATGTGACATCTTAATAGAAGTACTTTATTAAAATTGTCATGAACAATAACATATAAACATCACACACAAAAATATGCAAAATATAAGAATCTATCTGATTCAAAATATAAGGCTTGGATTTTGCCAGTATCTTTCTTTTCTGATTTTGCTAAATGCCTTTTCACAATTTATGGCTTTAGTTTCTATCATTTTTCTAATCAGTCTGTCTCTAAATAGTGGTTTGTTTCTTTATTTTTTTCTCTGCTTCAGTCATTAGTGGATTATTAACCTGGAGGCTTATCAGATAGAAAGTGGAGCCATATAATATATTGCTTGAATTCAATTCTGCAATTGAAAGGAGCGGCCAAATGCTAATTTGTAAAATTTATATTCTGTGTAAAAAGTAGAAATAGCCATAGCCAGACACAGGTAAAGGCAATTTTTAAAACTGAGTATTCTAATTAATGAGTTTTAAACTCTGCACAAATAAATTATAATATAACTTACACATGGTTGGGCAAAAATAGGTTTACAGTTTGTATAGAAAAAAATGCAGGTGGGTTATAATTATTACAATAGCTTTATTAACTCAAATAGAATGCACAATGGCACAAAAATCATGCTTTTTCCCACCTCTGCATGTGTTCATGGTAAAAATATAATATATTACTCAAGAGGGATCAGGCTAGGACTGCACCAGGATATTACGAGACATCGTTGTGAACATGATGCTGTCATGGATGATCCGGTGTGACTGGCCCACGTACAGATTTGTTTTTTAGCTGTATCCGTGTCTAACAGGTTAGCACTATAGCTGGCATTGTATTGGAGGATTTGTTTTCAAAATCGACCTGTTTTACTATTTTTTTTAAATTAGTGGAATTTCTCCTATATATTTACTTAATTTGGAATTGTGGGTCTATCCTTTGACTGTTCTCTGTACACATAACATTTTAAAATGAGTACTGTCTCCGGAGTTGCTGAGGAAACTGGTGAGCATAAATACAATTCCGTTTAATAAAGGGTATTCCCAATTCTATTTTTTCTTATTAAAATAAGCAAATATTTAAGCCCCCAAAATTTCATATGTAGTTTTGGTTTCAGTAATCACTGTTTCTACCATTTCTATAAATATCACACATGGCGAAACTCATGTTTTTTTTTTTCTTCTTACATTTTTGAGTGCTTCCTCAACCTTAGATACTACACAATTATAAGCATCCCCATATTTATTTATTTCAAAAATATAAAAATATCCTATTTACATAAGAATTACACATAAAATTCTAACTCATTTTGAAGTCTTTTAAGGCACAAGTCTAGAATTTGAAAGTTAAATCCAGCATACAAATTCTTTTCTGATTGAATTATTTAGTTAATAAGTTAAGTAAATTAAACTTTATTTGCTACCTTATTTTTGTTATGATACTACTGTCCTTTTATTTATACAGGCTTTATTTTAAATAGCTGATTTAAAAAGTTGAATTTCTTGGAGTTTCACATATTAGATAATTTGATAAAATATTTTTGAGGCCTGATTTTAAAACATGTAATGAAATTTAGAAAACTCATTAACAAAAACCGTATAATAAGTTTGTAGAAAACTTAGGTTGATTTACCAAATAATTTCTCAAGTGCTGAAATCTATTTCTAAAATCAAATTTTTGTCAGATAGCAAAGAGAAAAAAATTGTGCTCTTAGGGTAGTTTTAAAAAAGAAATATCAATATTTTTTAAATGTTACTTGGGTATTTCAACTATGCAGACAACAACATTATTACAAGATATTAAACAAGACACATATAGGACACTTGTAAATCATAAGTGTACAGATTGATAACTTTTGCAAAGTGTGATAAGCATCTAGATGATAAATAAAAAATAGTAGCATTTAGAAAGTTCCTTTTTCACCTCCCAGATATGTTTATCCCTAAATATTACCATTCGCTCTTTTGACTTTTCATATGAAAATGCTTGGTCTGGTTAAGAATGTTATTTTAATAGATGCATGACTATTCTTTCCTGATAATGGAGGTAATGGGGGGGCCTCTACCTGGGAAAACAGTTCTTGTATTTAGAAAAAAATAGAATGTATGTAAATTAAAAGCAACCCACAAATATGAGGACTCTCTGAATAAACAATGGGAGTGGGGCTGACCTGATTAATAGCCATAGGCCCTGTCCATAAAGTGAGGGGGGTTTGGTTCGACAGCACCTCATTGTATAAAAAAAGATAAAAAAGATGGAAATTCATGTAAGCTAATTTATTAAATAATCTTATGTAAATGAGACTTAACATTCACCTTATTTTCATGTCTTCTTTTCAAATAAGCCATTCATTATTATGGTAATGACATTTACTCACATTTTCCAAATTTGTTTCAGACTCAAAAAGGAGCTATATATAGTTTATATATTACACAGAGTTTTTCAAAATGTCTTTATAAGACCTCTGTATATTAAAAAAAAGTAGTTTCAGAAAATCTTACTTTGGAAACCATAAAGCAAAAATCACAGTATTGACATTGGAAGTGACTTTTAAAGGGCAGAAAACTTAATACCCCTCTTAGATAGCATCTATAGTTCACATTACAAAACATTGTGAAAATTACCAACTTAACCTTGGTTCTCAAGGTCTCCTTGTTTGTTTGTTTTTATTTTCCCGTCTACTTTTATATACTTGTAGTTCAAACAGTGAATTTCAGAGCAACATGAGAGTGTACACATCCTTGATTTAATACATTTAGAACTCATTACTAATAGTTTTTTTTCCTTGTTCTGAAAATGTTAAAATAACCCCCAAAAGCTTTAGGGTTATAAAGATTACTTACTTTTCTATGTCTCAATTTGTTTAATCATAAGGTGAGAACAACATGTCCCACCTACTTTGGTCTTTGGGATTTTAATCCATAACAAGTGCAAAAAAGTTTCTAAGACTTTACAAGAAAGTAGTCACATAAATAATATCAATGACATGTCTGCTAGATAGCAATGGGAAATGTGTGAAACATCATTTCCAAAGATCAAAAATGTCAAAATACACACTTTTATCAGCTCTTAGCCCTAACCTCTAAGAAGATCAAAGACCCTCCTCTTTTGTGTAATAATCTCTGGAAGCTACTTAGCTCAAATTTTTAAAAAGGACATACAAAAATGATGAAAAATGGTTCATAGCATTAAGAAAAAATATAAAAGTTTAGTATAGACCCATAGAAATAATGTCAGATAACACAGTAAACAAAGCTTTCCAGAAAAAAACTATCAAATCTTTTTCTGAAATAAGATGAAAACGGAATAGATACATCTATCATCTATAAAAACTGTTGTCACTTCAGAAGTGGAGAAAGTAGCTGGAAGTGCCCAAATAATCTTTTGTTCTCTCTTCTTTAGAAGGAAGTGTGATTTTCAGAATGGAAAGAACAGAGAAAAATAGAGAGAGAAAGAGAGACATACTACAGGTCAAGAAATTATGCTGCTCTCAATGAATTCGAATCTCTAAGCCCAAGGGAGTTAGAGGTGCCAGTGACGGTCACCCCCAAATCAGGTTTGGAAGTCTTCATGAAATAGTGGGGAAAGGAAAGCTTTTCAGAAAACTGAAAATGGGCAAATACTCCACAGTTTAAAAAAGATTTCTCTGATTTTTCCTAGATAGAACATCGAGAGGGAATTTTTAATTTATCGAAAGAGAAGTAAACTCTAAAGGAGTTATACGCCTTTTGGAATTGAAATATATGCTAGAATCCACCTGTCTCAACATAATTGTTTTCCAGATGATAAAATCAAAGTGCAAACATTTTAGAGACCTTTCTGTATCCTTTTCTAAATGATACTGCGTTACTATATTTGAACACTGAACAACCATGTAACTTTTCTGTGCTTCAGTATCTCCACATATAAAATAGGATTAAATAAGGATGCCACTTAAAATGCCTAGCTCCAAGTCTAAAATGTACACATTCTAGTACAAAATGTTAGATTCTCTAAACTATAACTATCTCTACATGACTCAGGGATCACGAACCTATTTATTATGTGATTTTCACTATTTTATATGCAGATTGAAATCATAAGGTAAGTGTGGATTTTATTCTGTCACCCACATGCTTTTTTATGACTTTCCATGTCAAAAGGTGAATCTTTCTGTATTTCCTGTCCATCAGACGATGATATTCCCTGAGGGGTATTCCCTCTGTCCACACACACGCTTTGCCTCAGTTTCCAGTTCCTCTAAAATCTGCCACTCCCTGCCCAGAGTCCCTTCCCAACTCTCTTTGCTTGAACTTTCATCCTTTGTTGTACTTGTCTGGTGCTCTTGATAGTGTTTTTAAAAACAAACAAACAAACAAACAAACAAACAATCTGTTAAAGAAGTAGCAAGTGGCCACCACTGATATTCATGTAAACAGGGCTTCAGCAATGCCAGCCGAGTTTTCCATCCTGTTCTTAAAAATATCTCAGATCTATTTGCAAAGTATCTTGCAGATCATGCAGACGAGCTGTGGCTGAGATTAGGGGTTGGGGGCAGACACACTAGAGTAGCCATATTTTCAACACAGAATCACCCGTTGATCATTTTAAAAATAACTGTGACCAGACTACTCACTATACCAATTAAATCAGAACCTCTGGAGCTGAAGCCCTGGCATCCACTTCTTTTAAGAGCTCCGCAGGTTCCAATATAAAGTCAAGATCAAGAACTACTGTTTAGTGCAAATATCACTGATATTTTCATCTCCCTCAAGTCAGAAGGGTTAGATAGAGCCTGTCAAGGGCTTGATGGAACTGAATGACATAAAAGGAGATGCAGGACACTGGACAACATTGTGCTAAGTGAAATAAGCCTGGAAGTGAAAGACAAATACCATATGATCTCATCTGTAAGAGGAACATAATCAATAAAATAATCAAGCAAAACAGAACCAGAGACATTGAAATAAAGAACAAACTGTGACCAAAGGGTAGTGGGTAAGGAGATAACAGGGGAAGGATGGGAAAGGATCATGGAGAAACTCATATAAAGGGCCCAAGGACAAAGCCAAAGGTGGGTAGGATTGAGGTTGGGAGGTAGGAGTGGGTGGGGAAGGGGAAAGTGTTGGTGGGAAACAAGAGATAACTGTACTTGAACAACAATAAAAAAAATAAATTAAAAAAAGAGATACAAGACAAAAAAAGAGAGAAAACAAAGATAATTCGAACCTACAAAACTCAACTCATATACCAGCAATATTAACAGCAGATTTGAAAAGTTATAGATTGAAAAGAAACATAATTTCTTTCCAGCAAGCAAGTCAACAGGGATGGTCTCTTAATTCTAACATCTTAGCTCACTTTAAGATGAGCAGGAATTTTTTTTAAAATTATAATTGAAAATAAAATTTAAGCTAATGAAATACAACACACTTCCTGAATAATATTGCTACTTTTTTAGAAGTGTAATAAGACAATACAATTGTTATGAATAGAATATTACATTGTAAAACAAAAATGCTAGTGTGGCCTTTTGTTTAGTTGCTTCTCCAATGAAGTTACCATTTTTATTTATAAATAAATATATTTTCCATATTGATTTTTGAATCATAACTTAAAATGATGTTAATATTTTTAAAATATTTTAAAATTTCTCTATGGCATATTCTTTGACTTGAACTTTTTATATCTGCCAAATCACTTTTACTCTTTCAATAATACTTACAGGAAATAAACCTTAAATGTGTATGGTAGTATAATGCATTCTTGTGCAAAATACCATGTTAAATGATCTCAATTTCTCTTGGCTTCTCAGCCTCCCACATAGCTCAATATTTTCATCGATGCATGTAATTACAAATATGCATACATGTGTTAAGGATGGCAAAACAGCTTGTGGCACTGTGTTTTTCCTCCCTTAACCTAGATGGGAGGTTGTGAGAAGAGTAACATTGCAAATTTAATGATCGCTGTGGAAAAGGTTTGCATGGGTAGGACAAGAAGGAAACTATAGTTGCAAATTTCTCTTAGAAGGTGAATCTGTACATGTGCTGTACATAAAGTGTTTTAAAGGCCCACTTACATATGAATTATCTCTGTTTGTTTTTCAGTTTGCCAAGTCCAGCGTTTTTTGCCCCCTAGAGGGTCCTCACCCCCTCGCCGACTGGAAAGCAGATCCACTGAAGTTCTTCGGCAGGCTCTGCCTTAAGGAACATTTTCCTAAGGACTTTCACTTCTTCTCATTTCTATGAATATAACCTATTCATTTGCATGTAACTCTTTATTTTTGGAAGCACGACCAGGGAATGAAATGTTGGTCTATTGTTATAGCACTGTGTAAACTTTATCAAGTCCAGTGAGGTAACTGGCATCTTCCCCTGCGTATTCTACTCCATTCTCCAGGGCTAGGAAAACAGTTTGCATTCTAACTGTGATTGCCCAATTATTTAAATGTCATACCTACAACAATCATGACTATTATCATAGGTATTGATATGAACCTAATTGTTAAAAAATTACTAACTTCTAATTAAATACTCACTTAAGTTGATTTACCCACCTAGGCTATACTTAAGACAAAATTCTCCTCACATGAAGGAAATCTCCTCATTACAAATATTCCACATTCAACTTTCCATGTGGTAGCTGGTAGAACACACGTCTATTTAAATTAAAATTCATTGCAATTAAATGCAATAAGATTTTCAGGTCAATAGCCACCCAATATGAGCTACAATTCATGTGTTTAATAGCTGTATATGATAAGTGGTCACCTTATTGGATACAGCAAATAAAGAACTTTTCCCTGACTCCAGATAATTCTATTGTACAGAACTTTAAACAATAGTTTTCATGTGTCCCAGATGGCTCTCCAAAGTGAATATTACTTATGGCACACAATCTATAGATTAGTCTAGTTGTGGAAACACGACTGGGGAAAAATCAATCCATAGCTTTTGTGTGTGTGTGTGTGTGTGTGTGTGTGTGTGTGTGTGTGTGTGGTTTTTCTGGAAATCTTGTATAACTACTTTTCTGATTGGTATTCTTAGTCCTTTTTAGAAAACTTCATATAACTATTATTTATTTATTCAAATACCATAAGATATTTGCATCATCTTCACTAAAAGATTGGCTGCCAAATTGAAATGGATAAATACATGAAATCCACTTGATCAACTTTCATTGAATAAAACCCATACCATCCATAGCCGTGAAGTTCTTTACTATGGTTTTTTGGCAGGGTCTGAAAAGAGTTTTACTTAAGAGAAACGTATGTTATGAGATATTCTCTGTGCATAGAAACGTCTTCAGGAAACTTGTCTTTGTTTCATTGCAAACCTTAATTTCTTCCCTAATTCCACTGTGGTTCTTGTTAAAGCTTATTGAATTGAGAGAAATTATAAATTTACATATATATATACATATATATATGCAGATTATTTTATTTTATTCAGTGAGCTCATCTTTATAGTTTTACATGGTCATCTATTTTTATATTCATCTGATTTTAAACAGTTGGCAACTTTTTAATGATCGCTTTTATATTTTGAAATATATAAAACATTAAATAGAGCTCAATAAAAATATTGCTGTTTAGAAACAAAACAGTAAGATTTGTGATAAAATAAGCTTTTAGTTATACAACGTTGGAGACTGAAGCAAATGAGTATTAAAAACCTAAACAATTGAGTCTCCTAGGGTACTAAATTAAGAGTTTATATTCCGAATGATGTCTCTGTACCCTCATTCAATTTTCTATTATTGCAGATCTTAAACAATTATAAACACAGATGACATAGGAATTTTTCCTTATAAATCTTCAAGGGTGATAAATATAACATGAAAATTCATTTTGATAGTAGTGCTAATTGATCTAGTGTTCTCAAAACAAAGAAAAATAATGATATTTAAAGAAAGCAACATTTTGAACAAATGAAACTGGCTAGAAGAGCTAATACAATATATTTTAATTTTAAAACAGATGGGGCATTTACTATTTTAAAATGGCTAGTAACTGCAGTCAACATTCATATAAATAAACATTACAAATGTTCTAAGAAAGAAATAATGTTTCTGGAATTAAAAAATAAATAACTTTATAAAACAAACAGATTCAAATTTCATATTTGTGCAGGAATGCATAATAAAAATGGCTTAATTAAAAATATCCTATCCACTGACATATGGGGGACTCAATTTTTCCCTCCCAAAAGAACTTGAACTTGCTTTCCTTTTTAAAGAATCTGCCTTGAAGTTTACTTAAAATTTTACCAGGATGATGGGCTGGAATGTATGTCTAAGTCAGATAAGGCAGTGATGAGTACCTAGGTAGGTTTTCTGTTCTATGCAGGGAGCACTTTTTAAAAAATATATTTTATTGATTATGTTATTAAGAACCTCCACAACATCTTTAAACATTCCAACATCCTAATTATAGGGGTACCAGAAGGGGAAGAGGAAGAGCAACAAGTGGAAAAGTTATCTGAACAAATAATAAAGGAGAACTTCCCCAATCTGGCAAAGGAAATAGACTTCCAGGAAATCCAGGAAGCTCAGAGTCCCAAACAAGTTGGACCCAAGAAGGAACACACCAGGGCACATCATAATTATATTAGCCAGGATTAAAATGAAGGAGAGAATCCTAGAAGCAGCAAGAGATAAGGGGACAGTCACCTACAAAGGAGCTCCCATCAGACTGTCAGCGGATTTCTCAAAAGAGACCTTACAGGCAAGAAGGGGCAGTGAGCACTTTTTTATCCCACCAATAAATAAATGAACTCATCTTCAAGTGTTAGACTACCTCAGCTTCTACAATGGGTAGACTACCCTGGCTTGCCAAGTCAGAGAAATTTTGGAGAAATAATTAGTTCCTGGAGATAGATTAGTCTACTAGTCTTTAGTTGCTTTTTCCAGCTTTAATTCTATTCAAAGGTGAGGTGCCTTTTGTTTTTTGTGGATCCCTATTTGGGCAAAACCCCAGCACTATTTATACCAGGATTTGTCCTACTCCCTAATACGGAGCACCCACCTCTGAATGTGAGAAATCATATTAAAAGAAAGCACATGACTGTCAAGTTAATATAATTCACTGAGAAATTAATATAGGTTAAAAAGGTACTAAAATCATGAGTATATTTAGTTCATTTTTATGGCATTCTATTGGTGAATGATTGTGACAATAGAAATGAGTATTTTTGCTCAGTGTTTGATACTTGTCCTGTATCTATTTCTGAGGATATCAATGAGATATAGAGTAAACAGTAGATATAAAAAAATGGAAGTGCCTAGATTAAAAGTAAGATATTTTAATGATTCAATTGGAATTTCATTGGAATAATTAGAATGCTTTTGCATAAATTTGCATTGCCTTAAAACTAAGATGCAGCTCACCTTTCCAACTTCAAGTAATCTAGTCAAGAGAAGGGATTTAAACTTAGAATCTCTACTATTAAACACATTCTTCTGTAACTGTAATATATTAGATGAATCTTAATTTTAAAAAGGAAAAATTTAGGAACTTCAAATCTTTTAAGCATGCAAGTATTTATACAAAATTAGACATTTTTAAATATTTTATTTAGTAAATGTATTATTATTATTTACAAATAGGCAATGATGTTATGCAAGTAATGTCTTTAATGATCTTTTTAGTCAGATTATTTAGTAAATTATTATTGTCATTTTATACAATACAGAAGAGTATATAAATGAGCTCTGTTAAGTGATAGATGCTTATCAGAAAAATATTTTTATAATTAAATAACATAAAAGGAAACACATAATGCATAGTTTATGAGAGATTTTTAAGAGAGCAATGGCAAGTTTTCATTTTACTCTCACATCCTCATGGCTCTATAAAAATAAGTCATTCTCGATGTCCAGACAGATAAGCCAGTTTAGCAGATCAGATTTCATTCCTATGAAATTCTGTTTTCCGGCTACCACTCTAACTGTTTATGAATATTTGGAGTTGCTGCTATACAATGAAGGTTTAGCATATGACTGAGAATCACCCAAAAGCTTTGAGAAAGAAAACAAATTCAGAATGCTCAATTTATCATTCACAACTTTGATGTTGCCAGAAAATTTAAAAAATGATGCAAGCCTATCTCAATTAGAATATTGATGGACAATTTGTATCTATAAATCTCACCACTTACTGTTAATATACTCAAAATCTTTCTTCATGAATTCTCCAAAAATAACCTATGTATTTTTAGAGGGAAAATGGTGTTTTACTAAATTCTAGTAAAAATCCCTAACAAGGAACATCTTTTTTAAATATATACAATTAGCGCATTCAAGCTCCTACTTTAATATGGTCCTCATAGGCTGATAGTAGTAACAGTAATAGTGATAGTACTAGCCAGCCCCTCACAGCTGAGTTTATGAAAATTAAAACCCATAATACCATCCCAGTGGGGAAAAGGGGGACAGGTGCCATAGCAAAAATCTCAGGTAAATGTCTCAGTAAATTTTAATAGTACAGTTTTCCTTCCACCAAAACCACTCAGAAATGTGTATTTGTCCATGGCTGGTTTGACTGATTTTTATTATAAAGGATTTACTTAGTCTGTCAGAGCTGAAATTCTGGGTCTCTGAAGTTTAGAGAAAAGGAAAGAGGGTGATACATGGGGAACTCGTGATCAATATCCCTATTACTTTCTCGTGAATGTGAAAGAAAATTGATAATTAGATTTGAAAAGAAACCTATTTCAGAATACAATTTTATGCATTCCCAGATCCAACTAAACTTTTCATTGCTCCTCTGTTGCTGAAAATCATTTTAAACCCAGAAATAATTTCATTGATGTGTTTGAATGATGAAATGTAGGATCCAATAGTGCAGTAAATGTATTACTCTGGGGATCTGAATGCCCGGCCAAGGCGATTTCATTTTATTCCATTCCGACTGTCCCAAAGTATTTTTTTAGTGAAACTGACATTTAATGTTGTAATTTTATATCTGATCAATGACGCTTTTATTTATATCAAGGGCTTTCATGATGGGAAAATAAAAGTTGCAATTTACAACGCCTCCTCTCTTATCAGCGCTTATTTCCCAGGATTGACTTTCCATGTCAATTGGATTTAAAAGTTTAATGGATCAGATAAATAAATAAATAAATAAATAAATAAATAAATAAATAAATGGTCTTAGTTCTTCCAACTTCTTATGTTGGCTGCAAAGTAAAAACGCCACAACCAATTCCAACCCCTTCAGCAATACTGTCCTCACTCAATTTTGCCTCTTCTTGCAATACCCATCGTTATTTAGTTCTCAGTTTATGTGAACATTCCAACAGCATCATATAAAGGTGACATTTTTCTTAATAGTTGAAATTCTGTCTTTCTTGGAATCCGTTTATAGAACACATCTATCTGTCACCCTTTTTTCAGACCCATAACTGACATGTAAGCACCTGTGTTAGGTCCACCACTTCTGCCTACAATTCCACTTTCCATTCTCCTTCAAACTGATTTTATCTCATTTTTATTTTTTGTTTGTTGTTGCTCGGTTACAGTTGTCCTGCCTTTTTTCCCCATCGCCCTCCCCTACCCCATTCCCCCCACTCCCACAGTCACCCACCTCCACATTGTCTGTGCCCACAAGTCCTCTATTCATGTTTCTTCATTTGCCCTTTCCACTTGCTTCCTCTGCTATCTTCCTCCCCCACTTCCCTGTGGTCACCGTAAGTATGTTTTCTATTTCCAAGTCTTTGGTTCTTTTTTGCTCATTTGTTTGTTTTGTTGATAATGTTCCACTTATCGGTGAGATCATATGGTATTTGTCTTTCACTGCCTGGCTTACTACACTTAGCATAATACTCTCTAGTTCCATTCATCTCTCACTTTTTTTTTAAAAGATTTATTTATTTATTTATCTTTAGAGGAGAAGGGAGGGAGAGAGGGAGAGAAACATCAATGTATGGTTGCCTTTCATGCATCCCCTGCTGGGAACTGGCCTACACAGAACTGGCCTGCAACCCCAGTATGTGCCCTGACTGGGAATTGAACCGCGATTGTCTGGTTCGCAGGCCCGTGCTCAATCCACTGAGCTACACCAGCCAGGGCTATCTCTCACTTTTAAATGTCATAATTATGATAATTCACTTCAGTATACATGTACCTCCAAACACTTGCAAAGTTTAAAAGCATAGGTCCAATTAATCACTTTTCATGAGTACTGCGATTTCCCACAACCGCTTCTACACATCCTCAAAAATTAAAACTTACATTGCTTCTTCAAAAAATGCCCTCCCCCATGAATCCTCACTTTTTAAAATTTTAGAGTGGTAGCCTCATGTGCTCTAAATAAAAAACTCAGGAACATCCTGCAAACCTGTCTTTCAAATCATACACATGCAGTTCCATCCATTCCACACTTCTAATATATTGGAGTTTCATCATCTTACCATTGATCCTATACAACCACATCATCTTTTATTGTACTTCAATTTAAGGGTTTACAGAAACAACTATAAAGGACACATGGACAAAACCAAGGGGGTGTGGAATCAGGGGAGGGAGGTGGGGATGGCTTGGGTGGAGTGAGTGTGTGTGGGGGGAGACAACTACTTGAACAATAATAAAAAATGGCTTCTAAAGACCTCTTTGCTGCTTTGTAATTCCCAGTAAAAGTAAAAATTAAGTAGATTTTAACCATTATGACTCAATACATTTAATAATAGGTCCTTTTACATGGTTTTGATCAATTAATGAATTCATCTAAGTAAAATATTGCTTACATTTTTGTTGTGATGAAAATCAGTTATATCAGTGAGCATAATACAATGTATACACTTACTTTTTTGCTAATATGTAATTTTCACTATTCAAGGGTTTTTTTTTTTTTTATTTGACAGGAAGCAGATGCAACTTACTTTGGAAGAAAGAAGCTGTCCTTCTAGGAGTCTGATGAGTTGGATGCTGAAGTTTGCCCATTCCTTGGCTGCACAAACAAGGTAAGCAGTTTTGTTTTTATTGCGTCATCATCGAGAAGTAGAAAGAGGCAAATGAAGAGGTAGAACTGCTTTTCCACCCTTTTTCAACCTGTTAGTTCTTTTGTTATCTGCCAAGAGAAAAATATGGTTGTGGTAACTGAACTGGCTGATGGATCAAGTGAATCTCATGTGTTATGTGAGGAAAATAAAATTATATACAAAATTTTGTAAATCATTTCACATAAATTTCTTGGTTCTGCCCACAACTACCTACATTTTACCAGATTGTCTCAGAGTGTCAATAACTCAGTATAGGTACAGTTTTATCTGTTTATACAATAGCTGCACTATTGATAACAACTAGAGGCATGTATAACACATAGTAGGTATATTTAAAAAATCAGATAAGAAATGAATCAGTTGCCCAATTTATTCATTTTACTCTGTCATGATTTGTATTTGTATAATTCATTACTGTGACAATGACAATATTAAAGACCACTTATTGGACTATGATAAAAATGATTTCTGGTGAGGATTACACTCAATGTCATACCCTAACAAGCTGTAACATCAATTAATGGAAAATATTTTACACGCATATGAAAACACAATATCATGAGTCAAAAATTCAAACAATTGCATAAGTGATACACACTTTTATAAATGTACACTCCCTGAACTTAAAGTTATAATATTAAAATTTGTGATTTTGCACCTGTCTCCCTATGTACTGCCCCTTTATTTTCCACATCTAAAAATGTTCTTGAGATGAATGGTTCATATTTTTTTCTATTTTTTTTTAAAATATTTTATTATTTATTTATCTTTAGAGGGGAAGTGGGGGAAGGAGAGAGGGAGAGAAACATCAATGTATGGTTGCCTTTTGTGCGTCCCCTGCTGGGAACTGGCCTGCAGGGAACCGGCCTGCAACCTAGGCATGTGCCCTGACTGGGAATTGAACCGCGATCGTGTGGTTCGCAGGCCCGCGCTCAATCCACTGAGCTACACCAGCCAGGGCTTTTTCTATTTTTTATATGTAGTTTTTACCTCTGGACATGGCGGCTAAGGTTTATATAGGAGAGATGACTTTTGGCTGTGATGAAGAATTTAAGAAGACTTAGACAGAATGGAGTTTTGTTAGGGGAAGTAAAAGAAAAAATGAAAACAGGAAAAAGGCCTTAGCAGAACTTTGCTCTGACTCTGAGACCAGTACAATTTCAGACAAGGCCTGTAGGGTAGGACCTAATCCAATCTGGCCATAGGGAGAGACTTCAGAAAGAAGCACTCATAGAGAAAACACCATATGTACACCGTAAAAGCACAGACATGTATTTTGCTATACGCAAACATCTAGTATTGCTGTATTGCTATGGTCATTGCGTGACATGAGATAAAATAAGCATTATTGATAAAATTATCCTCCAGGGTCCTAAACAATCACTGTGAGATTACAGTCTTTAGCTTTTATGAACATTTATAATTATCTTATTTTTTATAATATTAATTCATGTACTTATTTATTTTTCATTGAACCATTTTCACAGACAACAGGATAAATACTGAGGAACTACCCAGGAATACTACATAGTCCCTTCAAGAATTTATAGGCAAAAATTTATAGGCAACTTGCGTTTGAAAGACAGGTGAAGGAACAATAGTGAATTAATTTTGTAGTTGCTAAGTCATGTTCAGGACATAGGTACTGAGAAGCAAGAGGTCAATTCTGACAGAACTGGGCAATCAATGATGATAGTTTGACTTGAAAATTAGCTAGGACATCTAAAAATTCACTTCCTCTGTATTGAGAACAAGACAACTTGTATCCAGAATGAATACTTAAATATAGCCCCAGAAATGGAACTAGTTATTAGTCAAATACTGACAATGGTTTGAACAGTGCAATTCAAATCTGGGAACCCTTTCTACAGACAAATCTGCTTCAGCAGATGTTTTGGGGAGGATAGATTTTTTTTTCCCTGATCAATGGTGGAAAACATGTACAGTTACTATAGAAAAAAATCTATAGAAGATCATCCTCTCCCTTGTAGTCCCAATTACTACATGAAGATGCAAAAAATTGGACATTAAAGAGTTGTAGTAGGGGGGAAATGATTTATTTGGAACATGGTGTTGGAGAAGGGCTCCATGAATACCCTGGACTTCCAGAAATAAAAGCAAGTGCGCTCCAGAGCAAAGTAAGCCTGAAACACGACCAGAGGAAAAAGGGACTAAACTGAAGCCACCTTTCTTCAGGCACGTTATGAGAAGTCAGAGTTCTTCAGAAAGGACAATAATGCTGGGAAAATAGAGGCTATAAAAAAGGAGGAACACCAAATGTGAGATGGACCGATGCCATAAAAGAAGCCACAGATACGAGTCTACAGGAGCCGAGCAAGGCAGTTGAGGACAGAACTGCGTGGGCATCGTTTATTTTTAGTGTTAGCAGGAGTCGGTTCTGACTCAGTGGCATGTCACACAAGCAAAAAACACCAACTGTGTCTTATCTCACCAGTAAGAGTACTTATTTGCCCTAAGCCAGCATTCAATAATTTATGAAGTGCGGATGCATACATACCACAAGTTCTGGCTTAAATTCAATACATTTAGAAACAATAGATAAATAGAAAAAAATTCCCTTATTCAGAAATTTTAAAAATATACTTCTACAAACAGGAGTCAAGGAAAAAATTCTCATAGAAGTTATAAAATTTTGAGAGCTGCTTTACAGTGAAATATTCATCAGATTGTATGGAATACAGTTTAAGCATTATTTAAGAGGAAACATACAGAGTTTAAAAATTACATGTGAAATAAAAAAGTTATAGCCACATAGAGAAAAATTAACAAGGAAAGAAATAACTAGGGAAGATAAAAATAATAATAATAAATTCAATATAGAAACACAAAATTCTTTTTCCTACAAAATACATTAGGAAAACACTGAAAGCAATGCAAATTTAGAAAAAAAGAGATAAACAGCAAATTTCATTAAGGATAAACAAGAAGATGTAAGTAAATGTATATTTATGTTTATGTTACATACATATATAGCAAACTAAAATCATTGTGGTAGACACCTCTAAGATAGCTTCTAATTACCTCGCATAACGTCTTTTCTTTAAGTGTGGACTGCACAGAGCAATTAGCATAAAAGATACAACACAGCAGAGGTGATGGGATGCGCTTTCTGAGGTTAATTTACAAAAGGCTCCCAGGTCGCTGCCCTTGTCTTGCTCCCTTAATTGCTGGCTGCATTGGAAAGCCAGCTGCCATGTTGAGAGATGTGTTATGCAGACAGGCTAGTTTGGCAGGGAATAGAAGGAGTTTATCAATTGTCACTGAAAAACTGAGGACTTCTGTTCAATGACAGACACCGAGAAAGTGAATCTCGCCAACAAATGCATGTCCGAACTTGTTAGATGATCAAGCCTCAGCGGAGACCTTGTGTGAGAGAGAGACACCGAACAACTAAACTGCACCCAGTTCCCTGACTCTCAGAAACTTTAAGCTAATACTTCCTGTTTTAAGTCACTGTAGTTTGGGGTAATTCATTACATGACAACAGATTTTTTAAAATGCAAGTGTAAAAAGAAAATGCAAGAAAGAAAATGGCAGGAAGTCTCAAAGTGATACATATTACGGCAAATAGATGCAATAATGTTCAATACAGTAGCGAATGATAAGAGTAATTGTGTAGAAAGTCTACTACAGCATGATCACAGTTATGTCTCACATTAGAGAACCAAATACCATTATTTACCACAAAACAATTAAAAGAAGAATAAAAATCACCAGAACATATTCAGAAATATGTAACAAAATTCAATGTCTGCTGTAAAGATTAGAAAATGCTAATCATTATTAAATTAACAAAGGCATTTTCTAAAATCTTGTAGCAAGCATTATGTTGAATGGTGAAAGAATTTATTTTAAGTATTTCAAAGTATTTATTTTAACATCAAAAACAAACACACTTGTGTCAATTAGCTACTCAAGATTTTACTTGAGGGTTGAGCCAGCAAATTAAATCATTTTACTTTAAAGTAATAAAGATTTCTAATGGTAAGAGAAAAATTGTTTTATTCAACTACACTTAACTGAAAATATTGGTTTAGTAAAATTAACATACAATTGAAAATGCTTGAAGTCACAAACTGGAGATAAATGAAGTACATAATTAGCAAACAGCATGGATACTATAGAGATTCATTTCAATAATAAAAGTCAGAAGGAAAATTGACAAAATATATGAATAAGTGCTTTGCAGAGGAAGACATGCAAACTGGCATATAAATGTGTACATTACTGCTTAACTCACTCACTGTTAATCAGAGAACTCAAAACTAAACTCACAATAGTATGCCGTTTCACCCCAAGTAGATAAAAAAAATTAAAAGTCTGACAATCTTTTTGTTGTAGATGGAGCAAAGTAATGAGAACTCCAAACTAGCAAGGCGCTTTTAGAAAATAAGTTGGTAATACTACTAAAGTTGACGAAACAACAGAGTAATTCTACCCCAAGCGCTAGGAAACAAACACAAGAATGCACTTCAGAGCATCCTTTTTCATATGGGAATTGACCTCCATGACTCCTAACACTAGTGTGAGTAAAATTATATTATGCACAAAATGCATATTCCACTCCAATCAAAAGGAATATGATGAGATGCATTCATGTGAATGGAGATACTAATTATAGAATGGACTGAATGACTGAAAGCACAGATTCATTTCTTTAGTAAATTTTATTTACATAAAATTCAAAAACAGTAAAAAACTAAGCAAATTTATGGGCACAAATATGAAAGACTATTAGTAAAAAACAAGAGAAAAGAAATTTCAGGGTTAAGAAAAAGGTTTGTGGTGAGAGGCACACTTGGAGCTCCTAAAATACTAATAATATTTCCTCTCTTAGTCTAATAATGTGGGAAAAGATATATGAGTATAGTTCATATTATTCTTTATACTCTATGCATATATTTTAGCATGCACATTTTACAACAAAACCTCTTATAAACTTTTAAATGAGTTTTTAAATTTATGAAGTCTTGAAAATATTTACCTCCTTTTTATTCAAAAATTCTTTGTCACTATCCAAGAAAAATATTTTCTAGCAAAAATACCTACTTTCTAATCATTGCCTTGAAAATCTGTAACATCTCTACCATCTCTGAAGAAAAAAAAGGAATTCAACACTGAACTCTTATTGAAGCATTCTTTACCATATGAGAAATGTCACATACTATCTTTGAAACCATTTTTGAATTTTTTGTGCGTGAACTAATTACTTCAAAGAAGATCATTCTCTATTCTTTACAGGATCCAGAGAGGCCTGGATTTATACTTTGTTAAAAAGGAAATCACAGGTGTTCACATCGTGTTAATATCACAAATATAAGAAATACAGAATCAGGAAGAAAAGATGCACTTTTTTTTTTTTAGTTTTCAGCCCACACCTCGGAAAGCCACGTCAAAATGATTTTCTACCACCTATGCTGTGTGTGAGTGTATGTGGTGTGCACGTGTGAGTCTGAGATTTGGGAACACTTCTAGTGCTATTGAAAAGGGTCACTCGGGAACTATGGAAATAGTAACTGTAATTTTTTCAAAAATGTTAAAATCAATTTATTCGACTACAATAGTTCTGTCCAAAATATTAATAAGAGAGTCTAGGTAAAAATAAGCACACAGAAATTTCTGGTGAATCCATTTAAATCACTATATTCCAATATGTTAATGCCATCAAGATATCGAAAATTACTTCTCCCACTTTTTCAGCTGAAAAACAGTATTCTGAGCTAAGTTGTAACCACATAGATGGGCCTTCAAATGTTTACATCACCTATTTTCTTTAAAATAAATCTTCATAGGGATACATTTATTCAAATTTCGGCTTAAGGTCTTGTCTAAATCATCATAAATTGTGAAAGACGAAGCTATGCCAGTATGTTTCTGAATGATATATAGTAGACTAATAGGCAATTATTTGTTCGAAAAAATGTATTTGAGAGATATTTAATTTTAGTATGATGTCTTACAAGTATTAAAATAAAATAAAACAAAAAATCACACCTATATCTAGATTTAAGTGAGAAGTGTTTGCATCAATTCTAAGAACCTCACAAAATACTTGTTATTTTTAAGTGTCTCCCCTGATCTTCACAAACTTTGGCTGATTACAAAGGTTTTGATCCAACTGCATCCAATCTGTTGAAGTGTGGTGTTAAAAGTCGTCCCTTTAACTCCATAAACATGTTATTGTGTTCTTCCCTGTTCTTTATACACATGGTAAAAATAACAAAGAAGAGCCTGTTGATGTTTATAAAATCATTACATCCAGCAAGACACCAAGGGTGACCAGCAGACAGTGCTGCCACACTTGTGTGATGCGGTTGACTGAGGCCTGAGAGGGCTCCAGTGTCCAGGAGTGGTCCTGCTGTGTTTCCAGCTAAGATTCTAGAAAACCAGCCTGCAACTAACAGCCCCCTGTGCCCACCCCCCGGGGAGGATGCAGTTAGCATCGCTCCTGCCCCGACCTCATTTCACTGCCCAAGCCTTGCCTGGCTTTCCCACCTTGTCTCTCCTTTTAGCCAAAGAAATGAACATTCCAAGCAGCTAGACGTGAAATCTATGATGTGAAACACTTTGTCTCTTGTGTCACAAACAGATGAATAAACTAAATATATATACACATTTTAAAAACCCACACCAGTAACACTAATGAATATGTTGTAGAAGCAGAATTAAATAGAAAATCATTGATACTGAAAATTCAACAGCAGGAGAAGTCCCTCGTCTTTCTGGAATCTGTGTCATTGCCTGTCGGGCACAGCAGTGCGAGAGCTTTGATGAGGTCCAGTTAGTGCAATGGATGGATCAAAGTGTCAGACTGATAGGATCAAAGTCTACAGAATGAAGTGGTCATGGTGTGCACCGGATTTGAAACCGCAGCCCTGATGAGAGGCTCTCGGGATGGAAGGGGGGAGCTTTGATGAGGGCACATTGTTTGCGCTGCACCGGCATCAAAGTGGCAAATGCACTTGGATAAATGGGGCAGAACAGACTGGTAATGGAGCTGTGGGAGCGCAGGAGAGCCGCAGCAGAGACGGCGGTGGCGCTGCGGGCCAGTGTGCACTCCCATCCCGCAGCTGGGAGAAAGAAAGAGGAGAAACAGGGATCATTGTAATCACTTAAACTATAGCTGATTATGGCGTAGCCAAAGGATCAAATAGCACTTTGAATTATTTCGTGGGATTTAAAAATTTAATCACTTAGGAAAAACGAAGCAATATTACCAATTGTGTACTAATTGTGCTTTATGTATTCCTATTCATTCTTAATAATTTGTCATGATTTTCAATACCAGTAGATTACGTATGATTACATACATACCGATCTACATTTGCTAGGGATGTTTTTTGTGCGGTGTTATCTTTTTGCAGGACAGGCCATGAGTAAAGATTCATTTTAAATTAAATGTCATGTACTTGAGTTTCCAGGGATTTGGACCCCCCCCCCCCCCCCCGGTCAACTGCATGTAAAAGTTAAGTCTGGAGGCATCTATCTGTCCAACTCACCTGACTCAATTCCCTGTTTTCCTTCATTGAGGACTCATCGTGGCTATAAATAACAAATTAGCACATGACTGCATTATTTAGACATCTAAATAAAATATTCCCTAATGTTGCATCATGATAATGTTCCAGATAAAAAGACAAGAAAGCATTTAATTGCATTAACATTGCACTAACATTAACCATCCTATTTCTCATTACTGTGACTAATGTTCGTTGAACCAAGATGCAACTCCTGTTTCCAAGGACCTGTGCTAGTTGCTTCATCATTATTCTTGTTCATCCTTACTGCAGTCTTTTAAGTGGGTGTTGCCAGGATGGGATAACATTTTCTGGTGGTTTTGGAAAAAAATAATAAATGCATTTTGCAAATTGAAGGGAAATTAGTAAAGGTGAATAAGAGAGCACAGTTGTAGTATTTGCTGACAATTCCGCCTTCGTTCCTCATCTTTGTTCTGGCCTCCCCTCTGTCAGAAGAATAAATTCCCCTGCTCCACTGAGTGGGGGCATGGTCCCGTGACTTGCTTTAGCCAATCACATATGAGCAGACATGACCACAGTAGAGATGCAAAGCATGCTTATGCTGTTTGGCTTTCATTTTTGGTTTTTTGACTTTCAGTTTGAGCATATCCTCCAAAAAGTTACTGCTTCAAGAGAATCAGTGGATAGATAGGTCAGACAGAAATCAAATGCAGAGCTTTCACTGAAGCCCAACTGAGCTCTAAACCAAGTAGAACTGAGGCATGACCTACCCACTACAAAATGAGCAACACAAGCCCTGGCTGGTGTGACTCAGTGGACTGAGCGCCAGCCTGTAAACCCAGGGGTCCCTGGTTCGATTCCCAGTCAGGGCACATGCCTGGGTTTCTGGCCAGGTCCCCAGTGTGGGGTGCACAAAAGGCAACCACACATTGACGTTTCTCTCCCTCTTTTTCTCCTCCCCTTTCCCTCTCTCTAAAAACAAATAAATAAATAAATAAATTTTTTAAACAATGAGCAATACAAACTTGGTATATATTATTGTGCAGCGTTATTTGGCCAACAGGTCTTCAAAACAGTATTATGCTTATCTGTATGTACACATGGAGAGGTCAATGATAAAACATTCACAATGATTTGAGTGAGTGCATTTCTCCTTTTAAACAGAGATTGCAGTTGTTACTCAGTTATCATTACTTCCTGCATCATTATTCTGTTCTATTTTCTCCAAAAGAGCTTTGCATGGGTTACTAACTTGCCAAATCTCGGTAGAATGCTTTTAGAGATTTGTTCTCACAAGAGCGGCAGGGGGTGGAAGAGCCTACTGCCTGTCCTCTGGAGCATTGAGACAGAGTGATGCTGGATGCTCATCTGTTCTCTCCGGTCTTCAGGAAATCTGAGACTTTTAAAATTATTTGTGTGTGTGTGTGTGTGCACTATTACTGCAGATCACTTTTGAAGGAAAGTTTTTATTTTAGAACAAAATCAAATAATTAAGTCTCAAAAGCCATTTTTTCATTATATTTTCATCATTGACTATAGAGTTCAAATGTAGGCAAATTAATTAAGAGGTAGATTTATGTTTTAATATGCTATTGATATGCTTTTGGAGGTGAGAGAAATCTATATGTGAGGTGAAGTTATTGGTGCCCAAAGAATAGTCAAACCCATCGAAACAAAAACTATTTATTCAGTAATTAAAACAAATATTTTGGAAATATGAAGGGAATTGGGAAAAATTAAAGTTTTTCTCAACAAAGAGTTGATTAGATTTCAACTGTTTCTAATAAAAATTAGAAATCTTAAGTATATAAACATTATAGCATAAAACCGAGTACTAAGATATATCGAGATCAATGAAGAACAAGACCTGTTCATTCTTGTGGATAGTGTTTTGACCTTGTAACTGTAATTATGAAGCAACTAAATTGATTTTGTAAATTATGAAATTATGAAATGCCTCTGGTAAATTTTTCTGTGTCATAATTTATTTGTTAATAAAGAAAAATATATTTTAACAAAAAGTGAGACTACAAGCATAAATAACACTCTAATTGATGAATTTAGGAAGTACTATAAGACCTCACAATAAAGATCAACAGTTAATTAAGTCATTTCCAAGTAAAGAAACTTATAGCCCATAATATTGTAACATTGGTTAATTTATTTGATTTTCTAATTGTTCTGAAAAGCATTAGGCATTTTGTTAATAAAAAGACAACTCATTTTATAAAATTTTATACATAACATTATGTTTTAGACAAATAAATTATATTTTTCATATCCAATTAAAGAACATATATTCAGTAATTTAAGATGATACACTAGGATTATATAAATTTATAGTTCTCATTCCACAAAATCATGGTTATGTTTATTGTATTTTAATTTTCAAGTTTTTTTCTTACTAAATAATTGAAAATCAATATACAACTCATCCTCAACATTAGAATGCTAAACTATGATTATAATTGACAATATTAATCAAAAAATTAAATAACAAATATATCCAACAGATTTCAATACATTAGATTTATCCTCAGATATAAAATAAAATTTTAGAGTCTATTAAAAAAAGAATGTTATTTTTTCTTGCTTCTACCAGAGTGTTTAAACATAAGCCATAATTCACACATTTCATGACATGAAATGACACATTTACATAATTTAATTTTAGTAATAAAAATATAACTTCAAATGAAAATATTTCCAACAAAATATATTTACATTTTTTATTATAAAAATAATTTTTTGTTGTAAAAAATATTTGTTATGATTCATAAAAAGGCAAGGATATAGAAAAATACTTTTATTTTCTTATTTATATTCTTGTTATTTCTTAGCATATATGGGGAATGTTGAAATTACTATATTTAATTTGAGAAAACTAATATGCTATCTTAAGTAAACATTTTCTAAAATTGTTATTATACCAAGTTTAAAACTATTGAAATGAATGTTATAATTTATAAAGTTTATATTATTATTATTTGATACAAATTATTTTTAACTACAGTCTTAGAAATATCTTTTTTAAATTGAACAAATATGTAAAAAAGTAAGCAATATACACCCTCGTGAATTTCGACATTTAGTTATTTATTTCCTTGTTGAGGGCCTATAATGAGATACACCGTTGTAAAATGAACAGAGCGTCTATACAAAGTCAGATGTTCTCACCTTGACCCTTGGTGTGATCATCTGTACACACAGGAAATGTGAGAGCTGAACTTTTCCTGTAAAGATGAGATGAGTTATATCAAAAGGTTGAGCATTGTGCAAGGCATGCGGTAGGCATCTGTGGAAGTTTGGTAACTATTAATAATTATTTCCTGTTCAAACCCCATGATCTGACCTGGCTTAGTGGGATTGCTTTTCCATGCATACGACATGTAGAAAATAGCTTAATGCCGGTGGCCTAGATTCCTATGGAGATATAGTTAAAAATCACAGCCATTGGGCTTGATTGAACTGGTCATAGGAACAACATCAAAGAAACCCCTTACCTTTAGAAAAGCCTGTGTTTGCCATTGAAGCTATTAAAACCCTTTGATATTCTAAGACGACTTGTCTCAAACTGCTCAGGTTAGTGGCGGGTTTGAGTTGTAGGTTCAGAGACTGAGCTTTCACATCTACCCATCTACCGTACTCACTGCCAATGTCCTCAACCAACAGGATGTTATATGTCCACTATATCTCAATAAAAACTGGGGGTAAAGTAAAAAGCAAAATTTTTTTTAAAGAACAAAAGAAAAGTGACTCATTTAATTCCAGGTATGATGTGGAATAATAAAACGTGCACCATACATTCAGCTGTCTCTGAGGGACGGTAGGAAATTACCTTCTGTGTGTTATCCGCAGCCTTCCTACTCGAATTGTAGTACGTACAGGCCTGAAACTAGCTTTTCCTTCATCTGTGTGTGATTGCAAACATCGGCCAGGCAGCCGTGACACTAAGAGCAAAAAATTAAATCTAGCCTTCGTCTGCTTTGAAATTCACAATGAAAATGTTTTTGCAGAACACAGTTTTCTTATTAATCCTTCAAAACTGAGCAGTATCTCTGTCTATGAAATGATTTTCATGACATCTCTTTAAAAGATCGGCCCTGCACTTTATCACTTCAAGGGTTTAATCACCTGGCCAAAGCAATCATTTTGTTTTATGTCTGCCGTAGCCTTTCCGGTGTGAAAAGACGCTAGTACTTGTAGAAGAGCCGTTTATTGAAATGGGCATCAAACTGGTGCCTTTACAGGATGAATTTGCTTTATAATTGCGACTGGCATTAACGGTCGTCTCTGAGACTGGGGCTAGAAAATCAGCTGATGGATTGGTATGCAGAAGAATCAGAAGAGCTCCTGGAGATAATGGCATTTTTATAGGAAATTGCTGGAGGGAGATTTTCCCTTTTAGAGAGATGAGGACCACATACATTAGAAAGTTTAGAAAGGGTTTTCCTTCCCTTCTTCAGCCTCAGGCAAAATTAGGAGCTCAGATAGGCTTTGTCCTCTGTAAGATGTTTGCATTCTTCAGCGATTATTTGTTTGATGGGCATGACAAAAACTGGGTTCTAGTGTGGGAAACAGCAAGTCGTCATTTGCTCATGTTCTGACTTCTCTTGGGAAAAAATCAGATTTTCTGGCACACAACAGTTACAGCATTTTGTTTCACTAAGTATGTTAGCTGGTGTTTTACAAAGCTGATGAAAGTAACAAGATTAGAATTTTCTTTTTCTCATGCACTGCCCTCAATTCGTTTTCACATATTCGTGTGAGAGCAGTGCAATAGCAAAAATAAATCCACATCCTTATTATGAGACCACGTGAACTTAAATGACTCCTGGCTTCATCTTTTTCTCACATTATTAACATTGTTTTGGGAGGCACTTTATTTAGCTTTTAGGTCTATCGTGATGAAGAAATATGTCACGAAAATATAGGAGCTACTCAAACAGCCAGCATCCATATTAATCAGCATTCCTCCTTACCATGTTCAAGTAGAAGATTGTTCTCTTTATTTTTTCTTTCATACACCTTTCAGTGACCTATTGCCTGAGTTATCTCCATGAAATATCTCCATGTTATTTTAACCCTCTGTCTGTCTTCTGATGGCAGAATCAGTGTTTAGGATGGTAAAACTCATGTTGATTAGGGGGACAAGATAATAATCTAACACTATAGCTTAATGCTATGGTCAGGGTTGTCCAAATTCCTGTGGTTTCTTTTCTACACACACTTGCAGACTCACACCACTCCAGCTAACCTTCTAGGATGATGCTGACCAATACACATGAGACACCCTATTTTAACAATGCAAACCACACACCCTATTTTAACATTGCTAGCAGTCACATTAAAAACAATTAAAAACAGGTAAAATTAATTCTACAAAAATTGTACTATTTAAATATACAATCAAGGCACAATTTATAACATTGTTCCATTCTTTTTTTGCTTTCTGAGTCTTCAGACCCCACGTGTGTTTTACACTTGTGCTGTAATAGGGCACTCATGTCGGATGGGCTGGTGGGCAACCCTGACTTTGCCAGAAGACGGCTGGAGAGCAGCCATCCTGGACCCTGCCCGTTTTCAGAGTCCAACTGTCCAGCACACTTCCAAATATACCCAGTACCTAGCAAATCATTCTTTTCTTAAGTTTTTTTGTTTGTTTTATGATATTTAGTGATGTTTTGCCACCAGATTGATATGAACCTTGACTGATACAAACTTGCATCTTTCTCAAGGGCTCCTTTTTCTCTGCACACATTTAAGGCATCCTTAATAAGCAAAACCGTTATTAGTTTGTTCTAAAAAATTGTAGTCAGCCATGGTTATCAAATTAGCAGCCTAATGAACTACCCATATACTGCTGCATGTACAACATATAATGGAGCTGAAATGCAACGTCAAGGCTCTGTCCTTAACCTGACTCTTTACTTCCCTCCTTAGCAGATTTCTTGATACTGCCCCTACATTTTGCCCTTTTCCAATTTATTCTCTCTTTTATACATTCTTCAGCTTAATGTTCATGTGCATAATGGTGAAAAGACACTCTTAATCTCCCTTTTCCAAGACATTCTGGAAGCAATAGTGGGGATTTATCTGCAAAGTAAAAAAGTTATTTATGGATACAACTTGTCTAAAATTCTTTCCAAGGCAATATCCTCCTGGCCCCTATAAATGTTAGGATAATATCCAAACTCCTCAGATTGAATTCTAAGGTTTTTTTAATATTGGGCCTCTTACCTTTATATCCAGAATCATGGCTAGGTGCCCTGTATTTCAAAAATGACAATCATGGGATTTTTTTGTGACACATTCTTGTCACAGAGCAAGACACACGCTTCACGCTCTTATAGCTGAGTTAAGCACTTCATTTAAAAACTTCCACAACACCTTTATCTCAGCATTTCAGCAGTTAATATGTAGTACTGCGACCCTTTACTCAGTTTTATGTCTTCATATGTGCACACTAAAACTTCTGAAAAATAAACTCAATAAATACTTATTAAATAAATGGAAAGATAAATAGGCAAATCAGCAAGAAAACAAGTTTAAGAAAGATGCACATATTTGTATTAAACTTCATTATAATTGATCATTATTCCACTCTCTGATATGCATTTGTTGGAAGAAAACCACTTGCATTTTGAAATCAGACCTGAATCAGAACAATCATTCCACCACCTACAAGTTCTGTAACTTCCAAGAAGGTACATGACCTGTCAGACGCCAAATTTCTGCATTTCTGTGATGGAGACACTGTAAAGTTTAAAGGAGCTATAACAAAACTAATGTATATAGTGCTCAATGTAGCACTTAACTTTTAGTAAAATTAATTTGTTATTTATCAGAAAATTTATTAAATATTAATATTTTGATCAGTCAATAAATCTTACTATGAAATACTGTGAACAAAAAATGTTGTTAGCACTTGTCTACAGGTAATGACCTAGTTCTTAAAACTGTTAGAAAAACAAAATTTAAAATCACAAGAGTAATTACGTGCAAATGTGTGTATGATTGTACCTATAAATGGAAAATACAAACTATTTCTGTTTTCCCAATTTAATGAAATTATGTAAATATGACTCCTTAATGACAATAACCTTTTCTCTCATCATAAGTTTTGTGAAACAGGGTGTGAAATTCTAAATTCGTATTTTCTTAATCTCCTCTGACTAGAGCAATAAGGCCCAATTTGCTCACTTAATTCAGTGCCGTGCTGCTTTTAATAACTCTCTCCACTTGGGCATCTAATATCCTTGTTCAATTTTTTTCTAATATACATGCGTGCACTTTTATCTGGTGTAAATGAATCCGCTTGTCTTTCTCATTATTGAAGGCTGTTACCTTTCATTTGCTCAGGTGACTAGGTGCTAAAGGTGTGTCTCTAGAACCACCTATTTGAATAAAGAATAAGATACAGTGACCTTTGGTTCGTGCCATTTTCTGGAACGATGAGAATCACACTGTGTCTCCTAGAGTTAGATGGATTTTTAAAACTTTATGAATGTTGTTCTTTTAGATGCTGATCGGTGATGGGCAGAAGAGCTAACCACTGCTTTCCATTCTCAATCTCCAGACTTTGAAAAACTCTCCAAATTCTTAATGTCTTTCAGGCAAATAGAAAAGAGGTTGTTTAATAGTCTAATAAGAGACTTTTCTGGTGGAATAAAGAGGTATAGCCCTGACTGAATTGTCTTAATTTATGAAGATTTTAGTAATTTCAAGGGTATGTTTTCTATTATTCTTGCACAAAAGACTTGGTGATATTTTCCAAGCATGAACATAGTATTAAGATCATGCTGAGCTGTCATTACACATTATCTTGGCTTCCCCTTGACACCTGGTCTAGCAAGTCATTGTGAGCATAATACCCATGATCCTACACTCAATTTACATAACGATATCATGAACCACATGGCACTGAGAAGTGTAAATTTGGGGGTATTCTTTTTCTTATGCTTATTGCATAAAAAATCAAATATGTCAGGAGATTAAATGTTTGATTTAAAAAATACAGAACATGTTGGTCATTTAATAATCACTTATATCTGATTATAAAGAGCAAATTATATCAAAATATTTATTATAGGTGTGAATATTTATTACAGCTTTAATTCATGATAAATTTGATAAAACATACATTGATTTTTAATGTCATTTCAAAAACTAGTCCCTATGAGGTGACATCACTGGGACATAATGTCATAGAACTGACCAAATGCAGTTGCCATGTATTGACATTTGCCTGAAAGTTGCACTTTTTATGACAATACTAATGGAACTCACAAAAGACGAGTATCTGAGTTAATTTAGCTGAGCAATATTCTGCAAAATGATGAAAGAAGAAAACAAATTCCAACATATCCATGGACCTTTGAATGTGTTATGACATAAGATAATTGCATTTCTTCAAATAGTCCCTTCAGTTTTATACATTTCTCATAAAACCAAGGTCTATTGCTTCTTAGCATTTGCTCATACAGTTAACTTATAGAGGTGATCTTGAAATTGTAGAAATATAAGAGCTACAGGTACAAAAACTCAGTTCTCAATTTTTAGAATTGAGAACTCATATTGATACTATTATTATGAATATTGCTATTGCACATTAAACATGAGTAACACCACAGGATTTGGAATCATATTTTCAGTAAAAAACATGCAGAAAGATTATTTGGATTAATAAAAAAGCAAACAATGATCTCTTGTCTTCTAGCATAAGGCATAGGTGCCTTAAAACCATCTGAGACAATGTTTCTCTCTCTTGTGTTTTCAAATGAATCACTACTAAAGCCCAAAGGGCTCCTTTTTTCCAGTAATTATTACTCCTAGTGCCAAAACTTACATTACATTAAGTATCATTAAAATAATAACATGAAGAGATTGAGTAATGATGAGAAATGGACTGAAGAACCCTGAGATAGAAGACAGAAGTAGCATCAGACGTTTTTGGAAGTAACAAGCAACGGTGTGTTCAACAGTGTGCTGTGCCAGGGAAGATAGCAGCTCTTCTTTGGGTGAAGAGGAAGTTGTAGGGTCAGACCAGCTGGAAACAAACATATAAGCAGATATCTGCCAAATCTATTGTTTGCCTTCAGAACAATATAAACATTCCTTGTTCTAGAATCCAAGCCCTCCGTAAATTAAGAATTGCACTTTCTCTTATCATTTCACAAAATAACCCTTTATACAGGTTAAATCTCTAACTCCATTGTCACTGCTATCTGAATACAGCTCCTGTTTTCTCATTTCAGTTTTTCTCTCTTGCATAAAAATTGAACATCATTGACACTAAACATAATATTACTGGTTATGAAATGTGTTTTTTACAAATTAATTAAAATTAGATTCAAAGCACATTACAGATCTAAACAAGAATATGAGATTTTGGCTTCTGGGCGAAAAACACATGCTTAGACACGTTATTGTGTTAGTAATCAATATAAATGTAGCTTTGTTCAATTATGTCCAATTGAGCAAACATTTCAGTACAAGACTTTGTGCAAAGCCCTGAGCATATAGACACAAATAAGGCACAAACATGTTTCCTCCAGGAACTATCTTAAGTTGGTATTTAATACTTTAGTTAACACATTCAATTTTGTTCTCTTACTTTACATTAAAAATATAAACTCATTTTACATGTGAATAAATAGCAGGAAAGCATGTAACAAAACTCATAAAAATAGTAACACTTGAAAATATGTTATGCCTCAGGCAATGTGGCAAACACTTAAATCAATGATCTGATTCAATCCTCACTATCACGTTATAAGGTTTAGGTACTTTGAATACCCATCCTTTAATTATTATTAGCAAAGTAAAAATTAGAAGACATAAATTATTTGCACAGCATTATAAAAGTAGAAAGTAAGTTGGAATACAGATAGATACATCTTGCCCTAATTAAGAGACCAAAAAGGTGTCTTAGAAACTTCACTCAAAAAAAATATATATACACATACATATATATATGAATATGAGTAAACAATATCTCTATGTAAGTTCTGACTTAGACACAGATTTTAAAAGCTTGTGGATAAAACATGGTGTTTATAAATAGTAAAATACCTCTTTCTCACTACTACATATTTTTAAAAAATATAACATTTGAACCTAAACACTAGATAAGACTTTATATATTACTATCCATAAATTTAAGAATGAACATATATAGTGATATAAAATGAGATATGAAAGAACTTTTTTATGTAGAATTCAACCTCTTCTTTAGGAAACTGGTAAGGCTCTGAAATGTCTTTGAAGTGGAAATGTCCCTGAACATCCCTATCATCCTACATTTTGTGTGCTGTGCAAATTTCATCTCTCACGATGTCCTTTATTCACAACACATGAACTGAATTTGACTACATCCTCTTCTCACTTCCCTTCTGTTTTTTGCAAAATGTGTTTTAGTCTTGGCCTGTCTCTGCAATGCTGAGGTTTCAATCTTAATCATTCTCCTCCAAGGCTGTTATCATCAAACACTGAAAGTACTATTTGACTGTTCTACGTATTTTTCCATAGTAATTTTCTTCTGATTCCTTTGCCCTGCATTATTATTTTCTTTGTATATCTATCAACATCTGCCATGTTAGATACCCAACAGTCTGACTACGGCCAGAATACCAGTGAAGGGAGAGACCATGTCTGTTCACATACCACACACACACACACACACACACACACACACACTCACACACATACATAAACACATAAACATTTTTCCAAGTAGGTTGTATATATGGTGCCCAAATAATCTCTAAATCTAGGTAGCATTTTCATTTTTTGCACTTTGACTGTCATCTCTGATATTATGTATAATAGTCTATATTTTCAGACTTTATTGAATATATACACAGACGTTTACACACACAAGCAAGCATGCTGTGGGATAAATCTAGAATACTGTTGAACCTTCTTAAATTTACTTAATACTCTACTTTATTTTTAATTATATATGAAGAGGACAGTTCATCATTTATAGTGTAAGAAAATCATTCTGTTTCGTAGTGAATATAAACAGAAACTCACTGTGACCTATGGCAGGACACAGCTTTGCTCTGTCCGTACAACTTCATTAGTCACATTCCCAGTTTAAACACTGCACACCCAATGCTGTGTAGAACACGGGGTTCCAGGGAGCAGAGGGAAGTCGGGACCTTCTAGAAAAAGGGCTGTAGAAGGCTTCAGAAAGGAGATGACATTTAAGTTGGACTGTGAAAAATGAGTAAGATATGAATGAGCCTAGAAGAGGAACATTTTAGGTAGAATTAATACCGTGAGAAAAGTTCCCTTAGGTCAAAAATCTAAATAGCCCATTTTTGCAGCCTGTTCTTTCTATGAATAATATCTATAAACTATTTTCAAAAAGCCAACTCCTTCTTGTCACTCAGTTCTCAGCTTAAACATCACCCCTCTTCCCAGCCAAGCTGTTTCTCTTCACAGACTACGTAACTCTATACCTCAGCACGAGTTGATCTATGTTCTTATATACATCGCTACCTGATGTTTTAGAGAGGGCATCTAGGAAACCCCTAAAAAGAAGTATCACTTAAGCAGAGACCTAAGTGAGAAGTGACAAACCACATAAAGCAATGGAGAGGAATATTCCATCAAAAAAAACAAAGGTATCTAATAGCATGATAAGTTCATGAACCACAAGAAAGACAACTTGGCTCACGTGGCTGATAAATAAGGTAGAAAGTGGGAAGACTTGTGGTCACAGGTTGGAGACTGAGGGTTTATAAATCATGGGAAGTAGTTAGGGTTCTATTCTGAATGTGATGAAAGGCCATGGAGGGAATCTTAATAAAAGAAATAACATCATTTATGTATGTTTTTTAAAATGTGAGGTATGGAAATATGACTTTAAGATTGGCAGCATTGTTTTAGTTCAGTATGCAAAATAAGAATTGTCTCTATTATATAATCACAAGCTGTTGGTAATGGTAAGGAGTCTATTGATAAATTTACTCCCCAAATGATCCAATCATTCGTGTTCATCCATCTAATAGGCTGGTGTCTTGGATGCTGCAGAAAGCATGGTGACCAGTGACCAGGATATCACAGTAATCTAGGAGAGAGAAGGTGAGACAGTGGGTAATATGATCTCTGATTACAGGAGAATTAGAAAAAAAGATCAATCCTGAAAGATAACTAGAAAATCCCAAAATGTTTTAAAATTAAGCAATGCATTCTAAAAAAATTAAAAATGAGTGGAAGAAGAAACCACCATAGAAATCAGATTGTATTTTGAGCTACATGTAAGATACAATTAAAAATGTGCTTAGGAAGAAAGGTCTTGTCACAACTTCAGATCCTGCAAAAATTTAAAAAGAGGGCAATGAGTTTAACTGTGTCCCCTCCAAAATCACATTTAAACCTTAGCCTTCAGTAGCTGTGAATGTGCTTTTATTTGAGGATAGGGTCTTTGCAAATGTAATTATGTTAAGATGAGGTTGTACTTGATTAAGGTGAGCCCTAATTCAGTGTAACTGGTGTCCTGATAAGGAAAAGGAAACCTGAGAACACAGAAGAGAGACACTGGAAAGAAAGACATGAGTCAGTGGGGGCAGAGATCGCAACTTCAAACCAAGGGACTCTAAGGATTGACAGAAACTACCAGAAAGTAGGAAGACAGAAGGATACATGATCCTGCTGACCCCTTGATTTTAGACTTTGAATCTCCAGAACAGAGAGAGAATAAATTTCTGTTCTTTCATCAAAAAAATGTCTTGAAATTAAACATTTTTCAGGCCACTGGAAATTAACCAAAGATATACAACCATCTTTGTTCATAAAAATGTCTGAAACTCTGTTCAAGTCCTTTGCCCATTTTTTTAATTGGGTTGCTTGTCTTCTTAGAATGGAGTCATGTGAGTTCTTTTTATATTTTGGAGATTAAACCCTTGTCTGGGGTATCATTGGCAAATATGTTTTCCCGTATGGTTGGTTCTCTTTTTATTTTAATACTGTTTTCTCTAGCCATGCAGAAGCTGTTATTTTGATGAGATTCCATTTGTTTTTTCTTCCCTTTATGTCTCTTGCTCTGGGGAACATATCAGTGAAAATATTGCTGCATGAAATATCTGAGATTTTCCTGCCTGTACTTGAACATCAATTAAAGCAAACAAACAAATAAATAAATAAGTAAATAAATGAAGTCTGAAACTTCATAAGGGCAGGGAACTTTGCAGCATTTTAATTTTGCCCTGTCACCACCCCCAACCTTTCAGCTCTGCAGTATCCTCAGAAATGAGCCCCTTACAACTACAGTAACTGAGTAACAGGCAGCAAAGAGGGCAGAATGGAGTTCAATCTCTGCAAAAAGCCCTTTTATCAGCAAACTTTCACTCTTTGACGTATCTCTCAGCTCCATGGAAACACCCCTTTGCCAAACTTCTCATTATGGGCCTGCCTCAGATCTCCTTCAGCTGGAAAATCTTTATGAAACCACGGGCATTTGTCAAAAGCAATGCGTAACAATTGTTCAAACCATATCTGCCTCAAGTGGCAAAACTAGTTGTAACAAAAGAGGTTGCCAAAACCCATAAATGAAAATCTAATGAATCGGGTGTCCCTATGGGGCTTTTCAAACCTCCAACACATTTCTGAGTAACTAGGAGGCCACAAGGATGTGCGGAGCTGTGGTCATGTCAAGGGAAGACCTGAATCTCTCAAATCTGGCTGATGTTGAGGTCATCCCATGAACCACAGGTTAAGACAGAGCTGTAAGCTGCTAGATGCTGGCAGGCAAGAACCAACACATACACAGAAAAGGAAAACGGTGGAAGATTATTGGGTCAGGGCTGAGCTGTCGTCTGAGTGACCATAAATGAAGGGGGACACATTTGAGAGAATCAGTTTGGGAAGGTCACTCATCAAACTAATATCAATGATTAGTGTATCACTTATTTTATGTCTTCATTTCTAAAAGAATGAATATAAATATTTCTTAATTAGTTGATTTAAAAAAGAGAGTGGGAGAAAAAACACAAAAGGTAGATAATGAGGAGAAACAAAATGAGGCAACCGGGGAGTAAGAGTAAAGCTACATGGGCGCTATCATCCCACAGAAGGAAGGGTGGGGAGGAGAAAGGAATCATCAAATACACGAACGAAGCTGACAAGTCAGAACGGAGGCGTGGGAGAAGAGGTTGCGAAGGGACAACAAATGGCCTGGAAACCTTGAGTTTCTTAAAACGACTGGAGTCATAAAGAAACATGCCGGAGATGGGAAGGCTTCATTGGAAAGAGCTTTAAATAAACTGATATTAAGGCTTCTCAATAAATAGTGTACATAATTAAATTCATTTTCATCCTGACAAGAGATTTTTCCTAGAGTCTCACACAGCACTTAATAGTTTTTAATGGTGATCCCACGATAGAGTCTAAAAGGAACTGACTTCTGAAGAGGACTTTTTTAAAGGTTATACAGAAGCATATCCATCAGTTCTACATAGCATGTCTAGCTGGGACAAAGAAAATCACATAAGGGAATTTCAACAAAGAGAAATTATTACAGGGAATTATTTCCATAAATGCTGGGGAGCTAAGTGAACAAAAATACAATGGAATCAGCTCAGGCATAATAACTGGAGGAAACCTTCCCATAGGGCTGAGGGACCTCAGGGGTTGGGTACAGATGGTCACACCTGTGGGGTTGGTACTGAGAACCCTGGGAAGGAGCTTGGAAAAGACAGTCCTCAAACACAACGTGACTCAGCTCATTCTGGGAGTGAGGAAGGAAGCTACAGGCAGGAGAAATGGCTTTGGTGAAAATGAAGGGCAGTTACAAAACTACATTGACAGAAACCACAAATAAAACATGACGAGGGAAATCCTTTCTCTCACATTCCTGAAAGATAATAGCTTAATAACCTGTATAATGTGCAGTTTAATAACATACTGAATATTATTTCATGCATGTTGACATATAAATATTAATTTAGAAGTAATAAATAAAATATTTTTCATTAGGCACGAGTATGTAAATAACCAAAGTTACATTTATAAAAATTATCTTAAAGTTATTATAGAAATTTTAGTAAGCACTCATTTATGCAAAAATAATCAGAAAATTGGGCCTTCTGGTTAACTGAACATTCTTGTTCATTGACATTTGTCAAATGTATCGTATACGTGGGTGAACAGTGTTTAAAGAACTAGAACAAAGTAGCATGCAGTTCACATCAGAATTATAACTCCCAGGCCCTTCCTAGCTTTATGTTTCTGACTCTCTTCAGAATATACAAGTGTTCACACATTAATTAAAGTATGTCATTGATTCAAATTAATCAACAACTAATTATAGTTGTATAACATTTAGGAATGGAATGTGAAGCTAATAAAACTGAATTGTTATCGACTCTTGGACACAGCATGGAGTTAGATTATATAACTATATTTCTGAAGTCAAATTAAACTGAGCTGCAAAATGTTATGGGGTGAAAAATAATTCTATATTTTCAGTTGTTGATTTTCTGGGTTAATGAATGCACACACTATCATATTTTAATATAATGATAGTGCTCTCACTCAGAGAGATACATTTTTCAGATATAATTATTATTTTTCTCTACATCTACATGCTTTAGCATTATATTCTTATTTCTCTTTTGAATTTATTTATCTCCCAGTAGTCTTTTGGGATATAATGGGAGTGAACAATCAAAAGTTTCATATTTGTACCAGGAAAACTACTTTACAGTAAACTTATTAAAGAGAGAACATATCATTCTTTGTTTTCTCTCAATTGTCACTAACTACCAACTAGTACAGAGGATTTCCACAACTAAAACAGCTAATTAATGTTTGTTCTAGGCATTTAACCAAGACATTCCTACTCTAGAGCTTTCTTCATATGCTAGCTGCTGTGCACACACAATCTCGGTTAATCATCCACAGACCTAGGAATTACATATTGTTATTCCAAATTTTACAAATGAGAAGACTGAACTGTGTCTATAGTTCAAGAGCTGTGAGCTGACATCCATAACCAATTCCATCCAGATATAAAACTCTTTCTGGCCCACCCCTACCAGCCCTACCCTGAATATGTGAGCCCATTTTTTCAGAGCGATTATATTTACACTCTGGAGAAGGATAGCTCTCATTTCAAGGGCAGTTAAAGAAAATCCTCCTGCCAAAAATCATATGGCTGATACAATTCAATTTTGATTCAGTGGAGAGGCAATCTCTGTTCCTGCAGAAACTTGCTGTAAGGATGGGGTGGCTTTTCTGCCCGGTTTGATTGTACAGTCACGATGGTAGTGTTTTAACCGTAATAGAAGTTTATTACTGTCTGGCATAAACATTTAAGGAAGGAAGTTCAGGTTTGCAATGGAGTCTTTGCTCTGAGAAGGCGCCAGGGACGAGGGCCACTTGCAGAGTTTGCCGCGTCCTGTGCTAACTCCAGTCTCATGTTATTAACCTCCTAGTTATCCGGCTCCAGCCCCGATCTCTTCCACCAGGAAGGTGGGAGATATAACTAAGAACAGGCAGGAGCCTTCCATTACCAGAGAAGGGTTAGGGAAGCCGCCACAGGATTTCATCTGATTACAACCCATCGGTCCGGAGTGTGCGAGAAGAGAAGAGTAAACTATGTGGGGAGCAACCACGTGTATAGCCCTTTATTCTATTACCAGAGAGGATGTTAAAACAAACAGTGAGAAAAAGCAGTGGTCTGTGCGCAACGTTCCAAAATAGCACCACGCACAGCTCCAAGTTCTGCACATTCAAATTATCGCACTGAAGGCTCTTTGGTGAAATGAAAGTGTTGGAACGATAAATCATTAATTAGGAGGGCAAGTTTTGAAGTAATCCTAACTGTTTTGTCATATACACAAAAAACCAAAGATGAGGATTTAATAGTTTACAGGGTATTATTAAAGTAAATTATTTCAAAGAAATAAAATTCTGGAAATAAAGGGTCACAGTAATATAGAAATTAAAAACTCTGGCTTCTGAAGCATGTTTCCTGTCTTTGGAACCTGACTCAGATACTCCCTGGCTGTACATCTCTGGTCATTTTATCTAACCTCCTTTTCCTCAGTCCTCTCATGTGTAAAAAGGAGATAATACTATTTATCTCATAAAGTTGTTATGAGGGTTAAATATGTTAATATATGCAAATGTATTAAAATCATGCATGGCATATTATAATTCAATAAATATTGGTTAATATATATTTAACAGTTTAATTATTTTTTGTTTATCAGCCTTTTAAATACATTATATTTAATGTTTTATTTTAACAAAATTCATCTATAAAATATATGAAATACAGTCTGAAGTACAGAGGACATTTTGAGAAATAAAGCAAAAAATCTTCATCTTCAATATTTTTCCTACATAGAAGATACTAATAATCTTCTATGGCTAATATTTAGGGTGAAAATGCACTATTTCTATAACTTTTCAAGGTGCTGGAGGACATGGGAACATGTGGGTGCTTAAATCAGAACACAGCAACATTAATACAATCTGATTCCCTCATACAGCATTTGCCATGGGGAATTGGTCTGAGTCCAAGATTTTGGAAATGGTATTGCAAATGCTATTAGAGGTTAGGATAACACCATATACGGTAATTTACATCAATGGCTGCATGTTAAAAAATACCTACCATGGAAACCCAGCATCTGACTTAGAATTTAAGAGAAAGTAAAATTAAGAAACAACACCATAAATTCTGAAATGTAAATAGATTAAAAAGTCTGGGAAAACTAGAGCTCTTTATGGTTAATGAGCCTGTAATTCCACATTACTTATGTAGTTCAAGTTTTTTCAAAGACAGTAGAAGATATAATAGTAATCTGTGAGCCATCTGATTTTATCACAAACATCAGTTTTTTTTTTATAAATTGAAATAATGATCTCAATTTTATCTTCATCCTAAAGTATAATATTATGTAAAAGCTTTCCTCTCCCTCCTTGTTTGGTTACTTTATAGTAAACTTATGCTTTTATAGTCAAGATATGTCATAAACTATTTTAGATTACAAAATGGAGAACTTATAATTAATTGTGTATATCTGTAAATAGAAATTGAGGGTGTGCAGCTAACTATGGATGTAAACTAAGGATAAATCAGGCTAAAGAAACAACAGCCCCCTCAGTGATCAGAGAAATTGAACCTGAAACCATTTTTTGTCTGGAACTACTCAGAGTACATCAGCTCTGTGAAGCAGGTAGGTGTATGTCTACAAAATTATTCTCTCAGCACCCAGCAATCTGGGAACTGCCTCCACAAACTGAGCCCTGAATTCAGGCTGTGAAATCAGCCCATTTAAATCATCTCTCCTCATTCTCTTTCTTTGCTGAGTAGATATTTTCTTCTTGTCTCTTAAATAAGCCAAACTCTATAACTCCTAGTTTTTAATTGTTTAATGGAGGCTTTTAACAAGAAAGCTGCCTCCAATTGGAAACATAGGAATGTTGAAGAGCTGGCAGGTTGAGGCTCTTTTCTCAGTTACTTACTGGTGCTATCTTTTAAGCAAATAATTGGATAACACTTTTCTTTCCTCCAAAAGAGTCTCTGAATGTTTACAGTGACACTACCCGTGGAAGCAGTGGCTATCAACAGTTACGTACCATGTGAAGATGCCACCGGGAAGTCCTGTGTCACACTTCGGGAAACTAGTGTTAGTGGGCATGCAGATGCAGAAAACTAATTTGTGCATTGCAGCAAAATTTGCAAAGGAATGTTTTAAAAAAGCAAAGAGCTAGATTTCCAGAATATCATCTGTAAGACGTGGACAAACCTAGTCATTCTGTGAAAAATGAACCCTCTTGAGAAAGGTTTTGTTTTTGCATCTGTTTCAGGCAAAAATTTTCTTCTGCCCCTAACGTGCATTACATGCAATGGAGAATAAAAATCACTTTGCACAAGGTAGAAAAACTAGTGTTGGTGAGAGTCTTCCTATGCCTCACAAGTAGACCTTTCAGCAGGGCCATAGAAAGCTAAGAGTACTATCGTTAACTAAACACTATATCAGGATTCTTTACGTAATCATCAAAAGCCAAAAGCTAAGTAAACACCCTAAAGTACACTAGCAATAGAACGCTGTATTAAAAAATTTCCAAGCACTTTGGACAAATGAGCAAAGAAAACACGAGGATCCTTAACTTAAAAATGTATTTCTGGTTAAAAACAATGAGCATGATACTATCTTTGTTTCTGTTACAAGCAAACACAACAGTGATATTTGGTGTAGACTGTCAAATAAGACACAGCCTGACTTATCTTGCAAGTGCATGTTTTTGGCATAAGATTTTTGTCAGGTTGAGGAAAATCACTTCCTAAACTGATGGTCGGAAGATGATTTTATATTACTCAATCTATACATGAAGAAAAAAGTATTCTCCATAAAACATTTCAATTGTAGTTAGAAAGATGACTCCTATCCTCAAATTACCACCTTACTGAATATTAGTTTTAATTTTCAAGTGTAAATCCTAAATAAAATTATTACTTAGAACTACTTATTTTTTTTCTTGTGAGGATGGAAATGCTTCATTGTGATAAGGTCAAGGAGACCCCTAATAAACTAAGAATTAAAATTGACAGTTGCTTCCCAAGGATTAAGACTTTCTGAACCACCTTGAAAAAACAATTTATCCATAATTTCCATTGCAAAACCCCTTGACAGGATACCAAATGCCACTGGGAAAATCAAGGATAATCTTCCCATGATGCTATCTTTAATGAACATACCTGCAAAGTCAATTTTGCTTATTGCTTGCCTACAGGTTTGCTACATAAGGTGGTATTCACTATCTCTAACACCCTGGGCCTGGATATGTTTGGGGGCTATTATTCATCACAATATACCAATCATATGTTTACACTGGCAGATCACTTAGTACTTCTATTCTTGCAGCTAAACTTCTTATTCTCCCTAGAGTAAACAATAAAAACACACAAAAAAGTAACCATTAAAGTAGATGGAATGACAAACTTAGAACCCAAAAGCGTTCAGGTAACCCAAGCAACAGTGGCAGACAATGAAGAATAAACAAATACAGAACAGAATGAATAATTTATAAATATGTAGAAATAATGCATGGATTTTAAATCACAAAATTAAATTATATGTAACTGGCCTATACACATCAATGAAAAAGACAGAAATTGTCAGAATAAAAATAAAAGTAATGCAGAAATGCATGCTTCCAATTGATGCATTTTATTTTATTTTTTAACTAGATTTTTTTAATGTTGCATTTATCGAGGTGACATAGGCTAATAAAATACCAGTTTCAAGTGTACAGCTTTATAGTACGTCATGTGTATACTGTATTAGTGTTCAGCACACAAAGTCATGTCTCATTCTGTACCATTTACCATCCTTTACCCTCTTCTGCCTTCACCCCTCCCCTTCCCTACTGTTGTCTGTACCCAGGAGTCTTTCTCTCCTTTCCTTTACTTAATCCCTTCACCCTTGTCACTCAGCCTCCAACCCCCTCTACTGTGACAGCTGTCCGTCCGTTCTCTGTAACTATGAGTCTGTCTCCAGTTGTTTATTTTGTTCATGATGATGCATTTTAAATATAAAGACGGAAAAAATTAAGAGAAAATTATGAAAAAAAGGTATAGCTTGCAAACACCAAACTCAAAGAGTTGATGCATCACCATTAGCTTCAGCAAAGCTAGAGATCAGGACAAAAAGTATTACTAGGAATAAGAGGGTCACTTCATAAAGATAAAATGGTCAATTGAATATTCTTAAATGTGTGCTAAATAACAGAGCTTCAAAATTCATAAAGGCAGAGTGACAGCACTTAAAGTGGAAAAAGGAATTACTCTATAATCATAGAGGAACATTTGTCAGTAATTGAAAAGGCAAGTAAAATATGTAATGATGTAAAATATTTGGCCAACACAATTGACTCAATTGATCTAATTAATATTCATAAAACACTACAGAGGAATAAGAAAAGTTCCAGGCCATGAAACAACCAAATAAATTTCAAAATTCTGAAATCCTACAGAGTATCTACTGTCATATCAACAAAATTATACTAGAAAGCAAAATAATCTTAGTTATTCCCCCAAATATTTGGAAATCAGACAGTATTCTACTATGCAGCCTATTAGTTAAGTAATAAATCACAAAGGAAAGTAGAAAATATTTCCAACTAAGTAAGAGTAAAGTATAACACAACAAAACTGTGGATGAAACTAAATCTGTATATAGAGGAAAAATGCATATTTTAAGTGCTTATAAAGGAATGAAGGTTTAAAATCTATGAGCTAGGTTTTCAACATAAGATGCTACAGAGCAAATTAAAGAAGCTAGAAGACTACATTATAAAACATATAAGTACAAATTAAACTTAAATTAATTAGGAGAAAGAGAAATAACAGCAAAAATCAAAAAAGAACAAAAATCAATGACCAAAGTTAAGACTTTAAATGATTAATAGAATTGATAGACACACCGCAAGACTGATAAAAAATATTTTAACATCAAAAATAAAAGAGGAAGCATTACTATATATTCCATAATTAGCAAATGTATAAAAACAGGTACTATGAATAAGATTATAACAATGTTTGAGAAATTAGAAGATAATAGACAATTACTTAAAAATCACAACTGGCCGAAACTATTGGAAAAAAAAAGAAATTTTGAATCTCCCTATACCTTATTGAAAAATAACCTCCTTAGTAAAAATCTCCCTAAAAAGAAGCTCGGATGGCTTTACTGACAAAATCTTCCAAATATTTAAACAAAGTCATTGATTAACTATGAGAGAATGGTTCCTAATTCATTCAATCCTGTTATCAAAACCTTATAAAAACACTACTAAAAAAGAAAATTATAGATTAATATCCTTTATGGATTTAGATGCAAAAATTCTGAAGAAATATTAGCACACTGAGTCTAGTAATACATAAAAGATCAACAACATAACAGCAGGGTTTAAACACAAAAATAAAGGGTGGATTTAATGTCTAAAAACCAATCCATGTAAATTGCCATATTAAAAAATCTGAACAAAAATGCATTCTCTACATAAATAAAAAAAACAGAACTTGCCATCTACCAACATTAAATATATATATATTTGGATAAAACCTTTCAGCAAATCAGAAGTAAAGAGGACTCCTCTTCATTAATGGTGAGACACTGAGTGTTTTGTCCTTACAAATGGTACTACTGTCCTTTCAGCTTATGCTTTGAGAGCCTTGCATGTGCAAAAATACAATAGAAAAAAAAAGAGAGAACTTAAAAAGATTGGAAAAGAAGAAGTGTAAATCTGTTTATCTGCAAATGCTATCAGAGTTTACAATGTAAAAAATAAACATGAACAATAAGAAAGAAGCACTATGAGTAAGTGAATACAGTTGGCAACAGGATGTAAGGTCAGCAAGATGCATCTTCAATATAGAAGCTGAAACTAAAAATCTAGAATAAAAACTAGTAGGGTATGTTCATAAGCCTAGGTCAGTAAAAGTTTCCTAGGACAAAATTAAGCGTATCTAAAAGGCAAAAATAATTAATTAGTTATCATCAACATTAAAAATGTCCTGCTTATGATACAGGGTGCAGCAAGGGGGGCCCCCAAAAAAAGATTTGGAAAGGTGTCCAGAATTCAAAGTGTATAGAAATATTGGAGAGACATATAAGATGTCCTCACCGCCCCCCCCCCCAGGGGGAAGGGATGAATGGAGCCAGGGCCATTGAGAGCTATTTTGCATAGCAACAGTTTTGGAGCTAACCTCTGGAGGAATGGTTATTTAACATATCTATAACCTTTAACTGGTTTCATAGATATGTTAACTAGCGGTGGCCAAGTTTGGAGCCAGGGAGAAGGAACTAGCAGGGACTCAGGATGGAACTAGGAGGACTCAAGATGGAAACTAGGGTCTGGGCTCCGGAGTGAGAAGGCTTGTGTGGGAGCTTGGAAAAGACTGGCTCCAGGACACGAAGGGTCCCCGCTTGGCCAGATGGAGGGAGAGCCACGCGGTTTCAGCAGAGTGAGGACCCCCCTGTTGGTGAGGTGAAAGAGGGAGCCACGTGGTTTTGGCAGGGTGTGGACCCCCTCTTTCCCAGGTGAAAGGGAAAAAAACCACGCAGCTTTGCCAGAATGGAGATCCCTGCAGCCAGGTGAAGAAGACAGCCACATGCTTTTGGTGGAGTGCGGACTCCTGCAGCTTTGGTAGAAGAGGCCCACGCGGCTTTGGGGTGCCCCCCTTTGGCTGCGGGGCCTGAAAAGCAAGAGAGACTTTGACTGGAACTGGGTACAAAGGACTCTTGCCAGTGGACCATGAGAGGGTACCACAGTACTTTGGATTAACTCGAGATCCTGCACAGTGACACAGCTGACGGTGCCAGCGGCCTGCAACACAGACCTGTGCTCTTTTCCTGATTTACGGTACCTGGAGTTGGGACAGTGGGAGAAGGGAGCGCTGTGTGGGTGTAGGTGTACAACCTAAAGGACTTTAATATTTTAGTGGAGGCATTAGGCCTGAATAGCATTAAATAAACATTTTGTTTCCTTTTCACAAATCTCTGGCATTAAGAGATGTCTTTCCAATTGGCGGCGGACAGAAGGGCCCAGTAGATTTTAGTATTCTGGTTTTTGGGAGGGGCCCCTGTTGTATAGCAGTTTTGGGCATCCCTAGGTGGGCCAAATATTGTATTGCCCCTCCCTCAGACCACCTCCTGTTGTTCGGTAACACTTATAAAGATAACCTTTTAAGAAAATGAAAGAATAAACCGATAACTGCAAAAGGAATATCCCTGGAGGGTAGGGAAGAGAGAGCAACAAAATTGGGACAACTGTAATAGAAGAAAAATTTTTAAAAAAGGAAAAAGGATTTGAGTAAGGTGTATGTTAATTTTCTTTCAATTCTAACTATGTTAGAGTGTCAAAGGTCTTTCATAATTTGCAAGGTCACACATTTCGACAGAGGGAGTGAAGGACTCAGGTCTTTTGAGTCATATTTCAGAGTTTCCTCTATGTTGATCACTTATTATTGAGAGTGTAAAAATAAGACCTCGATTTACTTTATTATTTTCTTTTATGCTTGGAATAAAAAAAATCTGTTTAAAAATAAGAAAGAAAAAGTATTCCCTAACAAAGAACTTTTATAGAAAGACATCAATGTTAGTTTGGTTGTGTACCAATTAGAACTCTCATATACTACTAGTGGGTATGTAAAATCATTCCAGTACTTTGAAATACTATTTATCATTACAAAGTAAAAATACATTTTTAATGAATCTACCTATATGAGGTAAAACACATTTATCTATAAAAACATGTACACCATTACTGTTAATTTTATCCATATTTATCTAACCAAAAGAGATTGGGGGGAAAAAAACAAAATGACCTTAAACTATGAAATTAATAAATACATTGTGATAAATTCATTTACTGAAAAAATAATTAACAATAAAAAGAATCATTTATTAGTTAATAAGACAAATGCAACAGCATCAAAATATAATTTTCAAAAGAAGAAGCCAAACACAAAAGAGTACATATTGTATATTTGCATTTAGTTGATGATATTATACATCTATTAACCTAATCTATGAAAATCAAAATCAAAAGAATAGTGTCTGTCTGTGGTGGAAGAAGTTGGACTGAAGAACATGAAAAAAACTTTCTGAGATGATCAAAATATTCTAAATATTGATTTGTGTTAGTTACATGTAAAAACAGATTATTAAAACTTATTAAACTTCTTGCAATATGCATTATTTTATATAAACTTTAGCCCAATTAAAAAGAGTTTAGAGGTAAGGAACAACTGGCAAATAATAAACTGAATAATTACCACATGATCAACAACCTACTCTTAGTAGCTCTCCATGTGAATTGAAAACTTGCGTTCACACAAAATTTGTATACAACGCTCTATACTAATTTTATTTAAAATCACTAAAACCTGGAGACAACCCAAATATCCTTCAGCAAATGAATGGACAAACACACTGGATAACATCCATATAATTGAATGCAACTCGGCAGTAAAAAAAAAGAATAAATTATCGGTTCATGTAAAAATATGAATAAATTTTAAATGCATTTTTGTTAAGTAAAAGAAGCCATCTTCCCAAGGCTATATATTGTATGATTGCAGTTATACGATATTCCGGAATAAGCACAGCGGTAGGGATGGAGAACAGATCAATGGTGGTGAAGGGGAAGGAGCAGAGGGAAAAGCTGTCCATGAAAGGCGGCAGGGAGAAGGACTTGCAGATAATAGAATTATTTCGTATAGTAACATGTAGTGAATAATTGACTATGTATTTGTCAAAACTTCAAAGACTCGGTTCCTACAGAGTGAATTTTCCAACATTCGTATTCAAAAACAAAAACATGGTGTCAGAATGGAATGTAGACTGTAGAAGAGGACTTTCATTGTTTTACAAATAGAGTGATTGTCACCGCCTTCAAGGGAGTAAAGGAGCTGACAAACATACTTCGGAAAACACTGTTTTGACTTCAGATCGCAAATATAAGTGCAAAAAGAACCATACAAAAACACTAGTTAGTAAATTTCTTCCACATAGGGATATAGTTTAGCAATTCTGAAATTACATGTGTACTGACTAGGATTGAACAAATAATTAAATACATTGTAGATAATTAGAACACACTTTTATACTGTTGGAGAAAGAAATTTCAAAGAGGCCAGAAGGAACGAAATATATAGTTAGAGCCCTGGCTGGATTGACCATGGGCTGCGAACCAAAGGGTTGCCAGTTCAATTCCCAGTCAGGGCACATGCCTGGGTTGTGGGCCAGGTCCCAGTATGGGGCGCACGAGAAGCAACCGCACATTGATGATTCTCTCCTCCTCTTTCTCCTTCTCTTCCCCTCTCTCTAAAAATAAATAGATAGATATAGATATAGTTATATCAGCATGATCTCAAGTTTTGTTTCATTTTGGGTGTGTGTGTTTATTATATATGTTTCACATCTATATACACATACACAGATTGCTATTGAAATAAATATGGAAATATATGTATATGTGGGTTAGTACACATAGGTATATTTCCCAGCTCTATCTACTGAGCAGGCCTAGAAGTGATGATGCCCAGCAGTAATAAGCAAACCTCGCCCCAAGGTCATTTGAGTCTCTGTCAACGAGACTCAAATTCTCCTAGGCCGTCTGGATTTTAGACCTTGTAGTTAGTTTTTGTTTATAGTTCCCTCATCCAAAATGCCTTCCTTAATTAGTCTCACACCACAGCCTGAAATCGGTATACCCTACTTTCACTTAATTGACTATGCTACATTATAACCGGGTATCTGTGGCAATTCTCCCCAGATTAGAGGGTTATAGTAATGATGGAAGAAATTCTGTTTTATCATTGTATCCATAAACCTTAGTATAGACTAGTTGCTAAAATATGCATTCATCAAATTATACCATTCTATGTTTTTATACCTTTCGCAGAAACACAAACTAGGATTGTAAGTCAAAAATCTTTTATTTTAGGCAGTATTAGTGGAAAAATAAAACTACCATGCTTCTTGTGACTCAAGGGGTCTGTGAAATAATGATTGTTTTTTAATTAAAAGCTAATGGTGTGTATATTTAATTATTTTGGTTAATCAAAAATAACATTCCTAAAAATGTGAGTTTGGGCTCTACTGTTGCAAAACTTTCCTCACTTAATAAAATTACTGACTTCCAAATATAGTTGGGTTGCTTTGTCATAACTAAAATCACTTCATAGTATAATTATATGCTCTCCATTAGTGATTACGAATTTTACATATTAAATTATATAAGAACAGATATTATTTTTGTTATACTCATGGTAATAATTATCATTGATAGACAATTATAGCTATTAATGCTACTAATAATTTGGTAATATATATCTTAGGCACTTTGCTAAGTACTTTATATATAGTATCTCAACTAGTGTTTACCAGAAATCTATAAAATAGGCTTTATTACTTTTTATTGGTTATTAGTAAGCGGAGATGCAGAAAAGAAAAGAGGCTCAGGAGGAGTAGAAGTGGCTAAGTGCTTAAAATGCCTTTTAAACTATAGAATATGTTAAGTCATTTGAACTCCTACCCACCAAGTAAACATCTGTTTCATGTGACCTCTACCAGCACAGGGGCTCACCTTGTTTGAGTTCTGTCATATAACAAAATTGTTCTAAAACAATAGCTTACTTTTTAGTAACCATTTACAATGTTCAATATGCTTTAATAAACATTGCCACTTTACAACCTTGAGGGAGTTAAGGTATGGCTCTGTCTCTACATTTTATGACTTAATATGACTAGTCAAGGTCACAAGCCAACCCATATGTTCTGACTGGCAGACACCATGTATTCCCCCTCTGGTTTCCCTGTTTCTTTAGAAAACAATACCTTTATTCCGTCTTCATGGTATTAACACTTGGACTCTCTGAGAGAAATCAGTTCACTCTACATATTTTCATGACATACTCTCCTTCCTCGCTGCAATCAGGTCATCATGCACCAACCCCTTTCCAATATACCTGTTAATATTCATCACCCCCTGTGACCTTACTCTTCACAGAAGTTTTCTTTATAGAAGTTGTGGGGGAGAAACAAACCTTCCTTTGTCCTCATGGTTCTTCTGGCTGGTCTAAGAATCAAACAGGTGTGAAACAGCTTACCAAGAGAAAACAACCAAATTTAATAAATGGATATATATATATGGTGACCATGCATACACCAGAAAGTCAGAGACCCCCTGTGAAGGAGGGAGGAGAGGTTCGGAGAGAAAAAGAGAACAAGAGTCTGTAAGACATCCTGAGCTAGGAGTGAGGCAAGATGCCTTGAGGGCTTCAAAAGGTCGCTGTAGGATTTTAAGAAGAGCAGACCTTTAGCAAATGGAAGTTGACCCTGCCCTATAGATAGGTCAAAAGAAGTTATCTCTGATAAGCTCCTATGGGCAATGCCTCTAATTCAAATTCTCTTAGGTAGTTAGAGTGAGAGGCAGAAGTTGATCTTGAGCCTGCTGATAGAGTTGCCTTTAGCTCAAAGCAATCTGCATACTACAAGGGCCCATCATAAGGTAACTCACTCAAAGCTCAACCAAAATAGTATCTAGCAAATTTTACGTGTTCATGAAAATTTGGTAATTATAATAAATAATTTTTCTTCACACCCATCTATCATTATCTGCAGGTTTATTTTCAGTTGAATGAACAGTTTAAGACTATCCTGAATGTTTTCTGTATTTTATACTATGGTAGCATTTTGATTAGCCATACCAAGCCTTTGTAATCACAAACTATATATTATAATGAACTAGTAGCTCATAAATTAATTTATAATGTCAGCATGATGGCAAAGCAATGGCTGCTTCTATTTACTTTTTATCTATTAAGTTAGTCACATCTATTGATATTTTAGCTCCCTAAAATTTTCTAAGTGAATAATTTTTTAAATATTAGAATGTCAATCTTGAAAAGTTAGATCATAATACTAATATCAACATCAGCCTAACCTATTATTTTATTTTTTTCTATAGATTAATTAATTGATGGAGTTTGAGCTCTGCATGGTTTAAAGAGTGACTAGGTAATGCTGGATAGTATGTTGAGAATTACAGAAATCGGTATATAGAAAGGATAGAAGACCTCTGGGTAAGACATCAAGAGGAATAAGTATGAACTAAGTATCTGCAGGGCTTAAAATAATTTCAGCATGTAGTTCTATTCAAATATGTTTTCAACAATAAAAGGGCAAAGTTTTCAGGAACAGCCAGGTGATTATTTTGTTTGTCCTTATCTATTGGGAAAAAAATTTAAATAGCAAACAAAAAAATAATAAAATCCATCTCTGTAGATTCCTAGTACTCTCAACAGACTTACAGGAACCACTTCCTAGAACACTTTATCTTTGTTTCTCTCTTTACAGAGTAAACAATACATATCTACATTGCATTGAGGCAATCAAGTGGTTTTAAAATTCTTTATTGATCAGTAAAATTTATTATTCAACTTAATTTTATTTACAAACTTTAAATTTTATGCCAGCCGGCTGGCTACCTCATTGTGAATTATGTGATATCTCACTTATACTAATAAGACAGTGTCAGTGATTTATTGTAGACAGTATTTTCCAAGAAAGAATGGAATAGAATAAATTGGTGATAATGTGACATCATCAACACCATCGCTCACAAAAAAATGTGTCCTGGGCTTATTTGCACATGCTGTTTTGGAGAGCACCTCCTAAAACACCTTATCCAGTGAATAAATCATCAGCTAGATGACAGAGTCTTCCCGAAAACAATCAACTTTAAAACAAATAGTGAAATATACAGTGATACTAGAAAAATGCTTGCTTTAAAAATTCAGGATATTATGGGAAGCCAAAGTAGACATTCAAGATTAAGTTCAACATAAAAGCATGCACTATACTTAAGAGTGATACTTATCAGAGAGCTCTTACTCTTCTAAAATGCTTTTGCATTTACTAGAAATAAAGTAGAGCAGAGTGGTAACTTTTTTCAAAGTCCTTCATTCATTGAACTCATATTTATACAGAGCCGTGAATTTGGCAAGAGTTCAATGCAAACCTTTTTAAGTAATGTGTCCTTTTTTAAAACTCTAAGGTTTACTTCCCATCTTTTCTCAAACCCATTCCTTTTTTGCTATCTTGGCAAGTCAAATAGCAAAGCTCAAAAGAGAAGAGAAATATCATGGATTTGACCTAGCACTAGATACCGGCCCCAATTCTATTTTCCCTAATGTGAGAGGGTAGGAAAGCATCTGAATAGACTTTTCCCCTTCTTAAAAGTACAATAGTTTTGTCTAGTTAGCCATAAATCAGTTCCAGAGTCTATCAGATCCTTATACAATGCATCTCATATTTTTTTACCCAGGTAATTACTCACATTTGATAGTTTCATTATTTTTTTAAGAATTGCACAAAACTAAATATTAAGGAATTGAAAAGCAAGTCATATCCACTCTGTTCATTATTGATAGAATTTGTACTCTGCAAACATCAATTGTGACACAGATTTTCTAAGCTGGTGTCAAACTGATGTCCTTTCATCATCAAGGTGTTGAAATGCACTACAACTTTTCTACCTCAGGGGCACATTATTTTCTGTGATTTGTAAGTCATTCTCCAGCAACAAGAGTTTGAAAGCCAACATTCCTGCATCACTAATTTCCAGGATCACCAGCACATGCACACAGTGCAAAAAAGAGTGACTCCCATTTTTACCCTGTTTCTGTAAGAACTCAAAATGGTGGCCTTTTTGTTATGGAGAGTGATAGCCATTGTTTGTCCCTACCCAGAAAAATATTTTCTCCTCTTTTTTTCCTTATTAGGAGATTCTCCTCAGCTTCTGTTCCAGCTAGAGGTATAGAAAGAGAGAAGAACAGAAAAGGAAGTGATTTTCTTTCTGATAAAAATAGAAGAGGTGTGAGAAAACTTCCCTCACTGTGTACGTAAAGTGCTCATTCAGTGATGACAAACAATAATTAAAGTTGCTACATTCACTCTTTAGGTCCAGTAGTTTTTTTGGTGGAGTCTATAGGATTATCTATGTACTCCATCATGTCATCTGCAAACAATGAGAATTTTGCTTCCTCCTTTTCAATCTGTATGCCTTTTATTTCTTGTTCTTATCTGATTGCTGTGGCTAGGACTTCCAACACTGTGTTGAATAGGAGTGGTGAACAGACACACAAAACAATGGAACAGAATAGAGAGCCAAAAATAAACCCAAGTCTCTATGGTCAATCAATATTTGACATTGGGAGCAGAAGCATAAAATGGAGTAAAAATAGACTCTTCGACAAATGGTTGAAAAAAATGAAACTTGATCACCAACTTACACTATACACAACAATAAATTCAAGGTGAATATAAGACTTAAATATAAGTTGTGACACCATGAAAGTCCTAGAGGAAAACATAGGCAGGTAAATCTCAGACATTCCACACAGCAATATTTTTCACTGATATGTTCCTTAGAGCAAGAGACATAAAAGAAAGAATAAACAAATGGGGCCTCATCAAATTACAAAGCTTCTGCATGGCTAAAGAAAACAGCATTAAAATGAAAAAAGAACCAACCGTATGGGAAAACATATTTGCCAATGATATCTCAGACAAGGGTTTGATCTCCAAAATATAAAAGAACTCACACTACCCCACTCCAGGAAGACAAACAACCATACCAAAAAATGGGCAAAAGATTTGAACAGACACTTCTCCAAAGAGGACATACAGAGGGCCCAGAGACGTATAAAAAGATGCTCAGCATCACTAGCCAACAGAGAGATGCAAATTAAAACCAAAATGAGATATCACTTCACAATGTTGAAAATGGCCATCATAAACAAATCAACAAACAACAAATGTTTGAGAGCTTGTGGAGAAAAGGGAACCCCAGTGCACTTGTTGATAGGATTGCAGACTGGTGCAACCACTGCAGATAACAGTATGGAATTTCCTCAGAAAACTAAAAATGGAACTGTCTTTTGACCCAGCAATTCCACTGCTGGGATTATATCCTAAGAACTCTGAAACACCAATCCAAAATAACCTATCCACCCCAATGTTCATAGAAACACAATACACAATAACCAAGTGCTGGAAGCAACCTAAGTGCCTATCAGTAAATGAATGGATCAAAAAACTATGGTACATTTACACTATGGAATGCTATACAGAAGAAAGAAAGAAGGAGCTCCTACCCTTTGCGACAACATGGATGGAACTGGAAAGCATTATGCTCAGTGAAATAAGCCAGATGATGAAGGACAAATACCATATGGTCTCGCCTTTAACTGGAACCTAATCAACAAAACAAACAAGCAAGCACAATATAACCAGAGACATTGAAATTAAGAACAATCTGACAGTAACCAGAGGGAAGGTGGGAGGGGATAATGGGAGGAAGAGAGGAAGGGTTTTCAGGAACAACTATAAAGGACACATGGACAAAACCAAGGAGGGTGGAAGCAAGGGAGGGAGGTGGGGGTGCCTGAGCTTGTGGGGGAGTGGGGAGGGTAAATGCAGACAACTGTACTTAAAGAACCATAAAATAATTTAAAAAAATTGAAGTTGCTATACCATCCTGTGACCATGTGAAGCCAGCTGAAGTCTGAAATATAAATATATATACATATATCATTTACAAGATATAACCTAATATGGACTGAAGAGCTAATGAGTTTTTAAAATAATACAAAGTTACATAAGGTTAATGCTAAGTTGTATCATTTTTCCATAGAATTATTTATAGGTGAATTCTGTGTATATTATTATTTCTGCAAATCCAAGTAACAGGAATTATTTGAATGAAGTTATAATATTAGTGATGAGACTCCATTTTCCATAGTATTACATAGATATAAATGTAAAATCACGCTTCCCGCCACCTAAGTAAAATTTACTTTATAATTTCATGGATGTGCCATGATATAAACATAACTACATAACTTAGAATAAAACTGTTTGTCCAAAAGACTATGCTAGCATTAATTACTTTTGACAAAAAGAGTATAACATCTCATGAAAAGAAATAAGGGTAGGCTCAAAATAAACTATGAGATTAATTCCATTAATTTTATATCACTGAACATTAATTTCATGACACTTTGTGAAACATTCTCCTGTTTTCTGTGTTATTTATGACAGCATTTTAATAACTAGATAACTTCAAATTAATTACCAAAAATAATGGATCACATGCCTGTCAAAAACTTGAAGTTGAAATAAGATTATACAATTTTTTAAACTAACGCAACACTGTGATTTCCAAATGTTCTTTACTATTGAAAAACACTCTGAAAAGAATCTTAGCAATCAAGTTTATGAATATTTTAGGAAATAGTTTCAGTGTAAATAACATTTAACTGGTTCTTTGTCTTTCCCCATTTTTTTCTTACGACTGTTTTCAGATGGCCAGAGAGTCACCACTGTGACTAGGGTTAACAGGCTTAAATATACCAAGACGTATCACATGGCTTTGAAAAGGAAAGTCAATTTGCTGTGTTGAGAGACCGGTCTGATGTTCTCACTAAGACATTTGGACAGCCGACTGTAGCTGTTCCGTGAATGCATGAGTCGCTTCAGCGCCAAGTCTTCCTTCCTCCAGTCATGGATTAGTGACCTTTGGGCAGCTGCCTGTGGAAGGAGAGAAGATGCATGTGTCTCTGTCTGAAATCCTCTATAGTGATTCTAATTGACTGCAGTGATATCTACCGGTGACAGCGGGGAAAGCTGACAGCTGCAGGCCCTGTTGTTGCAGCCAAAAAGCCACTCTTGTGGAGACCTTAGATGAGTATATTAAGTACTTTTACTAGCTCAGCTGGTGAAGTTACTTTAGCTCATTTGGCATGAGCACCGGCCTGAGAATAGTAAATCAGCTCTTAAAAGTATCTTCCTGTCATCTGAATTGTAAATGTTCAGTGAGCTAATACTAATCCTGCTGTATAAATAGAACTGTCCCTTTAGCACTGTCATGTCATCGAGAAACTTTTTCCTCTCATTTTGCTACCTTTTTCTTTGCTTAACCCTGCTTGCCCTTCTACATAGGGTAAGTGCTTTGGTATGGTGTTAGAACAGCTCAAGATTAGATGTCAGGAAAGAAGACCACACATGAGCAACCCGATGCATTAGCCTGCCGGGTTTACAGAGTTAAATGAATCAGGAGCTAAAACTTTAACTTGTGTGTAGAGAAGAGCAGAGAAGAAAAGGCTGTCAGAAAACTTAGAGCAGAGGAAACATACTGTTTCCCACAAAGTGCAACTGTTTTGAGCTAATATGTTGTCAAACTTTTCTCCAAATTACCTAGTTGTTCGTGTGAAGCTATGGCTTAGATGCCTTAAGGAAATAACAACAGCTCATCATTTCCCATATGCTATGATTCATCACTGGTGCAAACTGTTCCTCTAGGTTATAATGATTTAGTCTGCTTTAGGTTTGACCGAATCCAGAGTTTACATATGTCCTTCATCTCACCATGCATAGAACATCCTCCAAACGCCATCACAGACACCACAGAGAGCCGAAGGCTCAAGTCCAGCTGTTTTTGCAGACTGATCCTTGCCAGAGCCATAAATCTTCAACTTCTCTAGCAAAGAAAGCATGCATTTCAAGTGGAGCTCATTGAATTTTTTCTTTACCTAAAATATTTGACAGAATGGGCTGTGTTTTATTGCCTTTTATATACCCAGTGCCTTGAACATAGGCCAGCAAAAAGAGTAGATGCTTAATAATTCATCGCCACTTTTAAAAATGAATAAATGACATTGATAAGCAGCAACACATTCTTGCCATTCCTGAACTTAATTGGAAAGCAAAATTGGCAAAATCATATTGGGATGGCGTGGTGAAATTTACAAAAATAAAATAATTTTCTTTCCCAAGATGCTCTTCTAAGTACTTGTTTTATCTAATTAAAAATCCTCTAAATACCCGAAAGATTATTAAAATTTCCCTCATTCATCACATTTTAATATTATCAACGTTGCACAAATTACATGGTTTAAGCATTTTTACTAGCTCATGGTTTTGTTTTGGATACATAATATTTTCTCATTAAAACTTCCTTTGCAATTTTCCTCTAAAAACCCATTAATCCCATTTTTTTTAGATATAGATCTTGTTATTGGCCTAATTTAAAATTAATGTGTTTATAATACTTTCTCTTTATAGAAAAAGCAGAGCAAGTCACTTTCTACTGTGATTGATGCAGGTTTACAAAGGAATAAATCAAATCCATTAAAGCATGTAATTATGTACAGTTATACCCTAAGGAAGCAGCCTCATCTTTAAACTGGGTTCAGTTTTATGTTCCCCAAAACCAGCGCCACAGAAGTTTCTCCATTATTGTTCATTTAAAATATTTAAAATATTGCTTAAAGTGCCCTTTTAATTTGCCAAGCCTGAGGCCCTATGGAAACTGTCCCCTGCTAATGCGGAGATCACAAAAAGTGTGATGAGGATAAAAATAAGCAACAGTGGTTACCAGGCCCACTCTGAGCACACCTGCCGTCACTTACGCCAGATGCCACACATTCCAGCCCTTCGCAGCAAAAACACAAACAGACGAGGGATATCTACACATCATAGCATGACGTGTTTAAAAACTATTAGTATTTGGCTTGGGTTTCAGATCTGCTGAAGTGCATAATCACTCAGATTTAACTCTCCTGAGTGGTTTCTCATTGTATCAGCTTAGAATGACACTTGAAGTTAAGATGAAGAAAATCATTCAGGCAACACACCAAATAAAACTGAAATACCACATATGGACAATCCTTGTCGTTTTTAGAATCATGGCTACAGTTTGGATCTCATCTATCATATTATCTGCTAAGTGTTATCATTAACAACCAAAGTTCACACCTGACAGGTTAGGTGAGAATGATGTTAACTATACAGTCCCTGACAATTTATTAATTTTCTAACATCATAGTTATTGGTCGTTAATTCAAATACATGCATTATTCTTCTTAAAGGCTACACAATGTGTGGTGTTTATAGTTTTAAATTTCTTTTTTTTTAAGATTTTATTTATTTATCTTTAGAGGGGAAGGAAGGAGAGAGGGAGAGAAATATCATTGTATGGTTGCCTCTCATTCGTCCCCTGCTGGGAACTGGCCTGCAACCCAGGCATGCGCCCTGACTGGGAATCAAACTGCAATAGTTTAGTTCACAGGCCTGCGCTCAATCCACTGAGCTACACCAGCCAGGGCTATAGTTTTAATTTTCTCAACAGAGACCCAGCTTGAATCTAGAATCCCTTTTATTTCTTTTTGTCACTTTCTGAAGCTCTGAATATGTTACCCAACTACAGACAGAGAAAAGAGCTTTAGTTAAGCACTTATGTAACGTGTAATTGAGCATCTGTATACTATTTGTATTAATAACAAACATATAAATGATAACAATAATAATAAACCTATGCTTATTTTATTTTATGTAAAAACCCATTTAGGACTTTATAAAAAAACAACAGTGCTAATGTTGGGGTCTACAAGGTACTTCCCCAATTTTTGATTTAATCACTTGGGAAAGTTATGCTTAAAAATGTTGTAACAAAAAGTATATCGTCAAATTTGCACAACCTGAAAAAGTCACCTTCTGACAATCCATAATAGCATACAAAACTCGAGAACATAAAGCATTTGCAATAATCCATCATCAAGATGAGTCATTAGGGAGGCATATCGCATCTTTTGGTGCCATATTTTGCAAAGTGTCGCTAGCTTTTTCTCTGCTGAAAAATGTCTCACAGTAAACCAAGAATACATTTTATTTCTCACTTTAAAAATTTACCATAAATTTACTAACAGAAATGTTTTAAGAAGCCCTTCAGTAAAAAAAACTTATTTGATTAGAAAATACCTTTGAGTAATGACACACCTTCAGAAATGCTGCTTTGTGGATATGAAAAAAGCAGAAACAAGATTGAAAAGCACAGTAGAAACAAAGGTTATTATAAAATTAACTGATATCTGAAGGTGCTATTTACTTTAATAAAAACATAAGCTTATTTGATTGAGTTCCAGCCTTCATAGGTACATTAGAATGGTTATACTGACTCGAATGAAAATCAGAGTAATCATATCAATGACTATTATCAAATAGATATTTAAGGAGGTAATCGAGTACCACTTCAAATTATGAAGAAACAAAAATTGTTTTAAAAAGGACATTTTTGAATACATCAACCATATGCCATAAACCCAATTTTAAAAGGCTATGCAAATTAGCAGCTGCAACCAAAGTGTAGTATTATTGCAGTTCTTTTTTTTTATATCACACATAGTGGTTTCATTTGAAAAATTACGATAGAAAATAGCATATACTGAGACTGTGATTATCTTCAAGTATAAAAAAACAATTAACTGAAAAGAGGAGAAATTTGGCATGGGAGAACCCCAACCTGAGAAGGCCACACAAAGTAGTAAAGTGACAGAAAAGTAAGCAGGCAGAAGGCTACCACAACTCCATGGTGCTGAAACTCCAGGGACCCAGCAAGACAGTTCATTACCCACAACACCACAAACAGCAGGAGCCTCAGTGCAGTAACACAGCTTTTTTTAAGCCAGAGTCCCAAAGGGAGACAGAATGGGCCCAGATGGAGACTCTGCAGAAGGTGGGTGTGCCCTTCAGGGGAACCTGGGTCCCAGGGCTCAGCACATTTTTGTAGAAGGAGGTTAATCAGCCAGTTGGTTGCCCTGGGGAGCAAGGAGCTGTTGAGTAGTCACATGTAGTTTCCTTGACCTACTTGAGTGTCTGTGAGAAGGATCATTAGCTAATAGTGTTAACTGTTTTCACCCTTCAAAGTGGCATGCTCTTAATTTATTTTTCAGGTTTTGAATTTTAGGGAACAGATTTCACTTGTGTAGATAATACTTATTTTATGGACTAAATTATAAAATATAAACAGCTTTTCAGTTAAATATTTTATTTAATGTTTACATAATTTGATGTGTCACTAATAAGATTTCTGTGGAAGAAAGCTCTACCTGGTTCTAATTCAGGTAAGGTTAGTTAAAAGTTTGGTTATGGCCCAATAACTTCCCAGATGATATAGGGCAGATCAAGCCATTATAAATTGAAATTTTATTATCCATTGGCAAAGTGTTATAAACATCGTACTGTAGAGTTGTATATTAAGAAAATGCTATAGTGATATCAAAGATAAAATCAAAAAGTTTTTACAACCATTTATGTATAAAAACACAAGAAATATTTGAGGATCCTCACTTTATTATATCGTGAAATGTGTCTTTGCTCTTCTTCATAGTGTGGGAAGGGATACAAACATCTGGATCCACTTGTGATAATGCACCAGAACTATATGTACAGAGGTCCAGGGCGCAGAGGAGAACACTAAATCCCAGCCTGTACTGGGGTGGGTGGCAGCCTTGAAGTCACCCTGCATGTGCTGTTATAGCATCACTTTGTAGGAGGAAGCAGTAACTGAGTAGACAGAGGAAAGAAGGACACTTCAGAGCCAAAGTACAGTCTGAGAAACATCAATGTTGAACTAGCTGACATGTCTCATGAAAATTCGGGCTGGAGCCCTAAGCCAGGCCCACGCCATAAAAGGTCCACTAGGTCATTATATTCTGGCTTAAAGACTTTACCCACATAGGCGCAGGGACCACAGAAAATCTTAAATTGGGGAGTGATATCCCATCATACATTTTCTGAAATAAAGTTTTCTTAGTGGGAGAGGGATTTAAGGAACACCCAAGTGTTTTAAGGAATACTTGATTCAGGAAGGAAATAGCAATTATGACTTAATTAATAAATTATACGATGGCTAAAATACTAAGGCCCAAGTGGTTACAATCAGATAAAGAGACAGTGGAAAACATTTAAAAGGATGGCATCATGGAAATATTTGATGGTCGATTCATATCGTGTTTGGTGGGGAACAGAGGAGAGTCTAAGGAGGATTACCAGCTTTAATATAAGATGGTCCAAAGCATGATCAACAAGATGGGCAATTTAGAGCAAACATCAAGTTGAAGGCATTGTGTTAGGTTGAATTAATGCTTCTAATCATTCGCTCTTTTTTTCTTGTAATAGGGTCATGCATTCTGACTAACTGGTATATTTTTTGACCTGGGAGGAGGAACATAAAACCAATTTATTGGCTTCAAGCATGCTTAGATGACACATTTTGGTTAAGGACATGTCATAATGTTTTGGTCAAGGTCATAGACATCACGTTTACCTTGACCTCCTGCAGGCAAGTTGTAAATGTTACTGAGACATGTGGTGGGGGTCTTGCATCCCTAACCTCTGCAATGAGAACACCCAGATAGTGGTCCCAGAATTAGAAGACATGCAGAATCCAGTCAAGCTTAACGGAGACACAGTTGACCTATGGCCTTCATGCAATGTAAACACGAAATGTTAATTGTCATAATCCAATGTGAAAATCAGGATGGTGTTACCACAGCAAAATTTAACTAATGAACAAATGTGTTTGCTTCAGTTTAACCTGCCAGGTATAAGTTATTACTGAGAAGTCTATGAAAAAAATGTACAGTGGAAGTCATTAGGTACAGCAAGTGCAGAAATAATAAAATATGAGGCAGAGAATGAAGATAAAAAATGTATCTCCCAACCAGGTTACTACTGAAATTGTCATTAATAAAGATGATTGTAAAACGAGGAGATAAGAAGTCATCTGTTACACCTCTTATCTGAAGAGCCATCTCAGCACAGCTCTACATCTCAGGCCCCGAAGTGCTAAAGCCTCAGCTCCGAGAAAAGGAGGAGCCAAGATGCACGCAGCTGAGATGATGAGTAGGCTTGTGTTCAGTAAATTAGCGCTGCATAACAATGACTTCCGAAAATCCCACTTTACATCACTGTACCTACACATTGGAATTTTTTCAACTTTGAAGAGTAATCTAGGAGTGACATCAGAAAAGCACTTGACTCAGTTTTATTAATGGCATAAGTATTAAGCTGTTTGGTTTTTAAGGAATATTGACTAGGATTTGATTTCCGTCCATTGTGACCTTCAGCATTAGGTGGAGGAGAGCAGCCCTCTGAAATTTTCCTGTGTGAGTTCACAACATTAAAGTGTTCCAGTGTCTCATTATTAAGGAGGTTAAGCTCTTATTTTATCAGTAATGCGTAATAATTTTGTCTTTCCCAACCCTCTGACCTTCTAGGATTAATTCAGCTGTAAGAGAATGAACCATTTATAAAATGATAACCTTACCAAAAGGAAAGTTCATCTGTGTTCTTGGGTTATTCATGTGAATAATTTCTTTCTATTGTAAATATCCAATCTAATAGTCCATCTCTAGAGGTCACATGGCCTGTCTTTCCTGTAAGTCACAAATAAGTCTGAAGATGTAATATTTACACCTAAACATTTAAGGAATCAAAAAATGAAAATAAAAAGACTTAAAGAGTTTATTTGTTAGTACTTCCAGGAAAAACATTTTTTTCTGTATCTCTAGTATCTGAGTTTATGGCATATAATAAGCAACAAAGAAAAGATTAAAGAATGATTTTCTCAGCCAAAGTAGTTCAATAATTTACAAAGATGTATATACAGTGCATAAGAAATGCTTGAAGGTAAATGGCAATGATTAGATTTAGCCAATACCATTAATGAGTTAATTGATTAAAATAAGTTAATTAGTGTATAAGTTTGAGATATAGAAAGTTTTAAGTCAGGTACCAGACACCCAACCAGGGACATGCAGTAGGATATAGTCAGGCTATTCAGAATGAGCAATGCCACGCAGAAAATCAAGTCTTTCTAGAAAGATGAGGGAGGATGCCTCTTACACAGTGTGAGCCAAAGTCAACTTTTGGACATCAAACCAGAAAGAAAAGCGCCAAGAAGATATTCCAATTGTTCAGCTAGCTGTGACTTGATATTCAATTTGTATTTAAGTATAGAGTCAAAAAATAATTATGTAGGAATGTCTGACAGTTAAGAATGATGTCCATTTGTATGTCTTCATGGGAGAAGTGTGTTCAGGTCCTCTATTTTATGACTGGATTGTTTGTTTGGTGTTGAATTGTGTGAGTTCTTTATGTATTTTAGCCTCTCGTCGGAGCTATTGTTTGCAAATAACTTCTCCCATTTGGGTGGTTTCTTTTTTGTTTTGTTGGCAGTTTCTTTCACTGTGCAGAAGCTTTGTAATTTGATAAAGTCCAATTTATTACTTGTTGCTTTTATTACCCTTGCCTTTGGGGTCAAATTCATAAAATCTTTCCTAAGACAAAGGTCCATTAGTTTAGACACTATGTTTTCTGCTATGTAATTTATTGTTTCAGAGTTTATATTTCAGTTTTGTTCTCCATTTTATTTTTGTATATGGGGACAAAGAACTGTCCAGTTTAATTCTTTTGCATGGAGCTTTCCAATCTTCCCAGTACAAATAAACAAACAAAAAAAAAAGCTCAGTTTCACTTGTTAATAGAGATACTCAAATCAAAACTAAAATGAGATACCACCTCCCATATGTCAGAATGACTACTATCAAAAACACAAGCAATAACAAGTATTGGAGAGGCTGTGGAGAAAAATAAAGTCTCGTTCACTGCTGGTGGGGATGGAAACTGCTGCAGCCACTATGGCAAACAGAATAGTGTTTCCTCAAAATATTAAACATAGGAGTTACCATATCACAGACTCCAGAACCCTCTTCTGAGTACCAACCAGAAAAACATGAAAACTTTTATTTACAAAGATATATGCATCCCTATATTCATTGCAGCATCATTCTCAGTGGTCAGGACCTGGAAACAACCAAAATATTTTTCAATAGATGATTGGATAAAGAAGATGTGGTACTTATATACAACTGAATACTACTTAGCTATAAGAAAAGGTCAAATTTTGTTTTTTGTGACAACACCGGTGGATCTTTGAATATCATGCTGAGCAGAATAAGTGGAACAGAAAAATTCAAGAACAATATGATTTTACTCATATTTGGGATATAAAACTGAAAGTAACAAATGAAGAAACAAGACAGCCCTGGCTGGTGTGGCTCAGTGGATTGAGTAGCCTGTGAACCAAAGGATTGCTGGTTCAATTCCCAGCCAGGGCACATGCCTGGGTTGAGGGCCAGGTCTCCAGTAGGGGGTGCACAAGAGGCAACCACACACCGATGTTTCTCTCCCTCTCTTTCTCCTTTCCTTCCCTTCTCTCTAATAATAAATAAAGAAAATATTTTTGAAAAGAAAAGACTTTAAAGAAATAAGACAAACAAGCAAAAACATGAACATAGAGACAACAGTATAGTGGTTACTTGAGAAGGAAATATCTCTGCAGTTCATTTTCTCTTAGGATTCTGCCTTCAGTTCCATTTAAAATTTTTAATATTGTGTGGGCAGGTGTTTTATGTGGTGACTAAATAGGCTAATACTTAAAATTTAATTTTAACTTCTATATTTAATCAAAAATTGGGCTTTTAACTTGGTTTGTCATACTTATTTTACGGAAGTGGACATTGGCACAAATACATGTACACAATCTGCATAAATATAGAAGTAGCCCAGTTTACCAAACATTCCATATTTTCTCTTCACTTTGAAGGTGACAAGCAACACAACCTGTGGAAATAAAAAAGAAAGGAAACACAGCCCTGGCTGGTGTAGCTCAGTGGATTGAATGCAGGCCTATGAAACAAAAAGTCACCAGTTTGATTCCCAGTCAGGACACATGCCTGGGTTGCAAGGTAGGTCCCCAGTAGGGGGCATGTGAGAGGCAAACACACAATGATGTTCCTCTCCCTCTCTTTCTCCCTCCCTTCCCCTTTCTCTAAAAATAAATAAATAAACAAAATCTTTTTGTTAAAAGAGAATTTCAATCTAAACTGTCAAGTACTGTGTAATATAGCTTGCTCTTCACTTGCCTACCAACCTTCAGCAAAATAAAAGTTTTGCTTTAAAAAAAAGGTAACAGAGATGAAAAATAACTGGCTTAGATGAAAGATGGAATACAGAATTCTGCAGATTGTTGTATGCTCTGAAACACCAAACACTATGATTTTTTTAGATAAAAGGGGAAGAAAGCTGAGTTAACTGACACACTGTTATTTCTGTCATTATATGCTATTCTATTAAATGACTGTAACAATTCTTTTTAGAAGGTACTAATACTATCAATTTGCAGACAATGAAACTAAGAATCAGAATGGTCAAGAAAATTGTGCAAACTCATAGCTAGGTAGTAAGCAAGAGTTTTGACACAAACCTACCTCTGCCTTATTCTGTCAGTGCAGCAGGAATTTAAAGTTGCCAACCTATCAGAGGCACAGTTCAAAACACTGGTGATCAGGATGCTCACAGAACTGGTTGATTTTAGCCACAAATTAGAGGAACATATGAAGGCTAAACTAATTGAAATGAGGGAAAATGCACAAGAAAGCAATAGCTATGGAAAGGAAACTGGGAATCAAATCAAGGGAGTGGACCAGAAGGAAGGAAAAAATGACCAAACAGAAAAATATAAAGAAACAAGAATTTTAAAAAATGAGAAGAGAGTAAGGAACCTCCAGGACTTCTTTAAATGCTCCAACATCCGAATTATAGGGGTATCAGGAGGGGAAGAGGGACAGCCATGAGTGGAAAACTTATTTGAACAAATAATAAAGGAGAATTTCCTCAATCTGGCAAAGGCAATAGACTTCCAGGAAATCCAGGAATCTCAGAGAGTCCCAAAGAAGTTAGATCCAAGAAGGAACACACCAAGGCACATCATAATTATATTAGCCAAGATGAAAATGAAGGAGAGAATCCTAGAAGCAGCAAGAGATAAGGGGACAGTCACCTACAAAGGAGTTCCCATCAGACTGTCAGTGGATTTCTCAAAAGAAACCTTACAGGCAAGAAGGGGCTGGAAAGAGGTATTCCAAATCATGAAAACCAAAGACTTACAACCAAGATTGATCTATCCAGCAAAGCTTTCATTTAGAATGGAAAGGCAGATAAAGTGCTTCTCAGATAAGATCAAATTCAAGGAGTTCATCATCATCAAGCCCTATTATATGAAATGTTAAAGGGACTTATCTAAGAAAAAGAAGTTAAAGAAATATGAACAATGAAAGGACAACAAACTCACAGTTATTAACAACCACACCTAAAACAAAAGCAAACCAAGGGGACAGCTAGATCAGGAGTGAACCATAGAAATGAAGATCACATGGAGGGTTAGCAACAGGGGAGTGGGAGGAGGAGAAGGGGGGAGAAGGTATAGAAAATAAGTAGCATAGACCATAGATAGAAAATAGAGAGGGGAGAGGGTAAGAATAGTATGGGAAATATAGAATCTAAAGAACCTGAGACACGTTTTCATGAACTAAAGGGGGGGATGGTGAAGGAGGGGTATGCAGGGTGGAGGGGAATGAAGGGGGGGGATAGAGCAGATATAATGGCATAATCAATAAAATAAAAAATATTTTTAAAAAAAGAAAAAAAATAATAGAAAACAGCCCAGGAACAGTTCCAGGTAAACTTTGGAATTCCTGTTGGTTTGAGGGGTTTTTTTAGCTAAATTTTTAAACCTTTTTGAGTGTTATTTTCCCCATTCATCAAATACAGATCACTCTCTTCTTTCCCACACTGATTTATAAGTTATAAGGTGCTACTTACATATTAGTTTAAGGTCAATAATTACTTTCAGGTTTTTTTTTGTATTGGCATAAGCAAATATTTGTACTTCCAATGATGAAGATAAAGAATGTAATGTAGAGAAAGCATTCAACCAGTGTATCCAATGGTCTTAGTTTGTCAGGCTGCTATAACAAAATACCCCAGATGGGTGGCTTATGAACAACCAAAGCTGATTTCTCAGTTCTGGAGCTGGAAGAGCCATGATCCAAATACTGGCAGGTTCGGTGTGTGGTGAGAGCCTGCTTTCATGTTCATAGACAACATTTTTTTGCTTTATTTGTTTGTTTTAGTTTTGCTGGGTCCTCTCATGATGGAAATGATTGGGGATCTCTGTGGAATCTCTTTTGTCTCCCAGAAGGGCACCAATTTTTTTGCTGGCCTCTCTTTTGCAGTGATTTGTAATGGTGGAAAATGAATCTTGGTGGTTCAGGAAAAAAAGGTTGAAGTAAGCAAGGCACTAGGGACCAAGTGAGGGTACTAATATTAAAGCAACAGAGAAAAAGAAAAAAATGATGGAGAAAAACAGAAATGCAAGCAGGAGGAAGGAAGCAGTAGAAACGAAGAGAAAGAAGAGAAAATGAGGTGTGGAAAAAAACAACCAGTGGAGATCTTAGTATTATATACAATATTTTGATGTGTTGTGTGACAGATTATTTGCCTATGAATATTGATGTTGTTTGGATAATATATACAATGTGACATTACAAATTCATAATAAGATATAATTGATATTGTACACAATTTAATTGGCTTTAATATAAGCATCAATATTAGGATCTTAATTAATACATTAACTTTTTGGTAGCTTTATATGTAAGTTCACATAATGCCTTAAAATTTTATATATTCCATGGTGTAATACTTTTCAGAAAATAAGTTTACATATTAACCAAGTGAACAATGAAGGTGATCATCAAGACTCAAAACCTATAGTTATTTTCATGTTTATAATTTAGACATCAAGTTAAGGGGTTATTGCTCTATTTGAGAATAATTTGTGTCTTGGAGCTAAAGTTACAAGTTACAAGGCATTTTTTCATAGTAAGAAAACCCTGTAATTATTTCTATGGGTGGGGGGTAGATATTGAGGAAGAAAATATTTATAGTGAATGTATCCACACATTAATAACTTAGGCTGACCATAAGGAATTGGTCTTTGTTTTGTTATTTATGAAAACTTGGATTCTTAAAGTATTTGTCTTATACCATAAACAATTAATTATACATTAATGACATGTTACAAAAAGTGAAAACATCATGAATTGTAGGGAATTAGAAGGGACATTAAAATTATATATTCTAGTGGTAGTACTTTTTTTAGCATCAACATTATTTATTCAGATAATATCAGACATGAAAAACTGATTATGTAAAACATGTAATACTGGGTGAAGTAATGTAATATGTATAAGTCTGAAGGAAATTAAGAGAGACCAGGAAACATAATGAAGTGTGGCCCTAGAAATGTTACTAAGCAATGAAGTTGCCAGACAGCATTAGGAAATAGACAGATTCAGGTACCAGATCTTTTCCTCATTGAGGTTTGAAGTTTGAGCTCTGGCTAAAGTTGCAGGTGTGATTCTGGCCAGGGCACATACAAGAGGCAACTGATAAGTGCATAAATAAGTGGAACAACAAATCAATGTCTCTCCCTCTTTCTCTTTCTCTCTCTCTCCCTCAACTTCCTCTCTCTCTCTCCCTCCACTTCCTCTCTCTCTCCCTCCACTTCCTCTCTCTCTCTCCCTCCACTTCCTCTCTCTCTCTCTGAAATCAACAAATATATTTTTCTTAATATTAGAAGCTTGTGAAAGGTGGGAAGATGGGTTGGGGGATACTACACACAAACCTAGTTTTAGAATTAGATACACACCTAGGAAGGAGAAAAAAAGGAGTCATCTCCATTTTACAGAAAATAAATTGTAAAATTTGATGAGAAGATAGCACTTAAAATTTCAAACATCAAGAATAATACATCATTAAAGGAAAACAACAAGTGTTTACCACTATAAAATGATGTAATATGATTTTTAAAACTAAAAAAATATTTATTGGACATCTTATTCTTTCAAATCATGAGTAGGAACTTTTGTTCAACTCACATAACAGAAACCATATGACTTGCAGGGTTATATAATTAAAATGATAAGAAATAAAATACATGGAATTATGCATGTCGAAATCTAAAATTGAAACATACAATAAAATACATTTAAATAAGAATTATTTTATATTCTCCAATGTAATATAATACAGCTATAGCTAAGATGCAATGTTTAATTTCTAACTGACATTAAAACATTTTATTTCATTATGCTGTTTATACAGTAAATAAACCAAAAAAACGTATACCATGTGCTTTTCATAACACTGTTTAAAATCATAAGAAATATTTTCATTTTTAGTAGTGATTAATTTATTCACTTAAAAAGCTATTGTTGTATAACATGTTTAAGATATAATCTGCCATTTAAATAATCAAAATAAACAACAGAAAAAACACACACACACAACTTTGTGTAAAAGAGTAGTCTAACTTTTAGCTTTCCTGTCATTTCAAAGTTTGATATTCTTTTATAACAATAATCAGTACCACAACAAAAACAGCAGCATTTAATGGCACTATTAACTCAAGAACCTAAAACAGCAACTACATTAATTATATTCATTATACTTAATTAAACATAATCATCTAACCTAACAATTCCTTGTACACTAATTAATAAAACAGCATGTCTTCTAGATCAGAAATGTGTAGAAATAATCTTTCTTCAGTAGATCATTTTTGGTTAAATTTATGTGAACCACAATTTAGTATTTACAGAAGATACTGAAGTGTATTTAACATTTAATTTTAACATTATAATTTTAATGTATCTTAAGGTCATATTTTTAATGATAATTGCTTAAAAATATAGTACCATTTTTAAATATTATAAGCAAATGTTTTCCAACCATTATTTGAAGATTTTTGCTGTCCTTATTAGCATGCGATTTGGGAGAAGTCATTACCCTCGATAGTCATTTCAACTGTCATCTCCTTCATCAAATGCCCTGCCCAAACCCTTTTAGCTTCACACCAAGTACATGAATTTGTATCCCAGGAAATACAAATATTTCTTCACCTTTGTCTCTGGAAAGAAGCTAAACTAAATATACTCATATTATTATATTTTTACACCTCTCAGAATAAAAAATGTGCCCCAGACCCTCCAAATTTCTGCACCCAGGGAAACAATTCCTGACAAAGTTAACAATGGCTGACACTACTATGATAACCCACTGGCAGTTTTCCATTTCCTTTTTATCTTTGCAACAACTAACAATAGTTTTTTTCTCAAACTTCCTCCTCTTGCTTACCCTCCAAATCCCCAACTTTTTCTTCATGAGATTTCTTTCATATTCAGCATCAACTTCACCTCCACAATTGACCTGCCCCCCAGATATCTATCTTCCTTTCCGCCATGTAGTTTTTCCTTAGTTTTTACATTATATTTGTTCAAATTCATAGATTAAAAAACTATATGCCATTATCTCCCCATATAATATATACAGATGGAGAGATAATGTATACATAACACATATGATAATGATTATGATAGGACAATTCCCAAATGACAACTACAAGGAAAACACTGTATAATCCATAATGTTTAATACAACTCAATATTTCCATACTAATAACCCCGCTTAATCGGAATGTTGTGGCTCAAAGAATTTAATTTGCTTAAGTTTCCACAGCTTGTAAACTGCAAAACCACGACTGAAATCTCAGTTTGATTACAAAGACATGCCTTTTTACCAAGGCAGGTTCTTCTCTACATCCAAATGAAAAAGGGATGTTCTGAGATGTTCAGCAGGAAACTCAAACCAATTCACAAAATGATTCCATTATCTCCATTTCTCCACCTCCTCAAGTAAAAACAAACCTCTTCATCCCTTTTTTATCACATTCAATGGTGCTACATTTCACCTAATCATTCAAGGCCAAAATCAGTGAATCAAAGACTCCTTCATGTATAGTCTGTACATAATTCCTTTGGCTTTTTAAAAATGTTTATTGGTTTGTTTGGTTTTTTCCAAACCATGTCTTTCTTCTATTGAGAAAGTAACTATTGATATTGCTACATTTCTGGACAACAGCAGCCCAAAGACATATCTCCCTTCTCCCAAACTTTCTCCTCTGCAGTCCATTTTTCACATAAGGTGGGTGCTTTGTAATTACAAGTCAGATATGGATACTCGTCTTCTTGAAACAATCTGTTGCAGTTGGAATCAAAACTGAATTTTTATGACAGTCTACAAAGGACTAAATGAAGTGATTCTTGAACATCTCTCAACTTGTACTCCTCACGACCAGCTCTGTGCATTCCAGGTTCCTGATGCACTGTCCTATCCACTATACAACAACCAGCTTCAGGGTTTTCTACCTGATTCAGGATATTCATTTTATTTGCTCCTTTTTGCTATTTTTAGTTCACATTACATATTTACTAAATCTAAGCTAGACTCTTCCTCTAGCAAATTTCTGTTAAAATTCCCTGATTAATGTTCTTTAAAGCACCATTTTCTATATGAAAACAATGGTTACATATTAGTTGACTTATTATATCCTCCCAATAAAATGTAAAGTTTATGAGAGCATGAATCATACTCATCAAATATTCTGGACTCTTAAAACAATATCTGGATCAATTTAAATAGGTATTGAATACACAAAAATACTTCAGGGTCCTTCTAATGCTTAATTTTAAAAAGATCCACTTATGCTTGGGTCATTTCAAATTTTAAATTCATTATTTTTAATTTGTACACAACAGTTTATTGAAATATCTCTTTGACTACAAAGTTACTATTTCCTCTGCCATTTCCTGCTCCATCACCTATATAACCCAGTATTTTCATTCCAGACAGAGCTCACATGTGACCTGATAAAGGAGGTATTAACTGGCCTTTAACTTAATTGGATATAATGGAATGAAATGGAATGGAATAGAATGGAGTGGAATGGAACGGAAGTATTAGGGCTGCTTCTTCCATTGAAAACCATTAAAATGAACAGAAGAGATGACAATACAATTTTCTGGCCCAGATTTAATTCAAAGCAAAACCCAAATAATTAAATTACTTTTGAAGTTACTTCTGCCATAAGAACATTTCCTAATCCCAGGAACTTGCTGTGTGTGCTTAGGTAGCACAATCCAAGGAGCCAAATGCAGGATGTCTTGGACATAGGCTGTGGTGTGGATGCCATTTATGCGGGGTCCCAAAGGCTAGTCTTCATTATAACAATACACCAAATAAAGTTTCTCTACCCCTAATTACCAGAAGTCTGCCAGAAATTACCTTATCTTCAGCAGACTGTAGGAGAAAAGAGGAAGCTCCACAGAAATTATAACCAACAGAGCTAAATAGCTTATAATTCCTTATTTTAGCACCTATACTTCATATTAACTTGATCTTTGTAATAAGTTAGCAACTAAATGCCATTGAACAATTGTGGTCATCCTCCACTTCATAGATGGGAAATACAATCTAAGGACGATGAGATAAAGCTATATTCCATGTCAGCCAGATAGCAAATGGTAGAGTTACAGCTCTCCAAGACAGCAATCTTGCTAAGCTATTAAACTGCCTTCCTGGTTCATGTTGCTGCCCCAAATACCACTCAAAAAGTATAATTGCTGAATTCATAACACAAAAAGAATGTGTTCTTACACTACAGGTTGTATGTAATTAAAATATCATGGCAAGGTGTGTGTGCATGTGTGTGTGGTATGTGAGTGTGAGTGAGTTCAGTTTCTTCCAGAATCCTGTGATTTTTCTGTTGCTAAATCCTTCTGTTTATAAACTTTACAGATAACATTTACAAAGGAAAATGATTCAATTAAAATATTTGAATTAATAAAAAGCTAAAAATAGAGAACATTATATTCCTCACAGGTTCTCCATTTTATAGATGAGTAAATATAAGTAATAGAATTGTGCACATATTTACACATAAGAATTTCTGAGTTTCTTTATAATACATCCAAACACATGATTCTTTCCCTTTTGTCCTATTTATTTTAAAAGTAAATATTCTACATCTGTTTCAAAATAGTCTGTAATATCACAGAAACATTCCAATATAAACGGGTTCTTAAAGGAGGGAGACAAAACTTTCTCTTACATACAAAGACTATACAGTGATACAACCCTTACTAACTAAAAAGTATGTCCAAAGGAAACCCAAGTAAAGAGAGTTAGAAAAAAATGGTATTTACTATGAGAAATGGAACCAGTTAAGAGATTTTAGTCAAAATGCTTACTGTTGATAAAGTCAATAAAAATCCTGGTCTAAAAGAATCATTTAGTTTAAATACAATAGAAAGTAAAACATCAGAGTAATGGAAGAGGGAAAACCACTAACACTTCTGAATTCTGACTTAATATTAAATTGCAACTTACCTGTTTGCACAACTTGTCTCTTCACATGTGTTTTTTTGACTTGTCGGTATAGTCTTTTGTCCATCACAAGTTAAGGAATAGTCTCATACTCTGGAACACCTTACGGCTGCAACAGACATTTAAAAGCAGAGTAGTGTGACCATAGCATTCGAGACATGTCAAATTGTTGAACATCTCTGTCATTCGATGACCTCTTTCCACATGGTGGTTGTGTTCCCTTTACTTTGCCATCTCGAACAACCCTGTTGTAGCTAGTCAATGATTCTAAAAACAGATACTGAGAACAGAATTTTAAATTAAGTTCTATTATTTATTTACTTTGTTTACAAATGTTACTGTTCATTCACTATATCCTAAGCATTGAGATTTGTTGCCTTTGATATAACCATAAAAAGGAAAGACAAAATTTCTTGAGCAATTCATAGCCAAGTAAGGAAGACAGACATTGAAACTGCAGTAGGTATTTTGATGGAGAAGCACATGGAGAGCAAATAACATTTCCTATCTAGTCTGAGACTCCAATAAATGATTCTCAAAAGGTAACATATAAGGTACAACATGAAGAATAAGTAACAGATAGGTGCTAAAGGGGGACTGCTGAAGTGTAAACAAGATATAGAAAATCTGAACAAATCAGCAGCGTGACTGTTAAGAAAACACAGATTTCTAATGTGTGGAGCACAGATTCGAAGGGGAAGAAATCAGACTGGACACAAAGTCTTAGGACAGATGATGTAGGAATCTGCAAGCCATTCTAATGTTTTGAAGTTTTAGGGTAAACATGAAGAAATGTTCAAATCATTTCTATTCCAGAAGAAAGATATGATCAATTTGCATTTTCCCAGATCACTTAAGTTTAATGTCATAAAGCAATTGAAAAACATATATATCGGAGACAGATGATTAGTATGAAACTACCACAATGGTCAAGTTAAAATACAAGTTTTGGCAGAAACCGGAATTCTTTCAGGGCTACCATAGAATAATAATAAATTAAATTTGGAGGTCAATTAAAGGTATGGTTGAGAGGGGCAGGATGAAACCAAATTAAATTATAAATAGTTCAGCTTTGGATAAGAAGTGGTTCCTTTTCTACTCTAAATAAAACTGGATGGAGATAGAAGTGAAAAATTAGGTTTGTAGGCAATGCATTTAATGAGTTTGTTAGGTAATTTCCAATTTTTCCAGTGAAGTAGGGGTTGGGCATTGTGGCAATTAAGGATAAAGACAATGATGAAGAAAGTTAACTATTTACTATAGAACACCAAGAAAAAGAGTAATTTATACAAATAATACTGTATTTTCAAGTAGCATTAAGAAAGTACTATGAGTTTATGGTGGTTCTACTCTAACCAGCTGAAAGATTTTCTCTGATGGATGAGGTCATGGATTTACTAGGCTGGTAGAACCAGAGCAGAGATAGTTAAAACAGTGGTTAGAGTAATTGAGTAACATCACTCACTGCCCTGGTACTGCTGGGCCTCTCACGGTTTTAGCAGTGAAACGCCTGTGTCTGCCGAAGCCCCTCAGTGCAGAGTAAGAGAACGTTTTGTTGGAAGAGGAATGTCAAAATTTATTAATTTACAGATCCCAGAGTTGTAGGTGCTAAATTCTAGGTGTAGGTAAGTGGATGGAATTATGAGCAATAAGTTGTTGGAGGAGTGAAGTTCAAGTAACTGAGGAGTCAGATTGTCGGATGGGTTGGCAAGTTCACTATCAGTAATGTAATGCACTGGGCATTATTTTCACTAAATAGTAACTACTATCGGCACTTAGGGGTAAAAGGCACTTTATCCTAATGGCATGGGCCTGAAAGAGTGAAGGTTTGTAAACGTTTATTAAGGAATACTGGCAAGGAAGCTGCTGAGGAAATGAGATCATTTACATAGTTTTGGACAGTGAGGTACTCATTGGACAGAGTGTGAAGTAAGAAGCCACGCCCCTGGGAGGAAGGCAGAGAACTCCTCTGCTCAGGAGAGAAGTAGCTTTGTGTCATTGTAAGGTATAGGAGAAATGTTAGCTGAAGAGACTGAACAGGTAAGAGCCTTTATTAAATATGAAAAGTGACTTTGACAGGTAAATAAAAGTGTTACCCAACTTTCCAAGAAGGCCATTAGTTTTTCTTTAACTTTTTTACCAAAATTAGCAAAGGGAATGAAATGTATCAGGACTATAACACTCCAGACCTCAGTTCTAGGTTTTTGAGTTTTTCTTGGTGCCTATCCCAGTGAAAAATTGAACTGAGTATACAGAATGACCTGCAAATGCTACTTTATCACTAAATTACACCTGTATAATTATAACCTATACTCAGAGTATGAGTGCTTTTTAATTAAAAAAAAAGCCTATCAATTTTATTGTTTTGTTTCCCAAGTAAAAATCAAATTCCAAGTTAACACTATGTGATAATTTGTGATAAAGTCAGTTTCTATTAAAAACGCCATAAATTACAAAATGTATTGCTGTTGCAAATATTGAGGAATGTTAATTATTTTAGTTTAAATTTGTTTTTTTCAAATATTGACCAGTCAACTTCTTAATAAATTTTATACTCACCCTATGTATACCAAAATTAAATCACATATCATTTTATTTTAAAGGTATGAATTTTTAAATAAATATTTTAAAAGAAGTCAAAAATTTTGTAAACTGACTTGATATTTGATTTTTTTGGAAATAAAAGTAAAGTCACTGGATACAGCCTTACTTCTACAATTTCTTAACCTATTGTATAGAATGATATAAAATTAGCTCATAATTATAGCTGTACTCAACTATTATTTTGTAAAGATTTTATTTATTTATCTTTAGAGGGGAAGGGAAGGAGAGAGGGAGAGAAACATCAATGTGTCCCCCGCTGGGAACTGGCCGGCAACCCAGGCATGTGCCCTGACTGGGAATCGAACCGCGATCCTTTGGTTTGCAGGCCTGTGCTCAATACAATGAGCTACACCAGCCAGGCTCAACTAATATTTTTAAAAAATGAGCCAATCGAACATCTCATAATTGGTTTACATGACTGCTATCAAGGAATTGAAGAGTCTCTGGTATATATCCTTAATATAACTCTTATGCAACTTTGGAAATTAAGTATGAATTAGAAATTAATTGAAGAAATTAATTGAAGTACCATTTAAAAATAAACACATAATTTCAGCAGTATATAAATAAATATATATATATATATATAACTGCTTTTGCACATTAATACTCAGAGAAAAGTGATTTGCATTTTATTTTCCAAAGCTCTAAAGTAGAGAAAACTATTTTACAACTTCACCAAAAAGATCAGCTACATGGAATGCACAGGAACATGATGAATCGGTCACAGCCCATCATATTTTATTTCCGTCGGCTACATTTATTCAACATGAAGAGATCAAGCAGAGAGAAGAAGTGACAGATACTTCTTCAGACACCATTTGACCCAGCAAGTGTCAGACTCTGGCAGCGAATCACAGGGACTATAAATAATGGGGTTAATTGCAGGCGTTTTTCTGCTTCAAAAGCTCAGTTGTACTCATCAAGAGGAAAAAAAGTTCAACAGTGATACTATATTAATAAGCCACTTCAAACTTGTTCATAATTATTATTGTTTTTTAAAGCTAAAGCCTGCTGCTAGGGGACAAATAAAATTTTTTTTTAAATTAAAACTTTGGTTTTGAACTCAGGGCCAAAGGAATCAATACAGGGACCTACTTAGCTTATAGTGATTGAATTCCCCAACCCCCTGGTTTCTAATACTGAACAAATAGAAAGATAATTTTTAAAATTTAAGTTTCCAAGTCACATCAACATCTAATTAAATGACACTCTTTGGAGGTAGATCCCTGGCTACAATACTTTTTGAAAATACCTTCAAATGATTCTTATGTGTATCAGGTTGACAAATGATGGTCTTATAATACTGTTTTCTTTCTGAAAATTATCTAGTAGAGATCCACGAGGATCTGTGGTCAGCAAAAAATTATCAATATTTTCTTTACTACAAATCACTCAGCTAGATCTATTCTTAATCAAAACCACCTAATAGTCTGTTGAAGGTGCATATCAATTGCATGATGTAACCCAGAATTCCATGAGATAACAGCTTCCAATATGCATGGGTTTATTATTTCAGGCCGTCATGCATCTTGAAGGCTCATCTTTCAAAATATGGAAAGGTAACACTGGGCTGTCTTCCCATAGAGTTTCAGCATTATTGGAGAAATCCTAATTACTTTATTACATGAGTAATCGCAGAAAGTATCCTTCTCACCAGATGTCAGAGCAACACCAAAACAAAATTTGTTACCAACCAGCCACCGTAAAGAACATTAGAGTCTGTCTCCTAACCGGTGTATGTGTTGGGGTCCTAAGTGCCCATGGAAGACAAAAGCCCACCTACACCAGTCTGAATCTCTGACCCAGATTTCTGATGTGGCCCTCACTTGAGGGACTTGCTTGCTGAGCAGACTTTTGTTAAAAATCAGTAACAAACTTGACATCTATAAAGGAAAGAGAGTAGATAAGAGAGATATCTAATTCAGGAGAAGAAAGATACGAAGAGTGGAAACTTATGAACCCTACCACAAGAAGAAAAAAGAAAAAAACTGAAATAACACAGAAGTTGACCCAAAGCCATTTCCAAAGTAAGCTTCCCTAAGGTGCTAACACACCTATTACCATCGGATATGTTGCATTTCCTACTGAATCTATCCTGAGAAAGATGTTATAAATGAACCATTTTGAAATCTGGGTCTCTCTAGTAAGCAAAAACAGTGGAGCGGATATGGCTCATGCTTTGATTGCTAAACATTTTAATTTCTGCCTTAAGTAAAAAATATCAAGATACTGTCACATTTTCAAAAATAAGATGTGGATTTAGAAAAAAAGGTCACTGTGTGTAAAAAAGAGAGAAAGGGCTAATTTTTTAAATGATTAATTTTGTTGTTCATGCAAGGAGTCCCAATATTGGTTTCTATATATCTTAAAATAATATTGCTTCTTCACAGTTATTTCTTAACAACCCAAAGCAATTCTCTTCTATGGAACTCTATGCAAATAAACTGAAGTGAATTTGATAGTATTTGCTGTGAATTAATTCACCAAAACTTTAACAATATTAGGAAACATTTTATATAACTTTCACAGTGTTCAAATCTCTTTACATATCAATCAATTTCATGAAAACCACAGAGTAATATATTACCTTAATTTTAAAATGACACAAGAATATTAAGTAACTGTCCAAAGTCACATAACCAAATAATGGGATTCAAACTCAGGCACCTCAAATCAAGAATATTGCAGAGCAAGTTTGCAAATAGTTTTGACCTCAAATTACCTTTTCAGCTTTTGTTGTTGTTTTTCTGTGAAAGTCAAATTCAGTAAAGAAACAATACAGGCAAACCTCACTTTGACATCTTTAAAGCTCACTTCTATGTTTGGAGGATATATTTGGGAATGCTGGAGAAGTCTCTGTCATTTGCTTGCCTGATTGACTCTTCCGGTCCCCAAACCTGATCATTAGATATGGAGTCACTTTGCTTTAGACATATCTCTAATTATTACAAGGAGTTTCATAAAATTCTAAAATAACAGTAATTATAATTTTAAGCACTTAAAATAATTATATGTCATATAGCATTTGAGGGCAGGAAAGGATTTCAGGCTATTAATTGTAAAGTTGTAAGGTTTCAGCCCATCCAAAATGCCAGAAATAATTACTACAGAATTTCAAGCTGAAATTAGCCAAGAACAACACATCTCTCCTTAGAATTGATAGAATATCTTGAGAGAGTCTTATCTCACTTTCTATTTAGTGTATGAATTTATACTTAGTGCATGAATCATGCACTAAAAATTTTAATACAAGAAATGGTTATAACAGAATCAAAGTTCCTTGGCAACATGCTTAAATGGAGTGCACTGTTTAAAACAGTGTTCATTCAGCGTTATGTGAGCTATATTTGATAATGTACTTTGCCAATCACTTTGAAATTACAAATATAATAATGGAGAATTTGCCATGCATGAAAATATTCAACCATGGAATGTTTATTCGTTTCTGCTAATAGCAAAATATCTTAAAAGGGTAGAAACTAACCTTACTCAAATACCTTATAAAATACAATATTAATCTAGTGTTAACTCTCATGTGGTTAAAATATATTGAATAGGTTCAAAACATTTAAATTTACAATGATCTGTTTAGCTTCCCTTTTTTCTTCAACTATAAAGGTCTGTGCATACTTGTCGACTAAAATACACATTTTCTCTGCTGTCCAAAGTAGAGCATTTGTATGAGTCCTTTTGTAAGCTAAAATGGTGTAAACCAAAGATGTGGTTTTTCTTTTTTTAAGTTTACTGTTGTTCAGTTACAGTTGGCCTTTCTCCCCACTGCTCACCCCAACCCCGTCCCCCACACTCCCACAGCTAATCCCCACATTGTCTGTGCCCCTGAGCCCTCCACTCCTGCTCTCCTGCTTGTTCCCTCCCCTTCCTTCCCCTGCTACCACCCTCTCCCCTCCCCTCCCCTCTGGTCATTCTCAGGCCCTTCTCTACTTCCAAGTCTCTGGTTCCACTCCACTCATTTGTCTGTTTTGTTGATTAGGATCCACTTACAGTTGAGATCATATGGTATTTGCCTTTTGCTGCCTGGCTTATTTCACTCAGCATAATTATAATGCTTTCCACTTCCACAATTTTCATTAATCTACATGAAAAAATTTTTAGCATTCTTGGATCCAAAAAAGTAACCTACCAAATCATGCTAAATAACACCTAAAACCTGAAATAACCCTAATACATAGTAAAGGTAGTATCATTCTTGCTGCAAAACAAACACTAAACGGTTGTTTGCATTTTGCCTTTTTTCCTAAAAGTGAAAAGTCTTTGTATTTCCTTTACTTAGTGAAAACAGGTACTGTTGTAGGCCTTTTGTAAAAGTAAAGTGGCATGATGTGAACTTTCAAAAACCAGTGGATAGCAGTATATCAAAGAAGGGTAACAGACTGAAATAACTACATTTTAGGAACTTCTAACTTTAGGGCTGACGTGTAAACATCTTGGAAGTTGTCACTCCTCACTCCTGCCCTCACCAGCAGCACCACGAGAAACAGTGACTTTTCCAAGACACATCAGAGAACTGAGAGGACAGAACAAAGAGCAATAGTAAAAAAACATTACTGGTTTTCAAGCTTGGCAACAGCATAATAACAGAAGAATTTTAAGAACATTATTCTAACAGTAGTAAGTGGGACGGATTTTTGTCAATAACCTAATTGAGAGCTGATATTCCCATTAAGCCACCGCTAAAAGCTACTGGAGATGATGTGTTACAACGCAATAACACAGAAATTGTTTTCAACCAATCTGGTCATATTTTCCAAGGCCTTAAATGACTGTCCACAATACTGGTTTTCATTTTTATTTTTTGGCGTTTGTTTGCTTTTGTTCCCGATTTTTAAACCAAACTTTTCTAAATGCTACACTGTACAACATGGTGGTTAGTTAAATTGTTTGTTTTTCCCTGTGTTTTATATAGCCAAATGGGTTACATTTGATTCAATTTATACAGTCAGTGTATTATTATATATGATCTAATATACTGGCCATTCATTCTTATGCACCACAGTTTTGTCCAAAAATGATACAGATTCATTTCCCAATCATGTTGGAATGTGCTTCAATTTTCCTATAAAGGAAGTGAAAGTTAAAAGTTGGTCATGGATATGGAGTATGTTTAAGTGAGAGTACCATTAAATGTCCCCAAAATGCATTAAGAAGTGATTGTGAATATATATATTAAAAAATGAATATATTTCAATATATATGAATATATAGTGCCTTTGAGAAAGTGAAAAATTCATAAATTTTAGAAGAGAATTTAATAGGGAAAAATCCAATGAAAGTGTCAAAGTACATTTAAAAATCATAAGTTGTATAGAAGATAATATGATGTTGCAATTAGGCCATTAATTTTCAAGTATTTTTAATCCCATTTTACATTGTGGGGCTAGGCATTTTGCAGAGCTAAAGTGAAGGGAGCTGATTAAGTAAGCCATAGGTACTAAGTGCTAACTACTAATTAAAAACAAGTCAAATAAATACTTAATAAGCCAAAGTTGTTGCTCTACTCTTCATCACAAGTTGGGATGAGGTGGGAATTGTCTTTCTAATTTAAGTTATTTTAAAACTTGAGTCTCCAGAGACAGGCATCAAATCATTTCTCTATGCTAGTAAATAGCTAAACTAGAAAAAAAAAATAGTAGACTCCTGGCCATAGGTATAGGCATAGGTAGACACATTGTGCCTCCTCGCACAACCAAAAGAAGGACAATAAATTTAAACATGAAAAACAATTAGAACTGAAAGAAAAATCGAACTGTATGGAAGTCTGACAACCAAGGAGTTAAAAAAGAAATACTTACCCACACCAGTAGGAGGGGCAGAGATGGGCAGCCAAGCAGAGAGAACTCGAGTCAAGGTGGTGGCTGGAGGACCCGGAGAGGGGGCAAATTGCAGCCTGGGTGGTCCCACCTTCACGTGCAGATAAACTGGGAGGAACACCTGGGAAGTGAGACAGACCACGCAACCCAGGGTCCCAACATGGGGAAATAAAGCCTCAAAACACCAATTGAAAACACCTGTGGTAGTTGAGGCACAGGGAGAGATTCCCAGCCTCCAGTGAGGAGAGACCCACAGGGTCCTAGAATGTGCACAAACCCACCTGCCAGGAATCAGCACTCGAAGGGCCCAGTTTGCTTGTGGGTAGCAGGGGAAGTGACTGAAAGCCAGCAGAGAGCAGAGCAAGTGCCATCGTTCCCTCTCGAACCCCTGCCCCACATACTGCACTACAAGGCAAAGTGGGTTGCCCTGCCTTGGTGAACACCTCAGGTCCCACCCACACTACTTAACAGGTGCATTGAGACCAAAAAAAAAAAAAAGCCCCAAATGAAAGAACAGATCAAAGCTCCAGAAAAAATACAACTAAACTGAAGAAATAACCAACCTATCAGATGTGCAGTTTAAAACACTGGTAATCAGGATGCTCACAGAATTGGTTGAGTATGGTCGAAAAATAGAGGCAAAAGTGAAGGCTACGAAGAGTGAAATAAAGGAAAATCTACAGGAAACCAACAGCGATGGGAAGGAAACCAGGACTTAAACCAACGGTTTGGAGCAGAAGAAAGAAACAAACATTCAACCAGGATAAAATAAAAAAAAATTCAAAAAAATGAGAACCTCTGAGACAATCTTAAACGTTCCAACATCCGAATTATAAGAATGCCAGAAAGAGAAGAGGAAGAGCAAGAAATAGAAAACTTATTTGAAAAAATAATGAAGAAGAACTCCACCCTAGCAAAGAAAATAGACTTTCAGGAAGTCCAGGAAGCTTAGAGAGTCCCAAAGAAGTTAGACCCAAGGAAGCACATACCAAGGCACATAATAATCCCATTACCCAAGATGAAAGATAAGGAGAGAATCTTAAAAGCAGCAAGAGAAAAGGAAACAGTTACCTACAAAGGAGTTCCCATAAGACTATCAACTGATTTCTCAAAAGAAGCTTCTTTTGCATGCAAGCAGGGGCTGAAAAGAAATATTTGAAGTCATGAAAGGTAAGGACCCACATCCAAGATTACTTTATCCAGCAAAGCTTTCATTTAGAATGGAATGACAGATAAAGTGCTTCCCAGATAAGGTCAAGTTAAAGGAGTTCATCATCACCAAGCCCCTATTTATGAAATGTTAAAGGGACTTATCTAAGAAAAAAAGATAAAAAATAGGAACAGTAAAATGACAACAAACTCACAACTATCAACAATCTAACCTAAAAAAGAAAAAAACAAAAAACATACTGAGCAAACAACTAGAACAGGAACAGAATCACAGAAATGGAGATCATATCAGCAGGGAGGGGCAGGGGCAAATGGGGAAAAAGGTATAGAGAATAAGTAGCATAAATGTAGGTACCAAATAGACAGTGGGGAGGTTAAGAACAGTATAGGAAATGGAGAAGCCAAAGAACTTATACGTACAACCCATAAACATGAACTAAGGTGGGGGAATGTGGGTGGAAGGGTGTGTGTGGGGCAGAAGGGAATAAAGGGGGGAAAATGGGACAACTATATTATCATAATCAATTAAATATATTTTTAAAAAGGTAGTTTTTTAAATAGAATTAATGCAATTGGTTTGGGTTTAACCTTTCATTGTATATAAAACTGATATTATTTTCTAAATCATAATATTTTTGGCTATCTAGCTAGCAAAGTCAATAGCTACTACAATTCAAAACACAAGACATGAAAAGAATCAATGAAATATCCTTTCTCTCACCTTTACAATGATACAGCACTCTACAAGATACAAAACATCATATATTAAAGACTGAAATCCCTTCTATCTAGAGCCCAAATATATTTCAGTTCCACCCAAAGTGGAATGACAATGGATATACCTTTCTACCTGAGGCAATAAAATAAATTTTAAAAAGAAAAAGGAAGCAAGGAAGGGAGAGAGGGAGGGAGAGAGGGAAGAAGGAAGGAAGGAAGGAAGGGGTTTTTAGGCATGGAACCTCAGGCAAAAAAAAAAACAAACCCACATACACACACACACAGTGTTCCCTGAAAGTAGGAAAATGAGCAAGGTTGCTTGTAGGGGCAACTTTGCCCACAAGTCCCCTCGTCCTCCACGGATGAAAATGAAACTACCAAGACATGATCTGCTTGGGGAGGAGAGGTGGTCAATCTCTCACAGCAGAAGGACCCAGAGCCCCTTCCTCAAGGGCTTTTATTAGGTTAGGTTCCTAATACACAAGAATACAGGTAAAGCTCATCAATCAATGCCAGGTGGCAAGGATCAAACAATAGATAACATTTCAAAGAAATGGGAGGGCTTAATCTGAGTCAGTGTCTGTCAGGTAAGGGGGTTGCAAAAACTTTGGGAGACATACTCATTTCCTGCTCAGACCCTTATCATATGAATGAAAACACTCTTAGCAAAGCAGGCTTCACAGGACTTTTAGGAACTCTTTCTTACGCCCAATCACCCTGGATCCCACTGTAGCCGGCAAGGGGCTCCACTGCCTTCCCTGCCCTGGGTTTTTAGGCTTAAGTGGATTAGAGCCAGGCAGCCCTTCTTCCAGACTAAAATGGAGACTCAGGCTCTGTCAGAATAGCCAGGGGGCAAGGGTCCATCACTCCCTCTTTGCTGCAGCCCCGCTGAGTCCCTCCTTGAGGGCCTCCCAAGTGATCGTGTCTGGCTTAGGTTGCCCCTCCTCTGAGGGGTTGTACCCATCATTGACTGAGTAACTCTGTGTTGAGGGCGGAGATGGATGAAGCAGAAGCAGAGCTGCTGCCAGAGACAAGCTTTGTCTCCTTAGTGACTCACAGTCCAGAGGGCCACTCAGCCTTAGCCATGGGGGGCAGTTACAACTCCTGAAACCAGGCAGAGTGGTTCCCAACAGTAGCTCTAATGATTCTCAGTTTCCTGGTTGGAAAGAGTTTCCAGGCTACATCTCAGATAAGAAAAATGCAGGCAGAACCCTGCAATCTCCTAGAGTTAAGAAGACGGAGGTAGGAATCCATAGGTTCTGTCCATTTTCAGAACAGAGTAGCAGCAAGGCAAAATGTGCACAGAGTGAGAGCTCGTCAAATTTGTCAAAAATCCCCCTGGAACCTATAACTGAATACTACCCAGAAAATTTGGGTGAGGAAGCTAGCCAAGGCTGAAGAGTGAACCACTCAAAATAAGCAGAGAGAACAATTCTGAGAGCTTACACTGGGTCAAGAATACTCATATTTCCAGCCACCAGTATCAGCATCAGGTTGAGTACTCAGAAACAAATGCTCTAGTATGGGCACAAAATAATCCCTATACAAATGGACACTCTATTTTCACCCAACAAAGCATAAAAGTAAGCTTCAGACAAACCAAAATATTTCTTAAGAAACTGTATTGCAGAATAAATAAGAAACCTATAATATAGCAATTCAAAAGTGACAGCTTCCCAAAAGGTAAAATGTTCAATGTCTGATGCCAAATAAAAAATTATCAGCCACTCATAGAAGCAGGCAAATATGAATTAATACTGAATAGACAAAAATGCAGAAATGACACAAATGATAGAATTAGCAGTCAAGGATATTGAAACTGTTTTCTATAAACAAAAAATAGAGAGAAGATGAATCATATTAAGTAAAAAGAAAAAAATGGGCCCAGTATGAATATTGAATTAAGTAAAGAAGAGACAAATGGACAGAGTTTGCGTATATGACATGAAAAGTATGATGTCTGCCATAAAAACACAATGTCTAGAATGAACAACAGCTTTATATAATACAGAAGAAAAGATTAATACACTTGAAAATGTAGTAATAGAAACTATCCAAAATGAATTTCAGAGATAAAAGACTGGAGGAAAAATGTACAAAGAAGCACTGCACTAAGGAACAGCTCCAAGCAGTATAATAACACACATGCCATTAGAGTCCTTAAAGAAGTGCGCACGTGGACATTTGAGGAAATAATGTCCACCATGTGGTTTGCAAATTCAGTGAAAGCTCTAAGTTCTTAAGTTCAAATTGTTCAAAGAACCTCAAGCACAGAAAACATGAAGAAATCTATACCAAAGCACATGAATATGAAGTTGCTAATGGCCAATGATAATTAGAATATCTTAAATGAAACTTAAGAGAAAAAGACACATTAAGTACAGAGAAACAAATACTAAAAATGACAGTTAATGTCTCATTAGAATCAATGCAAGCTGCAAGACAGTAGATTTATAGATTTAAAGTACAGAAAAGAAAGGAAAACATAAAATTACCACTATAAATTTTATCCCTACCAGAATTATGCTTCAAAAAGTATGGTGAAATGAAGATCTTTTAGACCTAAAAAAGATGAAAGAATTCCTCACCAGCAGAACTTCATGATAAGAAATGTGGAAAGAAATACTCCACACACAAGGGAATAGTGTCGAATGAAAATCCAGATCTTCACAAAAAAGTAAGATCACTGGAACTAATGACTATGTGAATAAGTATACTTTTAACTAAATTTTCACTAACCTATAATGAAAATTGGACTTTTTAAAGCAGAAACAATATATCAATTATGGAGTTTAGAGCATATGTATATATAATTTGTAAGATAATGGCACAAAAAAGGGAGAGGTCACTCAAAAAGAACATAATAGAGTTCAACTAGAATATATTTTAGGCCATAAAACAAGTCTCAATAAGTTTTTAAATATGTATACAAAATATCATACATAGCATTCTTTCGCTACAATGAAATTAGATTTCAAATCAATACCAGAAAGATCACTGCAAAATTTTCGTAGTTAAACATAATATATTTCTAAGAAATCAAGAGGGAAATCAGGAAGCATTTTTAGTGAATAGAAGTGAAAACCCAGTGTATCTGTAGAATTGACCCTAAGGTGGTAGATAGAGGGAGAGTAAGTGTATGTGCCTATTAGAAAGAAGAGAGCTTTCAAATCCACGCTCTCAGCCTTCAGCTTAAGAAATTACTAATGGCAGAGCTACTTAAGCCCATAGTAAGCAGAAAAAAATAATTCATAAAGATCAATAAATGAATGGAGAATACGGAAAATAACAGTGGAGAAAATAAAGGAAATCAAAATCTGATTCCTTGAGATACATAAAAGCAGTAACCTTAGCCAAAATTTAACAGTAAAAATTAGAGAAGGCATAAATTATTATTAGAAATGTGAAAGGTAACATTTGTATAAATTCTATACATATATTAAAAAGATAAGCAAGACAATATTATGAATTCTTCTGTGCCATTTAATTCAACAACTTGGCACACATGAAAATTTCCTTGAAAGATTTACACTACCAAGACTCACTCAAGAAGAAATAAATAAGATAAATTGATCTGTATTTATTCAACAGAATTTGTAGTTGTGGTAAAAAGTTTGATTTGTAGTTCAAAATCTTCCCACACAGAAAAAAGCATAGAGAGCTTCACTGGCAAATTCTACCCAATATAACACCCATTAAACAGAGTTTGGTACTCACATCCATTTATGAGAAGACATCAGTGGAACACACAGTCTGTAAATAGACCTACATACATGGTCAATAGATTTTTTCAAAACTGTAAAGATAATTCAAAGATAAAGGTTAATATTTTTACCATGTTTTACTAAAAAAGCTTTCATCCATGCCTACCATCATATATAAAACTAAATTAAAATAGATTCTATGCCTAAATACAAGACCTGAAACTCTAAAATGTCTGCAAGAAAACACTGAAGAAAATGTTTGTGAATTAAATTTATGCCAACATTTCTTTATTACGACATTAAGAGCATGATCCATGAAATAAAAAATGGAATATATTTTTTAAGAAATAAACGGAATATACTTTTGATATACCCCGAAACACCACTTTCAAAATAATGATGTAGAATTTAACAGGCCAGATATAATATTACTATCATATGTATTTTCACTTATATAAAGTGTTAGAATATGAAAAACTAAGTATTAATGTCAGAAAGCAGGTGAGTGGTTGTCTTGAGCTGGGGCGAGGGGCTGGGGGTGGGGCGAGGAGGTCTTTGAAAAGACAAGGGCATAAGGGAACCTGAGGGCTAAGGGCTTTTTATACCGAGAGTGAAGATTTCATAAGGACTTACATTTGTCAAAATTTGTCAAATAGCACATTTTAAATATGCTCATTTTATTGTGAGTCAGTTATACTCTATGGAACTTTAAAAAATACTTTGAGCATCTTCTTTTAGCTGTAAATCCAATTTTCCCATCCTTTCATAAGATTCATCTCTTGGAAGAGTCGATCTTTTCTGCCTGTATTCCTTTCCTCACCTTGTGTTCGCCGTATAGTCCGTGCCAATTTGGCTTCAGCCCCGAGCCTTTGTCAAAACTGTTCTCAACAAAGTCACCCATTTGTCTGTATTATTCAGTCCAAATTAGTTTTTTCCTTCCTGTGTCACTTGCCTCCTCATTCCACAGCATTCAACATTGTTAACCACTTCCTTTTTTTCTTCAAGCACTCTTCATTTCTGTTTTGCCACTAAAAATTCACTTTCATCAGATTGGCATTCCACATTTTAGCCAGCCTCATTCCCCAGGGTTGGCCCAGTCATCGTAACCTGTTCATTAAATGTTGCTGTGATCGTTGAGTTAGATGTAGCCACCCTGGTTCTATTCTTAACCTCCAATCCTTTTTATTTCAGTGAGAATCTCTATACCCCAAATAATTTCAAAATACTCTTTTTGCAGCCTAGCACTCTCCTCTGATCAAGTCCTGTACATCCTTATGTCTACTTAGATGTATAAAAATACCTCAAATTTTAAATTATGTTTTTATCCTCTTCACCCTCTACAAGGTAGCCAGTCTTGAGTTTTAAAAATGCAGATCTCTGTCGCCATCCACTCCCAGAAACACATCAATGACTTCCAGTGATCGCAGGTTAAAATTTAAGTATTTAGCAAGTTCCGTAACATCTTGTCCCTACATTCTTGCCGATCATCTTCTACACTGTGCTCCCAATACCTTGTATTCCAGATATACTGACCTTATTGAAATTAGCTGGACATTGCTCTCTCTCCAACAAGGCTTTCATGTACTTTCTCACTGGCTGGCACTCACCCCAAGCCCATTCCACTTTTCATCTTTTTAAACTCTCTCCCTCGGATATTAACTCAAGTGAATTTCCATTAGGAAAGGCTTTCAATTTCCTGTCATTTGATCTGGAAGTGGTCTGTTTCTTTTCCTTTAGCACATTTTAATTATAGAGGGATATGCTTACTTAGTGGCTGTAGTTTCCACTCACCTGGAAACCCCATAAGGGCTCCAACCATAACCATATCCATTTTGCCCATAACTGCTTCCCCACTTTCATGAACAGTGCCTCACACATAGAAAGTATACAAAGAAATAAATTAATGACACGTGTGCTAGAGGAACAATTATCACAGTTAAGTCTTTTAATAACTCACATAGGACACAATATTATAGTCTAAAAATCACAGGCCTAGAAGGTCAAATTTAGCCTCTACCAGTTCTTAGATGTGTAACTTTAGATTATTTATTTAATTTTCTAGGCCTAAATGTCTCCATCTTTATAAGTGATATAATTAGTAATAGCTCTCCCTTGAGGTTTCCATGTATAATAAATTCAATGACCAACACAAAGCTCCCAGTAGACATCCTGTAAAACTGCATGATCAATAAGTTTTTAAAATTACCAAACATTTAAAAATGTTGCAGGCAATCAGTTTTGACATAGATTTTGAAAAAAAGGGTGAAATAAACAAAAATTGGTTATGCCTCAATATGGTAGACTTTCAAAGATAATATTTAGCTTAAAAGTCTGAATGCAGGAAGCTCAATTTAGGCAATCACCAGCCCATGGCATGACAGCATGCTTGCATAACACCCATTTAATTATTTTAAACTCTATTTCCCAGCCTTTTAATCCTTCAATTGTTTTCTCCATTATACTTAGATCAAAGGTGTGAATTTTTCCCCATATTGGTTACAAATATGTATAACTTTTAAAATCTTTATACATTATTCATCATCTGAGAATTACATTAGTTCCCAGTTTTACTGGCATGCTTTCAGTGATGTAAGAGCAATATTATCAAATACCAGCCATAAATAATAACAGAAAATAATTAAATAGTTCATCGTAAAAATGTGTGGGTTAAACTCTTATCATTAGTTCACAGTTACTAAATAACTAGTAATTTACATTTTCAACCATTATTCATGGTGTTTTTGATGGATGTAATTTGACAACTGTGTGAAATAAAATGAGGTCAATTTTTTCTTTTTCATGGAAAAATAATCAGACTATCAGTTTCTTGGCAATGAAATGAAAGCTGTGTAAAACTTCAATTGTCAAAGGACTCCAAAAATATAACATATAAATTGTTAGTAAGAAAAAAAGTGAAGAAAGAAAAGAAGTGGCTTAATACGAATAACATAGCAGATTAGAAAAATAATACTAAAATTTAAGAACATGACATCAAATATTTTTAAATATCTCTACTTTTTCCCCAAACAAAAATGTTTTAGTCAATAAGCCAATAAAAGACCCTATGAAATACACAGTCATGAAAAAGTTAGTTAATATAATGGTATTATGTACCTTTAGTGTTTGTGATTAAAATAGTATATGAAGACCAAAAGTTAATAGTTTAAAGTATATCTATAAGGGAATTTTAATTTTATTATTGATATCAACATGCCACACAATGCAATACGTTAGTAGCATTTATTTAAACTGGCCACAAAATTTTGACTATGTCTCCAAAATATACACGCAATCTATTTCTCCTCTGCCTCATTCTGGGCTGGACTCATAACTTTCCCTGGCCACTAGAACACAATAGAAGTGACACTGCATAGCTTACGAGACTGGTTCTAAAAAGATCTGCAGCTCTTGCTTTCATATGTTTAAAAGGTTCCTCTTGGACCCCACCCATCATGCAAGGAAAATTCGAAGGAAGCCAGGAAGGCTGGGTAGAGGATAGTCAAGGTCCCCCTACTGGAGACCTCAGCTAAATGTCCAGCCACCAACCAGCAACCAACACCTGCCATACTGGCTGAGCGATTTCACATGTCTCAGTTCAGCGGAGCCTCTGGAAGACTGTAGTCCCAGCTGGTACCATGTGAAGCAGGAGCTCTATCCATCTGAGTCAGCTGTCTTAGTCTGTTCAGGCTACCAGAGCAGAATAACAGCTCGAGTGGCTTATCAACAATGGAAATATCTTTCTTCCAGTTTTGGAGGCCAGGAAGCCCAAGATCAAGGCAAGGAGGAGATGGAGTCTGACAAGAGCTTGCTTCCTGCTTCACAGAGGGCCATCTCCTTGAGTCCTCATGTGGTAAAGGGGCAAGGCAGCTCACCCAAGTCTCTGTCATAAGGGCATTCTTCCTTTCATGAGAACTCCATCCTCACGGCCCAACCAACTCCCAAAAGCCCAGTCCTAATATCATCACATTTTGGATTAGGCTACAACATATAAACTTTAGAGAAAGACAAACATTCAGTCCACATGCAACACCAAGAGAAATAATCAGTCATATTGGTCTTCAGAACCATGAAGTTTAAAGACAGTTTTCCATGCAGAAGTAGAAACAAAATACAAGGTAGAAGTTCAACTGCAATTGAAGATGAACTGTGTTTCTAGAGTCAGACTTCCTACTTTTTGACCTTGGTCTGACAACAGTTGTATGACCTTGATCCATTCACAATTCACTCCCTGAGGCACAGTTTTAATAGAAATCAGTCTATGATGTTGTGAGGAGTGAAGAGTTACTGTAAAATACTTGCATAGTTGCTGGAACTTAGTACAAAGTTCAGCAAACGTTGGCTGTTGCTGTGTCGCTGTTGAGGGTGATATTAACGTGGTCTGTGTGAAAAGTTGTATGAGGTTCACTCTGCTGGAGACTGGTGATGCTGGACAGAGAACAGAGAAAGGAAACAGTATGAAATCAGAGAGAGTGTACGCTCAGCATGCTTATTGCAAAGGGTATATATTTTATTAAGCTGTTATTTTAATTAATAGCAATACTGTGAATGAAAAGGTAATTTTGACATTAAGGAAATAAACCTATGACTTACTTTTCATAAGTTATCTTCCATATAACAAGTGCCACACCCTTTGTGTATTTTTCCAGAAATATTAAAATTTATTTGTTTATTTACAAGTAGTATATATTATGTTGTTATTATGAAGTATAAATACCTAAAGTTAGTTGACTTTCTATTGTTCAGCATGATGATAAAATTGATGTTACTGCTATCTAATAATAATATTTGATTTGATTTTTTAAACATAAAACTGAAGTTATCACATTTCAGAGATATACTGTACACATGTCTCAAATGGTTCATTACATGCCTCATTTTGTTCTTTATTTATCTGATTAAATGTTAGTTTCTGACAAAGACTCTCTACTGGGAATTCAGAAAATTATTTTTTCCTTTTATTTATATTTTTTTAAATTTCCCAGTGGTATTCTCTAATTAGCTCTCAATTTTCTTTTCACATGTAGAACAGTTTTTCTTTGTCTCTGAAAGAAAATTAACATTAGGTTGATACTAATAACTAGTGTCTATTTGCGTTACCCACATAACAAGTATTTTTATCTTTAATGTTTGACCAAGTGCACATTGTAAACCACTGATTTCACTTGCAAAGACTCAAACTCGTAATTTCCTCTGCATTTACCCTTTTTGGCTCAGCAGGATGTGTCTCTTCTCTCCAGCCTCCATTACAGACTTGGCGTCTTCAGCGGAGAAGGGCAGTCATTCTGATACATGGTTATGAAAAATTCTGCTACTGCTCCCTACTGATCTGTCTACCATACCCCATGGACCTCTCCCTTAAACACGTTCCTTTAAATTAGAGTTTTCTTGCACTTGAGTAGTTTTTACAGGTTCATAAAATTAATATAATCCAGAACAGTTCCAACAAATCATAGAAGAAATGCAAAAGGACACCAAATTAATAGAAAACTATATATCTGAAGAGAATACAATTGTATTTACAAAACTGACTAAAGAGAATACATATATATTAAAATTACCCAGCAGTTCATAATACCTCCATTTTATTTAGTGTATATTTAAGGTAGCTACTCAGGCTACATTGGCCCAATTTCTTTAGTTGTTTGGTTTGTTTGTTCTATTACTCATTTGTCTTAGAAATGCTTTGATCATTATGGAAGCCACATTCAAATTGCTATTTATCTAATTACTCAAATCAACAGAAAAAAATAACAGTGAAAATCATAGAACACACCCAATGTGTTTTGTAATGATTAAACAGAAAGCCCTTACAGTCAGAATTATGATGAAAAAAACTTTAATTATAAGGCTATAAGGACCAATTAATCTGCCAATGTCAACTAGCAAATTCATCACTAAAGCAGAACTCACCCTTAGTCCATGTTGCCTAGTGCTAATCCTATAGTGGATATCTACACCAGAATACAATACTCTACTCACAGGAAAGAATCATGATAGATGTAACTTAGATGTCAGAGCAAAGCCACAGTCCTTATGACAAATAGTTTTGATTAAACCATCAGTTCATGACATTCTTGTTCATAAGAGACTCAGACAAAGGCTATGTATGCTAAGTTGTCCATATCAATTAGGTGTAATGAGATTCACCTACTATGCAGGTAGGCATAGCCATCAATGCTCTAACACCAAGTGAGGGTCCTATACTCGGAACTGGACCAAGCAGGCTATGCGAGCACAGCTAAGTATCAGGAGGAGCTAGCTCACACTCTCAGTTCCATCTGTTCTTGCTGCACTGCCATCTTATCCTCAAATCACAGCTGTGGCCCCTTGAATCCCCAAATTCAAATACAGTTTAGAGATGAGCCATGCGTAAACTGCCACAGAAGTACCACCACATTCTGGTGGCTCTAAAGGACAGTGGAGAAGGAAAATCCTCCTAGTGGAGAATTTCAAGTGTACATTTGGATGGCCATTTCACCTGAAGGATAGAAGGCCAGAAATAGAGATCTAAGGAAGGCAGATATCCCTCCTCCCTGTCCTTGGCAGGTAGATAACAGAGTGTCATTGGCCCTTGTGAAAGACCATTCAGATTCGTCTGTCTGAGGATCTGGAATTTGAAGTCTAAGAAATTTACACAAAGATACTGAGTTGAGTTAGAGATTGTGTCAACTACGGTGGAGCCAAGTGGCTGGGGGCAGCAGTTATAATGATGAGTCAATTAAAAAGAGAACCAGCGGTGCTGTTCTAACCTGGCAATGTCTCTGGCTTGCCCTGCTAACACTGACCTTGGCTCAAGCCTAGTTCTACGGCATTCCCTGAAATTCCACGTAAAAGATGCTTTTCTAAAATTACTATTTGATTTAAGGTAGCCAGAATTCATTTTTGAAATCAAGAATTCTGACAAATACAATGTCATCTGCCTCTACAACTAAAGATCATTTAGATTTTTTACTCTCCAGAAATGTCTTATGAATTTAATTCTAGATCTATTTGACAAAGAAACATACATTCAGCTGTAGTCTATGAACATTCTTCTATAGAAATTCATGTTTCAGAGCTACATTAGCATTCTGGAATTATGTTTCATGGATAGGATAGATATAGTTGGTAACAAATCTCATAAACTGTAAAGCACAAAATAGTATTTGAATTATTTGACTCATAATGTGAAAAATATATGTGATTAGAAAATTTCTGAAGTTCTGAAAACATTACATAATAGTTAATATTTGGTATCTGAGATTCATGTTTTATTTTAAAGGGAAATATGAAGACTGCTCAGAACATGATTAGTGCAGTTGGAGTAGAATGGAAGTTCAAATTTAATCTACAATTTTTAACTGGCTTTAATGTGAAAACTAGTTAAAATATAATACTATGGCAAGACTGAAATAATTGTCAAGCAATAAGATAAGTTTTTTAAAAATGCACGATTGGAAAGCAATAATAAATAATGTTTGTTTTGAATTATCTATGAACCATAATTATGCTTTTGTTTATTCAAGTCTGGTTCAAAACACTGTGGAGAGCAGGACCAATAAATGGCATGGATCTAATCAAGATAATATAAAGCATATAAAACAAAGTGGAGTCATTTATGTCATCTAAAATGGCTGTCAGTCAGCCATGACACTTTTGTTCAAGAAGGAAACTACCTAAGTCACAGTAAACTCATATGGCAAGAAGACACTTAAGATATCTGCACACATGGTCACAACAGCCATGTCTGCAGAGCTGGCCCACCCATAGATGGGCTCCTGGGGAAAGTCCACGCTTGGCATCCAGGGTGCCAAGACGTTTATCAAAAGACCCAGAAGGGTGGAGGGCACCACTTCCAAGGAATGACTGAGGCAGGTTCCAGACCACAGCTGAGACAGCCAAGCTCCACACACCAGAGTGCTGCTCCTGCCACGCTGATCTCCCTTGGCATCAACCACCAGAGGCTCTGCGCTGCTGGACTGAGGACTTGCAGGCTCTGGGGATCCTTTTCTACAAGACGCTGACAACTCCTTTGCCCACCGTGCTGTCTCCCTGACCTGCAGACTGAGACTCTGGGACTCGGATTTGTTATCCTCCATTAATTGCTATGTGTATGTGTTATATTTCTTTTAGACTGTTAGTGTCTGAGTAGGATACTAATGTGTGTTGATGTGCTACTTTGAGTGACCCTGCATTCAATAAAAGAGGAGTGAACAGCATAGTCACCATGGGTGACTCTGGTCTAGTCCTTGGTACTGGGCTGCTCAGTAGGCAGTGAGCCGAGCAGTTGCCTGGATGACTTAGAGGAAAGACTGTATCAGGAACATACACTCATGGCAAATATAAATCAACTTAAGACCAAGTTTGTTGCTGTTGTCTTCTTTTGATCTTTTGTTTCTCTAAAAATATTTGCAGGGGTCAGGATTTTTACTTTCCTCCTAAGCAGAGAGAAGATCCTGCTGAACTCATGAGTAGAAAACTTAATTTAAAATTTAACGGCATCATTTACCATGTGAATTACTATAATTTAGCATGTTAAGCAGCCCATGGCTCCCATGTCTGTGTTCAAAATACTCAAATAAGAATACTGAAGATATTGTTCCCACTGAGCCGACAAAGAAAGTGTCATCAAAGAGAGTAAGTGACTGAAAGGGACTGTGGTCACTACAATCGTCAGTGAAGCCAGAAATAGTCCTTTAAAAAGTCAGCTCTGCCGCCAGCAAATCCAGAAAGGGCAAAGCTGATGAGTCATTTATATAATCAAAGTAATAGTTGAATGGGCTATGAATCAATTAATAATATAAATAGAATATTCCAACATTTTAGTTCACTTGGACATACTAAATTTAGAAGACCACATTCCATGTATAGAGGGATAAAACATTTATATTACCAAAAATGTTTGTTTTCCTTTTTCAAAGAGAAAATAGAAGTGATCTAGAGCCATAGACTGAAGCCCACTGTCTACTTACAGCATTAGAAATAATGAAAGACATCTTTATTTCCCAACCTGCTGGCATGCATTTAATCGGAATAATGTAACTGATGGATGCCCTCCACAAAAACACATAGAGGTGATGGACTATGTCCAAGTTGCTCATAAGGCACTTAATAAATGAGAGCGAGAGAGAGAGAGAGAGGATAATCAAGTATTTCAGAGGAGTAAGCTGTAGGTTTTTCCAGGTAGAGAGATGTAAAAAATATTTTAACTGTTTGATACATAAATATATAATAATGTTTTGGTATCTTGAAAGAGGTAATGCAACTTGCTGACACTCCGAGGTCAACATTTACGTACAAATTTTATACCATTCGGAAGCTAATTGAAAATAAGCCTTGACTCTGATTCATACCGATGCAGATTTGTTTGCCAGAGTTATGATAAAAGATATACTTTGATAAAGTTAGTTCCTACAGCAAAACCCACAAAACTGCTCCAACAGTCTGGCCACAAATACAAACCTCAGTCAGCCTGTCAAGGATACCTGACTTACACCAATCTCAGTCCTCCAACTCAGCGGTCCCTACCTTACCTTACCCTGGGCAACTAGAACCGCTGGCCTTATCAGGAAATCCGGGACGTCCCAGCCAGTCCTATCCTGTCCCCACACTGCCTCTCCGAAGGGTCTGGAAAACTCACTCTTGCCCCAAATCCCTGCCCCCAAATCCCACAAGGCACTGCCCTCCCCAGATGCATGAAATGTTTTCGCTTGAATAAAAGACACCAAATGTGTTACTGAAGTGTTTTGGTTTTGTCATTTTACAGTGCATTCCAAGCCACAGGCACATATGGATGCTACTTAACATTCTACTTCATTGTGGAAACATTGTGGCCTCGTGTGAAATATTGATTTCAAAATTAGAATTATAACAAAGAAATAGTTTTTGACAATGTCCTCTAGAAACCCACTAAAATCCCTATGGGGAGGAGAAAAGAAAAAGACAAGAAGAGTTACTCTTTTTGTTTTTTTTTGAAAAAAAACTACTGTAAGTAGTTTCCCTAAATTGTAATGTGTAGGAATTACACTATGCAAACAACATTTAATTCTTCTGTCACATCTAAAATACATCAGCTTTATAAAACACAAAAGAAGTTTCTCTATCCGTCTTCACGACCTATATCCAAACCAGACACTGTAGCAGCCTCACTTTAAAAGGGTTTCATTACTCCAGATTGTCAATTCGTGAGGAAGGTATTGCTTAGCTCTCACTAATCACCCTTAATTTTCTGTCATGAAGATGTAAAACTTCTCTGAAATTTAAGATATTTTAAATAAGCCCTGGCTGGTGTGGCTCAGTGGATTGAATGCTGGCCTGTGAACCAAAGGGTCGCCAGTTTTATTCCCAGTTGGGAATAAAAGTCTGGGTTATGGGCCAGATCCCCAATAGGGGGCGCTCAAGAAGTAACCACACATTGATGTTTCTCACCCTCTCTCTCCCTCCCCCTCTCTGAAAGTAAATAATACAAATAAAATCTTTAAAATATAAAATACGATATTTTAAATAAAAACAGACTGTGGAATTGGCAGTAATTATTTCCTTATTGCTGCTATAACTACCATAACATAATGTCTTCAAAGAACACAACTAGTGTCTTTCAGTTCTGGAGGACAGGAGTCAGGCAGAGTCTCACTGGACTGAAATGAAGATGTTTGCAGGACTGAGTTCTTGTCTGGAGGCTCTAGGGAGGCAATCCGTCATTTCTTTCCTTTCCCATCTCCTAGAGGTTGAGGTTGCCTACATCCCTGGGCTCATGGCATGCTTCTGTTTTTAAAGTCAGCAATGTCAGGTTGAACGCTATCCTGACATCACTCCAACCTTGCTTCTTTCATCACGTCCTCTTTTCTGACTCTTCTGTCCCCCTCTTTCACATTAAACAACCTAGTAGTCTCAGAGGGCCTATCGATATAATCAGGATGATTGTATTTAAGTTCAATCTTCATGCCCCTTTGCTGTGTAATCCAACACACCCAGGGTTTTCAGGGATCTGGACCTGGACACCTTTGGAAGGTGGGGCATCCTTCTGCCCACCACAAGCAGCATAACCTTGTTTCCTGGAAAACTATCAGAAAATCCAGCAAAGGTCTTAATGTTAGAAGGAGTTCCTTGTGCAGTTTATAGTTTCTGTGTAGTGTAACAATGTGTTGTACAAGCGGTACAGGTGGGATCCAACACCCTTCCTCAAGCCTGCAGAGGCACATGATATGTGCCAAATAACTACCCAAATGAAGGTGTCAGTATGACTTCCAGCAACACGGTCCACTAACTAATCAGAAAAGCTCTCTCCCAATCTAAAGGCAAATGGATAATCTGGGTGAAATTGGATATGAAAAAAAAATTTAAATACATAGTTAAATTTAGAAAAAGAAAGGCAAAAACGCTATTAAAGGACAAAAACTAAAAATTAATATAAATAAATAATCAAGGGTCAAAGTAGGGGGCCATTCAAAGCTTCTGCAGTGAGAAAGAGCTGACCCATGGCTGCTGAGAGACTTACACCAAGCCAAAAGTGATGTTCCCTCTATTCAGAAAAAGGGAGAAAAAGTTACTTTAGGACCTCTTTTCACTTTTACATAGGCAAGTAGGTATTTAATATTTATCTGAAAAAAATGAGACAAGTCTTGATCCATGCACAAATGTGAAGTCTACATAGTGATATACTTGAACCTAAAACATCAATTCATAAAATTAAAATAAAATGGGCCAAGAAAGGGGACAAACCAAAGACTCTGGCAAAAAATAAATACAGTGCTTTTTACTAAAGGTCTTACTATCCAAATTAAATAAAGAATTACCAGAAGTAAGAATCCTGAATAAAAAGCATACAGGGAAAATATCAATATCTATTTTTTAAAAAAGAATTACTATGAGAGGGTGTCATTAGACATAGCCATTGGGTTATTTACAAATCTGTAACTATAAATTAAAAAAATGAGACTTTACAAAAAGTGTGTTTTTGGTGATTAGAGAATAAGGAATGTCTGACTTATTTTAAAAAGAAAAATGTATAATTTCTAAAAATACAAATGTATTTCATATTATAAATAAAACTCAATAGATAAATAAGTTCAATTTCATGAACAAATAAATATACAGACTTATTACTTCCAAAATATAATCACTGAAAATAAACTATGGAAGATTATATAACATTGAGGAGAAAAAGATTAACGATTCCAAGGAACAGTGGAGACTAGTTGAAATCCCTGGCTAGCTATACCCAAGCAGAATGGGTAAACAAAGATAAAGAAACCTTTACAAAAACTCCAAACTTGCCTCAAGCCAGCTCAGTCCCTGATTAACTCAAGGCAATGTTTTTAAAGTGTATAATATATAGGTAGAAGATCTTTTCATAATACCTCTAAGTATTAGGATATTGTTATGTTATGTTATGTCAGTTATGTTTTTTATTTTGTCAGCATTTACACCAATGGTGCAAAAACAATGACAGTTAAAAGTAGAGGTGCCTTAGTACAAAATTAGTACTAAAATTAGATGACTGTGGCATCAAGCTGCATTAACACTCATTATATTGTAGTCATTTTTTTCTTCACAGCTTGCACTTACAATTAAAATGCAATCACAATTCTTAATTGACAATTTTTATTTATGACAAAGCAGTAAAAAGTCATAGTTTCATTAAGCCATCCTTAAAACCACATTTCTTTATGATGATAAATAACTCTTCATAAAGCAATTCTGTTCTCTTCTAAAATATATTAACTCAAGAAAAAAACAGCTACATGATTTTTTTTAATTTGTAAGCTAAACAAGCTATTTTTATGGAAAGTCATTTTAAATAGAATTATAAAAAGTAGAGAAGAGATAAAATAAAGAAGAAGCAACAGTTGAAGGAATAATGGCCAAAATTTTTCCAAAACTAATGTGAAAAAGAATGTAGCACTAGAACAATAATGCAGGGACAGTGAAATAACTTAAAAATTAAATTAATCTACATGGACAACAACTCAGGGGGGTGGAAATGGGAGGGAGGTGGGGAGCACAGGGGGTGTGGGCTGGGATGGGAGTAAAAGACAGAAAACTGTACTTGAACAAGAATTAAATTTAAAAAAATTAAATTAATCCAAAAAGAGAGATTGAAAAGTAACACTAAAGTAGGATAAGTAAAAAACATTCGTAAAATAATAAATATACACCCAACTATCACTTCTTACATTTAACATAAAGAGAATAAAGAGTCACAATTTACTTCCAAACTGGAATTTTTTAAAAACCCCATGATTCATAAGGACACAGAAAGACTAAAGGTAAAATGGCCCATTTTTGTATAACATGAAAGAATGTATATTTGAGTATTTACTTCTGGGTCTCCTCATCAAATTCAAATTCTTCGGTATCTGATGTACCCCTTAGCATCATGTTTGTTCATCTTTATGAATTATTTATTCCCTCTCTCTTCTTCCCATCCCCCCTCTCCCTTTCAGTTCTCAGTATATTAAAAAATACCAACTTCCTACACCCCAGGTTATAATATATAATCTTCCTAAGAACAGGTGCCTATCCTCATTTCTTTAAACCCAGTGCTTGGCACATCGTATAGATGAATGACGTTATGTATGTAAATAAAGAACTCTTTTTTTTTTTTTTTTTAAATTTTTATTTATTTAGTTATTTTTCAAGTACAAGAACTCTTTTATTGTGTTTACTATGCACGCCAGGCACAATTCTTACTGTTTTAAAAATAAAACTAAAAAAATTAACCCGTGTCTCATAACCACCTAAAAAGGTAGTTTCAGTTCATTCTCATTTCACAGTTGAGGAATGGGAAGCAAAGTTAAGTACAGTAACTTGACCAGGGTCTCAGTGGCAGAGAATTATAAACTCAGGTCATCTGGCTAGAAGGAACCTGCTCTTAACCATGATGCTCTCATTTTCTTACAAACTGGTTAACTTCCTGGAACTTCTTGGACAGAATCTTTCATTTCAGAAGAGGCCTCTGCTTTATATCTGCTTAATTTAAAGACTCACTCAACAGTTTCCAGAAAGACAGAGAGAGAGAGAGAGATGAGAGTAGAGAGACTGAAATTGCCCCCCATGGTGATTTGATATAGCAACCTTCAGATAAAATAATTTGCTGATTTAAAATGGAAACACAGAAAGGCCACCATCTTCTAGACTTGAGGTTTTAATATGTTGGGCTGTTTTCATAGAGCTGATGACCGTGTTATGCAGCAGTTAAAAATTAAGTATATTCGATGAAAGCTTCAATTATATTAATAATGGAAACTTTAATGACTGTCTCACTAAATTTTCTGAATATAATAGTTATATCTTAAAAAATACTCACTAGCTAGTGAAATATTTTTTCTTCATTCACAGTAGTTGAGAGATCTGTCTTTGGAATAATAGTAAATACAGCTCACATTCATTTTACAATAGAATGTTGGAAAACAGTCCAGTTGACAATGTTAATAGAGTAAGAAAATCCATGATCATCAAAATTCTGTCAAATATGACAACCTTCCAAATTACTTGTCAAAGTTCACCTGCACACAGGCTGCGATGAACTAAGTTAGGAAAGTTAACAGTGAGTGTAAAAGTGAGATAAAGCTAAAAATTTCAGCAATGTTGCTGTATAAGTCTTTGAAATGAGTAGAGAATGTAGAGGAAAAGCTTGGCTACTTCCTAGATCCACCTAAGAATAAAAATTATTTATACCAGGTTCAGAGAAAGGAGACTTCTACCACATACTTACTGTAACCATGCAAACAAATACAATAGTGATTTATTTTAATTTATCATCAAATGAAAGGAATTGTTACTAAAGATGTCAAATAAATAATGTGTATGGTAAATCAAGCTATAAAAATGACATTCACAACTAAGAATATTAACTTATTTTCTAAATTCAAACTTTAATTCCTGAAATCTAGGACTAAAAATAAATAAGGAAGAGTTTTGTGAGATGATCCTTCATCTAAATGTATTTTAATTGTTCAGCATATGTTGGGATGCAAGATGATAGTAATTCTTTTTTTAAAAGATTTTATTCATTTCTTTTTATAGAGAAATGGGGATTCTTTTTATAGGGGAAGAGAGGAAGAAAGAAAGGGAGAGAAACATCAATGTGTGGTTGCCTCTCACATGGCCCCCACTGGGGACCTGGGCTGCAACCCAGGCATGCGCCCTGCCTGGGAATGGAACTGGTGACCCTTTGGTTAAGTCCACAATTAGTCCAATGAGCTACACCAGCCAGGGCAGATGATAGTAATTCTTAAGACTTAAATACATTTCAAAGAAGGTATAAGGATAAACTCTGAGAATAGTTATTAGAAGTGAATTTATTATTATGACTAATATTTTAGGAATGTTTACAATCTGCTTGGCATTCTTTGGTTATTTTATCTGAATTAGTCACTTAGTAATTATATAACCGATAAAAGGTCCTATTCCTAATTCCATTTTTTTAGATGTGAGAACTGGTGATCAGGAAATGTAGGAATTTGCTCATACTGGCAATTTTAGAGTCAAGATTAAAGACACAGATGGTTGATACTACATTTCTAGGCATCAAGGAAGCAGTTCATGTTAAAGATTTTATATTATTGGACTTTGCTTTGACAACATTTTCCAAATACATTTCTGGTCTGCAAATCCCCCATGTGACCACAGCAGTCTTACAGTAAATTTTAAATTTGTCTTGAGTCCTTAGTAAAATGTTTATTAAAAATTCAGTGCAACTCTCTTTCATTATATGATGAAAATAGTTTTTAAGCTGCATCCACATAAGAAACACCTAAACCTGTAGAGAATATGTACGAGTTTATTTGAGCCAAACTGATGACAATTGCAGGGAATCAAGATCTCAGTGGGCTGAGAAAATGTATGGAAAATATAAAGAAGCAGAGGCTCCTGGAGTCAGATGGCACCTGGCTAAAATAATCTGCAGAAAGAGCTACCTGGCAATGAACCCGAAGCTGCAAAAGGCCAAACAGGAATGTGAGCAGTCTTTGTTAGCCTTTTCCATAAGCTGTCAGCGCTATAGACACAGGAAGACACAGATGCAGGGCCAGGTAGGTGCTGTTCAATTCACAGAAGAAAAAGGTGTCCCTTTACTCTCATCACTGCCAGTCAAAGCCTGCAAGCTTACCTTTCCTTCCTTATCCTCACACTGACCATTCCTCCTCTGCAAGAATTAGGTTTTGCCTACTTCACCAGTGGAAAGTTTATGTTTAGTGATAAATGGACTGAATGCTGATTTTGAAGCTCAGAAAATGTGCCCTTCAACAACAGAAGAATCAACCGGTGAATGCATAAATAAGTGAAACAACAAATTGATGTTTCCATCAATGAATAAAATTTAAAAAAAATAGAAAGAAAACAAAAATTACACTGGCAATAACCTTGCAAATGCACTTCAAACCTTTCTTTTAGTTGGAAAAAAAACCCAGAATGTATTTTTCTTTCTTTGCTCTCTGCCCAAGTCAACTCTTGGGCAAAATAAATATAGCAAGGAGAGAAAAAATTACCAAAAGTGATCATTTTCTTTTTTGTTAGCTAAGAAAATCAGAAGTCTCTGGGGATTTCTCTCTCTTTTCTCCTTGGTTGCTTCTATCATATTTTATGATAAAATATATTGTAAAATAGAACATATATACATATTCTGTTTCTTCTTATTTTTAAGAAAGAAATACCTAAATGTAATGTAATGTTTTGAGAATTACTTAGCCCATGCAATTTATTTGATATAAAGAAAACAGAAATAGTAAAAGACTACCCTGAATAGAGATGGTTCATAATTGCAGAATTTTGATGTAACTGAATTTTAGACTTTGTTCAAGGGTGCTTAGTAACACAAAGGATTCTACCCACCACCAGGAATAAAGGCTTTGACCCCCAAAACAAAAGGCTCAAAGGCTGCTTTGCATTTTCTCTTCTGTTATTCAGTGCAATCATTAGATTATTTATTTGGATTCTTTCATTTTCCTATATTTACACAAGCTCTTCCCACTTTATTTTCCCTTTAAAAACATTAATTTATTTTTTTAATTTCCATTTGCTTTTATTTTACATAGGGAACATTTGGGAAAAAAACACAATCTGAAAAACCGAAGATTAGGCCTCAAAATATATTCAAGCACTTTTCCTTATTTATATTTATAAGAAAACTACAGTACTTCTTTAAAAGGAATACTCTGATATACAATTGATTTTTCTTTCCTTATAATAATATATGCTTGTTCATAAACTTCATTTTATATGAGCTCATTCCAACACTGACCTTTAATTTTGACATTCTGTTTGTAATCTCATGCTTGCAAAAATGAATATTTTCCTATTGGTTCAGCTGTACATATTTTAATACACTTTTTAGCCACACTTTTCCTTTAGAACTTAATAGTATATTCAGGTTTGCCATGAGAGTGTCATTATTCTGAGAATCACAGAAAAGATACATGATCAAAATTTAAGATAATCCAAGAACATTTTATTTGTGGGCAATATTGTTTCGGAATATTTTTTCTACTATAAATGCCATACAGTTTTTTAGTGAAAGACTAATTTTACATTGTGTGTATTCATTCAGTTGTGTACATTTCCTTAAAAAAATATTAAGAGTTATTTATTATTCTGTATCTTCAATTGTAATAAATAGTCTACAAATATTTTATTTGCTTAAGGGTACAATACATTTAAGGCATAAAGACTAAACTAATTAGACACAGTTAACCTGTAAAAGAGAACCATAAAGGGCACATTCTGAAATGACAAAATGCATTTAAAACGCTTTGACAGATTGCTTTATATATTTCCAAAAAAATTATTGTATTCATTTAAGATATTTAATCATAGACATATTAAAGAGAAATGATTGTCTATTACAAGATGGGGACCCCAAAAAATTATCTTTTGGAGGGTGGGCACCTTGTAGTACAAGCGTCCGCCACTAGGTGAGTGTTCTAGGAACCCATCTGTAACAGTGTACCAGCAGCTGGCATTGCTCTGAGAGGCTGTGTTGGCTTTTCGTGAATTTTTTTGAAGACTCTTTCATGTTGTAGGGTAAATGGAGGCAGTCAGGCTCCCTCACCCAGATGTCTGGGCAACCAAGGGAAGCAGTTTCCCAACCTTGAAAATAGGCCTGATAAGTAGTGTTCTCATAGCCTTGAGACTGGGTCAGATAAATGGTTCCCATAGTATTAAGTGGGCTCTTATGTGCAGAATCTTGCTGTTATACAATATATTCTAGCATCCTGCCAGCTTTGTTTGTATCTAGTATTTAAGGGGTAGGGGCTTCCCGCTGGGACACATAGCTTGTGGCGTGCATGGCTCACCCACCCACAATAAAGGCATACCAAGCATCCTCACAGATCTGTACATTTTCTTCTGTCTGCCCAAATCCAGAGAGGACCTGCCAGGCCTGGACAGGCTGCAAGACAATCGGTGTAGTCAGCAGGATTTGAACCGGTGTGGAGAAATTATACTAAGGCACTAACCTTGAAGATAGAGCCATGGCACACGCATGGGAGATGATTCTTAGCCTGTACCTAGGAAAGGTGAGTGCAAGAGTTCTAATCCCTTACAGACAATCTAGAAAGTGTACTTATGCCACCCTCTATGTGAATTCTTAGAGCAAGTACTCAGGATTTCATAGGGAGAATAAAGTCATAATGCAATTAAAATCCCTGACTTTAAACTATTTGGGTAGACACTCAAGGACATTTGGGGGCTTTGTGTACATGTGCATGCATCATGTTTACCATGTTAAAAAATACATTTTTCAGTATTGGGAAACTAAAACTTAAAACATATCTATGTGTAGAAATCATTTTAAATATGTTTCTGAATGATCAAGTGACTAGACTCTGCAATGTAAAGAAAGAACAAATGGTTCATTTGGAACATCAATATCAATGAAATTTGAAAGAAGGACAACATAAATATTCTTTAAAACTTCTTAGAAGTTTCGCGGAGACTTTCTCATTTGGGTCTCATTGCGGTAATCCCTCACTTAGCACTGCAGACAGGTTCTGTGACTTGACACAAAGCAACATCTAGGAAACCAATTTGACCGCAAGCACATTGATATACACAAGAGTTAAGTTCCTGTAGCATCTCCTCAACATTATAACAAAACAATGTTGAATGAGACATCATTATTAAAGGACTACCATACAGAGAAAACTCAGCCCTAAACAGGATACCAGTAAGCTCCAGGAGACCAGGGTTCTAACTGCCATTTTACCGTATTTCACTTTGTCACTTAAAACAAATCAGTTAACCTATCTAAATCTTTTCTACCTCCTCCTTAAAATGAGCAAATAGATTAGATGATTTCTAGAGTAGCCTCTAGCTCTGTGATTCTGATTACATTCTGGCTTAAGACCAAAAATCCTTAGAGTAGGATAAAAGGCTAGCACTTAAAGACACTGTGAACTTTATGGTTGATATTTCCATCCATGCGAGGGGGGCAGAAAGCTTGATGGCAGAAGAATGAGAGGCTTATAGTTCCCCGCAGAGCTTCAGGGCTCACTGCCTCACTTCAGGCAGGGCTTGGTGAACTATCCCCTCGTCAAAGAGGCCTGTCCTGAACCAGCCCCTGTAACCACTCGCCGATCATTCTCCCCACGTTGCCATTTTTAATATTTCTTCCTCGTATACCACCAGACGTTTTACATTTTAAAAATATTTCCGATGTCTATAATTCCCCTACACATATAATCTCCATAAGAGCAGTTTTGTCTTGTTTTAATTTATGGAAGCGCTTCCAACAGAACCAAGCCTGGCATAGAGTAGGAGCTCCGTGAATTCTGTTGACTGAATGAATGAGGCTTTTGACAAGCCGATCCATATGATTGGATCCCAGAGGTGCGTTGACCCTGTGTACAGGAAAAGAGGCAGGAAAAGTGACCTGAACCATGGTCATGGGAGGATGGGGTGTAGATTCCAGGCAGGGTTGTCCAGTAGAACGTCCTGTGATGATGGAAATATTCTTCATTGGTGCTATCCAATTCTATTTGTAGTCACTAGCCTTGAAATGAGGCTGTGATTAAGGAACTCAATTTATTTTTAATTCAGTTCCTATTTAAATGTGAAGAGGCTCATATGACTAGTGGCTACTGTACTGAGTTGTGCAGTATTTTTAGAAGTTGACACTTACTCCAAAAATAACAAGGCTTGAAAGTTTCTGTAGCAAAAAAAATAGTAATAATTATATAAAAATTACATTTTGGAAGTATAATACCCAGAGTAATTTTTAGAATGAAATGGAGTAGATAAAAAACTGGAAGGCAAAATGGCTAGATAGAAACTTACAAAAAGTTAGATATTAGAAACTGAGGACCTGGATGAGGGCAGTGACGGTATGAGTGGAAGGAGAAGAAATGACTGGGAAACATCAAAGAGGGTAAATCAACAGGATTTTAGTGTTTTTTAACTATGAATGACACCACGCTTTCTGTTGTAGGTGATTAGACAAATACCAATATAACCGACAAATGGCCCCAGATGACAGAGAAAAAGCACATGAGGGTCAAGGCCATTCACTGATAAAAGCTCAGCTCATTTTGAATACTCTTTAAATCTGATGCCTAAATCTCAATTAGGATCCAAAAAACAAACACATACATTTAAAAACAAAAAACAAACAACAACAACAAAAAACCAAACTTTGCTTCCTGTCTTTGTTGGTCTGAAACATGTATAAAGTTTGTATTCAATTTAGAGTTGGCATTAAATCGAGACTTTTAACATTGGATATACGTATATGTGTTTGTGTATGTATATGTGTTTGTAAAAGCATACATATACATAGTTTGAAAAATAATTTAAGATTTAAGATGGTATCAAATGAATCCACTCTGTACAAGAATCCTTATTCTTGTACAAAGCCACCCGGGACAAGTAGGCACACGCTTTCTTTTTTTTTCAAAATGGAGAGATACATTTTTATTTTATTTTCACCTCTAAACAGTGAAACCCTTTCTATCATAATACAAGGAAGACTTCTCCCATATTGGCAACTGTTTTTATATGGTTGGCAGGTTTCAATGGGCCTGAAGATAAATAAAATCTAGCTACTCCACTGGATGCAAAGTTCACAAACTTCCTCTTTTGAAGATGAAGTAGAAAATAACTGTCAGATGCAAGAAAGCCAAAGAGTGATTTAATAGTTCATCAACAAAAAGCCTTGACCCTTATTTGCACTATTGAAATCTTAATATAACAAAGTCATATAATGGGACTGTCAGAATTTAGAAGCAACTAAAATTCCTTGGCAGACTGAGGACTTTTGCCATCTGTATTTCAAAGCAGAAGGAAACGTTTTCTGCATTCAGGCTGTGGAATAAACATATTAAAATCAAAGGTGTATTTATTTATCCCAAGCTAAGTAAAAATGAAAAGAAATGTTCGCCAGGCTCATGGTCTGAATAAAACTGTCTATAATTTTGAAAAATTTCACTCCCTAAGGACTTCTAATGATTACAACAGCAGGAAATGGAGCCAAAGAAACTCCAAATAAATTGAAAAGCATGATTTTAAGGGAATCTCCCAATGCCCAATAGAATGATAGCATAGATTTGCACACATTTTAACATATATCAACTAGTAGGACATCTATCTGGACAACAGCGACAAGATAGAACATAATCCACCTGAAAGACTTGCATATAATAGTCATCTTTTCTATCCTTCTTCTGAAAGAGATAGGATTAAGATTATAAAGCATGTGAAGTTGTTTTAAAGAAGAATGTGTATGTTAGATTCAGGAGCTATTGAAAATTTTTGAAATGAGAAAGAAAACTGAGAAGCAACCATCGGTAAGACCATGTGCAGAAGATAGCTTGTTGCACAGTGGTTAATACTGGTCTGATAGGTTTAGTCTTGTTTTGAATAACTACATTTTTCATTAAAAGTCAGTATTATATGGATAAAATAATGCTACCTAAGAATTAATTAAACAATAAACTGTTCATAGCCTTATGTTAGAAGGTGAATGGAGATTAGAAAATCTCACTACTGTGAGCCTATGTATCAGATGGTACTATATTAATCTAGACATTGATATCTTAAATTTTTCTCAAAATTTATCACTTCATTACTACATATTTATTCTTTGTGTAAGTAGGATCTAAATATCAATATTGCCACTTTTTCCCCACTTCCGTTGCCCGTCCCCTGACCTCAGAGATTGAGCCTTCATCATTGCTCTGGATTTGATAGAAGAGTTTGGAATGGCTGTGTCTGCTTCTAAAGAATAATTCCTGAGATATAAAGTGGGAAGTTATTCCATTACAAACATATAAATCTGATTTTCAAGATTTTAAAGCAATAAAATATAATGTTTTCTAAGACTGTATTAGCTGAACTGAAAATAAGTATCTTCTTAGGAATGAACTTTGAAAAAGGCAGCCATGGCCTCATCTATTGCAGACAAAGGGTTAGCGAACTTCCTGAACTGGACCTTTTCCTCGTCTTGCTCCCGTTTCCCTTATTCCACTTACCTAACAGACAAGATTAGAAGTTGACAAGGAAGACAGTCTACTTGTCTGAGAAAGTTGTTCTCCAACGATCTCTATGCTTCCCCAAAAAATTTCTCAAAGGGAAAGAAAATACACTGAACTAATGTGTAAAACAATAGGGACAATATATGTAAATAATTTTACTTGACTATGGATAAGGCAAGAATACTCATAGGCAGAAACTTGGAAGTAGTTTAAATTAGAGCAGGGTTATTTTACTTATATTTAAATTGGCAATATTATTTAAAGTAAGTAAATTTGTAACTTTAAAGTTTGAAATTGCATTTAAGGAAAGACATCAACAGATTGTGAAAAATTGTTCTTGAGTACATATTTTAACTCTTAGCTTACTAGCTTGTCCTTGAATATGTTATTTAGTGTCTTTGAATCTTATAAGCTTTATTAGTAAAATGATCATAGTTATCTGTATTTATAGCTTTCATGATGTAATTATAGTGTCATATGTAAAATATTTGGTAAAGAGTAAATTTTCCATATAGTCAGGTATCCAACTAATAGGAAGTAAGACCAACATTGAATAATTGAGGAAATTCTTCATCCAAAGCACTGTGGGTAAAACTAATTTCAAAGCCAACCATCTTTTGTTCATATTTATTGCATAGCTAGGGACCACCATAAATAAATCTTGCAGGAAGATAAAATGCACAAATTAAGATTGACCTGCAAGTTAACCTGAAAAATTAGGTATATTTAGGTGAAAACTACCATGGAATTTGACTGCATCTATATGAAATTATCAGATAAATAACTAAAATTTCAGCCAACGCCATGTGCTATTAAATATGTGAAAGCAGTGTGAACTCATAAACTTCAGATGAGAGGTGCATTGCTACAACCGCTTTGAAAAGCTGTCATCATCTAGCAAGCGTATATCTCACATAAAACTGCAGAGTTATACCAGCATAAATACACAAAAATGCTCATAACAACCATGTCTGTAATAGCCAATAAAAAAGAACATAACAAACAACATGCCATGAAAATAAAATTTACAACTCATTTCTAAAGAAAACAAATGAACTTCAGCCACCCTCAATGAAATATATAAGAATTTTATAAACATAATACTAATTAAGAAGCATAACAAAATAAAATATACAATAATGCTTAATTTACATGAAATTCAAAAACATGTACAAGTTGTATTATATTGCTACCTGAATAGCAAAACTTTAAAAAAAAAAAGTAATTGCCATAAAGTCAGGATGAGTCAGTGAGCAGGACGAGAGTAGTCTCCTCAAAGATAACCATGCATTCAAGGTGTCAGGAGGTTCTCTGCCCTGACATGGGTGATGGTTACTCAGATGATCCCCTTACAATTATTCCCAATATTGTACATTATATATTATATCTTCTCTGTACTTTTGTAAGATTTCATAATTTAACATGTTTTTAAGAATTTGGCCATGCCTATTGTAGTGGGGCGAGCCCCCCAAAAGGAGGATGTCCACCCAGAACCTCAAATGTGATCTCATTTGGAATAAGGGTTTTTGCCAATATAATTCAGATGAGGATCTCCAGAGACCATCCTGGGTTAAGGAGGGTGTTAATTCCAATGACAGGTTCCCTAAGAAGAGACACAGAGACTCAGAGAAGAAGGCCAGGAGAAGATGGAGGTGGTCGATGGAGTGAGATTGGCATATGTCAAGAAAAACCGTGATAGGCAAGGAAGGATTCCTTCCTTACAGCCTCTGGGCAGGCATCTGATTTTGAGCATCTGGCCTATACAACTGTGAGAGAACAGATTTATGTTGTTTTAAACCACCTAGGTGGCAGTAATTTGTTACAATGGCACTAAGAATCTACTACACACATTATTTAGATCTAAAGAATTAAATCACTAAAAATGTGGTCACCAACTACACAGAAGTCCATGATCTTCATATAGACATTATTAACTCTAATTAAAAAATTATCATAGTTCTTAGAATTTTTACTTTATTTAAGGTTTTAAATGATGAAAGACCAAACAAAACAGAAAAGAATGAAATGTAAGACCTAAACATTGATTCCCTCTCTTTTTCAACAATATTTATAATCAATGAAAATTAGCAATATTAATTTTACTTAACCTATTATAATCAGCTTCTGCCTTGGAAACATAATTTGAATATTTACCTTTGGTCTCTGATTCAGTTTTCTGGTAAATCATTTTGAAATTTTTTCAATATTAATATTTTTCCTTCAAAAGCTTACTCATACATTGTCCATTCTAACTAAAACCTATTCATTTCCATTGTGCTCCTTAACTTCCTAACAAAAACAAATTGAAACAAATTGTCGTAAGTTGGATTAAGAGTTGAGATCCTTCTTAATTAAGAAGGTCAACAGATCTATGAAAAGATGCTCAACTTCACTAGCTGTTAGAAAAATGCAAATCAAAACTACAAGTACAATTGAGATACCACCCCATACCTGATAGAATGACTAGCAAAACGAGCAAACAAGTGTTGGGGAGGTTGTGGAGAAAAAGGAAGCCTCATTCACTGCTGGTGGGAATGGAAACTGGTACAGCCACTGTGGCAAACAGAATGCAGGCTCCTCAAAGAATAAGAATGGAGTTATCATACAACCCAGTAACCCCTCTTGTGGGTACCTACCCCAAAAGTTTGAAAACATTTTTTTCATGAAGATATACACACCCCTATATTCATTGTAGCATTATCTGTGTGGCCAAGACATAGAAATTAACTAACCTGTCTCTTAATAGATGATTGGATACAGAAGGTCTGGACTGCTGCTCAGCCATAAGAAAAGATTTAATACTGCATCGGCACATCATGGTCGACTTTGAGAATAACATGCTAAGCAAAATAAGTCAAATAGAAAATGTCAAGAATCCTTTGCTTTCACTCATGTGGGATATAAAACTGAAAACAGCAAATGAACCACCAAGAAAAATAAACAAACAAAAACTCATAGACACAGACAACAGTATGGTGGTTACCAGAGGGAAGGGGACTTGGGGAAGGTAGTGCAGGGAAAAGGGGGTCAAATACATGGTGATGGAAGAACATTTGGCTTTGGTGATGAACACAGGATGTAATATACAGAGGATGCATCATAGAATTGTAGTTTTGCAATCTAGGTAGTATTTCAACCAATGTAACCACAATAAATTATTTATTTTATTTTTTAAAATGTTTTATTTATTTACTTTTAGAGAGGGGGAAGGGAGGGAGAAAGAGAGGGAGAGAAACTCAGTGTGTGGTTGCCTGTTGCACACACCCTACTGAGGACCTGCTCTGCAACCTAGGTATGTGCCCTGACTGGGAATCGAACCAGCAACCCTTTGGTTTAAAGGCCCATGCTCAATCCACTGAGCTACACCAGCCAGGGCACAATAAATTTATTTTTTAAAAAGAATATATAATAACATAGATTGTTACTGAGTTAACATAGGGGCTTAGGGTAAAAGTCTTAGCTCCAGAATTTAGCAACTCTGTGTCACAGTTCTAGATATTTAATCTTTCAGGACTAAGTCTATTCACTTCTATAACAAAGATAATAATATCTACATCAAAGGGTTAGTGCATATAAAAACATTCAGTACAGTATCAATTGATAGCATCACAATGAATATTAATTGGTCTTCAGCCTTATCATCTCCTCCATTTTGACTCAACTGTTTCTGAAAAAATCCACTTTACTTTCCCACAAACACTAAACTTTTGGACTACTGCCCAACTTCCCTCATGTTTCATCCAAGCTTCTCAAAGGATTTGTTTTCATTTCTCTTTAATTTCTCATCAGCCATTCATTCTTCAATCCACAAATATCTGAGTTAAATACAAGGAATTTAATCTCCATGCTATGTTTCACACATGTCTACATTTCACAATCTATGTGCCTGTGACTTAATTTGAACGGTGAGATTCACATTGTATCTGCCACGTTACCACCCAGAATAAAGACCACACACTCCCAGGGCTTCCTGGTAGCTCCATGAGATAAGACTAAATCTTAGTGAAAGGGATGCGAACAGAATGGGCTGAACTGTGATGGAATATTGACGTACCCCAGAAATGCTGAAGTTTTATAATCCAGAGAGGAATGCTGCTCCTTCGAATGGCAGAGTGGAGACCTGGAAGAAGCCCAGCTGAGCCATGCCTTCTTTAGGATGGGTTGCATTCCACCATGCTTCTTTCATAAGAGCAAAATAAATGTCTTGTTTATGCACCTGTGCTATGGGAGTATTTCTGTTTTGTGCTGCTAAGCAGACCAGTCATTTCCCTGTATTTGAACCAGACTGGCATGATGAGCTCCAGTCTTGTATTAGAGGTTGGTTGCTATTTACTGTTTCAAAAGAGCCTTAAGGTGAATGCATCTGAAACCAAATTCATCATCCCCAAACTTCTTCCCTATACTTTACATCTCAATTAACCAGGCCAGCGTCTGCCCACTTATTCAAAACAGACCTTGTCCTAGCTGCATCCTCTCTGGTTTGTAATATGAGATATTCAACACTACTACCATTAAACAACCCCTGAATTCATATCCATTTCTTCCTTGAGTTTCAATAGTATATTCCTTTTATTTCTACTTCGATTACAGAGATATATTACATTACATATCGATCTGATTACTTTGTTCTGGGACATTAATAAATGCACAAAGTTTAAAATTGAGTGATCAAGACATAGAAATATCAATGAACTATGTAGATGTATAGGTACAAATATTGAAAGAAAAAAGCTTACATAAAGTTCAGAGACTGTATTTGGCCTTGGTAATTAAGTATTTTTGATGGGGAAGCAAGAGCAGAAGATCTCTTTATTTTGCACATGGTACTATTTGGTGAAAATGTATGCTAATTTTATTACATTGAAAAAATAAAAATATTTATTTAAAAAAACTATCATCTAAAACAACCAAATATTTCTTAGAAATATACATGTATAAACATAAATTAGTCAAAACTGTCATATCAAAGCAATTGAAAAATAGTGCTTTGAACATTTTCAACTGTTTTAAAAACCTTGGAAACTGCTTGACCTCTAAGTCTGCATACTTCTCCATCCAATTTTTACAATATTTACATGTTTAGCATACTCTTTTCACTATGTCAAAAAGCTTAATATGAGACTCAAATGTTCAGAAACTCTAAATTAATCAACTATGAATTAATATATGATGGACATTACCGCACATTTGGCTAGATGGAAAAATCCGAAATGCAAGCATAAATTCTGCCTGAATCAACCTCCACTGATAAGCAGCAAATCTGAATATAATCTCTATGAAAGTCCAATATTTTACAACATAAAAAATATCACTATTAATAAAAGAACAGTTTAGTCTTCAGTATCTATCTGAGGTTGACGCAGCACATGCATGAACAAAATATTGCCCCATTCCATTACTTATGCACTATCAGGAGGCATCAGTTCTTACTTCATACCTCCCAACACGTATTCATTTTAAGAAAAGTTACTCTGATTTTTTACTAAAATGAGAGAAAAATGAAAACATTCTGGAAACTGGCCTGGTGTAATGCATGTGTAATGGTGAAAATGAAGAGAAATCAACCAGGGCACAGGAAATCAAATGAGCTTAAGGATTTAACTACAACCAAGGAATAAAAGGTTATTCAATTTTGCAAAATCACAACAGCCTTCTGAGGAATCTAATTAAGGAATAAAATTCTTGTTTCTTTTACAATAGACCTTTAAACTATTTCTACTCAGCAGTCTCAAAATGATTTCACTAGGAGGTACCAGAGTTATTGAGCTGAAATGGCAGCTGCTGTTTTACTTCCTTTCCTTTATTCCATAAAAGGATTGGTAACTTACATTTGTGTTTAGAATACTTCTCCATTGGCACCTCCCCTCTGCTTTGTTCCTCCCCAAAAAGTTTAATCTAATTTAGAGTATTCAAAGGGGAAAGAATCCGGTTCTTTTAAGAAAAAGTAATTAAAAGCATCATGCTTTTTATTCACTCACTTCTAAATTAGGGCTGCCCTTTCAAAGAAATATTAAGCTGAGGCAGATAAAGTTCATCTCAGTAAATACTACAATTATCTGGGGAAGGAAGGATCTGTATGTATGTCAAGCTCTCCATTCCTTTGGTTTAACAATATCCACAGGAAAAGAAGATTAAGCAGCTCTCAAACTGCATTCAGAACTCTTCAATCGATGTCAACATAATAAATCCCTCACTCTTAAAAATCAATAGGATTATTTTCATATTTGAATATGTTTTTTATCATAAAAATATATACAGTGCCTTTCTGGTAACAAAACAAGATTGATAGTGACCTCAAATGTGACCTTAGATTTACAGGTTTCGACAAAATATTACCTAGAGAAAATTATATTGTTTAGAATTTTTTAGTGAGTCATTTTAGAGTGAACAAAACTAAAGCAAATGAGTGAGTGGCAAGCAAGATAAAAAGCTGAAAAATAGTATTCAATTAACTACAAACAAGCATTTCAGATTTTTTACAACTGAAGATTCTCCCGAGGATACAAGTGGGCCAATTAAATAGGTACTTTTGTGCTTCTTAATTACTCTAATTTCTTCCAGAAAGATATTATATGAAATTAACAATTGGTCTATAGGAGCTAAGATATAAAGCTAAAAAGAAAACTAAACATAGTTCCAGCTTTATATAATGAAATTAAGTTAGAAACAAGACATTCACAGGTAAGTACGTATAAGATATTTCTACATACATTATATTAAAGTAGAGCTCATTGTATGTAGGTGGGAGAATGGATTAAATATGATTCTTTAAACATTTGGAAGGATTATAAATATGCTTATTAATTGTGTTACAAACCTATAAAGTATAGAAAATTCTTTATTAAAAAAAAACATATTTTCAGCAAATCAGTAAGTTATATACGGAGCAAGAAAAAACATTGAGTGTGACCTGGAAGGATGTCATTTATCCATCAAAATCTAAAAATAAAATAAGCCACATAAAATCATTTGCATAAAAGAACTTTTAAAATAATTAATCAAGAACTTTATAAATTTCTTACATTTATAAATGTAAGGCATTATTATCATTAATGTGATTTATTACTAACTTTATATAAATGTGGACTACGGTGTTGAAAGAATTCTGAAAAATATGAGAAATGTCTCCATCTTATTAGGAAAAATATAGGCAACACCGTTAAATGTTCTCTTTGTCATCCTCATGAAGGTCACATACGTAGCATTTGACCTTCCAGATTTCTGTTTCTCTGCTTCCAAACCTAGGGATTCTTCTACCTACGTCTTCATTATCATTCTTCTCTCCTTCTCTAATCAATATGCTGCCATAACTTAAGAACTAGATTGTACTCCCCAAATCGGTTACTGAGACTAGCTGTATCCCCTTATCACCTTTCATATGAGAATTGTGTATCTGCCCCAGCTGGTGTGGCTCAGTGGATTGAGCACCCACCTGTGAACCAAAGGGTCACTGGTTTGATTCCCAGTCAGGACACATGCCTGGGTTATGCGCCAGGTCCCCAGTTGGGGGTGTGTGAGAGGCAACCAACCACACATTGATGTTTCTCTCTCTTTCTTCCTCCCTTACCCTCTGTCTAGAAGTAAATAAATAAAATCTTTAAAAAATACTGTCTATCCAGAAGAAAGTTTCTGCATCTCACACAATGTCCCTAAGGCATATGAGTTCATTTCACATATTTATTAACTGAATAAATAACTGTGTGAAGTTAGTAAACACATAAATAAATAAGCTTGAGAGATGGGCATGCTGATAAAAAAAATGACAAAATTTTAGCCAATGAAAATCTTCCAGAGCATCAAAGTGAGTATTTTGTAATTACAGATTTTACAAGCACAGAGGACATGACTTGTAAGACCACTGCTTAGCACATCCACAGTGCCCGTCATAATGGCACTGAGCATGTTTAAGCATCACTGTTCCAACTCGAATGCAAATTAGGGTTTTGCAAAGGCCAATGGAAATAGGCATTTAGGGCAGTCACATTTGACAAAGTTCTTTGTCGTCAGTTTCCATGTGAAAATTACTTGTTCCAATGACAATAGCTACATTTTTCTTGGCTTTTAATTTCTTTATTTTTATTATTGTTTAGCTATTATTCATGAAAGTAAGGGTTTTGTTAGGCAACCAAGGGATTCCTGTGAAGTCTGCTCTGGCCTCAGTGTCCTGAACCAAAGTTCCGCCTCCACCCACCGACAGATTCTTAAACACTACCCTGTGTCTCTGCTGAAAAAAAAAAGGCACCTATAAAAAAAAAATGGAAAGCTACTGTATATCCAGACATCTCTTTATTTAAAAAAAAGTCTTGCCATAGAATGACAGAGTTATTTTAGTGGTTCTCCCACTACTTTAGTGTTCGGGGCAACTTGCCAGTGGGAAAACATCCAATTTCGTGGCTAATGAGAAAATCTACTTGAAAGCAATTCCTGAAGGAAAAGTTTAAAAAGGGCAGCTAAAGTCGTGTTTATTTCCTATTCCCACGGCAAAACAAGTACAGCCATGGCTAACCTACTCCATTTCTCTCTGAGCTCCAAAACCCTCACCAATTTCAGAATACGCACTTCATTTTCAATTAAACCATCCTCTTAACCCACTCTTCCTTTCCCCCTCTACACAGCACTTTCACCTTCCGACCTGCTGACTTATTTATTTATCGGAGACACTCACTCATTGCCGTCTGCCCACGTTCAACGGAGCTCAGATGAAAGCGAGGACATTTGTCTCTTTTTTTCATTAATACATCCCAAGTCCCTTGGCACATACTAGACAAACTGTATTTATTGAATTAATCAACCAAATTTTTTGCCACTTTTTATTTCAATTAAAGGTACATAGGGCATTAACAAGATATTAGCTTCTTGAGGCCCTAGATTTAATAAACGTGAGTTCATAAATGTGAAAGGCCAGAAATCTAGATTGTCACACGCATCCAGACAAGCACAACCTAGGTAAAAGATTTTTCCCTGGGCCCTTGCCAAATGTGCAAAATAAGATAGCTGTTCTTATAGTGCAATATTCACATTTTGAAGGTGTTTATTTATTTATTTTATTAAACCTAAGCATGAATAGTGGGAAGAATTAAGTTTTCAACCAATGCTTTTTAAACATTTATTTTAGAAAGACATATCTCACAGGATTATGGACGCTCTAAGCATAATAACTGTTTCAGGTAAAAGGACACTCATTCTTAACTTGCCATTTGACTTAGAAGCAACCCAAAGAAGTAAATTATTCAAAACCAGGCAGGATGTAAGCTACAGTCCATTGTGTTAGTCCAGCCAAGACAGATTTTGTGTTACTCTCTTATTTTAACAAACTTCTCATAGATTCATTTTCTTTTTTAAAAAAAGGAACTTAGTGCCCTGGTTCATGTAGCTCAGTGGATTGAGTGCGGGCCTGCGAACAAGAGGATCGTGGTTTGATTCTCAGTCAGGGCACATACCTGGGTTGCAGGCCAGTTCCCATCAGGGGACTCACAAGAGGCAACCATACATTGATATTTCTCTCCTTCTCTCCTTCCCTTCCTCTCTAAAGATAAATAAATAAAATCTTTAAAAATATATTAAAAATAAAATAAAATTTAAAAGGAACTTAGTTCAATACACTTAGCTCATGTCTTCTTGGGTTTCTACAGGTTTATGCCTCTTTCAAACTCCTAGTGCTTAAGAGTGTTTAGACTTCTGTTTGCTTGAGAACTACATCATATCAAAGAACAAGAAAAAGATTGGAAAATACTTAAGAAACATTCAAGTTTAGAGAACGTATCTTACTGACCTTGAAGAAGAGCAGAAAAAATATCTAAAGAACTGGTTTCTACTTGAATTTAAGTCTGCTTATTTCCTATTAGAATTAATAATGCTTATATATCAGCTTGAGTGAAATCAAATGATCCTAAAACAATTGGCCAGCATTAATGTGAGCATTTGCAAGCAAACATATCTATCTGAAAATTATAAGCAACATATGGGCCAAAGATTGCAAAGTAACTAAGTGCATAAAAATGAATAAACAAATTATGCTGGCAACAGGACAAGCAAAGCAAACAAACAAACAAACAAACAAAAAAATCCACACCAGAGAAAACAAATACAAAGCAGGTACCGCTTGCTTATCAGTGGCATCATTCTGTAACTCCAGCCCTAGCCTGACGACCTCGCTTGACAATCATTGGCTTGACCCTGGAACAGTGTTTGAATCTACTCAGGCTTCAGTTTCTGCTCTGTACTCGAGGACTTTGGATTAGATGCAAGAATTTTAGTTTAAAAGGTCAATATGTCAAGCAAAACAATAGGGACACTGTAAGGTATCAGAAGTGGACCTGCAGCCTCTCTGCTCTTACTTCCACTCTCCCTGCCCCCTTGACCCCTGTTTCCCCATCTGCCTCTGAGAAGTTTTCAGGAGACCTTTGGATGCGCTTTGGGAGAGGCTCTGGCCTGAATGGTGTCATTGGCCAACCCTGATGCCTACAGCGCATTCATATGCTCCCATACATGTCACTACGGCTATCCACCATCGCCTTCAGGTTTATTCGGTTCTCTACATCGATTATAATTTTGTTATCATGCTTTCACAGGAGATATCAGGCATAAAAAATAGCAATTTTGTACTTAACTTTCTTTAAGATAGATATCACACCTCAGGAGAATAAATCAAGAAAGTATTGCATTTTTACAACCTAGCAAATGAAGCACATTTGCTTGTAACTTTTAAAACAGAAAATCGGAAGAGACAGTAAAACATTCTTTGACACTGGCTTGAGATGTAGTTCTAAGAATTTGTCAGCTTTAAAATTCTGATGTTAGTATTAAATCAGCTGTTTAGTCAATGCTATACTATTTGTAATGCAGCTTGATTTAATAACATTAAAAAAAAACTATCTTCAGAAAACCTGAGATTCAAAATACTTCCCAAGAGCACTCTCCTCCCTGAGGGAATTTATTTGATGTTTTTATATTAAAAATAAAAAAGGAGAGGGTAGTTTCCTATGGAGGCTATAATGACATAAAGCTTAAATATAAAATTGTTAACCAATTGAACTACCTTCTTTATACTTACAATAACACATGAAAATTCAGCTGTGTATACTGCCACCTATAATTCACTGCCATATAACATTCTTCTCAGATAGAAAAAAATCACAAATATTCCCAAACATAATAAAAATTCAGCAGAAACTGAATTCTTAGCAGAAACTGTGTAACTATCAGCAATTTATGACAACAGCACCATATTAAAAAAGATATTCTTAAATTCCACAGCCTTAGTTTTTTCTTTATCCATTTTATTCACAATTACTAAAGTTAAAATAAAATTCTAACATCAGTAACTTTTATTCCACCAATATCTAACATTCTTCTTCACGACTAGGTAAAATGTAAGAGCACAGAAATAGAGGAGTTCTTGTTAGCATCTCTGAGCTATGAATCATATCTCATGATCCCATACTGTCTTTATTTTAAACTTTAAAAGTTTACATATGTTTGAGAATACTAGATAAGCCCAAACTACTAACTTTAAGGGGGAGGAAAGGAGCATTTTTAAAAGGGATGTTCGGTTTTAAATTGTAAGCCAATTTTTGCATCTCAGCGTAGCTTAATTGTGATGTACTATTAAAAAGAATCACAATAAATATCAATACCTTTTTAAATCAATGGCATGTCCTGGGTTGATATCTAATCATTCCCTTTCAGAGGTAAACATAATCTTTTATATTTTAATTCTAGGAAAAATGTAGTTAATTAGATAACTATATAGAAAAGCATAGATAAGTGAAGAAACAAAAAACATTTAAAAATATTCTATAGTGAATGTTAGGAACAAATAAATGACTATAAAACAACCAGTAAACTGTGTTTTCCAATGAGAAGAGATTGTGACAACTACCTGTATGTGTTAGAAGTAAACCTCACTATTCCCAAACCATTCTCTAATTGGCATCTGAAAAGCAGGTTACCGTTCACGGAGTCTTCAACTAACACACGTCACTTCCTAGAGTTCTGGGATCTCAACACCAAAAACTGGATTTTAAAAGTCCTCTTAAGGAGAAATATATGTTGAAAGGCTAACAATCCAAACTGCAAACCCGGGTCTAAAGGGACTCACATTACAGCCTAGATTTTCCTTTCCAGACTCTTCACCCATTGCCCCCTCCGGAGGTTTCAGTTGACAGGGACAACCTCAGGAGGAGTCCCAGGAGCAGGTACTTGAGTCGTGAGAAGCACTTCCCATGTCTGCTGTCCCTCAAATACTTGTTTGGAAGCTGTCGTTGGTTTTTCCCTTCCACTCTGGGAGTTGTGATTGTCATCCCTGTTTTTTCCTGACTTTGGAAGGCGACCTGAACAGCATGATATTGAGCTTGGTCTAGCCCTGGCTGGTGTAGCTCAGTGGATTGAGTGCAGGCCTACAAACCAAAAGGTCACTGGTTCGATTCCCAGTCAGGGCACATGTCAGGGTTGCCGGCCATGTCCCCAGTAGGGTGCATGTGAGAGGCAACCGTACATTGATGTTTCTCTAACTGTCTTTCTCCTTTCCCGTCCCCTTTCTCTAAAAATAAATAAATAGAATCCTAAAAAATAAAAAGAAGAAGCGTACCTGGAGTGAGAAAACAAACACTCGATACATGAATGGATCTCCATCTAAAATGGAACTGGAGGTTAGGAAATAGAGAATCTTATGCGTTGGCCCTCAAGAAAACAACAGAGAGGTGGGTCCCCCTCCCATGTCTGACTTAGGAAAAAAAGGAAGTTTTCTCCTGACCAAGGCAAGTCAGCCAAGAACCTCTCCCCATCTCAAGACAATGGACTTGCTGCTAGGACTTGGCTGGACCACCCCCTCTCTGCACTTCTTGCCCATTAATACAGCCCGCCCCAAGCCCTCAGGCTCGCTGGCAGCTTGCTACCATTTGCATGTCTGAATTCCAGTTCCTCTGCTTTTGCCGAATAAACTCAATTTGTGGTCTTTTGAGCTTGCTTCGTTTTATCTCTTTATTTAGGTTGACAGATACTAGTATAGATCTAATTACCCCATAGTTTATTTTTTAAGCAATGCTCAAATCCATGTGGAATTCATTTTTGTATATTGAATAAAATAAAAAACTAACCCTTTCCTTCCATAACAGACAGACATGGAACTTCTCCACTGTAAACCAAGCAGATGGCTGCATATAGCATCATCCGACTGTGTGGTCTACCCTGTATCACTAAATATATATATATATATATACACACACACACACATACACATTTTCTTATATCATGCCTTTTTTCTCACATGTATGTACTTTCCACTTACACTTAAACCTTTTATTCTGGCCAATTTATCCCAATTTTACTAGCCTGTGTAAGTCTCACGGGACTACTCTTAACACTGCACGTATACAATAATTACTATCCTAATTACGGAAACTCCAAACTTCTTAATATCTAAAGCACAAATAGTATGCCCCTGTTAGTTGTGGAATAAGAAAGCTGGAGAATGAGAAAAGGAAACAGGGAATGTGTTCTGGTGACCGATTGCCCTTTTTTGAACAGACACACCTCCACGCCAGGAGACTGAGGAACTGGAAACAAGAAGCCAGACAGTGTCTCCTATGGCTTGGAATTTAGGGCATTGCTTTGAATCAACCAAATCAACCTTCCTTTTTAACTTAACCCTCAAACTTGTTTCTAAATTATATTTCCTGGTTCTACATAAGGCAGCAAATAGCCTACCATCTGAGCCATATTTGCTCGTATCTAATTTTTTAATCACAGAGACTCCTTCTTAGCTTTTTACCCTGACCTTATAAACAGAATAACACAATTCAGAATACTGGTCAAGGTACAGTTCACCTTTAACATACGGGGTTGAACTGTGAAGGTCCAGCTATATTTTTTAATAAATACCCAGTCTGCTCTTCACATCCCTGGGTTTGCATCCACAGATTAAACCAACCTGGGATTTGGAAATCCTCGCATGGGAAGGGACCACTTTTTGCATTGTTCTACAATATCTCATATAAGAAACTTGGGTATCTGTGGATTTTGTCATCTGTAGGGGTCCTGGAATGGACCTGCCAGGGATACTGAGGGATGGCCGTACTCACTTCATTCATATTTAGTCAATGAACATAGTGTACAGGACATAAAATAAAAATTAGAAAACAAACAAAATCATGAGATGATGGATCACTTTTGAGTACTTGAAGAGAGAAGCGGTGCATCGCATTGGTCGTAAGAGATAAAGTGCTTGTGACACATTTGTACAGTGGGATCGCCATTTAGGTGAGGTTTCCTTGAAACAACAAACTGAAAAAGACCTTTCTCAGATGCAGATTACTGAAAACAAAGCTAGTGAAATTCAGTATAATAGAAATACCTTTTAAGATGAATAGTAGAAACTTGAAAAGGTCACGGGTTCATCCATTTAGTCAATATGTTTTTAATAAGGTTACATAGCAGCCAACCATTTCATCCAAAATGTAACCATTCAGTTACAGCGTTGGTTACAGTTCTTGGGCCTAAGCAATCCTTCTCTCTCTCATCCTGTCCAGCAGAATAAAAATATGTTCTTGTTAAATGAGGTACTTGTTTAGGTGTCTAACTGAACCAAGTTAAGAAAAATGTTTTGAGAAAATCAGCCATCTGAATTTCAGCATTAAATTAGCAGAAGCAGCCAAGGCTCTCAAATAGACATGCTAATAAACAAGCAATGATATTAGGTTTTATCATAGTTCGAAGGCTGAACATTAGCTCTTAGCCCAAGCCACAGCAAAAGCATTGCTCAGGTGCAGATGCTGAATGAGGGTCTCACTCATCTCTGCTGAGCTTGGATTTGCTCAAGTTCTTATAGGTGGGCATGGGAACACAGAAATCCAATGAAACAAAATTGGGTCCACCTGGCATCATAGATTTAAGAAAATGGGCCCAAAGTCAAAATATTGGCCCATAATTGAAAAGATTAATATGCTGTTTTTATGATCCCTACAAAGAAGTTTTGCTATTATTGCCTTAACTCCTTTACTGTGCAAATCCCTCTCACCTGTTTCACCTATTTCCTTCTAATGATCTAGGTCAATGTTGCCTTTAAAATTATAACAAATAATTGGAAAAAATAAGGTTATACATACAGCAAAAAAGAAAATTGTATCTCTAACTCACTCTAGACACAAAAATGAACTCTAAATGATTCAATAATACTTTAAATTATTAGAAATATAGGTAAATAAATATCTTAAAGATCTTGGGGTAGAAAAATTATTATTGTTTTCCTTTTCAATTATATTCGATTGTTTATAGTAATACAGAAAATGTTCCCAGGTTTCCCCACTTTGTCCCCCTCCACCCAACACCCCACCACCCCCCACTGTCCTTTCCCTGCCAAACTGGTATGTACCAAAGTTCCACACATTCATGGGTCTGTGTTTGTTTCTCTGTTCTATTCCACGGGTCACTTTTTGTTTTTTATCAGTTCTACATGCTCTGAATTCTTTAACAAATCTTCACTGCTGGAAGGACAGATACACACTACTTTTTTTCTTTTGCAGAAGGGAAATTCTTGACCGTTTTCTCTTCCAGATACACCTTAGAGTCAGCTAATCTGAAATTTATTTGCATTTGCACTGGGTCCATGGATCAATTAGAAGAGAATTGACGAGAGTTGACATTTTTTATGATACAAAGTTTTTGTAAGTGCGAATATAGCATATTGCTGCATATTTAAGTCCCCTTCGATATCTTTTAGTAAAGTTTTATAGTTTTTCTAAAATAGCATAACAAAAACTGACCTTCTCTAGAAATCTTGGCGTAATTAATTAATATTATTCTAGGCTCTACTCCCCTGTACTCAGCATTCATAGTTATTACCTGTTTTACCATTTTCTCACACTGCTTAATGAAGTCATTTAAACCTTTCTATGCATATTCTTTATCAATTTGACTATGAATCCTTGAAAAACATAAATAGGATGTGACTTACATTTATTTTCCATTCTCTCAGTATGTCTGTCTATGGACGTGTCCATCATACCAGCACCAATGCCCGTTTTTGCCCCTAAAATTGCAAGTTACTAAAGAGACTAGTAATAATGACAATAGTAGGCAGAAAAAAATGGCAAGGAGGAAAATGCTGTAGAACAAAGTCAAATAGAGTTGAGGTTTGAAGTTCAGATGTGGTCATTCTAACACATTCATTCTATTTTAAGTGACCGATCTCCACCAATTTGTTTTTAAATTTGAAAATGTTAGTGCTCATTACCATGAATAGAGTAGCAGGTATTAAGCCTTCACATCAAGAAACTGAAAGAAAATAAATGAGTCTATCAAATAAAAATCATTTAATCCTAAAACTTTGAAATGGATATAGAAAAAAAGTATTTTACAGTGAAAGAGGCATGTTCTTATTAAAACAATTTTAAAAAATCTATGTACATCAGTATTTTCATATATATTTAAACTTATAGAAAATTTAAACTTCTCTGAATGAAAGCAAATAAAACTGTAAAAATAAAACAACATGAAAGCTTAATTTAAACTTAATTAGTTTAGTGGTCTTCACTTATATTTCCATCTTGTCTTCAAAATTGTAAATTTCCCAAAAAATAGGGACAATTTAAAATTGTTCCTGCACCTCAAAGTAAATATTTTAGTCTGTGTTTCATAAAGAGAATAAACCAGCAGGTAAATCAATGTCAATAATTTTCAATAAATACCTCATTAAAAACTACCTCCCTCAAAACATCTTGCTATAATAACAGTTAACATTTACTAGGAGTCTTCCACGGGCTGAGAATTTCACATGTATCATTTCAGTGTAAGCTCCGCAGTGACTCCACAGGGTCAATATATCATTACACTTATCAGATGTTTGGAATGTTTGACTCATTTTGACAGAGTTTCAAAGGAGTTGAATAATTTGGCCAAGTTCAAATATTTGGAGAAAGCATGGCTTTGAGTCTAATTTGGTATTCTTTATAACTTACTGTATCACTACCTGCGACAGTTGGTTGCCTTTGGAAATAAATAAGATAGAGAACCTCTCCTAGAGATCCCTCGTTACACATGCTCCGAATTGAGGGGTAAACTGTTCTGCTAAAAGAGTTGTGATGGTTTTCTTCTGTCAGTACTTATCACCAAAATAATAATGCATGTTATACTTACAAAGGTAAATAAGATTTCATAATCATCTTTTTGCGATTTCCTTGCATACTTCAACTTCCTTCTAAGTTGTTTCTTTCCATTTTCTCTTGACACAAGATTTTCAAATACATTTAATCTAATTTTCACGGCAATTACAAATCAAAACAATGTTTTCAGAGCAACATGGAAGAAATTAGTAAAAATCGATAGTTGAAATTTTGTCAAACAAAACACTGCTTCCTTGTTAAATTAAAGACCAGTTCAGAAATACATACAAAATAAATACTATCATTTGCACTGTGTACAAAGGATACATTTCCTGTTTTTTTCCAAGCTCCTAACTTCTGACATACTGAGTGAACAAGGCAATGCTTCCAGGACGACTGATCAACAGGGTGTTTTTCATGTGTGGATGAAACAGAGCTGCCTTCCTTGAGGACAAGTTTGTTTTACCGGTTTCCACTTTCAGTCATTTAAGCCAAGATCGCCATGTCAGGCATTTTCTGCTGGGGAAGGCAATGGCTGCTGAGGGTCTGAGTCACTTGTAAGACAACGTGTTCGACCTTTGGTTTCCCGACAAAACCTCACAAATCATACATGGTAACGGAGAAAATACAATAGAGACAAAAAACAATACTTAAAAAACCCTCAAATATAGTCATGGTTTCCTTCATGCCTCCACTCAGGGATGTTTTGACCAGGGTGGCTATTCCAACTAGAATACAATCAGAACTCTCGTCGCTTACACGAGAACCATATCTCCAAATTCATTCTTTTTTCTTTATCTCCTAAGTAAATCCAATTCAGATAGACTGGATAAACAGAGTGTAATAAATGAGCCTTGACACGAGCCTAAAAGGCCTGGATTTGAATTTTGCATTAATGTGGTGACTCACTTAAATTCCGAACAACCTCAGTATCCTTCTCTGTGATATTGGGATGGTAATGCCTATAGACATAGGAGAAAATATTATTATTTATATTAAAATGCTTGGTGAACACTAGAACGTGAGTCACTTTCACCTACAAAAGTAAACAAGACATCTCAATAAAATGAAACATTTTACAGTATAACACTGTCAGGCTCATTTAAGTAAGGCATCCTGAAAATTGTTTCTTATACAGAGTTATATTAACCAGGCAGTCAAACTTAGAGAAAACAACTTTTTGTTGAAGTGTCTATTTAACTGTTCTGTTTACTATTGCAAGTCTAATATAATCTCAAGTAATGTTTGATATTATTTTCATGGTCTGGTAACATTTCCAAACTCTTCAGAAAATAACACTATGGTCTATAACCCTAATAACAATTTGGGTGATCTCGTTCTGCATTTATAAAGTCAAAAGCTCCTCCTTAAGAATAGAGTTAATCCTCACCAACCACTAGTTCTAATGCTGATTGTATCCCTAGCAAATAAGAAACGAACCCCCCTGGGGAAGTCTAGACACCTTTACTCCTACTCACACAAACTCAATCAGGGCTTACAATTAATTTTTGAAATTGTTCTACATCAATTTTAATGTTTTAAAGTTCATTTCCACCTCATCAGTAAATCTCACGCATAATCCCTGTCAGTAACGCAACTGGCTTTTTAAGTGTGATGTCTTGTGGTTGTTATTTGCGATCCTAAATACATCATTGATTTCAATAGTCTTTTAGCAAGAGAGATTATTAATGCTGTCAAAAGCAGACTCTAAGATTCAATATTTTATCTTTCTTTTTCTTTATAAACCTGGATAATTAAGATTAAGTCTAATCATATGACTATAGAGGCTTCTGGACAATTAGAGGTTTTCTGTAGTTGAGTGTTAATATGGCAAAGACACCATCTTCACTTAAAATTCTATATACACTCTAAAATACTTACTTATACAAACCACACATGGTTAAATAAAAATGCTAGGAGCATTCACTCTTCATAACACAAAGGTAAATATATATTTTTAATTTCAGACTCCAAAAACAGCCATATAAAATTTTATCTAATGCATTTTCTTCTGTAATTTAATAGCCATAGATATATTTTGTCCATGAAGGCCAAAATAAATAAATAAATAAATAAATAAATAAATAAATAAATAAAACTTAGGCTATGACCATTTTACTGACTCAGGTGTGTCTTTAACACAGTAAGACATTGAACAGTGTTATTTTAAAAAAAGACAGAACAAAACAAATATGAAAAGGATAGAGACATTCTGGAGAAATCATATTTTTCAATATCCAAAGCGACAAAAGAAAAAGGGTAAGATGAGGTCATGCATTATGATTTACGGAAGAGGAGGCCCTCATGCAATAAAGACTGACATTCCTAATCAGATCCGTTTACTTGATTCTGAAGGAAGGTGTGGAAGAAAATATAAATCCGAAGGACTATTTATCACTAAAAGACATAATATGGGAAGGAGCCAACAGGAATGTTATGCTAGCACGTATAATGTTCATCACCACCACCCGCCCATACTCAGGAAAAATATGTATATTTGGAAGCAGTATCAAATGCCATTTGCCTAATTTAAAAATATTCCTGGACCTCTTATTGATCAATATCTTATAGAAAGGATGAGAGTATAGCATCTGAACTGAAACAGTACTATTATAAAATGATACCATGAGCATTAGGATGTATAATTCATGTTGCTTTCATTTGCTCAGACCATTGCAAAAATCCATAAATCATTTTCTTGTTCATGTATTGCCTAAGTGCAATTTGTCATTTTGCATTAGAGGGCTGCTTCAGCTCATCAGTGCTTTTAATTCACTGTTTAGAGTTTAACAAAATGCTGGCCCTGTCTGATCATTTGAAAAGACACTGAAATGTGAAGCCACACCAATGTTAACTAGGTTAAACAAAATAGAGAGGGCATTTCTACCTTGAATATCAAGTACAGCTTAATAGAACTATCTAGTATTCTCAGTGCCCATAAACATGGATCAGTTCTCTGTTAGGGCCAAAGCATTAGAAGAAAACACAGTAACTAAAGCATAGTACGGGCTATATATAATATACCCCCCCCCCAAGAATCTCTAGTCAACAGTCACTCTTTATTGCAGATGAACAAAAAGCTAATACACCCTGTCTGTGGTGTTGGCTCCAGAGCCTTACCTTCCTCCCTCTTATGTTAGGTAAACCTATTGTATGGTTCCTCTTCAGAGAGGGGATGCAGCCCAGGTCCTCCGCGTTTGCTCTCTGCACTTTCCTTGCTGGAAAGGATGAGTGCCCGGAACCATCTAGCTCTATTCTGGACCAGTCTGGCCTTTGAAAAATGCCTAATTGAAGATTTTAATTTTCGTCTTCCATTTCTTTAAAAAAAAAGTCTCAAAGCTCTGGGTACACTGCAATAATAAGAGGATTTAGAGACAAATTGCTTTCAAGTCAAGTTAAACCACTACAAACACTCATTTATCCACAGGCTGGTTAACAACGTGTTTTCCCTTCCACCTCTCCTAGAAAAGGGTAGGGAAGAAAGCAGCCGGGTTACCTACTTTCAAAACATGTAACTGTGAATATAAATTTAACACACTTGTGGGATCCTTGCCGTCTCCCTATTTCTGCTGCACTTAGAGCCCGGTGAAAGAGTGCATTATCACTCTCGTCCACCAGCCAGGGCTTTTATAAACATTGATTTTGATAACCTCCTTCCAAATAATAACCACTTTCCCCTTCTGTTTCGGGATGCAATTTGTTTGAGTCCAGATGGTTGGTGTTCCTGCCGGGGACATGGGGTAGGGGTAGGGTTAAGTTCCCTAAGGATTACTTCTCTCGTCTCCTTTCAGTGATAGGGTGTTCAGGAACACAGTATTATATGATATCCTGAATTTCAAAGAGGCCATCAACCCACTACCCAGACTATTTATACACGTAGGGGCTCACTAAATTCTGGGTGCACCAAAGGAAGAGCCAGGAAGAAAAGGGGGAGGGGGAAATCTGCTTGATTGACACAGCAAGGGAGGAAATAAACCAGTTACACTCTAGAGGCATTTTTAAAAGGAAAATTTAAAGTGGTGTTTTGTTTTGTGGGTAACAGGGTGGGGCTGTTTAGTGGTTCCAGCTTTAGGAGGCAGAAAAGGTTATCAGTGCCACTGTTTGGATCTTGGTTCCCAGCCAAGTGCTCTCGCAATTGCGCTTGGCTGGAGTTACCTAGGGGTAGGCGGGTGGCCGCGGCAGAAGACCCCATCGTCACCCCGCCGGGTCTGGGGCACATCAGAGACTACAAGTTAGAGAGGCGAGACCTCTAGACGACCCCGACCGTCGTCGCTGGCGCAGGCACAGGCCTCCTCGACCCAAGAAATCCTTCAGAGCCCCCAACAGGCCAGCCCTGCCAAATGAGAGCTCCAAGCAAAATTCTCTGGCTTGCCCTGTGCCGCTTTTGCCGCTAGGAGGCGCTTGTAACCCACGTTTGCGGAGAGGGTCCCCGTTCAAACTCGACTGCCACGAAAAAGAAAAAAAGGGAGGGGGGCGCTCAAGCGTTATAGTGGATGTAGTGATTATTTACAGGCAAATCTGGCCATCTCTGCACGTCCTCGCCTCCACCTCCGGACGCTCTCCGGCTCTCCGCGAACGCCCCAAGTCTGCTCGAACTTCATCTGCATTTTGAGAGCACAAACCTGTTCCCCAATTTCTGGATCTGCATTGTCATTCAGGCGCATGGCTCTCACACGCAAACACGCACGCACACGAGCGCACACACACAAGTGTGTCCATACGTACAAATGAAAACATTAGAAAAATTACCGTCATTTTAAAAAAAATGCTCCAGTATTCTGAGGCGTCAGCTTGAAGAGCTCAAAAACATGTCATTTAATTCCTGCGGGTCTAAAGAAAACGAAGGGGGGAGGGGTAAAAGTACAGACGCGACGCTGTATTAATATTCAGATAAACTATAATCTTTCCATTGATCCACAGGTCCTTTTATAAAGTGCCGCTCCGTTCTCAGTCGCAGGACGTGACGCTACAGTCATTTTAACTGCAGCGGTTTTCACTTGGCTTTGGCTAGTCATCAATTCACTGCAGCTGGGAAAGGATTAGCCATTTTTGCTGGCATCCGTTCCTTCTAACCGCTCCAAGGCAGGGCCGGTCTCCATGAAAGAGCCGGGGGCGGGGGCAGGGCGCAGGCACGCCCTCGCGGGGCCGGCGGGGGCACGGCTCAGTCTGCGATCGCTTCCACCGACTCTCGCGCTCCTCAATCCCCTGTCAGGAAGGAACAGCAAATTATGGGGTCGGGGGGGGGGGGGGGGAAATCTCCTTTTCCCGCAGGTTGTGGCGGTGTCACTCTGTGGTCATTTAATACCCAGAAGCCACAGGGACCTTCGTATTTTGCAGCTCAAGAAGGAGACAGATTTAGTGAACAGGAGCTGATTTAGTGAATCAACAACCTTCCTACCACCCATTAATTAATTCTTAAAAAACTGTTTTTAAAATCTTTTCTTGTAGAATTGACATGTAGAATCTTCTCTCTAGCATGAACGAGTTCGCTCTGTATTTGAACTTCACAGGAGCTGGGCGCGTGGACGCGCCGCTTTGCCCCCCCGAGCCCCGCGAGTGGACACTCAGAGCTCTCCAAGCGCATCCTTTAGGACCCGGGGACCCGGGTGCAGGCGTCCGTTGGGGCTCAGGCTCAGCTGAGCGCCTGGGCCAGGGAGGATGGATGGAAGCTTCCGAAATGTGCCAGCGCATTGGCAGACACCCGCAGCGGCACACACACACGCACGCGCGCGCGCGCACACACACACACACACACACACACACACACACGGGCCGCGCTGGTTCCCGGCCTCGATGCAATCCCCGCCCCCCATTCACGCCCGAGTTCTCCACCGCCTCGCTGCACTCAACCAGCGCTAGTGCAATAATCTCTAGGCAAGAATCGGTGCCAGGGGAGGCGGGCGGGGCGGGGGGGGGATCTCCAATTGTCAGAAATAAAGCAGAAAATAACCTGCGCGCGCTGCCGCCACGTACCACTTGGTGTGCAGAGGCGCAGGGCAGCTCCCGGCGGTGCTGGGTACTGGGCGCCCGATGCCCGACGCTACGAGCCGAGCTTTCGGCGGGCTGGAGGCAGAGCTCAAACGAAACGAGCTCTTCAGTCACTGCTCAGAGCGATCACAGACCAAACTGGGTCCCCGGGAGAATTAATCTAGTTGGTAGCAGTATAGTGAGTGGGTCTGCAATGAGGACAGAAGAGGTGAGTCTACGGAGTTTGCAAGTCTGTGGGAGAGGCCAGCCCTGACCCCGGGCCTGAATCCCACCTCCGCCCCACACTCGACTGCTTCTCTCCTGTTCCACGCGGCCCTTGCACACCCTCACGCTCAGTTTGACACAGGCCATATTATACCCGTTTTGGTTTTTTTTTTTTTTAAATGTCCTGCCAGTCTTTGCCAGAGGTCCTTCATTAGGTAACCCCTGCCAATTAATGGTCACACTGCAACTTTTTCCCGTTCTCGGTGATTTATTTCCGTGATCAGTAGCAAGGAAAATACCTTAAAGGAAAAAGAATGTCAGCGTCATTGGAAACCCCGCTCCTGAGAGAGGATACCGCTCTGCTGTTGCTATTGTGGTTTAGCATTTGCTGATGCAAACAGGGGAACCTCTCTATTCCCTCTCCATTACCTGCGGCTGGGGACTGGGAACTTTCCGCGGCAGCGTCCCCAGCAAGCGCCTCGGGACCTGCGGGGCGGCTCTCTCTGTCTCTCTCGGCACTCACACTCACCACCGCCGCGGGGCCGCGGGTTCTATCTCGCCCCGCCCGGTACCGGGTGACGTATCAACTTGACGGCCGGTGCAGCCAATGAACATTGGCTCGGTGGGCGGTGCTCCTCAGGGATTGGTTGGCAGAATGAGGGCGCTGCGCAAAAACACAGAAGCGTTGCGCTCGGAGCTCAGAAACTGCCAGCGTAGATCACAGGCTCTAAGGCTGAAGCAGGAGGAGGGAAGGAGTGGAAGGAAGAGAGACAGGTTAGAGGGAAAGGCTGGGGAAGGAAACAGCGGAAAAGAAACATCTCATCTCAGTGACCGAGAGTCAAGTGACGGTGGAGATGAGGACGGAGAGAGACAAGACATGAGAGCTAAAACATTCAAATAGAGCGAAACAGGGGGGAAAAATGCCAAGAAGAACATCCATCCGGAGAAATGAAGAGAATGAAAGTTTTATGCTGCAGAGCCAGTCTGTGCTTTTCCGGCACAACATTTTCTCGCTGTTTTTAAGCCCTTTTGCATTTGCCCGCCGTTGACATTAAGAGGCATGTTCAGCGGTGCCGGCAGCATCTCTTCTTCCTTCTCCTCTTCCTCTTCATCTTCCTCCTCCTTCTTTCCCTCCTCCTCCTTCTCCTCCCATCAGCAGGAAGACAAACCGAGGACAGTCTTGAAATATCGGAATTTGCTCCTTGGGATTTGCTAGCGCCGCGTTGCGCCAAGACTGTCGGAATAAAGGACGCTGACTATTGTATTATTATTATTTTATTAATTGGTCAGTGGGAAGATTACAGATGAGGAAAGGGGACGCCTGTCACCCTTTCTGCGCTAAGATTGAAAAATGAGGCTGAATTGGGGGAAGTCCTAAAATGAAGCAAAAGGAATAAGATTTTTTTAAGGACAGAAAGCCAGGAGAGCCCCCCACATAGCGCACTTTTATTTGTTGTTTTTTTTTTTTTTCTCGTAGTGGTGGGGGAGGTGATTGGGTGGCTGACTGGCTGCGGGAAGCTGCTTCCTTCCCCTTTGGAGATGATTGTGCTATTATTCGCCTTGCTCTGGATGGTGGAAGGAGTCTCTTCCCAGCTTCACTACACGGTGCAGGAGGAGCAGGAACATGGCACTTTCGTGGGGAATATCGCTGAAGACCTGGGCTTGGACATTACAAAACTTTCAGCTCGCAGGTTTCAGACGGTGCCCAATTCCCGGACCCCATACTTGGACCTCAACCTGGAGACCGGGGTGTTGTACGTGAACGAGAAGATAGACCGTGAGCAAATCTGCAAGCAGAGCCCGTCCTGCGTCCTGCACCTGGAGGTATTCCTGGAGAACCCCTTAGAACTGTTCCGGGTGGAGATCGAAGTGCTGGACATCAACGACAACCCCCCCTCCTTCCCAGAGCCGGACCTGACCGTGGAGATCTCTGAGAGCGCCACGCCGGGCACCCGCTTCCCTTTGGAGAGTGCATTCGACCCAGACGTGGGCACCAACTCCTTGCGCGACTATGAGATCACCCCCAACAGCTACTTCTCCCTGGACGTGCAGACCCAGGGGGATGGCAACCGATTCGCCGAGCTGGTGCTGGAAAAGCCGCTGGACCGAGAGCAGCAAGCGGTGCACCGCTACGTGCTGACCGCGGTGGACGGGGGAGGAGGGGGAGGAGGAGGTGAAGGAGGGGGAGGCGGCGGGGGAGGGGGCCTGCCCCCCCAGCAGCAACGCACCGGCACGGCCCTACTCACCATCCGAGTGCTAGACTCCAACGACAATGTGCCCGCCTTCGACCAACCCGTCTACACTGTGTCCCTACCGGAGAACTCGCCGCCGGGCACACTGGTGATCCAGCTCAATGCCACAGACCCAGACGAGGGCCAGAATGGCGAGGTCGTGTACTCTTTCAGCAGCCACATTTCGCCCCGGGCGCGGGAGCTCTTTGGACTCTCCCCGCGCACAGGCCGGCTGGAGGTGAGCGGCGAGCTGGACTACGAAGAGAGCCCGGTGTACCAAGTGTACGTGCAAGCCAAGGACCTGGGCCCCAACGCCGTGCCCGCACACTGCAAGGTGCTTGTGCGAGTGCTGGATGCTAACGACAACGCGCCCGAGATCAGCTTCAGCACCGTGAAGGAGGCGGTGAGCGAGGGCGCGGCGCCCGGCACAGTGGTGGCCCTGTTCAGCGTGACCGACCGCGACTCAGAGGAGAACGGGCAGGTGCAGTGCGAGCTGCTAGGGGATGTGCCGTTCCGCCTCAAGTCTTCCTTCAAGAACTACTACACCATCGTGACCGAGGCGCCCCTGGACCGAGAGGCGGGGGACTCCTACACCCTGACCGTGGTGGCACGGGACCGGGGTGAGCCGGCGCTCTCCACCAGTAAATCGATCCAGGTGCGAGTGTCAGATGTGAACGACAACGCGCCGCGGTTCAACCAGCCGGTCTACGACGTCTATGTGACTGAGAACAACGTGCCGGGCGCCTACATCTACGCGGTGAGCGCCACCGACCGCGATGAGGGCGCCAACGCCCAACTAGCCTACTCGATCCTCGAGTGCCAGATCCAGGGCATGAGCGTCTTCACTTACGTGTCCATCAACTCCGAGAACGGCTACTTGTACGCCCTACGCTCCTTCGACTACGAGCAGCTCAAGGACTTCAGCTTTCAGGTGGAAGCCCGGGATGCCGGCAGTCCCCAGGCCCTGGCTGGCAACGCCACCGTCAACATACTCATCGTGGATCAGAACGATAACGCCCCTGCCATCGTGGCGCCGCTACCAGGGCGCAATGGGACGCCAGCGCGCGAGGTGCTGCCCCGCTCGGCGGAGCCCGGTTACCTGCTGACCCGTGTGGCCGCAGTGGACGCAGACGACGGCGAGAATGCCCGGCTCACCTACAGCATTGTGCGGGGCAACGAAATGAACCTCTTCCGCATGGACTGGCGCACCGGGGAGCTCCGCACAGCGCGCCGGGTGCCCGCCAAGCGCGACCCCCAGCGGCCTTACGAGCTGGTGATCGAGGTGCGGGACCACGGGCAACCTCCTCTGTCCTCCACCGCCACCCTGATGGTGCAGCTGGTGGATGGCGCAGTCGAGCCCCAAGGCGGGGGCGGGGGCAGTGGCGGGGGGACAGGGGAGCACCAGCGCCCCAGCCGTTCTGGCGGCGGGGAGACCTCGCTGGACCTCACCCTCATCCTCATCATCGCTCTGGGCTCGGTGTCCTTCATTTTCCTGCTGGCCATGATCGTGCTGGCTGTGCGTTGTCAAAAAGAGAAGAAGCTCAACATCTACACGTGTCTGGCCAGCGACTGCTGCCTCTGCTGCTGCTGCGGCGGCGGGGGCTCGACCTGCTGCGGCCGGCAAGCTCGGGCGCGCAAGAAGAAACTCAGCAAGTCTGATATCATGCTGGTGCAGAGTTCCAATGTACCCAGCAACCCGGCCCAAGTGCCGGTGGAGGAGTCCGGGGGCTTTAGCTCCCACCACCACAACCAGAATTACTGCTACCAGGTCTGCCTGACCCCTGAGTCTGCCAAGACCGACCTGATGTTCCTTAAGCCCTGCAGCCCTTCTCGTAGTACGGACACTGAGCACAACCCCTGCGGGGCCATCGTCACCGGCTACACAGACCAGCAGCCCGACATCATCTCCAACGGAAGCATTTTGTCCAACGAGGTAAGGCTGAAGCGAAAAGACCACCATCTCTCATCTCCTCCATCTGAGAGCCTCCTCTAGCCCGGCCCTTGTTCTCTCTGGTGCACTGTGTATTGATTTTTAGGATACTAGCTTATTTGTATCTTTGTAGGGGTATGAAAGGGGGGGTCCCCCTCTTCCACCCCTTTGTGTGTAACCTAAACTACGTGTTGTCCCTAATATTCTGTGCCCCACCCCTCCACGTTGATTTTCATTCCCTCTCCTTGGTGCTTGCCACCTCTTTCTTCTCTCTGGCATCTTTGCTTTAAAATTCTAACCCCCTCTCACTCTCAGTCGTTTCCCATTTCAGAAATCTGGGAGTGAAGGGGAAAATGGGAGGGGACAGAGGGGAATGGGATGGGGACACTTGCTGGCACTGGCAAAGATCTTTTTCTCTTTGCATTTGTCACAGGCATTAATAAAGTTACACTTGTTTTTGCCCTGTTTATCAATGCTTTCAGTCGCGTGTAAAAGTAAGCTATAGATTGTTTAACTTTGCACAGTTGTCTAAACTCGAATGCATGTTGTAGTGAATGAGTTATCAGATTCTTGTCCTCTGAACTCGGGTTGAAGAGAAGCCTTCAGTTCTGCTCTGGACAGCATTTACAGGTGCTCTTGAAGCCAAGGCTCACACAGTGAGAATTTGAATGAAGTTGCGTTGGCACAAACCCCTGTAAGCGTAAACTAAATGGAAGGCTCCAACGAGTATTGTCTTAAATATATCTTTTAGCTAACAATCACCTTCTTGCCACTGTTTCTGATATATCACTGTTGTTGGCTTTCTTCATCCAAGAACTCGGCTTGTCAATTCTGATTTCTTAAAAGATGGAGAAGTGGCAAAGCTGGAAGGAGGGAGGGAGAGGGAGAAGAAAGTTGGTTTATGTAAAAAAAAAAAAGTTTGGACCAGAAGAGGTGTGTGGGTGGTGGAGGTGGGGGTGGGGGGGGAGGTCATACAGAGGGTCTTTGGAGGGAGAAAGATTTTGGCTGGAGGGAGGGTTAATCACTCCTTCCTTGGCAGGTTATTTTATTTATTTGAGTCTTAGATATTATTAACTGACTTTCATGACTATTTGTACAGCTCATTTGTATCTTAAGCACATTTTGAAAATAAACAACAAAATAATTCCACAAAACATCCCAACTTTTTTGCTTATTGAGCGTGCTGTGTTTCTTGTGTCAACCAGGATGCACCTAAACACTGTTCTAGGCCATGGGAAGGAAGACTGCAGGAAATAACTAGGTTGACTCTATTAGAGACAAAAGTTTAGAAGCCCCAGCTATGAGGTCATTTGCATTCTCAAAAACACCCACACATTGAAAAAATGGCCTTTTATTTCTGCATTTTTGAAACCTGCACTGAAAATCTAAGCTGGATGTGTCTTCTGTGTCTATCTATCCCCCTGCCCTTACCCAGCAGGAGGGCAAAGATCTGAGAACAGCCTGGAAATCCATACAAATACACACAATTACGGAAGCTAGAATTAGTTCCTAACCTCAAAAGCAAACTATTAGTTAAACCCTTAGCATGCAAATGCTCTTGATATATTTATTTTTTTCCTAGACTAAACACCAGAGAGCAGAGCTCAGCTACCTAGTTGACAGACCTCGCCGAGTTAACAGGTATGAACTTCTTCTTTTTCTTTTTTTTTTTCCTAGCTTGGTGTATAAACAAGCTACTACCTCCTGTAAGTAAGAATTAGGTATATTATTCAATATTAAAATATAAAACATATAAAGTGCTTTCAATTAAGGCAGGTCATAAATACTAATTATGCTGTGTTTCCTAGGTAATACATTAAAGTATGGGTGTATTTTGTTTATATAGAAGTTACTAAACATACCTATTCTGCCAGTTTTCACTCCTACACTGCTTCCAATCGTCTCCCTAACTGTTCCAGGTGTATATGCAAAGCTCCTGTATAAAAATGATATAGACATAAACTTAGCTCCAGTCATACAATGCTGCCTAGACCTTACATGCCTTAAAGGGCTTGAACTGACTGCTAACGCTCGATTTTAAAGAGTTGGGCTTAAGCTGATGAAAACAGGCTTTCTGCAGAAATAGAGCCGAGTCTATGTGTCTGCAGCGCCACCAGTGACCATGTGGTGGCAGAAGAATGTTTTCTGTGTTACTTCACCTTAAAAAAAATTCTAATATTCACGTTTTTGTGCTTCTAGTTCTGCATTCCAGGAAGCGGACATAGTGAGCTCTAAGGACAGTGGGCATGGAGACAGTGAGCAGGGAGATAGTGATCACGATGCCACCAACCGTGGCCAGTCAGCTGGTAAGTGTGATCAAAGGGCGACCTGAGTGCTGACTTTTATAATTAAAAAAAAAAAATCTAGAAAGGATGATGTCTTAGGTAATTCCTTTGCAAATTTAATGTTGGTACGTGTACAGAAATGCATGGTGTCAACCTATGTTGATAAACATATACTCGAAGAGGGTTATGGAAATGCAATGTTCCTTTGGACAGTTAAAGTTAGAAATTCATTGTGGAATACATTAGAATATGAAATATTTCTTCCTGATGTAATGTGCTTTAATGGAGTTATAGTGCATGCTAAAAGCCATAGATCTCTCACCTGGGCCAGTCCCCCCTCTTCAGTTCACTGAGGTATCATTAGATTTGTTTGTGAATGGTCACTGAAGATTAATAAAATTGATTGACCTGTACAAGGTCACAAGAGGACAAGTGGGTGACTGGGGACTAGTATCCAAATGTCTTGCATGCCACTGAGGAGTGAATGAGAGAACAGATGCTGATTAAAAGTCCCAGGTAGGTGGGAAGCAGGATTTCCCACCCTGAGTCCTTGGGCCTCAGGACATTAGGAAACATTTGGCAGCTGGCGTTTTCTGAAGCATGCTGAGTTTCCTCATCTGTTCAGCAGAGCCCATCACCTGTCTAAAAGGGGGACTCCATGTACTTCTGTGTGGGCTTAATGGTTGTCATTGACAGGCCTGTGATGGGATACATACTTTAAAAATTTATTTGACTTTATATATTTTGCTTTAATTTTTCTATATAAATTTAATCTTTTAAAATCCTACATTTTGTAGGACCCTGATAACTCCACTTACTAACCCATAAGGAAAACACTTAAGGGAAATAAAATACGTACCTTAAAATAATGAAAAAAATTCATAAAGTTTACGTTTTCTTTTTGTTTCATTTGCACTTTGGTTAAAAGGGTACTTGTTGATTTTTTTTTTTTACTTTTTATTTTCTGAAGAAGGTTTGTGTTTATCTGACACATAAGAAAATGGAAAGGGAGGTCAATTTTTGCAACTTCTAAGAATGTCCGTCTTCGGATCCTCCCAGGGTTTGACTCCTTTCACTTACAATTTGAGCTTTATTTTAGTCAATGACATAAGCATAGAGTGATAGGGTCCTCATTTTCAAGGTGACATTGGTCCTTGAGAACGCCCATTCAGCACACTTGGTGTGAGTCTGGATGGCACGCAGGCCATGCATGGAAGGGCAGGACACACCCCATGGTCGCCGGGCAGCAGGGGCGAATGCAAGCCTAAGACTGGGCTAATGTGCCCTATGTCTGAGGCTGCCTTAGGCTTGGGAAACACAGGCAGGAGGGGGGGGAAAGGCTGCTCAAGGGTCTCTTTATATTGCTGCAAGTCATTAATATGCAGACCTAATGAGACTTGAGAACTGCCAAGAAACCCCGGAGGTCCCTGCCCCTTGCGGGCCTTCACGCTAAGTGAACAGAGCATCTATTTAGTGTCTGGGAACCTGACAACAACCCAGCTCTTGCCAGAAGTTTATATTTGAGTACAAAGTCCCTTTTATTTTTGGCCTATATGTGGCATATGATTTATTGTTATCTTTAAGAAGCTGTACGTTTAGAATTGTGCATTGCTCTTCTTCTCTCAGAGTCTCCAACTTAACAGTCTTTCAAAACTTTAAAAACAAAATCTGTAACATTAAAAACAGGGTATCTGCTGCATGCTTCCTGGGATGCACTTTATTCCTTTCCCACCCCCCACCCTACTCCCCCCACCCCCCGTGGCACTCCTGTGTCACTGAATATTTCAATTAGTTTTGTCCCTCAGATACAATGAGCTGTCATAATATAACTGAAGAGAGAGAGATGAGTAAACATCTGCAAAAAAACAAAACACAAAAGACTAAATTTGGAAGATGGATGGGAAGATAGTCCCACTCCTGTGCCTGCTCAACAGCTCTTGTATCTCACAGACACTCAGGGTTGCCCTTTGGGGAATGTTTCTATCAGATTGGTTGAGATGTCGCAGCATTCAGAGGAAAAGTAAACTGACAAATTGTGTTCTGAAAACCATTTTTAAAGAGTTAGGTGGTTTTCCTTTTTCTTTATCCAAATGGCAAGTTTTTCCCCCCAACTTTAAGTTTTGGGGCCTGTAAAAGTGTCGCAGCATTTGCAGTCTCTGCATTTCATTAGCAGTTGTAGGGAAGCCACTGTGTGCCTTCCCTACAGAAGGGCACAGAATAGCTGCTTCAGAACCGGCACCGCACACTTTCATCGAGAAGTCATCGCACCTCCGGGTGCTGAATTGCAGTCAGTTTTAATACGTCTAATCTTATTTTAAGAATGATTTGACTGTCTTCTTCCAAGTGTACAACCTCCAGTGCAGAGAATGAAAATGCTTTTACTTAATGTTTTTTTCACTGATGTTGTATACCATAAATCCCACACCAAATAGCGAGAATATTTTCTGAAACTTAGGCCCATTTCAGGTAAATAAGTCCATCTGTTTTATTTCCTTGAAAAACCAGGTACTAATGATCTTTCAGCGTTGCAATATTTAGGAAATTTCCATAGCACATATATTTTCAGGTTTATGATGAAAACATTTTATACTATTCAGCAAATCTTACTCAGCTGGGTTTTAAGCAGGGAAAGGTTAGATTATCAAGGAAAAATAACTCTGGCAAGATATAGATTCTGAATTCTCTCCTTCAGTTTGAACCTTATTCCATACTGCATTTCCTCTACCATTTAGCTCAGTGCTTCACCTATTTAGTTCCCACTTTCTTTTCCTGTGTTAACATTACCGTGTATGTGCTTATTTAGATATGCCTTCCGTTTATTCTTCTATGAATAGTTTTCTTTTTTGTTCTTTCCCCTCCCCTCCTCCACTTGTCCTCATTCTCAGCCCTTTGCAGTCACCAATTTTGCTCATAGAAGGGCTTTAAATACAGAGGCAGCTGCACAGAGAACCACATAAGCTTTTCAGTTTCCCACTGCACCTGGCTCTATGGGTAAGAGTCTTCGGCTTGACCACTGCTCTGTGGCACTTTTTTCCTCCAGGCTTGTCAAGGTGCTTTCCGTTTTTTTCAGGGCGCTATTGATGTATTGGTTAGATGTGGCTGAAGTCCAAGGAGATGTGGTAAATGCATGGATAAATCATCACAAGGGGGAAAATGATTAATCACAGCTTAAATAGCCAGAGACAGTCTAAGTGGATTTCCAAAGAAATATATTTTTAAATTTATTTTTATATTGTTAGATTAAAAGATAAGCTTTTTCTCATTTATAATACTGATGCAACATTTTCCATTGTATTTTCTTAAATATTATAATATTATTGGAGGTACATCTAAGAAGATCTATTAAGTAGTAAGAAGTTATTCATTTTTTTACTTAAAATGCTTACAGTGTGAATAATACTAGGATAAATTATGAATTTATTTTTAATAATTGTGGTTCTTAAACATATATCGAAGAGAAGAACCCTAATAAGTGATCTTGTTAGTTACTTGTTATAGTTTACTTCAAAATGTCAAATTGCTCCTGTTAATTTTTTTTCAGTTATAAGGATACTTAATTTCTAAATGTATTTGTTTCTTAACTAATTATTATGAGATTGATACATGATATATACTAAAAAATGTGTCTATACACTTAAATATAAAATGATTTAAATTATTAATATATTCAAACTAGTAGATAAATTATATCACAAAATATATTAACACATTGCACAACTATGACAATATCAAGAATCCTTGACCTTCCATAAATATTAATTCTCTTTTCAAACTCGAACAAGAATTTAGACACTGGCAAAGCTTTTGACTTTACAAATAAAATGAATCTGCACCACAGTTTGCAAAAGCTCATTAAAGTTTTTGGTAAAAATCTGAGCCACATCATGGTGTGGAGAGATTTATGATAAGAATAATATATAAGACACAAAATTGACAGAAAATGAAGAGAAATATAAACATTGGGGACAAATCATGATAGACATTTTCAAATTTCCATGATCAAATTATGATGATAAATATCTGCCAAACTATATTTTCCTAAAAACTACAGCAGCTTTTGTGGTTTTACTCAATATTTCTCAGTTTTCCAGTATTACATGGTAAAAGGAAGACTGGAAACTTAATAAAAAATTAAGTGTTGATTTTCTTTAAAATTAGCTTACAGTGTGTTGAAAAATATTAAACATTTTTAATAAAAGTTTGGTACATGAGATAGAAAGGTAACATAGTTTTGTATTACTACGTTCATCAGGAAATAGTACAAGTTGAATACAAATACATTTTTGAAATTATGATTCATTCTCAGAGGTGATATCACTGTCTTTGACTGGAAAGGACACCCTACTTGTGAGTTACAAAAGACATATTTTAAAATTTGTCTAAATATATCTGCAGAACAGGCAGTCTAACACATCAGCTGTCATGCCTGGTAGAATGGATTATTTCTGAGAAGTGGAGAAAATAAATAAGTAGGAGAAGAAATCAGAAGTTACATATATATATATATATATATATATATATATATATATATAAAGATATTGCTTAGAAACTACCATACTTTTAAAACTGAGGTTTGTTTTATGTTTTTCTACTGTAAAAATCCTACAGGTACTATAATAAGTGTATTTGAATGAGGACAAAAGAATCAAGTTAAATTTATTTTATCTTGGGACTTCAGTTTGAGCCATTAAACCATTCCCAGAGCAATATGCATTTTAATGTTATTTTAACTGTGTCATGTGCTACATACGTAGCATTCCTGGGTGTCATATAATCATTTATGACAGTAAAACTTAAACATACCTTCGATTATTTGGTCATTAAAATAATATATTTAATAGAGCTAGTAATAAAGGAAAAAAGATAAAGTAATGTTAAACTTTCAATGGCTTCTTAGGGTGAAGATAGGTAATGGGAAAAGTTTATTTGGTTCTCAAACTATACGTCTAAAAATCAAATGAAATAACCATTTTCGATCAATGTGTTCATGACTTATTTTAAATGCACCAGTGTCCTGTTTGTGTTGTTTAAAATGGTTCCTATGATATTTTTCTCACTAGAAATGTGTACACTTCCTTTATTAGTAAAGCTGGTAAGACACATTCATGCACAATTTGCACCACCTTCCCCTTCCTCCTAGTTATATAAAGCTGTGTATTAACTAAGGACACTGTTTACAATCGGTTTGTTTCTTCTGTCAAATAGCATTCTCCCAACAGAAGACTTTATCTTATTTATCCACTCTTCTTATGAACATACTACATTTTCTGTGCAGGTTCTCAACCCATGAGAACTTTATTACATTATCTAAGAGACTTTTCACTAGCCTCTGATAATTAAAAGAGGCAGAACACCATATTGCTTCAAGGGAAGAAAATGGGTACCACTGACTATAAATGATGAATAAAAACAAATTATACTAAAAGTACCTCCTAACATAATTAAACAATGACCGCATAATATCATTAAGGGACTAGTTTATTAAAGTGTTTTCTGCATGATATTATCAAGCTCATAATATGGGAGTCCTTGCATACAGGTCCTCCAAGTGAAATGAAAGATTGTGAATGACCTTGTGGTAAAATTATATTTCTCAGTCATGCAGAAAAAAATTTATTCTAAATTTTGCGTTCGATAACGGTTTCTTTAGTCAGGATCCAATAATACAATTCTACCGTAGTATTTGAACAATTCTATTAACTTCAAATTTTATATAACTTGATTGTATTTTTCAAATAAAGTGGTGACACTAATTTTACTCTTCACAGTCATTCCATCTAGTAAAAAAAAGGTGTCCCCCCCCACATTGTAAATAAGGAGAACCACAATACTAATCTCTATGGTTCTCCAACTTCTACCTACCTGGTATGTCTGTGTGTACCAGGGACATTCTTTTCCCTGGCCGCTTTCTCTCTCTACATAGCTCCTTGCAGCAATAGGAGAAAGCCCTGACCTCTGATGTCTAGAGAAGCAATGACATGTTTTACATGCGGTTCTGAGTCTGGACCTTATCCTGGCTTCAGCTCACGTTGCTGGCCCTCAACAGTTCACTGATCAGTAATTTATTTGCAGACTTATGCATGACAACTGTCAGTGGAATATTATCATCAAAGTTAGACTTTGCATTATACATAGTTTAATTTGAATGTTAAAACGTCATTAGAAAGTGAGATTAATATATGATAAGAAGCCTGGTATTATTTCTTTAAACATAATTTACATAATCAATGGTTCTTAATTCATGGATAACCTAGAGGGTTGGTGATTTTGAAAAATTATTCTCTTTATTTTATAGCTACAGATGTTAACATACACATGCACACAAGTAAATCAGTGGGGTTGAAGAATACCTCCAGGAATTTAAAACTGAAACTTGCTCAAGAGCTTGAATCACTTAGGATGCTTATGGAAGAAATAATCAAGGGTGTTCATTACATAAATATTGCTCTGTTAGTTAAACAAACAAGAACAAGCCCATGAAGGTAGGCATGAGATCCAGTTTCTTATGTATAGACCAATCTTACTTCAGTTATGCAAATTGACCATGCTTAAAAACATATTCAATAAATGCATTCCTATATTTAGAAAAACCTCTAAATGCAATCTTGGCTTATGACTTGTTTTTCTGCATTAGTGCTAATTATCAAAATAAATATGAAACAGTATTCTATAGTACTCAAAATTGTGATGTCTTGCTTAAGAAACTGAATGGAATTTCTTGAGCCCGAGTCAGATAGTAACTGATTAGTCTTGTAATAGTCTTGTTCATCTATGGGAGACAATGAAACTTGAAGTTGACATTGGAAATTATGACACCGAAAGTCCTTACTTAACATCGTTGATAGGTTCTGTGAAACGGGGTACAATAAACCAGTTATACCATAGGCCAATTAATAAAAAAAAAAAGGTTGCCTTCCTCTGCCTTCTCATCAACACTGTGACAAAATGACGAAACCTTATTTGAGGACCTGCTGTCTTCTGGGATAAGGGAACAGTCTGTGGTGGCCAGGACCTGTGGTTTCCAATATAGAACAAGTAATAAGGTATTTGTCAATAGTATCTGCAGTCGACTCACATAGCACTTGGTTACCTTGGTTTCACTAATTACAGTCATTTGTTCTGCATTTGGCTAAGGTGGTGAATGATAAGTGGTGTGTAGTAATATTGGCTACCAGGGTGTCATTGAGAATTATCTTTCAGGAAGTAATTTCCCAGAAGCCTAGGGAAGCATGTTGTTGGCCACTCATAAAATCTTATTTCCTTCTTGTTATTTACTGGTTTATCAATATATATGCCAGTGTTCTGTAGAATTTCGCTTTGGGATACATGTTCAGATTTCATCATCTGCACAGCAACTTCAGTGCTTTGCATATTTCTTGCAATTTTACTTCTGAAAACAAAAGTCCAGATGAGGTATCATCATTAGAGATTATGGATTAGAAAAAGTCGTCCCCTCGTCTTTTTCTCTGTTATGAACATCACCAGAGATTTTAAAAAATATATTCATTCTTTTTCCACTCAGCATTTCTAAATTATTTTACAAAATTTAGAGCCACTACATTTTCCTTCCCTGGAGTAATTTAGAAACATCTATCTCAGAGGCTTCTTTGCCTTGACAAAATAATACAGAGAGATTTTCGGTCCCTGTCAGGTTAAGACAGAAAGAACCCTTGTGAAGACTTCAGACACCACTCCGTGCTGTCTGTAACCCTTCACTGCCACGCAGCTGGCCGTGTTGGTGAAGCCTGAATCTGCAGCCTGTCTCTTTCCCGCTCACAGGTATGGATCTCTTCTCCAACTGCACCGAGGAATGTAAAGCCTTGGGCCACTCGGACAGGTGCTGGATGCCTTCTTTCGTCCCTTCTGATGGGCGCCAGGCTGCTGATTATCGCAGCAATCTGCACGTTCCCGGCATGGACTCTGTTCCAGACACCGAGGTGTTTGAAACTCCAGAAGCCCAGCCTGGGGCGGAGCGATCCTTCTCCACCTTCGGCAAAGAGAAGGCCCTTCACAGCACCTTGGAGAGGAAAGAGCTGGATGGACTGCTGTCTAATACACGAGCGCCTTACAAACCACCATATTTGAGTAAGTATTACATAAAAGGCTGTATCAAAGTGTTCCCCTTGAGGGAATCAAGTGCAACACGTCATTCTTCTTAATAAAAATAAGAGTTCAAGCTGTTTTCAGAAACAAGGATAACAGTGACTCTTGGATGCAGGCAGCGCTTTGCTCTGGAAACATGAATATACTTAACAGGAAGAGACAGGTTTCTGTGTTAGGACAGGATTGTCAACAACAATCAAAAACAATACTTTTGATGTTGTTGAAAACATTTTTCAAGTGCTCTTCATATTTCCTTTGAATATTGCTCTCTTGCACGTTTTTTGAAGGGCTTAATCAAGGAAGAAAAACATAACACTTGAGTCGCTGAGCGATCTCATTTTCGTATTGACGCCAGCATTACTGCCTAACCCCTCTTTTACCATAGTGACATCAATCGCAGTATGCTAAATTCAGAAATCAGCGCAGCCTTCACTTTGACCATGAGGCATGGTTTAGTAATATGTTGGTATGGATACAAGTCTGACTCAAACCAGAGGAAATGTGTGATGAAAGCAATATTCTTTATTTATTTCAAATAATAGTCTTCTAACACTGAAACTTTGATAATTTCACTTGTTTTTTTTAATCTTGGGACCATGTTCTCTTGGTGGATTGTTTTATACAACCACTGTGAAAAATAAAAATGCTTTGAGATTCCCTGTAGGATATTTCCTTTGAGGATCTTAGTAATGAAATTAAACCATTTATTGTCTGCTATGTCGGAATCTTTTCTGTTTAGTTAGTGGATAAACGCTCTTGACAATTCAGTATTTTGGTCAAACCACATGAGCGATAAGGGTGAAACTCATAACAACTCGTTCAAAAGATGACTTTTATCTTAAATAGCAAATCCAACATACATGATGTTTGCTTACTTTCATTGCCTAGTGGCAAAAAAAAAATCCTCGAACCATAAGGTAGAAACAAAAAATAAGATAGATCGGATATATATCATTTCTTTTATGACTTTTATGAAATCGGATGAAAAAAGAGAACATATATATTAGCTCTTATGAGTATAAATGTGAAAGGCACCAATCGAATCCACTGAAGGCGTGACTACTAGTCTGACCATTGATAATAAAAATAGACGTGTCGTGTGACTACACTGTATGACTACATCAGACACATACATTGTGATGGTGACAATGACCAAATGTTATTATACAAAGGGGTATGTTCAGCTTTTCAAATTACTTAGAAATGCCATTCCCTTAGCATAATGTAGTATTTTAATATTTCAGAACCAAAGACTTGTGCTGCCCTCTAAATAGTTAATATTTGTTTTAATTTATTTTCAAAATTATAAAATATAAGGAAAACAAATACTTAGGGGGAAAAGTACTGAAACATCTAATAATAATAAATATGTAATTCGAATGCTGAAGTCCTGAAGTTTGGCTGAAACATCCACACGTGACTTAAAATAACTCAAAGTCAAATTTTAATAGATGAGAACTGGATGTAGCTTTTTGTCCTCAAACAGAATCCTTGATTTTAAATATTATTTGTTATCTAAAACCAAACTTTTCCTAATTTTAAACATTCTCACTTTTAGAATACACATTATAGAGATACATTATCAATGATTTCAACACAAAAAGTCAAAAAACATGATTCAAAGTAACTCAAATTTGTATTTCTAAATAAATACAAGTATTTCTCTCTTTGTATATATCAATTTGTAAGTATTCATCAAATATAGTGAAAAAATTGATTCAACCTCTTTTGCTCTAGTGAGTTTGAATTTTGAAGTTTTGCTTACATATAGAAGTAAAAATTTAAACATTTACAAATATTTCTTCTCCAATGACTAGTTTTTCTCTTTAATTTTAAGTATCACAGTAACAATTTATTAATGCAAATGTTAATGCTGCATATATTTTAATGAAAAGTTTTCTAATTCCTAAGAACCTAATGTTTCCATTTAGAAACCTGATATCAGAAGTTATATGTTGGCAGTTATGTGTATTTCTAGAAATCGAAGAATACATCTATTATTTTGTAAAAAAAAATTGGATTTATTTACATATTGTCCAGATATGTATTAGAGTAAATTAGTTTTAATAACAATTTATTTTTTTTCTGTTTTAGCCAGTCACATTGCTCAAAATATTGGGTTTAGGATGAATTGTGATCTGCATGAGAAATAAGTAGAACAATGGCTATTTTGTTTTTACTTGTATTGTCTTTAGTTCTTCCTATAATTTTAATCCCATCTGACTATTTTTTAGCTTCTAGTGTTTACTGTCATCTTAGGCTCACATAGTATCTTCAAATTATATCACAGCTCTGATTTAATAGCCCCGGTCAATTCTATGGTTAATCTGATAGTACAGTCTGTAAGCCAAAACCCCTCTGATCACCCTGCCCTCCAAATCCACACGGTGAGAGTTGTTAAGAGTTGTTTCATTTATCACTGGCAATGGAAATATCCTCATCTTCTAAACTGAAAACACATCCCTTACGTAATTAAAGAAGCTAAAAATGGACACTAATTGTTAATCAGAATGTTTAAATAATTATTGAGGTGGCAGTTTTTCTTTTACTAACCATGCACTTAGTTTTACAGTGAACATTTTGATGTTCAGGAAAGTTGCTGTAACTTTAGTTATTTTGTAAAGCTCTAGAAAAGGCCCACTAAGGTTACCACTGCCATTTATACAACGATGACAGGGAAATAGTGATATGCTTAATTGTATAACTGAAATCATTGTCTATACCCAAGAACTTTCCATTTCCATACTTCTGACTGCTAAGGTTAAAATTAAAAATTGCAGAAAACTGATTTTAACACAAGACTAGATGTATACACGTGTTAAAAAGTATACTTTGTGTTTTTAATAGCTGAATACAGTCATGCTTCCTTTTTAAAAGGAAATGTCCCTGAAGAGCATGCGTGATGCATTTAATGAATATGCAACTTATTTTTTTAATTAGGAGTAATTCTGAAAACCCATATATTCATACTTGCCTCATTAGTCATGAGTATTTTTTCTTATTTTTGTTACAGTGTTGTCACTTGTTAACACTCTCAAAAAGACCAAAGGGACACACTGAAAAATCGAGGAAAGAAAAAAAATTTAAAGCATTATTTTTTAAAGATTTTATTTATTTATTTTTAAAGAGGTGAAGGGAAGGGGAAAGAAAGGGAAACATCAATGTGTGGTTGCTTCAAGTGCCCCCTACGGGTTATATGGGACCTGGCCCTCAACCCAGGCATGTGCCCTAGACTGATAATTGAACTGGCAACCCTTTGGTTCTCAGTCTGGTACTCAATCAACTGAGCCACACCAGCCAGGGTAAGGAAAGAAATTTAAGTATGTAGAATATGTTTACCATAATTTAAAATCAACACAACATTTTTATTTATTTTAAAATGTTAATAAATTTTAGCTTAATGTCACCTTTTATTATGAGTAATAAAATAATAAAATATTACTTTAACTTTAATATTAAGTTAAATAACATTGCATTTTTATCACAATGAATTAAAGAATTTAAAATTGTAGGCATCTTATTTAAAATAAGTTAGTCTTTCAAATGACACAATAAGTTATACGTAAAACAATCTGAATTATTTCAGCAAATAAGAAACAAAAATAATTTAACTTCAAGGATATAATTGGTAAAAGTTCTATAATTTAGAAAAACCCAATAGTTAAAACAACGTCTTTATCATTATTTTTGCAATCATTCTTTTTTATGATTTTGGCTTTACCTTTTGAAAATCAGCTTATAAGTTTTTTCTTTAAGGTTTTATTTATTTATCTTTAGAGAGGAAGGGAAGGAGAGAGGGAGAGAAATATCAGTGTATGATTGCCTCTTCTTGTGAGTCCCCTGCTGGGAACTGGCCTGCAACCCAGGTATGTGCCCTGACTGGGAATTGAACCGCAATCGTGTGATTCACAGGCCCGTGGTCAATCCACTGAGCTGCACCAGCCAGGGATCTTATAAGTTTTTTTAAATCTATAAATAACCATGTCTTCCAGCAAATAATCAGCCTGAACAATACAGAGCTAAAAGTATAAGTATTTGGAAATTGTTGATTTCTTGTAAATAAACATAGTCACTGAGATTGAAGATAATGGTAAGATAAACAAATGTATTTGTAAAACTCTTTTGTTTGATGAAGTCATACAATAATAAATTATATTAAATAAAGTGAAAAAAACTACACTGAGGCCCTGGCTGATGTAGCTCAGTGGGTTGAGTGTGAGCCTGCAAACCAAAGGATCACAGGTCAATTCCCAGTCAGGGCACATGCCTGGGTTGTAGGCCAGGTCCCAGCAGGGGACCCACGAGAGGCAACCATACATTGATATTTCTCTCCCTCTCTCCTTCCCCTCCCTTCCCTTCCAAAGATAAATAAATAAAATATTTAAAAAACCCTACATTGACATAGTAATTTTTAAATTCTAAATCCACGACATTTTCTAGAATCACAGGGCTATAGGGAACCACCTATTCAAAATTGCCATGGTTCCTCCGACCTTCCTGTCATGGTACATTTAGAACAGTCCACCTCTGCCAAAATACCACACCAGCCATCTCCTGACCTAACTTTATTTTTGCCTACTTTTGAGCCTTGTGAAATTTCAATGCTACTCGTCCATGTCAGAACTTCAAAACATTGCATTTAAAATACTGCTGATGTTTTACCTAGACTTTGCTTTTAGTAAACCTCATTTAGAGAAATTTCTTTTGGGCATTTATATTAATTCCATTGAAGACTTTAAGGTTTTTTTTTTAATTGAAATTGTAGAGCATGGTTTCTTTAGTCACATCTCTTCTACTCCCTTCCTGACCTCAGTCTGCCTTCTGTAAGTTTTTGTCACTTGTTGAACTCAGTTGTGTGGTAAGAGTACACATAGAATTCACAATGAAACTTTCATATTCATACACATTATCCTCCTATTTGCATATCACTGTGTAGTGTTTTCTCCAAGCCTAGTGTCTTCCTGTCATCTCGTAAAGATAACATCACTTCCTCAAACATTCGAGTCCACAAATAAGCATTTTTATAACGTGGTCTTTTTAAAAAATTTTTATTTAGTTATTTTTCAAGTACAGTTTTCTGTTTATTTCTCCCATCCCAGCCCACCCCACCCCATGCACCCCACCTCCCTCCCATTTCCACCCCCCTTAGTTTTTGTCCATGTGTCCTTTATACTTGTTTCTCTAAATCCCTCCCATTTTTTCCTCTTAAATTTCCTCCCCTCTCCCCTCTGCTCGCTGTCTTTTTAATGTGTCTCATCCGATATATCCATCACTAAATGCATAGACATCTTTCCCCAGATTTTTTTCCTTTTCAGGTAGATGTTCTTTTCTGTCCACTTTTTAGTCTAGTTGTGCTACTTTTTAAGTGTTACCTATTTCTGAGATTTTTGTTCTCTCACTCTTCTTTAGAAGAATATATCTAGAATTGTAAACTTAACTAATTTTCTCACTTTTTTTAGTGTATCTCTTTGTGACAAATCTCTGGTTTTTGAATCACACCAGTCTTTCTATTTTTCCATTAAATTTTTTTTCTTGGGAACTAATACCTAAATTTTCATGATCAAAATAGTTTACTCTTCTCAATTCTGTGAGCAGGAACAAATTATAACTCAAGGTCAGGAAAATTTCTAACCCCAGTTCATATGTTCTGTGTATCTCCTGCAGAACTTAGTATTTATTGAATTTTATGATATTTTACTTCTTTGAAATTGGTGATCTATTCACAATTCAATAATTGCCTTAGTTAACTGATGCAGCAGTTGACTCCCTATAACTCTAAATAAATGAAATATAATAATGTTAATTATTCTTTCTTTGTTGGTTAATGGTTTATCTCAACTAATATGGTTTAAAGTGAAAGCTATAAAGAGCTTCAGAGGTACAGATAGAAGACAGAGAAGTTTGCACATCTGGTGACTTTTGGAGGCAACTGGTTTTTTTTTTTAACTTATTCAAACACCAGTGCTTTTTGTGATATCATGTTACTTAAAATGTGGATCTTTGGGTACTTTGGAACTAGCAGTATGGGATAGCCTCTTTAGACTGATCACCCAACTATGTATCTTATAAATGCTGAATAATGATGTGATGAGAAATGAACGACTGGATGAATAAGGGTGTTAAAGTACGCAGATTGTCTTCAATGTTGTTATCACACCTCTTTGACAGACATGTCTGCACACACACTTTTTGATGTATCCAGGCAAACTTTCTTTTCTCCCTTCTGATTTAAGAAATATGTTTTAAATTAGTTGTATTTCTCTCTTGCTATTACCTATAATTTTTTCACATAGGGAAGTAGATTTGAACTCATTCAAAATATTAAATGCACTTGTGAGACATTTTATAAAATATGATAAAGTTTTTTAATACCTTGATATTTTAAATTCACTTTTATTTGTTCTAAGAACTTATTTCATATTCTAAGGGGAAGTTAAATTTGTTTTGTATCTCTTGACTCTCTTAGAGTTTAACTACTGCCCCTTCTTACCTGGTCTGTGAGACAATCTTTCTTTCACATGTTTTTACTAAGAGCTTTCATATTTTAGCTCCCATTTTTTACCTCTTTATAAAGCTTATGAGTATATACTTTTCCATGTTCAATCATTTATTATTCTTATTTTATTTCCATGTAGGATTTATTTCCTAGCATGTTATTAATTACATTATTGGGTTCACAGAAATATGGGTATATATATTATAGTATATTATGAAGGACCTATAGAGGAGACCATTGATAAAGGTAATTTATATTTTTATTCAATAGTTCATACTCCTTGGTATGTGAGTCTTCATCTATTACTTACAGCAGTTTATTTCATACACACTTTGTAAATGATTGAGTTAACATTTCACTTATTAATATTATTTATATACCTCATTTTATATTACAGATCACTTCCATCCTCTTTCTTATTTTGTACATTGGAAGTAAATTCATATAAGCATTTGTCCATCATGTGAGCCTAACAAAGGAAGATTACCAATTAAAATAGAAATAGAATTTTTCACTGAAAAGGAGTACCTACCCGGGAATTTTTCCTGCCTCATCAAACTGAAGATTTATGGGTCAAAATTTAAATGCATTAAGTTATAAAGGTATTGTAAGTAGTCTGGAATATACAAAGTCAATTGCTGATAAATATCATTAAACATTATTTAATACTCAATGTGCCAGACTTTTCTTGGGTGAGTCTGTGTCTTATGAAATCCTTTTAATAGGAATTAGATAGTGGCATTTAGACAAGATAGCTTGGAAACTGTTTTGGTCTGTGAGGTTCAAGATTAAATAATACTACTGAATCAAGACTAAACTAGGCATAATGAGTCCATTTAATGTTTCCCAAAGTATAATAAAATCAGGGCAGTTTTTTATGGAGGTCCAGTAACAGTCTGTAATTACAGCATTAGTGATCCCTAATTACCTCCATCAGTTTAGGTGGAGAGAATAGAGAAGCTTTTAGAATAATTGAACCCCAAAATGTAATTACGTACCAACAGATAAGCATAAAAACAAATTGTAAGCTAGAAATTTTCCAAATAAAAATTAGGGTTTTATTTTTGATTCTTTAATCAGTACATTACATTTGACATAGTATCAAATTATACACTATGCTTAGGCACACTACCATATGCTTTCACCCAGAGATGCATTTTCTTTAGCTGTAAGAATTGAAAAGATTATACGTGAACTTCATTTCAATAAAATTGCTGCAATCTGAATGATAGACTCAGCTAAATATCAATAAGAGCCTTTGAGTGACTTAGGTTCAACATGTGATTATACAGGTTTTCTGTGTTCTATTTTTATGATTCCATTGTATGGATGCGTTTGCATATATATACATCCTGTATAGAAGCACTCCATTTTTAATTTAATTTTAATTATATCTATTCATTACAAGAGAAAGGACAATGGTTATGTTTAACACAAATGTAAGTTTATTTAGCTAATAGCTGCTTCGTTATCAGAAGCTGTCAACATGACAATGTGGCACTGGCTGAAAGACAGATAAGTGACACAATCACTGCTGGTCTGTCCCCTTCACGTTCAAGGTACTGGCTGTACTTCCTGAGGAGCAGTTCACAATGCGTTGGTAGCAAAATTCACTGTGACACTTTAGAGGAGACAGATGTCTGGTCCAGTGTGTATGCATTATGAGGGAGACATTCTTTTCCCTGCTTGTAAAAACATTGCTGTCGCCAGAGCCGCTCTCCCATGTAAATGCTGGCATTAGGCAGAACTCCACACTGAATCCTGCCAATCTCGCAGGTGATGTTGCAGGACAGTGAAGGGTATTTTCACACACACTAGCAATTTGACTTTAGTGTTTTCATCAGTTGTCTCAAGGCTAATGGATATGTGGATTGCTATATTGCAGCTGAAAATTGGATAATTACTACATTATACTATAGAAAGCATGTTTGCAAATGTTCTGTCGACATTGTTAAGTATATGTCTTAAAAAAAGATAAAAAGACCTAAATAAAGAAATAATATAAAAATAAAACCAATGTCAAACATATACTTCCTGGATTAAACTTTGAATTACCCCAGTGAAAGAAATAGCAGGGTAGAGGGTTCTCATATCTAACTAAACATACTATTGCACAGCATGCAGTGGAAGGAAATGATTGAGCCAACAGCAGCACCAGGAGACAAAGAGCATTGCCAGGTGGCTCTGACCGTGTGCCCTTGATGGGGCAGGTGAGATGTTGGTGGGAGGAGTCAGTGTGGGAGTTCACGTTTCCGCAGTTGGTATCCTTTTATTCTCAGTAAATGTATAGAAAACCTGGACTCTGACCTTTAAAATTAGTATAAAATTATTGTACCTTTTTCCCCACCATTAATGAAGCTGATGCCCAAACTAATCCCCTTGCTAGTCACAAACAGTGTGGCTTTAAGATTCATTTGCCATAGAATTGATTGCTCATCAGATGGTTACGCTGAGGTCATGGAGTCTAGATGTGTTTTGCTAGAAAAATCTTGACTCTTGACTTATGTCAGTGTTTTTGATAAGAACACTGGCAGTAGAAAAATATGATGAAGGACATTTAGATCTACTAAATTATATTTTAAACATTTTTAAAATAATGGAAAATTTAAAAATATATACAAATGTAGAGAAAATAGTGTACTGAACTCTCCATTTTTTCCAGTTTAAACAACAATCAGGTCTTGGCCAAATTTGTTTCATCCAAATACAAAATCAACTGCCCCTTCATTGAGACTTTAAAGTAAATCCAGAGATCCTGCTGTTTAATGTTTCAGTGTATATTTATTAAAGATAAAGTTTATATTTTATCATGGCCATAATAACAATATTCTTCCTAATGTTTTCTTTTGTTGTTAGTTATTATTCACATTACCATGCCTTTCTCTTAAATGTTATTTATGTTTACAGTTAATTTGTCGACTCATGATTAAAATAAAGTTCATAGGTAACAAGTAACTTTCATTTTTAAGCTTTTTATTAAAATATGTGTATAAAAGTACAAAACTCATAGATGCATAACTGAAGACATTTTCAGAAAATGAGAGCAACGAAATAATTAGTGACCAAAATATTAACAAGTATTAACAAGGTGCTATGTTCAGTAGCCAAAACAGTAGTATCTCATTAAGTCCAAAATTCTTTCCCCTTCCAGTTACTACCACTGAAAGAATTACCAGTATCCTGGTCTTTAATCAAAATAGTTTTCCTGAGTTTTAACATTTATATAATTGGGGTAAATGAAATAGTGAGTGTATTTGAGTTTCACTAAAATCCATTATTCTCTCTGATAATATAAGCAATCAATGGAGTTCACATATATAGAATATAAACTAAAAAAATGTAGTTTAGATGTGTTCTCTATGGATATGATTTTTCTTACTATCTTTGGGAGTTCTCATGTATAGTCTTTTAGAAATGTTTAATACCTGTCTTTATATTAATGTTTGAAGCATACTCTGATACTTCGTGGTGTTTTATAGAAACAGATATGTGACCTTGAATGCCAGATCACAACAAGAGTAGGGAAATCCAAATGTCTGTGTTTCACATTTCTTCAAGCCGAGATGAGAGGCTTGTGCAAGTCGGAGACTATGGTGCTTAAAAGAGACACAGACAAAAGCCAAATATAAATATATATATTTATATATAAATTATATATATATAAATTATATATATATATAAAATTTTAGAAAATAGCTTCTAAATAGCAAAATAGCTAATCTGAAGAGAGTTTAAATGGGTTGAGGGACTGGAAGTTTGAAAATAAAAAGGGGAGGGGAAATAAATGTTAAGTGTTTAAACAGATACTAGGCAGATAAATAGTGATCAGTTAATCTGTCTTTACTGAGAGAACAGAGAGATGGGGAGGGAGAGAGAATGAATCTATATTGCATCCTGTGAGATGACATTACGTGTTATAGAAAATATCCTACCCCGGGCATGGCTGTCTCCTCCTGAGAGACATGGAAACACTTCACGTAGACCTGCAGCTTCACCAACTACAGACACACACACATGCCCTGTGATGTGCAGGGCGATTTCCAGCCTTGTGGCGTTTTTCCCCCAGAATGCTCTTCCCCAAAAGAAGGCTGATAAAGGAGTGAAGGCGATGAAGCTTAATTTTACTGGAGGATGAAGGAAAGGCATTGAAAAAGATTTGCTTTCTTTATTTAAGAAAATTATTTTGCAGTTCACATTCAAAATGTTTTTCAGATTAGTTTCAGGTGTACAGAATAGTGGAAAGACATTTATATAGGTTACCAAGTGTTGCCTTTGATGACTCAAGTGTCTGCCTGGCATCACACATAGTTATTACAGTATTAACTATGTTCCCCCATGGTGCACTTCACATCCACAAGCCTATTGTGTAACTAACAATTAGTACTTTCTTAACCTCATCTCTCATAAAACCTTGGTTTTTATGTATTTCTTTCCTCTCCTGTTTTTATGTAGATGAGTTATTTTTCTTATTTGTAGTTTTGAAAAGAAAAATGTTTTTTTTTTAACCCTTATCCTCCACCCCACCACACACATTGAAGTGGATGATAAAATGTCCAGGAATGAAAATTAAGAACTTGCAGTTTTAGAAGACATTTTTGGGAAATGCATAGAATGCACAATATAAATATGAAATTGCCTATTTTATATATATATATATATATATATACACACACATATATATGTGTGCACGCGTATGTATATATATAATCTGTTTTATATGCGTGTGTATATATAATGTGGGTATATTATATATATTAACACATATAAAACAGATCTTTTTCTATTAAAAGTATAGATTACAACTTGAAGGTTTAATACTTCATACATATGACAATATTTACAAAAGGAAGACAGATGATAATAGATTTAAAAAGCTTAATTTTGTTTGACAAATATTGAAACTACCTCTCACTAAGCTGGCTTATCTTTCTTATGATAAAAATGTTCTTCTTTTGTTATATTATCTTCTGTGGAATCTTAAGACAAATTTTTGGTTTTTCTTAGATTCTGTGAAATGGCTCACAAGTAATACATGAAATAGCCATTATTAATGATTCAAGGTCACTTTGTCTACTCTCCTTCAACCTAACAGTAGCCCATGCTTTCTTACTTGGTTTGAAGGACATAAGAAGCAGGCTATGTATGATTATTAAGTTTTGGTTGAAATTTTGGAGAGTAAGTTAAAATGTAGTTAGCATTAGCTTGGTAATGTGAATGTATGAATTAATCTGCATTAATCCACACAGCTAAAATATGATAAAAGGAAAAATGATCATTAGCTAAACATCAATGTTAAATGTAATAATAGTATTATACTACTGAGGACCCATTTTATAGGTGTGAGCTGAAATAAGACAGAGCAAAGGCACAAATTTCATGAATATACAACCAGTGTTAGAAAGTGATAGTTACTCTCTTTAATCAAGGATCATGAAATAAGTCTTATGAACTCAGGATAGGATAAGAATTTTAGCAGATATACTAACATTTTATGATTCTATAAATATACTTAATTTTATATAGGCAGAGGACTTGTTTGATATTACAAAACACAGAAATGCCTTTTGTTGATAAGCTGGAGTGAAGACAAACTTCTGTACTTCAATTAAACTAAGGATTTAAAAAATCTATATCTTCAAATTATGTTTAATTTATATTATGAAATAGTGTGGAGATAATTATTTTTCAAATTATAATAGCAAAATATTCTTGTTTCAGAATTTTCAGTTCCTGATTTGCAATCAGAAATGAGGTAGTATGTTTCAATTCTATAAAAATCCATCACTATCAAGCACCATTTATGCTTTTAACCTAAAGTTATATTTTTAAAACTGTTTAAACTATACCTATCTTGTTTAACTGACTCAAAAATATTGTCTTATTGAAGTTCCTGGAAAGGTAATTGTTTTTAATGTAGGCTTACATTAGAATTTTTTAAGGGGCTACCCGAGAGTGAAAAATTTAATTTTTATCTCTCATACTTCTTCAGCTCGAGTCCGAGACCAAAATCCTTGAGAACTTAAATTGCTTGGTTTGTAGAAATACTTCATAGATTTTATGTGTCCATGATACCTATAAAACGTGTACTAAGATCTCTAATATGAAAGAACATTACCTTGCCTTTAAATAAACATATTTAAGGTAGTTTACAAAGGGCATATTACACTACTTTTATGTTAATTTTAAATTTACATTCTTTTTTACTCTTTCAAGTTTTACACAATTCAGTAACTTTCTAATTTTAGAGTGATATCCTATCAATAGACCCTATTATTTCTAGTGCTATTATTTACCACAGAGCCGTGACATGGCAACTTAGAACTGTGAAAAAGCTTTTAACCCGCTGCTTTGGGTGGGTGCACCCTCGCCACTGACGAAAGCAGGGTGGACCCCATTCAGGAACACTTACTGTAAAGCAAGGACAGCAGTCTTCTGCAGTGTTGTATGCCCTAGAACTTGGTTATGTAAATGTTCTCAAGGTGAACTGTATAGGAAAATAATTATGGCTGATGAACTCATCACAGACTGATGTGAAAATAAGATCAATATCTTAATTTACAGTACAGATATAATAACTGAATCAACTGAAATACTCTTGAGAGATATCCACAAGAAAATGAGAAATGCTATGAGAATGCTGGTTGAGCATATAAAGGGCATGAGATCAGCTTCATTATTAGTGATCACACGTATCCTCATGCATCTTCATGTAACTTAGGGATTTTGTATCTCCTGAACAGATCAAAATACTCCAATCAAGTCACCTCAGTGTCACCTGCTCTGGGCTGTCAGAGAAATGTGCAAAAGCATTTTTAATTACTTTTAATACCTCCTGCCTCAAACCACCATCCCTCCTTTGAGATTATTTTGAAAAGTATATAAGTAAGTCATATTACCGGCATATTACAGACCTAGTGAAAATTATTACAGAACTAGTGAGAATTATCACCTCCTTTTAGGATATGCATGAAGCACAACCTTCCTACTTAGTTTGATTGTGGTGTCCTCAGTAAATACTTGGAAAATACTGTAGTCATTATTTTCAGGATAGGTTTTTCTAAGCATCACTAGTTTATCCACTTTGACTTTATGATAGCTTGGAGTTTGTAATTTCAGAGGAGGTTACCACAAGCTTCCTTTCAGACTTATAACTGACTACAGAATTGCAGGAGTGGGTTTTCCTGCCGTCCTCATGCCGGAGAAAGGACGTGGTACAGTTAAGACAGTCTGCCATGATCCATTCATTCATGTGCACCTAGGTCATCTCTCTAACTGTCCTTTAGCTCGTTTTCCTCACCTTTGACATACATCCTCCAAAGCTCATTGTGGAGATTAAATTATTTAACATCTCTAAATCCGTGAGTCCCAAAGGAGGCACTCCGTAAGTATTCAAGGCAACCATATATTCAGTTAAAATTGGAACAATGACATCAGCCTGATATGGAGAAAATTAAAATTCCAAGCTTAGATAGAACTAATCATGCTCTCTTTTTCTCATAGAAAAAAATCAGACTCCCAATGTTCTTTTTACAATATATCACTATTTCACATCTGATGTATATGTATTTTCACATAATACATATGTTTCAAAAGTACAGTATCCTTATTTCCCTTTTTGATCCATTAAACCAATGGAATGGATACAATACAATCATTGGTATAAAGCCCAGAAATACTGCTTTATTTGTTGCATGATGATATTAGTCACAAAGTGTAATATTAAATTTTTAATGCACATTCTTATTATTTTATTTCTGCACTTACAATGAATGAAGATACTTGAGTACGTACAATAAGCAGCAAAAGTAGGTAATCAGATAAAAATACTTTTCTTAAAGAACAGATTTTATTTCAATAGAGAAAGATGATTGCAGAAAAATTAAAAACATAATATTTCTTCAGACCAACCTCTAAAAAGGGATTCAATTTGACTTAACCTATATTTTGACAATGTACTAACCCATTAATGTAAATTTTGGCCTTACAGGGGATATTGTTACTCCAAAGAATTCTGATACCTCTGAGGTATAGGTGCCCTAAAATCATCACACAAAATAAATGAAAATACTCTGTGAGTGTAGAAAATTAGGTTATTCTCTAAGATATCTCAGTTATCTGTCTTCCATACATAGGTATTTGAACACAAGGATGGTCAGAGATTTTCTTGCTTCCTTTTTATTCATTTAAAACTTATTATCTGATATTTAATTGTTTTGGTCGGCCTTAAATTTTTATTTCTGTTTCTTTGTCTTTCAAAGTCAGATAAAACTGGGAAATGATGCCATAAGCCCTTTAAGAAATGCCTAAAAAACTGCCCAAACTTTACTTTCTGTTAATGTTCATTTACTAGGCTCTCTGTGCAATTCTGATGATTTTTTGATTTTGTGTGTTTTCTATGTTTTGCCTTCCATATTAGTTTTGCATTTATATCACTATTTTGCCTTAAAAAAAAGGACAACTAAGTTCCAGTGCCTAAATGCATTTAAGCAGTATTCATTGTGATTTCTGTTTATTATTATGTCTCATGAAAACAAAAACTTCACATTTTATAAAATGATGAAATTTCCTGTTTTTAATAGTATTGTTTGCAAACTGTGAAAGAAATGAAATTTTAAGAGATTGTTTTTTAATTTAACATAGATGTGAATGAAATTACAATGTATTTTTTAGCTTTTTATAAATATTTTTATTGGGTGCCTACTATATCCCAGGTATATTTTTTATAGTTTCCCATTTAATATTCACAACAATTTATCCTGGCAGTTATTGGTATTTGCATTTATAGATGAGAAATCTAAGTTTAGAAAATTTAGGATGCATAGCTAATAAGTGATAGAATTGAGATATAAACCTACTTCTCGTTCTACTGCCATATAGCTATTAAAATGGTGATTGTATTATTTTATATCCTGCTATCTTATATTAACATAACGTGATAGAATTATCATCTTTACTTTTTTGTTATTATTACATTTATTGGGGTGACATCGGTTAGTAAGATTAAATAGGTTTGAAGGGCAAATTTCTATGATACATGGCCCACATACTGAATTGTGTGCCCACTGCCAAAGTGGTCTTCCATCGCCACATGCCAACTGTGCTTAGCATTTTTCTCTCTTCTCAAATATGCTGGTTTTCAATGATTCCATGCTGTTTTAAGTCTCTTATTCTGTGAACAAGATACTTACCTTATTGGAACAAACTGTCTTTGGTTATCTTTGAGAAAGACCCAGCAGTGGGCAATTGAGGTAGGATTTGTAGAATTATACTTTGGAGCCAATGCCAGAGAACCACTGCGTGGTTCTGACCAACAGAGACCCAGAGCACCCTAGGAGGACAACCTTGTATAAGCAGAAGTGCGGGGTTAGAGAGCAAGTTAACACGGGGAAAAGCAAAAGCTAGGTTGTCAAAACTGTAAAATAAATCCAAGGGAAATAGTGGAACTTAAGGTTTGAAAGTTATGTTTTGGATACATTAAGACATTTTAAATAATACCAACAGCGATGGTAATACCAACAGCAATAGTAGTTAATAACTATTAAAATTTGTTATGAATCTGGCACTAATTTAAGAGCTTTCCAAATACTAATCCATTTAAACCTTACAATAACCAAATGCAATAGGTGTCTTACTATCTGCATTTACAGATTATAGAATTAAGAAACAAAGATGTCCAGTAACTTGCCCATCGTCTCATGGTTGGTACTGGGAGAGCCAAGCTTTTTACTTGAGGCCATCAGATTCCAGACCACGCATTTTTAACCCATTCACTACTTGAATCTCAGGCTTAGAAATTGGACACTATTCAGAAGGAGGTCCAGTAAGGATTTGTTGTGTAGGGTTATATTTTCATTTTTGTTTTACTAGCAGAGTATTATTGCAATTGTTAAGGTTTGTGATCATGAAGGCCTGGTATAGAATGAAAATGAAAGGATTCCTATTGGAGAAATTTTGGGAAAAAATTCTATAGTATTAGAATTTCGAGTGCAGAGAAAGCAGTTTTCGAGACTGGTGCTTAGACCTCGAGACTGGATGGCTGAGAGAAGATAGCATCCCCAGTACCTCGGCACTGCGGCTACTGCTGCTAAAATTCATGTGGGGGAGGGGATCGATTTCAAAAGAAAAAAGTGTGTTTTCTTCTTTAAATTAAGAATTTGGAAAGGGAAAAGACTTGAGGAAAGATAACTGAAAATGCTATTAGATTAGATGGATAGATGGTAGATTAGATAGATAGATAGATAGATAGATAGATAGATAGATAGATAGATAGATAGATAGATAGCAGGGGTGATTTATTTTGGGATACAAAAGCCTTGGTCATAGGTGCTTGACCCTTAGTCATTTCAGTTGTGCTATTTTAAATATTGGAATTAAAACTGTCCCAGGGTCTTCACCATTTCTTTGAGTTTCAGATCAGATGTTTCTAGGATGGCATGTACTTGTAAGCATCTATCTCTCTATGAAAGAATTCATAGGAAAGCAGCATTTTATTTTTTTAAAAAGATTCAGTTTCACAGTTACATGAACTTAGTATTAGTCTATGATCATTATCTGCCTTATTTTCTTCATTAAAATTATGTGGAAATATTTTATGTTTTTCTGTAGGTTCTTAACGTTTATTGCTGCTGACACTGGCAGAGGCTTGAGACGGAGATAGAATTCCCTGAGCAGTTCATTTCACCACTTTTGTTTTCTTTCTCAATTATCCACAGAATTGAGTTACCAGCCACGAACACCCAGTCATTTTGACTACAGAATGTTTTGTTACATTTGGAAGACTTAGGGTGATGAAATGCACACTCTTTCCAGATATATGAAGTGTAAACCCTGCCACTTGGCTCTGTGAACAGACACACATACATTTTCATTTGTGTTCCCCTAACCCAGTCTTTTCTGCCTAATTCACCAAAATTAGTGAAGACCGCTCTCCCTCTCCTTTTGCTTCAGCTTTTTTTTTTTTTTGGCAGGGGGGGGACAAATAATTAGAGCATTTGTTTGTATTTATAAACACTTGGCTTCAGTATTCTCTTTAAAATTTGTGAGAGTTCTATTGTAACCACAATAATGTTCACATTTTTACTAACTTCAATTTTTTTTAATATTTAAAATATGCCTACATTTTTTCTTTTTATCAGTCAATGATTGTTGGCTTCTTGACACACCATTATTTCCAGGCCTTCATACTTTGACACAGTCTAAATTTCCCTCTAGAATGTTCCCTTCTTTAAAAACTACTGCCCACCACACCTGCTTGACAGTCTCTTACTCCTCAATCAAGATTTCAAGTCCTTTTACTTTTAATGAGAATCCTTCCCTGAAAAACAGATGGGTTCATTCTTCTGGTGATTTCTCATAGATTTTATACATAGTTGCTATTTTAAAATATCTTGTAAAACAATTGTTTGTCCACTGGATTTTTAAGGCTTTTAGAGCAGAATCTATGTATATTCATTTTAGAGTCTCAAGCCCCAGAGCTTTGTCTGGGTCAAAGTAAACACCCATAAATGCTTATAGACCACACCAATCAATCAGTAAAGGAAGCCTCCAGAAACCAAGTGCATTTTTTTGTCTCTTTGGTAATCTAGGCATCTTCCCAATTTTTATAGATTAATATTCTCTGAATGACACAGCAAAATAACCCCTGAACCTAACCATTGCTACTCCTAACACACTCTCTCCTGATTTTACCAGCTTCCAATCTGTCAGGATTTTCACGTTACTTGTATTCTGGCCATGGCTATGTTCCTTCTTTTGTTCTCTTCTGACTGATCAATTTCTTTTTAACAACTCCTTAAGCCTCTTGTTTCACTATCATCAACTGCTAATTTCACCAAACTATTTCTCTTAAATAATCTGTCCCATAGACTTCAGAAACATATGTAGACATTAAGTAAATATAAGGTATTCTTAACCATGAACACCAAAGAGAATCCACTGTGGTTACTGATTATGGTCAGGGGACTGTTATAGGGGTAACCAGAGCTAGAGGCGGTTTATCTGCCTTTTCTTCAGGGTTCTGGGATTTTCGCATAACAGTTTTTGTGTTGGGTATTTTCACTCATGATTATTCGATAAGTTATTTTCAACATTTTCTCAGACACTATGTTGTGTGTGTGCGTGTGTTTAGGGCATCTGTTAAATGTCTCAGCTCCTTTTTTAAAAAACAGTGATACAACATTTTGATTTTCTTGTTGAGAACTTTATTATAGGTTGTTTTGTGTTTTGTTATATTTTAATAATGATACAGATCTTTTGTCTGTAAAAGTACATTGTCAGTGTTATTTTACCAGAATCTCCTACTGGCTCCAAAAAGCTGATTACTTAAAATTGGAACATTTTCCTAGATTTTTTGGTGATTTTTTTATAGCTGCTTAATGTATAACATGACTAATACTTTTATCTCATTGTGTGGTTAAATATTTACAGGGATTAAGACAAACCCCAATCAAACACAAAGTATAAAGTTCTGGAACTTACTATAACTATTTAAGGATTTAAATCTTCCAATTAATTAGAACATAACTAAAATGATTTTAAACCTTAACAAGCATGACATAATCTTATTTCAATAATTAAGCATTTTTGTGATGGTTTTTAGGGATGAATTTGATTCACTGCTTATCAGTTTTTAAATCTCTAATTATCTAATAGATTAAATTGAAAGGGTAAGAGGGTTCTAGGAAATACCTAAAAATGTATGTGTAGGGTTAGATTTCAGAATAAATCACTTAAAATTATTTAAAGCCTTGAAATTCAGTAGCCTTGCATTTTTTTAAAGAGGCATATCTTGTTAGAATCTTAGATACCAACTTAAAGGAATGTATTCTTTGTCATTATTAAAGTAATATGTACTTGGGTGAATTGTTTTCAAAAGAAATTTCAAGGCTACTGAAATTTCAAGTTATGCAAAGAAGGAATACTTTATCTAATTACTTACATTTATTTCATAAGAGCAAAGATTTCACTCCAAACAAGGTTAAACTTTTAAATAATTTAAATAACAAGCATGTATTCATTTATGATAATTAAACAGTCATTGAATAAAAATGTAGATTTTAGATAACAATTTTATTTATCTCCTTTTAAATTCTGACACTTTACTTTTAAATATTTTTGTTGGAAATACATACACGATTTATTACGTGAACTATAGTGTTAAAATAATTAGAACATACAATGCCACGTTTTTCTAGAAAACTCGGTAGAACATTTGGCTCAGTGGTAACGAACGTGTCTCCTGCAGTGTCCTGAAGCAGTGCCGTGGGGACAGACATTCCGGTTTTCACAAACACAGAACATGACACCTAAATAGTGCATGGGGCATATGTATACCTAATGAATTAGTCATCATTTGTCTGAAATTCACATGTAACTGAGCATCCTGTGTGTTACCTGGTAGCCCTGTCAAGGTGGTCCTGAAGCCGAGCAGTCTCAGGGTTCCTAGCCTGCGTTAGTGCCGTGGTGTTTTTCTCCACGCAGAAAAGCAGTGGTCAGCTGTTACTCCTCAGCATGCCAGCCTATCGACCCCACTCCGATCCTGCAATTCCTGTTTTTAATCTGCTGTTCATGCTGACAGAGACGTGAGTGAATTATGTTAGGGGAAACCAGACCATCAAGTATAGTACATGAATAGCCATGCTTTTACATCCAGAGTCTAAGCTGTGTGCAGTGTGTGTGTCCTTTTTGACAATAAACTTGTTTAAATTGTGTTACAAGTATTTTATTTATCCACCAGGAAGACTTTTCATTTGTCTTCATGGCTTTATTATTTAAAATTTTAGTTAAATTATTTAAACATGCTATCTCTGTTGAAGTAGGCTATTAGTAGTTAATGGGTACGTGGCTGTGTAATTTTTAAATGAAGGTCTTACCTATTTATTTTTATGTTTTTGCACCTTTCGTTGCCTGAATTTATGCTTGGCTTTCATATAAAAGAGGAAGTCATGCACAACACTAGTTGTTGCTCTAATATTGTGATACAATGATGTCATTTCTTGCAAGTAGATCTGTACAGGTGCAGCAATTCTATATTTACAGGAATAACCAATCCTATTCAGGCATCTTCCATGCCTTCTGCTCTGAAAATTAATGTTAATTTCAACCTTATAGGAAGTAAATAATTTGATCTCCTTAAATGTTATTTTGAAGTGAACTACTTAAAATACAAGTATCTAAATGTCAGTAAATATGATCAGCTTCATAATTCTCAATGGAAAAAAAGAAGCAATTCATTTTTTAAAGAGGCATATCTTGTTAGAATCTTAGATACCAATTTAAAGGAATGTATTCTTTGTCATTATTAAAGTAATATGTACTTGAGTGAATTGTTTTCAAAAGAAATTTCAAGGATACTTCTTTGCCAATGCAAAAGATACGATTTTCAGATAGTTCTGGAACAAACCAGAGTTTCCATATTTTAGTGGATTAGGATGCAGAATTTCAGAACAATTTTCCATGATATTATAAACATGGAGAGCAATAGATATTAAAGTTTCATTTCCTACATATATGGCAATGTAAGATCGAAGCATTTAAATGCGAATCTAGTCCCCAAACTTGACTTTAAGGTACCAACAAGGCAAGGGGGGTTTGTTTATCAGAGAGCCTGTGCAGTGTGTTCTCAGTAGAGTCATGAATAATTTTTTCTATGCCAGGAAGAAGTTAAGCTTCCATGGCATAATTTTAACATTTCTAGAAAGGTTTGAAATAGCTCCCTTCAATATATAACATTCTATGCAAACACTATGTCATAGTATGGTTTTTTTCTAAAACAAATAATTTAAAGAGTTTAATGCCTCCTCCACTGAGAGTAATGGGGGAAAGTTGGGACAACTATAATTGAACAACAATCAAAAAATTTTAAAGAGTTTGGTGGTTGTAGTTTTTAAGAAAGATATTTAGGATGTTGGCAATTCTTATGTCTAGATAGAAAAGTTATACATGATTATGGTGTGTTTTGGGATACCTTGCTCAAATCATTTCAATTCTGATAATAATCAAAGTGTATTGTCTCATTAAAGGAGCTGATACGCTATCACTGATTTTTCTTGTGGAGTTCAAAACACTTTTAGTTCATATAATTATTCAGACATAAAGATCTTTAAGCTGAACAAAACCGAGTGGCTATAATTACAGTACCCTATTCATAATATGAGTGTTAGACAACACAGTCACAGTACCTCAGAGTAGACATCTCCTTTGGAACCAGTTGTAAATGTGCTCTCACTTTTGTGAGAAGGCAGCTTTACGTTGCTCATGCACACACACACACACACACACACACACACAGACACACCCAAGTGTATAGAGATTTACAAAAGCCTATGGATCCTCTATTTAGAAGGAAGCTTGTGCTGTTTCTGCCTTTCAGTTTATGATCTGCTTTACACAAGGAACAGAGAGCAGGTGTTTCTGACTTCTCCAAAGGGTAATGGGCTTAAACTCTCGCATGCCAGACTCACCTTAGATATAAAGCAGTGTCCTGATGTGAGGCTCATTACACATCGGGATGAGCTCCGGAGTAGGTTACTGATCTCAGCCCCTGAAGTGTTTCACTGTAGTGGAGAGTCTCAATCACCCGGGAGGTTTGAAGGTTGTTCTATTTTTCAGCTGCAGAAATAGATTGGATCACTTCACAAGCCTTATTTATTGCTTTAGCTTCTGTGGTTTGTACTGTCGTAAAGTATAAAGGGTATTTTGCTTCCTTTTATGCAAGTATAGGAATATGCATATTGAAGTTATTAAACTGTCATATTAGTATATTACACATTATTTTACTGCTGATTATTATATTATTATACACTATATAAATAGGATACCAGCACGGGTACTTTTACAACTGTTTTTGTAACATATGTGCTTATAGTCATTCTTCTTAAGTCATTAGTTAGAATTTCTAAATGTTCTATAGTTTAATAATATACTTTAGAAATAATCAAAGGCAATAACAGGATTGCACTATATAAGAAAAAATAGGCATCATTAGACTTTCATTACAATTATATATATACACTAGATATATACATATGAATATATGCTAAATATACACATACATATATATACTAAATTATAAGAAGGTAGATATTTGAATATCACTTTTCCATTGAGCGATTTTTTTATCTGTAGTTCAGACAGTGAGATAAATGCTAAATGTAACATTTCTATGACTGACTGTGAAGAATAAATGCAGTGAATGAATAAACAGAGGTGGAAAGGAATACTAACAGTCTCTTTCCCATTACTCTGGATGTGACTAAAAAGAAAATCTTTCATTCACATCAAGTGACCAGTTCCCCACATATGGTGATGAATAGCTAAGGGAAAATGCATTTGTGAAATCCTCCAAGTATGCAACGATAACTCTAAAACATATAGAGTACATAAGAAAACAGAGAGATTCAATGTATTTGATGCATTCTTTTCAGTCTAAAATGCTTCAGCAAATGCATAGTCATAATAGTTAACACCGTGGAGAAACTGCCGTTGCCACGGACTCTAAAAGGTAATAACATTGATTTTTAAAAAAAAATAAAACTTGTGTGCTACTTGTCCACTATTAACTCATAGAGTCCCAAAACAATAATGATTACTCAGTATTCACATTTACCCCTTAAAGGCCTTGGAACAAAATGTGCATGACTATGACTTTAGTAATAATATCATATTTCATTTTCCCTAGTTTGTCTGACAGTGCTTCACATTTGGCAAATTAGCTTCTGTGATGGAGGAAGTCGTCCCTCCCCATTCTAATTTGTACTGACCTTCAATCTCTGTCCTTTTACATGTCCTATTTAGATTTGCACTACTGAATTAGCAAAAAGGTGATTATATTATTCAGACTGTACTGGACTAGTGCAAAATAAAAGCAAATCACAGTAACCCTAAGCAGTGATTAATATATGCCTTTTAAGCTTATGTTTATATGAAAGATACTGAGTATAAAGTGCTAAACCTCTGGGTTCTTATAACTACGAACCACCCTAATAACATAATTTCTCTTTGTATGCAAATGAACATACAATATTGATGCTAGTAGCTTTTCTCATAAGTAATTTTTAACCTAATCTGAAATATTTTACAGACTTAAAGATGTATTAGTTTGACTAATTTCTGCAGTTATATTAAAAGGTAGCTTTTTAATATATTCATTTCTTTTAAGATAATACCTTGTGCAATTGTCAATAGTGTCCTGTTTCTCTCACCCAGTTCTTCAGCTTGGAATATAAGTTACTTGGTCACTGTAATTATTTATTCAAATTTATTTTATAAACCTGAATGTCTATAGAAACTAACTATTCTAGTTTACTGTAGAATTTTAAATTCTGATTGGTATAAACAAAGTATTTTTGAATCATTTATACTCCAGTTTGTCATAAAACAGGGAACTGAATTCAAGGACATAGAAAAATAGGGTTTGATTCTTTTAAAAGATTCTTTAAAAATTTTCCATTTGCTAACAGAATATACTCTGTAGCATTTGACCAGGTAAGGTATAATAGTTATCATGTGGCCCTGTGTGATTGCTCACTCGTTTGTTAATTCATGATACTGTATGATATAAGACAGAATATGTTTTGATCATTTTCAGTGCTGGTTACCATATAGTACATGCATCTGTTCATTTGTACTTTAATTCCTGGAAGGTGTAGTGACTGCTTCTACAATGTTAATTGCTGCATTGCTGCTAAAAGATGAACTAGTAAGGAAGTGGGTGATGGTCTGGTCAGAAACTGATTTGGGGAGTAAAAGTAACTGACCAATCAGGGAAAATCAATTAGAAAAAATGTATACTTAAATAATCTAATAGAAGTGAATGGAAATACTGTAGGAGAAGAATTGCACTAATCAGCATATTCTTACATTTGTGGGGGAAAAAGGCCAACTATTCACCAGATTAAAATCATTCACTCATGCATTGTAGTTTAGTTCTTAGTTTTCAATGAGATATTCCTATCAGCGATTTTTATCACAACTGAACAATCTTGTTTCAGTTCATCTTTATTATAGATTTAATGTGCCAGATTCTGATCTAAGAGGTGAAAGTTTCTGTTTTCATCAAGCTCATGGTTAAATATTACAGACTATGGATGAGTGGGAAGAAATAGGTTTTATCACTATAAATGTATACAACACTTCAAAAGCATAAAACCTGAATGATTGAATCTGGATGTATTTCAAAAAATTTTGTAAGATTGGACCAAATTTGATACTTTTTCATTTTCTTCACCTCTACCCTCTTAATGAGAAAACTGATTCATTTCAGTGAATACATTTCTGCATTTAAAAAATCATAGACCATAAAAAAGCTTTGGTTTTCATATAATTTGAAAAATGAGAAAATAAGTCTAGAACATGTGAATCATCTTTTATTTCTTTAAGTACATCAATACTTTCAGGTACAGTTTTCTCTATTACGTATTAATTTAATAAATATAATTTAGAGTTTATTAACTTAAATATAACAAGTTATTCATAGATATTCTAAAGACTTGCTCTAAAAATGTAAGAGCCACACACTTTTCTATTACTCTGCTTGTGTGTCAATAAGGAAGTAGGGATTGGTTTATAGATAATTTTTGAAAGTTAATCTCACATAATTGGTGGTTTGTATGTAAGGTATACATTTCCCATGTGAAACCTATTTGTAAAACTATCAAAATTGTCATCTTCAGGAAGCCCAGCAATGGAGTGACTGTGACAGATAGAGACCAAGGTAATACTGAAATATTTTAACAGTCTGGGGGATCTCTGGGCAACTCATTTTCACTGTATATCTGTGTCTGTTACAATAATGTTTGATTCTAAACACCAAACACTGAGCTCATTTTCTTAAGAGTATTTTTCTTTTCTTTTTCACAGCACGGAAAAGGATATGCTAGTCAATTCTACAGGACTTCCCTGAAGCAGCATGATTTGCACAAAGTCGACCAACAAAAGCATCAACTTTTCAACTTCATTATCTTGGCCATCCAGTTAGTTGTGTGTAACTGAGTAGTCGATTGCCTCCCGCAGTCACCGTGGCCAATTAGAGGACCTACTTGCTCTCAGCAGGCCTGAGAAATGAGTTGAAATGTGCAGAACTGTAGAAACTTTAGGCAACGGATTTTGCCTCTCCGATCAGTGTGTGCCTGTTTACAGCACTATCTATCTTACTCTCTCCAAATGTCACTGAGCCCTTTCCATGTTTCTATTCACCACGAGAAGCCAGTCATAAGGATAAAGGAAGTTTGTGCATTACAAATGCAATATCACTGTTTTCGACTTGACTGTTTTATATTATTTTTTGTGTGATCAAGTGTTCCCCAAACTATTCCAACTTTACCAGAGAGATTGTGATTATGTTCTTTTCACCTGTGGGTTATAAAAAATGTTGTATTCTGAAGACCCACAAAGTATCAAAGACATTCTGTAGTTTATACACCGTGTTGCAAAGTGTTTACTGTACTATTTCGAAGCTTCTAAATAAATATAAATATATATTATATTATATAATTTTCCTAAAATGTGGTACAACTCAGTCGGTTTTTAAATGGATTCATACAGTCCACATCATACAATAAAGTGAAAGGTAATTCAGGGTCCCAAAGATAAACTTACATAGGAAAAAAAGCATTAATAGTTTCCTCCCAGTTTTCATATCTTCTCCCTTCCTATTTTTCCTTGTTTAAGAGAAAATGAAGCTGTAAGCTACAAAATTTTGCCAAGAACTTGTACTGAATTTCCAATGCCAAAGATATAGCTGCCAATGTTATCAAGGAGCACTGAACCTGTACTATCTAAATACCTAACAATCTATATTACTTCGATTCTATTTCTATGGCTTTGAATTTAGAATCATTTAAAGCTTTTATAAAAATCAATACATCCATCTGTATTTGTTGTTAGGAAAAAAACAAACACTGGGTATCTGTACATTTTGTGGTGTAAAATATGTAATTGAAGATTACTATTTTAAGAAGTCCTCAATCATATAACTTACACAGAATTTTATTTTACATAGTTATGTGACTTCTAATAACTAATGGATGTAAAATCTATTTATAACTCTATATGACTATATAGAGATATATAAATACCTGAACTGATACTGAATAACTATAAGATATAAAAAATCTCTAAATTTAAAACAAATTTAATAAATTTGGAGATAGAAACATGTTACATTATTCTTTCAGTATTATCTTACGTGTGAAGATTTTATAGCTTAAATGTAGTCAGTGTTGTATTAATGAGAAAATTCTTCATAAGTCAGCCTTGAAAAGTGAAACCTGCCTTTTACTTTATGTCAACGAGGTTAATTACTAATTTCAGTAGGGTGCACTTTTTCTTTTAAGGATATTCCTTTCTTTCTACTGCTACTTATTGCTTACTGAAACAAAATTAAAAGAGGAAAAATCAGAGAATATGAGATAAACTTCTAAACAAACAAATGAAAAACCCCAGAATTGTCACAGCTTCCCATTAAAGATAAAAAACCTTCAACATTACATCTAAAGGTTTGACCAATCCAAATTACAGACCTACTTGGACATATCTCCCTTAATTTTCACCTGGTCTTATTTTACAATGATAGTTTGAGCTATGCTATGTTATTAAAGCATAGACTTAAAATTAACACATAACAAATGTTTTCTACCTACTTTTATCTTATTTAAATGGGAATAGTTTCCTTAGATTTAACATTAAAACATATGTATACTCATAGGTCCTTGCTGTGTATACCTGAGTGACATCATGGTATCACTTATTTGATGGTCATCAAATTAGATATTAATGTCATAATCACAATCAGTTTATATAATAAAATAATGTGTGTAATATTCCAGTTTCTTGGGGACCCTTTACAAATATTTGAAGTTAGCTCATCGTCTATGACACAAAAGCACACACAGTCACTAAGTGCAGCGGTCAAAATTTCTCAGACTTTTGGCATTGCTACATTAATATTTTGAATGATGAACTATTTTAGTAAGAAAATGTTTCTATATAATTTAACTAGAAAAAGTGTGTTTGTTATAATTGCTTTTTAAACAAGAAAATAATTTTCTTGTTGAATCACCTTGCTTTAATTAAAACCTGTTATTTATCATTTTATAATTATGGGGAAAGCCCACTTCCATCTGCCTTATTCTGTGCATGGAAAATAAGGTTATACTCACTTTATATATAATAGCTCTATCAATTCTTTTGACTTAATTTTTTTCTTCAATTATTTAGCCATTTATATCATTGTATATAATCTCTCTTGAACCAGCTTCTTATATACTTGTGTATTAGTTTTTTTAATATATAGTAACCAGTTTTACTCATTTTCATTTTAGCTCCTAAATTTTGTTATCAATGTACAGAAACAAAATCAACAAAATGTTTACCTAATTTGTAGGACAAGTAGAATTAATTAAACATAAGACACTAAACAATTAGGTTATTAATCAACTGCTACATCCAGAATAAATCAGCAGTTGCAACAGAATAAGGATATCATTTTAGTACATTGGCTAAATTGTTATATATTATTATGGAGACTATAAATAGAAAATGCAACCAGCCAACAATTTAAGGTTTCCAAATAAACATTTATTAGATTCACATGCAAAGAATTATAAAACAGGGTTTCTATTTATTCTAGTCATCCTAATATCAAATTTTCATAATTTTATATATATCACAGAAATAATATCCACACTATAAGACAGCATTTCATCAAAAAATTATTTCAGAAAAGCATAATTATGGTATTTACTTCTTGTTAACATAGTTTTAGAGTAGTTAAAAGTCAAAATATTTTCCTGTGGAAACAGTGTTTTAATGTTTCAAAGGTATGTCAAATGACAATTTTTAGAAATATTTCAGCCACATGTAAAATTCTAATTTTTATCTGTGAATATAATTTTGTGGGATCATTTTAAGTTAAATATTTAAATATCACAAAGGAATTACTGTACATATATATTAATGTCTGTTTCAATATGTGAATCATCTTTTGGGGACGTATTAAGAAATATGTATATTTTATTTTATGACGATATTAAATGCAATGCCTTTATCAAACATTGCAAATTAAGTAATATAGAAGATTGAAGTATCTTAATTACTCATTCTCTTGTTTCATTTCTTAATAGTGTGACAAATTGCTGTGAGACCTTTTCTAATGGAGACACCCCCCCTTCTTCTTCTCCAATAAAAGGATGGAAAAAATCTTTACAGTTCTTAACATAAACTTTAATAACTGTGCATTATATTGAGTCATTTTATCTTCCAAAAGTTACTGGAGTAAAGTTCATCCTTAATATAATTACTCAGTCAAAATGTTGCAAATCTTAAACAATTTAAAGAAAATTACCCACATTACTGACTGATAATAGCACTAGTCTTTATCATTGCAGTAATTTTTTCCTTCTCCTCGCCTTTCTATGTGTCCTTTTAATACCCGAGAATCTAAAAAAAAAAAAAAAACCTAAAACGTTGGTATACTTGATTTTTCTGGAAATCCTATTTTTCACATTGCAATTTCTTGGGTTCTTTTCGTTCAACTTTAATTTTGTAGTGGTAAAGGCTTTGCATTTAACATCCTTTCTATGTTCCTTTTTAACAAGAAAAAAAAACAGAAAATGACAGAATTCCATATTTTTTATGCCATGGAGTAGTAAATTTATTTTATATATTGTTTGCACTTCAAGGAATAGCCCTCTGCTAGGTCAGACGAAGTCCTTATACAGTACTTTGTGAAACTCCTGTTCAGTAGAGTATTTTTTTCCGTCTAAAACTCTGCATAGGTTTTAGATGAAAGCATTCTGTGAGAATGCAGGTAGATGGCTGCCGCCAGAGTATTGCAGGCAATAATATGATTAAAATTCTATTGCCTTCAATGTGCATGCATGTATTTCTAATCACTGTTATTTTCAAGTATTTGTAAAGTTAGAAAAATGGCTTTTAGTTCGTGAAAAAACTTGTCACATGCATAGTTTGAAGTTTTACACTCCAGATGTTTTTGAGTTGCGTGAAAATATGGCATTAACAATGCAAAAAAAATTTTAAGTTTTTCACATGAGACTCCAAAACTTCTGGACGATAGAACTCAGACTTCCAATTCATCCATACATCCTCGAGCTGAAAGTAAGCAGGGAATTTCTGCTCTAAACACATTTTTGAGACAGTTATCTGTGAGTGAAAACAGGGTATTATAACAACAGATGAGTTTAAATCTTAACTATAGTGTTTGTTACTGTGAATGCTATAATAATACATAAGTCAAATGAGTGTATATGTACTATATGATTTTATACTGCTGTATACATACAAAATAAATAAAACTAGGATACATATTATGCCATTTTTCCACGCATGGATCTTCCACTGGCGCCGGTGGGATCTTGGAATAAAATTCGGTGGCAAAATATGGCCCTAAGTTTAAAAACAACTAATTCTGATTTAGTAATTTTAGTTTTAATAAAACAGGTTCAAGGGGACATCTGTTCAAAACTAAGTCTCGTTTGAAGCAACATATGCTAGGTTTAAAGGATTTCACTGTATTTATAGTTTTGAAAGTAGGCTTTTGGTCCCATATGGTTCCCATGATACCCACAATGAGTATTTTAAACATATATTTTCCACTTGATGTTATATTTTCTTTTTAGCTATTTGGATTTGTAGTAACACAAAGAGCCTATGAGTATTAATATAGAGGTTGTTCATAGATTGTGAGTGCCTTCAAGAAATAAAAGAAAAAAAATGTGTCTAAAATTTTAGAAGAAAATATTTTATATTTGGTTTCTGGAAATACAAGAAAAAATAAAATATACATGGGTATCATTTTCCAAGAAGAAAATATAAATCAAGGTATAATGCAAAAATAACCCGAACAAATTTATAGAAATTTACATTCTGAAATGGCTGAAAGGTAACATAAAGAAGTGTGTTTCTTAATCTTATGCGTAGTTTGTAAAACTGGTTTTCTTAAGTTCAAACTACACGTGTCTGGATACAGGTTAATTTTATGAAGCAACAAAGGAGAGGCCTAGGCATTTCTCTTGCTTTGAACACCTATTAAAACCAACAGTGTGGATGAAAAGAACTACAGAAAATATACAGGGGTGATAGTTCTCAGTGAATCATTAACAGTTATAATTACAAGTTCTTCTGGTTCTCCTGCTCCTTGAGTTTACCCTTTCTGTGAATCATGTCATGAACTCTCCTAATTGCCCATGCTTATGAATTTTCAGAGGTAAAATTGCATTTTATTAGATTACACATGTATGGAAGTCTGACAAAGAGGGGATGCAATAACACATGGTAGTATCTGCCTTCAGAGAAATTCTAGTTTGCTTTGGGAACCAAAGAAATTACAGTAAAATATTAAATAATCAAAATGGTTGGATAATTAAATAATCAGATTTTGTGGTCAAAGTCCAACAGTGAGGTCATGAGAGCAAATTAATATATTAAGAAAATAACAAAAAACAAGATGCAAATAAAGTAAAACATGGTGGAATAGAGAAATATTAAAACATAATTTATGGCAAAAGCAGATAGATCCCTGTGAAGTACTTTTTTCAGATACATGTGTGAAATAGGTCACAATGTGAAACGTATTTCTTACTGTGAATCACTTCCCCAAATGTTTGAAAAGCACAGCGCCATATGATCTCTATTTCAAATTTAAACTTATTTAATGCTGGAAAGTCAGGGACGATCTTTTTCAAAAAGTCACTTCTCATCTTAATCTCAATGTTGCATTTGTAACATATGGAGACGTACAATGAGTTGTAGAAATTTTGTGAGAATTAAGTGAACAGATGCATGTGAAATACATAACACAATGCTAACACACCAGTGGCATATTTTATTATTAATATTATTTGCCATGACTTTGCCCTCTTCTTGGTTACCAGAATTTTAGAAAATAGTCTACAGAGAGAAAAAATCCTCCTTCATAGTGCAGACTATCTTAGAGTTGTACTTAAGCAGTGATGGTTTGAAAACAATGGACTTAATGTTGGTATTTGCAGATCAGTTCAGCTCCCCTTTGCCTCACGATTTGTTGGTGAGGTGGGGTCCAGAAACTGCAACCCACCGTCCCTGAGTTCCAGTCATCTCCTGCAAACCCCTCTTTCCCTTCTATTGAAAAATAGAAATGTAGGGTTACTCAAACTCATTCGCCTGGTTTTCCCCCTTAACCCCAATGTGCTTTCTGATTATCTCTCTAGCCCTGTGCAAATAGATATTTGTTGGAAGTGCATATTCGACAGAGTCACCTTTCTTTTACATATGAATTATACTATAAAAACGAATCTGGACAGAATTCCATATCTGTTCAATAGAATTGGAGTTTTTAAAATGGTTCTAACTATAGACTTCTTGAAGTTGTCATTTCTTAGCTGGACAGATCGGACCATTCTCTAAAGCTGTCCCTTCAGCTGTTGAAAAAAAAACTTAAAATATTTCTCTTTTCTCTTTAATCAGTTGAAAGTTCTATTTCTTTGTCAGGAAAATTGTAAATTCACCAGCTAAAACAAAGCAGTTCATGTCAATCTGCGACTAAGTTAATATTTCTAAAAAACATTTACCATTTAAAAGACATTTATTAATTCATGTAAAAACTTCTATTGAGAATATTGTGTGCATGGAGATATTTATTGTTTGATTTCTCCTTCTGTCTTTTTTGTTTGAGAGCAGTTGATAATTAGGTGGCTTCTCAATCAATCTGCCCAGGAGTAAAGCCACTGAATTGACATCACCACCCCCTGGACCAGCACGTAGATCCCAGAGCCCCCTCCCCTTATCAGTGCAACTCCTCACTTAAAAACGGCAAAGGGCAAAGAACAATTGAGATTTTGAACTGCGCAAACCTGAAATTTGCTCTAAAAGAGTGATAGTTCTCTTATTTTTGTGTTTTCTGATTAAAAGTGAAGTGGATCATCAATTGCAGTTTTGTGGCAATATATTTCTCTCAAAACTGATGTGTGTGTGTATGTGTATGTGAGAGAGAGAGGAAGCAAGAAGTGGGGAGAGGAGGGACAGAGCGATTTGGTGACAGATGTTATTTGGCACAAGAGAGACTCGTGTGGAGAAATACATGAAAGGAAAGACTCATTTTGTAGATAAACACATTCTGTGACTTTCTAGTAATTAGTATATAGAAGATCAAAATGCCTGGATGGAAGGTAATAATATCTGCATCAACAAGCTGGCTTGGGGTTTTCTACGCTTGGGCATTCAATGGTCAATTTCTTTTGACATCGTGTGAAAACTACCCTAATTTATTACTGGGCTTCATAGACTACAAAGAATCAACATAATGGCTATAACTGTATATTCTAAGTAAAGTCAAATTAGGGAGAGTAAATAAAAAATAAAAGATAAAAAAGATATAATCATTATCATCATTCTTCAATAAGTTTTAGGAAACTGAAAAGCAGTTTTGATTTTTGAAGTCCATTTAGTTAGTCATACCCATATGTAAATTAAAGTAAGGAGAAAAGTAATATACATAAAAGATTTTCAGGCCTGGCTGGTGTAGCTCAGTGGATTGAGCGCTGGCCTGCGAACCAGACAATCTCGGTTCAATTCCCAGTCAGGGCACATGCCGGGGTTGCAGGCCGGTTCCCTGCAGGAGATGCACGAAAGGCAACCATACATTGATATTTCTCTCCCTCTCTCCTTCCCTCTTTCCCCTCTGAAGATACAGAAATAAAATCTTAAAAAAATATTTCAGGTAATTCTGGTTAGGTTATGAAAAAAACAATAAAGTCATATAGAATGCCTTAAGAAGGGATAAAAAGGAAAATGTATATACACATTTCATTAAAAAATATAGTAATACTGCCCTGGCTGGTATAGCTCAGTGGATTGAGCACTGGCCTGTGAATCAAAGGGTCACAGGTTTGATTCCCAGTCTAGGGCACATCCCTGGGTTGCAGGCCAGGTCCCCAGTAGGGGGCACATGAGAAGCAACCACACATTGATGTTTCTCTCTCTCTCTTTCTCCTACCCTTCCCCTCTGTGCAAAAATAAATAAATAAAATCTTTTAAAAAATAAATAAAAATATAGTGATATCAATCTCACTCATTGGGGTGCCTTAAAGTTATCTAGATTCATATACCAGTGCTTGCAAATATTACTCAACTTGAAGGTGTCTCAGTGATTTTAAAATAATGTACTTGTAATTATAGTGTCCAGAAGAGGGAACAAATTGTCAACACCATTAACAGATCATGAAGAATCACGTGACATGGGCATAACCTTATCAGGCTTCATGACAAAGTCCTGATGCTGTGATGACTGGTGAAGACTATTCCTGCTGAACTGGAAGCAAGTTTCTGATTGCACCTCAGTTACCTGGAGTGAAGAAGGTGTATTAGGGATTTTTTTAAATTTCAGATATTAGCACAATGAGTTTAAATGTAGTATTTGTTTTAAAACTCCTTTTAGAAGTTTTTTTCCAGTATTACATACAATAACTAAAAGATTAAAAAAATTGCAAATATCTAACCACTACCTAATTTAACTTTAGTAAGATAACTCATAACCTTGAAAAAAGATAAAACAAGAGAAATTGGAATAAGGAAAGACCCCATGTTGTTGCAAATCTCTGGTCCCAGTGAACTCTCAGAATGAACCAATGAAGACAGAAGGGGAGGGACAAGATTGAGAGACACTTCAGAAGACAAATAGATTTATGCTTTCTCCCTGATTCGGCGGGCAGCTAACTGATGAGAAAGAACAGTTACCATGAGAGGGATTTTCAGTTTGTCTGAGTGGATACTGTTGTCTTTAATAAGATAGCATAAAAGAAAGAAAAAGGTGTGTGAAGAAGATAACATTATTTGTAGAAGGACTTGCTAATTTTCTCTATATCACTCAAGTGTTACTATGCTTGCTATCTGTGTGGGAACTGAACTGCATTATCCATAGGATGTAGCAACTAATAGGCTTTCCACTGTACTCAACTTCAGCCTCTGGAATTCTCACTGGGTTGAGGAGTGCTCTGGTGAGGCATTCAACGGTGACCCTAGTAGTGACATCAGTTACTTTAATTTATATTTGAGGTTTATGTGAGCCAAGAGATTCCCAGAATCCTTTGCCTCAAAGGGGTCAAGTCTTATACAACACACTGACGGTTTATAAAAATGTACAAAGGGGGCCACTTCCTGCTGGGGATGTCTGGTGCTGAGAGGACTTCCTGATGTGCGCAGACCCTTAGGGCCTGTCATTCATCAGGTAGATCCTCAGAAATGAAGAGCAGCAACATCCCAGTGAGCCCCGTCATACATGATGGTGGCTGGCGATATGGTCCATAAGTGTATAAACTCACATTAGTGTTCAAAACTCAGTTGCCCCCAAGGGGGTCTCCAGGTTGCCAGGGAGTCAGAGAGACAAGTGACGTCCTTTAGCCCCATGGCACTGTCAAGGGACTGAGGCAAGGCAACACTTTCCCTGCAGGTGGGATATGTCAGAAGGTCCAGGTGTAAGCTCCAGCCTGTAGGAAGGAAGCTTTGGAAACTGCAGAGCTGGTGCAGTGCTGCTCATATGAGCCAAGGCATGGTGGCCAGCCAGCTTGGGAGACAGTTACAAAGAAAATGAGTTAGGTAGCTGCCCTTGCCAGAGCAACTCTTATTAGGTGACTTGGGTGCTGTATGCAATCCTCTCTTGTGTTGGGATTTTTTTTTCCCACAATCCCCACAGCAAGTCCTCCCTGGGTTCCTCCTGAGGGTGTACCACTACGAATCATGTCCCTACGGCTGCCCCAGGCAGCTAGTGGTGGTTGTCTTCTCGTAATTAGGAACAGTAGTCGGAAATCTGAAGGTAGCTCTGTGCTGTGCAAAGGGCCTGTCGAGTGGCTCTGTTTCTATGGTGATCTGGCTGGGCCAAATGTTAATATGTTGGTTATATTTTTATTTTTGGAAGAGTTAGACACCAAGAGAAATATTTTGGGGTTTTCATCCTAGAGATATGAGCTTAGGCATTTGCATCCTGAGAGCTAATTGGTGAAAGATGACTGAGAAACTAGGGATCCCAAGTTTTTTGTGGTGTGACGATCTCACACCAAACACGACCTTTTGTCTTTCAATCTAGGCATCTCTGTGTTAAATTCCTTGGGGAGGAAATCTCTTGTCTTCTCAGCTAAGAGGATAACTGTTCACCAACATGTACATAGCCAATGAGAGCAACTGGGAAGTCTAATTGTTTCTTAATGACATTTTTGATCCGTCAATGATGTTAAAATCAAATATGTGATTTGCACTTTTGTATTTCATATAGATTAGAATTATGATTACTCAATTAAATTTAAGGTCATAATTCTACATGAAAATATAATTTAAAACCTGATAGAGCTTTCCTCTCATTGCATTGGTTTAGTCATCATATTACACTACTTTGAATAGTTCCTGAAATTAGTGTCCAAATAGTATCAGGCAACTTGCAGGCTTTAGTACTCGAGGTCAATTTAATTACACTGTGCATGACAGAAACTAGGCCATTTGGGTATTGCCTTTGCCACCAGCAATTGACACCTGAGTGTTAATGAGCTGGTAATTAAGAGCTGGCACATACAGACACATTTTCTGTTTGGGACTAAGATAACCATATGCTACATAACTTCAGTGCTAAGTATTTTGTTAGCTCCGGAATTTACACAATTATGTTTGTGAGGTTTTTTTAATCTCAATTTGTCCATGGTAAAATGATAATAAACAGTTACTTTAAAGATTTAAGTCACTATACTCATCATTTTCAAATTATGAAACTTTCTAAAACTAACACAATTATATGATTACAGAAAATATTTAGAAAAAAATAATTTCAGTGGAAAAGGGGAAGGATTCACAGGAACAAGTATAAAGGACATATGGACAAAAGCGAATGGGAGGGAGGTGGGGAGCACTGGGTAGGGGCTGGGATGGGAGTAAAAGACTAAAAACTGTACTTGAACAATAATTAAAAAAAAGAAAACAGTAGAATTTGTGTGGTAGCACTTAGTCTCAGTTGAAAACCACAATTATAGGATTTATATTTTGAAAGTCTTTCATAATATAAAAAAGTACCCTGAGCAACTTAACATAAACGCACGTGTGTGGAGTAATTACCTTCGGAGATGGTCGATGATGGTTTCCACTTCCTGTCATTCAAAACCTCCTGGAGGTGAGCGGGAGATACAGTAACTGCCTCTAAGAAAAGAATGTGGTAGATAGGAGGGAATGTCGCTTCTGAATCAGGTTAACCAAGGCCATAGTTTCAATCTGAAGGACCTTCTTGCTTCATTCGCTCTTGAATGGCTTGCATAGGTGTCAGGGGGGCAAAGGCAAGATGCGCGTGGCAAGAGACAGAGACTCACCAACAAGCCGGTGAGTGAGCTGGAAGCCGACTGGCGCCCACGAGGCACACGTTCGAAGCAGCCCACAGCTCTGCCAACACCTTGACCGCGGTCTCAGGACGGGCTGCAGTTGGAGGCACCCAGTTAAGCTGCACTGATAGCTTCGGACCCATACACATTTTGAGATGATAAATGTTTGGGTTTTTTTAAAAGCTAGTATGTTTAAGGGTATATTGTTATGCATCAATAGATAACTAATGCAATATGTAAATGAGAGTCCTACTGTCTGCTACAACAGTACTAATTGCTGGTCTTCCTGGTGTGATGTGAGCATTTTCACAGACACAGGTACAATGTACACACGCTATTTCTTTGCTTTCCTCTCCAATCTTCAATTCTCCTTTATCCCACCGGCTTCACCTCCCTACCTCGCAAAAATTTAAAAAAGAAGAAAGAAAAAAAGTCCCCATCATTCTCTGGATTAATCTCTTACTGGCTTAAAACATAAAACTGTTCCCATCAGATGAAAAAAAATGAATTAAATTCAGCGAGTTTTAGTTGTGGGAATTATTTCTAATTTTCTTTTTTGAAAGAGTTTGCTTTTCCATTGAACCCTCTGTAGGATGTACAGCCTTTTATATGCAGATTGATATAATTACACTTTGAATTCCCTGTAGCTAAAAACTGAGACATGAAAGGCCAAATGTTATATCCAGCTGAAGAATATAAAAGCGCATCTACATCAATCCAAAATGAGATACAGAAATGAACAGCTCTTTACACAGCGATGTCAGTTTTTGACAGATTACGGAAGGATCCTTCTAACTTCCCAGACGGCCTTGGGGGCCGTGAAAACTCTGCCCGGGGAGAGACTTATCCATTTGTGTTTTTTATTTTTTCAACACCAAAAGGTGAGTAGATGTTAAGTGAAAGAAGAGAAATGCTCTGACAAAAGCTTAACTCCCTTCCCCAAAGATGACACCTGGCCCCACGTGGTAAAACACAGGGTGATCTGGTGATGGAATCCTCGGCCCAATCTGTCACGCTAGACAAGGCGTCTGGGTGGGAGGTTACATTTTAGGAAGTTGACAAAAAAGCCACGTGGCAATCTTCACCTCCGCAGATGCCAGTGACAGACAAGGGCACAGGAGGGGGGTCATTGTACCAGTGACAGTGGAGTCCAGGGGATTTAAAGTGCCACATTTTTTCTTATCACCAGCGGAAAGATAAAAGGAACACAGCAGATTTCTCTATGTTCAGAATGTTGAAATCAGCACTACATTTATTTAAAAACAGAGTCAAAAATATTTAACTTTAGGTTCAGAGAGTAGGTCGTGTTACCTTTCAATATACTGACTGTTTTGAGTTAAGTAAATGTACATCTTAGAATTATTCTTTTGTTTCAGCCATGAACAATGAGTGTTTTTCTACTTAAAAGACATATTTTTTTCTGAAATTATAATACAAATGAAAGAATGCTATCTGGGCCTGTTACAGAAAGAGAAATGTGTAACATTTCTCTTTAAAATTAAAGCCAGCCACATCCTAAATTCTGGTGTTTCTAGAATGTGCATATATTATACAATTGAAAGCAGAACAAGGGGAAGGCAGAGTTTTTGAACAAGATACACACTTTAAAACTCACCGATTCGAGCGGAATTAAGTAGGTGCTACACATAAGGCAATACCTACTTGTTTAATCTAGGCCAGGAAATTTTACTGTGTTTGGCACTTTGCACAGCTTACCACTTATCAATCTTCACAGTATATGAGGAAGAACAAAACAACACAAAATAACAAGAAAAAATAAATACATAAATGAAAAAAGTATGTGGAGAAGAAAATAATAACTCAAGAGGTACTTAGTGGAGAAACACATAATTGTTAATTAGCTAACACTGTGATTTTTTAAAAAATATATAAACCAGAAGCATACTCAGGCCCTACCTTCACACGAAATCCCCTGTGCAGTGAAGAAAGTTCTGGGTAAAAATAACAAACCAGCCGCCCCCACAACACTAGTAACAGCCAACCATGCTTCCAGTTATTAGTGATGGGGAGGTAACTCTAGGTTTTACTGGCAGGGGTTACAAGTAATTTGTTCTTGATAAAGATAATAAAAGAACATTCTGAGCCCTGATTTCTTTTTACAACTCCAAACTGGGGCACAAACCAATGTAAACATATAGGATTCACCTTAAAATCAAAACTAAGCTAATTCTAAAGTTACAGTGAAAGTAACAGTTATTATTTCACTTGTGACAAGTCCTGCCCTAGTCATCATAACATTTGTATGAAAAAGAGGATATTTAAACCCATTTACAGATGATGAAAAGTAGGTACACTTGTTTATTTGTGAATTATAAAGCTGGTGAGTATTGGAACTTGGAGATAACTTCTGATTCATGAAATCCCTGATGTTAGCTACCTTAAATAGTGTGAGAAGATAAAATAAATTAGTTAAGCAAACAATGACTCATTAGGAATGGTTAAAATAGACATACTCTATACTGAATCTTAAGGAGAAATTATGTTTAGATTAATAAATTTCCATCATGTTCAAACCACATAGCCATATGGCTTAAACAAAGCTTACTTACAGTACAAGCATTACAAATGATAAAAATACTTTAAGATTTAAACTTTAGTTTGCATGCTTTTCCCTAAGTCTCCGTACTACAATAGTATATCTCACACTACACCAAGGACATGTATTGTGTGTGTTTATGTGTGTGTGTGTGTGTGTGTGTCAAATGAGGCAGGGGTCTGATGGTGACATTGTTGGAAATGAATACAGTAGAATAAAACAGAGTACAATTGAATGCATTAAATAAAATGGGATTAGGAGAATGCCTTGTCTAGACTTCCCAAAGTGTGTGCCATGTACCCACAGTCTGAAGGGTGGGAAAATGGGAGAAGAATAGGGATTTTTGTATTCGAATGGATAGGTGGACTATAATGTTTAACAACTGACATTAGAAACCTTTTTTAAAAAAAATAAAATTAGCATTCCAAAACGAGAGCCCACAGCACATATTTTGGGAAATGTTGACTTACCATGTCACGTATTTTACAGAGGAGGAGATTTAGGCCCCGAGGGGAACGACTTCAACTCAAGTAGCAAACTGGGAGTACAATTAGATCTGAATCATTCCAAGGCAGTGCATTCTGTCCACGTGTCCAACTCAGGTCGCAGAATGACATGTCTGGGTTAAGATCTATATTCTAATACTTCAGATCTCTGTGCCTTTTGAAAAATCACTTCACCGAACTGTGCCTCAGTTTTTTTCCTGAAGATTGCAAACAGAGCTCAAAGATCTCATTTGCATGCTGCTAGGAAATGAGACGTGATCCTGTTGAGACTGCACCTTAAGAAGAAAAGCAAACTTGGAGGCACGACAGGAAAAGAATCCTATGTCTGATAAATCAGAAGTAAGTAAACTGGTGACCAGGGCTTTGAAATCCATGCCTGGGGTTCAGTGGCTAAACCACGCACTACCCAGGTTGTGGGTAATAGTTCAAACACAGATCCTTGGAGGTTGAAAGTCCCTTTCTGTATTGTAACTTTTAATAATATGCTAAAAAAAACATATCTCCTGGCTCTCATCATCACATTTATAAGCAAAAACTATCCTCTAGAAGTCAAAATTAGCTTACTTACCATGGCCTCAATATGTCAGTGATTTTTGTATTTTTTTATTGTAAAACTTCCTTGGGAAAAAAATTGAAAAGAAGGAGAAACTTGTTTATTGAACATGCAGATACTGCAAATGGTTTATCAGTTTAAGAATATTTAACAGTAGAAGGGAATCCAAAAGATCATAATTATGAGAATGTTAAAGCGACTTAAAAACATGCTTTTATGCAGGTTTTGTTTTCATCAGGAAAATATTCCTTATCTTCTCCTGTCCACCGTCTCGCCCTCACATCAGATGAAAGCCAGTGCAGATTTGATACTAATTATGTACACTTTACCATAAATTAGAACCATATTTGAGGCTCATTCAGCTATGCCTTGAATACTCGTATCAGAGGAGGTTTGGCAGAGTGTTCTGTTTGTAACGATACTGATTTTTGTGAAATTATCTTCTGTTATTAAATATACAGTCTCAACCACTTGTAGAATCAATGGTTTTTATGTGGTAACCAGGCAACCTGGGAGCGCACTCATAACATTATGTTTACTAAAAATACAATTGCCATGCTCCAAAAATTATCTTATAAATTAACTTTAAGAAACTATTTGTAAGTTGCTGGATGGTCAAATAATAATGTTCTTCAACCATGTCTTTTGAATAGCACCAACAAAAATAAAATAAATTTTTTTCTTTCTCTTTCTGCATGTGTGGATAATACTTTACTATTATTTGTTCTAGAACACTGATCTTTGGAGGAATTTCTTTTACACAGAAGTACCATGAATATAGGCATTATATTTATTTTTCTTTCAAACTCCAATATGTATGAACTCTTTTGAGTGATGAGATCAGAAAATAGCTCTGGCTAGTATGGCTCAGTGGATTGAGCACTGGCTTGTGAACCAAAGGGTCGCCAGTTTGATTCCCAATCAGGTCACATGCCTGGGTTGCAGGCTGCTCCCCTGTAGGGGGCACTCAAGAGGTATCCACAGGTTGATGTTTCTCTCCCTCTCTTTCTCTCTCCATTCTCTTCTCTATAAATAAATAAATAAATAAATAAATAAAATTTTGTTTTTACAAAGTTATGTTTAGGATATGTACATCCACACACTATATATGTTGAGTGTAAATCTGTGAGTATATAGGCACACACATATAATATGGACATATGCTATACTTATGTATATATAACAGAGTTCATATACATGTGTGTATATACATATAAAATTCAACAGGAGTGCCACCTAGCGATCTAAATATGTATATATAATCCTTCAGAAATGATATGAGGAACAATTCTCTGTGTTAAAAAATATTATTATGAATTTATTTGCATGCAATCAAGGATAATAGGGATCTAAGGCACTGATAAATTGTATTTTTTACTTCTTCTTAATTAAAAAGGGTTGAGAGCACACCTTGATGGAGAGAGGGGAATGAATTAATGTAAGCATTGGAGGAAATGATAATTATTTTTTCCTAACAGGAAGGCTTTCTAACATAATTTATCTGATTAATATTTGATATGTACATGAGCACAATTATCAGCAATAACAAATAACGAAAATAACTTTTCAAGTCTAAAAAGTTCATACAGGGTAAGTATGCATACATTCCCACTTCAGGAGGTAAAGTATCTAAAAAATAAAATAAAATTTGGTGTAAAAATAGTGTGTTCTGGAAAATGGCTTCTAATGAATTCAGTAATCTGGCATTGTTTTCCACAGTTAGGTAAATGTCACCAGGTCAGTGATCACAGGGACTAAACATCGCTCTGCAATCACATTTTATTATATTTTCTATTCCTTTCCTTTTCTCCCACAGGACTACTAACTAAGCCTGACCCTGCTTAGCTTCCAAGATCAGATGAGACTAGGTGGCATGGTGTAGACTTTCTTTCCTTTTCAGTGATAAACCATTACTACTTTCCTCAGCTCTGAAGTCCAGGCTGGTCTTACCCCACATCTTTTAGTTCACTATCTTGCTTCCTAGTTTAGAGAAATGATTTCTGCAACAGGAAGGGTTCTATAACTTCTAAGAGCTTTGTAATATCAACACCTTCTGCACCCATCTTCATTTCTTAAAATAAAATAAAAAATGGTCACTGTTTGTATTAGTCAGGATTATTGCTCTTGCAAGTGATGGAATGTCAACCTAAGTTGTCTTAAGATAAAAGGAAAACTCTGGCTCAAGTTCAGGCTCAGGTGACTGAAATGTCTATGCATATGTGTATGCAAGGATCTCATTTTGAACACTGTTCTTAAATCCTTACAGTGATCTACTCAGCAATGCTTTTAATACCATTACTCCCTGCCTGCATCCTTGGACATCTTGCTCCATTAACTCTTCTTTTTCTCCATTTTTTTCTCTCAGTATATAAACATGTTCAAACTGTGCTCACTTAAAAATTTATTTTTATGCATTTAGATTCATTGGTATCTGTATTCTCTCACTTTGTCTCAGTATACCCTAAATGAACCACTTGGTGTCTCTTCACTTTAAATTCTTGTGTTTCTAAGTACAATCCTCCAATGCTATATATTGGAGAATTAAAGCCTCATTTTGGATCCTGTATAACATGTCCTGAGCACAGCTTATTTCTATGTGCCACGGAACTAATCCAGGTACTCTCTAAAGGTAGTACCATTCACAATTTAACCCCTGAGCACCCTTCCTTCTAGTTCTTATGTCCAATCTTTAAGAGTCTTTCAACCTTCATTTTCAACTCAAATGAGCCAAGGATTTTGCTGGCTAAAGGCATTATTTGCAAAAACATGAATCCACTAATTAAACATAATATTCTTGAACATAGAAGATAGAGCTGTTAGTGTTGGTGGAGGGTATTGTGTTAGAAAATAGACAAAAGATCTTTGGGTTTTTGGCCCATCATTTTAAGTACTCCCATTCCATATTACCTGCTTTATATCTAACACACAAATTGATATTTTTAAAGATTTACACTGAAAAGAATATATGAACACCTTTTATTGCTTTACTGGATAAAATATAAAAACTGCAATTCATACTCTGAGCAATGAATTCAACATTCCTTTTTCTTAAGTTTGCCCCACATTATTCAGTCCAGAAACCCTGAATTGTATTCCCCTAACTGCACAAGCCTCTTTCAATCCTTTTGAACTTGGTGTTCACCTTGTGTGCAGCACCCTTAGTCACTGTTTAATAAGGTCAACCCCTACCCATCCTTTATTCCTCAACGACTCAAATGCAAAATGTTTTGTAACATTTTTTTTATTTCTCTTGATAGATTTCTACATATCTTTTACTTGATCTTTCTCCACTTCTTCCAGAAGAGACTTAAAGGTTAATCAAAAACTTTTGCGTATGTGGTGGTTATGATGTAGAGACATCTGAATATTATATACAAAATGTTTAAGAGAGAGGAAGACAATATATGAGCATTGTCTAAGATAAGCTTATGAGGGAAGAGATTATGGAGGGAGGCCTATGCCAAGTTAATTGGAGAAGATTTATTTATAAAGATTGGTTTAAGTAAAGGTTACAGAAGACAAGTGGAATTGAATTAGGCATGATTAGATTCCTTCTATGATTTATCAGTAATAATTTGTATCCTCTTTGTAAATGTGGTAGTGAAGGCAATTTCTCTTTGTTTTGTTGATTTGATAATGCTTACATATTAAAGTGATAAGTTGATAAAATGAACAATTTTATGTAACAACAGATGAATTTTAAATTGCTTTACGAATAGTCATTTTTTTCTGAATACAGCAGTTACCATTTTATCTATATATTATCATCAAAATAAAATGCAGATATTTGAAAGCATTGAATTAGAAGGCCATTTGAGATTTCTTTCTCATGTTCATCTAAATTACTTGGAAAGAATTTTGTTATTTTCAGGGATTACTTTGATAATAGAAGTATAAAGAATTCCTGGTTGCTGTTGTTTTTTTATACATTCCTGGAGTTTAGCGCCATACCCAATATTTAGAATACATAATTTAAAAACATAATTTGAAAGGATTTATGAATGAAACTGCTTAAGTTGAACTGATGGTCTGCATCAATCTGAGAAGTATTTCTTTTTCCTGGAATGTTATAAAAATAGAGATGAATTGATTTAGGAAGAGTGAGATACCTGGATAACTTTCCAACTCTTTATAATTGTGTCTTCATAATATGTCTTAATTGCTTTAATTAAATGACAAGAGTTCTTTAAATAACAAACATATTGAGAAAATGTTATATTCATGTAACAGTTTCAAAAAATTCACTATTTTTATTTTTATGTTATATTTTACTTTTTAAAAGAAACAATATTTATAAAATAATGTCTTTTTTTGCAATGGATTCTGTATTATCCATTTAGACATCTCCTACTCTTTTTAGCATTTCTCCATTTTTTTCATACAGTGTCTTTTTTTTCCCTAAGAACAATTATTTAAATGAATCACAGAGAAAAAGTTGGCTTCCAGCAGGAAATTTCTATAGGGCATATTTTTTCTTTCAGACCAGAGAAATATGAACAGGTACAACAGCGTTATAGGTAGACACGTGTGAACTAGTAAATCCCCACTGTACTCAGCTGATAAAAATGAAAGTAGGAAAAGGCAAACAGTGGCAACATCTCCGGCATGCCATTGCAGAACCAATATTTCACATTAAAGGTGTTTTCAACTATTTGCTCATTGAAAATTTTTAGACAAACCTGTGCTCAATATTTGGCTTTGCCACTTTTTATCTTTGTATTGTAACAGTGAGTAATCTCTCTGGGCCTCAGAGACCTGATGGGCAAATTTGGATGTGTAATATCTTTCATCCAAGCAATTGTGTATGGACAAACTTGATAGTGATAGTAATTGTTAGAATTCTGTTGTTGCTGCGATATTGATGATGACAAAGACAGTGATTTTTAAGTGAGCTGCCACCCCGGGCCCTGTTCTGAGACCACAGAAAATACAATGACGAGTAAGACAGTCTTTGGTTCAGAGCCTCACGTTCTGTTTCTATTAGGCAAAAGTTTTCCATAAATTGTGAAAAAATACTGTGATGTGAACTAAGACTGAATTATCTTCATCTGGGGTGAAGATCTCAGTTTTTCTTTACATCAGATGGAGCAGGATATAATTTTTTTGGCCTTGAAATAAATGTTTAGATAAGTGAACTTGGATTTCATCCAAAGAGAAATTGTGTCCTTCACTCGATATCAAATATATCTTATGTCCCAGATTCTGTGTAAAAGCCAGGAATCATGAATAAGTTCTGTGTGGTCTCCAAACTATAATGGAGATCAAATGGCTTCAGAACCTTCAGCTATGAAGGAGACAATAAGCTAAATATTCTTTCAATTAAACTGTGATTACCGATGAGGAGAAATTGTAAAAGGTAGTCAGATGCATCTTAATATTTCCAGAAATTTACTTTGCTTTTAACTTTGCTCTGAAGTACATTTCATCTACAATTGCTTTCAGATTTGAGGACTGCTCTGTAGCTGTGATGCCCACTAACCTTTGTGGAGTATTGATTATACACCAATCACTGTGTTGAACAATTTATATTACATTGAATGCTTGCAATACACACTACTTGTCAAAGTCCAACCAGAAAGAAAAAAATCCATTTCAGCTATTTTAAGCAAGAAGGACTTTATTAAGGATTATTAAATGTCTCACATACTTGTGGCAAGGGTAAAAGAGAGAGAGACCTTTGCAGGAACTCCTTTCAAAGCTGCGCTGCAGGACTAAGTTTCTAAGGGAGCTACTGTCTTATCTATATGATCAGCAGGTGTACCAACACTATCTTTGCCACAGTCAGGAAGGAAGGCACCACCTGGAACCAATTATCTTGGTTACTACCCTTTCATGCATCAGATGCAGTTTATGCCCAAAACAAATTTGTCCAACAGAGATTTTTTTTAAAAAATCACCACAGAGCCAAGTCATTGGAGCATGAAAAGCCACATAAAGCGGATGCACAAATTCAACTGTCAGCATGTGACTCTAAGGTAGAAATCTCTCTCATTGAATAGCAGGACATTGTCTCTCATATAGAGAGGATGATGTGTGTCTCTGCTCCCAACTCAATAGCATTCACGACCAGGTGTCATTTGAGATATTTGGAATAGCTGCAAATGGTAAGTGAAGAATGCAAGGGCTGTTTCTGATATGGTCTAGGCATGTACACATGTTCTATTTATTTTCCACTAGGTTGTCCTATTTAGTTGTGCTGTTGATTTGAGTGTGGTAGGTATAATATGCTCCAGAACATGTGCGTCAGGAGCAGTAAAGTTTACCATTAAATTGTATTTACTGCCACTGTTACATTTATCCGAGTGGACAGATGTGCGAATAATGAGGGCCCTTGTTCTTGTCCTGCTGGTCTTTTCTTGACAAAAGTAAAGAATTGGATATTACACTCATATCAGTAGAAAAGAATGTATATGTAACAGAAATTTTTCTATTGCTCTAAAAGTGCTGGTGATTTTGATGACTAAATTCAGCATGCATTATGGTTTTATGTTCTGATTTGATATGTTGGTGGCATATAAAATAATTTCTCATCAGATGGTTACCCGTTCTTTTAATGGTATTATGAAGAAATATCCTTTTCTTTTTTTTCTGTTTTTCTTAGTTTTTAAATATAACTTCTCTACCTCATTTTTTCATTCTTTGTTAAACATTCTTTTTTTGTTGTTTTTTAAAGATTTCTTTTATTTATTTTTAGAGAGGAGAAGAGAGGAAGAAAGAGAGAGAAACATCAATGCGTGGTTGCCTCTTGCATATCTCCCACTGGGGACCCAGCCTGCAACCCAGGCATGTGCCCTGATTGGGAATCAAACTGGTGACCCTTTTGTTTGCAGGCTTGCACTTAATCCGCCGAGCCATACCAGCAATCAGGCAACATGTTTTTTTTCATTCTTTCCCATTCAGTTTCATTCCCCCAAAGTTCTCTCCTGGATCTTTTATCTGTCTACACACTCTGTCTGAAAGGTATCTATCCACCGCCATGTCTTTTACCTAATGCCTACATGTTTATATCTTCAGACCTGACAATTTATCTTAGTTCCAAGGGGGGGAGGTTAACTACTGCCTAGTGATCATTATCACTATGACAACTAACTGTTCTCCAGACACTTTACAAGCAAGACGAATAAACCCCTTTTATTGTTATACCCAAAGTGTCCCTCTTCCTGAAGTGCCTGTGTTAAACTATAAATTCTTTCTTCTAATTTGTCACCAAAACTTAGATTTTAGCCCCAAATCTCTTAGATATGTCTGTCCTCTTCCATCCCTTTTTATTTAACCTGATTGAAACTCTCTTCACTCTTTTGCATAACTTATTGCTACATGTATATATCATATATATATATCAGTAAATTATGCAATATATATATAGATCTATATTTTTACTGGTTACCAAACTTGCCTCTTTTTCTTCTAATACACAAGGCATGGAATTCATCTTGGAAAAGTATACCAGTCTCACGTTGTTTGCCTTCCCGAATTCAATCTGCGATTTCCCAGGTCATGGAGGTGAAGTGTGAATTCCCCTCAGTGTGACAACACCTGTCTTTCCCATCCTGTACTACTTCCCACCAGACACCGTGCTCTGCTCTGGGAGAACGGCTTGCCATCTCCCTATGTCTCCTTGCCTTTTCCCATATTAATTTTTTTTGTCTAGAATATTTTCACCCCGTATGCACATGAGAATCTTCTCTGTCCTCTAGACGCAGGCAGTTGTCACTTGCTGTGTGTTGTCTCTGATAGGTTTAAGTTCCAAGAATAGAAGTGTTGAGAAATAAATAAGGAATAGTTTCATCTGTGTCTGTGTTTAGAGATGCAGCAAATATCCCAGAAAAAGTGTCCAATGGATATTTGCTTACATCGAGTTGCTATAACTGGGGAATGTGTATGCACTAATAGCAAACGTGTTTAAGAAACTAAGGACTATTTGTGTTATGTTTGGCTTGGAATAAACATGATCTCTTCTTTCATATAAAATTTTAACAAAAAGACAGGGCATAGGCATATTGTGTAGGAAACCATTAGTGAATGCCAAAAGCTTTAAGGTTGAGAAATGGTTGGTCATGGCAAGCACCTGAGGTGGGGGTGTGTCCCGTGTGTCTTCTTTCTGCAGGCAGGCTGCTGGGTCCCGATAGGAGTGAAAAGATGCAGTATCACTGATGACAGATGGAAAAGCACAAAGGCTAGGTTATAGTGTCCACCATCTGCACGGATCCTCTATTACTCAGATTAAGAAAACACTTTTTAATGCATTTTTTTATTCTAGCACTTTGCACAGTTCTAGACTAAAATAACCTTCATTTTTAATGAGTGAATTTAAGGTAACACTTTATATAAATATATCAAAGATCTCTGTGATTTCCTTTTCTTATAAATAGCTTAAGCTGTATTCACAGGAACATATGTTAATAGGTCAAAATCATCTCATGACTGGAAGTTTTCATTTTCAGCATAGGTTTTTTCTAGAGTTAACAATACTATTTGAAACTACAAAGGCCTACTTTTAGTTGTTAATATCCTCAATGCCCAAATTTCTCTTTACATTTTTGTTTTGTTGGTCAAAATAATTCATATAAATATCTTGGTATACTAATCTCAATTATCAAAATAATTGCATAAATATTCTGTTTATTTTTAACTGGATTCTGATACTATTTGATATTTCATAGCTGTGAAAAACTCACATTTAACTTTGTTTGATGGTATTCAATTAAGAAATTATGAACGGATTTTTTAAATTGGGCACTGGAATTTCGATAAATGGTCCATTTGACCAAATATATTGAATATATAATGCATTGGCCTTAATTGAGGTGGTGTGTAAGACTTATGTGCACTGACAAGAAATGGTCAACCTTGCTATTTTCAAAATCACTATGCCAAATTGCAAGTAGGGTTAAGTAGTTCTTATTTTCTCTTTGTGATTATTTTTCAAAAGTATTTTTAAAAGCAAAGCCTACATTCATATGAAAAATATATCAGCAGTAATTTCCCTTATAGTCTTAAGAGAAAACTTGTGTGGACAGGTTTATAAATGCTAGAGTCAATTAAATTCAGTACCACACAATGTGTTATAATATTCAAAAGTGTTTTTGTGCCTTTTTAAAACAAGATCTGCAAAATCATTGAATGGTTTTCATTTTCTGTTTCACTTCTTTGAGACCAAATTAGGACTCAGCCTAAAAATATTTTCATTAGGGCTTACATGGAAAAAAATTAAATAAATCATAAATACATTTAAATTATATTGTTGTTAATAACATATGTTTATAAAACATGGAATTCTTTCAGGTTCTAAAGTACCTAATACTGAATTATTTTGAAAACCTAATTTTGGTTCATTATATTTTCCATCTAGTTTTCTTCCATTATCGTTGTATGATCTGTTTCCAAAATAATGATGGGAAATAGAGTGTTGATTTCCTTTTTACTAAAATATATTTTCATTCTTTTTGAAGTAATGAAAACATTTCTATTTATGTTGAGTTAGCTGACAACACCTTTTTACATTATTTTATTTTTAGCTGGCTAAGTTTAAACTTGACTGCATGCCTTTTAAAATTCAAAATGAAACAATCAGAACATTTTACTTCCATTTGCCATCAGCTGAAGGATTAATTCCTGCAACTAGAGGACAATACAACCAATGATGACAACATTTATGTCCCAGATGACCATCTTTGAAGATATCCTTTTCCTTCTTGGAAGCATAATCAAATTTATCATAAATTGGCCAGGAAAAACTCTCAATTCCTTTTAAGTAACTGTCACTCTCCTACAGACCATTTTTATGAAAGGGAGGTAGAATAATAAATCACAAAACTTTAGTCATGAAATTTCAATCATACCTTCCTAAAATATACTATTCTACCACTGAAGATCTAGAGGTTTTTTATGACTTCTTTAATAGTCAACAAAGAAGACTATTTTTTAAATTATGGTAATAGGATCACAAAAAATTGCATAATAAATCTTTGAATTATCAAGATAATTTAGATTTACATTGTTTTCTTAAATTACAAAAGTAATTCAGCAAGCTTATACTCCCTTTTGGTACCAAACTATAGATTTAATTTAATATGCTTCCAGAGTGTAGAAGTTACAGTACTTAATAAATATTAAATAATCATTCTAAGACTTATAATACTTCCCAGGTTCAGAAGCAATTGAAGATGAAAAGCAAGATTTTACTGTGCTTACCATATTCATTCTTGAAACATGAGGCTACATCAATAACTGATATTTAGGGGAACTATAAGTGATATAATATCACTCATATAATTGGACACAAAACTTGCTTAAACTGGATAATATGCTACATTTAGTTAGTCTTCAAACAAAAGCATGGGTGTTGGGAACCGCTCTGCCTGGTTTCAGGAGTTGTAACTGCCCCCCATGGCTAAGGCTGAGTGAGCGACCTCCGGACTGTGAGCCACTAAGGAGACAAAGCTTGTCTCTGGCAGCAGCACTGCTTCTGCTTCATCCATCTCTGCCCCCAATGCAGAGTTAGTTAGTCAGAGACAGGTAAGACCCCTCAGAGGAGGGGCAAACTAAGCCATACACGGTCACTTGGGAGGCCCTCAAGGAAGAACTCGGGGGACTGCAACAAAGAGGGAGTGATAGACCCTCACCCCCTGGCTATTCTCACATAGCCTGAGTCCCCATTTGTGTCTGGGAGAAATGATTCCTGGCTCTAATCCACTTAAGCCTAAAAATCTATAACTGGGAAGGTCATGCAGCTCTTTGCTGGCTAGAGTAGGTTCCAGGTAATCAAGCCTAAGAAAGAATATGTAAAATTCTGTGAAACCTGCTTTGTTTAGAACGCTCTCATTTAAATGATAAGGGTCCAAGCAAGAAGTTTGTTCCTCAAAGTTTATGGCTTTTTAGCTATCTGATCCTGACGGAGAATAAGCCCTCATAGTTCTTTGAATGCTATCTATTGTTTGATCCTTACCTGTATTCTCGTGCAAAACAAACTGAATAAAAGCCCATTGAGAAAAAGGCTCTTGGTACTTCTCCTGTGCAAGACTGACCACCTTTCCTCCCCAAGCAGATCATGTCTTGGTAGTTTCATTTTCATCTGTGGTGGATGGTGGGGGACTTGCAGGCAAAGCTGCCTCCACACATGGGCCTTTATTTTTCGGAAAATTAAGCCTCCCACAATACTTCAGTGAGGCCTCATTTTCCTCATTTGGACACTGGAAGTTTTCCTAGGTGCCCTAATATACATCTTCATAATTTCTCCACCTCCCTTCCCATTTCAAAAACTTTAATACACATTTGTCTTTGTTATTCTCCGAAGTGTTCTATTCTTCCAAATTAGAATACAGCATTTTCCAGAGAACTACCTTTACTTTTTAACTCCCAAAACTGTGTTCCAGAAGAGATCCATCATGTAACAGTCCTTCATATAAGTAAAAATTGCTTGAGGAACTGCATTGAGACATTTTGTCCACAGACAGAATGCCATATTTGTAAATCTTCTGTTGCTGGGCCAAGTGTTCAGGTATTTTAACTGTCTTTCAGACCTTCTCTAAAGAGCTTTCTCTTGAATTGCATTCTTCAAAATTTTACATGTCCTCCTAGCAAGATACTCACCATTGCTTATGATGGCAGAAGAATTGCCATATTTGTTTCCTTTGTCTTACATCACCATCTGAAAATTTACTTCAACACTATGCTTTAGAACTTGTAAATGGGTCGTCTGCCACTATTATCTTTCCTCCCCTCAAACACTCTCCTCTCTTGGTTTCATGATCCTGCATTTCATTACTTCCAAATGTGCAGCCCTGTCTCTGTTCAGTCAGTTGGACATCTATGTTATTTATTTAGATACTCTTTCTCTTCTATCTGTACACTTTCTCTGGGGGTGCTTTGCCTGTGGAATTAGTCTCTTTTTACTTCTGCTGGGTTATATTCATACTCATGGCATAAACTATCATGGATATACCTTTGCTTTATGTATTAAATTTCAACTTTTTCCCAGATCTGCCCATCCTACTAGACATCCCGCATAGATGCCCCAAACTTTCTCCCATCTTTTGCTCAGCAGCTCCAGGTAAATGTTATCCATTTTCCCATTTCAGAGTCTGAACTTGGCAGCTGCTCTCTATCTCATTGTCCCAGCCTTAGTTCAGGGAGTTCACTCAGATCACTCAAAGAACTTTCTGGTCCTTTTCTCTAGTCCTAGTGTCCTTCCCTCTTCTCTTCCCCTCGCCACTCACCTATTCAGTTTCTCTTTGAAGACATTGCCACAATACTTCTACCATATTATGACTAGATGGCATGCTATCCTCTTTGCTTGAATCTCCCTTTCTAACTCTCTGCTATCAGTTTTGTGCCAGCAAAGCATTTGCAAAGCATTAGATATCACGAAGCATTTTCTAACTTCCGGGAAAACCCTGGAACATCCCACCTCATGTTTCCAATAGACTTTGTATGACTGACATTTTCCGGAATGCGAAGGGGTGGGCCTACTCTCTGGAGTGTGACTTAAACACTGACCCCTTACCCTTCCACGTGGACACCTTCAAGGCCTACTGAAGTACATGGGGCAGGGTAGAGCCTTAAATAAGCATTTTTTAAAGTTACTTTTTAAACTAAATTTTATTTTATTCTATTATTTTTCATTATTCATACTTTGTTGTTAATGCTTTTTTATTTTTATATTATTATTTTATTCTATTTTTCATTACTATTTATCTCTGCAACACCCTCTTTCACTTCTACCTACTCCCCTCTCCCTTGTAGTCAGCACACTGTTGTCTGTGTCTATGAAAATTTTATTTTTTAATTAAGTATAGTTGGTACACAATATATTGGTTATGTTAGTTTCAGGTGTGCAATATAGTGGTTCAACATTTTTATAACTTACAAGCAACCCAATTAAAAAATGGGCAAAGGACTTGAACAGACACTTCTCCAAGGAGGACATACAGAGGATCCAGAGACACATGAAAAGATGCTCAATATCACTAGCTGTCAGAGACTTGCAAATTAAAACCACAATGAGATAGAACTTTACACCAGTCAGAATGGCCATCATAGACAAAGCAACACACAACAAGTGTCAGAGAGGTTGTGGAGAAGAGGGAACCCTAATCCATTGTTGGTAGGATTGCAGACTGGTACAACCACTGTGGAAAACAGTATGGAATTTTCTCAGAAAACTAAAAATGGACCTGCCTTTTGACCCAGCAATTCCACTGCTGGGATTATATCCTAAGAACCCTAAAACACCAATCCAAAAGAACCTATGCACCCCAATGTTCATAGCAGCACAATTTACAATAGCCAAGATTTGGAAGCAACCTAGGTGCTCATCAGTAAATGAATGGATCAAAAAACTATGGTACATATACACAATGGAAGTCTATGCAGCAGAGAGAAAGAAGGAGCTTCTACCCTTTGCAACAGCTTGGATGAAACTGAAAAGCATTATGCTGAGTGAAATAAGCCAGGCAGTGAAAGACAAATACTGTATTATCTCACCTTTAATAGGAACCTAAACAACAAAACAAACAAGCAAGCAAAATATAACCAAAGACACTCAAATAGAGAACAGGCTGACAGGGACCAGAGGGGAGAGGGGAGGGAATTTCAGGGGAAAAGGGGAAGGATTCACAGGAACAAGTATAAAGGGCACATGGATGAAAACTAAGGGGGGTGGAAATGGGAGGGAGGTGGGGACACTGGGGGTGGGTAGGGATGGGAGTAAAAGACAGAAAACTGTACTTGAACAATAATTAAATAAAAATTTAAAAATTAAAAAAAACTTTGGACAGGAAAATTCAGACAAAGGTCGTCAAAATCACAATGGGAAGATAATTGTATTTGATATTGCACTGAAATCAATAAAGATAATTATTGTCTTCTGATGTACATTAAAACTATTAAATCCTTGCCATTAAAAACATTGTTATAACTTACAGTGTAATCACTGTACTCAGTATGAAATTTTTAAATAAGTAAATGAACATATAAATGAATGTATATGTTCTTTATAAATGGAGCCTATTGTGATAAATGGTAATGATAGGTAGACATAATACCAAAAACTTAAATTTTTTTGGCTCTTCCAGAGATTTTTCACATGGCAAGTAAGTCTTAATATTGTCTAAATTTATATAAAATATTTCAGTTTAAGAATCTATTTAAGGAACTTTTTTTTCTGTAAGTGAAATGCTCAGATTTCCTATTTATGTTACCTATTTAGATACCTATGTTACCTATTAATGATGACTTCTTCCTCACATGAAATAAGCCTGGGAGATAATTAATAGGAAATGAATTAACTAGAAGACTACATGAAGAGCAAAAACTAAGACTAAGAAAAGTAGATGATTCATTTATTTTCTCAGTAAGTCTTTATGGAGTGTATGTAATCAGGCACCGTTAGGTAGCTAATGCACAGCAGCGATAGTACACCCATCCATGCTCCCACAGCTACAGACTTGTCCGTCAGACTGCCTCCTATAAACATTTTTATCTGGATGTCTAATATGCAACTCAAACATAGCATGTCCAAGAACAAGGCCTTGACATTTTCCAACCCTTATTGTTGTCTATAAGTCTCTTTCATACAAGTTAGTAAAACCAATATCCACAGTTTCTCAGGTTAAATACCTGGAGGCTACCCTTTGTTTTAATGCTTCTTCCTATCTCAAATTCAATACAACAGTCAATTTGTCATCTCTACTTCCAAAATGTATTTTTTGCATGACTTCTTTGCCACCCCAGTTCACTCCTGGACTTCTGCATTAGTCCGCTATTTTTTTTCCAACTAAATGTCACCCTCAATACAGAGACTGGAAATCCTTTAGAAATTGAATCTGAACCATATAGCCACGTCCCGATCCTCCTTTTCCTCAGCCCCGCCTAAATCTTCCACTGGTTTCCCTTTGTACTCAAATTAAAGTCACTTCTTAAGGAGTATAAACAACTACAGAATCCAGCCTTTGCTAACCCCATCTGACAGGGTTCTGACCTGCTTGCTCCTTCACAGAGCACAGCTACTGTGGTCTGTTTCCAGAACATCAGTCTCATCCCTTTTCAAGGCTTTGCCCTCATTGCAGCCTCTATTGTTGTTGTTTTATGAGCCTTTACATGACTGGCTTCTTTTTCTTCTTCTTTTTTCCCCTTCAAGTCTCAGTTCAAAATTTGTTAAGGAGAACTTTCTTTACTCACTTAAATTCTAATGTACTCCTCACAAGTCTCTTTCTGCTTAATCACTTATTTTTCACAACAGATCACTGTCCAAGCCAATTATGTTTATTTTGTTTACCTGCATAGTTTTGGATCCAATCCAGAGTAGATAAGCTCTACGAGAACAGAAACCCTTATTTGTGCTCTGTCTTTAGTGTACAGAAGACTTTCTTGTAAAATTTAAAGTCTGGAAAAGACTTCCCATAAATCCTAGAGAAGACGCTTTGATGTTCAATATTCTAAATATATATGGTATGTTTCTGGTATTCTTTTTTAAAAGATTTTATTTATTTATTTTTAGAGAGAGGGGAAGGGGGAGAAAAAGAGAGGGAGAGAAATATCAATGTGTGGTTGCTTCTCATGCCCCCCTACTGGGGATCTGGCCAGCAACCCCCTGCATGGGCCCTGACTAGGAATCAAACCGGCGACCCCTAGGTTCATAGCCTAGCACACAATCCACTGTGCCACACCAGATGTTTCTGATATTTCTTGACTTTCTCTTCTGCAGCGCCTCTTTCAGGGGGAGTGCTCCACTCATGCTGACTACCACTTTGCCTCACAGTACAATTAGTTCAATTGCTTGTATGGAGTCGCATTTGGTTAAACAAATTATATATAATATATATGTGTATAATTTATGTATATGCATAATTTATATGTATAATTGTATGTATATATATGTTGTGTATTTATTTGTATATGGTACTGGTTCTCAAGCATTTTGGTCAGAAATTCTCAAATACTCCTAAAAATTATTGAGGGCACTACTGAGCTTTTGTTTGTATGGGTTTTATCTAACAGTATTTTCTATATTGAAAATTAAAACAGAAAAGTGTTAAATATTTTGGTATTAATTCACCTATGGTAAAAATAAAATTGTTATACTTTGTCTGAAATAATACATTTTATACAAATAACTACATCTCCAAAGCAAAAAGAAAACTGATGAGCGTGACCTCATTTTGCCACTTTGTAAATCTCTTTAATGTCTAGCTATTAGCAGCTAGCTAGAGTCTTACAAATGCTTCCACGTTTAATTTCTTGCTGTATCGTTTTTGGACTACAGAATATGAAGTAAATATATGAAGCACACAGCTATGTAGTTAGAAATGAGAGGGGTGTTTAATAGCCCTTTCAGATAATTGTGTGGATATGTTTCTTTGATACTACACTAAAAACTGATAAATGGTTGTTTCTATAGGTTAGTGTTAATACAAAATCTGAAGCCATGTCAGTAAGCTTTTCTGAACTTCGTATTATTCTGCAAAGAGTTTTGGTATTGTAAACCCTATAAAAGTGTTTCAAGGACCCTGGGACTTCCTGGACCATAATTTGGGAGCCAGTGGAACATGGAATCATGTAATTTTGGAGTAGGTTTTCTGTGCATAAGGCATGATATTAGGTGCTCTGGAAGATAACAAAGAGGAAGAATAGCTCATTGAGAAACTACACACTAATTTAGGAAAATGTTTACCAGGTCAAAAGCTAAAACAGTGGAGGTTGTAGAGGAGATCGTTTTCATAGGTTATATATACAGGGTGGGATTTTTAAGGAAACATAGAGTTCAGAATGACTCTGAGCTCTCAAATTCTAACTTTTTAGACAGTCATCCATTACCTGAGATATGGTTGCAGCTTTCAGTGAAAAAAAAAACTCTAGTTTCCAAAAATTGCTTCTTTTATGTCATATTAATTACTCAGACCGCCTCCTCTCTTTTGATCAGACTTTCTAGAGGAACTGTAATTTGATAACATTGTTGTAAAAACGTGCTAATCAAAAAAATGCAAAGCAAGTGAATCAATACAGAGTATTAGTCTATCTTACATTAATAAAATGAAGAAATTTGAATTCATCATTGATTTGGAATAAATTATTAATTGTGTCCTGGAATAAATGACTTAACTTGCTCCTGACTCAGTTTTTACATCATTAAGATAAGGTTGTATTTATAGACAACTTTTCTGGTCACTTCCTATGATTGTATGACATGGTGCTGTAGTGATGATAGTACATGTCATTTGATATAATGGCATTTTAATAATTTGCTATATGTTACTGAAAAACTCTTACTAGTGTCACATTTTCTTTAAATTATAATAAATATTACTTCTTATGCTACATTAATTAGGTATTAATTAAAATTCCTTCTAAAATATTCATTATTCCATTATTGACCAAAATGATCATTTATTCTAATTTTAGCAGTCTAAAATAAAAAAATAGAAAAAATGCATGTGTTTTTAAAAATTATTAAGCATTCAGGCATTTATTTATTTATTTATTTATTTATTTAATTGTTATTCAAGTACATTTTTCTGTCTTTTACTCCTATCCCAGCCCAGACACCCCTGTGCTCCCCACCTCCCTCCCATTTCCACTCCCCTCAGTTTTTGTCCATGTGTCCTTTATACTAGTTCCTGTAAATACTTCCCCTTTTCCCCTGAAATTCCCTTCCCTCTCCCCTCTGGTCACTGTCCCCCTGTTCTCTATTTGAGTGTCTTTGGTTATATTTTGCTTACTTGCTTGTTTCCTTGTTGTTTAGGTTCCTGTTAAAGGTGAGATCATATGGTATTTGTCTTTCGCTGCCTAGCTCCTACCCTTTGCAACAGCATGGATGGAACTGGAGAGCAGTATGCTAAGTGAAATAAGCATTCAGGCATTTCTTTTCCTGTGTACTGACTCCTCAAATTCCTCTCTACAGTTATTTGAACAGGTATTTTGAATCTGTTTAAATACTTTAATATGAAGTTTATAAACCCTTATTCAATCATTTAAAAGTACATACTTTTAAAAGCTTTTTTGAAGTCAAATTCTGCCTATTTATAACTTAACTCATTATTCCTGATGCAGTCTTTGGAACCACAGTGGATTCTTCTAACAAGAAGTCCCTGAACATTTGCCGATAATTTTCATTTTTTTGTACTTACAAATTCTAATGTTGAAGCATCATTTTCTTTGCTCTTCAAATTTTCACACAATCTGATTTTTAAACATATTTTTCAATCAGTTCAGCCTTCCCTGAATAAATTGAATTTCTTCTCATTTAAAAAAAAATTCTTGACCTTCCAAATTGCACATAATACTCCAGAGATAGCTTTGTTTGCAGGAAATATCATGATTTATACAGTAAAATATGTTTGAATTACAATGAGAGAAAAAATATTTTACTTTTCTCTATATTTCTTAAAAGTAACATTTTACCAAGGAAAATCATAATTTGGAGATCATGAATGGAAATAATAATGTTTGAAATATTGTCACTTTCTGAATTGTGTTTTTAGGTACTTACTGATTATGATTTCATATGATCATTTTAGGCCAACAATAAAATTATACACACTCACTGTATGATAAATATATGAACATTATATACCTCCTAGAAGGCTATATGAAGCCTGTTATTTCGGTCAATATTTGATTTATAGGGTTCCCCAAATATATTTCATAAAACTTTTTTAAAGTCCAGAATAATTAATGGTAGAAGGAAGAGACAAATCTCTATTTGAGTGTTTATAGTTCACTTCTAAATTCCCCTGGCCCCTGGTTTGGCTCATCTGACATGTTGTGGAATTTTTGTAAAAACGTACTGTCTCCTGGATTTCAAAAAGTAAGAAAATAAAAAAATAAATAGCAGAGAAAACCTCCTGATCTGACACCAAAGCCCTGAACCAGAGCTCAGAGCCTGCTCTGCCCCTCTCAGGTGCCGGAGGCTTCTGGGGGGCAGTGATAATTCCAGATTTGGGAAAGCAAAGCTCCAATTCCTGACCTGCGCAATCACAGCTTCAGCTGCATTTTGGGTTAGTGTTACCCTTGTGAAGCACGTGGGAGGCGCAACCTAATACCTGCTTGTAGTGTAAATACAGTGAAAGATTGAACCGAGTAGCAGTCTCAGATAAAGTTCAATCTTGGCGGGATCCACAAGGGTCTAGCTAGAGCATAAATCTGCTAAGTGTTCCCCTCTGTTGAGATAAGTGGGCCAGACAGACGTTTTTGCCTCTCTCTCAGTCAACTTTAGCTGTGGGTGCTCTTACCAGAAAGGAGCTCATTCTTAAGACTTTGCTGTCAGACAAGAAGAATTCTTTAGGGAAGTTAGTAGCCCAAACTCCCAACAACAAAGGAATAAATATACCAGCAAGGCAAAGAATGTATGAGCAAGAAACTGTCTCATTGACCACAATGCATCAGTGCCTAGAGTTTCTACAGCATGTTTCCACTTACAGAAAGCTAAACAGAATCAGAATGGGAGTACATCTGGGTCCAAGGTCATCCATGCTGCCTGTATCTGCATAGACAGTAAGAGACCAATTAACCGCACATTCACACTAGATACTACCTTTTATTTGTTGCTGGTGAGGGAGGACAATTCTAACAATATTCACTTTCTTAATCTCTATGTGGGGCACAGAGATATTTATTGTACCATAATCCTTTAAACCATATAAATACTTCACAAACAAAAGCACACCCTTTGTCTCTTGGATTATAATTCAGTGTGTGGCAAGGGTCAGGAAAAATGAATCACCTCAGATTTCTTGACAGATGTGACTAAAATAGGAGAGTATAGAACCCATTTAACTTTGAACAAAGACATGGCAAGACACTAAAACTCACTCCTAGGCAAGAATTGCAAATTCGGAAGTAAGGATTGAATTCATACATAGGATGTCAATGAGATACTGCAAAGGCATCATTGGCAACACCGGCCTCAAAAATCACTGTGTCAATTCCCCTCAATGACTTGAAAGCTAGAGTGCACATAATATTTTTAAAAGCATAGATATGTAAACTTTTTATCTAAAACAATTTTGTTTGATAGCTAGCATAGCTCTAATTGCAAATGACTTTCTGAGTAAACAATATTATTTAAGTTCATGTCACATCATGGATATAAGTTGTTTGTTATAATACATGAGCATATTTTTTCTTTTTCCCACAACTACAATCACAGCCCTATATTCTCTATTCAAATCTTGAATCTCTATTCAATCTTCATGACTTTTTATACGTCCACCTCAATGACTGCTAAAGCTTCATCTTATTTTTAGTAATTAGAGATGTGAAATCAATGTGTATTTGGAAAACCAGACATTATTTCTGGTAGATACTTTCAGACTGTTTTGCTTACTGTTGTAATTCATTATCTTTCAAATTAAAAAAATGCAATTTATACTGCAACCTAGAATATATTAATACATATGCTGAGACATGGAAAAATAGTCAAAACACATGTTTCATACAGAACTGTTTGGCTTTGCTATATGTGATACATTCTGGTATTTACTGATGCATTTTCTGTTTTATAATCTTTTATTTTGGGGAAAAACTTAATTAGGTATGCCAAATTTAGTTCAAAAATAATCAATTTTTTGCAAATGCCAAGAAATGAGAATACCTTTAAATAAAATGGACTTATGAACTGTTTGCATTTTTATTGCCAACTGCAATCGTTCATCTAAAGAGTGGACAAATTAGTATTTCTTTTGAAGAAAGGGGCCTTTTGTCTTTGTTCCTAAAGCATATCACTGCCCTTCTGAGTAGAATGCTTACAGTGCCTTAATTAATGAGTGAGTAATGGTTAATTATAATACATATCAATGGGCTTTGGTGAGATTCAGTTTTAACAATAAACAAAGATTATACAAACACATTTTTCCCTTCAGAATAACAACAAAACGCATCTGCTGGATCAACTTGCAGAACATAGCACTAAATTCTGTGTGCTTCACAATAGACAAGAGTACCCTTTGCTTCCCATAGTCACCTTATTCACTGGTGCCATTAAACTTCTAATGCCCTTTAGTACATCAACATATCCAGTTGTACCTCCAAGGATACATTTTAGCATTAATTTATACTTAAGGATATTAAGAAAGAAAAGCTGTAGACTACTAAATGAATTAGAAAAAATACTTTTGGAAAGGTTAGAATCAATTACAGCAATATTGAAGAAGGGCATTATCTTTCACAGGGTTTATGAGCCATTCATGGGCTTAAACACGTATCACAACAAAGATTCCTTCTGATCTATGACTTTTTTTTGCCTTCTTTCCTTAGCAACTAGACCTGTGCTTGGCATATAATGTGTACTCAATAAATAGTTTAAATTAACTGAACGGCCTTATGCAATCATATTTTCATAAATTATGACATACAGTAAATGTTGTATTGCAGAAGAGGAAACCACTTTGCGAGAAAGCAAAAATTTCAAGAAAGAAACAGTGCTACTTTAACGAGTTATTGATGAAGTGTTCCGGGATAGCAGAAAAGCATTTATATACTGTAGCTAGTTTAAAGACAGGTGACCTTTAAAGAGATTAGTTAACCTTTCAACAATTTTGGAGAGTTACTGTTTTGAAAGATAAAGGTCAGAATAGAACTTAGAATGCAGTTATTGTCTTTTGTTTGTTGCTATGCCTTTAATTTCCAATAAATTAATTCGAGCTATAGAGTCTGTTCAGAGTACATTTCTTTTTAAAATAAAAGAATGTTATTAGTTTCAAGTATTTTGCCAGTATTAGAGAGGAATATTTAGAACATCAATACTCAAACTCATACTTTATTTATAAATTTTACCTTTAATTTCATTTCAGGCTTAAAGTTACTAAGACAAAAATGTGTTTGATTTAAGAAAATGTGTGAAGTTTATAGTTATTTTTTTAAAATAAAGTTCATTTCATTTTTCATTTTACCTTCCCAATTTTTTTAGACTTAGTCATTCTAATTACCTTCCTCTAAGCTGCTATAGCTATAAACTCAGTGTTTACATATTTCTTTAGATATGTTAAAACCAAGAGGAAAATTAGGTCGAGTGTTTAGAAAACAGCGGTATAAAATAGCATTTTTATTCCAGGATTTCAAATACTTGAAATTTGTACTGAGGAAATAACCCAACAAATACGTTAACATTTACAGATTTTGGTCAGGCTGTGATAAGCAAAGGATCATTAACCTGACCTACACGCTCTCTTTCTTTTTCGTAGTTTCATATCTTCGTATTTTAATATGCATACAAATTGCTTTTTGACCTATTCAATCCAAAAAACCTACCTTTTAGTTTGGAAATAAAGAAAATGTGTATTTCTGCTAGATTTGATGATATTTACAAAGAGGTCAAGCCAATTTCATATTACCTGGACATATAACTTAATTTCTAATGTTTTATTCATATTCAACTATGAAACAAATATAGATAATACAGGGCTCAGACTTCAGAAAGCATACAAAATCAAAGGATAAAAATCATATTGTAACAACCATAGTCCTATTTGAACAAACTAGCACTATTTTGGCAACGGCAATAAACATGATGACAGAATTTTCATTTATTCAAAAATCTGTCGGTATTTTACAATAAATTTCATATTAAATGATAACTATCGTTCACCAGTTCTAAAAATTTCAATATCAGTGTAGTCGTAAAAAAACAATCCTTGGCTGACAATTGAATTGTCTGGTCACTCATTAAACAAGCACGCAGAGCGAAGGAGGAGAACGTAAAGTAAAGGATATTTTTAATTCATGCAATAGATTTTTCTCTCAGTATAATTTAGGATTGATTTTACCTATTTTGGTGGTAATAGAGCATTAAAAATATGACCATAATCCTCATTGGCACAGATTCTCTAAGAAGACTCCACCAAATACCAACTATCTCTCATGATTGCAGTCAGAAGACACCTTCTGGTTTGGCAGCAGATTCTTTCATCTCTACATTCTAATATTTCTGAGTGGGTGTATTTTGTGCTTATGGGCCAAGATGACTTGTGTAGTTTCCGAAGGGACATCACATTCAAGGTAGTTAAATAGAGGAATAGACAGAAACAAAAGGGCAAATGGAGTCGGCTACATACTAATAGTGTATATCGAACTTAACTTTGTAGTTTCATTTCTATTTTTGAACAGTTCTAACTATTTGTAATGTTTACTATCTTATCATTTCCTGAGGGATCTCCCAAAGAACAGAGAAAATGTTTTTTCTAATTTTTTTCTTTTCTTTTTTATTGTATTTTTCCACTACCATTTTATTCCCCCATATCCTCTTCCACCTCTACCCACCCAGATCCCCCCAACAATTATCACACTGTTGTCCATGGCCATGAGTTCTTTCTTTTTCTTTTTTTTTATGTGTGATCCCTCCAACACCGCCAAACAGCCTTCCCTCCCAGAGCTTCAGCCTACTCTCTGTGTATGGGTCTGAATTCATTGCATCTTGTAATTACTTGCATGGGATCACGGAATCCTCTAACTTCAGATAAATGTTGGGTTCATAACTTATTTTTATTATGTCTTAAAATGTTTAGCTATCATTATCTTAGACATTATTTTATCACTCATCGATTATTCCAAGCCATGCTAGGAAAACATAATAGATGTGTGGAAAAATGCTTCATAATGTCACCAGCCTTGAATGTTCTTATTCAATTGCTCCAGGTATTGCATACTTATTTCAACAAGGTGTAAATGTGGCTGATAATCTGCTTTTAGCTTTCATTGAACATAATTGAGAATCCAGAGTTTTCAGTTTTCCACCTTTAATGGCACAGAAAAGAAAACTGGTAAGGTTAGATGTTTTGCAATTATCAGAAGATTAATGCAAAAGGACAGATAATTGTTTAGAGCCGCACTGTCCAGTGTGGCAGCCATTAACAGCCACCTGTGGCAACTGAGCACCTGGAATGTGCTCAATAATGACAGCAGCCCTGGCTGGTGTAGCTCAGTGGATTGAGCGCGGGCCTGCGAACCAGACAATCGCGGTTCGATTCCCAGTCAGGGCACATACTGGGGTTGCAGGCAGGTTCCCTGCAGGCCAGTTCCCAGCAGGGGAAGCATGAAAGGCAACCATACATTGATATTTCTCTCCCTCTCTCCTTCCCTTCCCCTCTAAAGATAAATAAATAAAATCTTAAAAAAATAATGACACTCCTTCTTTCTCTCTGCAGCATAGAATTCTATTGTGTATATGTACCACAATTTTTTGATCCATTCATTTACTGATGGGCACCTAGGTTGCTTCCAACTCTTGGCTATTATAAATTGTGCTGCTATGAACATTGTGGTGCAGAGAGAAAGAAGGAGCTACTACCTTTTGCAACAACATGGATGGAACTGGAAAGCATTATGCTGAGTGAAATAAGCCAGGTGCTGAAAGACAAATACCATATGATCTCACCTTTAACAGGAAGCTAAACAATAAAACAAACAAGCAAGCAGAAAAAAAAAAACAAAGACACTGAAATAGAGAACAAGGGGATAGTGACCAGAGGGAAGAAGGAAGGGAAGTTAAGGGGAAAAAGGGGGAGGGATTTGGAGGAACAAATAGGAAGGACACAGGGATGAGAACTAAGGGGGGTGGAAATGGGAGGGAGGTGGGGAGCAAGGGGCGGGGGAGGCTGGGATGGGAAAAATAGACAAAAAACTGTACTTGAAAAATAACTAAATAAAATTTTAAAAAAAGAAAAAAAATAATGACAGCAAAACTGATCCTACAGATAGAATCTCAAACTATGACTTTATAGACCACATTACCCAGGCTAAACTTTCTCAAACTCAAAAATCAATATGTAAAACACAATTTCTTAATAAATAAAATATATGGGATATCCTCACCCAGTGAGCCATTGAGCAGAAATAACTTCATCATCCAATATATTTTTTAAAGAATTTGAACCATTCTCTTTTGCTGCAAGGAAGAATGCCAGTGTCCTTTCAGCCTTTATAATATTTGTGTTCCAAAACTTGCCTGACACAAAGAGGTTTATTATACTCATTTTTAATTGAACTTTTTGAAAATACATTTTTTGCTATCTCTATATTCTTACTTTGGTACATTATTCATAATATGACTCAAGAAATTCAAAGAGCCCATTGGAGGCAGATGGGTACTGGAGATAAATTATTTCCTGGTGTAATGAGGGGTAAGGAATTTTTTTATAGAAGATGTCACCCAACAATTTACATATTATACTGTCCAGAATGTCATCACATCTCTCGGTAAGAGGGTTGCCAATAACTGCAGTATTCTTTGGGAATTACTCTGTGCTTAGCTAGAATAGTCAGAGATTCTTATTTCCAAAGTAGATGGGACAGTAGATGTTAGGGTAGACATACATCTGTTTCCGCTAAAGGGTCTATTCACATTTTTTTCATTCAATTTTGGATCAGAACCTTGAACAAAAAATACTCCAATATATATATTCCTTAGATATATGATTTAAATTGCATCAGAAATCAACATTTAGTGCCTTACTTATAGAAAAAAATACTTTTTGTATTTTATACACTCTCTAAATTCTCTGCTTTCAAGAATCTCTCTTTCTCTTGGGTATCGGAGTGAGGGGATTCTTAAACTTTCCAGTTAAGATATCTTGATCTGTTATGATTTGAAGCAGTTTTTCTCTAGTTTAACCAGTCTCAGCAACTTCCTACTCTCTTTCTTTGCCCCAGACGGCACTTGAGTTGAGGGAAAGTCTCTGTAACCCTTGGGGTGGAAGGGTAGATTCAACAACATAAGTGTTTGTTCTTTGTCCTTGAGTTGGTTGGCCTCAGCTGCAAGACTGTTGGCTTCAGTAGTCTCCAAATCACTTATACTTATATCTGTCGAGATGACCACTGATGAAATTTTCCATTCTCTTGTTGGGTGAGTGCCCAGTGCTTCTCCCTGCCAAACCTAGTTTTAATCACACAGACTCAGCAAATTCTTCTTGAGTTTTGGCCATGTCCTCTACCTGGAGCCTGGCTTAGTGTGTCCATCCTTCATCATCCTACAGGGCAAGCTCATCTCTCCCCTTGCATGACAAACTTGTGGATATCAACTTAAATTTGAGATATTGTGGACATTTCAAATCATTTTCCTGATGAGTAGAACTCACAAGAACCTCTTAAACACCACTCTTGTGCTCTCTTAGCCTGCCACATTATGCTGTCATTTTTAGTTTATTTTAGTCCCTTTGTCTTAATTTGGGAATGCCTGCTTAGTGGTCACCTCCCAAAATTCCAAAAATAGATCAAGACACAATCCCTTGCTTTTCTATTGAAATTATGTAACATCCCCCTTTCTCAAAAGTTTGTCATGGAGGACAGAAGCCACCACACATTTGTTCTGATGATATGACTTCCCTGACAAATATCACCATGTCCTCTCCTCCTTTTAGGAATGAAAGTGTTCTAATTTACTATTTATTTACATCCAGTGAGGACATTCTGTGTCACATAATAGCCATCTCTTTCCCTAGTTGAATTCATCTTTGTCCTTGAGTGCAATTAAAAAAAGTATTTAGCAAGTATGTACTAAAACCTTGACTGGGAAACTAGAATGATTACTTGAGAATATTTGAATCCCACCATAAAATTACTTGTAGTTTCATCTATAAGATCACCAACACAACTAGGAGAACATAAGACTTTTATTGGAAGATCTATATCCTAGGAAACTGCTAGATGCTCTTCAGTGTGCAAAGAATTTAAGACACAGATACATGGCCTCAAATACATGGCCAAACAATCTCAGAAAGGGTAAAGTTGGCTATCTTAGATGGCATGCAGCATGTCGAGGGAATTTCATAGGGGCTGAGAAGAAGAGTTAATGGTTTTTGACTGTCATAGAACAGGCAGCTCAGAGGTGTTGAGACTCAAAGGAGTCTTAAGTAAGTGCTCATTTAGTTAAATATAGAGTAGAATTGAGAGCTCTTTGGATTTGATTGCAATGACAATCAGCAAGCAATGTTTATTCTATTAAAAGTTATACTGGATTCATCTCTTTCATCAGGAACATATAAGAAAATGTATGCAAATAATCTCATTCAGTCCTTAGGGTTTTTGAGACTGTGTGACACTTGACAGTGATGTGGAGGAATGCTGTTATAACAGGGACTGGAATAGACTGAAGTAAGGAGAGACATGAGACACAAACTTAAAGGTGTAGCTAAGCCTGGGGTAACAAGAACTTGGATTAGAGCAGTGGTAGAGGAAGATGACAATGACTTTTAGCAGCATCTGAACGCTATAGCTGAGGAAGTGCAACAGTGTCAGTCACAGCTGTAACTGAATCTCATGCACATTTTCTAGTGGTATGATTCTGGGAGTTTCTTTAACCTTTATTCCTTGTTTTCTTCAAAAAAGGAGAAACAAAGAATGAACAGATCCATTGTAATGATTAAGAAACATTTAAAGAAGCGATGGGAGTCCAATACCTAGAAAATTACAGAATCCCAAAACGTGCAAACCATTGATAATGGTAGGTGATTCAATGGAAATAGAAACAGAGAATGAGTTTGTGGATCTAAAGTTAAGGCACTATGACAATGTCAATATTATTATGAGTCGTGAAGAGCAAACAAACTTTTGAGATGTCAGTGGGCACACTGACAGCCCCAGTATCATTCCTCTCCTCTGGGCTAAACCCCCGACTAGAAATGGATTTGCGAGGCATTACGTCCTGGCAAGCCTTTCACTGGCTCTACCTCTCATCCAGAGCAGGGATGGAGAAGGCCTGCTACTGTGTGACTGTGTGGAACTCCCCTATAAATGCCAGAAAGTAAATTAGCCAAAGTGTGGCAGTTTGCTGTCAGGCAGAGGGAGTGTGGACAGCAGATGAGAGCAAGAAGATAGTAGCTTTTATGTAAGTCTTTTAGTGGCTATATTGACTAATTTGAGTTAAGTTTAGATCACTTCACAGTGAAACAGCCTTGGTCCTTACCTTGCTATATTGGCACTGTTAAGTAACTTTACCAAATAACCCTCATAAAAAAGTCATAAGTTTATCTCTGCTTCCTTCAGTTCCTATATATCCCACCTTGTGAAAAGCCAGCTGTAGTTTTTATTTGACAAAAACAGCAACCCTCCAAATCTGGAAAATTCCCCTGAATATGTGGTTCAATAGCCATTTTCCTTTCTTAGAATCATCTGCCTTGGAAGTAAGAACTTAATATAAACTAAGGGAGTTGTTATTCCCTTCTCCAGACGCATCAGCTCCCTTTTCCAGAAAAGTAGTCTGTACTACCTTCCTGGTAATAGAGTAGCAGGTGCTGGAGCTTTTGTTAGTCGAGCCCCTGTCCTGTTGAAGAAGCTGGTCTGAATTTTTTTAAAAATCCAGAAATGACAGACAAAGGAGAGTAGTGAGAGAAAGAGGAGATGGGAGAGAAGGAGCGAGATGAGGAAGAGGAAGGAAGATGACCAAAGGGTCGGATGGAGGATGGGAGGGAAGTAAAAATGTAGCCAATGGGAAATGATTCTGAATATTAACCTACTTGCTTAAGAACACATCGAGCTAGTTTTATCCTCCGTGTAGTTGAATAAAAAGTTTTTACAACTATATCTCAGAATTTATATTGATATCCCACAGTGCCCATGATGATTTTGAAATCATAGTTTAGCTAACATGCTTATTCATGAGAGATTTGTATACTACTTTTCTTCATAAATTAAATTAACACTTAAGTCACAAAGGATTACTAAGCACTGATATCTCAGATTGTTTTACCTTTACACAAACTCTATATTTATTGTGTGAATGAAGAATTATTCACCTCAAATCACTTACCTGGGATCTGCATTTGAAAACAAATTGGAATAAAGGATATTGCTGAAATTTTTCTCTCTCCTTTAATAAATGACAAACTGTGTTAGTATTTTCTAATTTCTAACTGTAGTTTTTCCATGTTTTGTTTGTCATTTTCTAATTTCTAAATTTCATGTTAGCTCTCATCACTTTATAAGATTTTCAAATTAAATAGTGTTCTGTAATAATGAATTATGCAGTAAAACAAATTACTAACCTGCACATCAACCTCATTGAATTAACGAAGGTATTGAACAAATTAGAAAATATATTACATGTTTTAATGTTTTGTCAGCTCTATTCAATTAAATATAGGACTACAATGTTAAAATAACAAAGTTAAAAAATGTTTAAAAGTTATAGCCTTATCAAAGAAAATGTATCAAATAGATTATTTTACATTTTTCTAATATAATTGTAATTTTTTTCTAATACAATTGTAATTATATCTGGCGACCCTTTGGTTTGCAAGCCAGCACTCCGTCCACTGAGCCACACCAGCCAGGGCATGCTGTAGCCATTGTTAAATTCCAATTTCTCCTTTGCTCCTCTTGTGCTTCTTTTCTGCCCTACCCCACTTTTCTCCATTTCCTCAGTACCCAGGCCTGAATGGTGTTTAGTGTGTTCACTCAGTGTTAAAGACTGCTAGGAGAAGGGGGAAAGTAATAAGAAATTGAAACAAGGCGAGCTCTCCCATAGGAATATGCACTGGGTACTACGATTGCATAAATTTACATATAAAATGTTCTGAATTGACTGCGGGTCAGGAAGGTAACCCCAAGGAATGAAAACTTAAACTGATGGGTGGTTACCGTATATCAAGGAGAAGATGGTGAGTGTGAGGAGAAAATATTTCCTGAGAAGAAAATAGCCTTCCCAATGTAAAGAGGTAAGCTGAAGTGAAATTGATGTGGCACTTTAGTCATGCAAAAATAACTCGGAAACGTACATAAATTGGTCCTTGATCACAGAAGACTTGTAAATCCATGTTAAGACATTTTTACTTAAATTGGAATAATATAGGGATAATTAGTATGGCCAGACTTGGAGTTTATACTAACTTTGGCAACTGAGTAAAGGAAAGATTGAATTGTAGGTTTGAGATCACTCCTAGGTCCCAGGAAACCCATGTGAGGCTGTTACTTTAGTGCATGTGACAAAGTGACAACAGACACTGAGAATATTTGACATCGGTAGACATTTTGGACATGAAATTCATAGAAATTAATAACTGTGTTAGGAGTTAAGAACATAGAGACAAGCCTTCCAAAGTTTATGCTTTAAATAGCAGTGCCTCTTTCTGTCATAAGGAACATAGGTTTTGAAAGTAAAATGACCCAGAAATAAAACGTATATTGGGAGTGACAGCAGGCATTTAAAAATTGAGATGGAGATAAACATTTTATAGAGCATAGAGATAAATAAATGCCCAATGCATGTCTAGATGTACCGTGTATAGAAAAACCAAACCAACACCAAGGCGGGGCAGGTATGGCAGCAATGTTTCTTCCTATATTTGTGTATCTCTGTGTGACTAATTTATATGGGTTTGACTGTGACATTACGTTCAAAGTTCAGTGCCTATTATTAATGTGTGTCAGGCTAACAAGTGGAATTCAAAACCACATTAGAACATGAGGAGGAAAACGGAGGAACTGTGGAGCTAAGCACTCAGATTGAAGTCGCGTTATTAAGTCCATGGGCAATCACCACTGGGCTGGCCTAGTGCCCAATAAATCCAGGGGACAGTGCTGAAAAGGGTTGTGGTCAGGAAATGTTCCCCTTGGAGGAGGCCACCCTGGGGAATCTATTGACCTTTCTACCTACTCCCAGCATCCCCACTGAACACTGACAAATGCTGGCCAGTTGGTATTTTATTTCTAGAAATTATGATCTACTTCATCAAAGACTTCCTCCTGACTGCAAAGTAGAAACCGCATCTAAAAGTAAAGTGAAAGCAAATTTGGTGGAACTTGTTTTTGACAAGTGCATGTTGACTACCAAAGCAACTATGGAAGTAATAAAGTTATACAAAACAGGGAAGAGAGAAAATATAAATTCTCAGCACTTAATATGGAGTTCTCTTGAGAATGCAAATATGGTTCTAGCAATATTTTTAGATGAATAATGCAATATTATATTTCATGATTACCTTTAATCTAGTCTATGTAGAATATTGAATACTCTAAAATATTAAATATTTGATCTTGCCCTGGCTGGTGTGACTCAGTGAATTGAATGCTGGTCTGTGAACCAAAGGGTCACAGGTTTGATTCCCAGTCAGGGCACATACCTGGGTTGCAAGCCAAGTCCCCAGTAGGGGGTGCACAAGAGGCAACCACACACTGGTGTTTCTCTCCCTCTCTTTCTCTCTCCCTTCCCCTCTCTCTAAAACATAAATAAATAAAATCTTAAAAAATTTTTTTGATCATTACAGAACTCAATAAGTTCATAATATTCCAACATTTCTGTTAATATGTGCACACTTAAATAAATTCACAAATTGGGAACTTGCCATAAACTGTTTTGGCAGTGAACTAATTTAATATAAAATGATATAATTGAACAATATTCAAGGGGATTTGCTTGTTAAATTACAAAATCATTACTGCCTTCTTTAGAAGGCAATTTTCTTAGCCATGAGATAGTATTATAATAAGTGTCCATAAACAAATATCTTTTACTGTAAATATTTAAAGAGCAAAAGCTTTTGATTTGTTTCCTACTGTTATGTTTTATATATGCCTGGTTTTTTGGGGGTTGGGGATATACAGGCATTATATACATAATGACATTTCAGTCAACACTGTACTGCCTACCTTTGGTGGCCCCATAACACTATAATGGAGTTGGAAAATTCCTATCACCTCAGTGACCTCACGAAGACATGAATGCATATTCATCCAGAAGTCATAGCCATTGGGAGTCAGAGGTGGCAGGAAGGAGTAGCCGTCCTGAAGATATAGCCATTGTGAGGCCGTAACCCTCAGGAAGCCAGAGCTGTTGTGAAGGTGAAGCTCTCCTGATGTCATGGGTGTTTTAGTATCATAGCACATTGTGTTAATCACACACTCTGTCAGTGCCGGTGTAAACAAAGTGGCCACACTGCCAGTCCTGTGAAAGTGTAGTGCACACAACTGTGTAACTGGTGACATCTTCTAGGTTGATGTAAGTGCTCTCTATGCTGTTTACACGGTGACAAAATCGCCCAACCACACATTTCTCAGAACAGACCCTTGGTAAACGGGGCACAGCTGTACAACTGAAGTGTTGAAATCCATAACTTTATGTATTTATTAATGTCTTGGTCATACACATGAAAGTTTAGAACTCTTGGCCATAAACACAAAAATATAATATGTATTTATATTAATGTTGCCAATTGTGTAAAAAAAAAACAGTTTTTATAAGAAACATATACCTTACTTTGTTCATTGTTTGCAGTTTAATTTGCACTATAATTTATTGGTCATTAAGGAAATATTATACATGAAAAGAAAAGAAGGCATGACCTACAAAATGTTTTCCTTGTTTTGCATGACCTGCTTAGTTTTCTGCCATCACGGTTTCAATCACACTTCTCATATCTGCATAATAGACCACAGAATACGCCGAGTGGGGTGGAAATGCAGCGATAAACGGCCTCAGTACGTGATGTAAGTGATCCCAGTGAATACACATTTTGCTCAGGCAATCCTGGAAATTGTTCAAATATTTTTAAAACATTAAAATAAAATGCCTTCCCATTTTGATAGAGAGCCCTGTTTCATGGCCACTGTGTCAGCCAGGGCCGTGAGCACGCCTTTAATTCGCATTTAAAAGTTGGATCGACAATACATATGATAAAAATTTATAACCTATGGAAGGTGATAGAATAAGTAATTATGTTTATATATTATATATGCTTCATATTCAGTAGAAATGAGAGCAGTGTCATTTACAGCAGGTTATCTTACTCTTGCCTTCCATATGGCTGGAATCTTATTCATTGATGTTTTGTTTTTCAGGGTTTTTTTATGCCACATAATTTTTTGTTTTAATTGTTGTTCAAGTACAGTTTTCTGTCTTTTATTCCTATCCCAGCCCACCCACCCCCCTCAGTGCTCCCCACCTCCCTCCCATTTCCACCCCCCTTAGTTGTTGTCCATGTGTCCTTTATACTGGTTCCTGTAAACCCTTCCTTTTTTTCCCTAAAATTCCCTCCCCTCTCCCCTCTGGTCCCTGTCAGCCTGTTCTCAATTTCGGTGTCTTTGGTTATATTTTGCTTATTTGTTTGTTTTGTTGATTAGTTTCCTGTTCAGTTTTAATAGACTCAGAGGTTACAGGATTTTCACTTAACATATATATCTATTTCCTGGCCTAAATCATTCTATCTAATCTTATCAAACACATAGTACTTTTGTATCTACCTTTTATACATGAAGAGAATAGAGATCAGAGAGCTTAAGTATTTTGTCCAAGGCCAAAAAGTATACAATGAAACACTAGACTCCAAGGGCAGATCTTTTAAAGTTATATCCAGTACTATTTCCATAATTCTACATGTTTGGTGAAGTAATTAATTTTTGTGAAAGTCATGCTAAAATAAGAATGCCAAATTATTTTTATAAATCCCAAATTATCAAATAAAAATACTGGTAGCTAATAATTCTTTCCCTGGTAAAGGCCTGATTTTTATTCCTTTTAATAACTCTAGAGCATTATGTTTTAAGAAATGTTTTCATGAGGCTGTTAATAACCAAAATGCTCATTTATTCATGAGAGATGTTAAATGCCAAGTCAGGCCCATATACTGTGCACTATGGTAAATAAATTGGTATGATGTTTTCAGGGGCTTGAATTTTCTTTCACATTACATTTTTTGAGTAATACTTGCATATTGGTCAAGATTCATTCTTCTCTTAGCCTCTACAGGATTCCAAAGCACAGAGTTTGAAGGTTCAGAACATTCCCCAGCTGCGAAGTGTTAGGGTCATTCCACAAGGCAAATGTGGTTCATCTTGTGCCACCTGCTGGGCTAAGGGGATTGTCCACACACTGGTAACACACCATCTCTGGGTGTCTCTGTGAAGGTGCTTTCAGAGACACTGTCATCCAAATCAGCAGAAGGAGGGTACAATAAGACTTTTACCAATGCCGGATGACATCATCTGCATCCCTGATGGTCTAAATAGAACAAAAAGATGGAGGAAGGGCGATTTTTTCTCTCTAGTTCACCTGGGACGTTCATGATCTCCTGCCCTTGGGTGCAGATGCTCCTGACTCCCTAGCCTTCTGACTCAGATGGAGTTTATCTTGCCTTTTCTCAGTCTCTAGCTTGCAGATGGTAAATTATGGAAGTTCTCAGCCTCCACAACTCCGAGTCACTTTCTACAATAAATTTATCTTATTATTTACTGACCTATTGTCTATTTATCCTATTGATTATATTTTTCTGGAGAACCCTGGTTAGCACACCAGCTCTTACAATTATGGTTTTTTTGTGTGTGTGCCTTGAAACTTCTCCATTGTTAACAGGATTATTTATTGGTGTTTAGTAATGCTTCATTGGATTGTTAATCTTTTAAGAATTATATTTTGTTATTTAGCACTTTGTTTCGAATTTAAAGACAATAAAAATCTTCCAACTGAATAAAATACTTAATAGCAGTTCTTTAATAAGGAAGTCGAAAATTGTTAAACATTTTTATATCCTACTTGTAGAAACTAAAAACATCCTTCATCATAACATGTATTTTAAAAGGGCTCAAGGAAATCGATGTTCCCTTCATTTTCTTAATTATACAATGTTTTATAAATTTGAATAGTTTATAGTTAAACATTGTTGAACAAAAATGTCATAAGCAAAATGTTTTTAAATAACTTTTTAACATGTTTTAACTATTTTGTATAGTTTCCATTATTAGAATTAGTAACTTTGTTAATTAGTAAAATTTACACAGAAGTTATACTGAAATTGCTAGAAAAGTTAAAAAATGTACATTATCTTGACATATTTTGTTTGAATATTCCAAATGATACTATAAAATTTGTCTAAAATTTCTAATTAATCAGAAGTTTGATTCATTACTTTTTAAAAATTCCATCATGTACTCATTAAAATTTATTCTCAATCATATCTTCAGATCAAACATATTCCCTGAAATCTAGACAAGAAAAAGATTAACCAAGTACCAGTGAAAAGCTTAATTAGTGCATTTCACCTCATTATCAAACAGAAGTGCAGAAGTGGCCAAAACCTTTTAATGTTCAGAAGTGAGTGAGTTTGTGGGCATTATCTTTCATCAAAAATAACTCTTTTCTGTATTATTTCTGAAAGTCCCTTTTTTGGCCTTGTTTGGAAGAGGTTCAAAAATTTTAGATTTAAAAGGACATTATTAAATGATATTTAAAACCTTATTTCATGCATATATTTTCATAATTCAAAGAGCATGAAAGAACTTCAAAAGTGGGAGAAATTCCACAAACATGAAAAAGTAATAATCCAAACTTAACTGCAAAATTAATAATCATTGCTATGTTTATATACTCATTAATGATTTTTATATTAACACATTGTTTTAGTTGCTGAGAAAAGCAACTAAATACTATTGTTTATTATAAATACTAATATAGGTTTTTTTATGCACCCAGAACCTCTCTGTTCACCTGATGAACAGTAACTCAGCCCTATCAGTCAAGTACATTTATTATCAGTTTACAAGGAAATGAACAGAACCACTGCGTAACTTCCCTAAGCTCTCCTGGCTGGGAAGAGGTTGAGCCGTGATTGCCACTGCAAGCCCTTGGGCTCCAACGTGTGGACTTTTAATTACCATGCCCTGCAGTTTCTCCAGCAGGCGATGTTCGTCTCTTTTCTCAGTGAACTCATTGTTCTTTTAAAGTTTTTTGAAGCAGAATAACTTAAATTATTATTGTTTAAAAGAGAATTCAAATATTTTCTTTTATATAAATTAACTCCCATAATGATCCCAACATCCATATTTTCCACATTTATAAATGAGAAAATTGAGGGGACGCGTGGTTTTGGCGTTGCTCCCAGACGACTGTCAAAGCCAGGATTTAAACCCCTGCTGGTGTAAAACCTTCTATCACTGCATTGTGAGGTGGCTGCCTCCTGTTGAACTAGATTGCAAAAAAATAAATAAAATAAAAAGAAACACTGTGCCAGTTGTTATGAAGAGTGAATGAATTCACAGGATTTACTCACAACTTGTGACTGGTCAGACAAGTCTATTTCTTTGTAGTGAACAAGTGCATGGAACCATTACTCTTCCACTGACATGCACACCCCCCCACATGTATCTACATTTTCTCTACTTATTTGTATCAGATTTATGTTCATATGTGGGTATGTGTATGTGTGTGTTTTATGTGTATACATGTGTACATATATACATAGATACATATACACATACCACACACACATATGTTTTATACCTAGGAGTTGGTTAGGTATATTCTGCCTGAGCAAATACCTTAAAAGTATTTCCTAAAAGTATTGTATTGATTGACCCTCTCACCAACAATGCACATGGTTTCCATCTGCTTTATATGTCACCAACCCTTATGATTTTCACCTTTTTCACTATAGCTATTTTGATCCGCACAGTTGTCTCACAGGTGCTTTTCACTTGCAATTGGCCCAGAGGCCAATTTGGATGAGTAGCTTATGCTTATTGGCCATATGATGATCCTCTGTTATTAAGAGCCTTTGCTCATTTTGTCTTCTTATTTCTATTAGATCTGTTCGTTTTTCCTGAGTGTTTTCCTCCATATTCTCCATACAAGTCCTTTCATAAATATATGAAGAGCAAGTTATAAACTAATCTTTAAAATCCTCTACTGTTTGATTTGTTAGGGAAACTGCCATTGTCTAGGTAGGAGTTGCAAGTAGCTCCTTAAATGTAGTGGCACAAAACCACTACTTTATTGTGCTGATGGGGATCCTGTGGGTGAACAATCCAGGGAGAGCACAGAAGGGTAGGCAGCCTCTCTCTATCCCAATGTTTGGGGCTCCGCCTGGAAGGCTGGACCAGCTGGGGCCTGGAGCCCCAGGTTTATCTTCTTCCTGAGTGAGTCACCTTCCCCGAAAGATCTAATGACTCTAAGGTTAGGCTCAGCTTGAACAGCTGAATGGAGAAGCTGTACATGGCCTCTTCATATGGCCTGGCCTTCTCACAGCATCAGGCCAAGTTCCAAGAGGGGGATGGATTTCCAAGAGGGGACTTCCTAAAGCAAGCCTTTGAAATGAGGAGGAAGCCACATGACCTTGCCTGACCAAGCTGCAGAAGTCCAGTAGCACCTTCTCCTGCACGTTCTGTGGCTCACAAACAAGTCCCACCCAGGGCCCACGCAGATTAAAGGGGCAAGGGATCTAAGTTCTCCTTCTGATAGGACAGTGGTATCATCACACTATCAGAAACACCTGAAATATAGAAGACAATCTTTAGTAGTCCCCATTTTTTTAAATGTGTTCTTTTGGGAATGTGTTTTGAGTTGTTTCCTGAATAAGAAGATTCATGGGCTTTGGTTGGTTGGTTGCTTGTTTCTTCAATCCTGGGTCCTTCTAAGTTATATGTATATAACTTAATTATATATATATATAACTTAATTATATATATTTATATATATAAATATATATAAATTATATATATATAATTTATTTATTTTTAGAGAGAGGAGAAGGCAAGGAGAAAGAGTGGGAGAGAAACATCAATGTGAGGTTGCCTCTTATGTATCCCCTTACTGGGGACCTGGCCTGCAACCCAGGCATGTGCCCTGACTGGGAAGTGAACCGGCAGCCCTGTGCTTCACAGGCCCACACTCAGTCCACTGAGCTACATCAGCTAGGGCTCAGTTATATATGTATATTTTTTAACATAGCCTGCATCTAATTTTCTCTTTTTCCCATTTTTAAAATTTAATAAGGCACATTTAGAATCCTCTCATTTTATCATCCATTATTTTGATCACCTCTTATGTTTGCTTCTTGTAAATGTATGTTGCAAAATGAATAATTTCTTCAGCTCTACAATCAATATAATTAATTCTCTCATCATCCTTATCTACTGGACTATTTAACTTGGTCCCACATTCTTATTCCTAGTGATTACATTTTTCAAGAACAGAAAATGCATTTGATTCATTATCTAATATACTTAGATGTTTTTGATAATATCTTATTTCTAATCATGGGTGTGACCCTACCTTTTATTTCTGTTAAATGTTTATGTATACTTATTTGTATTTTTATATCTGATTACTAATACCTTAACTCTTTGAGCAGAATCACTGAGCCGTGATTGTTTCTACTGATTCTCATTCACAGCAGCTCCCTTGTGGGTTTGATGATTCAGCATTAGGAGTCTGACTGACAACATGCTATCTGTACAAGTCCTGTGAAGTCTTCAATGTTTTAATCTGTGTCTCTTCAGAGGAAGGTTGTATTTAGGGAAACTAAGATGCTACTATTTTAATTCCATTTTAGGTTAAATTCTTAACTTGGGATTTCCTGTAATTTACCCACATTTTAAACTCAAGCCCCAAAGCCACATAAAGTTAGGGTAGAGTTTTCAGGTTTCACAGGTGTATTTTTCCCATCCCATGCCAGAACAAACAGAACATTTCTAGTCATACCCTCTAGGTGGGCATATTTTTTCTATAGCCCTGTGGCTAACATCTTTGCTGTGTGTGGGTTTCAGTTTTAACCTCATAATTTTTGTAGAACCAAGCCATTGTTTCCAGTCATTGGAAAAGTAGTTACACTACTTTTTAAAACAAGCCCCTTGGTTCTGATATCAGAAATACGCCCAAGACGGCTGTGGTTCAGTAGAAAACACTTTACTACTGTGTTTTTTACTTGTCTTTCCATTTGAAGGCCCAAACGAGTTTTTCATTTTGTTTCGTTGTTTGTATTTAGAGTAAGGATAATTTTCAAGTTCTCCAATCTGTCCTACATAAGAAACAGGAAGTCATAGGAGGCATGTTTTTCGAAACATTTTATAACCATACGATTTATCTGCGTTATCTATGTGGGGTCAAGGCTGTGTGACTTTATAAATTCTATTTAGACCTCAGTACGCCAAGATTTTTTTAAAATTTAATTTTGTATGTAAACTCTAATGATTAATGCAAGCATTTGAGATTTTAAAAAGTCTTTAAAAATATAAGCACTTTTGGATTTGTCTGAGGAATGTTAAATATACTCCAACATAAGCCGTTATGTAGATAATTATAGGTTACTTATTAAGAAAGATGGAATTCCACTTTAGCAATCCTCATGGTTTCTATGTACCCAGGTAACCTTCAGCAGGAGCTTTCCAATGATGACAGCTTGTGTGGCCATACCCCAGCCTTGAGCCTTCCTTACATGATTTATAAATATTGCCTTGTGAGCAGCCCGAAGATTTGGGGTGCTGAGAGCCAGGAAGGGCATTTCGGATGGTGGAGACTAGCTTCAGGAAATCATTCACTCTCCTTCCGTAATAAACCCATTGACCTTTAGACCAGGGGTGGTATTAATCCTTTCTGTCTGATATTTCTTAGCAAGAGTTCACTAGAACTTTTTCTTTCTGTAAAATTTTAGTAGATAGAATTAACAGAAATGCTGAACTTGGATTTTGTATGTGTAAGCAGAAGCCACAGAAGTATGAATACCTAAAAAAAATTCTAAGTTTACTTCTCATATATGTGAGGAGATGTCCTGTTAGGAGAGAATTCTTTTTTCTGAAGTAAATAATTATGAAAAATAAGTGAAGATTATGGTCTCTATTGTTCGACAGAAGGATACTAATTTTAATAGCTAAGACTGTTAAAAATAGAGTAATAAGTGAGAGAATAAGATCACTGGCATTTATCGTTTAAATATATTTAATAATGATTGGTTCTTGTAAACAAGCTTTTTGCATTTAACCAGAGATAGACCTAAAAATAGTTCCCGTCTGCATCAGGGCCTAACCTCATAGTATGTGGTGAGTCAGCTATCTGTGATGGTATAACCAAGTACCGCAATCTTTAGCAACTTAAACCAAAAAAGCATGCATTATCTCACACAGAAATGTCTTGGCCTCTCCCAATACTCCTGCAATTAGAAAAGTAAACATTCTCTGACTTTTAAGTTATTGTATTGTTTTATACTGCTGAAATAGCATCATATAGGATATACTTTTTATGTGTGTCTCTAACCACTTATTTCTTCTCAGACTTTCCCCTGTTTTATATATAACACTAGTCCATTCATTTTAATTCTAAGTACAAATGAGTGTGAGAATATAGTGCAGTTTATATATAAATTCTGGTGCTGATGGACATTTGGGATATTTTCTATTTTACACTATTAGAGTTGTACTGCTTCCAATATGATCGGATGTCTGTTGCGACATATATGTGGTCTGTCCAGAAAAAAATTCAACCAACCATTGTTAATATAACAAGAATGGTACCTCAGACATAGATGTAACCTGGCAGCCAAGGAGAGTGGACTGGAATGTGCATGTGTGAACAATGACGACTTCACTGTACTAGTCAGTAGGGGCAGTAGACATCATTGAGTGAGCATGTGTACTGTGTGGCTGTCACATTCAAAATGACTGAGCGAGTAGAGCAATTAATCTGCAGCAAATTGTGCATTGAACTTAAACATTAATCTGCAGAATGTATTCAGATGATTCAGAAGGCCACAGCTATGGGCAAGTAGTGACTGGGCAAGTAGCTTCATCAAGACAACGCACCCTCTCATGCATCATGTCTTGTGTAGATTTTTCTGAAAAACATTGAATCACCCAGGTGACTTGGAGGCTCCAAGATTTGGCACCCTGAAATTTCTGTTTTTCCCCAAAACTAAAGTCACTTTTGAATGGGAAGAGATTACAGACCATCAATGAGATTCAGAAAAATATGACAGGGCAGCTGATAGTGATTCCAACAAAGGCTTTTGCAGAGTGTTTTGAATAGTGAAAGAGACCCTGAGAGAACAGTGTGAGGTCCCAAGGTGCCTACTTTGAACGGGACTGAGGCACCACTGCCCTGTGTACAATATTTCCTGTGTTTTATATCTTCTTTAATAAATGTCTCTTGCTTTTGTATTATATATATGTGTGTGTGTTTCTAGTGTGCTCAGCTATAGTATACATATTAAATGAAGCTCATTTTAACTAATAATTTTCTGTTTGTAAACTGTATTCTGTCTGATATTAGTATAATGTACTGACTTTTTTACTTTGCTTGATTAATGTTGGCACAATATATATTTTAAACTTATTTTGAAGTTTTTGCGTATTCATATATAAAATTTGATATATTCTAAGTACAGTTATTATCCCTTGGCATTCTTGAGGGATTGGTATCAGGACCCCTAATATACCAAAATCCATCAAAATGCATAGATGCTTGTTTCTTATACACAATAGCATAGCACTTGCATATAATGTATGCACATAATTCCATACAATGTAAATAACCTGTAGATAACATAATATTTAATACAAATCATTTAAAATTTAATTAAATTTATTAAACAAGCTAATATAGATGTGCATTAATTTTAAATTAAGGGCTTTTGAGCAGATCTGGCTTTCTTTAAAACTCTTCATTTTCCAGATAAAGGAAGTTTTCCAAATGAGACATATTAAATAGCTCATATGGTATAGTAATTATTATGGTTACAGATAGTGCTAGATTTCAGCTCATTTTTATATAGATGGTTAATTACTTATAGTATAAAAGTGAAAATACACCCTAAGTTGTTTATTTGTCTCAATTTGATCCTAAGTTTTTCTATATTGAAATGGGAGATATTGTTACTTATCTCATTGTTTTGTTGTAACTCAATGTAGAAAAGTCCCTAGTGAGTACTGAAAATGTCTAATTAGCAATACTATTATAAATATTATCATCAAAGTGTATATAGTTAAATTACAAAAATAGAAATAAAACTGTAACTTTATAGAAATATAATTGTATATAACTATAAGTATAGAAATACAACAAGACCTTTAGTTAATAATTTTTTTAATATTAATTACTCAGAAGTCACACAGAAACTTCTGAAGACTCTTTTTCAATATTTTTTTAGGAGGGTACCTAAAGGAAGCACTCATATATCTTAATATCCTGCTTTCTAATCGCCAGTCTAATACTCGCCTTAGGAAGGCATGGCCATAAATTTCTTCTGGAAATACAAAGAGATGTGCTACAACAACAACAAAAAATATCTAGTTGAAACCCCAAATTATATTTGGCAGATACCACAGCCAAATTCAAAAATAGAGCTCTCGGGAAGATCAAAGGTAACAATTAATGTATATGCTAGCGCCTGGGTCATATACAGAGATTTTGCAGTTAATTTGAGGTTGTGCGCACTGATTTCAAAAGGGGAGAATTAGAGCTGAGTTATTTTCTTTGTGAGAGTTTGGCTTTCTCATGTGTTCTATTGCATGGGAGGGGGAATCTCTCTTCTCAAAGATGTTATAATTTATGTTCATTTCCATTGCAGATTCCAAAGTAATATTTTTCATGACTAAGGTCAAGAAAAAAATCTAAGCTCTGTGATATATTTTAGTATAATAGTTTATCTGGTGAGTATTCTTAATGCTTATAAGGGGTAATTTACCTGTCAATGCAGTACTTCATTGGCATTCAAATTACTGCCTGTAGAGGAAATATTTAAGTGTAGAAACGGCAGAACTGAAGAAAGTAGGCAGCTTCCAGAAGTGGAGCCACTGCATTTTCTTATTAAATGGATACATTTTTTTCAGCGTCAGAGGGTGCCAGCTACATAATATTCTTGTTTCTTGAAATATTTACTAAAATAGTTGCGGCCCACAGAGTTTGGTTTCAGTGATAATATACAGAATGGCATCCAAATGATTAAATTTAAAACAGTATTTTTTTTATTTCATGAACATAACGGAATTGTTTAAATGTTGATGGCTCATCTTCCCTTCAATTTGGCCAAGTTACTACCTTTAAAATATAAACATCAGTATAATTATACCTATTCAGTTCTTTCCCGGCTCCTGATTCTTAAATAAGGCGCACTTGTTTTTATACTGATATTATAAACGTACCCAACCTTACTCTGAAATCAGTCTAAGTCTGTTCTACTTGTCACACAAGTAGAGAGTCAGGATGAGTAGAAGATCATCACTTTCAGGCACAATCTAATAACCAAAGTGTTTTCACTCTGTCATAATTACATATAGCTCTAAAATACCGCTGGTAAAGTTTAAGTGACATCTGATTAAAAGGAAAATTCTAATATGAATGAGCTTGCTCATTTCCTTCCCTTGTTGAAAATTCAAATAAAGTAATAATATGTCCAATAAAAATAGACATATATATATATTTAGGAAGAATTTATTTGCAATGTATTATGTCATTGGAAGCTAATGGTGGACATATCTATGCATATTGTCAAAATGAAATCATGAAAGCAAAACACTAACATCTAAACATCCAACAACCACAATATTGGGTCGTGTTTATTTTTACCTATTCAGACCATATGTGTTCATGGCATTTGTAATCAATCATTTCTTTGCAATGTATGGTCTATTTCACTGAAGACAAAGTTTCTTTACTATGTTGTCTGAATTCTATAGTAGCTGCCATTTGACTGGTTAGTTTTGTCAGCAACATCTGCATTTTCACAGGTCAGCACATAAAGAACACATGGTAAGCTTAATGCCTCCAAAAGGGCCTCCTCCTTTGCCCACGGTATAATCCACTGGCATTTTGGAAGGTTGGGCAGACGTTCATCCAATGTGCAATACTAAGCATTTCAGGAATTACTTGCAGCTGAAACAATTATACAGTACCACAGGGAGACATGACAATAGAAATAATCAGTCTCTCAGGGTTATAAGGCATTCTTTGTATGCATGGTCACAAATCAGGGTGCCAGAGAACACTGGGGCTAACACACAGGGCACCTGCCATTGCTAGCACTTAATGCAGAAATGTTTCAACGTGTTCCAGCAAATGAGTGGTACAGCTATTTCATCCCGTTTCAAACTCATTGCTTTAGCCCTTGCTGCACTAATAGGAACACTGTTTCTGTTGCTGCTGCTTCAGAAACAATGCTGTCCCTCAATCTGAAACGAAACACTATGCTTTTGTAAAACAAGTATGCAAAATGCAGCCTGTTAGGACACACGTGGGAATCTCTCCATTTCCAAGCATATTCAGAACATTAAAACGCCTTGAAACTCAATGAAACACACATCACACATATTGAAGCAGGAAGGTAGCAAACGTGTCAAAGGAAATGCCACTCAGGGTGTCACGTGATTTTGGGAAATGTTTGACTTTAATTTTTGTTTGTTAATGGATGCAACATTCTATGTCCATTTTATACATGAAACAAAAATAAAAGGCTCTTGGCAAATGTGTTGACTTAAGGAAACTAGTAAATAAGTTTCTGATTTCATGATAGCAACTATCTATCAAAAGGCACATAGGATTGCAGTTCATCTTCTACTCTTTTTAATTACTTAATTGAACTAAGTGTGTATGCACCTAACACATACCTCCTGAGTACCGATTCTGGGCCAAGCAATATGATATGTGCTGTGTTTGCAGTCAGGGGTCATACATACTACCACAATCATTCCCACCTTCATATGAGTTGTAATTAATTGAAAATTATTGTCAACTCATTTTTGCAAAGCATGGAGCAATGAGTGCCATAAATACACCCTTTCTTTTGCAGGTGTGTTTAGAAAATACCAGGAACCACTTTTGTTGTAAATACATAAGTTAATAAGTTACCGCAGACTAGAATTACTCAACTCAGAAGATGAACCTCTGTCTATTGTTGTTGCTGGGAGAACTGCCACTTGGGATGAAAAAGCTGTGGGGAGATATATTCCTAACATTTACATGGGACCACCGAATCCCCCTCCCATGCCATGCCCATGGAGAGAATTTATGTTTGTTAAGGTATGATTGAATTTATCCTCTTAGTAATTAACGGGCATTAATAGGGTTTTGTGACTTGGTACCAGTATACAGTCATTTCTGCAATTTTAAGCTTCCTTGGATCCAAATAATTAATCCTTATATGATTTTTTTTCTGTAAGTTGCCTATTATCTGATTTATTACTGATGGTGAAGACGTTATCTTAAAAATCATGAAATTATATGGGAGGGAATTCAACTCTTCTACAGAAAGATTATTGTCACCCTATGCCATATCTTATGAGTGATGCCTTTTTTTAAAAAAATATTTTATTTACCTTTAGAGGGGAAGGGAAGGAGAGAGGGAGAGAAATATTAATGTATAGTTGCCTCTCGTGCATCCCCTGCTGGGAACTAGCCTGCAATCCAGGCATGTGCCCTGACTGGGAATCGAACCATGGTTGCTTGGTTCCCAGGCCCGCACTCAATCCACTGAGCTACACCAGCCAGGGCATGAGTGATGTCTTATTAATAAGAAGCAGATAATAAGTTTTATTAAAAGCTAACAACACACCCATAAAGAACCATATTATTATGTATTAACTGAAACTTAATGCAAGCACTCTGAAATAGAGATACAACATATATTTACATACAAATATTTTAAATGTATTTAAGTCATAAATATTATATTTTCTATAATAAAATATTTTTGTTACATTTAAATTCTGAATAAGTCATTGTAAGGAATAGTGTTTGAATCTTCTCTTTGTTTCATTAACTGTGACTTGGTTTCAGTACAACTGAGAATATTTTGAAAAGTTTTATTTTATAAAACATTGTTTTTTGATAATTTAAATATATATTGAATCCCTCATTCATGAAATGTGAAACATTAAGAACAAAGTATAAAGGGGGTTCAGTCAGAAAGAAATAAAAATTTTAAATGATTTACAATGCAGTAGCTGGAGAAAAGACAAAAAGTGCTAAGTATTTACCTCTCACAAAATTCTAGGTATCAAATTGTTTTGTCATCCAAAGTTTCTGAGTTTTCTATCATTAGCCATTTAATCTAGCTTTGAAGTATTCTCATTAGCAACAATTATTTAGAAAAGAATGAGTAATGTCTTATTTCTCAAGAGTATGAAATGTTATACAAATCAATAGTCAAAAAGGTATCATTTTGATTAACTTGTCCTAGCTTATTCATCTGGCTTATGGAAATCCTGTTCCAAGGGCCCACCTAGTGATAATAGCTTGTCTCTCTCCACCATCCAATGCAACTGAGTTAAGTTTATTTTAACACTATGGTAGTTCTAGCCTACCTTTTCCCAGACCGGGGCAGAATTGGGATGTACTCTGGCTGTACACCATCTTCTCAAATTTGTCTCATCTACGTGCTTGATTCTGGAACCGAATACCTTTTGCTCAGATAATTGTGTCTGCTGAGTCTTTGGTTATTTCATCCATATTTGATTGATATGATCTGTCAACAATGACCTGAAGAAGAGTTTCATTTTTGTCTAAAACTTCTAACTTACTTACATTGCTTATTTTCAGTTGGATATTTCTGGATTCCAGAATGTGCTGTGACTGATAAATTCTGATTACAGGCCATGAAACTAAACAAAAGGTCTAGATGAGACAATATTGAAGTTCAGATGAAAAAGAGCTCCCTTCCACTTGACATTTCATGGAGGAGTTGACCCTGGGTTCCACCTTGACAGATAGCTAGGGTTTGAATCTGTATAATTGGAGAATATTTCTTTCTACATAAAAGTAAATATTAGATACATGTAGATATACCTTACTGCAAACAAAATCAAATACTGCTTTAAATGGCAGCTCGGTAGAGCAGTGGAGAAGATATTCTCAATGATAGACATGAACCCCACATATTTGCTCCACACACTTGAGCATATAAATAGAGCATCAGCTTTTATTTTTCAAGCAACAGATGAGTCTCTGCCCATTAGTCTCACTGGCAGAAAATACAGTATGCTTCCTCCTGAGGCTCTTTTCTTCCTATTTGCCCAAATCCTTCTACCTCAGGTAAGAGAGGTCAGGAAAACCTAACCCAGTGGGTCTCAAGGCATAATATCCATAGTTTTGTGTAGAATTTTTATTCAAAATTCTCAGACCCTTCCCCCAGAATTCTGATGCAACTGTCGATTCTGAGGTGGATGGTTCCTGGATCACACATGCCTGAACACACTGACCTCTTTAGCTTCCTGTGGTTGCGGCCGAAGCCCAGTTCTGCACTATCCTGAAGAATTTTCCACCCTGCATCGATGTATTTTCTGTCTTGGGCCCAGGATTGTCACTGAGAAGTGGCAGGTATTTTTTCCTTGGTGTCTAACTCATTGTCAGCATGCATGTATGTATATATACATTCAACGCATTTACAGCTATTCCCCAAAGCACTGCTCAGCGGGGCCATGAGGGGCACTGACCATGTCCTTACCCAGAATCAGACCCCGCCGTGTACTCTGAGAATTTTTCTGAGCTGCTGCTCCCTCAAATTTAAAAACGTTTCTCTCTTGGTGAATGCTTTTTTTCAGGGAACTGTCCTAAATTTTTTCTCCTTCTACCCAGTGACCTCTTTTGTATCTGAGGATACAGAAGTAGTGAGGAGGGTTTGGGTAAATCACGGAGAACAGCAATTACATACTAAAACTACTTTTGACGCCCATGCCCACAAGCACGATGTTCTTACAACCTTCCTTCAGGACAACAGACATTTCCTGCCCTATGTGAACCTCACAAGTAAGGCCATTCAAGTGGCTGCAAGACCAAGAACAGCAGCTTGAGCCCTTTCACAAACATGTACCACATACTGTGCATGTGTGTTTGTGTGAATACCTACTAGTAATTCTTTTCTCATTAGGCTCCTTTTATTCTGGAAAGAAAATAGTAGTAGAAAAATAATAGACACACTTCTCCCTTCTTCCTCATCTCAATATTGGTGTTTCTCTGATAGCATTTTGTGATGGGTAGGTATGATGATTTCGGTACACTATAATCTTGGCATATAATTTCTAGAGATACAGTTTTATTTTCTGTCAGATCACTGTCAGATTCTTTATAATTAGACATTATGATAGAGCAAGAAGGGTGGAACCGGGCCTTCCAATCCTTAGAGCATTCATCAGGACAAAGCCTGGAGCCATGTGGCACAGAAGAAGATTTTCCTAAACTACTGTGTGGAGCCACGCTCTGAAATAAAGTGGAAGTTACATGAAATGCAACTCTATAATCATAGTGCTTATCTCATTCTGAGGGAGAAAAAGTAACTGATTTTATTCCTGAAATACCGTGATGGCTATACAGTAGTTTAACTTTATAGTGTGTAGTGCAACTGAAAATTTTTGATATGACATTTTCAAAATGTTTTGGAAGTGTTGCAGTCCTTAAGGGAAAAGTTAGAAGATTATGGATACTTTTTTTGGGGGGGTATTCGTGATTCAGTTCTCAAGTACGGTTCTTTATATCACTTGTTCTTTAGAAAGTAAACAAGGGACTACATTTCCAAAAAAGCTTTTAAGGCAACTTCATGACAGTTTCGTGATTTTCAATAAATAAAACACCAGGTCTGGCTTTTACATGCTATAAGTGTTGTGTTCGTTTGTGAATATAGCCCGTGGCTCCCCTGTACTGAAAGGTAAGTTATTTAAGGATTCAGGGCTACGTTCTCAGGAAAAGACATTCTCAAGCTCTAGTGTATTGTTTCTTTGAAAGAAAACACTTTTATTTGTGTCTAAAATAGCATCTTAGGATTTATATAGAACTTATAAAAATATAAGCCTTCAAACACCAGTTGTATCAGACCCCTTCCTTTTGTCCTTGAGGAGTTTTTCTACCTTAACATAGTAAAAGTTGTGATCATAAAAAAATGTGGTAAAAATAGAGCCCTTTTCTTACTTCAAGTCATATATTTCATTATTTCAACCAAATATTCCTAGACATAAGACTTGTTCATTTTCCTGAGGAATTACTACAACTCAAAAGGAAGCAAAAATATCTACATTTCAAAACACATATTTTGGAAGATTACAAAATGAAAAAGCAAACAAATCTTAAAATACAAATCTTTCCATTTTCCTAGGAAATAGTCAAAGGTTAAACCAAGTAAATGATTTTCATGAAACAGCTTTATCACTTTTACTCTTGATTGGCATGACTAAATAACTTATTTCAAGGTAGGTAACATCACCCACATTGCCAGAAATATTATGTATTCAAAAATAAAATCATTATTGAGAAAAAATTGCATGAGTTCATTACCTGATCCAGTAGCCAGAGAACTCTGAAGTATTTATGACAGATAAACCAGGGTGTGTGAGGATACCCAGAAGAGTTCATTCAGGTTCTCACTGAAGTACCTGTGAATAAAAACAAACAAAAAATATAATCCTGCAAGGAGGAGGCTAGTTTCAAGGGTAGGAGGCAGGGATGGGGGGAGGAGGTGCATGGAGGGGTGCACATAGAGACAAACGCACTTAAACAACAATAAGATGTAATAATTAAAAAATAAAATTCAACCATTCTAACCCCCCTGCCAAAACTAATGATAGACTTGTTGCTAAAATAAGCATGTGATGCAAAACTTAACGGCGTTGCAGGGAGAATTTTGTTTCATGGTTTAGGCTAACTGAGCTATAGGACACAGAACAAAACCCTGCCAGCCTTGGGAATGGTGGAAGAGTGTTGTAACATTGCTCACTGCCTAGAGATCAGAGAGTCTGCCGATCCACATGCCTAGCTATTACTCCTTTACAACAAAGATATTGCCTTTTGAAGTACATAGAAAAATCCTGCACCATATGAAGAAAGCCTCATTAAAATGGAGTGAAAAAAACAGTTGGTAAGGTCTTCATCCTTCAAGTTTTGATGGTGGAGAAAAAAAATCATTCGGTGAATGGCACATTAGATAGAGTAACTTTTAGTTTATCCCCTTTTAATAATGAAAATAAATAGTGAGGAGTAGGAACAAGTCCTATGCCATTCAAAATAGGAGAGATTTCTCTAAGAACATGGGCACGAGAAATGGATTAGAAAGTGTAAGTCAGTCAGGACAAGGGGAATAAATGGCCATGGGAAGAGGTTTGACTTGTGGGGGAACACACAATACAATATACAGATGATACAGAACTGTACACCTGAAACCTGTAAAATTTTATTAACCTATGTCATCCCAGTAAATTCAGTACAAAGTCAAATAAATAAATAATCAATACATAAAAACAACTCGGCACCACCACCAGAAATTTTGATTTGGTATGTATGGAAAATGGGGCTCAAGAAACCTTTTGACAAGTTTCCAGTTGTGGCTAATAACAGGGCTTGTCCAGGGAGCTACACTTTTTGATAACAAAAGATCTACAGCTCATTGAGCCTCCCACAAGTAAAAGAAAGGAAGGAAGGAAAAGAAAGAGGGAGAGAGAGAAAGGAAGGGGATAAGAAAGGAAGGAAGGAAGGAAGGAAGGAAGGAAGGAAGGAAGGAAGGGAGGGAGGGAGGGAGGAATAGAAAGACAGAGAGAAAGAAAAAGTCAACCGATCCTTTAGAGCTAAGCATGAGAAAAGCCATTTTCTTTGGTTTATTTTGTTTGGTTTATTTTGTATCATTATTTTCTCAGAACTTTCACAGCCATGAGAGAGCTCAAGAAAAAAATCTATGCCGATTTCTGTTAGCAATCATGGGGTCAGAACATTTTTCTCCTGGTCAAAAAAAGCCAATCGTCATGGGGATGAAATGTTTTCTTTCCACATCATCAGGGAAGGTAAAGCAATATGAAGTAATTGGAAAAACAAACACAAGAAAAGAAGCTGAAAATACACAGAAACCAAACACACAAACAACACACTGAGATGAAGAGTGAACCATGGGGGGAACAAAGTAGAACGGCACTGCCATGAAAAATTGATATCCGCGACAGAGTTAGAGAAAACTACAAATAATGGGGAAAATTACATTAGTCATGAGGTGGGGACAAATAAAATTTTTCAAGAATGCAGGCAACAAAACAAAACTGGGGGCATGAGAACAGTGGACCCTGCCTGTTGAGGGAGGGACAAGTCAAATCTAAGGAAAGCAGAAGAGTTGAAAGAAGCCCATGTCAAATAGGTGGCCCTGTTTTAATACCTTTCCTCAAAGTAACTAAGTTCTCACAGAGCTCTGTGAGGTACTTACTGATGTCATGACACTTACTTTATAAATCAAGGTATGAAAGGAATCCAAAGAGGTTAGGTAACGCAGAACTAATTAGCAGAGTCAGGATTTTACCCGAAGCACCACCCTCCTTTAAGGACATTCTGCTGGTAAAGATGTATTTAAAGATCTTGTAGATGAACAGATATTAAAATCATCATAGTAGAGACCTGAAGAGTGTCCAGCAAAATCACTGCATTGTGGGAAATATTAAAATTCTCTCTTTTAAGTTTTCTGAAGTTTTTCATTTTCCGTGTATTATTTCTTAGCCTTGTGCACATACGTTTGTGGGCATGCATTTGGATACACATGTGTATGTGAGTTAATATGTGTGCAAAGGTGGATCCAAAAAACTGGCACTATCTTCTGGATGGTGGGCTTCTTGTAGCACAGGCTTGCCCACTAGGTGAGTGTTCTAGGAACACACTTGTATCAGTGGACCAACTAGCATTGTTTGCGAGAGGCTGTGTCGGTTTCAGTGAAATTTTTTTGAAGACTCTTTCAATATGTTTGTCCATTTCATGATGGATGATTTACCAGTGCACCTGCCCACACTGCTGAGTGGTCAGCAGGTTCTGACCAAAAATGGCATGACACTTGTGCCCCACCCTCCCTATTCATGCCATCTCACTCTGAGAGACTTTTTCTTTGGTTTTCCATGAGGAGAAAGATCCTCAAAGAGAAATGTTTTGCTGTTATGGAAGAGGTGAAATCAGAAATGGCAGAAGCACCTAAAGACCACCAAAATCTATGAGTTCAAAATTGTTTTGAACAGTGGACAGAAGTCTTGATAGGTATATTGCATCAAATGAAGAGTACTTTCAAGGTGGCTGAAGTATAAACATATAAGAATAAATACACAAATCTTAACAAATTCTGGTTTTGGGTTCCCCCCAGTGTAATGTGTGTGTACACATGTACTCCATCCTATATACACATAATACATATAAATTATTAACTGAGCAGATTGCTCCAACTTTGAACTACATTCCTGATTTGTTGAGGTTCAGTGCAGGGATGTTTTTTAAATTCACACTAGTGTATTTTTATCTATTTAACATATAATAGTATTTTTTAGCTTTACTTATGGGATTCATGTATTATTATTTAGCTACTTAGATTTTTTTGAGACTGAGCACATTTGACATACATTCTCATTTATCTTCAGCCTGATAAAAATAAAGCAGGGTCAGTGACCCCTCCAGTTGAACATAAACACATTAATTATAAAATTGTAGGGTCACATTTTAAATCACTAATAAGTGCATGTTATACTTTATTCTTTCCTATACTTGTCTCAAATATTGCAAGCACTTTTGCTAAATTTTATATCAAAATGGAATAATTCATTGGGCCAATTAATATCCTTATTTTTAACATGATTTGAAAATAAATTGGATTTGTTTTTATGTGTTAGTTTCTAATTATGAACTTGGTGGGAATAGGACCCTCACAGACTTTTTAAGTGTTTTGTATATCAACTTTATTAAGATTTAGTTCATATCTTATACATTTCACCCATTTAAAGTATACAAAGTGATGGTTTTCAGTATATTCACAGAGTTTTGCAGCCATCACCACAATAAAACTTTGGCATATTTTTATTACCTCAAAAAAATACTCCTGTTCCCATTAGCAGTCACTGCCCATTCAGCGCTGCTCTCCCCAGCCTTAGGCAACCACTGATTTCCTTGCTGTCTCTACCGATTGCCTTTTTTAGCCATTTTACAAAAATGGAATCACATAACATCCATGACGTATGGTCTTTTTGACTGACTCTTTTCATTTAGCATGATATTTTTAAGGTTCATCCATGACGTAGCATGGAAAAGACATGGATCCGATATCATATAAAGGGTGAATCTGGGTCAATTTCCAAACCCTTGTAACTTCACTTCCTCCTCTGTAAAAAAAAAAAAAAAAAAGGAGATCATGTTTACTATGGATTGCACACAGGACTTCTGTTTGCAGATAAATGAAATAATTTATATGTTATGTACATGTAAGGAATTATAGTTGTTATTACTGGAAAACCAAGGACTGAAAGATGAGGTATTTGTTCTCAATAAAATATACAAATGCATTTGCCCTTTTGTAGGTGGTAAGAAAATTTCATCCATTTCAAATTTCAAAGCATTTCATCCTTTCTCTTCTTTCATTTTGTACTTCCTTTAGAAATAAATTTTTATATACAGAGCAATGTTAAAGTCACTGTGATGTCTGTGTAGAAGAAAATAAGATACAGAAGTAAAATGCAATTAAGTTCTAAGGGGAAAAAAGAAACACGTTAACCATGGTTTTCAAGTCTTCTATCTCCTATGTTAACAGCATACTATTTAATGTCAAATATGGTACTGTGAAGAAGTAGAACAGATACACCAGTGCTAATCAATAAAGATTTGAGGGCAGAAAAAGTCAATACAGTCTAACAGAGCAATTATATAGTAAAATAAACCAACATGTGGACACTTTCCTGAGTAAAGTGTGTCCCAGAGATACACTATTGGTAAAAGAGTATAAATAACACCTCGAAAGCAAGAGGGTGGCTAACTATTGCTCTGTAGCTAAATCATAAAGTGATCATGTAGGGGTATGGTCATGAAGCAATTTATTATTGTAACTCTAACAGGTATTTCAAGTTTTTAAATTCTCCATTTTACAAATTCTTTTTGAGTGAAACCTCAGTCAATTACATATTTTATTCATTTTAATTAAATTTGTGGAGGTGACGTTTGCAAGATTAAATAGGTTTCAAGTGTCCGTTTCTACGATAAATGGTGTGTATATTGCATTGTGTGCCCACCACCCAAAGTCAAATCATCTTTCATTACCACGTATTTGATCCCCTTTTACCCTTTACTCTTGTCTGTGTCTATGAGTTTTTGTTTGCAAACTCTTGATATTTATACAAATAAGGAAACAAAACCAAAAATATCCACATTTCTTAATTTCGGGAGGGGAAAGTGAGCAGATTGGAATTTCCCTGACGTACTGAAAGTCACCAGGGCTGTGAGGATGTGCAGGTAACAATGTGCATCAGGCTTACGAGACCAGGTCGTGTTGTCTCGGTCTGAAGGGAAAGTGAGCAGAATGCCTGACTCAGTCATACTGCTCTTCAGAGGGGGCTCTCTTGCTCAGGCATCTCACATGATGGGTAAAGCATCCAGCCTGAAGTCCAAAGGGATTTCAGTTCTACAGGTACACACTTGGTGATACCAGCCACCAGTTCTTGTGTTTTTACTCTACCGTACCTAAGACGGTCGCAGGTGCATTTACTAAATATTGTGTTATGTCAAATGTTTGGCATGACACCAGCATATATAGAATTTTCAATAAAGAGCATGTTACTTCCACTACTGGTTTTATTTACGTTTTTCAACATTTCACTAAGGAACATTTCTTTTAAACTTACATGATTCACGTATTTTTTAATAGGTACTTAAAAATATTTGTTGAATGAATGAATGGATGGGTAGATAGAAGTGACTTTAAAACATATTGCAAGTAGAAAAGATGTGTAATATGATATATGTAAATTTGAAGTTCCTGGGTTTTTTTAGAAGTTTTATATTTGGTTTAGAATTCCAGAAATATGCCATTTTGCTCAGATCTCTGTATGCTACATGGAACTCTAAATAGTTCAGGAATCAGAATGTTTGAAATTTCCCAGATAAAGGGATACCATGCATGGGATGAGATTGACTCAATATTCAGTTCTTTATATATACATGTTATTGAATCTATATTGCTTTTTAAATTCAGATTTCTATTATTTTAAACATGTCATTGTTTGCATAATCTGCAGAATTTCCTCCAAGCACTAAAAATGATTTATTTTGTGTTACATGAACAGCATATTTGGAAGAAGAGATATCAACACATGTAAGTTCATTAAATCCATATGTTCCTCCTTCCAAAGTGGTTGCTAAATGGAAGAAATTATTAAGGTAAAGGTGAAATAATATGTAATATTCACGTATAAATGATTTTCAGCAGTGAAATATGACACAGTGCACCAACCTCCACATGGTTTTTTCCTTTTGTATCTTATCAGCTAGACTGATGTTCATTGGGGTAAATTCAGAAAGCTAATGCCCCATTTTATGCAAGAGAGGTGTATGGTTAAATAAAATAGAAACCTTACTAATTATCACTTCTCTCAACTAACATCTGATATTCCTTATGATAAGTTTTTAGCAAATATTAAAAAGAAGTCATATATCAAGGATTCTTTTTATACTGTCATAATTAAGCAAAGATTTGAAAATACATATGTGCACATAAAATTTTAGTAAATGTTAAATATAAATATTATACCATATTACTAATTAAATATAATGTCAAGAAACCAATTGCTAGAAGACATTTTATATGATCTCATTCAAGCCTTCTTCCCCCTCTCTGTCACACACACACTTGCTGGTTTATTCCCTAAGTTTCTGCCGGGTTTTCTGTGTGATGTCTCCTAGGAAAAATACCCACTGTGACGTCCCAGAAACCTGGCAGGAGGATCGCTTCAAAGCAGTTCTGCCTTCAGTTTCATCTTTGCAAACAAAGTGCTCAAAAATCACAGTGGAGTAATAGGCATTCATCTGACAGTGGAAAAGGCACACGGATTTTACCAGCACAAGATCTACTTTGTTTTCTGTTACAAGCCGTTTTGTTTGTTCCATTTGCCAGGAAAAAGAACTCCATGCTTTTTTTGCAGTATCTGTTTTGTATTTTGAAGTAAAGCATACACAGAGAAAAGTGCTTAAAACATAAATTACATCTCAGTGAGTTATTACAAAATGAACAGAGAGGCGAGGTCAGGCTCATGAGTATTGCTGCAATGCCCTTAGAAGGGTCCTCTCCTTAATTTAATGTTATACCGTCACTCTTAAGATTTATAAAACCTTCTGCATCACCTTTTCGTTTTGCACCGGGCCCCACAAATTATGCAGCCGGTCTCATACACGTGCAGAGAAGGAACCACTTACCACTCGCAAGCCTCCTGTGTGTCCCCCTCACAGTTGAGGTCATGTTGTCACTTGCCATTGTCCTATCTTTTGGAACGACTGCTACTTTAGAGGTTTATGTTCAAATATGTGAATATTTCTAATTGTATTTTATTGTTTTCCTATTAAGTGTACAAATGCATAATTTTAATCATTTATATATTCATTGAGCCTTCCTTTTACCTAGGTGTATAGTCAACTCTAGTAATCTCTCAGAGCATGCCTATAAAAACATATAACTTACAGTTGTTAGGTGTCATTTTCTTCATGCAGTACTGTTGTCAAACTCACTACACATGACTTCAGAGTTTGATATGCTTTCTTATTTCACCTTCAATCAGTTCCTGAGATAGTTGTCTGAAAATCTGCCATGGTGGTTGTCTTTTTCTGATTTTCATTTTTCTTTTGGACAATATTTATTTATATTTGGGATCATATTATTAGGTGCAGATGTACAGTCATGATATCTTCCAAAAGAGTTCAACTTTTTGAATTATACTTTATAACTCTTTAGAAATATTTGTTTTAAAACCCACACTATTCCAGTTTTTGGTTTTGTTTTTGTTTTTACTTTTTTCTTGTTTGTTCTTTTGCTGCTTTCAGTTTTTTGCCCACAGACACAGACAACAGGATGGCGGTTACCAGAGGGAAAGAGGGTTGATGGGTGGTACAGGGGAAAGGGGAACAAAGATCTGGTGACAAAACATTTGACTTTGGGTGGAAGGCACACAATATGCAGAGGTTACATCATAGAAATGTACACATGAAACCTATGTAAACCTATTGGCCAATATCACGTCAATAAATTTGACTTAAAAATAAATAATGAAAACAATAGATTCAGACAAGGCATTAGAGGACCTAGAAAAAAATCTTCCTGACTCTATGCTTATGAAAATATACCCTACAGTTATTTTCACATTTTATACAATATGAATTTCATTCTACTTTTATGAGGGGGACTCCCCAGAAAATGTAATTTGTTTATAAAAAATTATGTATCCATTTAAACTTCAATCACCTTCAAGGTACTTTTAATTCTATGCAGTACACCTATCAAAATGCTTTTTCCATTGCTAAAAATAGTTTTTGAACTAGTAGATTTTTATGTGTTTTTAGTGTTTCTGCCATTTTTTTTATTTCACCTCTTCCACATCAGCAAAATGTTTCCTTCTGAGCAATTTTTTAAATCAGGGGAACACAGAAAAGTCACTTGGGGCAATATCAGGTGAATAGGGAGGGTGGGGCAAGGGGTCATGCTGGTTTTAGTCAAAAATCTCTAAACACTCAGGGAGGTATGGATAAGTGTGTTCACAAATAGCCCATCATGAAATGGGCAAACATGTGGAGTCTTCAAAAAAAATAATCCACTGAAGCAGAATGCAGCCTCTCACACCAACCCCAGCTGGTCCACAGATACAGATGGGTCCTTAGAACACTCACATAGGAGGAGAAGCCTGGACGACAAGGGGCCTGCCCTCCAGAAGATTATTTCATTTGGGGAGCTCCCCTTGTATAATATAATAGTTTTAGAATTTACTTGTGTAAACTTTTTGAATTGGTTTCCCCCAAATTAAATAGATCATTTATTTATTGAATAGAACAGACTGATATTCACTGATCTAAATATACTCTAAAATTTATAATATCTAAAAATTATATACTGGATATAATAATTTCCTATTTCATATTTGGCACAAGTTCTCTCTCATGGTGTATTTAAATTTGAAGAGGTGTTAACTAGTGAATATTTTTATTGTCTTATGATATTTAAACTCATTTTACCTAGTTCTGAAAATTGCATTGGGTTTGCTGTGAGCAGATAAAAAAATGAGTCTATAATTAAAATATTAAGAAGATTTAAAATTCATAATCTGCAATTTAGTGAGCATCCTGTATAGTCATTTCTTGGTACATATTCTTATAAAGTTTCTCTTTTTATGTCATTTTGCAAGTTACTTGTTACAGTTAATCCTAAATATTTTATAGTTATTATTGTTCTGTAAATGTGTGCTTTCATTATTTTCAGACTGTTTATTCCCATGCCACTGCTGATATTAAGAGAGCAAAGGCATTTTGGTATATTCACCTCTAAATTTTCTTAGTGTGTCCTGTTTTTAAAGAGTTTCTTAGTTGTCTGTTTTATTGATCTTTCTGCAGAAAGAGCTTTGAGTGATATTGATCAAATCAGTGGGTTCTTTGATCATCTTTTTCATTAATTTCTCTTTTTATTAACTCCCTTTTGTGCTTTTAATAGCTTTTTTCTTTAAATCTACTTCAATTGAATATTTATTTTCAGTTATCCTTAATGTCTTTAAATAGTCAAAAGCTAAGGGACATAAAAGATGTTTTAAGGACTCAATGAATTAGGCTGCATAAATTAGGATCAATTTTATTTTATTTTTTTATTATTTTTTTTAAATTTAAATTTATTTATTTTTTTTTATTGATTATGCTGTTACAGTTGTTCTATTCCCCCCTCCATTCCCCTCCACCCTGCCCCCCCAACCCCACCATTACCCCCTTTAGTTTATGTCCATGTGTCTCAAGTCCTTTAGGTTCTATATTTCCCAAACTATTCTCGCCCCCCCCATCTATTTTCTATCTACTGTCTATGCTACCTGTTTTCTGTACCTTCTCCCCCCATCTCCTCCTCCCATTCCCCTGTTGCTAACCCTCCTTGAGATCTTCATTTCTATGTTTCCACTCCTGCTCTAGCTGTCCTTTTAGTTTGCTTTCGTTTTAGGTGTGGTTGTTAATAACTGTGAGTTTGTTGTCCTTTCACTGTTCATGTTTCTTTATCTTCTTTTTCTTAGATAAGTCCCTTTAACATTTCATATAATAAGGGCTTGGTGATGATGAACTCCTTGAATTTGGTCTTATCTGAGAAGCACCTTATCTGTCCTTCCGTTCTAAATGAGAGTTTTGCTGGGTAGAGCAATCTTGGTTGTAGGTCTTTAGATTTCATGACTTGGAATATTTCTTTCCAGCCCCTTCTTGCCTGTAAGGTCTCTTTTGAGAAATCTGCTGACAGCTTGATGGGGACTCCTTTGTAGGTGATTGTCCCCTTAGCTCTTGCTGCTTCCAGGATTCTTTCCTTCATTTTAATTTTGGCTAATGTAATTATAATATGCCTTGGTGTGTTTCTTCTTGAGTCCAACGTTTTTGGTACTCTCTGGGCTTCTTGGATTTCTTGGAAGTCTATTTCCTTTGCCAGATTGGGGAAATTTTCTTTTATTATTTGTTCAAATAGTTTTTCCACTGGTGGTTGTGTCTTTCCCCCTTCTGGTACCCCTATAATTCGGATATTGGAGCGTTTAAAGATGTCCTGGAGGTTCCTAAGACTCTCCTCATTTCTTTGAATTCTTGCTCCTTGACTCTTTTCTGTTTGTCCATTATTTGCTTTCTTCTGGTCCACTGCATTGATTTGAGTCCCAGTTTCCTTTTCATCTCTATGGGATTCGTGTGGAATTCCATTCATTTCCCTTAATTTAGCCTCCATATGTTTCTCTAATTTGTGGCTGTAATCCACCAAATCTGTGAGGAAGGTGATGACCAGTGTTTTAAACTGTGCGTCTGAGAGTTTTGCTATTTCTTCATCATTTAGATTTATCTCTGGGGCTTTGAGTTCTGCCTGCGACATTTTTGGTCTGTTCTGGCCCTTTAAGTGGGACAAGCGGCGCCTTGGAGTCCCAGGTCGCTGGGTTGTGACGCTGTATGTGGGGACGTGGTCAGAGCGGGAAATGGCGCGCCGCCGCCACCGCCGCCGCCGCTGGGGTGGTCCAACCGCTGGCCGGTCTGGTCCAACCGCTCACTCCCTCACTCGCGCGTAACCAGGCAACCACAGTCAACTCGTTGCCACTGCCTCCCCACTGTGTCGCTCCCCCGGTGGGCTGCTCCGCGGCTCACCAGGTCCAATCCTGAGTTTGGGACCCGCGGGACTGGATTCGTGCGCCCGGTCCGACCGAGCCCTCCTTTGTAAGTCCTCACCCGATGCCGGTTTCGCCCCTTACCGGTCAGGCTGAAGAATTTGTTGTTAGCGGACTTCCGAAAAGTTCAGTTTTCCGTGTTCTGGTTGTGTTTTGTGATGCTAATATTTAGTTGTCCCTAAACTTGGTTGTGAGAGGAGGCAGGCACATCCAGCTAAACCTCCATCTTGGCGGAAGTCCAGGATCAATTTTACTTTTAAGTATATTTATTGATTATGCACTTAAACTGTTCCTTTTTTTTCTCCCCTTTACCCCCTTCCGCCTTGTACCCTCCTTCCCTCCAGCATCCCCTTCCCTTAGTTCATGTCCATGGGTCACCCAAAAAGTTCCTTGGCTTCTCCATTTCTTATACTATCTTTAACCCCCCCCCCGTCTATTTTGAGCCCACCAATAAATGTCTGAGAATGACAGAAGTTTTGTATGCCACTTGCTTATAAGAAATGAAATCTCTGTTTTGTTGTTTTGTCTGTTCATCTGTTTTGGTTGCGATGATAGGCAATGTTTATCGGAAAATGTTCATCCAGAAGTACTTTAATAAACACTCCTGACCCTTGATAGAGTAACGATGATTAAAAATAAGTGGAAAAAGTTTCACCACAATTGTCCTACCACATGAAGATCCTAAGCAAAGTAACTAAGCATCTGCTAGGAGACTATTAGGTAACACGTAATTGCCTTCACATGTACATCTTGTATTGGTAAAACCTCACATCTATATCACAACATAAAGGTTAAAAATTAATTAAAAATAAGGTATGCTCAGGTATTTATAAAAATAAAGACCTGGCTTAGTTTTTCCAATTGCGTGAAATCTGGTTGTACCAGATTTTTGATGTTCAACTGAATTTTCTTTCTGTTTACATTTTGCAAGAACAAGAAGCCTCAGCTGGAAAATTGGCCCATAATCACAACCTATTAAGCTTTTATTGATATTGCAATAGAAGTAATGGATTTTTAATGAGCTTATCCATTTTAACATTTATATAATTTATTCACATTTTCTTTTTCATATTTTGTATATTAACAAAAACTTTGAGTTTAATAATTTTCTTACTGAACTTTTGAATTCTCAGAATTTACTAGTAGCATTATTTCAAGTTATCATTGACAATTTTGTTAAGTAGAGCAATAACTTGGGTGTTATTGTAGGACAAGATACACTGTAAAGGATGATTCATACTGGAGATTATATCTTGCATATGGCATGCTACTTGCCTTATCCATAGAAAGGACACCAACTTTCACAACAGCAAAAGTACAGTTACAGTTTCAGGAAAACAAATTCTAAGAATTATGTGAATTTGTCCTTGGATCCTCTGTTTACATAATTACTGGATAAATTGTGAGGTTAAGAATCTCCATTAGGGCATAAAAACACAATGATTTTATTAACCTATGTAACCACAATAAATTCATTTTTTTTAAAAAAGCTGAATAGGTGTACCAATGGGATTGGTGATAAAGAAAACAGCACAAAAGCCATGGAGTTGGGACAACTGAGGTGTATGCCATGAAAATGACTGAGAAGGGAGTGGGGACTGTGGCACAAGGGAGCAAACACAATCCTTTTCTACAATTTCTTTTATGCCAGTGGATGTAACTTACCAAACTAAAAAAAAACAAACATTAGAATACTTTTGGTATTAGTTTACCTAGTCATTTAAGAAATAAATGATCAACTTCCAGAAATTACTTCGTTAATAAATATATAACAATGAGCAGGAAGGACACAGGGACAAGAACTAAGGGGGGTGGAAATGGGAGGGAGGTGGGGAGCACGGGGCAGGGGGGGCTGGGATGGGAGAAATAGACAAAAAACTGTACTTGAAAAATAACTAAATAAAAATAAATATATAACAATGAGCATAGTTATAAATTGCTTTCCTTAATTGCCTTTAAAATTTTCTGATATCTTGAAAAGAAATACCAATCATGAATCTCATTATATGTGTGTGTGTGTGTGTGTGTGTTTCCTATTTTTTTTTTATGTATGTGACAACCATCCTGTTGCCTTGGTAAAAGATGTTAAGTAATGCAAATGGTAAATGGAAAATATGTTGAGTTTTGGCTGGACTAGTAAATCAACCCATTATCATAGCAGTGCTTCCTTGAAAACACTTATTTTAAACTGTCACCACAAACACTGAAATAAGAATTCAATTAGACCCATGGTAACACCAAGAATCAGAACTAGGCGACTTCAGAAAGATGTCTGTCTTCAGATCTAATGGTTTGTATCCTTTAGCTTCAGGGCACACCCCTGTGCACCAGCATTCATTCAACAAGATTTCTATTAAAATAAATGTGAAACAACAGATTCTCTCTGGGAGTGATTCGGGGTTTTTTAAATGCCATTTGAGGAAATTTTCCTAAACAGAAAAATGTGAGCTACTTGAATGAACAGAATGAGAATTTTGAATAACTTGTTGGTGTTATGGAATACAAGATCTCACATCAGGTTCCAGAGTACACGAGTGGACTGATTTAGTCCGACTTCTGATTCTACCATGGATGATCCAGGCGCTAAAACGCTCTGGAGCAGAACTAGATCAGGCAGTTTGCCCTTCTGTTCATCAAGCCACTCACACCATTTCTTGGCGGCTGCCCTGCAGCCAGATGAGTCGTTAGCATGAGTCCAGCATGGTAGAGAGATCTACGCTTCTGTCCTGTCGAAAGTCTGTCCTTACAATCACATGACCTTCCCGGTGTAATGCCACCCTGTGTTATTCAAGGCTAAGCAGATGAGAGAGACATAAATGACTAATAACATGCGGGAATTATGCCTGCAAAGTAGCAGCCTAATTGTGCATCTCCGTCTAGTGAATGGTTCAAAACAAATTACAGTTTCCTGACCACTGCAGGCAAAAGCGATGCCAAGCAAATCCGCTAAATGAAAAACTTTGTAGAGTAGAAATGCTCTTAATAAAATGCCAGAGGGAAAATAAAAAAGAAAATTGTGAGAATAATACAAATGGACAATAAAATCAAATGTCAACCTCAGTTGTAAGCAAACGATGGTAAATTTAAACAATAGTAAATATAGTTTGGCTTTGCCTAAAATATGACAAATATGAAAAACTATAAGATTTAGTATTGATAAAAGTATAGGGAAAGGATAATCTCATGTACATTGTGTATATTTTCTAAGATACATGCTTGTATTTTTTAAAAAATTATACTGTATTTTGTCTCAGTGACTCCAACTATCCAAAGGCAATTGACAATAATAAAAAGGACATATAGTTTTTTAAATGATGCAAAACTGTTTTAGGGCAATGGGAAATATGTTATGACTTAAAGTTTTATGATATTCAAAAACAGAATTGACTTTTTTCTATATGGAGGTTTTAAATGTTAACACATTTTCTCTATGAAGCTCTGTAAATGTTAACATATGCTTAATACCTGCAACCACCACCTCAAAACTCGCCCATGTGATCTTTATACTCACTCCCTCTCTGTACCTATAACCTCTGGCAGCAGCTAATGGCTGTCCATCATTGTAATTTTTGTCTTCTCTAGAGTGGTATATAACTGAAGGAGCACTGAGTATGAAATTTTTTGAGACACTCCTGTTCACTCAGCATAATGACTATGGACTTTAATCCAAGTTATTGTGTGCATCAAGTTTGTTCCTTTTGATGACTGAAAATTGGGTTGTTTGGATACACTACAGTATGTTAATCTATTCATTTATTGAAGGACATTGATGAATAAAGTTGCTATAAACATTTTCTTCGTGTTTTGGTGTGCACATAATTAAGTTTTTACATTCATGGACTAGATACTCAGGACTGAGATTCCTGGGTCATAAAGTAGATGAAAGTTTACTTTTTAATATATGAGAGATTCAATTCCTCTACTGTTTATCATGATTTTAGTTTCCATGTGCCCAGTGACAAATCATTTTGAAAATATTTTCAAGGTCTTTCTTAACACCTTGGTCTCCTCTTAGTAATATGTTTGTTCTTATCTTTTACCTGTTGTCATGTTGGGTTATTTGTTCTTGTAGTGTGGCTTTTGAGAGTTTTCTACATTAATGCTACTCAGGTACATAATAGGCAAATATTTTCTCCTAATGGGTAGCTTGCCCATTTTAATCTATTAGGGCATCTTTCCCAGAACAAAAAGGTTTTAATTTTGTTAAGTCTAATTTATCATTTTTAATGGACCACATCTCTGATTCCAAGTATATATTTTTATAAGAAATTTTATTTCATAATTTTGTGAAGGGTTGAAACAACTGAAATGTCCAACAGAAAAATATTGGTTAAAATATAGTACCCACATATGATAATACCATATGCAGCCATTATAAACCATAACTTAGAAGACTATTTAGAAACACAGGAAATGCTCATTATATATTAAGTGAAAAAACAGTGGTAGCAAAAAAGCTTTATATGATAAAACCACATATGGTGTCATATATGTGTGTGCAAATTTCAGTAGTGCATATTTGTACCATAATATTAACGATCCTCTAAGTATTGAGAACTCCTCAATCTTTTTAAATTTTCTTTTTTAAAAAGAAATTTCACTTGTTAAAATTAACACATAGATTTACTTTTATAGAAAAGTGAACATTTTGTGAATCTATATTTGCACATGAAGAAATCCATACTTTAACATGTATTTAAATATACGCTCATTCTTGTCATTACGATTATCTAACTGCACGATTTCTTTGACACATTTGGAGGGTTTGCTGTAGGTGATGCATGTGTGCTACAGTCCTCCAAACATAGAACAGGAGTGGTCAGGCCATTTTCCTATGAGATTTACACTCCCAATATTCCTAGCTTTGATATAGCATATACTTTTTAATTTTACAATGAAACCTCCCTAATCTTGTATACATAAATTTTCCTGAAAATATGTGCTTCTATGTAGGGTAAAATAAGTAGTTCATGAAAACAAAATAATATAATTTTAAAACAGATTTCTCATTAGTAAGGATCCTATTACCTTTTTACCTAATATGCATTGTATCCTTATATTACTTTTTCTCCAGGCTCACTTGAGTTTCCACAGTTTAGAAAAACATTTTTTTCTAAATGCTGAAGGTAAAATAGGTAATGAAGTTATGTGTAACAAATACGTTCCCGTTCCTAAGCTTCTCATTTATTTTCATGCGTACACCTGTTATTTCTAAAGAAGTCTTACTTTCTTCCTTCATGGTCTACATGGACTTAACATTTGTTTTAGCCCGAATGCACTATGCTCTGCTTCTAACACGTTCAGATCACACTCTCACCCCCAGGAAAACTAGCATGTACTATATATACCCTCCATGCTGGCTAAGCCAACCATGTAATTGTAATGGCAGCCACTAGGGGGAAGCGCGACAAAATGCTGCGGCAGAGACACCCTGGAATGCCTGCCTTGTAGATGAGGCCGGCCTGCAAGGATTTGTGCCTCAGGGTCCTGTTGCCTTGGTTCTGTAAATCATCAACATCCTGAGGATGAACCTCTCCTGCAGAATTGCCTTAAACTATAATACTTAAGTGAATCTGCTTCATCCCCCTAAATGATATAGCAGCACTTCTCTCCTGCATTTGGGAATTTAGGTATACATAAAAATATATACCGGTTCCCAAATTTCCACATCCTGAAAATTATTATCTGTAGGTTCAGATTCTTATGGCTAACCTAAAACCTCTTTGCTCATTATTTTTTAAAATTTAAGACCTAAACCTAAAACCTCTTTGCTTATTATTTTTTTTAAATTTCTTAAGCACATGTGAAGAGAAAAGTACTACATTCAGAGGCTTGAATTGATAAAAAAAAACCACAGAATAAATGAATTAATAAAAATATGGATTGGATATTAGCTGTATACATAATGATTTACATGCATAACTTAATTTAAAACCTTATAAAGTAGCTTTAATTTCTGTGATTTAAATTATAAGTGAAAAACGTGCCTAAGCTTACAAAAGAGGTGGTGAAATATTGAGCAATAATATCTTTTGTTAAAAATGTGACATTTGGACTGGCTAGTTATATATTATATAAAAGTTTCTCGTAAAACCTCTATTAAGAAGATGTATTCAGTCACTCTGTCCAAAGTACATGAATTATTTCTTCAGGCGATATTTGGAACATTGTGGAACTTCCTAGGTTGGTAGTTCTTTGTTGAATGACTATCTACTGAGTTCCGTTATGCTCATTATTTAATTGATACCATATAAAGCATAAGCACTGTTTTAAAATATTTAGAGACTTATTATTAGACAGTATACATTATCTATATATTGCATTGTGTGCCCACCACCCAAAGTCAAGTCTTCTGTCAACATATATGTGACCCCCTTACAATCCTCTCATGCCCCTTTCCTCCGGTAACTACCCTCCTGTAGTCTGTTAAATATAAACAAATACATTTGTTTATATTTAATCGAGTAGAAAGTAATTTATAAATTACTTTATAAAGTAATCTTTGTAAAGATGAATGAGTTTTAGTAATCTTTATAAACACATTTGTTCCCGGGTCTGCTAAAAGAGACTGTCTTGTGTATAAGGTGAAGACTGGCGGTGGTGAGGAGCTATATTGTTTTTGTCTCCTAATTCTCTACAAGGTCCCGTAAGCCATATGAATACAGCGAGTACAGAAGGAGATCATCCTCCTGTACTGAACTCATGCCACGTTTTCTGTACCATTACACATGGCATTTAGCTTTGGGACAGTCACTGGAAACGAGGGTCCCCCTTCAGCTCTGTATGTCACCAGTCCAAGCATTAGTCAGGGTCCCACTTAGCAAATGAAGTCTTTCCAAGTTGTTGACTGATCTGGATTTCTTCAGTATTGTCTTGCTTTATGCTGAGTGACATTAAAATTCTTAACAAAGGCCCATGAGACCAGGAATAATCTGTAACAACTGAGGCACTTTAAAGTTTGGTTTTTATTTCTAGAAAGACTGAGTTGTTTTGTTTTCTTCTCACCCTTCGATATTCACTAATGCCAACATTCCTTTTGTTTTAAACACTTTCATGATGCTGCTTTTTTAAAACCTTGGTAAAATGGGTGTCATATACAATTTAACATCTGAATCATTTTATGTGGACAGTTCAGAAGTATTAAGCACATTTACAGTGTTGTGCAACAGATACCTAGAATCCGTTCATCCTGTGAAAGTGAAACTGTACTCCCACTGAAGAACAAGTCCTCACCTCTCCCCCTGGCCACTAGCAACCCCCATTCTCCTTTCTGTGTCTATGAATCTGACTATTCTAGATGCCTCACGTGAGTGAAGTCAGAAACTATCTGCCCTTTTGTGACTGGCTTACCACACTTAGTATAAAGTCCATTAGTATTGTACCATGCTTCAGACTTATTTCCTTTTAAAGGCTAAATGATATTTCATTGCTCATAACATCATATTTTGTTTATTATTCGTTGTCTATGAGCTCTTGGGTCAATTTCTCATTTCGGCTTTTCTGAATAATACTGTCATGAACATCAGTGTTACAAACATCTCTTCCAGACCCTACTTTCAGTTCTTTTTAATTATTTGTTTGGATACCCAGAAGCGGAACTGCTGGAGCACATGGTAATTCTATTTTTAGTCTTGTGAGACACGCTGTACTATTTTGCAGAGTGGCTGCACCATTTTACAGTCCCTCCACCAGGGCACACATGTTCCAATTTTTTCTTATTCTGCCTAACATAGACTCCTGTTTTTTGCATGGGTGGTTCTCTATCTTTACACCCATTTAAATGTTAACACCTAGGGAATTATTGAGGATCTCATCTAAGGGCGTGGCCTCCTCTGCCTAGTTTATGTCCATCATGGCACCTCGTTTGTTAGATTAACACTGTCTACATTTTTGCACCATACTCCAAAAAATTACCCACCAAAGTCAGTCTCTACATCCTCCACGGAGTTATTCTTTCTACAACAGCTTCACCATATTAGTTAATTTCTCTAACATGCATGTTCATTTCAACATTGCTGTAAATATAATATTAAATGACTTGTGCGTGTATACATAAATATCATACACATGTAAAATGTGTTCAGCTCCCCCATGAAATTGTGTACCTAGGTATTGTAATGTTTGTCAAACTGGTTAAAAAATGGCATTAGGTAAATATTTTATTTAGAGAAAAAAATAGAATGCTCTGATTTGGATTGATAAATATAGCAAAACTAACAGTACTAAACACATATCTTACTATTATTTGTAAAAGTAATTTAACTATATATCAAAAAGCACTTACAGTCTCTATACTATTAAAAAGAGGTAATATATAAGATACCCATGGCATTGAATTAATAATACAATGCTTATATTGTAAGTTAGAAGATTTTCATCTCTCTGATTAATCCCATGAGCTGATTATGTGATAGTTATTTAAAAGGATGGTGAAAAAAGCAGAAAAGAATATTAATCTCTTAAATTTTAAGCAGTTTTAAGGAATAAAACCTTAAAATTTCAAAATATATATCACAATCCTTTTTTGCTATATGAATTATCATAAGCATATGTAGCTTGCATATGTATATCAATATTTGCAAATAGATTATGGCAGTTAAATAATTATTAAATATAGTATATATTATATCATTCATATGTTGTATGTCGCGTTTTGTTGTTTACTAATATAATTATAAATTATATATTTACATAAATATATAAAGCTTATATACTTCTAGAGAACCTACACTAACACTGTAGTTCTCTCATTACAGTTGGAAATATACATGGATCTGTGCAGTTCAAAATACACACTTTCAACTTTTTCATGAGGAAAGTTGATTTTTTTTTAAGGCATGTGTTTAAATGACTCAGAGCCAGAGCTAAATATATTCATATTTCTACCACATGTTGTAAGTGTATCCATTCTAATTTTTGCACATGTACATTTTTATATGACTCTTTACCATGAAAATGGAGAGCGTATACTTCAGAGAAGGAAATGGCCCTCCAGGACTGCTAAGGAGGTTGTGCACCTGCAACAAAGCCCTCAACTACATGACTCTGGCGAGTTTGCTTTTCAAAGGCTGGGGCGACGCCATGCGAATCTTATTGCCGCTGACAGTTTCCACTTGAGAATTAACCTGTACAAAACTCAGTTTTTTTTGTAATGTGAAAGCAATAATATTCTCCATCTCCTAATATCATACCAGCTTTCCATCATGACCTTACTATTTCTATTAACACTGAGTTTATATTGCATTTTACTAAGGAAAGAAGTATTTTGGAACAAAACTTTTGTTAAAATATAAAAAGCACACAAAATTGTGCACACACCTTAAATATGTTGAATCATTCAGATGTTTGATACACATGTGTACATACATATAATTATCATAGTTTTAAAGTTGTGAAATAGTTTAAAATGTGAGAAAATGATCAAAACATTAAAAAGTGATATAGAAAATAAACTTACTAATCACAGAAGCCACACTCTGCATAACAAGTCTACCACATATTCTTACTTTTATTGCTGTGAATAAGTAAATGATGTTTTAATAATGGGAAGGTAGATTCTGCTTTATTATAAACAGAATTTTAATTTCAGTCTGTTTTAAGAATAAATTAAACATCTTAAAAATGCACAGTTTTACAATGCTTTTATTTTTAATGTTTTTATTTAACAATGATGTTGATGGAAATAATAATACCGGCTAACATTTATCGATGCTTATTGTGTACCTGGTACAGTTCAGTGCCCTCAGCATAAATTAGCCCTTTTAAGTAATATAGCTACCCTGTCGTTGAGTTACCGACACCATCCTGATCATGCCAGCCAGCACATGGGCGACTATAGTTCCAGTAAGTTCAAGAGACATTCTCTTTTACCCACATCATTCTACAGGAATATGAATAATTCCTAGAGGAAAAAATCTCTTCCTCTTTTTTGCCCAAATGCTCTATTTAAATTTTTAAAAAGTCAAATAACCTTTGAAAGAAGTTGAGGGACATTTTTCTAAAACAACTTTTTTAGCAAGTGGTAAAATGGAGCAATTAACATTGAGTGAGAAAAACTGAAAACTGACAGATGATTTCTCTTTCTTGTGGCATCGTGTTTGGGAAATGCTACCTCTCTGACTTACTTCCTGAGTAATTAGCCTCAAATACCTCCTTTCTTACCCTAGCTTTACCTTGAAATGACCTATGATATTTCATACTTATAATTCTTAAAATTACTCGTTATTCTCACTCAAGAGTTGACAGAAAGCTTTAATTAAAAACACTTCAAAATGGACAAAATAATTTAAAACTCATCTGACATACAGATGGTGTGAATGATTCTCAGTTCATTGTCTATAAATCAGAAAGTAAACTAAATTTCCTCTCTTTGGGGATTCTTTTCTGTCATGATGGATTAAAAAATAAGTTGCAATAGAATTTGATGAGGCAAAATCTGTCAGATCTATTAATTGACAGAGATCCTTTCTGTAACAAGCATGAATAATGCTTATGTTAAGCAGATTATGGAAAAACAATGACTTAACTGAAGAACGAGATCTAACGCTGTCATGTATAAACACATTCCTGCCTCCTCCTCTGTGATTTTAACATTTCATTGTCAGTTATCTGAGATTTGTCATTGAAAATGAAAGAATAGTGGACTTAAATGCCAACACTTCGTTAAGAGCTCTCACCAATTACTACTCAGAGGAATGTTAGAAACTCATTACGGAAAATAAAATAAGTAGTAGGTTCACATAAAAACAACTCTTGGGTATACTTTTGAAATACTTTGTTGAGAAATACATGTAGAAAACAACACACACATGTATTGTATATGTGGTGGAGAAGGGAATCATTTTAAAACTGTACTATTTAAGATTGCAAGTGGTTCAGAACCTTTTTCATACATAAATTGTAATTAATGTATTGTTGAACACCAACAGTAATCAAACTAATTTGTTGATTATACAACAACTAAATAAGAAATCTGACAGTTAATCTACTTCATTGTACAAACACACTCTTAAGGTATATTTTATGGCATTAAGATATACAAATCCAGCTTCACTGTATTTACTTTTTAGTAAGAAAATCTTCTGGATTTTTGATTAATACTGTACTGCCACTTTGAATTTAACTGACTTAATTTTCCATTGGGTCTCAACCTCTTTATATTAGCCAGCATGCTAACATGGTTTGGCACCTTCAATTAGCTTTGTTCAATCGTATGAACTTGTGATTAGAAGAGGCTGTCAGCCAATGTTGTAATTAGATCTTCTAAAAATAAGAGATAAGAATCCAGTTACTTCTGACAGTGTCGATGCTTACCAGTGATTAACAATTTCTAAGTACACATACAAAGACATTTCAAACTTATAACAAGGTGTATTTGAAAATAGCATTAGCAGATCATTTAAACAGAATGTTTCTTTGTTCCTAAACATTCAAGTTTAAAGTGATGCAGAGATGCTTTTGTACAGTTTTGATGGAGAGCTTTGTGCCTCTTAGTATACACCAAATTGTTCCTCACATTCAAAATACGGTGATGTAAATAATTCTTAGTACAATACACTTATCTTCATGCTGTTTTTGCTTATGTTAATACTATTTCAAAGTATTTTTTCTATGACAAATGTATTATATTTAAAAAGTTGTTCTTCGTTAATGCTATATTTATGAATAATTGACCAGAATTGCTGCTTCAATAGGAAAGATTTAATTTGCCCCAAATTATTTTAATGCTAATACTATTTATTCATTTTTATTTATCATGTAAAAATTTGGAAGAGATTAATATATATGTGCATATTATTGTATCTGCATACATGTATATATATGTAGGGCATGGCAAAAGTGAGTTTACAGTTATGAGTACAGAAAACAATTTACTCTTGAATCATTATTTGTTAATGATTATGTTATCTTCCAGATGAACCAGTGTAAATCTACATTTGCCCCACCATCTACACATAGATAAGTATATTTATATTAAAATATGATTAAATTTTGTGCATTTACATCATGTATTTAAAATAGTCCTACATAATTAATTTATCTAAAAATCTAATTTTAATATTTTTAAAAACACTTGATAAAATATCATAGAAGTGCTGTCTAAATTAATTTAGAGACTTTCCTTGAATGTAAAGTATATTTTGTGTAACTGGAGAACTAATATAAATATAATTATATTAATAAATAAACAGGTTCTAATTTATTTATTGTCAACTACAAGTAGTGAATATTTTTCATGGACATAATGAGTAATAATTTGCAGTTTGGGGGAAGGATTTTTTTAAATTAGTATATCTCTTCTATAAAATTAAGTGATATTGAACCATAAAATTTGAAAAAATTACTACTTAGTCACAAATTAATAGTTATTTAATAACTCATATTTTTGTGCAACTCATATTTTCAGTTTATTGACAGCCAAATGCAAAATTTTTACATATCTTATCTCATTTAATTCCTAGAACTTTGTATGTATACTAAACAAATGGGTAAGATGAGTGGTTTTAGTAACTCCCCAAATTTTATTGGTATCATGAATAAAATTGAGTTATTACTGCTATCCTTTGTGCCTGTAATGAAGTGATAAATAAGTGTCTTAGAAAAAAAGACTCACCCTGGCTTATGTGGCTCAATGGATTGAGCAATGGCTTGTGAACCAAAAGGTTGCCAGTTAGATTCCCAGTCAGGGTATGTGCCCGGGTTGTGGGCCAGGTTCCCAGTACGGGGTGAGTGAGATGCAACCACATATTTATGCTTCTCTCCCTCTTTTTCTCCCTGCTTTCCCCTCTCTAAAAATAAACAAATAAAATCTTTTAAAATGTTTAAAAAGAACTATAAGAATATAATGGCCAAGAAGGACAGAGTTTCCCCTAGCTTGACTAAATTTTAGGCAGTTTTATTCCTGACTACAATCTATTTACCTCCTTTTTTCTTAGAGAATTTACTTTAGATAACTTTCAATTCTAAGTTATTTTTTAAATTTTCTTTGAGATATAAGTCTTCTACAACCCAGGTAGCTCTTTCTCAGGGACCTGGGAGCTGCACATTTGACACATAAACATCAAGAAAGATACTGACCCTGTTTCTCTACATCAAGCGTTTGTGGGAGGCAGGAGCCTAGCTTTGATAAGCACTAATTAACCAAACACTGATGGCCTAATCATATTGATCAACTTCCCACCAACTTCCTAGAATACTTTTCTACTAGGTCATCCCTGTGATTAAAAACGCCCTTGTCATTTGCTTCAGTGGAGTCTAGTTCAATCTCTCTCCCCTAGTACAATAGTCAGAAATAAGTCTTTCATGCCTATAAAATTGGCCTCGTTCAATTTTACTTTTACAATCATCAAAACCAAAACTTAGATTTTCTTTGTTTCAGGGATAGTGTGTACAGCAGTCCTTTCTTGTTTGATATTGAAAGCTGGTAGGAAAAACTTTGAAATTTTAGAGAAAAGACTTCAGTTAGAGGTGCTAAGTTTGGGATGCCAGTATCTTTATAAAGATAGAAATATGTGTGAGTGAGTTTATGGTGGAGACATGTGTTGAAGAGATATATGCATGGAACTTATCAGCATATAAGACCTATCTAATCCATGGGACTGGATGAGATTCATGTAGGGGGGATAAGAGGGGGAAACCCTGGGGTAACTAACATTGAGAGAAAGAGCCTGGAAGTGGGAACATGCAAAGTTACAAAATAAAAGGCACAAACAAGAAAAACAAATAAAAACTCAGACACAGAAAACACTATGGTGGTTAACAGAAAACACTATGGTTAACCACCTCCCCCATAGGGAAGGGGGAGGAAGAAGTAGTTCAGGATAAAGAGGGTCAAATATTTGGTGACAGAAGATTTGATTTTGAGTGGTGGGCACACAATGCCCACCATATACAGATGACGTATCAGAAATGTATCCCTGAAACCTATATAATCTTATTAACCAATGTCACCCAAATAAATGCCGTTTTCAAAATCTCCATGTGATTTTTATAAGAAAAATTACAAACAGCAAAATCAGAGTAAGCACAGGCTATAAATTACCCACATACATTCTTTTCATAGACAAAACAGCAATATCAAAAAGCAAGGGGGAAACTATAAATAATATAAATAAAAATTAGTTAATTAGGAGTGAAATAAATGTACATCTATAAAAATAATATTTTGATAATGACGCTGTGCATTCTTCAACATTGTTCTAATAAGCTTCTCTGGTAATAGCTCAGCACTGGTTGATGAGGAAGGTAGACTTCAAATTTTGTATTGTTAGCAGATAGAAATAATAGAACCTAAAAACTAAGTTTAAAAATAGAGGCGCCACAAAACCCCTCTTCCCCTCCCAGGCACACCGGGAAGACACAATAAAAAATATAATGAAACTACCTTAATTGTGCTTTTATACCACACAGCCCTAAGACTCTAGGGGTTCATGTTCTTCAGAAACAAAAGAAATTATTGTATATCCATTAATTTTGTGTAATACTATATGTATTTATATAACTTTGCATATATATATTTCTTATAGTAATATATAAAAATAAATATTTCCCATAACCATATAAGTTTAGAGAATATAAAACAGTAATTTACTTTCTCTTGTATTACTTATTAAAATTAATACCTGGCACACTTTAACAATGGAATATTTTAAATAACCATGCATTAAACTTCAAGTTCAATAATATGATTAATTATATTGAATATTAAACCAACCCCCAAACAGATTGCACATATACATATTTTATTTTTATTTCATAGATATTTGCATATTCATCGTAGCAGCTTAATTTTATCTTTCTTATTTATTTATTTCATTGTTCAGTGGCAGCTGTCATGCTCTTTTTCTGATTGCTCTCCCCTTCTCTGTCCCCCAACTCCCACAGTCAATGTCCCCCATTGTCCATGCCCATTAATCTCATTCATTATTTGTATGTTTTACTAGTAGTTTTAACTACTAGTAAAGTAGTTACATAACTACTGTTATGTTACCTCTTTTAAAACTTGGGCTCAATAGACTTAGAGACCATATTCCTCATGTTAGTGAGCAGGTAAAATTATGGCAGTTTGATAAATGAATAATTAATCTTGTGATATATCTATATTTCTATCTCTAACACTATCATTCTCTACATAAACAGATATAAAATGTAATAGGGATTAGGAGACCATGGGGCGGGGAAGGCTGGGATGGGAGAAATAGACCAAAAACTGTACTTGAAAAATAACTAAATAAAAATTTTTAAAAAAGTAATAGGGATTATTTTGTTTTAATATTTTATTTTCATACATGCTTACTCATTTTTTATTAAGTAATACACCTATGTTATTTGAGATACAACAAGAGTGACCTTGTATAAATGGTCTGTCTCCCACTTCCATCCTTTACCCACCCAGATCTCCTTCTCATAGAGGACACATGTTAACAGCTGTTCAGAGTCATCCATTGGTAGTTCAAGGATATACCAGGCAATGCATACTATAAATATATTACTTGTTTGTTGCTCTATACATTTATTTATCTTGACACATGCATACATATATACAAACAATAGGTAGGAGAAAGAATATATACATTGTGGGGCAAAGTAGGTTTATAGTTGTTTATATGAAAAATAATACAATAATTAATAAATAATAATTCACGAACAAAGTTTGCATCTCATATACTCACAACTATCAAACTGCCTTCTCTCACCCTGTATAAATGTTTTTTTTCCTCCTTTCCCTTTTACACAAATATTAAACTGCCAACATACTATACTCATAATTCCATGCCTTGCTTTTTGGACCTAATTATATAAGGTACAAATAATTTATATTAGTTATAATATTTATTATTTTAATGAATTTTAAACACTATTTTATGCTATAGCTATGGCATTATTATCTAGAAAAATTTTAATAGCTATTAAATCTCATTTCAAATAATTTTCTCTAATAAACAACACATATGAATAAATTAAGTGTAGATGATTTCCCACAAGTACAATACATATGCAGGATAAATTTATAAAAATGGGAATGCTAATGTAAAGGTTAGTTATATTTTTAACTTTTCCTATACTATTCAAAATAATAATATGGAATTTAATTTGAAAATTTGAAATTAGAAAATTACTAGCTACATCAAATGTGCTCCAAAGTTGAACTAGGTAGATATTTCAAAATGCTGCTCTTAAAATTTTATTTGGATTATGTCACTAGGTTTTATAACAGATATTTGTTCTGCCACTATTACAAGACTATCATTCAAAATGCATATCGGATTAGCATATGTCTAAATACTACAAAGTGTTATCTATGTACAAAATTACTGTTACTCATTGACTACAAAAGCTAAGTAATATAACTCACAATTTGAGGAATATTCTACAATGAGTTGAGATGAGTTTGAAGAACTGTTAAATATTTCATTTGGTACCTAACTTCGTATTCAAAAAAGAAAGGAAATGACATGTTTTCAAGTGACCTCTGAAATAGAACATTATAAAAAAATTTGCTCCTTATTTCAGTTTACATAGTCACTTTGGGAAAACCTAGTGGAAATAAGGTTGTTTATGAATTTTGTCCACATGCAGCTATGTGTTCTAGTTTTTCTCTTTTAACGTGCAGCATAATGAACTTTAAGTTCCCTCAAGGGCAAATAGTGAATACGGAGTGATAGTTTGCTCTTGCAAAATATATCTCTTTAGATAATGTTTTTGAAAGAATCAGAGAAAACTGCAAGGGAAAAACATTCAGACAAACATCTGAGAGAACTGTTAAGTGAAATAACAATGTAAAACACTTGTGCTAATAATTTTAGAAGCTTACTACTGGAAGCAAACATTCAGAGACTACTTGATCAGGCCTGTGTTTGAGAAAATTATTTTGTTGAACTCACTTTCTTCTAAGAAAGAAATTCTGCTGTGACTTTAAAAGATAAATTCACTGTGTATCTCCTATTGAATTGGCCAAATGTTGTCCATGATTTGCCTTTGCTACCATTTTAATCTGTGGTAGAAAAATAGTTATTTCTATATAAAATGCTTCCACTGATAAATATGGATGTAACAATATAAGAAGTACAGTTTAAATTAAGTAATAATAAAAATACAGCATCTTATGTATTCATTTTTAGAGAGAGGGAAAGGGAACATCAGTGTGTGGTTGTCTCTCTTGTGCCTCCCACTGTGAATCTGGCCTGCAACCTGGGCATGAGCCCTGATGGGGAATCTAACCAGTGACCCTTTGGTTCTCAGGCTAGCATTCAATCCACTGAGTCACACAAGCCAGGGCATGGATCTGCTATAATTTTATATAAATTTTAAATTATACTTAAGCAAATTAATCTAAACCATTCTTTTCCTTCATCTTTTAATATATTTAAATATGTAGTCACTAATATATTTTATATATAGTGTTCCAATAACATTAGGATTTTTTAATGATTTTTTAATCCAACTCCTAAACAAATTCACACCATGCCTTGTGTGAAGTGTTTATAAAACAATAGAATATCTCATGTCTTCAATTTACTGTCAAATGATTCCATAAATATGAAGTCATTAATGTATTATACATAATGTTTCACAATATTAGGATATTTTAACCCTGCTCAAAACTAATTACAATCATCTCATAATCTGTCAGTGATCTTGGTAATAATATTTTTGGATTAATACCAAAAGCAAAGGCAAGAAAATCAAACACAAGCGTGTTTATATCAATCTAAAAGCTTCTACACAGCAAAGGATGTCTCAACAAAATAAAAAAGCAACTTACTGAATAAGTGAAAACATATGAAAATTATATATCTATAATACATTAATATCCAAAATACATTAAAAGCTCATATAACTCAATAGCAAAAAAAAGAATTTGATTAAAAAGGGGGCTGAGGAATAGAACTGCTATCTTTCCAAAGAAGAATGCAAATAAACAACAGGTACAAGAAAAAAATGTTCCACATCATTAATCAATAAAGAAATTCAAATCAAAACCACAAAAGGACACCTCCTCACACCTATTAGAAGACTACCATCAAAAAAGACAAGAGAACAAGTGTTGGTGAGGATGTGGAGAAAAGGGAATTTGTGCAGTTTGGGGGAATGTAAATTTGTGCAGCCACCATGGAAAACAATATGGAGATTCCTAAAAATATTGAAACTAGAACTACTGAGTGATTCAGCAGTCCCTTTTCTGGGTATCTATTCAAAGTAATTGAAAAATAGGTATCCAAGAGATATCTGTACTGCTATGTTCATTGCAGCATTATTCACAATTGCCAGGATATGCAAACAACCTCAAGTGTCCATCAATGGATGAATGTGTAGTGATGATCAGATGTGTACATGGAGAGGAATATTATTCAGCCTGGAGAAAGAAGAAAATCCTGACATTTGCAACAACATTGATGGACCTGGAGAGCATGTTTTGAAGTGAAGTACATTAGGGAAAAACAAATACTTCATGGCATCTTTAAAAGAATACTGCATGGAATCTTCAAAAGAAATAAAAATAATAATAAAGTCAATCTTACAGGAAAAGAGAGTAGAGAAGTGACTGCCAGAAGGTGCTGGGTAGGGGAAATACAGAGGTTGGTAAAAGCAGACAAACCCTCAGCTGCAAGATGAATAAATTCTAAAGATCTAATATAAAGAAATGGTGACTATAATTGATAACATGTTAGTGTATGATTGAAATTTGCTAAGAGAGGAACTTAAATATTCTCATAAAACAGAAAGATAAATAGGTGAGGTGATGGATGTGTAGTAAATGTATTTGTAAGAGGATAATAAAAATATTTAGCATTTAATGTGAAATCAAATATTCAGTGTAGGAAGTTCTACAGAGAGGAAACTGAATACAAATGCAGGTATTGCTGTAATGTGTTCTGGCTAAGTATCAGTGATTGATTTGTAAATATTTATAATCATGGACTTAAAAAAGGTTATGGAAAGGGAGACTTTGGCATTGTCTGTTGTTTTTAACCAGGACTGTTTCAAAGGCAGGGACTAATTCCAAAGGCAGGCATTTAGATTTCTGTTTAGAAGTTGGTACAAAGCCAAGGCAATTCTAAGTGAAAAGACAAGCCAGAATTCAATTTCTTTTAATTAGACCACATGTGTAAAATACATTTATAAAATTAAGCAAAATAGAAGGAAAACAGTATCCCACAAAGAGAAAGTCACTGCTTAAAAGTTATCCTTGCCTGAGTTGAATGTAGAACTACTATTCACTTTAAAAATCAATCACAATTCCTCTTTATATCATAAAGTAAACTGTTTTGCAGAATTTAATAGGATTATGCTATCGATTTCATCTGTACTCTGCTTGCTGGTGTTGCATACCTATGAACTATGGCCTATTATGTTACTGAGCACAAGAGAAAAGGGATTAGTCTGTGGGAGAACAAGCCGATTTCATGGCGGCGCACAATATTCACATACCTGTTAACTCAATAGTCATTTTATGTTAGTGAATGTCAACCAATAAAATAAAACAAAATAAAAAAAGTAGTCTGCTCTAATCCTTGATGCATCTGGCTAAGCTTATTTGAAAAACTCAGTTTGGGTCCCTATTCAAAATCCAGGCACTCGATCCGCAGCAATAATTTGTTTTTCTGTTTTTTTCCCCACAGGGATGAAAATACTATTGAATCATTGATTTCAGCTGCAGATATCAGCGTCTTCTCTAGTGTCATCTTGATAATCATTTCATCAGAGCAGGTAGTAATCGCTAGCTACTGTAGCTTATTTTCGGTTTAAATCAGGGACGCGTTGATGATGTTAGGGTATGAAGGGGAGGAGACAGCAATTATCACTACAAATGTCCTCTGCTGCCACTGCTCCGAGTAGGTGAAAGTAATTTACTGAAGATTTGTTTACATACATATTTAAATTACATGGTGAACAGGGTACATTTTAAATTGTTTACACCTGAAATCATTTACTTCTGAAGTGCTTCTCACCTGAATTCTCGATGTCACCGACTTTCATCTGACTCACCTTTACTTTGTAGACACTGCCACTCATGAGAGAGCTGTCTTCCCTGGAATTTCAGCTATAGTTATTTGTAAATATGCTTATAAAGAACCTTGAGTAAGTGGTGAAGAACCTCATAGTTGCTTTTAAAAGAATTTTCCTTTTTTTAAATTAAACCATATATTTTCAAAACAATCAGAAAATATAGTCACTTATACAGTAGCCAATACTTTAAATATTGTTGTTATACTGTTATTCAAATGTCAACAACATCAACATTTATTGCCCCTGAAGTGCTTTCCTTCTCCCCTTTGGAGACTCAGCGGTGTGTCTGTGCTTCAGTCTGTCTGTCTCACCTATGGATGCCCATGGTCACAAACAAGAGACTGGGAGGTAAAATGATCTTCAGTCTGAGTCTAATCCACAGTCTTCATATTTCCCAAACTATGTCCCTAGGAAAATAATATGTTTGGCAGAATAAGATGAGTAATGCCCGCACCAATATATTAACACCCTAATCCTGGAAACTTGTGAATTATAGCTTGTATCGCAAAAGAGACTTTGGAGATGTGATTGAGGGATCTGAGATAAGGAAAGCAGGAGGAATTACCTGAGGGGCTCTCAGTGGGATCTCAGGCATCCTTGTAAGAGGGAGGCAGAAGGAGGTTGGAGTATAGTAAGCAAGGCAGCACGATGCAAAAATGGAGACTGAAGTCGTGTGCCTTGAAGATGAGGGAAACCATTCCTAGCTCATGAGCCAAGTAGCAAAACTAGGCCTCTGGCAGATTGATCTCCGGTGTGAACGTCTTACATAATTGTGTAATTACCCCAGAGAAGCACAACGGTGGGATAGCTATCTACTCACTCTCTCAAGCAGATTTCTGACCAGTTCCATTCTCTCCAGTTTTAAGGGAGATTTTGTTTAGCTACAGACAATAGAAATTTTTAAATATATTTTATTGATTATGCCATTAGAGTTCTATTCCCCCCTTCATTCCCCTCCACCCTGCACACCCCTCCCCCACCATCCCCCCTTTAGTTTATGACCATGTGTCTCAAGTTCTTTAGATTCTATATTTACCATACAATTCTTGCCCTCCCCTATCTATTTTCTACCTACCATCTATGCTACTTATTTTCTGTACCTTCTCCTCCCTTCTCCTTCTCCCACTCCCCTGTTGCTAACCCTCCATGTGATCTTCATTTCTATGGTTCTGTTCCTAATCTAGCTGTCCTCTTAGTTTGCTTTTGTTTTAAGTGTGGTTGTTAGTAACTGTGAGTTTTCTGTCCTTTCACTGTTCATCTTTTTTATCTTCTTTTTCTTAGGTAAGTCCCTTTAATGTTTCATATAATAAGGGCCGCCCCCACATACAGCATCACAAACCAGAGACCTAGGTGGCCCCGCCCTGGTGAATACCTCCTCGTATGTAACAGGCATGAACAGATCAAAACATGGCTCAAGAACAACTCAGAGCCCCAGAGCCAATAAATCTAAGTGACCAAGAAATAGCCAAGGTTTCAGATGCACATTTCAAAACACTGGTGATCAGGATGCTCACAGAACTGGTTGATTATAGTCACAAATTAGAGGAACAAATGAAGGCTAAACTAATTGAAATTAATGGAAATGCACAGGAAACCAATAGTAATGGAAAGGAAACTGGGACTCAAATCAAAGGAGTGGAACAGAAAGAGGAAAAAAATGACCAAACAGAAAAGGATGAAGAAACAAGAATTCAAAAAAGTGAGGAGAGGCTTAGGAACCTCCAGGACATCTTTAAAAGCTCCAACATATGAATTATAGGGGTACCAGAAGGGGAAGAGGAACAGCCACAAATGGAACACTTATTTGAACAAATAATAAAGGAGAATTTCCCCAATCTGGCAAAGGAAATAGACTTCTAGAAATATTTAAAATAAAAGTGGTATAAATAAGAAATGTATTTCCCTTCCAAGGGCATGAGGAGTAAGTCTGATCCACAAATTCCATGAGGATCCAGGCTTCTTCAAACTTACTAGTTCACCCTCCTTCTCTTAGGTCAAGGTAGAATCTAGGTTCCAGGCTGAATGAAGGGGAAACAAAAATAGAAAAAAAGTGGTGATATCAAGTGTATGTAAAGAAATGCTCATGGAAGCTTCCATAAACTCTTAACACTTTTAGCCGTTGGGCCAGATTTTACTAAAGTGGGCATCTCTAGCCATAGAGAAAGTTAGTCAATCTTGTTCTTACACTGGAAAGCAGGGGGTTGAGTCTAATTTTTTATTTCTTTGGTAGAAAGGGAGAACAAATCCGAGGGGATAATTACTGGGTTCTGTCCTAATTCTTTCTTATTTGAATTAGGAAGCCTAATTAGGATATATAAACATTTAGTCCCATGACATAGTAAGTAAAACAGATACTAATATGTTATTCATGTTATTTAACTTTCATTAAGCATCAGTATATTTTAATAATTTAATTGACTTTTCCTCAGAAATATTAGTTTATGAGAAAAAAACTCACATAAAACTAGAGTTCTCTGAGAAATATCTACATACCACAAAGCAAAACTGATTAAATTACATACATTTTTTTCTGGTGATATACTCAATATTAGAGCTTAAATGACCTGATTAATGAGTATTAACATGCCACATTCTGGAAGATATTTTTAACTTTCTAATTTCTCATAATCTGTCATACAGCAATTTTAGAAATAGAAATTTATGAGAGGAATATTTTTAAATAGTTAAATGGTCTGAAGAAGAATTTTTAATGATATATTCCCCAGAATAATCTCTCAAGAAAATGACTCCACTAATAATCACTTTAACCACAACCACAAAAAAAATAACAAGTAAATAAGTTTTACCATTTGCACTTTAAAGTAAATGAAGGTTCATATTGACAAGGAGAAGTCAGGATATGAATTATGGGATGTCTATCAACTCACCTTTCTATTGTACCTACATATATATCATGTACATTTTCATAGCTTACATTTTCCATGCAAAAAGAGTATTTACAATGTTTATTTTTATTCTACCTGGGGAATATGCATTAATTTATATATATATCCATGTAAATTTTTGTGCAATCAAAATATAATGCAATAATAATGAATAAAATCAATTAATTATTTAATCAATGATAAATTAAATACAATAATCGAAAATATTCTTTGAAATAGATATATTTTAATAAGCTCATAAACAGGTGGTGATTATCTTAGAATCACTTACAATAAGAATAAGCTCTATTTCAAATAGGATAAATAAATAATTTCTATGGTAACTCTTCCTAACCGTATTACTTAGATATTTCCTTTATACACAATATAAGCACAACTGGTAGAGATGGTTTTTTCCATTACTACTAGATATTTATTAAACTACTGTGTATTGGATTTGATTTCAAATTATTGAAAATAAATTACATAAAATAGTCTCCTATAAACATTATATCTAGTGACAGATTAGTATTTATCTAATTGGAGAAAGCTTCCTTAAGTGCTTGTGTACATTGAGTGATCTATTTGACAGTCTCTAAATGTGATTATTTCAAATGCATAGGAAGTTAAGCTAGGTAATTGCCCCTCCTTTATTGCAGATAATTTTATTTCATGAACAAATTAATAACTAGTAATTCTGTATATTAAAAAATAACTCAGAAATTCAGGGCAAAGAAAGATGGTAAGTATTGTGTGAATATTTAGCTTACTGTTCTATACAGGCAAAACAAAAGCTTGAAATGACACATGACATTGCTCATTTACTTTGTGAATTATGCATTAGGTTTGAATAATCTCATAAACTGCTAGTGTATGAAAAAGCCATCAAACTCAGCACAGATATGGGAAATCCAAATGATTCATATTTCTAGATAAAAACCAATATGCCTCCAAATATATTTGAAAAAATAGAAAAGGAGAAAGAGAAGAATAGCAAATCAATTTGCCTAAATCTTTAGTTCTTTTATGACATGTCCCTTATGAATATTAGCTAATTGTTCTATCATAGCTATTGCTGCCAACTACAAACTATCATCTTGAATGTGCCACAATTATCATGGTACCTACCACAAGTTTTCACTTTTATTTTAAAGTGACATCTTCTTGAATTTAGCACCTACAACTGCCAACATAACTATTCCTCTGTAGAATTCTTAGAAATACCTGAATCAGTTTTATTTTACTTTCTTAGCTACAAAAGAAGATGTCACTTTTAAAAAATGACTAAGTACTTTTTTAAAAGTCCATCATGGTAATATAAAATACTTTGAAGTAACATCTTCAATGCATACAGTTATTATTTATAAAAACACATACATATCATTTAATATAATAAGGGCAGTATAATTAACACCAAAGAAAATGAAACAGTATTTGGTTAATTTTTTAGCCACAGTCAGCAATCCATTCTTACTGTTTTCCACAGGGACTCAAATACTTGTTTTTTTGTTTTTTTTTTTTGGCTAAAAGAAGTTACATACATATATTTAATTTCTTTAACAGATGCTTTGGGGGTTCAAGTGATGATTATTTCTGGGGTCAAATGGTTGACATTTATGTGGTACCCTGCCTCTCACCAAAGATTGGGTAAACCCTACATATTAATAGCAAATGTAATACCTAAAAAAATACTAATTGTTGCTTCGGAGTCGTATTTGAGACACTACTCAGAAGCCATTGTGAAATACAGTGCGCCGTAGTTGGTTTCTTCCCGCGAGTTGAATTTATTAGGAGTTCGTTAGCTAATGTAAAAGGCAGTCGGAAGATCTGTGGCAGAGGCATTCACAGTGGCGATTCCCTGTATTGTATCAATATCCGGAGCAGAGGTGTTGTTGAGCTCATGGCATCCTTTGATTAACTGCCATCGGAGGCATAGTTTGCAACAGGGCTGTGTCGCCGCTCTGTGTCACCATGTTTCACGAAGTTACTGGTAGGCCTTTAGGGAGGGTAAGTGTATAAACATTCACTTAACAAGAGATGTATGGACAAGCTGTGAAAGTAATGACTAATTGACTGCCATCCGGGATTTATTTGGAACCCTTTGACTTCAGCTCTACCTCCCATAATGATGAATGATGCTTCTTCCCGGAATAGAGAAGAACAGAGAGCTTGGGCCAAAAGCCGGCACCCGGAGAAGCACCTGGAAGCCTAATGTTTCTCTGGGAATGAACAAACAGAGTCTGCAAGGCTTGCCACTTCCTTTTTGGTAGTGAAATTAACAAATTAGGTGTATGAAATGTGTTTCTTTGGAGGCTTAAAATAGCAAGTCAAATCAAAGAAAACATGTTTGAATTTTAAACCAACACAGATGTGCTTATTATTGGTTGTACAAAGTATAGTTTCTGTTTTCTGTGAGGTGCATTTTATATTTGATTATTTCTTTTAAAGTATGGAATGGCCCAATATGCTCATTTTCTTGTGCCTCTTCGTGATCTTGCGAGAAGGACTAAATTTAACTACAATTAACTTTCTCACTAACTATACCTGGCCTGACAAGGGGCCAAATGCACACTCTCACATTCCGGTTCTTTCCCATCGAGCAAAAGAGGGCACAGAGAGATTGGAGAGAAGAGAAACCAGAACTGAGTAAGTGCGGTTAAGATTAGTGAATGAAACTTTTTATCGTTTTTTAAAAAGTCATATCTATTTTCTTACTTAAGTATTTATTGAGAATTTGGACTGCATTTTTTAAAATACTAAACTGTCACAAGATATTAAACTTTCAGCTCACAAAATTTGGAGTCCTTGAAATGATGAAGACTTCATTGTGTATATAGCTCAGTAAAAATGGAAGAAATGAAGATAGTGCTATAAAGAACTTGTAACACTTGCCTCAAGGTCTTGCCCTACCCATTGTGTTGGCTTCTTGAAGTTGTTTTAGATCCAGCTGAACTAACAAGCAAACTATAGACAGACTCTGAGACAGAGAGCAGGCTGACAGCTTCAGGGAGGGGTTGCGGAGGTGGGGGTATCCAGGAAAAAAGAAAACAAACTCTTGGCATGGACAGCAGGGCAGTGATGGCTGGGGTGGGGAGGGGGGTTAAAAGGGGAAGAGGGTATATGGCGATAAATGGTAATGATCAAATACAATAACAATCAACTATTTGAAAAAGAATGCAGTTTCTCAAACTCTTACTGTTTAGTTGTGTATCTCAGTTTCATGACTCCAGTGAAGCTGTAATTCAGGGATGTAAGTAGTCGGAGAGAAGTATATTATGCGTTAGTGACTTAAATGAAGAATACTAGTTTATGAGGTTTTTTTCACTCACTTCTTTGGTCTCATCAATTTAAAGAATTCAGTAGTACCCTTCCCTATATTCATACTTCAGAAAGTCTCCGAAATCAACCTCAACCTAAGTTTCAGATAAACCCCCAAATGTTTCTCACTAACATTACCTGGTGAAATTGTGGAGTTGGCAAGAATGGAACATTTCTGAAGATCATTAATATAAGACTAATACAAAGAGGGGATACAGATGAAAGATTATTATAAAATATCATATGCTCTGAAAAAGAAAAAATTAACTATAAATTAGAGAGGAATGAAGAGAAAAAGGACAAAGTAGGACAAACTTTGTCCTACATCAGTTGCTCATAGGTAAGAGGTGGTAAGCAAAAGAAATCTGAGATGACATCTAAATAGAAGTGATGTACAGGTAGGTGAAAGGGAATAAATGTAATAATGTCAAAACCTAAGAAAGACATACCATTTTATCCTCCTTGCAAGGTGACAAGTTATCCTGATAGTTCTGAGAAGGTCACAGGAGATGAACAAATACTGGGTGGGGGACTCCTGAGTCAGAGACAAATGACAGCAAGGACTATGGCTGCAGGCAGAAGGACCTTCTTGTTCCCTTCGGTCCACAGGTCCCTCCTGGGTGACCTGGAGAAGCCCAGGTGAAGGCTGCAGGTGGAGACATTATCTTTCTTTTCCTGTGCAGGAAGCTCCTGAACCCTCTTTCCTGAAGGAAGCCATCACTATCTCAGTCTGCCACAACTGCCAGCAATACGAACGTCCCAGAAAATACTCGAAACAACCACTTAGGCAGCCCTGCGGAAACACCCCAAAGAACTGGCTTTCGACAGTTAGGAGAAGGGGATCAGGTTGTAAAGAATTGTGTGGGAAATACTGCATATATATAACACAAAGGAGATTTGAAATAAAAGTATGGTGCTGTGGGATTAATCATATGTCACATCACTAAATGACAATGGAATTATCCTTCTTTTAAGAGGCAAATAGTTTCAGAATGGCTTGCCAAACATATCCTTGTATATAGTTATAGAAGATGTATTTATTTTTTAAAATTTTCAAAAGAAAATTTCTGAAATAAAGGAGAGAGAAAGGTATACCAGGTGAATAGTAGCAAAGTGAATAGGGATTGATATTGAAAAGGTAAAATTCACTGTAAAAAATCAGCAAGACAAAAGATATTTTAAAAGAGTTCAGTGCAATTTCAATTATATATATATCAGTAATAAATAAAACCAAACAAGATAGCAGCTATTAACTTCTTGTCTGTTCAGCAAAATTGACCAGACAAGAAGTTAATAGAAGTACAATAAAAACAGGTGACTTGAATATATCACTCTTGGCCTAACATAAGTCACATGGTAAAGTATAAGTAAGAATTTATAATCTTATAATATATAAATGATATAATCAATAAATTATATTCTATGGATGTATAGTGAAACATATTTTTAAATGCACATATCAAAATACAAAAGAGGTAACAAAGTAGAGACAGAAACATTAAAATTATTTTATTCATGTTTATTAATTAAAGTAAAAAATTCTATTAAAATAAAACATTTAAAAACGAGTAACCTAACTCTGTAACAAATGTTAACAAGGCACATTCTTCCTGTCAGTGTTCTAGGCATTGCTGTGGTTCTGTTACCAAGTTTGTGTATCTTCTACTCCACTTTATAAAAACTCTGTATTTATGTATTGTTTCTCTGCTCTAACTCTCCATATTCATTAACATAATAATCATATATAGTTCTTGATTCAGTTGTTAGATCCAAGATATGTATTAAAACACCTACATGCACACACAGAAAATAAAGCAACCATATTAAAGAGTGTTTTAATGAATATTTTTGCATTTATAACTGTCCAAGCAAAAAGCAGGTTGTTAAAGGACAGCTTCATATACTTTCAGAATTACATAATTTCACAAAAATGGAGCATGTGAAACAAAAGGTAAAGGAAAAGCACTAAAGTGAGATTTTGGTCATAAGGTAAATAAATGGCAGAATAAATAAAAGGAAAGGAAAGCATTATTGATTGTGCATAGAAGAGAAAGATGAGAAGGTAATGAGAGGGGATTGTCGATCGCCCTGGTTCCTGTGCGTTGCCTTCTGTAATGTGCCTGCATGTCTTCTTCTGCTTTTACAATTTCAATTTCATTTCTAGGCAGCGTTGCCGAAGCAGAGGCTGTATCATACCAATGAACTGTCCATATGCCTCTTTTGAATTATATTTTTTCATCAAGACTTTTCTTAAAAGGAACAAGCTGTGTCCTTTGAACATTTCAAAAGTAATCTTAAGCAGTAATCAGAAAGCTATACTTGTGCAGACTTTCAAAATTAAAGAACAAAGTACATTTTAATTTGGTTAAGTGAACATCTATTCAATTAGGATAATTTATAGGGTAAAGAAATAGTAAGAGCCATAGCAATGAAACACATTAGGAAACAAGGTTATATTAATAAATATTTTATGTGTTTGGAAGACAAAAAATAATCTCCTTGTTAATTTAAAGTAATGTCTATATTATCAAAATATACACATAGCCAATAAACCAATATAATTATCCAATTTGTTCCAATGTGATATTCAAATACAATTTGGAATCTATACAGTCATGTGAAATAACAGATATTCACTTGAGAGCAAATAAGAATGAAGCATAAGTTACATCTTTCTTAGAATTTTAGCTTTAATTTTTCATTTCTTCACAGATTTCATTTATTTATTTTCAGAGAAAGGGGAAGGGAAGAAGAAAGAGAGGGAGAGAGACACCAATGTGTGGTTGCCTCTCAAGTGCCCCCCATTGGGGACCTGGCCTGCAGCCCAGGCATGTGCCATGAGTGGGAATCGAACTGGCGACCCTTTGGTTTGCAGGTCAGCACTCAATCTACTGAGCCACACCAGCCAGGGTTAATTTTCATTTTATTTATTTATTTTTAAAGATATTTAAAATATCTTTAAAAATATTTATTTATTTTATTTTATTTTATTTTATCTTTAGAGGGGAAGGGAAGAAGACAGGGAGAGGAATATCAATGTGTGGTTGCCTCCCATGCATCCCCTGCTGGGAACTGGCTTGCAACCCAGGTATGTGCCCTGACTGGGAATCGAACTGTGATCCTTTGGTTCACTGGCCTGCGCTCAATCCACTGAGCTACACCAGCCAGGGCCATAATTTTCCATTTTAAATAATTCAGAATAAGGGTTCTTCGCACCTAGATAAGCATGTGCACTTATACTTTTAGTATTACTCTAAATGAATACATTTATCCAAAAGAAATTTCAAAAATGTTATGATATTTAATTCCATATGACACAAAACAGCAAGATATTGTTGGAATTTGGTTATGGAAACACAGATGTTTAGCTAATTAGAGTTACGTACATCTGCCATGTGCTATCAGTAGGTTCATTCAAATCACATCACTTTGGTTTTCCACTCATCCTATGTCCTTGGTGGGAGACTACTGACCTTCATCTGAAATAAAATAGAGACAAAAGGTCAAAATATAGGCAAACTCTTCTTACTGCAGAAACAGCACTGGATTAGCGGTTGCCCAGGTGTGGGTGAGGGGCGTGGCTACTCACGGGCATGAGCTTTTTCAGGGGTGTGATTGAACATTTTAAATTTCAGTTGTGGGGTGGATACACACACTGTAATATAATTAAAAGTGGTGTGTATATTTCATTCATATATATTACAATATGTGATTTATAGACCTTTAAAGGTATTTAAAAAATATAATAAATAGTACCACCTAGAGTTTTATGACACAAAAAGCAAATTACTTGGGGATAGAATATTATTCTTTAGCACTTGCTATGTTTATTTTAAATAAATTTTGAGTTAGAAAGGGTTTTACAATAATTTATTATAATTCCCTTCTTTTATAACAAAAAAACTGGGGGCCAGAACATTTAAATATCTTGAACTAACTATTAAAGGCAATTTAATAGCAAAACCTATCTCATATTGTTGTAGTGTAGATTAAATTTGGTAAAGACTTTCTCAGTGTATAAAGTGCCATGTCAATATAGTATATATGTATATATATTCATAAATGTTATAATAATGTTCTGTGTAATATAAACTGTTATAAAACATAAGATAATGATTTATTATTAGTTATGGCATTGTTAAAGTCTAACTTGTTTAATGTTCATCATTCTGGAATAAAGATTAGAATATATTATGACATGAATTTATAAAATTTCATTTTATATTTCTCTTATCTCCCTTTCTACGTTTATGCTGAATTTTTTTGCTGGTATTGGGAGATTTTTTGGAAGCAACTTTAGATCTAGAGTTTTATTTGATTATTTTAAACTATATTTTTAAAAAGAAATAAATTCCCTCTAGGTTTCAGATAATATAAAAATCAAAATCAATAGAGGATATATTAGTTTGTGATGGGTTTTGAAAGTTCTCATACGGATCAGGAGGCCAGGGCCAGGAATTGAGTCTCCTCTCCTTAATGGGCTTTCCCTATATTATTTAAAGTACTCACCAAGAATTAATCCTTGTTTTGGAGAACATTAAAGGAATGGATCAATTTTTCCCTCAAAGGAGTTTTCAAATAACTCACATAACCTTTGCCTTTTTGATTGTTCAAAATCCTAAGATATCTTAGTGTTTCTCTTGAGATTTCTTTTTCTTCTTCTTTTTCAATATTTGTATTAGACGTTGATTTCTGCCTCGGGCAAGAACCTAATGGAGGAAAAATAGTGATGTCTTAAAAGCCCAAGAATCAAATATGCATTTTTTAAAATCTAGCTCTTAAAATACCAATTTTTAAAGACAAAGATGAATCTACAAAGAAAACCTGGAGAACTGAAAATTACAATAATTAAACTTCTGTAAATATTTCAAACAATATTTCTCTATATTTATGTTTTTTATGTGGTTCCCTGTTTCCCTGAAAAGTTGTTCTCTCATTTTGCTTTATTTCACTATGGAAACTTATAGATATTCTTACAGATATTGAAAAACTTTTGCCCATATCACACTTCTAGCATTCATAAAAAATACATTTCATTTAATCACCTAAGTGATTGTCTCATATGAAAAACAAATTGTCTAGTGGACAGAAAACTGGCCAAATCTATCTATACAACATTTGGAAAAATCACTAAGGCATTTATATTCACATGTTATTCCTAATCATAATTAAACAGATAATCTATTAGATTTGGGTCTCCAATATTATCTTTTATTTTTCAATAGCTGGTACCAGAGTAATAGTTTTGAAAGAATCAAGTACAGCTTGAAAAATAATGTCCTATGGGGTTACAGAAATGTTGGTATTTTTTGAGACACTTCCTTTGTTTAGAGACCACTTTTAAAAAGAGAGGAAGCTATTAGAATAACACAGCTCCTACAGTATGAGAATGGTGCCTCATCCTCTTTCCCCTCCTGTTTTCTAACTTTCCCTCTCTCCATCTATCTCACTGGCAGGTCTCTGTGGCCTCCTTGATGGCAAGACTCCTATCCCCATTCCTAAGTGATCTGAAGAATCACACTACCTTCCCCAGCATGCGGCTGCACATGTCTGGTCACCCTCATAAACAGGCAGAGGAATAGCAAGGGGCACCCAGGTGGGTAAGTTGTGTGTCCACATCTCTGATACCATCCATTGTGCCAAGCCAGTGCACCTGCTCTTCTTCTGTTGATCAGGATCCAATTATCCCTTCTAAGAGGGTGACTCTTTTTTCAACTGCTGTTCTCTGAAAATTAGAAGGCCCAACGGTCTTGCAGCAGTGATATCTTTCAGTTCAATGAGCTCTTTTCTGTATTGTCTGGTGAGAGTACACCTGCTTTGAGGATTAAAATTTTCAACCTATAGAGTTTTGGGACAAGAAATGAAAAAGTCTCCAGTGGATCACTGGAAGCAATGACAAGTAGGGCCACTCTTATTTCCACTGATGGGTGTTTGATTCCATGCATTCTTTCTATTGGGGAAGAAGTTCCATATAGAGGTCCCTGATTTAATGCATATAGGTCTGCCCAGAAAGTACCCAGCCATGCACTATGACACATAGAGACATTTCTTAAAGAAGGTGTGAGATGCAAGAAACATTGTACATAGGACAATGACACCTCAGTCTCCTTCAAAGTAGGCATCTTGGAACCTCACACAGTTCTCCTAATAGTCATCAGTTGCTCCATCATATTTTCCTGAATCTCATCATTGGTCTGAAAGTTCTCTTTCAAAGGTGATTTTAGTTTTGAGAAAAGCCAGAAGTGGTAGGGCACCAAATCTAGGTTGCAGGGGGCTGAGTCACCAGGGTGATTTGATATTTTACCAAAAAACTCTGCAAGGAATATGATGCATGAGCTAGCATATTGTCATAATGAAGCTGCCAATCACCAGTTGCCCATAGCTGTGGCCTTCTGAATCATGGGAACAGTCGTCAAGGAGGAATGTTCAAACTTAATGCAAAATCTGATGCAGATTTGTTGTTCTACTGCTTCAGTCATTTTGAATGTGACGGCCACACAGTACACATGCTCCCTCAACAGCATCTACCACCCCCACTGACTAGTATAGTGAAGTCATTATTCATGCATGTGCATTGTAGTCCACTCTCCTTGACTGCCAGGTTACATGGATGTTGCCAAACCATTCTTGTTATAATTAACAATGGCTGGAATTTTTCCAGACAGTCGTATATACAATACTAAATTATTTTTCTGACATCAGCTCCAGTCAAGAGTTAATTTTTTCAAGAGTTCCTAACTTTAAGGAATATTTCAAATAGCAATGTTAGTTACTAAGCCATTTCTTGCTGAAGTAAACCACATAAGGCTTAAAATCTTGTCTTTTGTGTGATATATTATCATAAGGTCATGTTCACCTTTTGAAAAAATTGATGATACTACTCTGAAAGACAATAGTGGAGTTAGGTTTAGTTTTATGGCCAAACATTCTGATATGTCTTTTAGCCCATCAAACACAGACACATGGAGAAATGACTTAGAAGTCATATAGTAGAAAGACATTTCAAATGTGTGACCTAAAACAGTCACTGTGATGCTACTTATATCATATTTCATGTAGAGGAGTCATATGTAAAATTGGTTAGCTCTAAAAAATCATAAATGTATCAAGGATATAATATTCTGATCTATGTTATTCAATTAAGCTTAGCAAGGACTACCTTTCTATTTTCATGGCAAAATAGATCAAGTAAATGGTTGGTAGGAGTTCCTGCTTGGTCAGTCTCCCAGTACAAGTTTATTGAAAGCATTGTTAGCTTTAGAGAGCTCCTTTAGTTGAAAAAGTGCTTTTCATAATCATGAACTAATCAGCATCCTCTTATTTCCATATTTTAACTTTTGAAAGAGGTTACTTAGGAGAAAAATATATCACTTTTAGTAATCAGGGTAGAAATTCTGTTATAGAGATATTAATAAGTGAAAAAGCTGAGCTAGCATCTTACTATTCAAATGGCTCACACTTTCTGCAACTTTAATGGATTCTGTTTCTCCTCGCCATGATTGAAGCTGGCATATTAGGACCAATTGTGCACAGGGCCAGTTGAATTAGTGACAGGAGGCAATTAGACTTGACCAGAGACACTGAGAATTTTTACAGATTTTTGTCAGTTTATAATAATGAATAACCCTGTGTGACTATTCAAAGAAAAATGTTGACATAAAAATATTTGCATTTTAATATGCTGGAAATTCCCAATGAAATTATTCAAGCCCTATTTCATCATTTACTTTCTTTTTCACAAATTATAAATGATGGCCGATGTATAACAAAGATGGGATATAGTGATTTCCAACCCTGCTATGGCAGTAGGATGCTGTGGGCTGACTTAGTCCTGCTGTTTTTTTTTTGGGGGGGGGTAGAACAATGTGATTCTTAACTGGAGTGGACTGTCTTTTATAAATTTGCAAATCAATGACAGATACATGTAAATATTTTAAATACATGAATTGTTTTATTCCATATACCTTCTTAAACTCCACAACTTTTATGCATGTAAGGAAAAATAAACTTTTCTGAGCTGATTGCAAAAAGTCCTTGAGTCCTCTTTTTCTCTCAAACTGCCTGCCTAGTCCATCAGCCAATCGTCTTGCACTTTTAAGATCTATGTCTCAACAGAAGTTTCAGCCCCATCGATACCACCAGCATCCAGGTAATGCCACCAACTGCTCTTGTCAGGCAGGACACCTGGCCCACCCACTGGCCTTATGACTTCCTCTTTGCCAACCTCCTGTTCACACCTGTTCTGAGTGTGAAATAATGTTATGTGCCTTCCAAGTACTAAGTAACGTGGATGACACTAAACACATCACATTAAAGGATTTCTTTTTGCAAGATTAGCTCGATTAACGGATCAATAAATTATGAATAGAGTTAATGGTATTATTTTTAGAGAATAAACAAGGAGATAAACATTTTAGAATCAATATATGTAATTAAGTCTGTTACATGTTGCAGTCATTAGTTTCATAGTTTACTAGATGGTGGAAACGTCTGTTGGCGCTGAATTGAGTGCGTGCCTGCTAGGAAGAATGAGAAAGAATGGAGTACAAGGCTATGTAACAGAAACAAATGAAGCATAAAGTAACATAATAGAAGAACATGACAAGTTAATTTTTTTTTTGCTGTGCAATATTCTTGGACTAGAGTAGATCATAAACAAAAAAATCACTCTTTATATCTGCTACTTTCATGGGCAGAGATGTGATGAATAGATGAGATAATCTGCTTTCTGAAGTTCTTCAATCAAGCATTGGATTTCACAGCCTTCATGTAGCAAACATTTGATTCACATTATGGGACATAATTAGGACAACTAAAATTACCTATTTTAAACCGAGTATTTGTTGCCACTCTCTTTTATATCTCATCCCCTCGTGTGTTACAGAGGTGATTTATTCAAAATCTTACTAAAAATATGGAACTCTTTCTGAAAACACACCTGAGTCTTCAATATCTAAAGTTTGTTATTGATGTATTTAGCAAATTTAATTAAATTAATAATAGATATAATGAAAAATTGAATAAATCAAGAGTACCCATAAGATAAAAAATCAGCAACATCTGAGAGATGCTAGATACTGTAACAAAATCTGTTATTAAGTAAATGAAAAATAAATAAAATAAACAGAATAGACTTTAATAGTAATGCAATAAATAGAATTATAAATAGTGGAAATTGCTTTTATCTATTAAACAGAAATGGATGCTATGAAAAAGAAATCATTGCTGTTCTTTTAATGTTAAAATATAAGTCCCTTCTCCTCTTAACAAAAGTATATTATTGAGTTAAATTAGGAACACAGACCCTCAACAAGGTCAAATCTGTGAGCTGAATGACAAGGGTTAAGAAATTTTCCCAGCCCACTGAGTTAAAGAACAGATCGCTAAGTAGAAATGACAGGTTCAGAAAAATAATGGAAATATCCATCAGTTCCAATATTTATTGGTCTAATAGGAGCTTCAGATGGAGATACAGTGAAACCATAGATGACATTCATCAGTCAGCTGGTCCATGCTTATCTATGCCTGCTGTCTTCCAGCCTATGAAGTATGCACGGGCAACACTGTGGTAATCAGGGGCACTCCTTCCCTGGAGGAAACAGATCGACGATGATCACAGAAGAATAAATTAGATAGTTTAGGTATATGTAGCTTTTAAATTAAAAGACGATTGCCATAATGTAAATGAGAATGGTGGTATCTGGGATGGTGTGTCTGGGATTATATGAGATGGTCAGTGATGTGAATGACATTTGAGTAAAAAATATGTATAGGGAAGAAGATTGTTATGTGGGTCTCGAATAGATTAGATCCGCCAGTAGAAGAAGCTGACCAACAGGAATGAGGTTGGCATGTCTGAGAGAGTGAGACTCAGTGGGTCCAGGTGGAGGGCGGAAGGGAAGAGGAGCGAATCGGAAATGATGGGCGGAGCCATGTCAAGTGGGAACCCTTGGCCTGGACTCCAGAGCTAGGCTTTCATTTGGATTGCAGTGAGGACTCTAAGGAAGATTTTGGTTTTAAGCTTTAAAAAAGATTCCATTCTGCTTCAAAAGAATTCTTTTCCTGGGTGGGTAGAAATGCTGTTATAGCCGAGAGAGTGAAACTGAAGTGGAGGTAAATTAGACAGCTGTTGAACTAGTCCAGGGAAGAGACTGTGGTGGCTGGCAAGTGCAAGGTTGGAGATAACTGCCGTGGGCCATGGAGATGGCCTCTTGAAGGCAGAGATATTGTCAGCTTTGTCCCCACCACCTGTCACCAGCAGGGGCAGATAGGTGTCTAATTTAATGGGTCAGCTGGTGGCACTAATTGGTTTGATTGTATAGGCTCTGTTTTAGTTTGCCTTTACACATTGCCAATATTTCTAGGGCATATCTACAGACATTGGGACTGACTTTTGCATAGAACAATAGTGAACATTTAAAAGTCAGATAATTTTCTCTTTCAATTTTTGCTCAGAAACAGAAGTTAGAAAATGTAAAATGAAACATGGAGTATAAAATGATAGGTTAATCAGCAGCTAAATATTTTTAAATGGAAAATTTTACTATTATTACCCAAGCAATAAAAGTTTTCCCTTTCTATTATACAGAGATTTCTTTGGGCCTGCGTACATCATGAACAACTTTAGATTAATAAAATTTTACAATTTTGGCTAATGTCATTAAATGAACAAGAAAATTCACTGAATTTGTATAAAGCATTAATGGCATTACTTTTAAATGTTACTACTGAAGAACCTAAGAAAAATGCACATTTCCCTGATGCCCATGTGTGACCTGCTGCTAATTTTTCAAGTTTGTTGTTTCAGAGTTGTGCTTTCTGGATTTTAAAAGCAATTAGATGGAATTAAATGTTTGCCGAATTGCATTAAATTCAGGGAAAAGTTTTTAAAGAACTTATTGAAGACCAGGGCCAAGGAGAAATGGAAGTGCTCAGTTAGTGTGGAGAAGGCTCTTCAGCAAGAAGTTTAAAATCTTAATACAAAATAACCCCTTTGTTTCTGAATTACCCCAATTTGGCCTTAATTTAGGAAATATCCTGCTTCCCCTTTCTTTTCAGGTAACACCAACAAATATGCCTTTGTTCGGGGATTTCTTAGTTAAATCTCTAGCTAATTTACTCTGAGAAAGGGCTCAAAACACAGTGACCCACACCCCTCAAAATGCATTCCATCATCCTTTCACATTGAGGGGAGCAGGCCCCTCCCACTGGCTGGCTGTCTTCTCAGTAAGTGGCTTCAGTTTGGGGGACCAATAAACTCAGTGCCTTTTCCTTTTACACATATTTCTGAATGTCACATATTATTTCATTTAAAAATTTACATTGATTCTTGGCATCTGTCCCTATATTCTAGAGATAACACTGTAGGTAGAACAGACCAGTACAGAGATAAACTAAAAATTTAGTATTCTTCAGCTACAGTAATCAAGAGTACTATCAACTGTGGGGAAGAACAGTCACTGTCACAGATATGTGTAAAGTTCTCAAATCATTACTGATGGGTGCTGGTTTTTCTAAGCAAGGTTAAGTGTCTGATTTTTTTTTTTTTTGCCTAACTTAATTGGACACAGCTAACTATATATATATTACCCTTAAATACTTTTATTAAAATAGTTACAATATAGCATATCTTCCTTATAAATGGATCAAACCTATAGTTACTATAAATTAAACAGTAAAATCCCAATTTGCTTAACTTCTTAATGTTCTGAAATTTTCATATACTTCTATGTTCCAGTTGTTCATACATGTATAATATCATATATATTCTCCATTAATTTTCATTTTATATAAATATATTCTGATTAAATAACAATTGAAAATACAGAAATGAATAAGATAAAAGGCTAGTGCCCTTTTTCAGATATCTTTCTCCTTTCTCTAATCATGATTTGAAAGTTCTCTTCAGAGATCTTTGCAACTAACAGTTTTATATGTATATGGGCAGTATATTTATTTGCCTTTAAATGTTTCCGATTACATATGCATTAACTACATGGTTTTCCTTTGTGATATCTTGCGATTGAAATCATGTGCTCATAGTTTAAGAAATTTTTTTAACTTAAGTTGCCTTGATTCCTTTGATCGTAGTACACATGCTTTCACTTATTTATGATTTGTTACTTAAAATGTCTTAAAACTAACAATTGCACATGGTAAAAGAATCAGCTACGTAAAAATTATGCAAAGTATAAAAGCCTTGTCTTGCACCACTAGTGACAGTGTTTTATGTGTTTCCCCTATAAGATGGTATCATGTTACATTTTAACTTGAGATTTGTTGTATTTAAAAATGTACTGTAGAAGGGTTCTCATTGTTTGTAGGACTGCTTAAACATAGAGGACACATGGACAAAACCAAAGGGGGGTAGGATCGAGGGTGGGAGGTGGGGATGGATGGGGTGGCAGGGAATGGTGGGAGGAAAATGGAGACAACTGTACTTGGAACAACAATAAAAATGTTAAATTAAAAAAAAATCTCATTGACATGAAATAACATGTTCTTAAAACAATCCTGTTGTTTAAAGAATGTGTATCTCAAAAATTTCTGTAATTATAAATGTTATAATGAACATGTTTATATACAAATGACCATATTTTAGTGTGTTTTATGTGCTTTAACTTAAGTGCCTTTTAAACTTTTGAGCGCTCTGCTGTATTACAGAATCTTTGAACAGATGGCATTTGAGACAGTAAAATGCAAGTCCTACTTTATGGGTAAGGGGTGTCCGGTTCCCCAGTGTCACAGTAATTTCACCGCCACTACTAGAGGCAGGTTCTCTCTCTCTCTTTTATTTCTTGAACTTAGTTCTGTTTTTCTGCTTTATAAATGCACATTTATGGATGGGATATGGACTTGGACCTCCGACAATCCAACGGCATGCCAAGTTTCAGCTTGCTTCATTCTCGGAACAGTGACTTCGCTCTGCAGATGTTTTGTCTAAGTTTCCAAATTTTGAAATCACACCCCCCCCCGTACAGTACCCTCATCAATCATTATATTTCTACAGATATTTATTTGTTGATAGCATTTATTACTTTAAATTACTTTTTTGGTTATTTTTTCCCATGTAGACTACTAATATCATGAAGAAACTGCGGTGTGTCTTTTAAGCGCCGGGGAAGCTCAAGCACTTAGAAAGATGCCCAGCCTATTCACAGGCACTCAAATATTTTCTTGAACAAATCCTTTTCTGTCTCTTTTGATGGTACAAGAAGCACTTTTCTTTCATCTGTCACAGATGTTATGGTGTACTCATTAGCATGTTTAGGTATTTTTCTTAGAGTCCTGTGGCTGTCTGCTCTGAGAGGAGCAGATTACATTTAGATGTACTCTTTGTTCTGGTGTTCCTTGTTTTTCTCCCGCTTCACAATGGGAGGGCTAGCTCAGTTCAAAGACCTTCTCTTTTCTGACTTGGGGCCTTTGCTTTTATTAAATCTATGACCACTTTTTCCCATGCTACATTACTTGTTATTTCTATTTATTGACTTTAAAGGTGACTGGCGTTCTGTCTTTTGGATTTATACTGCCTTCTCTTACCTTTCTCTAGTTCTTTCTATAGCTTTGTCTTTTGGCTTTAAGATCTTAGAGGTTTCTTCGGTGTTATATCATCATGATTTTTGCTATGATTATGTTTTTATTACCACAAATTGCTCTTATCTTTAGAGTGTTCATTTTTTGCAGCTATCTTTTCTTATGTTTCAGGTGCAAATATTTTCTCTAATCGATCAAAAAGTAGAACTTTTTGAAAGTAGAAAATGAGTAGAATTTTCTTTGATGTGACTGTTATTCCTTGAATTATTTTCTCCATGTTTAATTTTTTTCTTTGTATTTTTATACCTTCTCTTCTGTTTGGTGATCCTTGGTTATTGGTTTATATTTGTGGAAGGATGAAGAGATTGGTTTGCATAGGAAGTTGGGAGGAATTTCATTTTCCTTATTTTGGGAAGGTCTGTTTCTCTTTCAGGGTCCTCTGACTGTGCTGTGAGTAGTGAACAGGTACTTGAGGGGTGTTAGAAGGCGGGGTTCACTCTAGTGCAGATCTGTAGAACCCAACACATATCCCGTACTTGGAAAGATTTTATCTCTTATCCTGATGTCCCCAGTAGAAACCTTAGCTAATCCCTGGCAACCTTTTAGAATGCAAAATCTCTCTCTCTCTTTTTTTTTTCCTTTGATTCTCTCTGCATGTGTGGGGATGGTCATGGTGGGAAGATATTTGGCCTAATTGTTCCAAATGCGGTTACTATGGTTATTGTCCTGCATCTCATTCCCACTCTCTGAATGTGCACCAGCCGTGGGTGGAGCTTCTCGAAGCTTCACAAGAAAGAGATGTTTTCCAAAGCAAATCAGGCCTTCTCGGTGTCATGAACCATAATTTCCCTTCTACCCTCTCACCTGCTTTCTTGTCAAGCTCTTCTCAACACCTTTTAATGCTCTTACTTAAGGCTACACTGGTTATGTCAGGGCTATAGCTACTCAATTTTGAATGGCTGGCTCCAATTCCAATGGAAGTTTGGGAGAAAGAGGTGAACTTCTGTGTGCTCAGAAGCTATCTTCAGTAGAGCACATGAAATCTCTTTGATATATATTCTTAATGTGTTCTTCCTAAAGTACTTGATCAGGCAAATAATACTTCCAATCAATCACATGTTTTCAAATGCAGTAGATAATTAAAAATGCCAGTTATGCAAAGGATATATGACAAATGAGATTTCCCCATCAAAATTAGAGACATTTCAGATATTATTTTTTGTTGAATGCCTTATGAATATTAAAATCTATGAACATTTTTATGAGGTACATCTTAATAGTCAATATTGCTTTCTATTTCTCAATATTTTAATAATAGTCCAATATTTCTAACTATAATGAAAAAATATCCTCCATTATTTAGTAATAGTTCCAAATAACTGTCAATAGTCTTAATTTATTTCATGTAATTTAAAAGGATATGTTTGCATGTGTAAGAAGAAATGTTAGCATTTTTATTCATAGACTATGGGACCATCTTAATTATACATTGGGTTCTTGAAGGGACTTGAGGGTAATGATTGCATCCCACAAGACAGGCTTGTTGTGATCAAGTGATACAATAAACTGTGAGTCAGGCTTATGCTACACCTTTTCATGTTTAGCATTTCACCACACTTATTTTTAGTTGCTTATGTCTATGAAAGTGTTAGCTCTACATTTTCTCTATTGATAAAAAATTTAGTAGTAATTTATCTTCTAAAGTTACTTTCTCATGGAGTTCTGCTGATTTTCTGTGGGCCTCCCGGCTATGAGAAATTGCTGGGAACTAGGTGGAAAACATTAGGCTTGATGTTTTTTTCCACAAATTTTATGCTTCATTTGCTCTCTAAAAAAATGAACACAAGTGTTTCAGAAATCCGTGTCTTACTCAAATGTGTTTTTATGAGCTAACTCATAAAAACTCTAAAGCTCTCCCTAAACTCTAAGGCGCTTCAGTACTTTAGCTCACCAGCACTTCTGAAAGATGGTATTGCTGTTGTTATTTTATGGCAGTCTGCAGGCACTCGGGAGAATGGGATTGGCAATTCATACAATTCTGCCACATGATGCAAATTTTTTTGAACTGCAAGGTAGCATTTGTCTTACTAGTGACACAGAGGTGAATACCCAGTGCTGTGGCAAAGCCGGTGGTTTGTGATCCATGGGAGTGACTCTGCCCCACAGGCTGGTTGAGTGTGGGGCTTTAACAGCTATAAGACACAAATGTACTGTCTATGGGGCTGCTTGGTTTTATTATTATTTCATAACATCAGAATTTTCCTGTTGGGGAAAGAACCACTTGTCTTGTCATTTATTACTCATCTCAAGGCTTTTGTTACAATGCGAGTCTTTGCATGCATAGTGTGAGTATTTGCTGGTTGTCCGTGGGTAACTTGGATCAGTGCTCCTAGGCTCCTGTTCTGTTCTTTCCAGTTTAAGGACGGAGGTCAACAGTGAAGGGAAAAAAGATGTGGCAGGACAAGAGTCACAGCCATGAACCGTCCAATTCTGAGAAACTGCGGAGATAATCCAAAGAGAAAGTTAAGTAACTTTGGTAACAAAACAAGACCAACATTTCAAAGGTGATAGAGGGAAAGCAATAACCAAGGAAACAATGATAGCATAATTCTTGTTGAAGGTAGGAAAAGAAGTCCCAAAGGGAAGAAGCGGAATCCTTGGAACACTGCGAGGAACTAGAGTTGAATCTATTTCTGCTGCAGTGAATGTTTTTGTCTATCCACTCATTTGTCTTCTGGTTATTTTTCTTCCTCTTAACTTCTATTGCTGTCCATTGGTTTTATTTCACTCATAAGCCTTATTTATTTTATTTATTTCATCAAAAGAGGAAAATACATTTGTTGCCTTCTTACCATTTTTTTTTAATGAGCGATGCGTCCCTGCAACTGTTTGCATGGCTCTCATAGAGAAACTGACATTTTCAAGCTTGTTCTTTGAGTTTCATAGTCTCAGGTAGAGATGCTCTGTGTTAGAAATTGCTCTATGTATCTCCACAGGAAATGTTAGCTTTAACCAGAAATAACCTCCTCAAATGGGTGATGCCCAGGGCCATTGCCAGTAGTTAATAGCAACGTAAAAGGCACATTCAGTTTCCGCAGGCTTATCAGTTTTCCATGCATGTCCTTACTGACGGCAGGGCAGCAGTGTCTGGTAGGAGAAGTTCTCTTCAGGGAGTCTGGTGGCCTCTCTTCTACCTCAGTTTTACAACTTAATAGTTCTGTAACCTTGAACATGCCCCTTTATTATCTTAGCTCATTTTTTCTTCATTCTGGAAAGAACAAATTCTGTCTCCCCAACTGCAACATATGGCTACTCTGGGTATAATGGGTATCACACTGAAAAGCATGCACAGACTACTCAATAAAGCACAGAAACATAAAGTAACATCCTCACAGTGTGGAAGAATATATTGCACATATACATATATCTTTTAAAATTTTGGTTTAATACACGGGAGGTTTTTCTCTGTTTATAGCGTTCTACAGTGGCACTCCCCATTCAAGTATTCTGTTATTGTTATAACTTTGTATTCATATTCCAGGATAAACTGACTTTATGATAAATCCTTATTGTTATTAACGTATTCCATTGCACTGTACTATAAATAAGCACCTTCACATAGGAAGGTACAGGCCACATGCCACTGGCAAATGGCCTAAACAGCAAATCACTTGTGGAATTATTTCCCATGTGGTGATATGAATATTCCTTTCTTAGCAGTAATAAGAGTTAGCCCTGGCTGGTGTAGCTCAGTTAATTGAGCCCGGGCCTGTGAACCATGCGATCGAGGTTCGATTCCCAGTCAGGGCACATGCCTGGGTTGCAGGCCAGTTCCCAATGGGGGACACATGAGAGGCAACCACACATTGATATTTCTCTCCCTCTCTTTCTCCTTCCCTTCCCCTCTCTCTGAAAATAAATAAATAAAATGTTTTAAAAAAAAGAGTTAACTACTTAGATTAGGTCATTAACTACTTAGATTTAGTCATTGCTAAAGAAGTGATACAAATATAAATATATTTTATTGTAGTTACATCTGTGTGAAAGGCTTCATTATACAACTTTAGAATTTTGCACTATAGGCAGAGTTTCAATGTAATTTGACGAGAGCAAAATTAAATTTGAATTACATTTATTAATCTTCGATGACATGTCTCAATTTTTAATTGGGAAGCATGATTGTAATGAAGCATTTAACTAAACACAATCATAACCAATGACATAAGGTTATGTCTCAATAATAATTTACTATTAAGTATGCATTGCCACTATGTTTTCAAATGCAGAGAAATAAGTTTAGAAGTTTGAGAAAAACTATTTCTTAACAAAGTGAAATTTTGTTACATGTCAAATTTTAAATATTTAAAATTTTTATGAAGACATTCTTATACAATGACATCAAGTTATTCATTAATAATTCTGCCTTCAGAAAAAAGTATCCATTGCATAAAGTATTAAAGTATAATAATTATAGAATCATTAATGCTATTCATAGGGAGTATTTTCCAGAAATAAAGCCAGCAAATCTACAGGTTATGTGTATTATTTACAACATATAGATGATTCTTTATATGCAGTAGTATAACTGAGGAACCCACATACTTGAAATCAGTATGAATTTCTATTTTATTGAGTTTATTTCAGTTTTATTTGCAATATGGTATCACTTTTCAACTGGTCCCGTATTTCATTAATTAGCTGATTAAATTAGAAAAAGAGGCACTGCTCTGGCCCAGCCAGTGGCGGGCTGACACACAGAAAGCTCGACGATGGGACACGAGTCTGTGTCCCAGAACTGTGTCCCGGAGACTACGATCACATGCAGCTGTCACTGCAGCATGAAAACGTCGCGTGCTTCTTACATGCGTGAGCGCTTGGCGAATCCTCAACGCTCACACATCGGACGTCGAGCGGACTTATTTTCTCTACAAAATCAGCGAAAACTTTCCTGAACTATGCCCCAATGAGAAAAGCACAAAATGAAAACAATTGTTAGACTGAATATTTATAAGCAATTACTAAAGTAAGCATCTAGCCAAATCAATTAAAAGTCACGGAGCATGGCCATGACATAAATACAAAATTACTATATTGTCGCTGATTATTATGTTGAGGGGCTTTTCCAGGTCAGCTACCTGAGTGCCTTGGAAAACTGGGAAAGAATTATTGTCACAATATAGGTGAGGGTATATTGTGATGTAAACAAGTTTCAACATGTTGAAAGTGGGATACCCAGGGCCTGGATATTTCTGGCTGATGTGTGAGTTGATCTTTCCAAAATAAAGTAGCTGAATGTGTCAGAAAGGAGGACGGGGTTGTTCAAGATGAACTGGTTATGGCTTGTATAATTCAGTACATGAAGGAAAAAAACATGATTTATAAAGACAGATGTGAGTGCACACTGCACCAAATTCACTGGAAGTTTTAAATAATTTATAGTGACATGTTGTGCTACAGTTTAGATTCTAAATTTGTATTGGATTTCTGAGAGTTGCTCTCCAAGGATTTTTGCAACTCTAAAACATGGGTGGGAGGGACACTTGCCACATTCAGTCTCTAGGCTCAAAGCATATTGAAGGTTTTCTCTGCCAAGCCAAGCATCCTCCTAGAAATAGAATAAGGTAATCGACACATCATTGCCCTACACATCACGTGACATGTTTTTGTGTAAATGCAACACCAGTTATCTCCAGTTCTCAAATAGTGCCAATCTGAACTGACAAGGGAGCAGATTTATGAACGAAGCTCCACAATTTTGGTGCAGTGGCTGATACTATTTGTAATGAAGTTCAATATAGTTTTAGAAATATAATTGTAAGTACACACTTCTAGTTCTTCTTAATTTGGTCTCTGATTTGAGATTCACAATGTGTCTTTTTTGTTCCACATTAGATAATAACATTTATTTTACCAGTAGTTTTATTTAGCAATAATCACTCAGAGTTTAATAACATTATAACAGCTTGCTCATGCTGTATTTTGGAATCCTGGTAGCTGAAATAGAAATTATAAAAGTTTTTCTTCACGTCAATGCAAGATCAATGGATGAAATGATAGTGGTCTCCGACTCCATGATTTTTCACCAATAAACACTCCCTTGAAGGGATTTTGCAATTTTTATGCAGAGAGCCTCCATCCTGGGACAGAAAACAAAGACACTGTATGCCCACAGCAGAAGTAAAATGCAAGTTTTGCAGTAACTAATGGGCCTGTTTGCATCAAAGACTGGCTAAGAATGAGTTTAAAATAATTCAGTTTGCCCTGGCCCCATGGCTCAGCTGGTTGAAGCATCATCCAGTTCACCTAAAGGTCACCAGTTTGTTTTCAGGTCAGGGCGCCTGCCTGGGTAGCTGCGCATCTCCTGTTAGGGCAAGTGTGGGAGGCAGCGGACAGATGTTTCTCCTTCACATCTGTGTTCCTCTCTTTCTGTCTCACTCTCACTTTCTCTCCTTCTATTTCCCTTCTTCTCTCTCTAGAATAAATGGAAGCATGTCCTCATTTGAGGATATAAAATAATTAATAATAATAATAATAATAATAATAGCTCAGAGCACAAAACAGCCCCAAATGGGAGCTCAAGCTAACACCTCCCTCATGCTGTATTATAATTATTTCTAACTTGATTTTCTCAAAGGCAGAGGGAGTCTATTGTGTTGCTCTGTGTAGTAGACCGCTCTGCCTAGTTTTAGGAATTGTATCTCTACCCCTTGTGGCTAAGGGCGAGAGATACCTTTGGAATGCCAGTCACAGGAGACAAAGCCTGTCTCTGGTAGCAAATGCTGCCTCAGTTCCTCTCCCTGCCCCCCCCCAGGTAAGACCCCCTCACAGCGGGGGGCAACCTAAGCCAGACTCCACTTGGGAGGCCTTCATGGAAGGACTGGGGGGGGGGGGCTGCATCAGAGAGCAATGGACTCTTGCCCCCCAGCTTTGTCAAAGCCAAGTCCCCGTGTTCTCTGGGAGAAGTGCTTCCTGGCTCTAATCCCCTTAACCCTGAATACCTGTTGGGGAGAGGTGCAGCTCCTTGCCTGGCCAGAGTGTGCCCTGGGGAAAAGTCTGGCACCACAAAGACTTGCTGATAAACCTGGGAAATCTGCTCTGCTAAGAGTGCTTTCATTCATATAAGGGTCCGAGAGGAAATGAGTATGTCTCCCAAAGTTTCTGCAACTCTCTTCCTGACAGACACTGACTCTGAAGCCCTCAGATTTCTTTGTAATGTTATCTACTGTTTGATCCTTGCCGCCCTGTATTCCTGTGTATTACAACCCAATAAAAGTCTATGGAGAAAGGCGCTCAAGGCCTTTTTCTCCTCAGAGAAACTGGCCACAGCCCACTCTTCCTCCCCTAAACAGATCTCATTTTGTCTCGGCCGTATTTACTTATTTAAGCGTGTCTGTGGCACCGGGGGGACTCATGAAGTAGTCACCCCCACCGCTCTGGGCTCTCCCAGGGATAAGAGAGTCATGATTCACTACCAGGGCAGGAGAGAATGAAGGCGGCAGAACTTTGTGAACTAACAGTGGAGAGTGATCAGAGTTTGACAGGACAAAACTGACCCCAGGATAAATGTGGGGGTGTAGGGACACCGTAGTCTCTTCTTGTTAAGGAAAGTCATCATCAGCATCTCCTGCCACCTACTTACATACCCCAGCACTCACCCATCAATCAATCCATCCATCCATCCATCCATCCATCCATCCATCCATCCATCCATCCATTTATTCTTTTATCGAGTGGCAGTTGTTTTTGGTGTTACGCTGTTTCATGTCACTTTGTTTTACTCTCTAAATGCTTAGGAAATTGTTCTCTGATATTTTGATTTATAGAATTAGAATTTGAGAAATTCTCTAGAGTTTGGTGACTTTCCATGGAGTCTTGAACTAACTATTGATAAACTGTAACATAACTCAGATTACTGGCTTAGTTTTACATCTAGAAAAAAATCTTTAATAATGAAAGGCAAATGAATGAATTAACCAGAAAAACAGTCTTCGATGTCAGGGTCCCACCATGTCCACGTGTCCTTTTTACTTAGAGTTCAGAGTCTCCAGCACAGACATAATCATCTAAAGTCTGTCAATGTTCTGCACAAAATGTGTCTTATTCGCCACCCCATAAAATGTCCTCTACACTTTATGTTAGAGAGAAAATAACTCACTAGCACTGCTTTTATAACCCATTAGCAACACTCCTTCTATGTTTTTCCCCAGTATATTCTTACTCTAGCAGTCCTTAGTGGGTTTTTTTTACTCTTATATTTTGCCTCTGATTTTGCCTAAATATCAAAATATTTAGAAACGCTAAATGGATTTTTACTGGCCAACAGCCTACAGAACAACTACTTTAGATTTTTGGCTCCTGGAAAAAATCTTAAACAAATTCTTCTCTCATTTGAGCTCTATAAGAAATTAGAAGGGGGGGGATTTCAAAAGCCTAAATAAAGTGCATCCTTTTGTGGAATACCCAGTGGCCATACACAGGTTTGGAGTAGTCTCGCAGCAACTAAACCAGTTTACCACATTAGGCATGTACTTTCTTTACTATTGCTTATTTGAATTGGACTTATATAACAGGGGCCTATCATTTGTTAATTGTCTGTGCTCCTGGTAAGAGCAGACACTTGGATCCACCCAGTGGAGCTCCTATCCCTGGAAGAGTGGCAGACGGTTGTCAGACAGCCTTTAAGAATTTTTGTGAGGAGTGCCATGATTCGAATTACACAGCTGTGTCCTTGCTGCCCATCTCCCAGCCCTGGCAGCTCCCGAGGCATTCTCCCTGACCTGTGTGGATTCTACCTCCACAGTTTCAGAAGCATTCACCAGCAAATGGTTCTCTCGCTTCCCCTTTTCTTTCTGTGTTGTAGCCACTACCACTGCTGTTTTCAGTATGCCAGAGGTAATAGCATCATGTGCTCTGCTTTAAATGCCTTATTTATATGCCTTGCAATAATGAGCACCCCATAAGTATTTTATAAATTATTCACGTCTAGCTAAAGTTTCATGTAAGATGTTCTAACTCTGAGTCACATCATCACTCCATAAAAGACAAATAGATTGATCTAATTTAAAGTCAAGCAATCACAAATAAAAAGAGAGGGGGAAAGCTAGCCAAGAAAGTGGGGGAAGAAAGGTTGGGAAAGTTGTAATAAGGGCTGGAATTTTTCAAAATTGTCATTGAACTTGAAGGTAAGCAAGGCTATATATGGACGTGATTCTTCCAATTAGTATAAATTATATTTGTTTTTGAATATGTATGTCTCCCGAGTCTTCAGTGCTTTACTCCTTGGATCAGGTTGTGCTGTTTTACTTAGAAACTTAGTCGTTCACCTGTCCCCATTTCCTCAGTTGCTATGGAACAACTGCCATTGGTCAGCCCTGGTGCCCTGTTGTAGTTATGAAGTCTTCCTCCGGGCACTGTCTGTGGTACTTTGGCCCCCTCCATCTTTCTGAAGTGAACCATAGTTATGACTCATCTTTATTTGATACAAATACCAATGTTTGATTGAAATGATTTAATATTCCATCATTAATGATGCAGACAGAGACCACGAGTTGGAGGTAACAGTAGATGGTTTTTAAATTGCAAAATATCCGTCATGCTTCGGAGATTGAATTCTCATAATGGGTGATAACAGGATAGCAGGATATATTGGCATATTTTATCCATAGAAAGATATACGCCGTCTTGATACAAACATTGATTCCCAGCTTAGCCTTCATCACTATGAATATCTGAGTCAATGAGTCTTGATATTGACACTAATGGTAATCAATTCCTACTTCATATTGCCGAAGTCATAAATCATGGTTATCTGGTATCCTGGTGTTACTGTCTTCTAATTTCCCATGGCATTCTCAGATCAATACCTGTTTATTTACTAAAGGAAAAAAATCATTCTGATAAGTCATCTGTAGCACATACATTTCTGAGATATGAAGCCAGTATTTTAACTTTTGTAATTTCTGAAAGGCATTGCAAGATAAAAAGTGATCCAGGAAACTTAGGTTCCTGACACCTTTGAATCTTAAATAACTAGATTTATAATTGATGGTTGACACACATTTTTATTTCTAAGTGTAAAAGCAAAATAAACAGGGAGTTATTTTATTTCATTCCGACATGTGCCACTTGAAACTGCTGTAAATGCAAAATACTAGATATTGAATTAGGCATTTAAGCTGAGCCATAAAATTAATTGTTGGAATGCACAGTGAGAAGATAGTTGCCAGATTTCAGCATCAGTATGTGCCATTTTCTAAAAACTTTAGAAGTTTATGACAGTAGTTAAAATATAGAAACACGGCACCTACATGAAATTGACTCATCAAAAGAAACATACAGCAAAGAGACTGCAGAATGGGTCTGGAAAATTAGCAAGGCCTGGTGCTCCCTGCTTAAATCATTGTTACACACTAATTAGTTCTGCGCTCTGATTTGAGGCTTTAAATGTGTTCCTTTGAAGATTTTCTTAAAATTGTATTCAAAGGAAAGCCTCTTCTTTAATAAAACTGTATAATTCTCCATTCACTTGGGGAACATAGCTTCCCAGCATAATGTTACTGAAAACTGAGAGCTGACTTCTAATAGAGGTGCTAATTATTAACATTCCAGCATCGGCCGAATGCTGCCTTCTCTAAGACCAAAATAAAATAACAGTGCACAAATATTTCTCCTCCATTGCGATAAGTACTTGAAACACTCAATAATATTCATTAAATGCATAAATGTGAATATTAGAAATAAAGATTTCCCCCTGTGATTTATTATGTACTGTCTGGAAAGCCCAGCTGAAGGGAGGCATCATTATATGGCATGAAAAGGAGTTTGGGGCTGTTAATTATAATGTAAATGTATCATTATACCAGGGGAGAAGCATGACTTCATATTTAAAACCATCAGGCATGACTGGTCATTCAAAATACAGATGCATTAATCTTTCATAATTCATACAGTATGCTATGGACAGGGATAATATAAAATGATGAGATACCTTCCAATGCTTTTTTAACATTCTAGTAATGGTCTGTTATAAATGGAAGCTTGACAGAAGAAAAGAGGGCATTTTACATCGTCTTCAGGAAGACAGAGTAGTTAATAGGAGCATTTACCAGACTGCAGCTGCACACAATTGCCAGCATACTTTGTTTACTCCAGGCTTTTCTCCACCAGGTTTGCAAGGACATTGAATGCGATCTGAAGCCCCCTGGCCATGGGAAGGAAGTTATCCTTGTCATGTTAGAGAACGAGGGACTGGGAGTTAAAATAATGGACTTGTCTAAACATTAACACTCTGAGCATCCTTGGGAAATTAATGTACCTTTCCAGGAGCTCCGTTTACTCTTCTTTGCAGTCAGAGAGTCAGAGGCCGAGTTTCAAATGTTCACAGTTTATAGGAGCAACATCAAAGGGGCTTTCACCTTGACCAGGTGGAAGCTAGGGGATGGTGGGTGCTTTTGTACTGTGTGGATTTAAGCTGGAAATACACAATATTTCCCAGAATTCCTTCTTGCATGGTTCCAAGCAATGACTGTTCACAAGAGATATCGGTGTGATACTGGGGAAAAGACAGTGAATCAGAAGCCACTGCACTTTGAACATCGCCATTATTTTAGGCAGTGAAGGACAGATACAGATCAATTGCATATTCTTGCTTTGCTCGTCCATCAGGTCTCCTCAGTAATTGCTAACCATGCTGACCAACTAGGTGCTTAGCTGTAAACTCACAAAGATGGTGATAGGAATACTCAAGAATTAAAGATGTTAGCCTTAATTCACAGGCTTAAGTGATTAATCCAGGTGGAAAGCTGTTATTCCAAAAACTGGAACTCATGACCTGCGTGACTCCAGGAGTTCTACAAGCAATTCAACTTTGTGCCTCAGGGGCGCAAGTGATGGAGATGGTATGTGAGCCTGTGTGTTCTAGGGAGGGAATTTCTGTGATGCAGGTGAAGAATTATTGGCCAACAAATAAAGAAGTACTAGGAAAATCACTTCTGGACTGTGACTCTTATCCCATTAACCTCCTTCCCAAACCCCTTACCTACCCTTTTTTCTCCTTATAAAATGTCTGCTTGAGATGAAACATTAAGTCAGTTTTTGAGGGTATATAACCCCCATCTTTTCAGATTGCCTGGACCCAAATAACACTCATAAAGAGTCAATCCTTGTCTCTACTTACTGATTCTGGTAGTGATAGGCAGTATGACTGCTGACTTTTCTGGTGTCAACAGCTGGATGAAGAGCCAACAATTTTCCTTGGAAGTCTACCCTGACCATTTTATGATTTCACTCTTGCAGCTCTGTGCAAGCTCTCACTTTTTCATCAATCTCAGGGCTGTATCGTGGCTATATACCTTGATTAAAGCCTTGTGAGACCCTTACCAGCCTAAACCATGTGCAAGTTCCTGACCCTAGAGTCTAGGAGCTCCTGGTCAGAGACAGCTCCTTGAACTATTGTCCTCTTCTCTCTTCGGTAAACAGTAACACACAGGAAGGGTTAGAGAAGAAAAAGGAGAAGGATAAAGTTAAGAAAAGGCAATGCCTCCTTTTCAGGCCATTTCCAAAATTCATGCAAAACAATTCTGCTTGTATTTCACTCCCTAGACCATGGTCATGTGACCCCATTTAGCCGCACAGTTTCTTCTTCTGGCTGGTTATTGAGAGTTCTGTGATTAAAAAGATAGTGAAAATGGATATAAGGAAAAAACTGAGAGTCTTTTTCTCTACAAATTTAGAATACTGAAAGATGTGAATGGGGAATGGGTGTGCCTAGCAAGAATGTCACCACAAGAAAAACCTGCCACTACCAGAGGGGATCCTTATTCCCCTAGTCATAAAATAATAAGACTTAGAGAAATCATCTTGGAAATTATTAAAAGCTAAATTCTACTTCTGATAATGACACATGACCTGTGGTTGTTTTTAAGTGCAGGCAATGAAATATTGTTTATGCTTACTGCCGTCTCTGTAACATCACCATGTTTTCGTTCTAATACTTTTACTGGCATAAATTAAGGGATATAACCCCCTTGTAAGCTTGGGTTTATTTATGACTCTGACACATAGTAACCATGTGACTTTTTGCACATTGTTTAATTTTCCAGATCCTTTCTATCCTCGGATGTAAAATACTGATAGTAATAATCATGTAAAGCAGGATTTTAAACTTTAAGTGACACTTTAATGCAAGGAAACAAGATTAAAAACCTCGGGAACATAAGACTAGATGCCAGATGTTTAGGATAGAATGACATTGTATTAGATTATGCATAAGACTGTGTATTGCAGAGAAGGCCAGTCATTGGAAAATGTTCTTGTTTTTATATTCTTAGGCAAAATTTCCAAAGCTAATTCATTGAAGAAAGAGAAGGTAGAAATTCTTATCATTATTGATACTGAGGTCTGGTTAAAATAATTATATGCAATAGGTTGTTGATAAAAATTTTAAATATATAATATAATTTAGGATTTCTGAGTCTTAATATTTTTAAAAAATTGATTTGTATACAACAATTGCATCACTTTTGAATCTCTGTTAAGTATTATTACTATAAATTCCTTTATCAATGCCACATGTTAAACTCAGTCAATTAAATGATGACTTTTAAAATATTTGTAATGTATATGTTACATATATTACAATTTTATATTATCAGGTGGCATATTAACCTAGTAAATATTTCTTTATTTAAAAAAACATTTTCAGTTATGTAAATAAGCATAGTGTAACTAGGTCATGAAACTGATATCACATGCCTGCAATCACTGTGTAGCTTTTTAGTTACATGTATGTTTTATATCTTGCCCTTTCATTGTAATTATAGAAACACTACCATTTTTGGACTTGGTTGTGACAATTTTTTTCTACAATCTTTAAGAAAGTCACATCAGGATGTTATTTCACATAAATTAGCTATTTCATTTGTGAAGATATATTATGCATAGATTTTTTTATTTAGTTGAAAGGGAGCATGCATGTTATTTTAGAGTTATCAGTTTAGATCAGCCAGGCTTACCACGTTGGCTCCATGGATAAAAGGCCTGTTATTTTTCTGATGTTCTTAAGTTCCTCTAAAGATTTTCTGATCTAAACAAACTCCATTCTCCTTGTTAAAACCGAAGGACAAAGGGTTGCCGAGATTAGACTCCACTGGAAAAAAAATTAAACTGACTTTAGTTTCAGCTAATATAATGTGGCATGGAGCTGGCATTTAATTCCCATTTGTTTACAAATACCAGACAACATGGAGCTTCTGAAAGCTCGGGAGATTCCTCTTAGAGAAAGAAAATATATTAAAAGAAAAGTGAAAGTCTCTTTTATCTTCTTTTTCCATTTCTGTACTCAAATTCTGACATTCTAACTCATTGTACCTAATTCAGTTCTCTCTGTTAGAAAAGAAATTTGAAAGCAAATATTTATTTGACAAAATAGGTAACCTATAGAATTAGGGAACTGTCTAAATGGATAATATAGTATTGGCCTATAGTGATTAGATGGATTTTGAAATTACATTATTCATACTTATTTTAGTAAGAAGCTATCATTTTTTGAAACAAACATGCAATGGTATGGGGTGAAATCAGTCAGGACTAAGGGACAGGTGGGGAAAATCCCCAAATTGACATCAGGTGACTTCTCAGCTCTTCACGGGCTGGATCAATATGGTTAGCCACAGCAATAACAAGGAATAAAACTATTGCGATTGATAGGGATTCTGCTGTTTCTGTAACTGAATGCAGGGCTGGTTGCCTGCCATTACAAAAGCCGATACTCGAGAGGCAGGTGCTGATATAAAGGGGATTGGTGCATTTGCAGATGCTGACCATTTGGAAGATGGAGGACTCATGCCCAAAGCCCATCTCCACATCCCCATGGTGGCAGAGGTTTTCCTGAGGAGGGAGGGGGAACAGAAGGAAGAGATCAAGGGAGAGGGGTTGAAAGTTCTCTATGTGTACAGGAGCACAGTCCATTCAGATAAGGCAAATGATGATACTGTACCTGTCATCTGGGTTAGTCATCCTGGATTCAGGTCATCCTGGCTCCACATCATCCTGGCTCCATGGTTGAAGGTCAGCAGCTCTCCCAGAGCTGAGACGCCTGCCTGAAGGTTGGAGCCTGGATCTCTGAAGCTGATGCCTAGAATCGTCATACAAACATGCTGTTTATCTACAAGCCACATAATAAACTCAGCATTTACAGAAACAATCTCAAAACATGGCAGGGTGGGTTAAAATTCACCACTGTTACGATTTTCCACATTACACTCCCTCTTCTCTGGAACCCTACAACCTCCTTGAAGGGAGTGTTTCAAACATGAATGTTAAAAAGTTTCACATCCTTTCCCAGGTAGAACTTTGAGCTTCAAAAGTTCTGGGATGGAAAGAGACTTGAAGCCTGTGATGATGATGCAGGAACAAGGACTGGGATACTGAAGTGTTGCTGGGATCGCTTCCTGGAGCAACCCGCCTCCTCTGCCTTTGCATCTTAATGTGTCTATGACGATGTCTGAAAATTTCGTAACTAGCCCCATTTATAGACTATGGGATAGAATTCTAATTTGGATTCTCCTAAAAGAAACTTTGCCAGCTTATTGAAAACCACAAAACATATTTGGTTGTCATGTTGTATGATCTTATTTTTAGCACCAAGTCAGCTTTATTTTTAGGTACTGTATTTAATTTTGAAGAGTGAATTTTAAAGTAAAGAAAATGTTCCCTCCTTTGACTTCATTCAGTTTTCCTTTAGTCTACAATGATTTTTCTCCTTGACCCTCAAGAGGGCTCTAGTGATTTTAAAGCCTCATGAAAAGGTTTTACGAAAATAACATATATTAAAAGCAATGCAATTTTAATTTTAGTTATGTAATTCTAATACTATGCACTGTGAAGAATAAATTTTTAATTACAAAAAAATTCTGTTATAATTCGATGTATAAAAATGTAGTAAATCCCTGCATTCCACCCCTTCTATAATGTAAACAACTTGTGAAAAAAACACATGTATCTGATTCTGAACTTACAGCTTATGTCATATGTCATATCTCTTCAAAAGCCCTCTTTTTATTTCATATGTAACAAAACTATCCCTAATAACTGTGCTATGTTTTCATCAAGGAGCGTTTTCAAACTGAATTTACTTCTCACAGTAACAGTTTGTTACTATCCTAAGCCTTACAGATAAGGAACCTGCCTCTGTGAGGGAGACTGATTTAATCCAGGTCACGTAACCAAAGAGGTGGCAAAGGGGGCTCCCAAATGTAGCCCCTTTTATTCTCCTGGAATCGTCTTCGTTTTACTGAAGTCGCTTTAGTAGTGTCTGGTTTTAAAGTTACTGTTTTCTTTAAGATGAATGCAGCACCTCCTGAAAACAGCAATGGGTAGGAGACTGTTCGTACAAGTAGAGCTTATGCTGCAAAATTATAATTGCTTGTTTGTGTAAGCACGCATGAAAGTGTATCTATTTATTTATAAATTCCTTACTCCTTAATTTCTAAAAGGAACTATTTGGTACTAAGTAAATACACAGCTGCAGAACATACAACTAGAGGAAGTATACTACTTAATATTTGTTTATGACTCACACAAACTGGTTTATCATCTTGGGGCTGGAATATAATTATATCACTTCTCTTGTCCAGATAGTTGCCAGACTCCCAGGTGTTTGTAGTGGTAAGAAACACATACCACCCCCTGCGAAGCCCATCCCTGCTATTCCATGTCTAAATTACCGGAGAGCCAAGAGTCTGGATGACAAGCCGAAAGGGCTGAGCCATTTTTCTGACAACAGTTTATCGGGTCAGGCAACGGACCTTTAATTTGGTTGCTGCTTCCCTACATCACAAGGTAACACCCTACTCAAAGGATCCTCTTGCAACCTCTATAGCTCTATTTCACTCCAGACTTTGCAAATTGGTACCATGCTTCAAAGTTAGAGCAATTTGAGTTCACCTTCATATTCTGAACTTTATACTCACAGCATGGCATTTTGCCAGGTTATTATGCTTGGAGGAACTTCCGGGTTGTTCCTGAACGATCCCCGAGACTGGAATACCCACGAAGCCTTAAGCTCATGGTGCGGTTGCAAATTACTGCAGCTTCCTTTCTGGGAAATTTTCCTTTAGTACCCTTCATATATTTTTATGCCAGCAGATGAAGCTCAATTAGAGTCATCTCTAACTTTCAAAAGGCTCTGATAATAGGAATGCATTTGTCAAAACAAATAGGATGTAATTTCATTCAATTCATTTCATTAAAATGAAACCCCAGGGTTAAAAGAAAACCCTAATTCAAATACATCCCCCCTCCACATATATGTATATATACCCCATGGGGGAGAAGTGATACAATTTTCATCAGACCACCAATGACTCTGTTACACGGGACAGTAAATTTCTACAGACTTTCCACTGTGGAGATAAGACTTCATGCTGTGTGTTTCGCCATAAAAACAAAAATAACTTACAGCTAGAAGATGCCTGGCTTGCGCAAATTGCACAGTAGGTTCTACCACTCCGTTGCTATTAATTCAACATCCCCTGCCCATAACCCACTCCATCTACCAGTTCTTGAAGGAGGACGAAACCCTGGGTGGGCGGACAAACTGAAATCACAAGATACGCTCAATAATTTAATATTTTATTGCATTTTATCATTTTATTATAAAGATTTTCACAGGTGAAAACATATTAGAGGGGCACCCCGTATGCCTGCCATTCTAATTCCGTCACTACCATTGCACTGCATTTGATGCGTCACATATGTATTCATCCCTCTGTCCACCTATTGACCAAACCTACGTCATTCCCGGTGCATTTCCAAGTCAGCTGCGCGCATTTTCCCCTCAAGGTGTCAGAACAGATACAATTATTTAGGCTCCAATATTCTTTTAGTTGGTCTTATACTGTAAACTTTGAACACCATGGAATGCACACACTTCAGTAAAGATTCTCTGAGCTTTGCCACCCACCTACATCACTGCGCCCTGTAGCAATTACGTGACATTGGCCCTGCCCCCAGGAAGTTGTCTCTTGCCCTTTCCTAGCCAATCTCTGCCACACTCCTAGACAAACGTCGTCATGGTTAGATTCTACTAGCTATTCAATTAACCTGCTCTAAAAGTTCATAAACATAGAATGATCATGCAACATGCACATTTTTGAAAAGTTTCCTTCTGTTAATGTAATGCTTTCAAAATTATTTTATATTGTCGAATGTAGGAACAGTTCATTCATTTTTATTGCTGAGTAAAAAATGCACTGTTGTATAAATACAACATAGCTTACAAATTCTCCTACTGGTGGACATTGCGGCTGTTTCAAGCTATTTGCTCTTGGGAAAGAGCTACTACAAACATACACAAATTTTTGTAGTATTTGCTTTTATTTCTTTTGTATAAATACCTAGGATTTAGAATTACCAAATCCTAGAGTATATTTGCATAGATTTTATTTAAAAGTGTCAGTTCTTCCAAAGTGATTGAATATTTTGTAATCAACCAAGAATTTATGGAACTTTTGGTTGTCTACATATTTCCAATATTTGCTGTTGCAAGTTTATTTAATTTTCATTATTTTCAGTGAAGGTGTAATGTTAGATCATTGTAGTTTTAGTTTGTCTTTTTCTGATGATACTGGGTTATCCACACTTTTCACACATTTATAGCCATTTGTATAATTTTCTTTGTGAAGGGTCTTCAAGTCTTTTTTCCTTTTTTGTTATTGCATTGTTCTACTTACTATACTTTTCAAAGATACTCTCATAAGACCAATGCTTCTTTATTATCTTAATGTTTTCATTCTATGAGTTTTAATTTTGATGAAATCTAATTTCTTTTTTTCTTTCGAATTATTTGTTTCTGTGACTCATCTAAGAAATATTTACCCACACTTCCAAATAAAGAAAATGTATTCATAAGTTTTCCTGTATAAATTTTATAGTTTTAAGTAGTATATATAAGCCGATGGTTCCTTGTCACTTTAATTTTATTTTTGTAAAATGTGAAGTGTGCAACATATTATTATGTTCACATACGTATCTAGCAATTCCCATACCTTTTGTTGAAAAGACTTTTCTTGCCCCACCAGAGCTTGCTTTTGACCACCGGCTTGCCAACAAGCTGGTCTAAATCTTCCAGGTTTGTTTTTTGTAAGATTGCTTTGACTATTCTAGGTTCTTTGCTATTCTGTGCATATTTTAGCATTAGATTGTCAGTTACTACAAAAAAATTGCCTTGAATTTTGATGTGACATTGCATTGAATACATAGATTAATTTGAGAGTAATTAACATCTTAACAATATGTAGTCTTCAACTCCATAACAATGGCTTCTCTCACTATTTATTTAGATCTTCATTAAATGCAGAAGTCTATCACATATTTTGTAAAATTTATTCCTGAATATTTATGTTTTTGGCATGCACACATATGCAATTTTTATATTTCTGTTGAAAATGTGCAAAAATATAATTGCTTCCTGCATATTAATAGTATATTCTGACATCTTACTAAATTCACTGATTAGTTCTAGTAACTATATCCCTGATTTTATAAATAATATACCATCTGCAAATAAGTTCACTTCATACTCTCTTATATTTACATCTTTATGTCTATTTCCAACTTTTTCATATTGTCAAGACCTCCATAGAAATGTGAGAATGGAAATTTTCTTTCTTGTTCCCGACGTGTGTGAAAGTACTCAAATTATTAATATTAAATGCAATGTTAGCCCTAGGTTTTTCTTGAATGCCCTTTATTAGATTGAGAGAAATTAATTCTATTACTAAATTGCTATAAGTTTTAATTTTGAAGCTGTGTCAAATTTTATCAAGTGCTTTTTCTCATTTATTGATATTTAATTTGTACTTTTTCTTCTTTATTTTGTTAATACAGTGAACTACATCAATTGATTTTTGGAAAGTTCAATTGATCTTGCCTTTCTGTGACAAAATCTATTGGCTAGATGCCTTACTCTTTTACATATTGCTAGATTTTATTTTTAAAATATTGTTAATTTTGCATAAAAGTTTATGGAGCATATTAGAGTCTAGTATTATTTCATTTTACTATTATCTCATGTACTAAATTAATATTATTAATCCCTTAAATGTTTGAAAGAATTTACCAATGCTGTTTTCTTGTTCTGGAGTTTTCCTTTCTGAAAGTTTATAATACTTCACTCAATTTATTTACCAGACATAAGTTTCTTCAGATTTTGTCCTTTATCTCCTATCAATAAGTTTTATTTTTCATGAAAAATTTTTGATTGAAGTTGTTGGAAGAAAATTGTTCATAATGTTCTCTTTATAATTCTATACATTCCTATATTACTTTTACTGATAACCACCCTTCCATTATTGGTATTGGTATTTTGTGTTCTAGTTACATCTGTGCTGAAAGTTTATGCATCTTGTTGATTTTTTTGATGTGTACATTTGGGCAGGCATTTAACTTTGTCATTCTCAAAATGTAACCAAGCAATCCCAAGTTAGTTTTTTCTTTCTTTTTTTTTTTTTTTTAATTTCCAACAGAAATCTGTCTCCAACACATTGTCACTCACAGGCAACTTCAGCAGAGTTCACATGCAGAATCTGGGACTTCTTCTCTTTGGCTCTCTCTTCTCTCAGATTTAGCCTTCATTTTTGAACAGTTGCGGTTGCTTCTAAACACTGTCTTCTACTTTTTCAGTCTGAAAATACTACCTTTTATCATTGTTTTGAACACCATTTTTCTGTTGCAGAGATTTTCCTTAAAGCTTAAAGCCAGTAAACAACACTAAAGCTACTCCCAAGCCTTTTTCTTCTTTCACTATTTATGATTCTTAATCTGTTTAAGGGTAGTTCTGGTAGGAGCCTCCTCATATATCAGAACTGAACACCCACCAGCTTTACTAATTCAAAAAGACTCATTGTATGTTATTTTAATTGCTTATGGAAGTCAGTTTTTAATTAGAGCAAGATAGAATATACATGGGGAATTTATTTTTAATGAAAGCTTTGGCAGTCAGCCATTTCAAGTATCAAAAAGCAAAATAAATTTTTGTTACACTATTTTACACGCAATTCAATCGGCAGTTGCCATTTATATATCTGGTAGTTTTGACAATGTTATATAGATCTGTCCATAACAGGGATTTGTCAGGCTATGTTTTTCAGGTTAAATCTGGCCCCCTGCCTACTTTTGTAAATGAAGTTAAATTTGAACACAGCTGTATTTATACATTTGTGTATTGAACAGGGTGCCTTCTTGCTACATTAGCAGAGTTGGGTAGCTGAGGTAGAGAGCATGGAGCATGCAGAATCTAAAATGCGTACCCTTTATAGATTGCCAAGATACGCACTCTTTCTACAAACTGTTCAAAAGAGCTTTGGTATACATGATCTAGAATATAGTAAAAATGTCTTAAGTTTTTTTTCTTTCTTTCTTTTCTTTTTTATTTGGTAATATGAAGAGCCTAGAACATGTGCAAATTGTTGCATCTTTTATACTGGTGGTAGATAATACTGGTGGTAGATAATACTTCTGAGTTAGAACTTTATTTAGCTTTACTTACCTACTGAAGCCATTGAATTGTGAACCATAAAGCTTTTATTTTATCATAACCATTATTCTATTTCACTGTAATGACTTCTTATTTTTATAAAACATGAAAAATAATACCTTTAACTGTCACATGATTATGTGACATGTCTAAATACGGTTTTAAAGACATTACATTTTTTTCTTTATGGTATAAAGCTTGCCAATTTAAGATAGGAGAGATTCTTTTTCATTAGTTCTGTATGCCTTTAGTTTTATCATGTTTCTTATTGGCTTGTAAGAAACATATGAAGCAATGTAACTTTGCAAATGTTAATATTACATAAACCTTAATATTAGAGATTAAAATGGGATAAATATGAATATCAGCTATCCTAGCAGAACAGAGTCTTTTTTCACTTCATATTGTATACTTATTTACTTTTAAAATCATTTTATTGTTCATAGAATACAATGATTTATTTAAAAGCACATAAGAAACCTAGTAACGACATTCTAATAGTGAACAATTAAACAGTTCGTAGTAATATATTTCTCAGGGCAAGTTTCTCTTGTAACTTTCATTAGTCATTGATCAAACAGACGTTTTCTAATGTGTCCCCACCATTGCCTCTTCCCAAGGCCCCTCTTCATTGAGATGAGTTGAGGAGTTAAAGACTAGAAAAGCAAAACAAAAGGGGGGAAGAAAATTTACCTTATGTGTTCACCATCATTACAGTATACTATTTTTACTGAAATCAAGAAAAAGGAAAACAACACATTTCTCATAAAAAATCGGGAGGCTGTAGTATTCTGTTGAGGATAGGACTTGAGTGCAGGCTTTTAAAAAGAACTATGCTGGTGTTTTTGTGTTTCAGCTATGTGTGTTCCTTTTAGACTTTTACTGAAGTTATCTATTTTTCTGTCTTCACTGGGGCAGGCCACAAGGAATGAAGTGAAAAAAGACTCTGTTCTACTAAGATAGCTGTTACTTATATTTATCCCATTTTAATCTCTAATATTAAGATTTATGTGAATATTAACATTTGCAAAGTTACCTTGCTTCATATCTATTTCTTCTGACCAATTTTTGAAAAATATTGATTTGCCTTTTACAGGGTCAGTCTAAAAAAGTCACAGGATATAACAAAGCCTTTTAATCCTCCCATGTCCACATTTGGCCTTAATCTCTTTGCTCATTCTTGGACACAAATATTCATAAAAAACATTTTAGTTTTCTTAGAGTAAGGGAACATGTGCTGTGGCTTTCGTGCTTAAGAACTCAACAACCTTTTGCTTATGATTAAATACTTCATTGTGTCTACAGACAGTTGTAAATTTATTATGCCCAAGGCAGTGGTATTTGAAATAAGTGGAATCGAGTGACTCTTTGAAATAGCTTCTGAAATCCATATATTGTTAGTTGCTCCATCTCAAAGGGAAAGAAAATATTTCCAATATCCCTGCTTTGAAAAGAGTTGTCTGTATGAGACATTCTGAAGCTGTAAAAGTGAAGGAAAATCATTTAATTTTGGTGATTGTGCCTCAGTTCCTTTTCTGCTGTTCATCTGAATTTTTTGAATCATAAAAGTGGTTCTCTATATTTTTCTCAAAACAGAAAAGACCTCTTTCTCTGAATTTTTAAGTCAATTTATTATAATTTCACAAAATCTTTTAATCTAGTAGGTAACCATCTTTGTCATATACCAGAATAAGTTGGATTTCAATCATATATAGAAAAAGTACATATAATGTACATATAGCACATATGTAAACATCATATAGAGTTTTACATATATGTATAGAATGTATATCTACTCACCATATAGTTAATTTCAAATCCTCCTCCCACCCCACTGGCCTCCACACTTTCTGAGCTAAGACCCAGGACATAACCACACCTGGGCATTTTCTGTATTCTTCATTTTACCTAGAATTCTTCAATAAAACATACATCTACAATGTTTTTCCTTCTTTCTGAAAGTCTCTGCTCAAATTCCTTCATTAGAAAACTCATCGGTGTCTCACCCTTGCTCCCTACTGCCTTCCTTTAGTGCCTTAACCACAATCACCGGTCACAAACAAAAGTGCAGGAAAACATGGCTTTCATTTTTCTTAACTGCCCAGAGTATATTTGGAAGGAAAAGAGAATCAAGGTAAATGCCAAAGTAGAAGATTTCAGTAACTTCCAGTTAACACTCATATTTTAATTACTTATTCATTATAAGATGAACACAGTCAGTCTAGAGTTCTTCCTTCCTTCTCTTTTATATGTTAAATTGATTCTTACTTCTGAGTCCATAGGGGTCTTTCACGATTCTTCAACTATCCTGTGCAAGCATGCCCTAGTGTGTACAAGCATCCATTGTGACTTTTGGACTTCACCACTCTTGCTTACTAGCTTTTGTTGAGTTTTCTACAGGGAGTGGGAAGGGGTGGGAGGAAGACTAGGAGGGTGTGATGGAAGCCATCAAATCTCTTCATCTGGCCTCTTGTGCATATCATCTACTCTCGCATCTGAGGCTACAGTGGCCTTATCATAATCACTAGACCACCTTCAGGGTGGACGTTTTCTCTTCCAACCGCTTTGCTTATCCTTTTCAGGGCCATGGGATGTTCCCACTGCCCTTCTATGTCTCTGGCCTGCCTCAGCCGTCTCAGACCGGTGTGTCTCCCTTCCTGGCCCTGACTCCATGTACACCCCTCTCTATTCTGCCTCCGCACAGGGCACCCAGGACCTCTGCAATGGTAGCTGCTCTCCTGATTTCCAGTTCCCAAGGGAAGAGTCAATGTCAGATTCTCATGTATCCTTACATTTAAAAAGGTAACCCTCAAATCCTCCACAATGGTGCTCACAATGTATGAGGCAAGGGGCCTGTACGGTATTAAAGTCCTGCCTGTCATCCCCAGCATAAAAAAGATTTATCAAGTCTAAATGTGAAAATTATTTCATACCATCAAGCATTCTTCCCAAATCTATTGCTTCTAACAGTGTATACCATTTGGGCATTCACAACCAGATTTTATTCTCTCTCAGCTTATTGTTTCTGCACAGAGCTTCAAAAAATCGATTTAGAGACCTGAAAGTTAAGATCTGTGGTGTACCTGTTAGTGTACCTGGTGTACCTAACAACCCCTCTCTAAAGGCACTTAATGCAAGATCTCTTCCTTCTTCTCTCAGAAGATAAGCAAGGCAGAGTGTGATGTGAGTTGGTCCCTGCCGTTCTCTCTCCACCACTCTCACTCTGCTCTGTCCAGAAAGATGACCTCTGGTTCAAGTTTACTGCTTCCCATGCTCTCTGCTTCCTTGTTGGTCCTCCCAACAGGGCGCTGCCGCAGAAGGGCAGAGGGAGGAAGGATGTGAGATTGGGGTAAGTTTCCCCTTGGCTCTCTCTTCAAGGTTGCCTGGATCTAGCAGTTCCCCCTGCCCTGGCTTCTCTCAAGACTCCTCACACTCTGCTTTCAGTTTGCAGAAAGCATACCATCCTCAGGGTGCTAACTGTTTACTGCCGCGATTTCAACCAGCGAGCCACAAGAATTTTTAAAACATGCAACACCTGACTATCTAGTCAGGCGCACTGACTTCTTTTCCCTTAGATTGACAAATGAAAAAATAACAGCAACCACCACAACAATAGCCTCCCTGTGTGGAACAATCAAAATTATACCAACTTTTAAAAAATTAGATTGGCAAAAAATATATTTTTTTTGGTGTGCCCAGAATTTTAGTAAGTAGATCATGTGTACCATGAGATAAAAGAGGTTGAAAATCACTGGCTTACTGCAACTAACCATTGGGCAACGACATGGCTTCCCGGGGCTTCCTCATATTTGTTCTTCTGCAACAAATCAGTTCTTAAAATCAATTACTATTCTTAAAATGTGCAATCACTTTTCTGTTTTGAAAAAAGTCCTTCTTACTGTTGAAAGTGAAAGGCTGCCCATGATAGAAAATCACTGGGAAAAAAATAAAGATTGTTGACATGAAAATGTTAAACATTCCAGATAGGCTGCCACAGATACAGACAATAGTTACAATGTGCCCCACTGTGTTTTCAGCCGTGAAAAAAAATAAGAAAACCTTCTCTAATTCTCCTTCTCACCATTCAGGATTTCTTCGTTTAGAAAATTTTTGCTTGGGGAATGGCTGCTAACATTCTGGGAGCATCCACATCACATAATCAGGTTGAAGAACCTGGCCTCTGACTGTTCTCTAGACAAACCCCTTCTCAGCAAAGATATCCATGGCGCTGGCACAGTCTCGCGTTTCTTGTACACATTACTGTACTATCAGGGATCGTTCAAGGGCATCCAGTCCTTGATGCAAACGTGCTGCAATCTCATTTTGCACATTGTTTCAAGGCAGTAATTTTTTCTTAACCCCTTTGGTCCTCTCACGGTGGAATGCGGCCATTTGCCTCCTGGCCTCCTGCACTTCCTGGTGCCTCAGACACTGGCTTACCTCAAACTCTCTCCAACCAGCTCTTTTCTTGCCCCTCTTCTTTCAAGATGCCACCCCTCTGCCTGTCCTTTATTTGGTTGTCTCCGAGCCTTGCTGAAATTCTGTTTCTCCCCTCGGGACTTGTCATATGGAGGTGACTTTCTCCATTTTCCTAAACTGCCAAGGTTGCTTGAACTTTATTGATACTGAGAAATATGTTTTTCTATGAATAATGCTAAAAAATCATCTTGTGCGGCTGCCTTAAAATTATCCCCATTTTAAAAGATGACTGAGTTTTCATTCTGAATTTTAAAAGCAGCCTCTGGTCATTGAAAGCCTGGGGTAGGGAAGCCAATGATACATCCTCCTTCTTGAGACCCAGCCGCAACTCTCCATTCAGGCAGACTTTATGTAAGATCTATTCTCTCTGAGCCCTTCCTTCAGTTCAGGCAGACTTTACATACAGTATAAAAGTGTGTGGTTACATTCCTTTTCCTCTTCACTTTTGGCGCCACTTTAATTCTCTCAATGTTTTTTCCTGGTTGCCACAGTAAGTTCTAATGATCTTTTCAAATGTAAATTTGATCATATTATCATTCTTGCTTTAATACACTCCAATGGCTTCCCTATGCTCTGAAGAAACTACATAGATAGATGTGTGTGTGTATTAGCTTTGTTATAAATATATAAATCTTTTGCATGGTCTAGAAAATATTTCATGGTCTGGCTCTTGAAGCATTTTCCATCTTGTTTTCTAGACTCCAGCCACATTGACCTAATTTTTATATTTTGGAATTAGTATGCTTCCTCCCACGTACTTACACCTGCAATTTCCTATGTACTTCCTGTTTATATATAGCTCTTTAAAGTTCAGTCTCAGTTTGAGGATTCCATTCAAAAACACATTTATTGACCTCTCAGTTTAAGAGAGCTCCTTTGTTGCAAACTTGCATATTATAAATGCAAATGTACTCTTTGTTCTATACTTAAACCTAAGGATAAAGTTAATGTTATGGTTATGAGTTTGAATTTTAAAAAGAATCCAGCTGGAATACAATCAGTCATTGGGTTGAGATTGGTCTTTCCTAATAGAGTATAAGTCCAATTAGAACAAAATCCTTTCCAGGTATTCTGTGGTCAAGTCTCACTGTTGTTTCCCCAACATCTAGCAGAGTGTCTGAGACATGGTGGGCTCTCAATAAACCACATGGGTCAGGAGAGGGCATGCGTCAACCTCCTCTCATCCCCTCCTCCTCTGCACTGAGCTTCAGCCCGCCCTCGCCTTTCACTTCCTATAGAACACATATGATCTTTTCCTTTCTTTGTATGTTATTTTCTTTTCATGTTTGCCTACCTCCATTTATTTTTTTCCCAACCAGAGTTTAAATACTACTTTCTGGTAGAGATATTCTTGGACCCAAAACATGAAATGGATCCACTAATATTTCTTTCATTTAAAAGGCACATGTTTCACTCATACCAATTATTTCATATCTCCGTTCCTCAGTAAAGCATAAGAATCATAAGGTGTGGAGCATACTGTTTTGAATGCCACGCACCTAACACAAAACCTGGTACCACAGAGATGGTTGCTCCTGGTACTGCTACTTACGGAGTTGCAGCGTTCCTGCATTGGTGTATTGCAGGAGCTGTACTGGAGCTGTGTCCTCAAAGAAATAACACTGTTGGCACAGTCAATCTAATGCTATTTCTTATGTTAATGTTAATTCAATTGAAACTTATTTTGCCCAGAAAATTCAAAAATACTGCCTCTGAGAAGCCATGCCCTATAATATTTTGTTCTCATACCTTCCAGCTAGACCTCCCTTGTTTAGTACAACCAGATCATGTCTAGTACATATTTACTGTGCAACTTCTTTGTAATACTCATTGTTCAGGGTACTTTTTAAGATGAAAGAATTATGCAAGTCATACGCACTGCCTTCAAAATTCTTATGGTTCTGTTGGTGAAACAATGCAAACTTACATTGAGCCATTAAGGCCCCAAGCTGACAATGTGAAAACAAGGAGCAAATGGTCTGCCACTAAAATGCAGGAGATTCAAGACCAAAGTGATCACTAGAGGTCAGAAGAGACAAAGTATATCAAATGTCTTGAAGGAACCGGGACTTGAGCTTGTTCCTGGGAACTGAATAATTTTTCTTAGAAAGGAGAAGGAAGATATGATTTCTGGATGAACCTACACAACTACACAAATACCGAACCATCGCAAACCCTCTAGTTTTCATTTTTTAAGAGCATCCTCTCTGCCGTCCATTGTCACAGATGCACAATGCCATCCCCAGCGAAGAAAGAACATTACCTTGGAGATCTCACCTGCCAGCCCAGTTCTCACTAACATTTCAGAGATTTCTTTTTAAAAATAAATGATAACACATTATAAACAAAAACTTCATTAGGATTGATTGAATCCTATGTGGGTCTCCGATAACCAGAACAGAGTACATTATTTATTGATCTCTTATCCACCTTCTTCTACTTTACTATTATGAAAATGATTTCTGACTTATAAAGAATGACCCAGGGAGTCAAATGTCATCTTCTACTCAATAGAGTGCTAATTCCTGTTACTAAAATGGTCTCCTTATCCTAGAAATGTAATGCATATGTTGCTTATTATAGGATTTCAATAAAACATTGATGTGCTAATACCTTCTCCACTGAAATGATGTGAGGTCGGGGGTTCAAGAAGGCTGGTCCATCTGCAATTTCATCTGCGGGGGGGGGGGGATATTCAAAATGCAGAGAGGAGGGATGCCCAGCTGCCTGTCAGACATCCCAGGGATTTTGCTCCAACCATGTTCGTGCCACGTTACAGTCCTGCGAGGGAGGGCCTCTGCAAAGTGGAGATTTAAAGTGAAATGTGTTTCAGTCCATTAAACAGGCCATATTAAGATCTTTTATGAGATTATCATTTTGTGCTATGTGTTATTATGTCTTTAATTTATTTAGTACTTTATATTTTCCATAGTGTAGCACAGAAAGTATAAAATCTGCATTAGGTGGCAATTGCTAATGAAGTCAGTTAGCTTATGCGGGTAAGAAAAGTCTTTATGGTTAGAGCACGACAGAATCCTTTCTCTTTCATATCTATGCATATTATTAGCTGAAAGTTGTACCTTTTTCTAAAAAACTGTAAAATAATTCATTGAAATGATATAACTAGTTGAAATGAGCAACACAAATTTCTAAACATATATATTTTAAAATAAAAAAAAAAGACATGCAGTAGTTTCTCGTACAATGCTCTCATATTCTTCCTTAATATCCTGGTGTAAATATGCAAATAAAGTATTTTCTAATTTGCTCTTGATCCTTCTTTTTCAAGGCTGTGGGGATCCTTTTGTGAAGACTCAAGTAAAGCTCCTTCACTTTGCTATCTAGGGGAGAGGTCAGCCTCAGGGTCTTAGCACTGTGTCAATGCACAGTCTTAAAACCCCTTCGAAGTCTGATTCATTTCCTCCCCAATACGTTCTGCAAAATGCTGGCTTCGAGTTTTACTCTTTAATGGTGAGGCTGTATCTCTTAGCTTCTGTCTCCAATGTGGACATTCCAAAGCCCTGAAACTGACAGAATTTTACCTGCTGGATGCATTCTTACATCCACAACTTTCTTTCCATGAAAATCAAAGCAATATTTTAATTTTTTTGGCTGGAAGTAATTTTTTTAAATAAGAGCTCAGAATAATTACCTTGTTCTTAGTTCCACAGGATACCCTTCCTAATAAATAAATAAACTCTCACCGATAAGGATGGTTCTGAATCTGCTGTTCAATCATTTCATGACCAATTCTGTGTAAATTACCTTTTCATGTCCATTACTATACTTGATCTTTAACCAATACGTTAGAAAAAAAGAAATGTATATGTATATCCACATGTGCACACGCACTTGCATGTACACACATGTACATACACACGAACAGTGCATTGCTCTTTCATCCTTTGCCTTTGCTCACTGTACGACTACAGCTGCAGTCTATGTCTGGGGCTATTGCCTCCGATGGGGAATTATGTAGCAAGATACAGAGAATAGAGTCAAATTATACACTTCTAAGTATCTAAGCAGCCTTGAAAAGCAGGGTTCTGATTTGCAAGGACAAGCCTTTTTGAGAGAGAAAAGGTTGCAGAATTCAGACGGCCTGATTTTGCATATCAAAAGCAAACCCCGAAGGAGTCGGGCTTAAGGCTTCTGCCACTTACAAAAAAAATTTTTTTTGGAAAAGCCAATCTCCCCCTTTCCTTACTAAGCAAAAACAGAAAAATAAAAGTAGGGGAAAGCCATGAGCTATTTGCTAAAATGAGTTTAGAAAATGGGCTAGGCCTATCAGACACCCCTTCCTCCTGTGGTGGGAAACAGTAAGACCCCAAACAGCATTTGGTTTGAATAAAGCATTGCCAGAGCCCTGTATCTCATTTGTCACTGATACCCCGAGAAATGGCAAGTCTGGCAGAAGAATCTCTCATGGCAGCATCCTGTTCAGGCAGGACTGTTCACACAGGGAGGGTCCTGAGTGTCTGTGCAGAGAGGGCCTGTAAAAGCTCCTAGTCCATGGGGCTCACATTAGAGAGAGTGCCCTGTAGGAGACCATTCTGCGTGGTGTGGGCCCAGCCCCCAGTGACAAACATTTAATGCAAAGTAGCTTCCTAAAATCCATGCTAAACCTTCCAAGGAGAATGTAACTGGTTCAACTTTTGCCCTTTTGCACTTTTGCCCTTTTCATTTGCAAATGTCCCTCTTCCGTGATGTGATTAGCGTCAATGGCTCCTTTGTTTTCTGTAAAAGGTAACCCACTAAAGCAACCTGTGCAAAGTAAATGAGGACCGTCATGTAATGTGCCCAGAAACCCAATAAAGGCCGGTCATGGCAAGGGCCTTGGCTTTTGCTCCCCTTGACCGAAAAGCCATGTTGTGCTTTTTCCTCCACCGGACTCGGTAGCCCATATGAATGTCTCATTTCATCCATAATGACACGGACACTGCGGGCCTGTGTCCCCATCAGTGCTCACACAAGAAGGTGACCATTTATGAGCAAAACTGGGCAACTTCTGAGAATGATATAATGCAGGATTGAGTATGAAGCCAGCTTAAAGCAGCTAGTGTTGGGCAAACCAGCCCTGTAGTCACCTTAGAGAGGAGTTTACAAGGTCCAAGAGAGAGAACCAGATGATCCAGAATAAAATTATAGATGATATACAAGAGTATTTATGATTCTGAGGCTAAGGACATCTCATTAGATGCCAAAGGGAACAGATACTAGTAATAAAAACTTACAGAGGGAATATAAACACTTAACATATGATATCCATGGAAGGATGGGTGACTCCACATATACAAAGACTCCTATATCCTAGATAAGACCGTAAAACGTAAGTGTTAGACAAGCAAGTAGAAAGTGAGGAAATTATGAAAAGTCTAAGAACACTATTTATTGTTTAATATTAAGTTTATACTTAATAGTCAACTCTAGCATGATAACTTAAGTCAGAATTATTCATAGAAAAATAAAGTCTTATTTTAATTTATTGTGTTTTTGGCATGAGTATAAATTGCATGAGCTATACCCATACACTAAACAGAGCAGAAAGTACTGATTCAGTTTTTCAGATGAAGAAAATGAGACTCATTTACCAACCAAAACCAGTCTCCAAGTATGTAAAGTTTGGTGCTGGGATGAGGGCCCACATCATCTGGTTCTTTGTGTGATATTTATGTTTCTCCCCCCTCCCCCATTTTGCTAATACAGAGTTATCCCTTCAACCAACTCTAATGAATGTGCATTCTTTTCCTGAAAATTGGGAGTAACTGTTGGGGTTTAAAGTAAGAATCTGAATATGTGTGAGCAGATTAGTGCACAATTTTTTTTTGGCCTTTCATTCTTCTCAATGGTAGATCTGTCTAATAAAGGATCTTGCTTTCTACTTTTTGATGTTTCTCCATAACTCATCATTATCTATCAAAATCTGGTTATATTTGTATGCATTATCTAAACTGTACTCCACCTTTAAAATTAACTTCCATGAAGGCAGGAAATTTGCCTCTTTTGTTCACTTGAATAACATTGTGGCTAAACATCGCTGCACATGTACTGTGCATCGGAGTAAGCATTTGTTTAACCCATTCATTAATGAAGGAACAGTGAGCCTCACTGTGTATGACACTACACCAAAGGGAGTGTTGACTCATTAAGTTCAAATTTATTTTTTGTGAGTACCACTAAAATAATTATAATTGCATGCAAACACATTATCTTAGATGTCTCTAAAAGGGCCATTCTCAAACTCTATCAGGCTAATCACTTGGTAAAAGTAAAAAAAAAGGAAGTTCTCAAACAAACAAGCAAGCAAAATACAATAAGAGACATTGAAATTAAGAACAAACTGACAGTAACCAGAGAGGGGATAATTGGGGAGGAAAGGGGAGGGGTTGTCAGGAACATGTGTAAAGGACACATGGACAAAGCCAAAGGGGGGCAGGATCAAGGGTGGGAAGTGAGGGTGGCTGGAGTGGGGGGGAGAGTGGGGGATGTTAAATGGATGTAAACTGTACTTGAACAACAATAAACCAAATGTGAAAAAAATAAAGTGCTTTGAGTTTTTTAGAAGAAATACATAATGTAAGCAAATGATATCCAAATTTAGCTATTTTTAAGATATAATTGAATATTTTCTAAGCAGTGACTACCATTTTCAAATATACTGTTTTATAATAAATGTATCTCAAAAAGCTAAAAATATAAAAAATAAAAAATAAAAATTAAAAAATAGAAAAAATAAAAATTCTGCTACAGTGGATCTGGAGTAGGTCCCCCAAATCACTTAATCGTCATTTACTGAGTACCCCAAGGAAAACGGTCCAGTTGCCGTTTCAGGTCAGCCTCCAAAACTTTTACTCAGAATTCACGAACTATGTAAAGCAAATTTTGTGTACCTGCCAGCATTTCCTTCCCATTTTTAAGTGCTGATTTTTATAACTCAAACACCTATAAAATAGACTCCAGTTTCATATTACATTGAAAAATATGGAACATGATGTTACTTTAAGAAAAAAGGTTCCATGCTTATGATTGATGTTGTATGTGACTTGGGCCTTCAATTTTAAACAAGTTCAAGTGTAAGTTCATGAGATAGATTTAGTCCTCTGAACACACAAGTTAGCCAAACTAGATACAGTTAACTAGATACAGTTACCCAAACGGGGCATATTGCAGACAAACCAGGATTACTCATGGAAGAAAACTGGGATTACATTTCAGTGTATAAAGAAAAGATAAGGCTTCATTATATTGATTTCATATGTGAAAGGAGAAGGCACTACAATAATTCAATCACTGTTCACTCACAATGGCAATGCTAGTGACTATTTGAGAGAATGATTAACAAAGAAAATAAAATGAAAATGTTATTTTTTTTCACCTACAGGAACATTTTCTTGGGGACATGGGGACTTCAATATGCCATTACTCTGGGTTTCAAATAGAAGATGGTAGAAATCCATTAGAGTGGACACGAAGTGCATGGTCTACAATCTGTTCTCTGGAGGACAGACAATAATGAGTTCCGAACTCTATAGAATGCTTTATACATCCTAATACAATATGACAGGACATCCTTCTTGAATTTAATCTAATAGATATTTAGTTTCCAAGAACATGAGAAGAATGGAATTATAACATGAACTCATGGCACAGTGGCTCTTAACATAAACGGTTCTCTGTCCACCCTCATCTTATTAGATCTCTTAGTGTCTTTTACACTGTTGGTGTTCATACCAGCTCTATACTGACAATATAGACCTACCTATATAGGCCACTACCTACCCCTCCACCAAACCCCAGGTTCATATACCAAACTCCTCACCAGATATTTCCATTTGAAAGACTAATGAGACATCTTGAATTCAGTTCAAAGTAAGCCAACTGAATTCCTGGTCTTCCAGCAAATGAACACGATTCATCATCAGCCTCGCCTATCCCAGTGGACAACTCTTCCATCCTCATGTGAGTTCAATCCCCAAACTATATGTTTATCTTTGAGCACCTTCTTTCAGGCCTGCACATAATCTTCTAAAAAATTCAACTTGCTCAATCTTCAAAATTATATAACTCCAGCCACTTTTTCCTGCCTCATTGCTACCAGACTGGCCCTGGCCTTTCTCATCTCTTTCCTGGTTCACTGCAGCAGCCTCAGAAAGCCTCCTTTCTTGTACCGTTGTCCCACCACACACTAGTCTAAACAAAGCCAGGGGAAGACCCGGAAAGCATAACTGAATATGTCACCATTTGTAAAGTCTATAATGGCTTCTTACTTCACCCATAATAAACATCAAAGTCTTGACAATGACCTATAGGACCTTACATGCTCTGGCCTCCATGAAGTCTCCAGTAGTTTCCCTGAAAACTCTCTCCCTTTTTTACTTGCCTCAAGCCACACTAGTCTTTTCGCCTCCCCTTGAGCTTGACAAGCACAGCCTCATTTTTCATTTATGTTTATTGTTAACACTATTACAGATGTCCCCATTTTCCCTCATTCTACCAGCTCCTACCCATCCTCTGGCCCCTTTTCCTCTGGCCACCACCACACTGCTGTTGTCTGTGTCTATGGGTTATGCGCCTGTGTTCTTTGGCTAATCCCTTCACCCTCCTTCATCCAGGCCCAATTTTAAGACACAATTTCATTTCAAGGCATTTTTCTCTTCATTGTCTATGTGGTAAACTTTCTCATTTTCTTCCAGTCTTTGGTCAGATCTCACCTCCTTACTTGCGTCTAACCTATTCATTCCGTTTATTGTTGCCACTTTCTTCTCCCTCATCACTTTGCCCACCATAGGTGTTTTTGAGCCCCGCGTGCACCTCTGTTTTTTCTGTTTACATAGCTATTATGCTCATCCAAGAAAATATCTAATGCCCTTAATTAGCTATTCATTTTAATGGAAGCATGCTTTGTAAAGAAAATAAACAAATGTACGTGCTTAACACAAAGAATTATCACAAGTCCAAAGCTGTGCGAATTGCCACTGAGGTAAGGAAAGCATTGCTAGCAGCCAGAGAACACTTTCCAGCTTGTCCCAGCTGCCCTTCTCTTTTTTCTTTGCAAATGTTACCACTACCCTGATTTCTCATACTGCACTGAAATCTCGCGGGTTTTTAACTTTATATGTAGTTGTGGGTGTGGGTGTGTGCCTGGCACCTTCTTTAGGTTCATCAGTTTTGTAAAGCTAATCTATGTTGTTTCATTTAGCTGTGGTCTTTTAGCTTTTATTGTTGGATAATTTCAGGGTATAACATATGATAATTTCTGTACGCCTTCTCAAATATCAAAAGACATTTGAGTTTACAGTGTTTGTTGTTTACAGTCTATTTCACTCCTAGTTTTTAAGTTTGGCAAGAATTAGACCTTTGTCTGGTTTCTTAACTGATTCATGGCAGTAATCCCATAAATATCTGTGGAATAGAAATAAGTTGGACTGGAGATTTAATTAGCCAATTCTGAGGTTATTGCTAGAAAGCAATGCAAACCCTTATTTTTGTTTTTGAGAGTTTATACTTGTATATCATTGATACTTATATAGCATTTATGGTGACTGCTAGATAAAATGAAGATTTGGAGTTTGTGTTGAATTTATTATCAATGTGTATAAGTGATCTGGGGAAGTGAAGCTCAAATTGTTTTTGATGACCTAAATACATCACACAAAACTGAAGAAGATTTAGACAGAAATATGAAAAAACATCTGACATTAATCTTATATAAATACAATTGAAGTATCAAATGTCAATACAAACCCTCATATAATTTTTTTTAATTTGCAGATATCTTAGAAACACCCTAATCCAACACTGTACACAAAATAGAAAAATATTTTTACCTATTCATAGGAAATAGTTATCACAATCATGAAACATAAGAATATGTAAATTTCATTTGTCTTGGAAATACTTTATCATAAGTATTTGATAACATCCAAGAGAAGCAGATTATCAAGTTATTAATGACTTATGATACATTTAATTAACTGAATTAATAATGAACAGTGGCATTAGAGGGGCTCTTCACTTACTATATAATAATATACTGGTTAACACTTAAGAAGAGTGGCCAGTCATTATCAATGTATCATTGTGCATTGTGCTAACATTAATCAAATCAAATTGATGTAGTGTTACTTTTATCTCCAGCAGGACTAATGAATGCTTCATCATTTCTAAATGTTGCCATGGCATATTATCAACATTGCAAATGCTTAAATTAATGTTTAGCATAAAAAGGTTCATTTGATACCTTGTCAATGAGAACTTTTTTCTTTTATTACAAGTATAATTAAAGGCAGGTATTATAAAGACTTTTAAAAGATTGCTTAAATATATAAATGTCCACCTTCAAAGTTGTTCTTTTGAGGAATAATAGGTGATTTAAAGCTAAGGAAATTCTTTTTCACACTCTACTTTCAGCAACTAGATCGGTTCATTTCTATTAAAAGACAGAAATATGACTTTACATTAATGATGGAATCAAAACAGATGGCTCTATCTAATGGTTCAGGCAGGAAATTGGAGTAGGAATTATAGCTTCTTACCCTTATATCTACCACTGATTCACTGAATAACCGTGGGCAAATTACTTAAGCTGCCAGGTCAGATTTTCTAAGTGCATGTCTTCTTTTTTTATGCCCAGAGCTCATATTAACAGCAAAGGAAGCTCTGGAGATCTAGAAAAAGGAAATGATATAATATAGAGTGGAGGAAAAAGCCTTTGGCATGAAAGAGATTAAGTGTTTTACCCAAAGTTTCACAGTTAGTATGTGAACTACTGCAAATTCAAATTCCAGTTCAAATATGAGCCTTATCAGCCCTCAGTAACCAAGCCTTTCATACCAGCATAATAATGGCTACCCTGATTCTGCTTATGATAGAATGAATTTCAGATCGGCCTGGCAAATGATCAAGATTTAAGATATATAATTGTTTTGATTCTTTTCTCCAACACCAAATGCTATTGACCTCTGTCCTTAAAACAGCTTTTAGATGTACGTGCTCATTTTACCCACACTCAATTGTGATGATTCTTAACCATGCATTAACCTAGAATACGCTCTCAGTGACTCCATTGTTTTCCAAATTTACTTTAGCTTCCATGATTTTTAAAAGCATACAGCTGATATTTAAAACCATTGGAATGATGAGAGAACACACAGGAAACAAAGGGGGCTATGCCCGAGCTTCTTGAACATGAACATTCCCCGGTCTTGTTAGAAAAGAGCCTGGAAAGGAGAGGGAAATATCCTTGTCTCTGTCTTCTATCTTCTACTGACCAAATTCATTAAATTAACACTGTCCCCTGATGCCACCACTTATATATTATTTGAATCTATCCACAAATTTTCATTTAAAAGGATAGTTGCCTGATAGGAACTTATGTTTTTCCTTGGGAATTTCTGATTAGTTCCCTTGTTCCCTATATTACTTCCTTGAAGATATTATACACATTACCTATACAATGAATCTCTGTGATCCTTTCAACATCAGTTTTTATGCAGTATATTAAATAAGACTCGAATAAGCCTGAACTTCTAATGTCCTAACTACAAACAACACCCATAGATTTTGCTTACGTGTTATGCTCTGCTGGAATAGCCACATGATTCTCTTTCTAATATGTATGCTTTAAAACTCGACTTGAATTTCACCTCCAAAAGCTTGTATCCTTTGTTCATACCAGTGACTGGTGTACTCCTTCTGTGTCCCCATATATATTGGAAATATCACTACAATACCATTACATTTCTTCCACTGTCTTGTAATTATGAAATAATCACTATTTTTTGTATCATATTATGCAATATTAGAGGTAGTGCTACATATCTAGTTTAAGATGCCAAGGAAAAATTACATCAGATAGAGTTAAACACGCAGGACAACTTTATGCAAGATTATTATAGTAGGAGCCAAGACTATCACAATGGAGGAGAGAGGTTGAACTCAACTTCAGGGAAGGAAAAGTGATTTTTTTTAAGCACCGAGGTGAGCTACTGGGTAAGTACTGAAGGGTGTTAGGAAGGAGCTTGGTCATCGTGATCAGGCCAAGTTTTAATTGTCATTGTCCCTTACAGGAATTTAGGCTCCCACCCTCCCACAGAGACTAGGAGATAGCTGGCATTATGCCCCTTGATGATTCCATTTCAAATGAATAGCCCCAGGGTCCTTTATAAAGAAACATGGCTCAGGCAAGAGGCTGGAAGAAGATTTGCATCTCAAAGGAACAGAGAAAGAATTTACCTTTGCGAGTTTCCTAAGAAAAGTCAGGTCAGGAAGAAACCTGTCTAAAGTTTAGTCAAGCTGAAAGGAATGTAAAGGCCATCTTGATCAATATTTATATTCACCTTTCTAAGACTTGTTAAACACTCTAGAAATTTCCCTCTGCTGCTACGGGCCTCTAAAACCTAACAGGATATTCTAACACTAACATTTTCTTTTAATAGACTGGCAGGAATACTTAACCGGTCACTGTGAAACCTTGCTGTGGGTTGAGTGTGGGTGAGAGAGTGAGAAACTCTTGGGGCCACAGTCCTACAAGAGAGCCACAGTTCTGTGATTTTACCTCCAAAAATTCAACCAATTTTCATAAAAAGATGCTGTCCTGACTCAGGAAGTGAAGGGGATGAGTAGGGATGTGCCACTGGCCAGCACGCTTGTTGGAACAAAGTCCTGATCCCAGTGGGAAAGGCTTGACCAGAAACTTATCCCATGTAGGGGAGGGCATTTGTCCTTCTCAGGTGCAAGAAAGAAGGAAAGTTACGGAACACTTGGGAAGTCACAGTCCAAGGTACGGATCCACCAAAAGACTGAGATTCAAACATAATAATCATATAAAACACTTCCACTTCTCTACCCTTGCCATCGCCAACAGTCTCAAGAGCTAAGTGTATCAGGCTCTGTAAACAGTTTGTGAATCTGCTGTGATTCTTCCTTCTCGCTCACTTAACACACTGAGAATTCGGGAATACAACATCTCCCCAAATCTGTATTGCTTCACTTATATTTATGAAAGAAGTAGGGGAGAAGAACGGCTAATATCGAGTTATTTTGTGCCTCGCCTTGCAGAAGAACTTTTCTTTGTTTCAACATCATTACCTCTGTTTCAATAGAAAGAGACAGGGGCTTAATCATTAAATATTTTGCTGAAGGTTCTACAACTTGAAAGAGAAAATTAAAAAAGCAAAGAAAAAACATAAATATAAAAGTATGTTTTTAAATCAATTTCTAAAATAAATAAAGCCCCCATGAGCCTAATGATACCAAAAAATGAGAAAAAAACAGATGAAACTAAAGAGAAAGCAAATGTAAGCTAAAATGAAAGGAAGCCCAAGAATTAGAAGAGAAAATTACTTATAATTTAGTCAAAAACATGGAAACTCTAAAAAATGAACAATTTTAAATTTTAATATAAATCACTAAACTTCACTTTAAAATAAATGGAAAAGCATAATATTTTAAATGTCATAAAATACAAGGAAGGTGATTAAAGTTAAAAACCATAACAAACATGTTCACAGTTGAATTTAATCTACCCTTTTCAGAACACATTTCAGTTCTTTAAACTATTAAAGATGTATAAGATGAAAAAAAATTCTAATTCATTATACAAAGCCAAAATAACATATGATTATATCAACTGAGGATACAAAGACATTTAATAAAATTTAAATGTCAATTCTAATAAAGGCTCTTAAAAATAAGAACAGATGCTAACTTAGTTAAATGTAACAGACTATTTAACAAAATTGAATAGCAGATATTATTTTAAATAGAGAAGCACTACATAATTTATTTAAAGCAATGATGTTCTTTACCATCACTGTTTTTTGTATTTTTGGAAATTCTAGGAAATGGTATAAATAAAGAAACAAAATACCTAAGGCAAATGTTAGTAAAGAAATGATAGAGCTGTGTTTTTCTGCTGGTAATATGATTTTATACTTTAAATATAAAATATTATTTTTAAAATACTATAATAAATAATAAGGTTCTGTGTGGTCTTACAAGAATAACAGTGAAATGAAGGGAAATGCACAGGGAACCAATAGTGATGGGAAGGAAATTGGGTCTCAACAATGGAGCAGACCAGAAGGAAGAAAGAAACAACCAAACAGAAAAGGATGAAGAAACAATAATTCAAAAAAATGAGGAGAGGCTTAGGAACCTCTAGGACATCTTTAAACACTCCAACATCGGAATTATAGAGGTACCAGAAGGGGAAGAGAAAGAGCAACAAGTGGAAAAGTTATTTGAACAAATAATAAAGAAGAGCTTCCCCAATCTGGCAAAGGAAATAGACTTCCAGGAAGGCCGGGAAGCTCAGAGGGTCCCAAAGAATTTGGACCCAAATAGGAATACACCAAGGGACATCATAATTATATTAGCCAAGATTAAAATGGAGAGAATCCTAGAAGCAGCAAGAGATAAGGAGATACTCACCTAAAAAGGAGTTCCCATCAGACTGTCAGCTGATTTCTCAAAAGAGACCTTATAGGCAAGAAGGAGCTGGAAAGAAGTATTTCAAGTCATGAAAACCAAAGACTTACAACCACGATTGATCTATCCAGCAAAGCTTTCATTTAGAATGGAAGGACAGATAAAGTGCTTCTCAGATAAGACCAAGTTAAAGGAGTTCATCATCACCAAGCCCTTATTTTATGAAATGTTAAAGAGACTTATTTAAGAAAAAGAAGAAAAAAAACATGCATACTAAAATGACAGAAAACTCACAATTACTAACAACCACACCTAAAACAAAAATAAAAAAACAACTAAGCAAACAACTAGAACAGGAACATAACCATAGAAATAAAGATCACATGGAGGGTTAGCAACAGGGAAGAGGAGAGGTGGGGGAAAGGTACAGAGAATAAGTAGCATAGATGGCAGGCAGAAAATAGACAGGGGGAGGGCAAGAATAGTATGGGAAATATAAAAGCTAAAGAACTTAAGACACATGGACATGAATTAAAGGCAGGGAATGTAGGTGAGGGGGTGTGCAGGGCAGAGGGAAATGAAGGAGGCAATGGAACAACTGTAATAACATAATCAATAAAATATATTTGGGAAAAAAGAATAAGGAATATTCTTATAAGAATATATAATTTTATATAATACTTTAAATATAATATTCCTTATAAGCATAAGGAAATGTAGATTCATTTTATTATTCTCCATTTTAGCAATACAGTTAGAAGTGTAAATAAGAGAAAAAGTTTTGCCAAAAATCTAGACAAAAAGTTTTATGTGTATTACATAGGACTAACATTTTAAATGGCATAATCCTTATATGAAGGAAGCTACAACAGTATTTGAGTAACTTACAACATTATCTAAGCTATTGGAGAGACATAAGAACCTTCATTGTTCTTGATCAAAAAGGGAAAATAACAAAAATAATAATTGAACCAAAATAATTTACAAATTTAATATAATCCCATTTTGGGGGGGGGTTGGAAAAATAACCTGAAAATTTAAACATGCACATTAAAATTCTAATAGAACCATATGAAAAATGTGAATGGCAAGGTGAAAGTTCTCTTACAAAGACCAGATTGTGGAATAAAATAGAGGAACAAAATAGACCATCATCATTTTCATAACAATAGATGACACATTTGTTATTTTAATTCATTGTAAAATATTCAATTTATGCACACAGTTTACAATTCACCAGGAAGAAAATAGAATTAGATGTCCATTTTCCATCACATCTAGAAATAAATTCCAGATAGTTTAAGGTTTAAATTAAGGTGATATTTGTTGTCTGGGTAGATATCTACTAAACGGTGCGGTTTGGGGAAAGATATATACAAAAATTTCTAAAAAAATAGATTAAAACCCTCACTAATCCTGTGTTTCCAGTTCCACCACCCGTGTTTGTGCACATGTGTATGGCCAAGGGGAGGGGTGCAGTTCCGCACCGAGAGTGTTGGAGAAAGGGTCGGCAAGCCAAAAAGAAAGACAACACACGGTGTGCCCTTTCTCCCCATAAAAAACTGGCCTAGAATAATTATGTTTATACATTAATATAAAATATACATACTTAGGCGTGCTTCCAAATACTTTAAGGAAACCACACAGACTTTTTTGTATGTTCAATACCCTTTCTTAAATATTTGAGATGATGTACTACATTTATTTTATATTCCTGATTCATCCTTTCCTTTAGTTCTGCTTCATAGTGCATGTTGTGCACGAGTTCCCTTCCTTTTAAAGTGATTGCATTGTTGGTGGAAATTAGACTCTTCTATGGGATCATGAGGGTCCGTGCATGGGAGATTGTGGTGTGTTGTTTATCTGTGTGGAACTGAAAGCTTCCCCATGGGTTTCCAATGCTCCATTTCCCTCTCTCCCACCATGAAAAAATTCTGACCTTATTTATCCTCAGCAAGATCAAGACAAAAGCCAGTGTCCAGAATTTCTGCTTCATATTAAAGCTTGGTCTCTGGGGCCTGCGGCTGGTTTCTAAACTGTCTCAATCCCCATCCAGATAGCTTAGCTTGTTCTTGGTGGTTCCAGTGGTAGAATCCATGTTGTTGCCAGCAGTGTGGCTTCTATGGCCACGTGCGTATGGAGAGAGAATGCAGAGGTGTACCGGGTGAGCGTGTTAGCATTACCAGGTAGGCAAGAGAGCAAGGTTGGTTCTTCCCCTAGGATTATATTAGCCTGGGTTTGAGATGGACCAGGTGTGTTTTTTTTTTTTTTTTTCAGAATGACCAATCAATTTCCCAGGCTTTCATGGGCTTTGGGTGGGTTTACATCCCAACCAATCCCTTCTTTCCCTGGTCTAGACTGACAGGCCAAACGCTTCTGTGTCAAACACTTCCACCTGTGCCATTTTGACTCCTCTTGTGCACGTGTCTGCATTCACCTGCTCCCACCCAGCAACCTGGTACCAGAGTGGGAAGGAAGGAGTGTTCCGTCCCTTGGTGGAGCAATGCTGCAATCCCCTGGAGTGTGAAAAGCTATAGCTTCCCGGCGAAGCAAACAGGCTCCTGCTTCCCAATTTATTAAGCTCAATGTCTAGTCCCTTTGCTCCCCTTTTCTAGCTAAATACCAGTGGTAACAATAGTATTGTCTGCAAATAATAAGTTTATTGACCTGACTTATTTTCACCTAGAGTTGGGAGTTACTCCATCCGGTAATGTATATCTAAGGAGGACCAAGGACTAGGCTCTGCTCTGTCTGGGTAAGTCAGAGAAGGAAAGGATGACCTCAACAAGGACACGGGCTTTCTGGAACTACTTCCACATATCTTGGTGTGCTCTCTCTCCACCAGCAACTTCTTTCTTCAGAGTCGATTTTTAGCCTCTCTGAAAAGTGCAGCATGGAAAGATAAAGTGACTTGTAGAATGCAATCCACCAATTCCTAACATTTGGAGAGAAAATTTGGAGGAGAGGATGCCCAGGACAGCTCCTCACCACTTCTCAGCCCAGCAGGTTTTAAACTGCTGTGATATCACCCCATGGGCATCTGTCCAGTTGTCTAAAATGTTGATGTTGTTCTACATCCCAGAGTAACCATGGGAACAGATAGTAGCCCTCCCGGGTCAGTGAGGAGGGGACACAAAGATGCAGTTACAATCTGTTCCTCACACCACTTCCCACTGCTGGGTCCATCTCTTCCAAACAAATGCACTAATTGGTTCCTGATGGCCCAGAATTGTCCCAGGACTTGGTCACCGTGTGCTTGCTTGCTTGTTTGTTTCATGCATCTCTTGAACCACATTTTCTCACTCTAGTTGTCATTTTTGTCCTCCATAAGGTTAATTTTTCTTATCTAAAACAGAAATTAGAATACAACATGTTTTTTACCGTAAACATTCATTATTTAATTTTGCAATGTAGAAAGTGTCTTGAGAATTCTCTTCCAAAAATAGTTGAACATGTAAAAATCCTCAAAAATTTTAATTATGGATGTGTGTATTTCAGTGCAAAATGTTATTTTGATGATTTGTGCAATGGCTAGCAGTAACTACATGTTATCATTTGAGATGGCTTTTGTTTTTACTTTTCTTAGGGTTTGCATTTCTAACATTTTCTGTCGGTTGGTCTCATTCTGATGCGCTTCACTGTGGCTGGTTTTAACTTTTTAATCTGAATGGCCCAATAGCTGTACTTCCTGCTGATATGGCTCTATTGTTTGAAATATCACATTAGCCTTAGCAACCACTGCTGTACTGGCCTTTGGCTACATCGTCTGCGGGGATGCCAGGTGTCTTTGTGTTTGGCATTAATGTGTGATATAGTCCATTAGCCTCAAATCTTTATGAGATCCTCTGAGGTTGGCTGAATGTTTCAAGCAGACTTTAAATAAAACAAATTTATTGACTTAGAGTTGAGCTTTATTGCCTGAATCATTTTTGAATTGCCCTTAAACATTTTTATTTGTTAATGCATTTATTCATTTTTACTCTTTACATGCTGTTGACTTTAGGATATTTTATTGTCTGTGAATATTATATGTGGTTAGGTGGAGTCTCACTTGCAAAATCTCTTGTATAAAATTGGACTCATACAGACTAAATGTGTTTCCTATTTTCTTTTAATATAGAACTACATAAATTTAAGAAGTTATGGAAATTTGACTACAAGCACAAAAAGAAGTAAAACACAGATGTAATAATTACCTATATTAATTACCCAGCACCATTTTAGGTAAAATACGTGGAAGAATGAATATAAAAGTTGTGAATTGATACACCACACTAATGTATTGATTTAAAATATTTAATACTTAATAATCTGAGGAGGTCATGGAATTGGAGGTCATCTGTGGTAATATAATTTTCCAAGTTTTACAAAAATATATTACTTTAATGATTCCCTAAAACTTAATGTTTTCTATTATTTTATGAGCCCTTGATGTAATTGTGTGTAAACTTATAGTTATATCCTAAGAACCCTGAAACACCAATGCAAAAGAACCTATGCACACCAATGTTCATAGCAGCACAATTTACGATAGCCAAGTGTTGGAAGATACCTAGGTGCCCATCGGTAAATGAATGGATCAAAAAACCATGGCACATTTACACAATGGAATTCTGTGCAACAGTAGAAAGAAGGAGCTCCTACCATTTGCAACAACATAGATGGAACTGGAAAGCATTATGCTAAGCAAAATAAGCCTGGCAGTGAAAGACAAATATCACATGATCTCCCCTTTAACAGAACCTAATCAACAAAACAAGCAAGCAAGCAAAATATAACCAAAGCCACTAAAATAAAGAAGAGGCTGACAGTGACCAGAAGGGAAAGGGGAGGGAATTTCTGGGGAAAAGGGGAAGGGTTTGTAAGAACAAGTATAAAGGACACATGGACAAAAACGGGGGTGGGGGGTGGAAATTGGAGAGAGGTGGGGAGGGCTGGGGGTGTGGGCTGGGATGGGAGTAAAAGGCAGAAAACTGTACTTGAACAATTAAAAAAACAAATAAATAAATATATAGTTATATGCCATGGGTCATATTTTATTTCTATGTGGATGGTGACTTTTGAAAAAAATTAAGCACAAATTTTCAGCATCTTCTGGGATAGCATCATACAAACTATTTCTGTATGAGTAGGGAAACATTCTGTGCTATCAGATATGTCTCTGGAACCCACAAACAATCAGGCGGAAGCTGCCAGGAAAGAACATTTGTTGGGGTTCGAAGCGAGAGGCTCCCAGATAAAAGACAACCAACTGGGAATGAGGGGATGGAGCTGTCTGTTGAGGCGCTGAAACACATTGACTAGCATTTGATGAAGTCATTTTGTTTTTTCCTGCCTTGTTTCCATCTGGATGATTTTGAAGTAGGAGAGATCCTGTGAGACCGTCTGTATGTGAACTTTTGGAACTCCAATATACAAGAATTCAGTGATTTCAAAGGAATTTAATTATATTTTACTTTAAATAAAATAAATTAAATTATATAAAAGACAGGCGACATACCACATGTTTGAATACAGTTTAAGAAAAATATTTTTGTTGTATTATATATTAAAACTCTTCTTTATGTACCTCATAGGTCCTTCATACTTTTAATATTTTAACAGACTCAGAAAATGAACTGTAAAAAAGTTTAGGAATTAAATTATTTATGATTACATCTTTTAATAGAAGGAAAATTTTACAATGAATAATCAGTTGCATTGATAAAATAAATATAAAATATATACTTTATCTAATGTAATGATTGAGCTGTGAAATTCATTAGGCTTATTATCTTATAGTTTTAATTTGTTATAATGATAAAAATAAATCTATACATTTTTGCTTTAAGAATTACTGAAAGGAAAATTTCTGCCATTTAATTGCATCTTTCAAAGGACTATAATCTCTTAATCACCCTGAGCTTCTCTTTTATCCTAGTAATTGGTATGCATGCACATTGCATTTATATTAAACTTTTCATGTCAGAAAGTAAGGCTGACTGCTGAATTAGGGGCTTTTCAAAAATAAAGCTTCTGCTCTTCTAATGTATGATATATGAATCACATTAAATATCCCATCAAATATCACCCTTTTCTGGGGTTAATCTATATGTTAATGGCTTCTCTATTTTCTGTGATATCCTGGCCTTTTCATTTATTTAGTACATTGTATTTGTGCAGTTTACATTGTTTAAAAGGAAAATTTTCCAGTCAGTGAGGAGGACAGCGTGGTCTTTGATGACAGGAAAATTACATTCTGAAAAAATTATGTTTAAATGCTATTAATATATTCAAATTAGGTTAAAAAGCACAATAGAAAGGGTATTTGCCTGAAAGAAAAAGGCTTCTTATAAAATCTGCAAACACATCATGACAAGGGCATCAGGGGAGAATGGGTACTTTTATTAAAACTATAGCACGGGACATTATAGGGTCTGATGTGTTTTAATATTCATAGAAGGAAACAAGCCCAGGGAATGTAGGTAACATGTTGAGCTAGCTGACCACAGTGTAAATACAATTCTATATCCAGCATACTGGAGCTTCAGAAATTCGCCAAAATCTCCTCACAGCTGGACAAATAAAGGGAGAATACTTCAGAAATTAGGTGGGGAAGAGCTGCTGGGCCATTGGAGAAAATCTTCTCTTTCTAGGAAGAGAATGAGGCATCAGAAAGTGACCTGAGTCCCAGAGATTTTCCAGTATGGGAGTCACTGGAAATCAAGGTAACGTCTTCTCTTAGAAACCAGGAACATAAACTATAAAAAATGTCTCTGAATACTTCCTTTGCTCCTGTTCTCTAGGCTGAGCTCCTTTAAAACGTCCCGTGTCTATTTTCTCTTCTGTAAAAGTCACTTGTCTACCTGGATGGTGTGAGCCGTGGAGACTCTTCTAACAGATCTCCAAGAAAGAGGACATTTCATCTCTTTTCTCGCATCTTAGAGTCCCTTAGCACTCTGCCGTCTATGTCTGCTCCTCAGTGTGACCCCCAAGTGCAGGCCACTGCTTCACCCCACCTGCCGACTGATCCAGAAGGGACCCACTGTCCTCTTTGTGGCAGGTTTGTGCTTCTTGGTACAGCAGGCACCACACCAGGTCCATTTGCTCTCATGGTACTTACTGTCCCCGAGGCACGCAGACTGCTGCGATGTGAGGACAGAACCCAGAAGCCCCCGGGAAGGGACCTTACCGCCCAGGCAAGTGATCATAGCCACCCAGGTGCGTGACTCAAATGCAGTGACACTGTAGGGAAGTGGTGGGGGGAGGGAACAAGGGACAGAGCATTTCAGCACCTCCTCATCCCTTGCTTTCTCTGCCTCCTTCGACTGAAGCCCTGCGAGAAAAGATCTGTTCATACTCATCTCACCATTTTACTTTTCAGCTTGTCTCTTTTTGTCAACTCCAAATTTTCATTATTCAGATGAGGAGCAGTTTTTAATACACTTGCTCCAAATCATAACATTCATAATGGCTTAGAATGATGTAGGTGACATATGCCCAATGAGTTTATTCTCTGCACTAGAGAAAATCTCTTTAAACTGGGTTCTCTAAACCTTTGACTCACTCAAGTGAGAGCCTGAACTTCTTTCAAGAATTCTAATAGATAACTGTATTCTTGCATTCCAGAAAGCACTGTTACCTCTATGAGTGCAACTTACATAATTCTTGAATTCTTTTCAAAGAATTGGGTGCACCAGGGTAAAGAGGGCAGGAGAAAAAAATAACACAGATTTTCAAAATCACATTTTCTTTTATCTACCCATTTCCTTAATAATGAGAAATCTCGACTATTCCTACATTTCCTTATGAGAACGAGGTTGTAAGGAATAACTTTGTATACATTTTCTATGTATATGTGATCATTTCTTTATTGCAGTGAGTAATGGAATGGCAAGATTTGCATGCATTTAAAATGTTATTCTTCTACATCGCTCTCTAAAATGTCTTACTAATTTACACTCCGATGAGCAACATGAGGGTACCATGTTTCCCATGCCTTCACTAACAGTTGACATTAGCAAATAACATCAGAAGTCCTTTTATTGTGAACACATTATCTCATTGATATATTTTATGCTTTATATCAGTAAAAATGATTTTGGATGCAAGCAGTAAACATTAACGCTGCTCAGTTAAACAATAGGAAATGTATCACATAATGAGAAGATTCGAAACTTTGGTGGCTCAGAGCTTGGCAGGGCCAAGGGTACCAGAATCCTTCTCCGCATTTTCTTCCATTTACTTTGCTCCCGGTGTTTGCTTTGTCCCAAGGCTAGATCTCATTCTGGTCATTTATTGGCAGGAGCAATTTCAATTTTCGCATCCAGAGACAGTAGTGTCCAGAGGCATAAAAGAAGCTGTTTCTCCCATAAGTACTTAAGAGTAAAAAATAATAATAATAGCTTCCACAAGTCACTCTCTGCCCCAAAATGTTATGTTTCTCAGTGAATATTGGCAAAAATAGCCTAATGCCTAAACCAGTCACCTGCGAGAAATTAGTTTATCCTGTATGAATTATAAGGTTGGTTTCTTCCTAAAAGGAACCATCTTTGAGTACAAAAGTAGCTGGCCTTTCTTGAAGTGCAAGGACATGAGGAAGACAGTGGAATCTGGACTGGAGAAATTCTGTTATGGAAAAATTACAAGGATGCCATATGGATGCTGTCTAGGCAGCCACAGTTTCTATTTTCTTGTTGAAAGAAAAAAAGAGAAAAGTAACTTCCCCTACTAAAGATATCCCCAATGAAGAATAAAATATATTCACATAAAAATATTATAATATAGCAAGTGTATAAAGAGAACTAAACACACCTAAAGATAGAAACCCTGGGATTTCTGGACACAGAAGTACAATGATGAAATATTAGTGTGCTTTTAAACTACAAAGTTACATGATAAGGAACATTTCATTAACGCATTTTATGAAAATATATAGGCACACACAGATTATTAATTTTAATGTTTTAAAATAGAAACAAAGATAGGGCTTAAAATACATATTTTCCACAAGCCACTAACTAAACCAAAATATTTTAATAAGATAGAACAACTGTAGAGACCAATGTCTGGTCCTGGTAAAAGGACTTACTCAGTGAAGTTAACCCTGTTCTTTTTATCCCTGAAAATATATTTGAAGGCTGACAAAATATTGGAGCTCATACGTTAGAAGCAGATACTATAAATAAGCATCCAGGTAAATATGCAATGAACCAAACGGCAATAAGTCCATGGGAGAGTGTGCAGAAGGGTCTAGAATGTGACAGACTAAAGTGGGGGTTACTACTCTGCACATGGTTATTGGGTAACTCCCTTAGATGGTGACGTTTGATCAGACATGGGTAGGAAGTGAGGGAAAGGAGTCATGCAGATAGCAGGACATTTTACATTTCAGGTAGACAGAGAATTATTTAAAAATTAGAAAAAATATTCAGTGACATTTTCTAGATAAGATAAAAAAGAGAACTGCCACAATGGTAGGATTGTATACTTGGCAAATGGTATTTTTACTTTTTCTTAAATATTTTATAGTCAAGACCTAGTTGCAGAAACATGAAATAACACAGAAAAATTCCACTACATATTGAAACTTTCAGCTCTATTCCTATTCCATTTCACCAAGGATATTATAACCAAAGGAAAAATAATGACTACATCCAGATACATACTTTTATTAAACAAGGCTTCCCTCTATGTTATAATCACCACCTCTAGCACTTCTTAGGCACAACTTCAGGCTTACTACAAATGGCACTATATTTTTTCAGTGACAGGTTATGAATATTTATGCAAAGAGCCATAGATAATAATATGCCACAGCTTGTAAAATATCACTAAGAGAAAGACATAGTATGTCTGTCATAATCGAGTCACTGGAAACAGAAATCCTACAATGGGCAGAGGTAATTATCCAAGCTCTGGTATAATAACTTAGTTTCCTTTGAATTATTCAAAAGATTGATTCAGTAAGATGATGCATTTAACAATTTTAAAACATGGCATGCATCTAATCAAAGTTACTATTTTGATTGTGATATCCATTATCCTATTCCACGTTCCAAATGTATTTTTTGTTTTGTTTCTTTCCACCTGTATAGACTTCAACTCTAGTGTACTGGAAGGTGCTGCATATGTGCCTACCCTTGGAAAATGTGCCTTGTGTGTGTGTCTGTCTGTCTGTTTACAGATATAAAATTACTATTCTGCTACTGATCTTATAATAGAGTCTGAGTCCACTTTTTGTTTACTGACAGCTTTAAAGCTTCAATCACTTCCTTTTCCTTTTGTCTCACAGCCGAATAAACTGCTAAGAAAGCATGAGTGCTCTCTCCTTTGGTACAAATGGGAAATTCAAATTTCCCGTGCATGAAAACACTCACCTTAGCCGACAGCCTAACCATAAACACTCCAACTGGTCTCCCTTCTCTGATCTCTTTAGACCATCTTGGGAGCCACCTTTTGACCATTTGGGGGGTCACCCTACTCTTCCCAGAAAACCTCAAGCATGTGACATCATCAGTTTTAATCTTGCAACCAATGTGGAATGGGGATCTATCCTATTACTGCAGGGTAGCCAAGACACATGGCTTCTTTTTCTTCCTTGTTCCTGTCACTTACGTTGTTACATTTTATGATAGATAGATAGATAGATAGATAGATAGATAGATAGATAGACAGACAGAAAGACAAAGAGGATAAAAGTTTAAAGTTGTGAGTATGTTTAAGACCTTATTCTTCTATTATTATTAATTATTATTTATTTACTTGTCCTGAACTGTAACTTTATTTTTCACACACATGTGCATACACACACACACACACACACACACACACACACACAGGTATTTCTATACCGAGGTTGTGCTTCCTGCTGTGTAGCATGGACCTATCACTTATCTGTAATCTGACTGTTTGACCTGAGTTGCCAGCAATTCTCCACCTCTAGAAAGAGAACCGAAATAAACATTTTTCATATTTCCTCTCATGAACCTAAACAATCTTACTCTGGGATATAATTTAAGTCTGTTTTTTTATGTGAATGTACTTTGTGTATTTTTTATATTTTCCCTAATTTGCAGGAATGATTTGCTTACATTAAATATTATGCCCTTATGGTGCATTTCACAAATATCTTTTCCCAGGCAATAATCTCTCTGTTAACCTGACTCTGCTTATCTTCGCACAATTGCAATTTTAATTTAATGCCAACAACTGACATCTTCTGTTGCATTTGTGCTATGTGGGCCCTGTTTAAGGAGGTACCTCGCAACAACTGATGGACACAGATTAGTCTCAGCCTTGAGTCCTCTTTTTGTAGTCCGCATTGTTACTTAGTGTAAGATTCAAATCTAGCTTCATTTTTTCTCCAAATAATAGCCTTGTTTGCTGAAGATTTTATATGAAACTTACATCTCTTCTTCATTAATTTTGATAACCACTTTATCTTGTTTTGGTGACCATACAAACACAGGTCATCTCTTATTTTTCTATTCTGAGCCATTGCTTTATATTTTGTGGCTTCTTAGGGTGTGCTAATATTTAGTAGCATGAGCCTCCATCATATTTTTCCTTCCATCAAACATGATCCATTTAATGATCTCTATTTTTAATATAAATTTTTGATTGGTATTGCACTTAGTAGTGCCTAGTTTAATTTGAGGAGAAAATATTGACCATTTAATTAATATGTTAAATCTTTTTATTTATTTGAGTTATTTTTAATTGAGAACTATGGTATTTGTTTATATAGTTAATAATTATAACACTTCGCTGATGAACTTGAGCATTTCTTACTCAGTTTTATCCTAAAATATTAGAACTTTGATTAACACTTGAGTTATATATAAATATTATATTCCACAACACAAAAAAACCACATGGTAGTATACCTAATTGAGATATAAAAATCATTAGGTGAACGATTTTTACTGTATTCCTATCAATTCCCAGTCACAAACAGGAATTAGATGAAAATAATCATAGTTATTATTTTCTACAGGGTGGAAAAGATGGAATTTTCTCAAGTGAAATGTTAGGACTCTCTGGGGGTCGGGGACTAGAGAATGCATCTCTGAGTCATCACTATTCTTCCTGAACAATGTCCCTGGATTTGGGTCAAATACAGCTAATGTCCAGTTGGATATTCCTCCAGTTGCTGTTGTTCTTCCTTTGGAAGGCAATAAACAAAATAGCACTAAGAGTCATATTTATCAAAGGTGAAGCCAGAGCAGACAGTGGCCCACTGATAATGTCACATCACTTAGACCAGGGAGCTGAAGCCTGCCTGTTGTAATTGGTCTGGGCAATTTATTAAATGATCATGATGCAACACTGAATTATAAGTGATTGATGATTTGTAACCTATATTCCATATTCTCACAGGTCTTCCCTTTTCTAAATGCTTGTTGCTTGTGTGAGAAAAGCCATGTTATGTTTGACTATTACCATGAGGTCTCAGATACTTGAGTAGCTTGTTGGTTTTGATAGGTTTTTCATAGTGATGATCATAGTTTCATATATTCCCTTCCAATTCTCTTTTTAAAAATTATCTTAGAGCTTTGGCAAGCATTTTTTAAAGTAGCAGCAAGATCAAATATCCATGTGTTTTTCTGAGGTTAAAGTGAATGTGTCCACTTTTTTCTTCATTAGTTTTCTTCATTAAGTGTTTGTTTACTGAATAGTTGGGGCATGCAGCTATTATTGAGCTATACATATTCCTTCTTTTTATAAATTTTCTGTATTTTTTTTCTCACAGCTAAGGTTGAAGCTTATGAAATTTCCTTGTGAATTAATTCCTTATCATTTTGACTATAAATTCCTCTTTGGTGAGACTGGTGCCTGAGTGTCATATCCTCAAGTTCAACCACCCAGAAATCACATGTCAACAGTGCACTAGGCTCAATGTGAACATGAGTAGAGTAGACAGTAGACTCTGTCTACTCTAACAACTCTAACTACCACAGGTAGACCCCAGTGGCCTCAGAGAATGTCACTGCACATACCTTTGTGGCTGAATCAATGAAATATTCTTCTAACAGGAAAGGTAATACTGCATTCTTCAAGTAAAGTTAAGATCAAACTTGCATGTGCAGAAAATTACTTTTTGATGGTTTGTTGTTCCTCGTGATTATTCACATATATGTGACTAGTTGCATGTGTAAAACTTTAAAAAATCACTTGATAAAATATATGTCTTTGGTCTTAAAATTATATTTAACAATAAATACTTTTAAAAAATATTTTTTTTATTTATATTTTTAGAGAGAGAGAAGGGAAGGAGAAAGAGTGGGAGAGAAACATCAATGTGTGGTTGCCTCTCATGTGTCCCCTACTTGGGACCTGGCCTGCAACCCAGGCATGTGCCCTGACTGGGAATCGAACCAGCAACCCTTTGCTTCACAGGCCCCTGCTCAACCCACTGAGCTACACCAGCCAGGGCCAATAAATATTTTTTATAAATGTACATTTAAATGACCTAACAAGACTTCTAATAAATGTGAATTACAAATGTTCTTATAAATGTCAGTTTTCAAAATTTGTAAAAATAGCTTTGAAATGCTCTTGAAAATATTCCTATGATTTGGATAAACTGATAAGGAGAATGGAAAAGGCAGAATTACACTTTATCTGATTTTTTCAAATCCAAAATAATTCTAAGTCCTACTGGGAAACACACCCAGCAAAATATGATATAGAGAATTTGTGTTTGTGTGTGTGTTCAGAAAAGTTTTTTTTGTTTGTTTTTTTTTTCAAATTTTCAAAATTTATTCATAACAAGGCTTATTTCTAGATGGGTGTTCTATACATTAATTATGCAGAAAGGTTTTTATAATAAATAAAATGTAAACAATATAATCATGTACAATAAATATAAGACTATACTGGAGAAGAGAAATAGGCATATGAATTTGAGAAAAAGAACTAGGAGTTGAGGTGAATATTCAAAATTGTGAAAAACAACTAGTTCTTTAGAACTAAATGTAAGGTTGCCATAACTGTAGATAATTTTATACCTCCATGATGCATTAATCCAAGAATATTAAAGGGTTATTATGAATCTTTAATTATTTTATAACAAGTTATTATAATTATTAGTAATATTGGAGAACATAGAAAAACCTCTCTTCTCTCTGTATAAATTATCCATTTAGATACCTCCTAAATGAAATGAATCAAATATTCAATAAAATCTCAGTTTCACAGTCTTTGTCCTGTTTTCTTTTCTCTTCTTCCTCTTTTCCTCCTCCTTCCTACTTGTACTTAAATGGAATAAAAACTTTAAAATAATGCTCCCAACTCCCCTTGTATTATCTATTTTATATAAGATACTGATTACACTGATTATATCAGATATCTTTCCTGGTGGACTTGTGTTGCCATTGTTGTCCTCTTTATTTCTCATATTCTGAATGCATTAAGCCTTGCCCACTATAGCAACAATGGCAGTAGAAACTTCGATACACTCGTCATTGCCTTTAAACTGTGCATCTCCGCTGATAAGGATATAGAGCAACTAGGGAAGGGGAGTGGACCAACCCTTGCACAGAAACAGAGGGTGAAGAAACAGTTTTACCACTGACTTTCAAATAGCAATGGCTGTAGTCAACAAAACGCTGTGATCAGTAAAACAATAAAAAATAAAAAAAAATTGAGAGACAGCATTTGTTCTACATTTACTGGTAGTATTTTTAATGCTTATATTTTAATGTGATCATATAATATATAGCCTCAGTAGTGTGATATGTATGCTTTTACGCAGGGATTTTTAGACATTATGACAAAGTTAACACAGTCATAGTATCAGTAAAGTTTCTAGAGTATAGAAGCATTAATTGCTTTGGTAGGTTTAAACATAAAGGGATTTATTTTGCTCTCCAATTGTCCACCCGTGTGTAGCTCAGTTATCAGCAGGTGTGGGCATACTGTCCTCTAATGAAATTTTTCATGCCATCTCCATTAAGAAGTCAGTAAAACAAAATATTAAAATGCAGATTGCATTGATCGCTCCAATTTATAGCAAGGTAAGCGGAAATGGTTATCATAGGGTAGATCAATATAATTTACATTACAGTACATTGTCTCTTAGAGTGCCAGGAAATAACCAGTGATCTACATCATAAAAGTGACCATTGTGACTGCTTTGTGTTGTCAAGCTTCAAATTCATGTCCCCAGCACCCTAAGATAAGCAAGTGTTGTAAATCTTTTCACAACCTAAATTTAGTCTCCTGAGTTTTCTCCCAGTGCCCCTCCTCTCTGATCAGATAGGGAATCAGGGTTTGATTAATCTTATCATAAACAGTTAAGAATCTCCAGGCTCTAAATGCATCCTCAAAATATTAATGTCTCAGTATCACTAGAGTCTAAAACCAGATGTTTATTCTTTTTTTTTTACTAGAAAGTCATGGTTTTGTTAAATATTAACATCTCAAAAATAAATCTGATTTTACTATGATATTCTCTCCAAGAAGTCTCTACAAGTGGTTCAGGTGAACCTTAACTATGCTTTAATAAGCCAAAGGAACCTTACTTTTAATCATTCCCCATATAAAATTCATTTTTTTTCTATGAACAAAAATGAGCCTTGTAAACTTTGTTGCTGGGAAAAAATAAAACAGCCAATAGATTCTTCTGCATTATCAATCCATAGGAAGGAAACAAAATATAGGAAGCTTAGGATGTCCTTTAATCTCTATATTATGATATATCATAAGAATTTCTGCATTTTTCATTGTGATGAACCTCTCAACGTTCTCAATAATTAAGGGGAAAGTATATTTCCCATCACAAAACATGATGCAGAATGTCAAAGAGGGAAGTGTGGAAAAGCAATGGTCTATGAGACCTTACCCATTACTGCCTAATTGACAAGTCACTTTAGTCTGCCTGTCCTGAGAATAAGGTCTCATAGACCATATGTAAGTATGATGTAAATTTTTACATCATAGTTTTTTACTTTTTACAAAGTATCTTTACAGATACTTTGTAAAACCCTTATAATTACAAACTTGGATAATTCAAAAAGTGGCTCTAACTTGGGTTTGCTTTCAATTTATGTTTTTATAATTCAAAGATGCATGCAAAATTTCTTGGCATCCAAACTAAGCATACTGGATAAATGTGCTTTTAAACTTGCCATATTTTTTCCATGTTACTTATTATAGAGCTACTTATTAGCTCTCTGCTTAAGAGCCATTCACTTGTTCTGATATTCTTACAATCCCTTCATTCTGAAAAAAAGCATCTCACAATGCTCTGGGAAGTTGGACTCATCCCCAAGTCCTGACAATAAATAATAACTCTACTAATTCAATCGCATTAACCCCATTCCCTTTTGCCCATGCTTGGTTTAAGCATAGGAGACATCACTAAATTCTGGTGAGTGAAAAGTTTCCTAATATCTGGTGGAAAAATTTAGGTAAAACATTGACCTCCTTTTAAAAGAGAAATATATTAAGGAGAAATTGTTAATCTCATTTTTGACAAAAACAATTTGAAGTTATGCCTGCAGTGGACACTTTCATTTTGGGACCAGACACACAGAAAAAACACGATCCAGCCATGCCAGTAGAAAGATAAATTTCCTTTATTAGAACAGAAATAAAAACAAAACTATAATCATTTCTAGAGTCAGGTACTCTTCTAGTTTTTGTGCTGGTCCTTTCCTCTGTATATGATGATTGCTAAAGCTTTTGGATAGTTTTTACACTGTTCTTTGTGCTTTCTCTCTCCTTAGTCTAGTCTTCTGCTGCAAGTGCCCTCACTTGAAAGGACCACGATTTCCTCCATGTGGAAAATCCCAGTGGTCCCTTGGCTTTTTCCTTTGCTTGTTCAGTCACAGCATTCCAGAGAGATGATACCCTCCTTTTGAAGTTCTCCTTCCCTTAGTTCATGCACCCCTGGCATTCCTGGTTTTCCTCTTTGGGTTTGCCTGTTCTTTGCAAGTGCTGTTCTTCCTAGACTACTAGCGTAAATGTTTTCTTACTAGAACCTCTCCCTCCTTCTTTTCTCTGTCACACTGTCTCCCTAAGCGATTTCATCTATTTCTATGATTTATGTGTGATTTTTTAATGACTCTCTAGTTCTTATTCCAAACCAGAGCTCTCCACTAAGCTCCTAATAAATATTCTTAACTATCGTCTTGACATCTCCACTTGCTTGTTTCATAGTCATTTTAAATTTTAAAACATACAAGATTAAAATCAAGACATTAGAAACTAGACTTTTCCTTGCCACGATTTTTTAACTGGTTTATTTTCTTCCTGCTAATTATAGCACGCAGCAGCACACATAGAAAACTGCTCAGTGGGAGAGAGTTTTGCTTATGCAGTGCTCGACCTGGATGACTCTTTGATAATAGTGAGGGTGACCATGAAACTATGGTAGCAGCATGTCCTGGATTTCAGACAGGGAAGCAAAGCATCTCTTAGTGACTGTAAACATACAGGGAAAGCAAGAGTTGATACTTTGCAGAGAAGTTATAACAGCGGAGCTCATTTCATGTTTAAAAAGTTTGGAAATGTAAGCAGAATTCAGAAAGAGCAGGAATTGAACCTCCAGAAACATAATATTCTAACTGAAACCGTACATGGACCTGATAGGATACAGAGAGGCAGAATGTACTCAGCAGTGAACATACCTGCTGCAATAGAAGAAAAAGATGATCCTGAGCTGTGCTGGGTTCTTTTTTCCCCGAATGCATGTGAGCATAGGCTCGGAAGACAATCCCACTGTAATAAAGAAACACGGTGATGAAGAAAGCAGAGAAAATAGTCTACACACAGGTAGATTCACATGTTAAAGAAATTTACTAATTCCTTCCTATTAGGTATGAAGCATCACAAATGCCCATGATAGACTTCAGTGTCTGTAAGAATTTCATGTTCGGGATGTTCCGAGTTTCAGATTTTGTCATTCTCAATTGTTGTGTTGTTTGTTCAGTCCTGAGCTGAAGATCTCTTTAGGTTTTTCTGGCAACATATAAATAACATATGAAAAATTGAATTAAATAGTCGATGTTCCTGGCAATGGACTTGTAAAACTACACTCTGAACAAAACATGGGTACTCGTGATTGAATTACAGAAATGGTTAATTTCCAGATTCCTAGCAAAGCACAACAGTTTTTTTTTCCAAGTTGATAAAATTGTTTGTTTCTAGAACAAAACTGAAAGCGCAAATGCTAATGTATGGTATTACTTGAGAGACTGCAATGCAATACATCTGTTTACTTATTTATATTTTATATTTTTCGCTAATGAAGCTGTCCCTAGGTATGTCATATAGCAAGTTTAATTTTCACTTTTCAAAGAAATCTGCCAAACAATTTTCTCAATTGGTTGTCTCATCATCTGTACCACACACACCTTCTATTAGTTTCACAGCTTCGAGAACAGTCTGGGATGGCCGGTCTTTTTAAGGTTAACCCATGGCTGTGGAGGGCTGTTTTATTATGGTTTTAATTTGCATTTTTCTGATGAATAATGAGGGTAGGCATCGTCTGACGTTTTATTGACCATTTTTAAAAGTTCTTGTGTGAATATTCTATTAAGTGTTTACTCTGTTTTTCATATTGAGTTGGTTTGACTATTGACTTATAGGAGTTCTCAGTAGAAGTTGTTATAAGATATGTATGCAGTGACTACTTTCTCCCAGAGTCTGTGACTCACTTTTCCACTTTCCTGTCGGTGCCCTGTGAAAAGCAAAGTGTTCAATATTTATTAGTTTGATGTTTCAACATTTCCTTTTATATTTTATGTTTTGATTTCTGTTTGAGAAACTTTTGCCTACTACGAGGTCACGGAAAGATTTGTTTATAATTTCTTTTAGAAGATTTATTCTTTGGGATTTTATGTTTTTAAAGTATTCTCACATTATAAATGGTTTTCTTCTATCATTAATATCAATATTAACATAAAGAATATTATTTTTTAAAGTCTTGTCTATTTTATTTTATTGTTTCAGAGGTAATAATGATGATGAAAATAACATAATGATTAAAATAAATTTACCATAATCTTGAATTCTTCTACCCAATGGATCACATTTAATGCTAAAAGATACATTCTAATAATCCTTTTGAAGTGAAACTGAAATAGAGTCATTCATCTAGTAAGTGGTAGGTACACTTGGGATCTTTTCAAATAACACAAACCCCATTTCATCGAACATGTTATCTCTAAAATGTGTAATTATTCTTGACACATATTTTATTTTTTTCTGCTACTTCAGTAGATAAAATACACCTTTAATTTTGATGGTTGACCTAAGATAACCCAATTAATATGCATAAATTTTTTAATATTCATGTGAAAAGTAGTTTACCTTAAGTTCATTACATATATATACACACATATATATGTGTATGAGTATGCATGTGTATGTTTTGTCTATATTTTTATTTGTGGAGATATATACATTTTTGCTTTTGCTTTTGTTTTTCAGAAGAGAAGACATTGTGTAGTAAGGGGCTCATCACTTCCACAATGGTGCTATGTGAAGTTGTGAAGACACCAATTCAAGTTAACTATTGGGCTGGCCAACAGGTTCCTTCATTTTTTTCTGTAAGATGGCTCCAATAGTGCTTAGGTGTCTTTAACCTCATTTGCAACAGTTTTGTTAGATTATATTGTGACAGCTGTCATATCAACGTGCATTTTTAAAAACTTATTGGTGAATTTTTGTGTTGCTATTTTGAAAATGCAGACATAAGAAAATATGCAACACTTTTGGCATATTTTGCCTTATTATTTCAAGAAAGGTAAAAATGCAATTGAAACACACAAAAAATATTTGTGCAGTGTATGGAGAAAGGTGCTGTGACTGACTGAACCTGTCAAAAGTGGTTCGTGAAGGTTTGTACTGCATCTGCCTCGCTGGACAACGCGCCACAGTTGCAGAGCAGTTGAAGTTGATAGCAGTCAAATTGAAATATTAATTAAGAACAATCAATGTTATACCATGTGGGAGACAGTCGACATACTGAAAATACCCTAATCAGTAAAATTATTGGTGAAAATGAAAAAAAATGTCCTTTATTTTACAGAAAAAAACTAAAACTTTTTTGGTCAACCCTATATTTAAGAAAGTTTTTTCTTTTCTTTTGTAAATTCCCCAAAGACATATTTAATGTGTTTGAAACAGTCCACTTGTCTCTGTTTCTCTTTGTGGGACAAATGCCATATAAGTCAATGCAAATTCACACCATCAGCAGAATTATATATACTCAGTTATTACTCATTCAGTTCTAATTCACTTGACAGTTGACACTGGTTATGAGTTTTTCCACTCATTTAAGTGAATTTGCATTTATTTTTCCATTATTTGTGGACATATTTCTCTACATTGCAGACAAAGATGGATGGAACTAAAGTAAGTGGCTAAGATATATGTCAAAGTGATCTGAAATGATTTTCATAGTGACATTTTGTGCTCAAAACAATCTTTAAAACATTTTTTAGAAATTTAGGGAAGGCATTATAAATATTTGGAATGTATTTACTACATGAGAAATAATGAATTAACTGAATAATTTTTACTACATATTAATTTAAATATTTGTGATGAAAATAAGCTGCAATCAGCATGTGGGTGCATTCCATTGGTTAAAATCATGGACTCGGTATCCAGCTGTCCTTGTCTGATGGTTTTAGGGCAAGCCACCCAGCATCTCTTTTTTCCCTATTTTCACTGATGTTCCAATACAGTTGTCTCCACTTTCCCCCGCCCTACTCATCACCTCCCACCCTCAATCCCACCCCTTGGCTCCACCCATGGGTCCCTCATTCACATTCCTTGACTTCCCTTTCCCTTCTTTCCCACGTTATTTCCCTTCTCCCTCCCCTCTGCTTACTGTCCGTTTGTTGTCAATTTCAATGTCTCTGGCTATATTTTGCTTGCCAGTTTGTTTTGTTAATGAGGTTCCACTTACAGGTGAGATTGTACGGTATTTGTCTTTCATTGCCTGGCTTACTTAGCATAATGCTCTCAAGTTCCATCCATGCTATTGCAAAGGGTAGGAGCGCCTTCTTTCTTTCTGCTGTGTGGTATTCACTGTGTAAATGTACCACAGTTTATTGATCCATTCATTTACCTGTGGGCATCTTGTCCAGCATCTTGTCCTTAGCTGCCTGTTCTGTAAAACAGAGACAGTAACGACAAATACCTATTCAGATTGCCGGGATCTTAAATAATTTACCTGTGAAGCACGCTGAACAGTGTCTGACACATACTAAGAGATAATTAAAGTGTAGCTTTATTATTATTATTATTATTATTATTATTATTACTACAGATTTCACATGTCTTTGGAAAGCACTAGAAAGGCCTATATCTTTTCTAGTTAGTGCTTATCATCATCATTCTGAGTTTTATATAGTTATCTTCAATTAGCATTTAAAACACATTATCTTCAAATCTCATTACATATATTAAAAATATTTAGGGGCTTATCCCCTAAAATTGGTGTCTAAAATCAATGACTTTATCTACTCTCCCCCTACCTCTCTCCCTCTCTCTGTTTCTTTCTTCCTTCCTATACCATCTCCTGTCCTTCCAAGACAATGTTTCAAAGTCTGGCCCTCAAACCAGCTGCAGCAAAAGCATCTATAGTGCCTATTAAATGCAGATTCCTGAGTCTCTCTCACACTGACATTAATGAGTGGCAGTTCAGAAAGCCTGAGGACTTTGCAATTTTTAATACCTTCTCCATGGGTCTTATGTACCTGAGTTTCAAATTCAGAGCTCTGAAAGACTGCTCTATTCATCATTTTCCAAAAGTCCATTTCTCCTCAATTGCTTAGTGCCCTTTCTATGGACAAATAGCTCTTTCTGGAAACATACTCAGTCCTTAAAGAATACCACACCTGCGTTACACTCCGCAGATGTAGCATCGGCCGATACTTCACATCACATTCATTCTCCAAAATTAGACTCATCGCCTCTCACTTTTGTTGTCTGCTACAACTTTTTTCAATCCCGCAGAAACTTCCACTGCATTAGCTGTTATGTTTCCTCCTCTTTGCAGTCTGAATCATGCTAAGTTAACATGCGGAAGGAAGAGGGGAGAGCACAACTGGAAGTGAACTGTGTTTGAGCTGTAATTTTGTTGGTTCCTGCACAAGCTATTTGGCCTCTCTGAGCTTCAATACCCTCATCTTAAAAATATTTACTGATGTTCTCATATTTACTCAATTGGTTATGATTTACATAAGCTGCCTAATTTATACCTTGCACATAAAAATGTTTTGGGTCATGTATTATAACATAAATATTTGTATAATGGAAAGCAAAAATTTAAAAATAAGCAACATAATGAATTTGAGATGGTTCATGCATTTCAAGAAACCATAAAAATAAATATTAAGAAACTTTTACTCTCTGTATATAGTTATATGTAACATTCCATGATCACAAAAATGTGGCTCCATAGGAAGTGAGGTTCGGAATGAATTAGCCACAAATTAGCAATAATCGAGTTTTTAAAATTGTGTCTAATTATCATTTTGGTCAGCAATGTCACTTTGATGTTGCTCACAATTGTTGGGTCCTCTATTGCAACTATGTGTAGAAGAAGAAATTTTAATTCTATAGTTAATGATAACTGAAGAGTAACTGAATGTACAATGTACTTGAATGTGTAAGTTATTTATGAGTCTGAGAAAAATGGACATGGATAATGAGCGGGCAAATTGACTTTAGTTAACTTTTAGTTAACTTTTACTAGAGATCAGTGTATGTAACACTTGTGTTATTAAATTACAATTCACTAAATAGTATTTACATAATAACAAATATAATCACTTTTTTAACAGTTAAGGATGATGAGACTCTGCTTGTTTAACCGATGTGGACAAAGTTATCCTTTTAGAATTCCAACAAAGTTTACAAGTCTATGATATTTAGATCCCAGTTCATCTAGTGTTTATGCCACGGTGGCTCTGTGCTCTGGACCAGGACTGTGTCAAGCTAAGTGAACCTCAAGATAAAGTTTCAGAATTGGTCTAAATTTTCAGTGCCTCAGCACCACCTCAAATCCTTTTCAAAAGCCTTTTCCTGGACCCTTACAGATGGAAATTTCCGATGTGTAGCCTAAACCCGTTCCTAGGACTTGGCGATGTGGAATTCTGGGGTTCCCAAATTAAAAGAAATATGGGAATCACTGGACTGGAATATAAAACAGATTTTACTTTTGCTTATTATTTCTTGCTTAATTAAAACATTGCATAATTGATGATAAACACTGCCTTCTCTGCTTTCTACCCTCTGAAGTCTGAATAATTTTAAAAATAATTGAACCATAAACAAATTTTAAAAGGTGTACCTTATCCAAGGCCACCAGCCCTACCATACTGTTAGTAGAGCATATATTTCCTAAATTACTTGCAAGCTACCAGAAGAGATAATTCTGCAGGATACAGACACAATTTCCATTTTGACTTTTTGTATCTGTGGTACCAGAAACTTTATGATACTTGTTACTTCTTAGGTGTATCGATCTTATTTTGTTTCTACATATTTTGGAAAAAATAACTGAAAAAATCTAACTAAACTTAATTTAAGTCTTTGAATCTGCTGAAATGCAGTATTGGTATGTATCTAAATAATTTCTATAAAAAACTAGAGGAAATAGCTACATTATAGGTCTAATTCTAGGTCTGTCTCTGGCAACATTTAATGAAAGAAGTAAGCTTAAAAGTACTTGGGATGCTTTTAAAACACAATTTTCATATTTACAAAATTAATGTACTTTTATTGTTTTTGAAGTATTTAAAAGGAAGCAACTTATTATCTGTAACATAATTACCAACCAAGCAATTAACCAATTAATTTATACATATTCATTGTATGTACTACTTGTCTGTCTCTGCAAAGTACTGCGCTGAGGACATTAGAGAATATTAATCCTGGAATCAATGGGGAACATCATGCTAGAATTAGACACAGTTTCTGCTCCTTGGAGTTTAAAGTTAGATATGGATATAAGACATGTATAAATCAATATATAACTTTGGGTCTTTTAATGAGTTAAGAGGGACTCAGTACATGGAATGCTTCACTAATTTTAAATGGCAGGAATGAAGAAAAATAGAGTCAAGCTAACATTTGACCAGACAAATAGTGGTGGTTCAGGTTCAAGAGGACTTACTGAGATCTGGGCACAGGGCTTTAGAACCACAGCCCGGGAAGAAATGAAGGAAGCCTTCGAAGACACTCCTTCATTTGAAAAAGAGAAAGTGCAGTGTTAGAAACCCTTGCAATGACACAGTGAGCTAAATCAGTCTGGCTGTCAAAGGGTAATCAAACCTGAATAAAGTACATTATGTTAAAGATAAACATGACAATGTCAGTAATCATATTTTCACATGAAAGTATCAGAAGATAAAGACCTAAACTTAATATCTTCACATATATACCTACTTTCAACTAAAGCTGGATTCTGTAAACTGTCATATCTACGTATAAACACATGTTCATTCCTTTCTGATGTAAAATGGGTTTATAACAAACAGCTAAAGAATTGTATTCTATTATACTATTTTAGGAAAATAATTTAAAAATACAAAGATAATTAAAACAGCTCTAAAGTTACTGTAAGTATTTACAAACTGTAGTAAATGATTTCCCAGAGGTACTGGAAAAAATCTACAGGATTTACAAAAGAATCAGGATTTAGTCACTTTCTTTAACAGACATCAAATATAAGAAAAACAATGTGTTTACTATTAAAGACAATAATATTCAGTACAAAAAGGGACAGCTGTTTATACAAAACTAATTTAATTTTATCTGGGTATAGTTGTGGATCTGAATCTCAAATTTAACTGAATTAATCTCAAGTAATAACTGTATTAACAGAATTTTCCCTAATTTAATTCTGAATGTCACTAGAATATACTGACACACAGAGACCATACGCACATGCACATTTAGTAATAAACAAGAAAAATAAAAATATAACTCATAAAAATTATGTGTTTTTGCTTTAGCTTACAATTCTGTATACAGATAAACACTTTGTTTTACTTGGACTTGGATATGTTATTTAGTTATATTTATTAGGGACTTCTAGGACCTGTTTATATTATTATAAACCTTTGGGCTTTTAGTAAAAGCAACAATCTGTTATTTAAATTAAGAATAATATTTTTTAAACAAAACATCTTTTCTCAATACAGTGTTTGAAGAATTTGGAACAGCTTAATTTTTAAAAGTACAATTGTCTATTGTGTGTCTTGCTGTACTCATTTTTTACATGCATAAATAAAGGAAGCACTCATTTCATAAGGTTCAAACTCCCAAAATTTCAAGTTGGGCTATATTTCTCTAGGGCAAACCATTAGCTATTCTGAATTTTAAAAATGAGTTCTGCTTTATAATATTTTAGGGTAAGTTGTTGGAGCAAAACAATTTTTCTAGCCATTTAAATATATTAAACATTTTTAACTTCATACAAAAACAATCACTGAAGATTTTCTTGACAGTATAGAGTCTAAATATCAATGTTAACTCAATTATAGACTGACATAGGTACACTCAGGTTGGTTCTAGATGCTGAGGTTGTAAAATGATATTTTTTCTGAAACTTTTTGATTTTTTTAATCAATTTGAATTTTTCTGTCTTTTCATCATTAACAGATGTTTTTTGAATTCTAATTTGAGGTTTCTAATATATTGTGGCCTTGGAAGCTAGATAAAAACAACAATAATATTTTATTAGAATATGCAAATAAAGAATGAATCAGGTCAAGGAACACCATAAAGGTGTTTTCTATGGTTAGAGAAGTCTGGCTACTTTCTGGATATTTTGCCACAATCTGGATATTTCTGGGTATTTTGCCACAATCTGGTAATAATGTATATATGTGTGTATACTAAGCACACTTTTCTGTTCATTCCATTTGGGTCATAATTACTTGCAGTAAGGAACTATCCCCTCTTGCATCAGAGAGAGAGCTGAGTACGTATAGTAATACCCATGACTGAGTTTCCTGCAGAGAATAAAAGTAAAACATTGAAAACTTTAGGGTCAATAGTAGAAAGACTGGACTTTTCTGGTATATGTGATATTGTATTATGGATGCTTGATTTATTGTAATGTGCACTGAATGTCACTTGATTTATTGTAATGTGTCCCTTAAATGTCACTTTGTTTAAATATTAGACCACTATTGCTTTGTCCCTGCTAGGAAATCATATCAGAACACTAACGCAGGGAATGATTTGATGCTCTAAGTGAAGTAAAAAGTTATCCTCAATGATTCTAGACCTCAACAAAAAGCCAAGATCAAGTACATATAACCTTGTGAGTGGACAAAGCTAGCAGACACAGAATTGAACAACAATGAGTCTCGTCTGCTATTTCACATTACTGGAATAAAAAAAAGGTTTTAGAATTACACAAGATGTTCTTTACGTTTTCTTAGCAGCTTCTGGGTTACAAAGAGTGGCTGAGGTAGTTTTCAGAACAAAGCGAGGATGGCATATCTGTATAATGAACATCCACAATGACACATATGAAATGATATGGAGATATTGAAAATGTTTATATTATTTAAAGTGATAAACGTTAAGTTTGCAGGTAAGCAATTTGTCACCTGCTTGGGACATACTCTCACAGCTGTGGGTATCAAACCAAAGCAGGACTTAGACTGAAAGACATTCCAGAAGCATCTGCTCTGGAGGAAAGGACACATTACTTTTACTCTTAGATGAATACTATTTAAAAAGTGGGGGTTGTTTACCACCTAGCTGGCAACAGTAAGAAGACTGTTCAGGTTAACAGATGTTGTGCTCACCCAGGATCAGAAATGACTGAGCTGAGGGCAAAGATGAGACTAGCAGAGTTAGATGGCAAAGAAGAGATGCTGCATTTGGAGGCTTAATAATTTAGCCAGTCAGACCTCATAACATGGGACTCGTCTGCCTTACTGTGATAAGTATAGATTATAGCAGAGCAAAGGCTTCTACATCTGGTTAGTATAGGTTTTAGTAAACATTATTTTTAATAAGAGGAAAACAAAGACATTCAATAAATGAATAAAAGGAGCAGAGATCTTGGGCACTGTTATTTTCAAAGCAGTGTTTACTAGTCCTTTATTTGCTTGCATGGGTCAGTTTTAATTGCTTCTCTAAAGTTACCATGTAGTTTTTACCCACATAGATCAAAATTTTAATGTTAAAATGTAGTTTCCATTTTTATATGGTACAAAAGGCTGTGATTTCTCAAATGGCTTTTTACAGAGGCATAGATTTTTAACTGGTATATATTAGAGCAGTGATAATAAACACAATTTTAAAAATCCCTGGGGAGAAAGTTCTAAAACTTCTAAACATTCTTTAATGGAATCAGAGATGTAGGAATCTAGTTCAGAAAGTGTGTGTTTTCTGACTGTGGCTTAAAAATAAGAATCACATTTCACAGTTGTTAATAATGCAACCCTTTTCTAAAAATCTGGTCAAATAGTAGGTCATTAATTAATATATAGATGGATTAAAATGAGAAAACACAAAAGAAACAATAGGGGCATATTCATATATATATATATAATCCCCTTGCTTCTATCTCTAATCTACTGAATTAAAGGGCCACATATGAAACTGTCATGGCTCATCTCTGATTTAAAATACATTTAAAATCTAGGAATATTATTTCATAAAATGTATCATTATCCACAGATGTGACTCCAGTGGTCAAACAACCACATTTTCTCTACTCCTAGAAAACCTTATATTTTGCTTGAAAGTGTAATCAATTTTTAAAAATGCATGGTAGAGGATGCGGTGAAAAAGGAAAAATGTGGTTACAGACATCTAGGCTAATTCAGCACTAAAATACAGAGATGATGGCAAGATAACAAAAATTATAAATGAATATAATTATTTATGGATATACTTCAACACACTTTCAAATCACTTAGTTAACAAAACTGAGTAATTATTGCAACTGAACAGACCACTACCTTCTCCATATATTACAATATACTTAAGAACTGTACTAAGTACACAGAACTAAATTAGTATTTGAACTTCTAACATGACATCTTCCTAAGATTGCTCCTTTGCGTCCTGGTCTGTCACAACTGCTGAGCAACATCAGTGTGGAGACTGGTGGGTGTCCTGTGCTCTCCACAGAGTAGTGGTTGAGTCTGGTCAACCTCACCCTGAAATCTCTCACTTCGGATGCTCCAGGGTTTGCAAACCGGTCCTTTTGAACCGCACACCATTGTCCCATCCTGCCTCCATGTGACCCACCTGGTCTGTGATCAACTAGACTCTTCTCAAAGAGGAAATATTACACTGGTAAATTAAGCTAATTTATCTGTCTCTCAAAAACAGACAGAGACCTGGCTGGTGTAGCTCAGTGGATTGAGCGCGGGCCTGCGAACCAGACGATCGAGGTTAGATTCCCAGTCAGAGCACATACCTGGGTTGCAGGCCGGTTCTCTGCAGGCCAGTTCCCAGCAGGGGGATGCACAAAAGGCAACCATACATTGATGTTTGTCTCCCTCTCTCCTTCCCTTCCCCTCTAAAAATAAATAAATAAAATCTTTTAAAAAAACAGAGAGAGAAAAATTGGTGAAAGATGTCATTATTTCAATTTATGATTCCAAAGAGCTACTCTTTATACGATCTTCCAATTTTCTAGCTAATAAAACGACTGCATCAAAAGATGGCTTCAGAAGTAATATGCACAAAATTAACAAAGGGAAGTGGTTTTTCCCACAGACGGTGTAACCCTCACAGGTCTGAAGAGTGACTGTGACATGACATAAGCCATACTTGATGACAGTATCACGGTACATAGACTCCTAGAGAAACCTGAAGAAACTAAGACAAATTGAAACGAAGCCAGATGAAACTGACATTCAGGAAAGATGTCTTAGCGACTGCCAACTAAGCGAAGAGTTACACTTACACTACCAATCAGATCCTTAGTTCAAATACATTTTCTTTCTGTGATCGGAAGCATCAGTTTTCTTCACAGGTGAGAAACTGCTGTATTCATCTGTTATAGAAAACAGCACTAATTTTCCAAAGGGGAAAATACTGTGTGTTTCTTAAATATTTGATACTGTAGAATCTATAGAAATTTTTATGCTTAAAGGCATTCCCACATGTCATATAAGACAGTAAACCTGAACTTGGTACTTGATTTGTTCTGATGCAGCCTCCACTGCCTTTCTAGAAGGAGTTCAGTCTGCATTGTTGCTTTCTCCCCTCTCCTCTTTTCTGTTGCATTTATTTGTTGCTTTATAATCATACAGAATCAAGTATTTTTTAATTTAGCATATAATTGGAATTATTGACTGGATGCGGCCATAGAATTTCGGCTTTCCATATATTCATCCTGATAAGCTTTTTTATTATAGTGGATAACCTCTTTATTTTATAGTGGACAGCCCCAAGGTCAAATTTTTCTCATTAGAAAAATTATGTATTTTAAAATGGTCAGCTTGGATTTTTTCTTTTATTTTTATTTATTCTTTCCACGTGTAACAATGTTTCCTTACAATAAATTCTTAAAAATGAGTTAAAGCGCAGCATGGATAAACATAACACAGTCATACAAAGAGAAAAATATTGTTTGGGGAAAATAATATCACTTACACAATTTAGACTGGTTATTTTCTACATTCTGAAGGATTACAAGCATTACGTTTATAGTTGTGAGAAGAAAGAACAGCAATGTATCTCAAAAGCAAGAATGGAAAGGTAGCAAGTGTGTGCCTTTGATTTAAATGACAGAAATAAATTTACCAATAGCATGATAATAGGCATTTTTAAATTGACCTCTATTACTTGAAATGCAGGTTCAGTATTTTTCAGTATTTTCAGTATTTGATGAGGCCAGCCAATGTAAAGCATAAATGGAATTAAGTTATGTACATAATACCTATAATAGTATTTGCTCCATTAACTCTTGCCGATACAGGTTATTATTTTATTTGCATACATCTTCAGGTCTCTCCAGTTCTTTGCTTGGATTTATCACAAGGCTGCAGACATAGCTTGCTGCTAGAAATAGACATGAACAATTAAATTTTTCGTCTGAAATGCAATGAAAGATTCCACTCCGGCCGCATTTGCTGAGCCCTTCGGTAGCTGCACTGATAAGGCAAAAACAGGTTCAAGAATGAGAAATCTAGAGTGGAGGAGATGCAAATCTCATGCTCAGTTGCTATACTGTTATCTCAGAATATGCTGATCTCGACAGGCCTCAAACTAGCTTTACCAGGAGAACTAAAAAGAAAAGAGAAGGGGGTTAGGATTCTCCCTTTCTAAATTATGCCACCTTATTTTATTTATCTTCTTTCATTAGGGTGAGAGGCAATTTAATTAATGCATATTTAAAGTAGTTTTTGTGTAATTGTTAAGTGTGTAGACTTTAAAATGTACTCCATTTATATTTCTAGTTGGTTCTTTTTACACACACACTCAGGAATTTAGAGCTAAATGGTGTCAGATTGTATTTAATCAATCTTGTCAAGTAAATTGGTTGAATAAATGTCAAGTTCTATTGTTAAACAAAGCAGAGATATTTTTAATAATTTTGTGATATTTAAAGCAATTGATTGCCCTTAATTTATAAGTTTAAGGATGCTTGACTCTTAACTACTGTTTATCAAAATTTAAAAATATATAAACACTCAAAATAGTGCAGATATTTTTCTGCCAGTTTAATCACCTGCATTCCAACAGAATTTTTTTCAAATAGCTATGCATAGTTGCTTTAATATGACTAGACAGATTTCTCCTCAGTGAATTTAATCTAGCAATAATTTCACTGGGTAAAACGCATGTATTTCTATGACTAAGAAGGACATATGGACAAATTAAAATATGAGGATATTTATTTTTCAAATTCTAACATTTTGATTTAAAAGATATAGTAAGAGACTTGAATGATTTTATTATTGGATTCATTTTTTTCCTTTATTTGGATTTGGCCCTACTTTTCATTGATAGAATTATGTAGTACAGATCAGAGAACTAAAGACAAGTATTAAACCTAGTTACTTATCTCTACTGTTTATCACAAAAAAAACACAGATAATATATCTTAACCAAAGCTCTCTTTGTTGAATGGAACAAGTAAAGATTTATTGCTTTTATTTATAAACTGACATGAAACAGATTTGTGAAATTATGGACAAAATGTTTCTAAATCAATAGGTGCTTCCCTCAGAATTTTTTAAAAGTTTGTGCTCTGGCCCTGGCTGGTGTAGCTCAGTGGATTGACCGCGGGCCTGGGAACCAAACAACTGAGTTCGATTCCCAGTCAGGGCACATACCTGGGTTGCAAGCCAGTTCCCAGCAGGGGACACATGAGAAGCAACCATAAAATTGATATTTCTCTCTCTCACTCTCCTTCCCTTCCCCTTTAAAGATAAATAAATAAAACCTAAAATAAATAAATAAATAAATAAATAAATAAATAAATAAATAAAATAATTTCTTTAAAAGGTTTGTGCTCTGTTTTTAAAACCTAAACTTGAGATTATTTTTTCATAGATCTTTGGAAGTTCTTTTGGAAGGCACCGATGCAAATGTAAAATGACTAATTAAGCAAATGCAAATTAGTTTCATACTGTACATCATGTAAGATCATACATGTTACTTGACTAAGATAAAAAAAACAAAATACTAAAAAATTCACCAACTAAAACATTATTTTATTCTTCATATCTTCTCTCCAAGTTCCCCGCGTGGCAGGCTGCTGAGAGGGCTCCGACCCCAGTGTGGATTTGTCTGGACAGGGAAGCCCTACAGGCCCATCTGAGGCTACGAGGTTTATGTTTTCACTCATGTTTCCAGTGTTTGTTATCGCTTTGAAACACTCTTGATGCTGAAAGATGGGAAATAAGTGTTCCTTTTGTGGAAACTCTGCTATTTTAGCATCCTTAACTTCAGTTAAATCTGCCTGTTTAGTAGAGAATGACAACTAGTTTCAGCTTTCAAAATGGTTCTCAATTATCCAAATACTTGTTATCCTGGGTAACCACAATTTCTACGAACATTTCCAACCCCTTATCACATCATCCTGAAAGTGGGAAAACAAACACACAAACAACAGAAAGGCAGGTCTGTTACTATTGAGGAAACTTAAAGAAGAGGCAGGAGAACTCAAAAATTGAGATCTTAAAAAAATGCATACATTTTACAGAGCATTTATTAAAACATCCTGGTAGATTTAAATCTGAAACATAGTACTTATACCCCCCAAATACTGGATCAATATATTAGAAAATAATTCTCATTTAATTTTCTCAAAACCCATAATTACTGTGGCATATTTTGTGTAATTTCTCTTATATAATTACTAGAGAGTAAATACATTGATTCAAATACAGTGTGGCAAGAAATAAAATTTTGTGCCCTCAAGGAATCACACAAAAAAGCTATAGAATCAATATATGATAGTTACCCATTGAAAACATTTATAATATTTGTTTGCGAGCATGTACTACTTTATCTGAAAGTACTCAAAATTCACTCTGAAATTTATTTCATAAAGTGTTTGCTCTGAAATGAATTCCAATAATCTCTTTGTTGTTTTCATATAATATTTATTCCTAACACACTCTTTTCAATATAATCATGCACCTCACCCAAGTGTTTCTGGGGAATTTACTTCTTGATTCCACACATTGCATAACTCGGGAATCCCAGGAGACATGTGGGCAAATACTTGATAAATATTCTTGAACTTAATAAGGCCACTTTTATATAAGATAATATATTTGGCTAGAAGATTATGTCATACTCTACAAAAGGGAAGAAAATTAAATGGAGATTATCTCTGTGGTTCTAATTTTAGAAGAGCTTCAGAAAATGAACATCCAAAAAGATATAGATATTATAGGCCAAACCAAGAAAAAATCCATAAATAAAATAACAAAAAGCCTTTATTGGGTTCCTATCGTATGTCAAGTTCTAGAGATTTTATCACCTTAACACAGGTATTATAACTAGTTTTCAAAACAAGACAGAGAAGCTCACAACTTCCAAGTAATTGACCAAATTCTCCACCTACAAAAAGGCTCAGTGAGAATTCCAACCTTGGGCCAGTGCAGCGCAGGAGCATGGACCTGCCTTCCTTTACCACCTCTGAGCACGTCTCCAAGAAAGTACTGTCTTTAAGCTTCAGTAACCCCTGCAAAGTAATCCTATGGAGTCGCCTTTTCCACTGTGCAGTGTCAGAAATGCCCCGCATTCGTGGTATGGTACATATTCGATAAATATTTGTTGAGCTGAGTGTGTGTTTTGGAGAAATACTTTTAGCTACAATTTGAATATCCATCACCAGGATGTAATGATGATAGGGTGACTGTAATTTGTATCTCTGAAATTGTGCATATATATATATATATATATATACACACACACATATATATTTAACCTATATTTAAAATGTTTTACTTTATCAGAAAAAGATATCAATAAAGTCTACAGAATGCAAAGACCACACTACTTAGTTCATATAAATCATGACCAAATACTCAAAAAATGAAACAACTTTGATATTCAGGTAGAATAAGTTCTAACAAATGCTTCTGCATTTCTAAACACAGTCACTAAACTCAATACTCATGCATATCCAAAAAAAATCTCTGGACTCAAAAGTTAATCTATGTTGGGAGTATTCTCAGAGATAGCTCTTAATAACTCCTGCTCAATATATTGTTATATTTTCATTCTACACAGGGGTGTCAAACTCATTTTCACTGGGGGCCATGTCAGCCTCGTGGTTGCCTTCAAAGGGCCAAATGTAATTTCAGCTTCTTAACGGTTAAGGAGTAGTTACATGTATACTGTCCTAAAATTATTTCAGCCATTTGAAGGCCCCGTGAGGCTGATGTGGCCTCCAGTGAAAATGAGTTTGACAGCCCTGGTCTACACATTTCTGATGATTATTTAACTCTACCTTTTAAGGTTTGAGTTTTGTGGCGAGAAAAAAAAAAAGAACATACTTCAGTTTAGTACTGATAGTAACCAGCATGCTATGTGAACAAGGTCTATTATCTACTTGATTTTTAATTACTTTTTCTTAAATATATATGTCCTGGGATTTTACCTCCCTTCATTATACCTGCCAAACACTGAACTTTTAATTTCAGACTATTAATTACTATCCTATCCCCAGGTCATTTTCTATTCTCTGTTCCTGCAAGATTAATATCATTCTAAACATTTACTTTAGGTTTCCTTTTTTGTGTCCCTAGATGACTAACTTCACTTTACTCACACTGAAATTTGCCACAACAAAATTCAATTTCTCTTCTTAACAATATCCTTCTTAGTGCTAACAATGTTTCTTACTTTAGCACTAAATTTTATTGTCAGGAAGATTCTGCTGTAGAAATTCAATTGTCTGTAAATCTGAGCACCAGTAAAGCTGCTAAAATCATTGTGAGTCTTATTTAACTGTCTGGCACATAAATCAGATAGATTTGATTCAATTTCAGTGGGGTGGTTTCCTAGACCTTAGCTCTGCAGCACACACTGGTATTAACTAACTGCGCATGCAAGTATATATTATTCCCCTGAAGAGGCATAATTCACCCAGTAGGCCCAGCCTATCTTTCTAAATGGCAATCATCAAGTAGCAGACCCTGAGCTATGTCATCCTGGGTCAGAGATGTAAAAGGAGACTGGGAATTTAAAGCTTTTCAATGTCATTACTTCCTGCTATGACCATGACATACCCCTTGCATACTAAGCCTTTCAGATTCCGGCTGCACAGCATCCCAGTCTGTCACTGTTTGCATGCAGAGGGATATTGTATGGCATTATGGCCATTTGTTCTTGTTCACGGGTGTTTGTATATACATTCATTCCATTGTATACTTTTTAAATCTGCCAGCGACTACATGCAATAAATATTTTTACCATCATTTTCATTTTAAGATGCTAAATGTTGAGATTCAGTATGATAACAACTTTTCCATGGTAGAAATGTTAGTATAGGCCAGAACCAACATTTTACCATGTACATATTGAGAACGACAGAGTGAGTATTCAGTCATCGCTCCCACACACATTTTCAGATCTTGCTTTTTGCCTGCACCACTCCGATTTTTCCAAAACACCTATTTTGAGCTAGAGTAGTGACAGGAATCACAGCCAAAGCCCTTGCCCAGCAATGACATGGGTGGGATGACACTCACAGCTGCTCTGTTGGGACACCCAGACCTCCATTCACGTGTCCTTCCCCACAGGCAGCTGGTGCTTACGTGAGCCTGCATCACCTGCCCAACCACAGCTTAACTGCTGGTGCAAGTGGAGTTCAGCTGCTGCATACAAACAAACACAGTCCCATCTTGTTATTGCAATACGATGGAGAAGAAAGATTAATTCAATATCCACAAGCACATCAAAAGCAACCGTAAAAAAGCTAGTAAGTTGTATATGCCTAGTTCTAAGGAACACCAGAATTCAGGAATAAGCTCAGAGAGGTCAAAGACAATTTCCCTGAAAAAGTTATATTTAAGTTGATATCTAATGGGTGGCTGGAAAAAAAGGTGATCCCAGGCAGAGATTGTGCACAGGGATTAGAACATGGACGGCAAGGAAGAAGGACTAAGAGGTGAGTGTGCAGGAAGTGAAAGAGTCAAGTTTGATGAGGCTGTTGAAGTCAACAAAGATCAAATCATAAAGGACTTATAGGTCATATGACTTTTGGTCATAATGCTATTAGCCATGGGAAGCTGCTGAGGAGTTTTAATCCAGGGTGGAACATGATCAGATCTGATGTTGAAAAGACTGCCTCTCTGGAAGCAGTGTGGAGAAATAATTAGTGGACACCCATACACATGGATGGGAGGACGAGATTTACTATTCTGGGAGTCTAGGTGGAAGGTGATATTTCCTGTGATTGTTGTGATCAAGTTAGGAAAGGAGAAAAAGGAAAAGTTGCAAAAGAAAGAGCTATGGTTAATAAAGCTTAGTGCTGGTTTGATTCTGTGGAGCTGAGAGGGAGGTGCAGGAGGATCCCTTGGTTTTTTGCTTGGTCAGCTGAGTAGAGGTCGCATCTCTTAATAAGATCAGCGACCTGTAAATGTAAAGACTGTGCACGTGTGTGTACTGGAGAGGCTACAGCGTGTATGGTTCTGGTTGGAGAGTGGAACCCATGGCCTGACTTAGATGTGCTGAACTTGAGGTGTGTGTGGAGCAGGTGAACGTGAGTGTCAAGTCAAAGGAGGACTCTGGGCTGTGAGTGACTTTTTAAATAATTTTTCTTTTATTGTTTATGTTATTACAGTTGCCCCCACTGCCTTTTCTTTCTTTGTCCACCTCCACCCAGCTTCAACCTCTCCATGGACTGTGAGTGACTGGCAAATAATTGAAGAATGTGGTTTGAATGACTTTGTTTTGAGAGCAAGACCAGGGAAGAGGGCCTCAGCTGGAAACTTAAGGAACTCAAAAGCATAAAGGAAGGAAACAGCAGTGTGTTTGAGACAAAGATTACCTAGTTTAAATGTGGTTACATCATGTTTCATTGTGGTATGCACTAATATAAGAATGAAATGACTAAAAAATATTGTTTGATTTTTTTCCCCAAGAGAACATAATCATGTTAATATAGCAACACATTATTACCTTAATTTCATTATCAGGGATTAAATCATGCCACTAAAACACAGCAAGATAACTTAAAACATTAACAAGATCTGTCTTACAACTCAGGGCATAATGATCTACTGTAAAAAGTTAGCTGATACTGTTATAAAAATGGATTGTGGTTTCATTATCTCTGACCTATTCCATGGTTACACTTTAAACCCATCTTAATATTGTGTGGCATTTCACTGTTGATCTAGAAAAGAATTTTATTTTTGGATGTGCAAAACATATGTTAACTTAAAGAGCATTTATAAAGGGATATTTGTGTTCAAATGATGATGGGAGGGCTATTTTTAATTAAAAGTAAGGTGAATTATATAATAGTTATGTTTCTATTAAATATCTTTCAAGTAGTGTGCGTTTGTGTGCCTAGGTCTAACCTCATTCATACCAAATTGTCAAAGAAATAAGCATAGATACATTTATGTTTATAGGCCATCCTGAGTTGATAAATAATACACTTGGCTATTGTTAATAGAGAAAAATGTCTTAGAAAAACCCAGGCAACATATATATCTAATCAAATGACCCAGAGTTGATTTGACTTACAAAATGCACATGGGAAGACACTATATCAGATTTGCTGCCATCAATAAAAATATTTTTGTTGAAATGTAAAGTAAAAATGATTATCTTTTAAAAATTGACTTTTGAATGCCCATCAACATAAAATTTTCAATGATACTTTTGTAGAAAGGAAAGAGGTCCACATAATACAAACTCTATGCATTTTCAAATGTGTCTTAAATAGCCAATAATCTTTTTATAAAATTAAGTGAGCCAGTATACCTTCATAATAATCTATGTTTTCAAATAGAAAATAATAGAAATGGTAAGTTATGATTCTATTTAGTTTTTGATATCAAGGTTCAAAGAAGTCTATAATTCCACTTCTTACTTATTACTCTGTTGTGGATTTTATATTTCAATAGAATTCACTCTTCAAAATTGAGTGCTAAAAAGGCAGCCAGCACAACAAAACCAAAAGAGTTGATCAATTTTTGTTCCAGTTATCTTTTATACACATTAATTTCTGTGTTAAATCTCTAAAAATGCTATTTTTTTCTGTTCAAACTCTGTCATATAGATAAATAAAAACTAACAGCAGGAAAAGGAGAAGCCAACTGCTACATTTGACTGCAGGTGAATGAGGGGACCACCAACTGTGTAAAATCAATGATGCTCAAATTCAATCTTGTCAAAATATGTCCATGGAATAAAAAAGTATTAGACTTCTCTTTTTTTTGACAAATGGATCAATGGAATAGTAGAATAGACAGATGTGCAGAATCCCAGCTGGAATGAGATATAAATTCAGTATTTTTTTTCCAGAAGGGTCATAACAAAACAAACTTTCAGACTCTGGACTCTGTTTTTCCCCATGTTTTGTAGTTCTGTGTCTCTTTCTTATTATATGTTTGCAGTTGCAAAGGTGAATTTTGGACAACAATACCATCTGCTTGCAGGATACTGAGAACCTGCTATGTACTCACTGGTTTATGCTGCTGGATGGTGGGGGCAATATCATTTAGATACTAAATGTGATGAGAGAGACATGTAATAGCATGTTTCCTGAATTCTCATTCCTTATCACCAGATAGCACATTCAATGAATACTTTTTAAAAATTTTGCTTTAATCCTACTCAATGAATATTTTTCTGCTTTAATCTTACCAAAACATTCACCCATTTGATATGACTAATATTTATTGTGTGTTTTTTTAAAGATATGATTTATTCATTTTTAGAGAGAAAGAGGGGAAGGAAGGGAGAACAAGAGGGAGAGAAACATTGATGTGTAAGAGATACATTGCTTGGTTGCTTCTCACACACTCCCAACTGGGGACCTGGTCTGCAACCTCGGCATGTACCCTGACTGGGAGTTGAACCAGTGACCTTTCAGTTTGCAGACTGGTGCTCAATCAACTAAGCCACACCAGCCAGGGCTGATATTTCTTGTGTTTTGATGGCTCTAATGCACAGGTGGTGAACACAAGGCCCAAGGGCTGAATCCTGCCCTCCACCTTGTTTTCTCTGGCCCTGCACCTTGTCACTACCCGGCAGCAGTGCCAAGCTCCTTGCCCTCTAGTTCAGGAGTAGTTGCATTTATACAGTCCTAAAGATGCATTATGGCAACTGTGAGGCTAATGTGGCCCCCAGTGAAAATGAGTTTGATACCCCTGCTCTAATGAATAAGTGAGTCTTATATAAAGCACAACAAACTTGCTTTCAATTACTCTTTAAGTTTTGCTCTTCCTCCAGATCTACACAAATTCTGAAATTCTCTCCTACAATATCTGGCCTTCTAAGCACATTGCTGCTTCTGTGTGAGATCCTGTCTTTATCTAGCTGATACCTTTACTGTCTCCAATTTTTTTAAAAATAAGATAAGGTGTCAAACATCTTGCCCATCCTGGTTACTCCTCTCCATTCAACCAATATTTAAAGTGGGAACTGAATCTCAGTTAAATTCAACAGGTGCAACATGAGTGGTGCAGACATGGCATGAGCCCTCATTTCTCTTAACCTGAGTTTGGGTTCTGATTTCACTTTGCAGTCAATGAATTGGCTTTGCTGGCCACCCTGTAAGTCTGATGCTTTTTCTAAGCTAATGGTCAAATAGAACACTTGAGTCTTCTACAGATGAATTTATATTAGAGCTTTTCCACATGGAGACATTTTTTAGACATGAGATCAGAGGTTACTTTCATTTATAATAAACTCCATATGTTTGTTAGTTTTGGCCTGCCATGTCAGCTTTTCCTCCTCTCCTTTGCTAAATAGCCAATAAATATTCTCAGGTCTTTATTTTTGTTTGATGACAAAGTTGCACAGAACCTAGAGCCTAATCTGTTATCTGTAATATCACTTCTTAGCATAAGAAGAAACAATAGATTCTGGGCCTGGTACAGAAAGTTACAAGCCTAAAACACTTTGTCATATTGAGAAAAATAGAAATTATCCACAGCTAATACTCATAACTGGTAAAAATAATTTAAGCATGAATAAGCATCATTGAAGTTGAAAAATAATAAAGAAGTTTAAATGTATAAATCCATAATAATACCTTATTGGTGACATTTAAAAAATGCTTACAGACAAAATCTCCATTTGAAAGTAAAATAAAGGGAACATGTGGCTCCACCTCTGAGTTAATTTTCATTTACTTGCTTCAGGAAATAAAATGCTTTGAAGGTAAGACTCTTCATGGAATTATTTTAGTGGACAAGTAGTGAAACAATGACAGAACTGAGATGTCATAATTATACGTCTTCATGATTTGGGAGTCTCTGTCATGAGCACAAGGGAAACTACCACTCTCTAAAGAGAGACCAGACATCTTCTGTTATCATCTAGGGGTTCAGATACCATCAATAAAGTAGTTTTTAAAAAGATCAAAACTAAATATGGCATAGCATCCAGACCTACCTACCACTCTATCAGAAATCGTAGATGTGGAATAAAATCAGCAACATCTATACCACAGAGAATTCTAGAAAACAAGCAATGCAGTTTTCTCTACAACACACAGGGAGGGAGAGGTTGACTGAGAGGAGCTTCTAGATCAAATGAGACTTAAGAAATATCACAGCCATCAATCATGAGATCAAGAACTCAGTTCTTGACTCACACAAAGAGAAATCACTAATGTTTGAAAAAGAAGAGTTTTTCAGACAAATGAATACTGACTTGGTTTTTACTGGGTAAAATATCATTGTTAAAACTTAAGGGTACAATTGCAATACTGTGGTTATTTTTTGTAGAGTTCTTTATTTTTTTAAAGGTATGTATTGAAATGAATGCGATAGATAATATCAAGGATTTACTTCAATGCAGGATATATCTTGAAATAATAATTATAGAAACTGGGTGATGAGTACATAATAGTTAATTAGACTATGCTCTCAATTTTTGTATGTGCCTGTTTTTTTTGTAATAAAATATTTATATATATTTAAATATATATCATTTTCATTATGTTTTGGGACTACAAAGGGTTGAAGTGGCAAACTTTCACAGGAACAGACTTAAGGCACAGGGTGGTTATTTATGAAGAGTACGAAAATCACCTGAAAACGTTTAGTCTACTATGTATATAGTAGTTATCATGGAAACACATTTTACTTACACACTGAGACAGGATGGGAGTGGCAGAGAACTTTCCTCTCTGTAAACTGGTTGAAGCTCATTTTGCAAAGGAGGGTGTGTAATTGCTGAACTATTTCAGTGTTTCATTGGAGAGATACTGGCAAACATGATAAAGGTACAATTCAGCTGGAAAGAATATAATTTGCATACAATTAGGAGCAGAGAAAGCAAGTTTGGTGATGTTATAGGGCGGAGCCCTTCTCGGGTTTCAGGTGCTGTCTTCACTATCAACTTGCCGGCATGGCCTCCCTCACAGCCAGTCCCTCCATAACTCCAAGCCCATGCTTCATTTATCCTCACATTCACATGTGGATAAACTGGGAGGAACAACTGGGGAGCGAGACAGACCACACAACCTGGGGTCCCAGCACAAGGAAGTAAAGCCTGGCGTGCTGTGATGGGGGGCAACCAGTGGTCCCACAGCAAACCCACAGGGCCACTGATAGAGACTTTAATTTCTTGAGTTTAAATCAAAGCAACACTTGGTGAGATTCCACACAGATTAATAATACTAATTTTTGATCTAGCTAATTAATAAACAAAATTATTACTCATGTCCTTTGTCTAAGGGCGCTGTGAGCCAATAATGTTTGGTTCACACATCTGTCTTCATCTCAATTAAGGGTCCTTTGCTCGATGCCCAAAAGTATTTCCACATTTATATAATTTCAGCTTGTTTTTGTCTCTGCCATGACTGCTTTAATCCCCACTATATACTTAGTAGCTAAGAGAGCAATATGCAAAATAGGCCTGACATGCTTAGTTATTTATTTCTTTCATCTACTGAATAAATTAAAGAATTGGTTAAATGAACACCTGACTACTTAGTGAAGAAATCTAAAGCAATAAAGGACAATTTTTAAAAATCTCAGTGAGTTTCTCACTCTGGAAAGAGACACATAAAAATTAAAGAAAAATTTTGATCACTTACACTCGTGGCAGAGACGGAGGTATAGGTAGATATATTGTGTCTCCTCATACAACCAAAACAAGGATAACGACAAATTTAAAAACAAAAAACCAACCAGAACTGCCAGAAAATTGAACTGTAGGGAAGTCAGCCAAGAAGTTAAAGAAAATCAAGACTGTATGGAAGTCAGCCAAGGAGTTAAAGGAGTTAAACAAAGGCGTTAGACAGGAGTTAACAGCCAAGGAGTTAAGGAAACATTCATCCAGACCTGTAGGAGGCAGGGAGATGCGCCTAGTGGAGAGGACTCACTGCAAGGCAGTGGCCAGAGGACCGGGTGGTCCCACAGTCACATGCGGATAAACTGGGAGGAACAACTGGGGAGCGAGACAGACCAAGCAACCCAGGGCCCCAGCGCGGGGGGATATAAAGCCTCAAACCTTTGATTTAAAACACCTATGGTGTTTGAGGTGGTGGGAGAAACTCTCAGCCTCACAGGAGTTTGTTGGAGAGACTCCCAGGGTCCTGGAATGTACAAAAGTCCACCACCCAGGAATCAGCACCAGAAGGGCCCAATTTGATTGTGAGTAGTGGGGGAAGTGACTGAAAGCCAGCAGAAAGCGGAGCAAGTGGCACTGTTTCCTCTCCAACACCCTCCCCCCCTCCACACACAGCATCACAACCCACCTGGGTGTGTTGCCCCAGCCTGGGGCAACACCTAAGCCTCCACCCCTTACTACTTAACAGGCTCACTGAAACAACAAAGAAAAAATTGCAACTGATACAACAGAAATACAAAGGATTGTAAGAAATTACTATGAAGAACTGTATGCCAAGAAATTTGAATACCTGGGTGAAATGGACAAATTTCTAAAAAAATATAATCTTCCGAAATTTAGTGAAGAAGAAGCAGAAAGCTTGAACAGACCAATAACAGCAGATGAAATTGAAGCAGTAATCAAAAAACTCCTGACACAAAAAAGCCCTGGACCAGATAATGTCACAGGAGAATTCCACAAAGCATTTAAGGAAGAGCTAACCCCTATCCTTCACAGACTATTCAAAAAAATCCAAAATGATGGAAGACTCCCAAACTCTTTTTATGAAGCCAGCATCATCCTAATTCCAAAACCAGATAACGATACAACAAAGAAAGAAAACTTCAGGCCAATATTGCTGATGAACACAGACACTAAAATCCTCAACAAAATATTGGCAAACCGCATCCAACAAGATCATACACCATGACCAAGTGGGATTCATCCCAGGGATGCAGGGATGGTACTATATTCACAAATCAGTAAATGTTTTAGGGATAAAAATATTAATTGGTTGTTCTTAGCTGGAAATTTGGAGTCCGCAAAAATGTTGCCCTTCTCACCAGCAAGCCTGAAGTCATTTCACTAAAACAATAAATTCACCCAAGACAACTGCTTAAAATACAATCCTGTTTAAATATTTTTCTTAGAAACAATTGTATACTATGCATTTAATTAAGAAATATTTTGTGTGTTTTCAAAAAATGGAGTATTTTTTAAACCTTTTGTTTAAGGAGGAAGTTAAAAATTGCGGTTCTGATCACAGTTTTATTTATTTCTCTTCATAACAATGACCATACGTTTCACTCTTTCGCACTGAGAACTCATTTCTTTAAAGCAGTGATTACATATTCTGTGATTTTGTAGTGTGCTGCCCAGATTACCAGTCAGAACCAGAACATTTGTAACCTCATCAGAGAGTGCTGCCATCAGACTGTCTGGGACACTCCAGTCCTACTCAGCTGACACCTGCCTCACATGAACCAATGTCATTTCCTTCCCTGGTCCACATCCCCAAACTGGTAATGCTCACGCAATACAGACCTGCCCGACTCGCCTCAACTGCAGACCTCTCTGAAGTTTTATCTCAACATGAACTCTCATGTTGGGTCAACTGAGGTTAATGGAAATGCTTCACAGATCAACTTCTCTGTTTGACCAATCCTGGTCCTTCCCCTCCCCTCCTGTCCCTCACGTGGTGACCCAAAGAGTACCCCCAATCAGCCTTCTCCACAACCAAAACGTCTGTTTCTGAGGGAACCTGACCTCTGCCAATAAAGAAACGCCTCTTCCAATTTTATGTTTCTGTACAAAAATGAAGAATCAATTTCAGGAGAAAAAATAAGAAAACTTTGAAAAAAGAAAACCACAAAATGCACTTCAATGCTAGTTCAAAGTCCATTTCAATAATAAAGCTATTTTACAGCATTTCAATTAGGAATGAAAGCATGAATAAATTATAATGACAATTGCTGTATTACATTTGGCATCTGTTCAATTTTTATCCCTCACTTTGGTCACAGATGTGACAAAACTGATCTACACACTATGTTTTACCAAATGGAACCAACATTCCCATAACTACAGATACTAACCTATTTAGTGTTAGTTACAGGGACCTAAAACCAACAAAGACTTTTCAACGAAATGGAGGTTTATTTTTCCTCATTTATATCTTCAATAGCACATGCTGCTTCTGTTTTTATTCCTTTACGGTCTTTAACATTACACTCATGGTGATACTGTGACTGCAAGAGTACCAGCCATCACATACATGCTTCTAATAGGAATTAAAACAAAGAGGAAAGAACAAGAAAATAATAACTGCTTATATCTCTTTTCCTACCTTTTATCTGAGATGGAGACCAGTAAAGGGAGTCTTTTTGTTGGATCTGTGTATGCTTCTGCTTCCAATATTATAGTCATCCTAAGAAATGGGAATTGGTATTGAATAGAAGATTAGTAATCTCTGCTACTGAAGAAAATCCTGAATCAAGAAACACAAAATTATCCTAAACTCTCTGTACTCGAGTCATGTTCTACAACTGTTTTCCACAAATGAATAAAGTCAATTCTGGTAACTTTTGCAAGTACTCCCTTGTCAGTAAGAGAGCTACAATAAATCTAAATTCTATTTTAAGTGTTATTAACAAACACCCCTGTCAAAACTAATTGACAAGTGATTATAGACATCTATAGATATCCACCTGCAATGAAATTGACAAGTCTTCAGAAGCATATTTGTCTTTGTCTTTCAATCAATCACCCTTTCTAGATGGATATATTGACAAATTACATGCTTAGCAGCTTATGAGTTTGCAATCACATAATCTTAAATATATTTTTTAAAAACCTATTCTCATTTGGGTGCCTTCAAACATTAACCCAAGGAAGCAAACCTGTAGATAAACTTAATTGTGTGAAGTTGTTCTTCATTTTGAAGAGGGGAAAAGTGATATTTCTCGATAAAAAGGCTTCAAGACTATTTCTGTGCAAATCCAGCAAATTTCCTGAGTGCTGGAGCAGAACATTGTTTTATTCCTGTCATATTAATTAAAAAAAAACTTTTACAGAGAGGATGAGTCAAGGCTGTACCTCTCATAATGACAAAGATTTTTTATCATGTTAGAATTTCTGGAATGACACCAAAAAACAAAACCAGCAACGACTTGCCAATATAGAAATTAGAGTCACCGTGCCGAATGCAGCTTCTTGACCGAAAGAGCAGAGCTAGATGTGTTGCCAGGGGTTGTGTCTGTTTACTCACATTGTAACTCTAACATTTCTTTTTTAGACAGAGCTATGGAGCTATGATTGGAAAAGGGACTTTGTAAACTTTCAAAGGCACTTAACGTATTTTCTTTCAGCCTCAGCAATCTACTCACACATTAGCAATTCTCTTCTTTAATGGAATTAGTGTGCACATCACAGAAGGAAAGCAGAATCCTATAGCCTGCTTTGAGGCTTTTAGGAGAAAAGGCAGTATTTTCTTTCTCCAAAAAATTATTCAGCTTTATTAGTGACAATAATAAATTCACACATAATCTAAATAAAGCTTGGCAAACCCACTATGTGACCACTTGTCAAAATAAACATTATAAACATTTAAAAGGGTTCCCGTCCTCTGATAGGAAGATCTGATACCTGTGCTTACTTTGGTCTTTAGAATGGAGACTAAGTGTTTAGTAAACATGGATGTACAATAATTTTATGCACTTAGGGATGAGTTATAAAGGGAAGGCAGTATTTTCAATCTAATCGTGTACTGCCGGGAAATAGCATAGTTGCATTTTCTGCAAAATAACTCATTTTAAAATATTAAACGACATTTCAGTATTTCTAGACCAGATAATGTAATTTGGTAGCAGGCATGGCTTCGATTTTCTTTCCTTGCTTCAAGGCTTAAATCAACTCCACCATTTTCAAGGCACATGTTCAATTTAGTTATCTGTTTCCTGAACAGATGCCTCTGTGGTTTTATCTACTGCAAGTTATTGATAAACTATTTATCAAAATCCTGTCATCAAATTTTCAAATACCTTTCTAGTTGTTTTAATTCAATGGGATGCGGAAGGTTTAAGGGGGAAACCATCTGAGACCACACCGACATTTTGTTCTTTCCTGTCCACATTTTCTCAGATCTCTGTGATAACTGGTTCCCTAGAACTAATTAGAGGGTTCCATTCAAAAGGATCGTTCAAATCACTTTTCAAAAGTTGATTGATTAATTTGAGGGACTTTTGAGGTATGATTAAATTTATGTTACTTTGAGTAGGGTCGTTTTGTTTTTCAGTACCTATGCATTGTCATATCGCTTCAAATTAAAGACAAAATTATCACCAGATTATCTGATTTTTGGCTTATTTTGTCATATCTTGAAAATGTTCATTTGTATGGGGACATCATATAAAGATAACAATAAATATAATAATTTATATACAGGTATATTTACATGTGAATATAAAGACAATATGAATTCTAATTTTAATTTTATAATCAACTATATTTTAAATTTATGGCCCAATTTGTAGCAACTTATAACAATACTGTAATCATTCAGCTGTCTGCCACAGTGAAAGCCAAACCCATGAGACAGGTGTTGGTGAGAAGGAAACAGATTTATTGGGATGCCAGCCACCCGAGAAGATGGGGAACTTGCATCCCAAAATCTATCTGAATATCTCAGTATAGGTGGAGGTTTTTTACAAGGAGGGTGAGGGAAAGCAGAACAAAGAGATACAGGGGAGGGCAGTGTCTTTGCTGGTCTCACTATGGATTTTCCTGGTCAGCGTCCTTGCCTTGGCCTTCTGTTACATTCCTGGGCCTTGGGGCCTTAAGGGCAGATTGCTCCTTAGATTCATACAGGAACTGAACCTGCTGATTCTAGTAGAGTATACAGAAACACTTTTAAAATGCAAGCTCTAGTTTTTGAGAGAATAATTAGGTTACAGTAATAAACTGGGTTTATATGTACTAAGATTAATATGGGTGGCTTTATATAACTATAGTATATTCATCCCCTGTTACAATACTGATAGGATGTTAGTAACTAGCGAAATACGTGCTTGCAGTCATATTATTATCAATGAGCAATTTGCTTTGCAGCTGGTGCACTGTAAGACTCTAAAACATGCTACACCTGACCATATAGTCAAAGGCACTGACCTCGTTCCCTTTAAATTGTCTACTAAAAAAATGACAACAGCCAACACAACAATAGCTTCCCTGTGTGAATGGATCAAAATTATACTGACTTTTTTGTCAAATGGGCAAAAAATATGTGTCTTGGTGTGCCACAGAATGTCAGTCCTTAATCTATGCCATGTAATGAAAAATGTTGAAAACTGCTGGTATAAATAAAAGGAATGTTGAACTTGTTTTAAATGGTAATTAATATCCTCAAATAAATCCTCATTATTGACAAATGATAATTATTAACACATGTATTAACTATATCACTTCTATTCATAATCATTATTAATAAAATGGTTTTATCAACATACTCAATTAGATACAAAAATGAAAGCTTTCTTTTCAGCAAAGAGATGGTAATTATTCTTACTTAAGATAGGAACTAGTAGTATTCAACTCTTCTTATCATAGACATACACCAATAGTATATTTTAATGAATTAAAAACATGTAGATGAATCTCCTTGAAAAATAACTGAAAAAAAAATGGTATCAGTGGTTGTGTAAAACTGGTATGTTTTGAAAAGCAATATGTCAGTCCATGATGAGAACCTTACAAATGATTACATTCTGATCACAGGACTCTAACGTATACTCTCAAGAGACAACAAATTACAGAGTGAAGATAAGAAGGAGAAGACGGTGAACAGATGTATTAAATAGAATGCTTCTACCATTAAAAACAGAGTCCACCGCAGCGGTATGGAGTCTTGGTTTGTGTTCCCAGGGAAGCAAGTACTCACACAGCTGCAGCCAGTTTGTTTGGAAAGCGATCCTAAGACACAAGAAAGAAGGAATTGAAAGAGCAAGAAGGGGAAAGAGAAAACACCAGTGACATGTGGGCTGCAGGCCTGGGCACTGCTTTGAGAGACTGGCATTAGGTCTTGCTGTGATCTGCCTGAAAAAATGATGACAAATCAGCATCATTTCTGCCCCTACCATTCCATTGGTACATTCATTCACTGCCCTCTGAACCCCAATAGATGAAGTTTTTTGCTTGGTATTTTAATCCCTCCCACTTCTGGGTCGCCCCAAATTTCTATAGCTCTGGGGAGAAGAGGTGGAACATTTGAGAGCAGTGTCAGAGCCTCGAAGTTGATGCTGCTGGGTTAACAGGGACGCATCACTCTAGTAGCCACTGAAATTAGGAACGGACTATGAACCGCGGACCTGGGGCAATATACATAGCTAACACCGGATCCCTTGTTACAGTCAAAACAGCTCCTATCCACCTTAAGTGCACTCAGTGTGGCGCCTTGTTACAGTGTGAAAAGACGCAAGACAAAGGAATAGAGAAACACGCTATGATGCCCAGACCTTGTAACTGGTCTTGAGAAAATAACTGATGGTTTTGTCAGCTTCCTCCATCACTGGTACTGTTTGCATCAGCCTCAGGCATTTTTTCAGCTTCCCTAGGTTGCAGATTTTAGTACCTGAGGGAATTAAGTCCTTAGTTCTTGTTCCGGTTTCATCTCTGGTGGCTGAAATTGTCATTCCAATGTTTTCACTAGACATGGAAGCAACAAGAGACACCCCAGTGAATTTCTCCGTGACATCCCCTCATGTGCCTGCTAGCTACACATGATATTCAAGATAGATTATCCTCTCCAGTACATAAATTGTCTTTTTCTGCTAAGTACCATAAAAGAACACCATAGATCATCGATGTTTTGATTTACAAGCAGGATCTTGAAGCACAGCAGTCCAACTCCTTAAGGTATTATTCCAAATTGGCACCTTAGCTAAACGTTGAATGGTCACTTTCTGGGGTGACAATGTAGGGTTTCATTGCTGTAAGCTGCTAAGATCCACGAAGTCAGGCAGGCTTTTTTTTAAACACAGTCTATCTTGATGTGATGTTACACCACTTCGCATGAGAACTTTTCACAGTATATACTTCTGTTTCTCCCCTCCCAGAATTCACTCTTATTGTCCCACTGCATGCAATAATTACACGTGTAATAAACCCCACTCTCCTTATTGAATGGCACACGATGCAATACACAGATGACAACTTGTACACTGGAAACCTATTAAGTCTTATTAACCGATGTCACCCGATATACACTTAATTTTTAAAAATTGTAAATTTAGATTTATAAAAGATATGAGATTTAAAAAAGCATTTGCCCACTTAGTTACCTTTTTACTGCTCCTTTTATACTCCCAGATATCAATCTGGTTTTATTGTTTTCTGCCTGAAGGACTTCCCTTAATGTTTTTTACAGTGTGGGTTCACTGGAGATGATTACTTTTAGTTCTTGTATGTGTGAAGGTCTCTATTTCTCTTCGTTTTATCAAAGATTTTTCACTGGGTATAGAATAAAAGTTTGACAATTTTGTTCCCTTCAGGGCTTTAAATATGTGTCATTGTCATCTCGTTACACTATTTTCAATGAGACATTTGCTTTCATCCATATCTTTGTTCTGTTCTATATAATGTGTTCTTTTTCTTTGGCTGCTTTGAACACTTTCTTTTTGTCAGTGCTTTTAATCAATTTGGTTATAATGTGATAGCATATTTTTCCTTATGTTTCTTATGCTTGAAGTTTGTTCAGCCCCATGGACCTGTTGTTTTATGATTTTTACCAAATTGGAAAGATTTTAGACTTTATTTCTGCAAACACTTTTTACTGTCTCCTCCAGCTTCCCTTGCTCCCCTCCTTCAGGGAACACAAGAGATGGAGCAATTGTATTCTAATGCAAACCATGAGCTTCAAAGTATACCTCTCCTGCGACATGCAAAAATTAACTCAAAGTGTATCGTATAATTAAATGTAAAGTTAAACTGTACAATTTCTAGTGAAAAAGAGGAGAGAATACTTAAAACATTAAGTTAGCAAAGAGTTTTTAGATATAACTGCAACATCTCAATTCTTAAAATAATTTTATAAACTGGACTTTATCAAATTTCAAAATTTCAGTTTTCAATGACACTATCAAAAAAAAAGAGTGGCTTTCCACAGAGGAGGAGAAAATCTTTGCAAATCATGTTGTACTTGCAAAGCAGTTATATTTAGAAAAATGTAAGGAAACTCTCAAGTCTCAATATATGAGAACAACTCAATAAAAGATAAAGCTTTTGAACAGAAAAGAAAATATATAATGAATAAGCATATTAAAATATTGAACATCACTAGGCCTTAGAAAAATGTAAATTAAATTTATAGTGAGATACCATTACACTTCTATTAGGTGACCAAAATGAAAAACAAAAAACATCCTCGTACTATATCAGATGTTGGTGAGAATGTGGAGGAACTAGAAGTCTCCTAGCTTGCTGGTTTAAGTATAAAATGGCACAACCACTTTGGAAAACAGTTTAACATTTTCTTAAGATATTAAACACATCTATGTCATATGCTCCACTCACTTCATTCCTAGGTATTTATTTACCCAGAATAAAAAGAAACCAAATATTCATAAAAAGTTTGTACATGAATTTTTATAGCAGCTATATAAGTAGTAACCCCAACTGGAAACACCAGTTTCTCTCAACAGGAAAATGGATAAACAAGTCATGCTACAGTTGTAGAATAGAAGATAACTCAGCAAAAAAAGTGCATGAACTATGGACAAATACAACAACATGGATGAAATCAAATAATTATACTCCACTTGAAAGTTCAGACAACAAAGTACATACTCTATTATTTCACTTATTTAAAACTCCAAAACAAGATGAATCCATGATGAGAGAAGGAGAGGGGGCGGGGGTGAGGTGCCAGAGGGAGAGTATCTGAGAGGGATCTGAGGACTTGTTGCGGGGGCAAAGGATAAGTTTATTCGATTGATTGTGGTGATTGATTCAAGAATGTGCTCATCTTCAAATTTATCAAATTGTAAACTTTAAGCATTCTGTGTATTGTATATCAATTTGGCATTAATTAAAGTTGATTTAAAAATACATAGAATGTTGTGAGTTATTTGCAAAGTGAAAATGGACATATTGAAAAAAATGTCTAGGTCATTTTTATTTATTTATTTTAAAGATTGTATTTATTTATTTTTAGAGATAGGAGAAGAGAAGAATAAAGGGAGAGACTCATCAGTGTGCCAGAGATAAATGATCATTGACCAACTGGGGACCTGGCCTGCAACCCAGGCATGTGACCTGACCGGGAGTTGAACTGGTGACCTTTTCGTTTTCAGGCCAGTACTCAATCCACTGAGCTACAACCCCCAGGGCTCTAGATCATTTATAAAATTCAAATTTGTATATTACGGGTTCCTTGAAAAATCCATACAAATATCTATTTTATTGAACTATTTTCAAATAGAAATTCTTTAAACTCAGGAAACAAGTTACATATTCTACTTAAGGAAACAACTCGTTGCAGTTGTTTTTCATGTTGCCTCCATTGCTGATTATATGATGGATCCGAAACCAGAATACATAGATTTGCTGATTTTTCTAACAGCACATTTTCATTTCAGGTATGCATTGAAAATCTCAAGAGATGACCCCAAACTTATGCTCTTCCTATTGTCCCAACACTATGTGTTTCTCCTTAAGGTCGGTTCTGTCTTGTAACTATTCTTTATACCTGTTCTGAACTTATACCTAGTTTGTTCTCTTAAGGGGATTGAAATATGAAACTTTTATCTTTAACATTACAGGTACTTACCAGTAGTGCTTAAAGTATGGTAAATATTATAAAAATATTGGCTGATAGGCTGATTCAATATATACATATATATAAATGTATATACTTAGATATATCTCCCACTGTATGTATCATTTTATCAAGCAAACTAAATATTGGGTCGTTCAATTATTGAACAACTGTTCTTGGAGTTTCTGCTGTAAGCCAGACCATGCAGTACTCTATAGAGACTCAAAGATAAATTGAACAAATATCCTGGTCTTTTGGGGTTACTCATTCAATGTCCTATGACAGTTTTCAACATAACTTGACAATATATATTTTTAAACATAGTATAATTTTGCTGTACACATTATTATGTTGTACTGAGCAGGTGGTTATCCATCATGTGTAATCTCATAGGTATCACTAGAAGTCATGTTCTGTTGAGGCAAAGAGAGTTTTCTGTACAATTAATGACTTCTGTGAGTAGGACTAATGGAAGATAACCATTAGTTTCTCAGACATATAATGTTTCAAAGCTTGCTGTGTAACAGAAGAAATATGCCTCCTGAAAAAAAATATAAAGACAAATAACGGAACCCAAATAAGGGCATCATTATTTTAACATGCTAACTCATTTATTTAGATATACAACTTAGAAGCATTCATTTCAAACCACTTCTATGCCTATGTTCAAGCAAACTTTCTGGACAAAAATCTCCATAATTGCCAATGCCACATTCTCAGGAGAATTTATTTCACTCTAGCTCTGGCTCTAATTACAGCAAAACAGAAGTAAAAAATGGTTTGGAATGGCCAGAAATGTCTGGCCTAGTTACCTGGGAGGCACCCAAGGTCTGCCTACCAACAGGAAGGTTTTTGACAGCTTCTCAATTGCCTGAAGCAGCCTCAGTGGTGGCTTTCACTCTGTTATAACCCTAAAGGACTACAATTGTTGTTCCAGTAAATTTAAGGGAGGCAACTTTGCAGGTTTTATTCTAATGGGAATTATTTACCATATATATGATCTGCTACTTTAAAAATAGGAGTCATATGTTAAGTACATATGTACATATATGGTGTTTCATCAGTAGAAATTATATGAATAACTGTATTATCATTGTATGCATCAAAATATCACCTGTAGCCAATGCTGGTAAGTTGTAAGTATGATTTAATATTTTATCATTGATTGTAAGTTTGTGCTGCCCTCAATGTCTTATGTACCTAAAACAAGACACAGCTAGATCTGAAGCTATAATTAAGTTTCTCTAGCATGTACCCAATATGTTCTCATGAAAAGTGACTTAGAAACAGAATGACAACAAACTTCTCAGATATATATTCAATGGCATTTTGTGTGATAACAAAAAATTTCTGTATCTACTTGGTCCAATATGGTAGCTATTTGCCTCATATAATTGCTTGAAAAGTAGCTGGTATTACCAGAGATATTAATTTTTATTTAATTTTATTTACATTTAAGTTTAAATAGTCATATGTAGCTAGTAGATACCTAAGAAATTCTAAGGCAATGGACTACAGTTTTTTTTAGATACATTAAAAATAATGCAAATTATATGACATGGGGTATAAGTACTGGGAATATTATAAATACTGGACATATTTATAAATACTGGGAATTTAAAACAAAGCTGTTAAACTACTCTTTAGAAGTTTTCCAATGCTAAATATTGAGACTTGAAATCAACTATTACATATTTAAAGAACAACAAAAGAATCTTTTATCATCACAAATTTTTAATTGTCTTTTTCCTCCATGAACTCATATTTTGTTATTGGACACTTACAAAATTTTAAATACTAGTAAATTACATTGTACACTTCAGCATTTCTATAATATTCAAACATATTAAACTGTTAAAAATGTAAACAAATTAAAATATTTATTTTTTTGTGTGTCCTGAAATCTTTGTTTGTCTTTGAACCTTTTTTGTTTGATTCACTCATTCACTTATAGTAGGACATAATTGATTAAAAACACATTCTAATAGTTATTAAACAGATAAAGTAAATTTTATTAAAATGAAACTCAATGGATGTTATTATTTATTATTAGAATCAGAAAATGCTAACAGTGATTTAATTGTTATTCTTCTATGAGTATTTGGAACCGTTTTTTATAATAAATAGTATACGGCATAATTTTTGCTAAGGAAGTATTGTTCAAATATTCTTTGGGTTATATGTCAATATTGACACAGCAAATGGTAGCTAAATCATCATCATAATCATAATAATAATACTAATGACAGTAATTATATCATCATGGAAAGACTTAGGTTGTTTTTTTTTCTCTTTAAAATGTAAATTGATGAAAATCACCTGAGATTCAAAAATTATTGACTTCTGGAAAGACACACTTTGCTGAGATTTATGAAATACTTATAATTTTGCTTTTCACTTTTATATAGAGTTGTCTTCTATTATAGCTTCTATTTTAGCTTTTATTTAGTGATATCATGTCTCTCTATAAAATTTAATTTTATGTAGAGACATCATGTACTCTGGAAAGATTGCAAATGCTTTAATATTCTTAATTTCAGAATGCATTACTCCATAAGATATTTTTGATAAATTCAGATCCAAACTTTTGACAACTTTTTAATAAGTCTTTCCCCTCTCAAAAAAAGAAAACAATTTGTAGATTCATCTATGGTGATGTAATGTACAAAGCAAAGGTAATATTTGATAGATTTCATTGAATAATTGCTATAACTGGCCATAAAATTAAGGTCATCCATAAATTTTAAGTTGTATAAATTTTCCCTCAGTTTCCTGATGGAGCTCTGCAATTGATCACATCACCCTTGAATTCATTTACACGGGAGGCAGAAACGTATTTGTGTTCAGTTATGGGTCATTATTTTCTGACAGTCTTTTGTTTTGGTGATGAAATAAGCATTAGGTTATACCCAAATTAATTTTATTTGGAGAGTTTTATATTTTTAATTATATGCTGTGGTTCTGGGATTAGAGGAAGCTAAGTTTAGAAATCACTTTACCTTTTCTCTACAAATATTTAAACTCATACTTAAACTCTTTCTTTAAACCTCTGTGGTTTTATCTCACTGAACTATCATCAATCTCAAATGCCATTATTGCAAAATGTCACTATCATTTCGGCTTTGTTAAGCAGTCTCCTCATGAAGACAACTGAGTTCCCATCTATTAAATATGTTATAGTTAATATACATGACTAATTCATGCTGATCCTTGTTTCTTATTGTGTTGGCTCTGTCTTTTAAATTTATTTTCCCCATTAAGTTATTTTTCAACTTGACCATTCTCAACGTTCTCATTTCACTTACTTCCAATTTTTCTCCTCATTTTATCGTGAGATATAATCTATGAACTTTATCATTTCCATTATCCTCATTCCCTTGCTTTTACTTCACAGGGAATAGGAAGTCCGATCACTCTGCTTTCAAACCCCTTCATAGCAATGAGAAATTCCCATGCTGCTGGCATAGCTACTAAGAAGGAAATCCTGGCAAAAAAAGCAAGTCAACTTGTAGCTTTCGACTGAGTCCATGAGGAGAGGAAATAGGCTCTTTGTCAAGGGGAGTGTTTGCAGTTCAATACTTGAAACAATTATGTATATTTTATTGGGATAAATATAGTATTAGTTGTCTAGGGCTTAGACTTATAATAGCTGAGAAGAGGAAAATGGAAAATGATGGAGAGTGGTTTAAGAGGGGAGGAAAAGCAAAATTTGCAAAACTATTTAAAGGACCTTCATCAAATAGAAATGAAATTTTGAAAACCACATTCAAATGCATATGCATTAAAAAAGACAACACAAACGCAGTTCATGAACCCTACCCACCTTCTCCTTTCCCACATTCCCAGTAGCTCCATCGTTAAAGAAGTATGGTGTTCTGGACCAAAGTGCTATCAAATACTGTGTATCTCTTTCGTACTCTTCAATAGAAAAGTGGAAATAGTAAGTTTTATTTCACATGAGCACTCAGCTCATGGATACTGCCTTCCTGCAGAGTTCTGCCCAGCAGACCTACCGGCTATGTCTGGATTCAGGGACAAAACCAGGTGTCTGTTACAGATTGGTGAGGGAAAGAGGGGACTCACCATCTCCACCCACATTTATACTTTAGATAATGCTCGGTTTTAGCATAGGACTTCAATTTGTTCTTCCATTAGATTAATAATAATATTTAGAAACTTGTTTTGAATTATTTTACTAATGACTGAAGGACAATTTTTGAACTTGGAAAAAATGGCAGGACCTTGTATTTTATATAACACATTATATATATTATTGTATATGCAATGTAAAAGATAAGAGCATATATTTCATATGATAAAATCAAATATATTTGGTAACATTAACTATGTTGTTCTTATGAAGGGTTAGAATGACTGTGTTTTTTGGACCATAAGACACATCTACATTTTAGAGAAAATAGGAAAAAAAATTTTGAAGCAAAAAAAGTGGTAATATATTTAATAACATAAATAACATAAGTAACATAATATTTCACCAGTGTAAATGTAAACAGAACTCAACAACAGCATTAACGACCGTTATTCCTCCCAAATTGGGGGGCGGGATGCATCTTATAGTCCCAAAATACTTAGTTAGGCTAAAGAGAACTAAGTTCAAGTACATGTACTTAAATAGTAACATAGCATCAATGAAATACATTTCTGTTGTTAAATATCTAATTTAAAAAGCTATATATATGCAAATATATAATATATGTAACATGCACAATGTATATATAGCTTGCAATAGTTATTTGAAAATCTTTAAGACAATTTTGTTAAATTTTTAATTGCCAGAATTTTATTCTTACATTTGAAAAAAAGTTCCCTATAAAAAAAGAATGTTATATGATCGGTACCTTTCTTCTATGTGTCTCTATGCCCCAACATTCATTTATGGAGTCAGCTTGAGATTTTACATTTCTGATGTTGCCCAACAAACTGAACTGCATATGCTTTTCAATGACTCACTTATAAAACAGCTGACTCCATACTCATATGGGTGGAAGCAGGCCAGTGTTTCAATATAGGAAACAATTCAATTCTACACACAGCTAACTGAGATTTCTCTATTGAAAAGCCCATGTTGTCCTTCAGCAAACCGCTGAAATGAATTTAGTGGCTGGGAAAACTGCCAAACAGAAACACAACCCAAACCCCTTTAAACCATAGAATTACAACATCAAAGGAAGCATAATTACCATTCTTCTTATCCTAATCCTGCTGGCCACTTCAGCTCTGCCCTGTCAGAGGCACCAAGCTTTTAAAGTGACAAAAGGGGCTTAATTTTGCTTTTAACACAATTAACATTATCCTGTACTGATATCTTTGGATCCAAAAAATTTCTAGTTGAATCCTACTTTTTATGACAGAATCATTTCAAAATATCTGCTCAAAAATGAGGGCTTGTTTTTATTCACACATACCATTTTCAACTGTGTGTGGGCCACTGATTGGCATTTTGCAGAAGATAAAGAAGAGTAACATTGAGATTTTCACCTAGTACTTGCATCTTGCCATATCACTTAATGCCTCTAAACCCCCAGAGGTGAAGCATTTTTCTCTCTGAATAAAAAGAAATCCCTCAAGTGAAGCAGTTTGTTCAAAACTGTTAAGTTAAAAGTAACGAAACAAGAATTTCAATCCAAGCCCAAACAATGCTTCGACCCAACATTGCTCTGCAAAGCAGGCTCAGCTACAAAGCTCTTTCCTTTGAGGTACTAAGTCATTATTCATTTTCCTGTTAGCCTCAGGAATTCTCTAGAAATATTACATACAGCCAATTACTTAAGGTAAGTGTATACTTTGCATATTATAGTATGCTTATAGATTACCATGCCGCGTAAGTTGTGTTTACTTAATAACGTCATTGAAATATTTGATTCTCCATCAAAACTCCCAGCCTGTGGATAGCTCTTGGTAAATCAACAGCAGACTGTTAGGGGGAGCATGGGTCCACATTCTTGGCTACTCTGCACCTGAAGGGGTGAATCTCACACTCTTCAGTAAATCTAGTGTACATATTCTCTTGCATCATTTTTTTAAAAGAAAATGTTTTAAATCTTAAAGGCATTTAATGATTTAAGTAGCGATCATTGGTCTTCTCTAATTTTTATGACTGGCAGGACTCAATTTGGTTCAGATACTCAAAGTGTAACTTCTCAACAGCACATGCTCCTTTCAAGAAAGCACAGGTTTTACAAAGCACTCAGGTGCATGGGAGCAAAACAGGAAAGGCCTTGATCAAAATTAACTCCCTTGTATAACAGGCGATATGCAACCAGGCCAATAAAATAACTGGTGACACTAAGTTTGGATGGGGTGTAATTTATCTGCTAAAAACTAGAGGTCATCATGCATTTAAGACAGTGATTTGCAGGGCTGAATTTTGTTGCAAAATAATTTAGCTCATGTTTGAAACAATTAATTCATTAAATATTGTCATTTGTCAGCTGAAACAGGGCATTTATCATCTCTTGAAATAAGAAACAGACTATGCCTAACCATATCCTCCAAGTATTTTACAGCTTATAGTTTAAATTTTTGGTAAGACAGTTAAAAATTAATCACATCAAATACACTCTTAAAAAGGTTTTTAGGAGATGTTTACCAATTACTTTCCTTTGCATTAAAGTTTTTCAAAACCTGAATTAGGCACAGATACATAAAATGGAGAACTGGCCCTACAAAGGCCACAGAAAAACATGAAACCACCTTGACAATCTGGGGCTTAGGGAAATGTGTCTTGTCAGAAATTTAGAAAAATGAAAAGTGAGGGTTAATTTAAAATAAAATATACCCTTATTTTAACTGAACTTACAAGGATTTCTTTAGCATTCAATATTTGGTATATTGACCATTTATTAATGTCTAGTATCTATACTGTTATCAGCTATGTTTCTTAAAAGATCCAGCTGCAAATATGACTGTGTGTGTATATTATAGTTTGTAGCATCATTCTAGTGTCTTCTAAAACGCGATGTCTGAAAATTTCATTGATTGCAACCAAATTTCTGCTCACATGCCTTCTTATAAAATTAAATAACAATAATAATAAACTCTGTAGTTACAAACTAAGCTATTGTAGGAAATTCACTTTGAATTATAAAAAATGAGTTGTTTTAACACAAACATTTCTAGACTTTTGTCTTTTAAGAGAAATTGTCTTCTTACTATAGATATTAACAACTATATATTGATATAGTTACTGATCTGTGATTTACACGAAACAAACTCTTGCGATGGAGCTTACCTTCGAACTAGGGAAAGAAACACACCAATTCAATACAGGGACACGTGAGATATCTGCATATGAGTGATGAATGCTATGGAAGGAATGAAGACAGTGACGTGTGTCTTATTTAAAATATAAACACATCCTGAGGCAGCACTACAGATGTGCAATGCCACCGTTGTGTTGACAGTAGTGAGAAAATGTAGAATTCCCTTTTTGCTAGGTAGTAGTATATATTCAGCGGTTTACAAAATGAAACACTAAGAAAAGTTAATTTAAGCATCGATTATTTGTTGAAGAACGAGAACAAGAAAACATGAACAAATCGAAGTTTCTGAATACAGAGACCTTGCTGTGGTTCGAAAACATCTGTCTGACAACCTGCGTACACCCTCAAATGACATCACTATAAAATGCTGAGTCATGAACCTGCAATTTCACAACCTCAAGTCGAAAAGACTCATAACACGATGGGAATCAACATGTTTGAGGTAATTTCAAAGAGAATGATGTACTTCCTTTTTTATCTACTTGTAGCATATGGTTTTAAGAACATAAAAACTACTTGCCTAGGAGGTTTCCTTTCTCAGCACATGGACTTAATATAAATATCCTATCCCTTAACTTTTTCTCGCTCATTGGAATTAGCTGAATGCACGTCTTAAACTCATTTGTCATTTGTATTTCAATAATGCTCTTTCAGAACCTATTTCTCTTCCCCTCCTGACACATTCCCGGACCAGCATCTTCCTTGAGAACAGCCAGTCAATGCTCAGAAGATAAGCCTTGTTGCCTGCTACCGAGCTCAGTCTCTCCTTTTATCTGAGAATGCCTTTGTCCACCATAAAAAGGGACGGAAAAGACTGCGCTCTCATTTTAAATACAAAACTATTACTAAACTTCAGCAACTCCCACTCCCCTTTAGCCTTGACCCTGTTAGGTATACTTATGATCAGTTTCTTGACTTTACTTCTTCTATCAGCTTCCTTTGTTGTGGAAGGGGGTGGTGGGCACTTTTGTGGGCCCCTGGTCCACAGACCCTTTCCTCTCCGATGGTAAAATCAGTCCTTTCGTTGTGCTAAAGAAATTGCCTCTGCTGCATTTAGAAGAGGAGTGATGATAATTCTGGTTTAAGAGTGTTGACAATGATAACATTTTAGTGAAGTCTTATAATATTCTTTTATTCTGCTTCTTTTTGGGGAGGGGGAATAATTAAAATTTCTTCTACACTTTCATATCATTCATTCTTTTTTAAAATATCTAATTGTTTCCTCCTATTTCTTAAATTTCACACAGCCAAATGCAAACATACAATTAAGGGTACTTACTGTATAGAACAGGGGAGTCGAATTCATTTTCACTGGGCACCACATCAGCCTCTCGGTTGCTTTCAACCAGCCAAATGTAATCGTAGGACTGTATAAACCTCACGACTCCTGAACAGTTCAGCGAGAGCTCAGTGCTGCTGCCGGGTAGAAACAAGGTGCCGGGCCAGATAAAACCAGGTGGGGGGCCGGACTCAGTCCTCAGGCCTCGTGTTTGCCACCTGTGCTTTAGGCAGATTGTTCTTGGGTGAGTCAAACCAGCTGCCACAAGTTGCCTGTAGATTTAAATTTCTGATTATCCTTCTTTCTCCCTGGCAAGATGGCCTCTGGGTAATGGCTGAGAGGGGATCAGGCAACAAAATCTCACCTCTCTTGTGAGGGATGGGGCGGGATAGCAAGATAAACTCTGCAGTTCAGTGTTAGATATGAGGGGGAGCACCCCCAAAAGAGAATTTATTTATTTAAAAAATTGTGTATTTATTCTTACATAATTAAACTTGTCACCTTCAGAGTACTCTCCACTTGATGCAATAGTACATCTGTTAAGTCGTTGGTGCCACTACTCAAAACAGTTTTTGAAGGCATTGATTTTGATGTGTTTTAGGGCTTCTTTCATTTTCTTTTTATTTTAACTCTTCCATATCAGCCAACATTGCCCCTTGAGGACTTTTTTTCTATCTGGGGAAACAAAAAGAAGGTGTGAAAATTGAGCAAGAAGGGGTAAAGAGAGATGGTGGGGCACAAGAGTCATGCTGTTTTGGGTCAAAAACTGCTGAATTCTCAGCGTGGTATTGGGCAGGTGGGTTCGTAAACTGCCCGTCATGAAATGGGAAAAGGCGTTGAAAGAGTCTCCAAAAAACTTTCATTGAAGCTGAATGCAGACTCTCACAACAAGGCTAGCTGGTCCATTGATAAAGGTGGGTTCTAGAACCCTCAACTACTGGGAAGTCCTGGGTTCAAGGGGCCCGATCTCCTGAAGATAATTTGTGTTACTTGGGTCCCCCCTCCTAATCAGAGCAACACTCATAACACTTGGAGGTTGAGTTTATTTAACTGGTAATTAAGCCCAAGAAGCTGGGCCAGGCACCAACAGTCTGCTGTGAGGAGTCATTGCCTCTTGCCCACAGTGTCTGCTCAACTCGTTATAAGTCTTGGTCTTCTTATTTTATTTTAATTTGTCATGCCATTAATTCACAGCACCAAATATATTTTCTCAATATGTTGAAGACAATAAAAGCAAGACATATGAATAAATGCTATCACTAGTTAATGAGAAGGAGGATAAGATATTTTGTTCAAAAGCTTAGGGCAGGAACCTCTGATTTGTTGTTCAAACAGATACGGATATTCTGGGAAAATGAATGGCATCTGGAAATTATATAGATATGTACTTCTAATATGCGTACACATATTTGAAAGAACATCTGATTATATTTTAAGGATTTTTATTTTTAAATATTTTGTTTATTTATTTTTAGAGAGAGGGGAAGGGAGGAAGAAAGAGAGAGAGAGAAACATCAATGCGTGGTTGCCTCTCATGCGGCTCCCACTGGAGACCTGGCCAGCAATCCAGGTATGTGCCCTGACTGGGAATCGAACCAGTGACCCTTTGGTTTGTAGCCCATGCTCAATCCACTGAGCTACACCAGCCAGAGATATTTTAAGGATTGTATAACATAAAATGTGGAATAATCCCCGATGCAGAGTTAGAAAATTATTATGGCTCTGTTACCTGGGTACCACCCATAGTAAAGTCCTCCTGGCCTAACTTTTATTAATATTTAGCTACAAAAGTAAGAAGATATAATAGAAGTACTTGCAAAATAGCTTGATGGAAGACTCCCAGTGCTTCATGTTAACTCATTGTCCATAATGTTATAATTAATTAGCACTACAATCATTCAGAATTTTAAGTGTAATATCTTCTGATTTAATGCCATTTTCTCATGATTTCTGTACTATTATTTGGGCTGAGATTTTCTTTTTGGCTGTCCAGAGAACAATGATGTTCTATATCCAGACAGTACAAAGATTACATTAGAGGAACAGGCAGAAAAACCACAATTGCTTAAATTTTCCCACTTTAATTGTAATTAACTTATTTTTAATTTTCCAATTTAAGAGGCAGTACAATATAGGGATTAAGAGAGCATTATTTAACATTTTCTGTCTGTTTCTTTATCTCTAAAACAGTAATAGCAATAGTAATTTTTCTTATAGGCCTCTTGTGAAATTTCAAGGAGTTAATACCCTAAAGTGCTTTAAATAGAGCCTAGCTCACAGGAGTACTCAATAACTATTGGCTGCTCCTTATCATCAAATATTCTCAATAAATGATGATAATAAAGTAATTAATGAAACAGCAGATTCAAGATGGAAGATTATCTAGAACATCTTTAATTTGTGGAATGGCCTGGAAAACCCTGAGAACAGGAGGAAGCCGTGATCAGTGGTTGTCTGCACTTCTCTCTTAAGAGTGAAGCTTGCCTTCCTGAAAGATACTAATTGGTATTATGGTCCCCACTTGATTATCAACAAAAGGAACCGTCAATTGCTTAAAACAGAGGCATGAAACACTGAGGCTGCCCATCATTGCTAATGATGGGACACTTCTCTGTAAATAATGATCTTGGACTTGGATACTAATTAGAGAGGTGCTTGGTGCCCTTCCAAGACTTAGAGTTCGATATTCTGAAAATTGAACAATAACAATTGTGTTATTCCAATAATATCTAAATTATATGATTGTAATTGTATTTATCACTCACTAAAACAATCAAGTGCTTTTCTGATTTAATTTAGACTTCACCTGTGTCAACTTAGAATACTTAGAATATCACAAATATGTAAGAAAAACATAAAACTGAATACAAAAAACAGTGTAAAAAGTATGTTTTAAGCTTAATAAAATTTGAAAAGAAAACTTTTTTATGGAAAATACATTCAATAATATCTTAAAAGATGGTGCATACTATTTTATTATAGCAATTACATTGATTTAATGGGAATAGATCATATAGATGCTAGGAATATATTAAATAGGACTTTAAATATGACCTCAGAGTTGCTTTTTGTAAAAGACTGTTTACAGAATCAGGTGTGAGTACTCTTTATTTCTGTAAAATGAGATAATTCTAAAAAATACATATTGTTTCAGATTACTACTGTGTAACATATAATGTAATTAATACACAAATCGAATTAACTATAGATATAAATTTATCTTCATAATTATATATGTTTAAATACTGCTCTTTCTGATATAATGATAAGTACCTACAGTTGGAGTTTTAAAAGAGGGAAATTTTTTAAAGACAATTGTTCCAAACATTTCAATATGTTATTCTGGGTGTGCCTTCTCTTGATTGTAAGTGCTTATCTTCTGAAATTGTTATTCATCAGCTATTGATCAGTTTATTTTATAAACCTGGAGTCCTACATACCTTTTTTTTAAGTTTCAAAACCCCTTTTCTCGGCAGAGGAACCTTATAGCCCTTTGCAGAGCCTTACGCTTCCCAGTCCCTTTCTGTCGCCCTTGTGGACTCATCTCAGACCCTGTCAGTGGCCTCCTGGGTTTTTGAAGGGGCCACTCAGACGAGCTGGGTCATTCGGGAAATAGCTCTTCCCTGAAGAATTAGCCGCATTGGCCTATCGGGGCAGATGTACAGTCGCTTACTTCCTGCCAGGCTGCAAAGCTGCACCGCTCCTGAGGGCATGGCTCACTGTGTGACCTGGGAGACTGCTCACCTAGAGTGCAGTGAAAACGATGCTTATGGAGGTCTTTCGAGAAGGTAACTTGCCTGGCTGGGTAGCTCAGTGGATTGAGCACCGGCCTGCAAACCAAAAGACTGCGGTTCGATTCCCAGTCAGGGCAAATGCCTGGGTTGTAGGCCAATTCCCAGCAGGGGTCAAACGAGAAGCAACCATACATTGATATTTCTCTCCCTCTCTCCTTCCCTTCTAAAGATAAATAAAATAAAAGTTAATTTACGTTAACCTGTATAATTTGTATGATTTTGTATAGTTTGAATAACATGTATAATTTATGTAAACATACTTATAATTCCTGAATATCAACTTGTTCTTAAATATCAGCAAACGGTACTATGATTTTCTAATTATCACGTTAAAAGGGTAATGTGAAATATTCAACAGAGTCGTGTTTGCTATCTAATTCATGAAATACAAATCTACATCTAGATTTATATTTAAATTTAAATCAAAATTTCTATTTTACAGTTCTAGAACACACTAGAGCAGCAAAAAATGTTTTCCTTTTGTTATCTTACATTTAAATAAAATGCTATATGATTATTTACAATTTCATATTATATATATTTTTATCAAAGCTATTATTTTTAAATGAAGTAGTTTATTTTAATTGTGCACGTTCTACTTCAACTTTTCACAACACATTGAAAAATCCCTTTTCAATACTAAACAGCACTAAGAAAGCAACAAAGACCCTGAAATGTTTTTAACACATATAGCAACTAGCAGACAACTGAATATACTCTTTTTAGTAGCAGGGGGCCTCACTTCTTTTCTAAAAGAAAAAGTGTGACCAGCCATCATTTGTGGACCTACTGTGAACCCCGACTTGATGGCTGGCAGGCACCTCAGCAATAGGCCAACAAGAACCCAAAACATATCCAGTGCCCGAAAGGTCCATCCTTTGGACGCCTGGGTGGTTAAAATCCCCCTTGTACCGAACCTGGAAAGGTGGAAAGAGAGGGGGAGTTTTGCAATGGCGGAAGGAGGCGGGAAGTCAGGACTTCAAAAGACAAGACATTGCTAAGTGAGATGCTTTGAAAGTCAGAGATACTGAGTTATCTTTAAACCTCAGACTTGGCCCATTATACACAGACACAGGGGCCCAAGCGCAAGAAAAGGTCAGTAACAGACAACAAAACTTAGGTTTTGCTGCACGTATAATTCATCTTGTTCCACATAGGCAATAGGTAACAAGATTTTGGAAGTCATTTTTAAATGAATGTATCTTTACTTCTATAGGAACTTTTAAAATGTTATAAAAATTTTAAAGTATAAATGGAACGTATTTTCCAAATGGATATGTTTGTTAAATTTATATGCCAATCTACAAATATTTAAAATGGAATTATATTTCAAATCATTTTGAAATATTAAAATATATTTAAATAATTTAACATAAATGATTCCTGGATAACAATCTTTTAATGACTACTAGCTCTTTTTATGTAATTAAGTTTGTTAGATAATTTTTCTATGTGATTAGCTTTTTTAAACAGATGCCTTAGTCCCAGGTGTGATTGTTAATCTTCTTCCCATTTCAGTTATACAGTAGATTGATGTACAGGTAAAATAATGGTTTGCATTTAAATTATACATTTTTATTAAAATGTACTGAAAAATTGTAGCAATAACGTATTTTGTTTGCTTTTTCAAAATGAAGATATGAAAAACCACATATGAAATGAAGCATAACTTAAAGACTGCCACAAATCCAATAATGTGGAGTATTAAATTATTCTAGGCCACAGAGTGATTTTTTTCTCTGAGCCATAATAGTCTTTGTATAGGGTAATAATATAGGGTATTATTACCCTTTGTATAGGGTAATAAACCTTTGTATAGGTTTATTAATAAGAAATAATAATTGCAGGTGTTATCAGGATCTTAGATATAATAAAATATTGAAATTGATGGTATTTTATAATTTCACATATATAAAGTGTTCCAATAAGTAGTTTGTGTATTGTAAATGTGCAAGTTTATATGTGTTGTGATCTCACATAATATCAGTAAACTAGTTAAACATTAGGAATAAGGTAATGAATATTTAAAAACATTGCTCTTTTCCAATTTAGATAATCTCTTCTTTAAGTTTAGAGTTTTTTTTCATTACCATTATGGGTAATTATAACTTGATTTTAATTTTTGATAACCAATTGTATTCTTTACACATTGTATCATTTTTTTGGTTATGAAATTAATGTTTTATTCTTTATGTCATCTTAAAGAATGAAATTAAAACTACCAATATAATACTATTACCTATTTGTAAATACTTCTCATATTCTAGTGTGTTTCTTTCTTTTAATTTGGGAAACATTTTAAAACAAAATTTATTCAGTTAAATTATGATTCTTCCTCATATTATTGGGTATTTTTTTAAGATTTAAAAAAATTATTTATCTTTAGAGGGGAAGGGAAGGAGAGAGGGAGAGAAACATCAATATATGGTTGCTTTTCATGCGTCCCCTGCTGGGAAGTGGCCTGAAACCCAGGCATGTGCCTTGGCTGGGAATTGAACCTCAATTGTCTGGTTCTGAGGCCCGTGCTCAATCCACTGAGCTACACCAGCCAGGGCTTATTGGGTATTTTTTTTTAATTAAAAAAAATTTTTGGTCAAGTACAGCTGTCTTCGTTTTTCTTCCACTGCTCCCCACCACCCCAGCCATCCCCACTTCCCACCCTTGATCCTACCCCACTTTGGTTTTGTCCATGGGTCCTTTATACATACTCCTGAAAACTCTGCCCCCTTTCCCCCCAATTATCCCCTCCCACCCCCCCTAGTTATTGTCAGATTGTTCTTAATTTCAATGCCTCTGGTTACATTTTGCTTGCTTGTTTGTTTTGTTGATTAGGTTCCACTTGTAGATGAGATTGTATGGTATTTTTATTTCACTGCCTGGCTTATTTCACTTAGCATAATGCTCTCCAGGTCTGTCCATGCTGTTGCAATAGGTAGGAGCTCCTTCTTTTTTTCTGCTGCATACTATTCCATTATGTAAATGTAACAGTTTTTGGATCCATTCATTTACTGGTGGGCACTTATACTCTTTCCAGCACTTGGTTATTGTAAACTGTGCTGCTATGAACATAGGTGCATAGGTTCTTTAGGATTATTGTTTCTGTGTTCTTAGGGTATAATTTTTTATAATATCAGTTTCATCTTTTAAGGGTGTATCAACATTTATTTATTAAGTGCCTTTTTTCTAGGTTACCAAGAATATACAAATATAAATACTCTTAGATTAAAAATTAATAGATATTTACATGTGGATCTGTGATCATTTCCTGGGGCTAAGTTTCTAGAGATTACTATTCCAGGTTGACATATGAGAATTTTAAGTGTTTTGGTAATTAGTTACAGTTTGCCTCCAAAAAGATTGTACCACAGCAATGTTTGAAAACAATCATTTCACCATATGTCTATATCACTGTGTTATCAATTAATTTTACACCAATTTTGTAGGTGAAAATGATATATTTGTTTATTTGTACATTTTAATGACTACACAAGATGTTAGTTTTAAATGTTTTTACTCATCTAGATTTCTTATTTTATGAATTTATTTATTTAAGCTATCTATCATTCATTTATTATGCAAGCTAAAATCAGGTGTGCCCTATCTTTTCTTAATGATCTATGGTCCATATCCAGTTTAGCATTTTTTTGCTGGTAAAAATGCTAACGGGCTGGGTAAGTGCGGCTCAGTGGATTGGGTGCCGGCCTGTGAACCAAAGGGTCACCAGTCTGGTTCCCAGTCAGAGCACATGCTGGGTTGCAGGCCAGGTTACCAGTTGGGGACACACAAGAGGCAAACACACACTGATGCTTCTTTCCCTCCCTTTTCCCTGTCTTACCCTTGCTCAAAAATTAAGTAAATAAATAAAATTTTTAAAACAAAATAAAGAATGCAGGCCCTGGCTGGTATAGCTCAGTGGATTGAGCACAGGCCTGTGAACCGAAGGATCGAGGTTCAATTCCCAGTCAGGGCACATGCCTGGGTTGCAGGTCAGGTCCCAGCAGGGGACACACAAGAGGCAACCATACATTGATGTTTCTCTTCTTTTCTTCTTCCCTTCCCCTCTAAAGATAAATAAAAAAATAAATAAATGTTTAAAAAAACTTTTAAAATAAAAAAAAGAAATGCAAATGGTCAACAGGTATATGGAGAAATGTTCAATCAGAAGCTATTACAGAAATGCAAATCAGAACTACAAAAAGATGCCACTTCACGCCTGTTAGAATGGCTATTACCAACAAGACAAGTAATAGCAAGTGTTGGGGAAGTTGTGGAGAAATAGGAACCCATATTCACTGCTGGTAGGAATGTGGATTGTTACCACTACCATGGAACACAGTATAGAGGTTTCTCATAAAAGTAAGGCTAGAGTTACCATGTGACACAGCAATCCCTTTCCTGAGTATCTACCTGAAAAATCTGAAAACATTTATTTGCAAAGACATGTACATCCCTGTGTTCATTGCAACATTATTCACAGTGGCCAAGACATGGAGGCAACCAAAGTGGTGTTTGATGGATGATTAGATAAAGAAGATGGGGTACATATATACATTGAAATACTACTCAGCCATAACTATAGATGAAAATACTGCCATTTGCAACAGAAATGGACCATGAGACTATTATGCTAAGCAGAATAAGTCAGTGAGGGGAAAAAAGCTTAGAACCATGTGATTTCACTCATATGTGGGATATGAAACTGAAACTTTCACACACAGACAACTCATAGCAGTGGGAAGAGGGTGGAGGGGTGGGGGCAAAAGGGGCCAAATATAGAATAACAGAGGATTCGACTTTGGGTGGTGGGCAAACAATGCAAATACAGATCTCATGTTACAGAACTGTACACTTGAAACCTGTATGATCCTATTAACCAATGTCACCCAAATACATTTAATATAAAAAATTGAATATGACTTTCTGGGAAATGGAAGGAATATCCTTCAAGGACTAAAAAGAAGAGTGATTATTTAACCCTCTCTGAGTCAGTGAAGCCATACCAGGAGATACCCAATTTTTTTTTCCTGCAGTTTATCTGGAGAGATGTTTAATTTCACTAACTTAGGTAGTTACTGGGTTAAGCCAAGACAATAATCTGTACATTTAGCATCTGAACCCTAGTCAAAATGAACCTGGACTTAGTGGGTCTACTTTTGCGACCTGAGAGTAGGTGCCACTTTGACTGTACTGACAGAGGGAATTTCTGTATGTACTCGGTACAGTATCTTCTGCTAGGCTTGATACAACATGCAGGACTTTTTGGAATGGCTCTCAACATTTTAATGCATCCGAGTAAGTAAAGAGGTACTAGATAGAATAGAAGGAATATAAAAAGGAAAAAGATTCTAGTAAGCTATCAGTGGGTCTAAAATGGAGTTGGCAGAGGAAAGGATGAAATGAGCAGCTGGAAGGAGGAGAAGGCAGGTTTGGTCGTGAGGAGCTATGTGAGAGCCACAAGTTTCTCTTCTTCTACAGAGAAGTTGGACATTCTGGAGAAGATGATGCATCCTGAATTCCAAATAGCAACAAGGAGCTATGGAGAAGCAAAACTAAGTTAAAAAGCATGAAATATTAGGGATTTACCACCAAAACTAATGTAAGAAGGCTGAAAAATTTAGTAATAAGGCTGAAAAGTAGATAATAGATAGATTGATAGATAGACACATACATACAACTATACATACATACATAGGTAAATGAGAAAGACTTCCTACCAAACAGGAATGTTCCCTGGGCACGCAGGTGAAAGGAGAAGGCTGATTGCTTTGTAGGGTATTGCGCTAGGTAAATATTTGAATAGATCATATATTTAGATGAAAAGGTTGCTATTGATCCACTTTATCCACTTGGCATACTATAAATTGCATAGTTACCGTTAAATATATTTTCCAATATGCAAATAAGTTTCTTTCTCATCTTTTTACTTCTAGTGAATAATACCAAATCACTATTCATTTTGGTTGGCTTTCTTGCAGTGTTTTTTCTACATAAAAAAATCAGTTTAAGCACTCTTTCATGCATTTATTCCCTGACATTTGGTATATGATGTACACTAATATTGAACTTAATAAAAGATTGATAATAATCAAGTTCACTCTAGAGTCATGTAGATCCAAATTTTGAAAATTCAACAATGAAAATATACATTATTTTTGACTATGATAAAATATCAGAAAGTTCTGGTATTTATTTTAATTATTCTTTACAGCAAAATAAAGGCTATCCTTTTCATGCACAGCTATAAAAGGTAACTTTTATCACCTGTGTATTATTCATTAACTTATTTATTCATGTGAATGCTGGTCACTCTACTATTTGAGAACCACATAAGCTAGATTAGAAGTGTTAGGTTTTGGTTGCAACTTCTTTTTGATAACTGTCACAAAATTTCCAGTATGTTCATCTATAGTTTTTATCTAGGTATGTATGTACTACATTTTCATTAATCCTATTTTCTTGGTTTTAGGTATGCCTCCCCCCCCCCAAAAAAAAAAAAGTATTATATAATGGTCAAGATCGTGAGTTCTGGAGTTGAACGCTTCACCTTATTATTTATTTATTTTATGTCTCCTTGAGTTTTAAATTTAAATTATTTTATCGTTGTTCAATTACAGTTGTCTGTATTTTCTCCCACCCTCTTCACCCCACCTCCCTCCCTTGCTTCCACCCACCACCTTGGTTTTGTCCACGTGTCTTTTATACATGGACAAAACATGCATAAAGTCCTTTATACATTTGTCCATGGTCCTTTTGTCCACGTAGTTCCTGAAAACCCTTCTCTCTGCTGTCCTCTCCCACTCCCCTCTGACTATTGTTAGATTATTCTTAATTTTAATGACTCTGGTTATATTTGCTTTTTTCTTTTGTTGATTATATTCCAGTTAAGGGTGAGATCATATGGATGCTTCATTTTAAAATTGAACTTTTAAAAAAAGTTATGTGAGTTTGAGAAGTCAAGTTCTTTGTATCTCAATTTGATTGCCCGTATGAGGATAGGACACTGATAGGACCTGTTTTAAGTGTTGCTTTGAGTCTTAAATGTGAATTCAATGTGAAATACAGGAGTACCTGGCATATGTTGAATTCTGTGTAAGGGCTATCTACTCTCACTAGTACAACTATGACTAATGTTACTATTACTATTATATGTATTAGAGTCATTTTTAATCTCTTAAAGAATATTCTTCAAAACATCAGCTGTGTAACATCTTCTAAAATGTTTCTTCTGTTCTACTCAATGATCTGTCTCATGTGTTGTTTTCCGGATTAGTAGAGTCTCACGGTGAGGATACATAGTCAGTTCTGAGCTTCTGATTTCATGGTTATACTTCACAGATACTTTGCACTGAATGGGAGACTTTAGTACTACTGTAATCCCTGTGCAGTTTCATCAGGTAAAAATCTGCTATATATATATTTCATATATCCTAGAACTAATTGATAACCCCTAAAATGAAAGATCTGTTTGCTTTAGTTTATTAAGGACAATTGATTATTAACTTATAAATTTCGGACAGACTTCCTGAAAAGGAGAACAAATAAAGGAAGTACATGCACTCCCTGCTATCTTAACCCTCTTGTCAATTCCCCATCATCCTGGAAGCAAAAGCATGCACTGAAGACTTGGCAACTCAACCCAGAGTTGTTGGTTGAGGTTCCCATGATAAACCCTAATGTCAAATTCTGTTGAGTTTTGTTCGACCACCATACAAGTTTCTATTGTCTAAATGAGCCAGAGTTAAGCAACTTAGAATTAAATCAATTGAAAGATTTCCCCCCTTCATCTACTCCAAGTTCGATTACAGAATTGAATATGATTACAGCACTTAACTAGGGAGGCGAGAGGAGGCCAAGGAAACCATAGTAACCCATATGAAGAAGAGAGAACAGAAGCTGGAAAGATAGGAGTGTTTGCTTAATGTCTGTAGCCGGGCAGGTTGGAGCAGTGAGGGTGGGTGGGGTGAGCACAGGACTGAATCTGCAAATGTATGCCCTGCAGTTGGGTTCTTTGGATCCAAACACCCAGATATATAACTTTGTGCACATTATGTAACCATGTTCAGACTTTCACTTGTAAAATAGGGATAATTAAAACAGGTACCTCATACGGTTTCTGTGAGGACATTTTAAGAAAATATAAGGAATGCTTCCTGTCCCTTAAAAAGTACGCGATAATGAACAACATTTATTCATTTAGCTGTCGTTCTTTCTTATGTTATGTGGAAATAAGAGTAATGGAGAGATATGGCCCACGTTCATCTCAGAGGATTTCTTGTCCATTTTAACCTCTGCAGAGTCATGGAAAGAAGGCACAGAAGAAGGTGGCTGGAGGCTCTGGTGAGCTGGAGTCTTCACTCATTTATGAATCAAACATGTTTGAACGTCCCTACTCTTCAGGTGTTACAATTCAGGCATGAAAAAAATAAATATTCCTCCCTTCTGGAGTTAAGAGTCTAGTGAAATAAAATGAAAAATTCAAATAAGAAAAATATAACATATGCCAGGGGGTGCAGCAGTAAGAGAAAAATAAAGCAAAGAAGACAATCAAGCAAGATATGCCATATTGAACAGAATGGCTAGGAAAGTCCCCACTGAAAGAGGGTTTTGAAGAAGTTGGAGGTGAGGCATGGATGCAGGCCAAAGCAGAGAAGGGCTGGCAGACTCAGAAGGCTTCCGCTCTAATGTAATGGAAAAGTTAGATAATTCAAGGATGAACGTGTTTTAGTTCATGTTCTGAAAGGATTATTCAAGTTGCTTTAGCAGAGAATAGCCCTTTTTGGGGTATGGGGGTTTAAAGGTATAACAGGGTGACAGGATACATGAATATTATGGCAATCTAGTGAGAAAAATGTTGGCATGGACCATGGTGGTATCAGCAAAAATCATGAGTAAGTGGGAGAAATATATATACATATATATAAACACACATGTATATATAAATATATATAGAGAGAAAGACCCCCCAGACTGGAATTTATTTATAAAAATTATATACATATTTATTCTTACATGATTAAATTTCAGTCACCTTCAAAGTATTCTCCATTTGATACAATACACCTGTTGAAAGGCGTTTTTTTTTCCCCACTGCTCAAAAGTTTTTGAACTTGTCAATTGTGATGCCTCTTAGTGCCCTGCCATATTTTGTTTCACCTCTTCCCACTGGCAAAATATTTCCTTTTCAGGATGTCTCTCATCCAGGGAAACAACAAAAAAAGTCATTCAGGGTGAGATCTGGTGAATAGGGAGAGTGGGGCATGGGGGTCATGAGTTTTGGGGTCAAACACTGCTGAACACTCAGCACAGTGTGGGCAGGTATGCTCCTAAATCACCATCAGGAAATGGGGAAATGTGTTGAAGGAGGTTCCAACAAAATTCACTGAAGCCAAATGCAGCCTCTCGCCACAGTGCCAGCTGGTCCACTGATACAGCTGGGTTCCTAGAACACTTACCTCGCAGGGGAAGTCTGCACTACCAAGGGCCTGCCCTCCAGAAGATAATTCCTGCTGCCAACCCCATAGAAACACTGGAATTTGAATTTTCATAAACCACTGCCAGATTCATGCACCCTCCTTTTTCCATGTTCATCTACCATACACTTAAATTAATTTGCTAAGTTTGTTTATGGATTGGAACTGTTTTGTCTGCTGTACCTAAGAATCACCTCTGACTTCAGAATTTCTATTAAACTGTCCACATGATGCTGTGAGTCTCTGGGACTGGTGGGAGCTACAAGTCCTCCTGCACCTGTTGAAGATTGAAGACCAGATATTCACTTTGTAAGCTTTTTCTCATGCAAGTACATCAGCATCTGAAATTAATCAGATCAGTTTGGCCCAACCTTTGGGCAGGAAGATAGTGATACACAGTCTCTGTGACCTCGGAGAGCTGGTTTGGAAAGAGGCCAGGCCCAGTGCTCGGTTTACAGAAGCACAGTGACAGCCACGCCAGCGATATACATGACAGTAACACACACAGAGCGCTTACAGGACCTTTGGTCTCCTTTGCCTGTTGTGGTACATTTTCCAGCTGTAACTCCAACAATAGCTCCGCCTCACCTGCTCTTCTACAATGTGACCTAGACATTCAGCCATCGATGGAGGCTCCTGGCCTGGTGGTGCACACGAGATCAGGGTGAAAGGGACACTGTGTGACTTTTGAGGCTAGGACATGAACAGCAATGCCACCCTGCCTGACCCAAGGGGATTCTCACTCCTCAAGTTTCTGGCCACCAGGTAGACAGGCCAACTCTACTGCAGCCACCCAGCTTCGAGGAAGCACAAATGTCCTCACGTGGAAAGACTATATCGACAGGCCCAATAACGGCTGGAAGCCACTTGAGGAGGGAGAGGGGCCTGGCAAGCTGTCCTCGCCACGTGTACTTCCAGACTCAGCAGCCCTCTGTCTGTAACTGCATGAGACCCAAGACAGAACAGCTAAGCTCTGCCTGATTCCCGACCCACAGAAACAGTGAGATAAAACACATTGATTTGGATCATTTTAGCCCAATTTTTGAGGGTATTTTGTTATTCAGCATCAGTCAAGCAGAAAGTCTTTTGATGAAGAAAAAAAAAGCTGTTGCAAATATGGCATAATCCAACATTAACTTAAAGATAATACGAGGTCTCTCCCGCACACTGCTGCCCTCCGCACCTTACAGTGCGGTGACCTTGTTTGCGAAGGACATGACAGGAATCCTTCCTTTGGGTTTTCCTGTGAACGCCTATTGGACACTTGAGCTGCGAACCCCACAATGAGTGTGTTTCTAACCTTCTATTAAACCTTCTGAGCTGTTATTTTCAGCGGGATGTTCCTTTTCATAGATAAATCCCTGATACTGAACCTCAGACAATTCTCACAAGAAGAGACACATTTTTTTTTAACTTACTGAGATCCCCAACTTTTCTTTCTTATTCTCTTTAGCTTTTTTCATGTACCAGAGACTTATTCCCAGGATCCCTCGGGGCCTCCATCATTCTTTGACTCCTCCCCTTTTTTAGGGCACACAGGATAATATAAGCCTGTTACATTTCACAAACTTAACATGCAGTGTTTTGGTAAAGGAAACCTGGATTTGTCCCATCTGTATGCTTTCCATGACAAAAAAAATCGCCCTTTAGGAGACCTCATAAAACCAAGAAAATGGTCTTGTGCCCCCAAATACAGTAAGACTGTTGGTAGGGACCCCACGTTGTGTTTTCTTGCCATCAAGCAATCTCATTAAGGTCACACTAACCTTTCTTGCCCGTGACATTCTCTAGACAGCCCCAAAGCACGTTTGCCCTTTACACGTGCACGTGTTTGCCTTCATTTCTGTTATCTTTCTGACATCTGCCTGTACCATCACACCACCATCCACATGCCTCCCACCTGTCGGAGAAGGGCTCTCTCCGACTTAGAATGTTCTATGGTGATTTATCCAAGACAAAGAGCACCTTACCTTCTCACTGATGATAGGCTTTTCCATGATTAATAACGGGTATTTTGGGAAATCTTTGTTCTTTCTGACAGATTCAGATGTGTCAGAAACTGGAATTGAGTTTTAAATGTCTGACAGCTTAGCTTGAGCTCATAGAAAAATCTGTGCTATAATATGGAGGGACTCTTATAATATGGCCCGCGGACTGCAGAATATGCGAGCGGATGCACGACATGAACAATCAGTGGACCAGTCTCCGTGTGAGCCTGTATGGAAAACACGGCAGAGCCGCTTTTGCCTGTGGATTTCAAAGGGTGCATACTGCCTTACGGGGCATGGTCCAGAGCATGCCAAGCGGCCCTCGGAGACACAAGAACCAAGTACTAAACTGAACCCATTCCGCCTCCTCAACGTGCCCAAGCAGGGCTACAAAAGACTGCAGTAATTTCCCGATCAAAAGCATCTCCCATGGAACCCGTCACTCAGGGAAACGGAAGCTGCTTCGTGCACGGAGCTGGCCAAGTTCAGAGACCCTCTCATACGGCTAAATGTCATTTGAAACCCGGTGAGAGTGAAGTTCATTCTTCAGAAATGCATTCCTAGTGGCCTCCGTTAAAGTGCAGAAGGGAAAACAGCTGTTCATCTCTGTCCTAAGTTCAATATCATTTTTATTTGCTACACTGTGTGCATTATGTCAACATTTGCCGTACTTTTTATATTTTTATGGAATCTCCTTTCAATTGGATTTTCTTCTTGCTCTATGCAGTGTGTTTTACTGGATATAAAATTTTGTTGTAAATTAATAATCTTATGAACAATGTAGTTACGCCTTATAACTTTGACCCGATGATTGATACTCCTGAGTACAAACAAGAACACAGCTACAATCATTTCATTACCATATTAAGGCCACATATAAGATGTTGAAATATCATTGCACAGAGCACCAAATTAAATCCAAATAGTTTTTCCATCATATTCCTTGTGGAAATAAAGCAACTTTTATTTTCAGTAAGACTTAGGTACTTTGAAAGCTGTGTGTTCTGAGTTTAGGAAAATCTGCATATAACACATGAAATGTTAATAGCCCAAGATATGAATAAATAGGACTTCTTTGTAAAGTTAATCAAAAATTTTTAAAGATTTTATTAATTTATCTTTAGAGAGGAAGGGAAGGAGAGAGGGAGAGAAATACCAATGTATGGTTGCCTCTCATGTGTTCCCTGCTGGGAAGTGGCCTACAACCCAGGCTTGTGCACTGGGAATCGAACCACATACCTTTGGTTCTCAAGCCCGTGCTCAATCCACTGAGCTACACCAGCCAGGGCAACTTAATCAATTTAAAATAATAAATTATTACCAATGACTTTAAAAAGTAATTGATTTAAGTAATCATCTGTCTGAAAAAAGTCAACAAAAATGATTTCATTGTTTGTATGACACTCATAATAAATGGTAAGAGAATAACAAGAATGAGGTGAAAAAATCGGAGGAATATTTATGGCAATTTTAAGTGCCTTGATAAGTTGATCTGAATAGCTTGGATCAAAGAGAAAATAGACTCTTTAATGATCACTTCCCTGACAACTAACAGTAACATCCTTTTTAGCTGTGACTGCTAAAATTAGATACCTTCCTCCTGGAAATACGCATCCCTGAGAATAGCATGTATGACAGCTTTCACCTCACGATCAGAAGGAGAGGAATAACTCAGTGTTAAATGAGCAATTTCTCTGATGAAGAACAAAAAGTCCCTTAATAAAGGTAGAAGGATAGCAACAAAAAATAGCATCATGCTAATTACTTTGGCATTCTTTAGTGAAATGATTGCTTTGATTTTAAGTTGAGTAATAAGGTGTTCAAGATAGTCACTTATTAGGACTGTTTATCCCAGGAAAAGAGACTTTTATTGGTGACAAAGGCCCTCTAACAACTGGTTATAAAATTATGCTTACTAGAATAAACGACACAATAGAACGCACTTGTTAGAAGTGCAAACAAACGCCTTTTAAACTGCTGCCTTCGGCTGTTAGCAGTTGATAAGCAGCCGGGCAGGCCAGTGCCACCATCGGTTCCCTGGCAATGCAGAGCTAGACGAGGGGACCTTGTCAGGCCATCCATCACAGCCTGTCACCTGAAGACATAAATAAAAATTCAGCATTTCCCCAAATCTATTAGAAGGCTGGTATGTCTATTTAAAGTCCCCATGGCAAATTGATGGCTCAAATTCAGCCTTTTAAAGTATATACATTCGCAGCAGCGCAGACATAGAGTCAACATTCATTTTGCACACGTAAAACAAAACGTAACAGGGAAATCAGCTCCACAATGAGAGCTGTAGCTATAAAAACATTGTTCAAAGCCTCTAATTTTATAAGTTGTTATAATTGGACAGATCAATGTGCTAATAGGGAGGAACTGCATCTATTATGGCTATGTAAAATGGCCAAAATGTCGCAGGAAGAAACGAGAAAATCTCCTCCCTGTTCTTTGGAAATATCCTGTTCAAACCTACTCTAATTACTAGTATGGGTTAGAGAATTGCTCTAGAACAAGAGTCTGCACATTTTTTTTCCTCTACAAGGCAACATGGAAAATATTTTAGGCTTTGAAGGTCATACTGTCTCTGGCACAAACTCTTCTTTGCCTTTATTTCACAACTCTGAACTATATATAAACTTCCTTAGTGTACTGACAGTGCAAAAAAAGTGGAGTCCACTGGCCAGATTTTACCCATGAGTAGTAATCTGTGGATACTCTCTCTAGAAAATAAACACATGTGTGCATAAATGTGTATATATTTAATGAAAAGGGATATTATAGAATTAAAAGGATGTCCTTCTAGCTTTTGCAGTGTTATTTTTCAACTAATAAAGCATTCCATAAAGTGTGCCTTATTTCGTAACATGAAAACAATTATTATTAGATGAAACTTCTGACATGTGAGTGCTTTTTAAACCAAATCAGCATTTCTGGCTATACTTATGCATTTTGAAAAGGAGAGCTTCCTGCGAGTTGGATGGTAGATTAGGTATATATTGTCACTTAAAATGGTATGAGAATAGTTTGGAGACAAATGGGATTAAATTTAGCTCAATGCCAAAAGCAACTGTTTGAAAGAGACAGTTCTGGCAGTGCTGCAGACATGTATATTTTCGTGTGAGACTACAAACCATTTATTTTAATATGTGTTGATTTTACCGACAACATAAAAGCAACAATAAAATAAACAGAATGTTAAATTCCCTTTCAGTGTTTGTGTGTGTGTTTATCATAAATGCCTGACATATAAAAAATAATCAGCTTTATTAGATATTTTGGGGGGTGAGACTGTGAGTAGGCATTAGGTAGTCCAAAATGAATAAAACTTAAAGAATACATTTTAGAGGACACCACAAGCAAGATGCGGATCAGTTTCAGCATTTGGGGGACATAGACACACACCCAGTACTTTGCATAAGTTTATAATTTAACACTTAACCTAAAAGGCAGGTCCCAAGCTAAGGATCAGGAGATTCAAACAGTAATTTCGCTACCTAAAACAAATAAATAACCAATAAGTAGTGCTCAGGCTTTGAAGACTGTTTTTCCTTGAATCCAAAGTTGTATTTTATTTGATTATTAGTTGTTTTGTTTTTTTAAAGTAAACTTTCTAACTATTCTTTTTTTTTTTTTTTTGCAAAGATAACACCTAGAATTCTTAAGGTAAGCACAAGTATAATTGGCTAATGTTGGCTAAAATGATTCCTAGATTATATTCCTGTGACTAAAACATTCTTCCTCACCAAAATTTCTGCAGCCCAAGGCCCTTGAACAAAGGACTCAGGAGTTGCTCCACCATGATGAAGTGAAGAAAAGCCAAATCCAGATACTGCCTTAGAGTTACTTTGTTTTATTATTTGTAGTGCTGATAATGTCATTTTGATGAAAAGGGTCAGTAGTAAATAACTTTCTTTCTTATGAAAATATTACTATGTTATTAAATTCTTATTCACATAAAGATCTATCAATTTCTTATGCTCCAATTTCTTGAGATTTAATATAATTTTTCTTTTTGTTCTTTCTTGCAGATTCTGTTCTTACAGTATGAAAACATGCTTTATTGTAGCAGAATGTCCCTGAAGCCTGTCTCAAATTTACTACTCTTAAATTTAAGATGTGCTTATTTTGGAATCAGAAATTATGTTCACCATCTCCTTACCCCAATCTCTAATTGGATTCAAAACCCCTTTGCTTGTTTCACGTTTTATGTCCTCACTTTTAGTTTATCATCAACGTCTCCTTTCCTTGCCTTGGGACAAACTTCCACATAGACTTCCCTTATAAAACCCTAGAAAGAATGCTCTTTCCTTATTTCTATGGGAACATTTTCAACATTGTGTGGCATGATCCCTGGTCTAGTCTGGGGAGACAAAATTTATTTATTTTTCATTTTTTAAAAATTTATTTATTTAATTGTTGTTCAAGTACAGTTTTCTGTCTTCTACTCCCATCCCAGCCCCCCTCCCAGTGCTCCCCACCTCCCTCCCATTTCCACCTTCCTTAGTTGTTGTCCATGTGTCCTTTTTACTTGTTCCTGTAAATCCTTCCCTTTTCTACCCTGAAATTCCCTCCCCTCTCCCCTCTGGTCACTGTCAGCTGTTCTCTATTTCAGTGTCTTTGGTTATATTTTGCTTGCTTGTTAGTTTTGTTGTTTAGGTTCCTGTTAAAAATGAGATCATATAGTATTTGTCTTTCAATGCCTGGCTTATTTCACTCAGCATAATGCTTTCCAGTTCCATCCATGCTGTTGCAAAGGGTAGGAAACAAAATTTAGATAAGGGACCTCCTTACCCATGACTCATGGTTAATTCTTCTTAAAGTCACCACATGAAGTTAACCAGGGAGTATAGCAGAGTATGGAATAGAGCAGCTGTGTTAAAACATCAGCTAGGTAACATTTCAGAAGGGAGGAACAGAGATGTAGGAAAGAAAGAAAGACGTTGATTGCTTCGTTGGCTAAGACTTCACGGATGAGTAAAACACACAGACACAGAACAGAGAGGTGAGGAGAAATACCGCGGGTAGCTAATGCTGCAAAGTTAAAAGGAAAGTCTTTTAAATGCAGCGTGATCAATGTCATCTTAACGTGCCCACACCAGGCACATCTTCACCACGGGATGTTACTCCCAAAGGCCGTACTCTCATTACTCCTCCCTGGTAGAATCACTTCCATAAGGCAGTTCAATTTCAATCGGCTCAACAATTATCTCTGAGTACTTTAAAGAGGATTCATGGAAATTATTTACACTCAAGTTTCATGCTACTCAACAGGATTTAAGAAGGCTTAGCCATTCTCATGGAGAGGCCATACACATTTTGACTTCATTTATATTCCCTGCAGAATTCATGTGTCCAGCACGGACCTGTGTTTCTGAGCTCTAGGCCTGTACCTTTGCTCACAGGACGTCTCTCAGCTTCAACATTGCCTTGAAAGGATCATGCACAAAACAGAGGGCAGGAGAGTCATCGCTAGGCTACTTTCACCTGTAATGATTCTCATGTGCTAATGTTCCCACCATTCTTCGAGTTCAGCGCTGAAGGTTTCCTGATGCTCTTGGATAGATGAAATCGTTAGACTCCAAATGAAAAAAGATTGTACCTTGGATAGGAATGTGACAGTATGGATGGAAAAAAATGATCATATCAAAAAGACATTATTTAACAAACTCTTCTGTAGCACTTCCTAAGTGCCAGGTTCTAGTCCAAGGATTTAAAAAATATTAACCTACTTAGTCTTCAGAATGACTCTTTATTTACAATGACTGAGGCTACTGGGTATGTAGATAAAAAAAAAGGATGCACAGAAAGGCTAAGTAACTTGCAGAGAGCCACCGAGCTAGTTTGGGTTAAGTAATAAATAAAACAGGCAGTCTTACTAACTGTGAATTGTCTCTTGTACTGTTCGCTAATGTATAACATTTAATAACATTTTCTAAAGTTTACAATAAAAAAGTTTTACTTAAAGAATTATTATTTACATTTTAGAATAATTAATTTTCTCATCATTCCAACCCACTTAGGGTATTTATGTACTCACACTAAAAAGTAAATTTGTAATAGAGTCTTCAAGTCTGTAGGCTAGAGAAGAACTGTAATGGAGTTCTCACATGTATCTATTTTAGCCATTTCACTTAAAGAATAACCAAACAATGGTGTTGAGTTATGTCTAGGACACTAGACATAACTAGTATCCTATTAAGTTAAAGTAATTTCATAAATAACTGAAAATAATTGCAAAATTTTACACGTCTTTTCATGTTCTTAAAATTAGCTAGTTTATTCAATAACTATATAAACACTTGAGATATTAACCTATTGTTGTTTTTCATCTTTCAGAAAATAAAATTTTTAGTCCCTGTTAAGAATTTCCTAATGCAATAGGACTTTTGCTTCTTATTTTACAAAACCTCTAAGTGATTACTCGATTTAGTGTGTCCTTCATTTGCCAAGGTGCAGTATTATGATTGAAACATCAATATCAGAGACAAGAAACTCAGAACACTGATCACGCCATTAAAAAATCCAATCTGCCTTTGGATGAAAATGTTTCTGTTGGAGACCGCTCTGCCTGGTTCTAGGAATTGTATCTTGACCCCTTGTGGCTAAGGGTGAGCTAAGACCTCTGGAATGTGAGCCGAGGGAGACAGCTTGTCTCTAGTAGCAAACTCTGTCTCAGTTTCCTCTCCCTGTCCCCAGAGCTTGGTTGGAAGTCAATGACAGGTAAGACCCCTCACAGCTGGGGGCAACCTAAGCCAGCCTCAATCACTTGGGAGGCCTTCCTGGAAGGACTGGAGGGGGGCTGCAACAAAGAGCAATGGACTCTCACCTCCCCCCCCTGCCCCCAGGCTTTGTTAAAGCCCCAGGTCCCCATGTTCTCTGGGAGAAGTGCTTCCTGGCTCTAATCCTCTTAAGCCTGAATGCCTGTTGGGGAGGGGTGCAGCTCCTTGCCTTGCTAGAGCATTTCCTGGGGAACAATCTGGCATGACAAAGACTTCCTGATAAACCTGTGAAATCTGCTCTGCTAAGAGTGCTTTCATTCATATGTTAAGGGTTTGAGCAGGAAACTCTAAAACTCTCTTACTGACAGACTCTGACTCAGACTAAGCCCTCAGATTTCTTTGAAATGTTATCTACTGTTTGATCCTTGCCGCCCTGTATTCCTGTGTATTACAACCCAATAAAAGACCCTAGAAGAGGGGGCTCAATGCCTTTTTCCCCTGGGGAAATGGCCACTTCTCTTCCCCAAGCAGATCACATCATGTGTCAGTCATGATTACTCTCATCCATGGTGGCAGGGGGACTTGTGAGGAAAGTCACCCCCACATGTTTCCATAAGAAGACAGTACCAGCATATTTAAAAACAAATAAATATTTTTAAGTCCAGACTCATGCAAAACAATGTCTTTCAGAAATGCTCTGTTAACTGTTGTTTGGGACGGTGCATTGGCGCATACACAGTGCAGCTCAGTGCAATCAGAGAGGGACGGAACCAAGAGTAAAACTAAGGCTCCAAAACATGCATGGGGAAAATAATAAAAGACTTGGAACAGGAATAGTTTCAACAGGCTCTTTGCAGTTAACCTTTGAAAATGCCATTTGAAGCTATTGAAAAAAAACTGATACAGTAGTTTAAGAAAAACAGGTCATTATAAAATGTGATTTAAAAAAATAAGCCTGATTGAACCAGTTTTCTAGCCAGTATATACATGCCCATTTGTATCTTGAAAAAGGTGGGAAAGTATTACTTTTCTCAAAATGAAAAATATGAGAAAAGAGATTGTTTTTAGTCTAATAACAGAAATATATAGCAGCAATCACCTCCATCACTATTTCTTTACATGGATTTTATTTCAAAACTTTTCTGAGTGCTATGTTTACTTACTTGAACTGTAAAACAAAAAAACCACATAATCAGGGATGTTAGAAGGAAGCAACACCAGATTAACCTGTTGCGTTTACTGGTCTGTGAGGAATTGGATCTGTTCATCCTGCTATTCTCAAAATTATGTATTTATAAAAAGTGTAAACCTACAAAATAACAGAACATAGTTTTGTACCAAGGAATATACATAAATTTTATATACAAATTATGTAAATGACAAATAGTTTTCAACAGGAAGGTTAATTTAAAACTTTAGAAGTTTTCAGTTATCTTTATCTTGATGCTAGTTGCCTTGTAGCATGGGAAAGCTCTAAGAGAAACTCAAAACATAAAGAACAAGAACATATATATACGTGTGTGTATATATATATACACACACATATATATACACATATATACACACACAGATAAATATACATATATATCTATACATAGATACATTTAAATCTTGAACATATTTGCATTTGTTAAGTATTTTGTATTTAAAGAAAACACGGACTGCCTTTTCCTTACTGTGTTGCACCTTATTATCTGCAGGACGAACAAGAACGTTGAGCGGCTGGCTACCTGGGCCACAGCTTGGTTGCCACCGCTTGATTCCGCGTCTGCCCTCCGGCACTCGCAGGCACAGCCTTATCCCCGGGAAGGCTGCTGCAATGTGGAAGGGAGAGCAGTGAGGTTCCACAGCAGCTCCCGAGATCCTCCCAGAGCAGACAGTTAAAGCCACGCGGTACCTGCAATGGGTGTAAATTAAAGCCCAAATTTCAGTTCTGGGTTTTCTGCTACCCTTCAAAATACAGGATCCTACAGTGGGAGTCAAGTTGCTCAAGAAGAAAATCACATCAGAGTCTTGACAGCTGAACCATCATTTAAATAATCTCGCTGAAATTTCACTGAAAATGCAGAAGGCCAAAGTGACAGAATACAAAAATCAGAGTTGTTAACGTTTAATGTTCTTGCTCTGGGTTTGGACTCTGAGGAGAGTTTTATCTTTGCTCATTTCCACCCCCTACACCTGTACACACACATGCACACACATGATCCTCACCTGAAATGTTGCAAGGAGAACATAAGAATGTCCACGTCTGATTATTGTTTCCCTTTGTACATTATGCATGTTGTTTTATAAAATCAAAGTTAAAAACATTTGAAGAAAAACATTACATTGATGGAGAAGCTCACCAGCCCTTAATTTTTTAAAGAGCAATGATCATGAATAGCATTGACATCGCAATAGCATTTGAAATAGTATTTTTGCTGTAGCTTTCATTGCATATTTACAAGACTCCTCTGAGGAGTGACTATTTTGTGACCCCATTCCACAGACAAGAGAACCAAGCTTAAGAGAGAAATTAAACAGTTCATTAAAGGCCAAGGAGCTGGTAAGTGGTTGAAACAGAATTTCAGATGAGATGTTCTTCCTACAAAGACTTTCTTCTTGTCTTTACATTAATATCTCACCAATTTTTGTGGAAATATTTTACATGAGGCTCTCAAAAAGGCATATCTGTGTTTCTGACTCGTGATCAGTGGTTGAAAGTAGGAAGGGGCACTCTCATTGAACAAGGGCTGCCCTGGCGCTGTGGGAACACTTGCTCTCAGGCAAAGAGAGATTCTTAAAAAAATAACTATAGGTGAATGTAGTCTTGTGCATTTGTAAATTCATCCTCATCTACTTTAGAAAAAAAATAAAAGTCTTACTAAAAGCAGTAGAGCTGAGCCAGAGATCCTAGTACACAATCAGGTTTAGGAGAATTGCTGAAAATGAATGAGAGCTTAACTTTGATTTTTCTAGACACCAGGCAGAAAAGTGAAAAAATAACAAGTCATTTTGCATCTAAGTATTAGGTGTTATACATGCAGGAGTCTCACTTTTTAATACAGAAAATGTATTAGTGAGAAGAACCCTCACACTAACTTGAAATAGTTAATGTAGCTTCCTCAAGAAAGAGCAGAAGGATAAATATGAAAGTCCTTTTATAAATGCCAAAATACGAGTCAAAGACATTATGATTAGACTGACTGCTAAAGGAGGTTTTTATATTGGAAAAAATAGTTAATTCTCATTAGTAACTATTACACTTATCAAGGATTTACCAAGACTTCTCATGTACTGACTTTTGTGAAAAGTTGTCCGCTTCTAGATGTGAAAAATAATAATGACCATCCCAGAGCCAAAATAAAACAAGTGTTTCAATAGTTCATTCTTCTATTTTTATGACTGTTTTTCAAGGGTGTTAATGCTGACTGAGGGTATGTGAGAGAAGATACAGATAAAGAAAAAAGAGGTGGAGAGGGCTAATCTCTACAGTGGTGTATGGTAGCTTGTGGTTTTGCCTTGGACAATAAAAAATAGAAATGACCACATTCCATTATCTATATATGTATGTACTCAACATCTATAATATCTATGCATCTATCTCTGTATGCATTCACTTACTTCAAAATAAGAAATGGCAAGGTTTTTTATATATATGTTTATTCTGAGCTATGCAAAATACAAAGAAAAAGACAAACAAACAAACTAGGATTTAGGTGAAGGGAGCCTTTATGTGGAAAGGGTTGTTGCAAGAGGAGAAAAGGGTCTATTGAAACAGGAAGAACACCACAGCCACGATGTCCTCAGGAGTCTCAAGAGTAAGGCAGAAAACAGCTTTTCTTGTATAGCGAAGAGCAAACAGACAACAACAGAACAAAACAAAGATCAAAGCAGACAAGGAACCAGGTGCGGAGAAGTGGGTGGAGAGAATGAGGGCTGTGGGGGTGGTGATGAGTCAGCAGGGCCTGAGGCTGCTTACTGAGGTGGGTTCTTGGAGACCATACTCAGGAGGGTTGCGTGTGGCCTGGGAGGAGGGTAAGTCCAGGGGGAAGCAGAGCAGCCTCACCAACGTTTGGTTAACTCACATTCTCCTCTCATTGATAAGTGCAGGCAAAAGGTCGAGCTAATTCTTTATGAGACAAAGAATGAGAATTTGGAGGGTCTGTGCCTGGTCTTGACTTAGGATCCTTGCTGAGTCTTATCTAATTCATACGTGCACAGGTATTACTTCGCTCTAAGCTGCTTTATGGAACATTACAGAGTGGGACAATCTTCTTGTTTACAGGTTCCTTGGGGTCAAGTACAGTTTAACATTACCAAGTGCTTTCTCTGAAGTAGCTTAACACCCGTTTGTTTGCTTGGTTTTTGACAGAGACCACTTGTCTTCTGACATTAAATACGTATTGTGAATATTGAGCTTTAAAACACACTTTTTTTTATTTTCACAGGATGTCAAAAATTATTCTGTAAGTGTCTGTGACTTGTGGCTTATAGGAGACTGTATATTATTATTATTTTTATTTTTTTCTTTTTTGCTGGGGGAAGAAAAGCAAATGTGTTTGATAAAATTTTATAAATCAAATAAAACATCACAAAGACTCCAGACTTTTAAAAACTGAGATCATGATAATATTTTGGTCTTAACACCCTATACACTGGGAATTTCTGTACCTTTGAAGTTATTCATTAACATCTCTAATTTCAACCACTTCCCTATTTCATGAATTAAAAGTAATCTGCCCTGTTTACACTGCATTTGCCCACTAGGTTCAGGAGGTCAGAAAACCTTCTCTTTTGTGTAATTTCTTTCTACCCATTAAGTAGTTTAGTGAAAAAGAGAAAAAAAACAGAATAAAACCAGTTATTTTATAAGTCTAATTTTTTAAATTTTTTTTAAAGTGACAGCCTACATTGTCCTGGTGTCCTTTTGAGGATGAGCATATGTAGCTTTTGAGGAGGTTTGTCTACAGAGTAAGGTCAATAGATGGCAGATGCTGGTATTCATAGCATCACAAATGTGTGTTGTGTTTTTTTTTGTCTGAATTTTACATATGGAGAAACCATAGCAGGTGATGTGTCTCAGGTACCACTGGTGGTTAATGGCAGGGATAAGACCCAGGTCTGTGCCTGTCCTCACAGACTAATGTCATATTAACTCTAACATGCTGTAGAAACACTGACCAGATGGCTCCTCCAAACCCAGACAGATTAGCGGCCAAAATATGTTTGTTCCACGTAACATACATCTGTTTATTTGAGTTACTGTCATTGCTTAGTAATGATGTATATTATTCACATAATGAGAATTTGATTAGCCAAAATAAGTTATTTATTTAAAAAAACCGCAATAAAGGAAGTGTACCCAGAATAGAAACACTGGTACCTATGAATAATATATTATCTTTATTCATTTTCCATTGGTTTGCCAACCAGAGATTATGTTAAACATGGGAATCACGAGTGAAAGGTAGATATAGCTATCTTCATATGAACTCTCTGTTGAAACCACAACAGATCAAAAATATTAAATATTCTCTACACTTGAAAATTAAACAGTGACTGTAAGAAATGTATTGCTTTTTAAGCTCTGTCCAGTTGACGCATGAAATTTTCTTCCAAGTACTACCAGAAACTCTCATGCCAGGATCTCTGTATTTCCTCCATGTTACATCTGTCAGTTGGGATCACTCCCAGCCGTGAATGTTTCTCTGGTCTTGTCCCGATTAACTGAGAACTCCTTTGCAGATTTTCTAACAAGTTAATTATAATATCCCTGTTCTATGAGCAGACATGTTGAAAATATTAATCTTGATGATTCTAAAGGGGTATTTGCCTAACAATAATATTTAAACTCTACATTTGTCTTATTCATATTTAAGGTTATACTCAACAATAAAATGTTATATTAAATTATCTTTAAAAAGATATTATTATAAATAATCACACTTCCATAAGCTTGCAATTTGAGGTGACATGTAAAAATCTCCTAGAAAATGCAATTTACCAAAATTAGGCCAGAAAGAAATAGAACACTATTCTAATCCTACAATTAAAAAAAAAATGGAGTCTTTGCAAACCTCATTGAAAACAAAGAAGCAGACAAATACTTCAAGGCAAAGTTTATTTATAAGCAAATTAAAAGGTAATACCAATTTTTCACAAACTTCACCAGAGTACAAAAAAAGAAGACAAACTTCTTCCACTGTCTTAGCTTCAGTGACTAAAGAGTGTGAGTTAAATTGAAAATAGACATATTAACAGAAGATGGGATTATTTTGCATGCCCAGGAAGGACTTTACAGAAAAAAGTGAAAACCCCAAAATGGTTAGGACTAGGAGCTTATACAAAGGAGGATCTCCCAAAAAACTGGAATTGGCTTTTGGAGAGCAGAAGACAATCCCCTTGCACTACAAGCTTCCCCACTAGCTGAATGTTCTAAGAACCCATCTCTAACAGTGTTGTGAGAGTCTGTGTTTAGCTTCAGAATTTTTGTTTGAAGACTCTTTCAACACATTTACCCATTTCATGATGGGTGATTAAGGAGCACACCTGCCCACACTGAGCTGAGTGTTCAGCAATTTTTGACCAAATGTGGCATGACCCAGTGCCCCACCCTCCCTCTTCACCTGATCTCATCCTGAGTGACTTTTTGTTTGTTTCCCAGGATGAAAAAAATTCTCAAAGGGAAATGCATTGGCGATGTGGAAGAGGTGAAACAAAAAAAACAACAGATGTACTAAAGGGCATCAAAATTGATGAGTTCAAAACCTGCTTTGAGCATTGGAAAAAAATATCTTGATAGGTGTATTGCATTAAATAGAGTGTATTTTGAAGGTGATTGAAGTTTAAATATGTACAAATAAATACAAATTTTAAAAAATAAACCCCATATTTTGGGTTTCCCATCATATGCCATTTTAACAAAGGATAATAAATTGTGGAGAAATAGTTCAACTAGGTAGCTAGATATTAATAAAGGAAGGGAGCAAGGGGAATCAGACATTAAGCAATCTAACAAACTGAGAAGCTGAATCCAATAATGGGCCTGCTTTACTAGGAACTACAGGTTCATGAACTGTGAAGGAACCATTGGTCTGTTCCCTACAGCTTACTGGGGGAAGGGACAAAACAAAAAAGGGGACATTCTTCTGCTGGGCACATGCCTAAGGGCAGACCAGGATAGTGCAGGAGCAGATGCTTCTACTATGAGGCACGCACAGTAGGGCCATTACAGAGGCCAGTCTAGCCTGGGAAAAAGATCTGATTGGAGAAGAGACACAGAACCCCTAAATACTTAGAGAATGGATTGATTAAGGGGAGGAAACAGCAAAAGCCATGAAAGGCTGGGAAGCCGATAGGTTAGTTTGAAAGAGAGCCTAGTGCTTTCCAAACCTGAGATGATATGGCCCAAACTTAACAAAGATCTTTTTTCTGTCTCTCTCTCTCCCTCTCTCCTTTTGTAATGCATCCTCACCCCACTCACTGACATGTTTCCTTTCTCAGCAGCCGTGCAGGTCCGGAGGCCGAGGTCCACACAGTTGGACCTTTTACCCAGTGGCTGGAGCTGAACCCAGAACAGAACTTTGTTATTACTTCAACTTCAGTAGACGTCAGTATGGTGTCACCACACCATATTGTTCCATGGGTGGGTCCCGGGGATGCTTTGCTTGTGACTCTGAAAGATCCCCATTTCCACCAGCAACAAAGTGAGTAGACATGGCAAAAGGGTTTGGATTTCCAGTATGTGTTGAAGCCTGTTAAGGCCTGGTACATCCAGTCCAGATTCAGGAAGACAGGAGCAAATGCATGGGGCCATAAGGATGCTTGACATGTCTTTATTCACAGGTGGGAAAGCCACACATGCTGGAAGCTGTGCATCTAGTGAGAAGCCCCTACTGCTTTAAGTACTAGATGGAAACAAAGCCGGCTACGTGACAGAAAATTATGTAACAGTATAATTCTGTGCATGGGAGCCCACTTATGGGACCAGTTTATCGGACTCAGTCTCAAGGCTATGGAAACACTACTTATCAGGCCCATTCAAGATTATAGGAACCCTGCCTCCCTGAGCTACCCAGACACCTGGGTAAGGAAGCCAGACTGCCTCCACTTACCCTCCAGGGGCAGTAAGTTGTATGAAGGCAAATATATGGGGAAAACAAACAGAAGATAAGACTTATTTTGTGAGGTTTATTTGTTCAGACTTGAGTCAGTGTCATCTCCAGGGATGAATCACTTCCATTCATTATTCATCTCTATTAAGAGTTATTCTCTTTTTGCTTTGGGAGAGAAAGACGCATTTATAAATAGAAGTTTAGTCAGAAAGGGGGAGAACACAGAGTTCCTCTTCAGTCTGCTGTTTCTTAATTTCCGTAAGCTCAAAAGAATCATTATGCCAAAGCAGCATGTTATGTGGTGGTATATTCTGACCCCCTCACCTGTTTTTAGTTTGCCGCAAAAAGTCCCACACATTCAGTGGCTTAAACAACATAAATGTATCATCTCACAACCTGGCAGGCAGAAATTCAAGATCAAGGTGTTGGCAAGCTTGGTTCCATCTGACCTGAGAGCTATGACTGGAAGTCAGCTCTGTGCCTCTCAGCTAAACCTCAGGTGGTATGCTGCCGATCTTTGGTGTCCCTGGGTTCATAGGAACATCACCCCAGTTATGATCTTCATTACAGAGTATTCTTCCTCCGTGTGCGGCTCCAAGTTCAACGTTCCTCTTACCATAAGGATTCCAGTCCTACCAGGACAGCGCCTACCTTAATGGTCTCAATCAATCAAAAATGGGTCTCTTTAGATTGAAACCCATTTTAGATCTCAATCTAAAATGATTCCTATGCCTTCAAAATGTCACATTCTAAGGTACTGGATGCTAGGACTTCAATATGTGTATTTTTGGAGTACCCAATTCAACTTGTAACATTGACCTCATTGTTTTCCTTTTATACCCAGTTCATTGTGCTATGCGAGACTGACATTTGGGATTTAGTAAAATGGTAAAGATTATGCAGTAGGTTTTACTTAGACAATAACCACATGAAAGTGATGATTTGAAAAGGAGGATTGAAGGGAAACATAAAAGACAAGAAAGGCTACCATCGGTGTGATAACGAAAACCAATATATATTGGAAGTTTTCTGCTTTTGACAGAAAACTAAAACAGAACAGAATTTCATTTGTAATTAATGAAGTTGTTTAAAAAAAGCACACACACACCAGGATAAAATAAAAGTGACTTTTCATTTAACAAGCAGGACAGGACTTGTTTGATTTCCTTGTCTCCCTTTGAGGTTCTAAACACAGGGAGACTAGAAAGCAGGTCAGAACTTCACAGACAAGGACAAGCTTAGTGAAGTTTAATGGGCAGATATTAGGGAGGTTGGACCTCACAGCCAGATATGGCAGGATACCCAGACTGCTTTTCTCCTGTGTCATCATTGTGTAACCCCTCCAATGATCTGATCCCGACCCAAAGTCACCTTATCAGAATGTCTTTTCATATATGTTAATAACATTATAGTTTCTTGAGAATGGAAATGAAATTTAACAATCTGTTTAGCCTACTCTTGTATCCCAAACATCTAAGAAAATGTCTATAAACTGGTAGATCCTGACAGTGTATGCTGGAGAGGTGGCCTTGGTCAAAGTGTACTGGGTGGATTGTGAAGAAATGGGCAGGAGCCCAAGCTTTACTTACGTTTCTTGGTATTAGCTATACATTCCAATTTAATATATTCTCAACTTTCATTCTTTTCTCTTATTCATTATTTCTTTCACCTTCCTTTTTTTCATTCTGAAGTTTTATTCTTTCGGTGATAATTCATTTCTCTGTATCTTCTCTCACATCTCCATTTTTTGCAATTTTTAATTTTTTTCTTTTCAGTTTCATTAAGTGTTTTAATACAGGTTGCAAATTTGTAAGTAAACTTGATTTAGAGGGTTAGTTAGTCTATGAAGTATAACAAACCCAGGTTAGCCCTACAAGAGCCAGATCACATAGCAGTTAGTAGCAGCTTACCCAATTTTGTGTTCTGGCTTGTGGGACATGTGGAGCCTTTAAACAATGACTTTCCTATATTGAGCATCAACTACTCAACTAGGTAGAGCAGAGAGAATGTTACCATCGTACAGGGTTGTTCTGCAAATTGTGAGCTAACAAATTCCCGCTAGTTTTGTGTATCATTGATGCTACAACAAGCTTTCAAAAGATGTGACATCATTATTTTATCAAGACTTAAAGAATAGACTGAGGATTTAACAAAATTCACAGCTCTCAATTAACTTGGTTATCAGAGGGCCATTCTCTCAAGAAATAAGAGAGAGAGCAAGCGATCATGGATCATGATGGTATCATGAGAGCAGCACCTATAAAAAAGGGCAATCTCCAGTTTTAACCCTTTTGAATAGTTTCTGGTCTCCTGATGAATATAACATATCAAATGGCTTCATTTGGCTTAACTTCCTTTTGCCTGTTAGTTATTGATTCCACAAGTATGTCCAAATCAGTCACCGAACTACTTATGCCATACCGATCAGATTTAATATTGTGTGCTTAATAGACATTTATTTTTTGTTATATGTATGAAATCTTGCCTGAAATATTTCATACAAGAGAATAAACTATATAATATAGTTTATAAACATACATTTTTCAATTATTAAACCAAAATACATGCAGTAAATACTCAGATATGAAATGTTAAGAGAACTAGACTATACAGATATAAGGGAAAATACTATACTATTGCCTAACAAAAAATTTTTGCAATGATGGAAATAGTCTGTATCTGCTCAGTATAGTTTGGCAGCCATTGATCATGTGTGACTGTTGAGAACTTCAAATGTGACTAGTGTGACTGAGGAATCAAATCTTTAATTGAATTTAATTACATATGAATTTTTAAAGTCACAGATGGCCAGTGCCTTCTGTATTGAACAGTGCAAGTTTATAATGTCAAATCCGTATAAGAAGTGTTTTTTTTTTTTTGTGCTGTTAGTACTTATGATTTGGTCAACAAAATTTGCTTCACAATATGCAGATTCTTGTGGAATGACAAGCTTCTTTTGTAGTGATTTCCTGTGGGTCTCAATATATATAGATGACCTTAGACATTTTTAGTTTGCAAGTAAGTATGCTACATAAGGTATCTTCATCATAATGAGTTCAGTTTTGTTTCGAAGTAATAATTGTGATATTGCATTTACCAAAATGCAGTAAAAATATCTTAATGAAAATCTTTTGTTGTTTCTTCACCACCAACCATAACTTTTTAATAATCTAGGATGTCCATGTTTCATATTGAAAGTCCTTAGGATCAAGGGAAATTGATACTGAGCAAAACATTTTCTTCCAATCCATTCTAGCTCAATGCATTATTGAAAGAAAAAATGACTATACCTTGATCATTAACATCTATTTTTAATGGTGTTTATATCACCAGGGAACTGTTACATAGACCAATTTTCAACTCCAATCAAAATTTACAGAATCTGAAGTCTGGGGTTGGGCCCAGTCATTTGTATTTAATGACACTCCTGGTTATTGCAATGCATGCTAATGCCTGAATACAACCACAATAAGCCATTATCTCAAATACAACAGTATACTATATTGGATATATTTGTTATTTGACAACATATATTTAAGCTAAGTGTCTATACTTAAGATCATTTGAATATTCTCTTATAAGTCTGGGCTGCTATAAAAACACAAAATGTAAAAAACAACAATGACAGTTTGGATTTAACATTTATTTCTCATAATTACACAGGCTGATAAGTTCAAGATCAAGGTGCTAGCTAAGTTAGTTCTTGGTGAGGGCACCTATCAGGCATGCAGAAGGTCACTAACTATCTGGCTGTGTTCTCACATGAGCTCTTTTTGTGTATGCAGAAAGAGGGAGGTGAGGGGAAGGGAGGGAGGGAGGGAGAGAGAGAGAGAGAGAGAGAGAGAGAGAGAGAGAGAGAAGTCTCACCTCTCTTTTTCTTCTTATAAGAAATTAAATTCATTCTGAGGACACTACCCTGATAACTTCATTTTAACCAAATTTCCTCTCAAAAACCCAACCTCCAAATAATATCACATTGAAGGGTGTGGTTTCAAGACATGAATTTTGAGGAAATACAAACATCCAGTTCATAACAAGAACCTAATATTATGAAGAAATTCAACTAGTTATGAGGCTTAAACATGTCCTACTGCAAGACTTCAATGGATCTTCTTTTAATGAAATATCAAAAAGTATCTGTGACCCTTGAAGTTATTATGCAGATACCACATTTAAATTGATTATAATGAAAAAATAACATGAGTGACTGAAGAAATAAACCTGATTTGTAGTATAGCTGAAAGAACAAAAATTGTAGTTGTATCCAAAATTTCTCTAAATTTCTGGGTATAGAAATAGAATATGGTTGTTTAAAATCTGTATACATTTTTCTCATAGTACTATATATTTAGTTAAGGTAAAAATTAATGTTGCCCCTTGTTTTAAAAAAAACACAATTGATCATTATATTGGGAGATGATAGAATTGTTTGAACCCTGAAATCTCCAAAAGCATAGAATGATTTCCAATAAGAAGTTACAGAATTATAAGAAAATACATAAAGGTAGATAAAACATACCTGCAGAGGGTTATATATGAGATATGTATATTAGTTTTCCTAGGGTTGCCATAACACATTACCATGGTCTGGCTGGTCTCAAGCAATAGAAATGTATTATCTTACAGTTCTGAAAGCCAGAGGCACAAAATCAAGGTGTCAGTGGCCACCCCTACCAAGAGACCTGGGGGCACACCTTCCTTGCCTCTTCTAGCTCCTGGTAGCTCCTGGAATTCCTTAGTTTCATGAATCTCTACACTCTCATTCCCATGGATTTCTTTTCTGTGTGTCTGTGTGTCTGTCCTCTCCTTATAAAGGCTCTGGCCATTGGACTTAGGGTCCACTGTAACTATAGGCTAATTTTATCTTGAAATCCTTATAAAATTACATCTTCCAAGATGTTGTTTTCAAATAAAGTCATATTCTAAGATACTAGACAGACATGAGTTATTGCAGAACATTATTCAACTCAATGCAGTGGGCCAAAGGCTGGAGGTTACATTTTCAAAAGTTATATACTTATTTAACACATAACATTTTATTGAGAAAATGCTCAAAGCATATAAAAGTGTTTTGTTCATGCTATTCTGGTTCATTTTATGTAAATCATTGAAATTCCAGCTTTTGATAAAGAATGCTTCCCTGAAAAGTAAACTTCATTTTTAATTTAAGCTAATTTGATCCAGTGTCATCAAGGCTAATTTTATACACAGCAATATGGTTAGCCACAGAATATAGTTTAAATTTTAAGGAATATTATTAATTTATTTTTAGTATAAAGTATACAGACATTGGTGAGCCAATTTCAGGGGGAGAATGTCTGTATGTTACTCTGTGTTTTCAAAATTCTTACAAGCATTTTTGTAAATTTTGAAATTCCTATTACTTTTTCATCCATAATAACACAGAGACTGTGTTATTGTGGATAATCATGTAGCTTCTAATTCATGGTTAAAAAATTCAATGATAGAGGCATAAAAAAGAGAAAAACTCATGGACGTGGACAACAGTGTGGTGATTTCTGGGGAACAGAGGGGTGAGGGAAGGTGGAGGAGGGTGTGGGGGTGGTAAATGGTGATGAACAGAGAGGGAGATGTGACTTGGGGTGATGGACACAAAATACAGCATAGATAATGTGTTGTAGAATTGTGCACCTGAAACCTGTATCATGTTTTTAATTAATGTCACCCCCAATACGTTTATTAAAAAGGGAAAAAATTAAACAGCAAAATAGCGTGACAATTTCAGATAGGCGTATTTATGTGTCAATAGACTACATACAATATTAATAAGTTATGTATAATTCATACTGATGACAAAATTTGTTTACTTAATAAATATTTTAGCCACACTCTGTCATCATCCAAACTATAGGTATGCAACCCTAAAAGTAGAAGGCATCATACAATAGAATCCAAATACTAATATAAAAGTCCCATAATAAGTATATCTAGGAAAAATTCAGGGTTTCTTAAAATGGGTAGAGGAGGTATGGAAGAAAGAGATTGATGAAGACTTGAAAATGGTCAATTATACGCCCCATCTAATGATACTAAAATGCAGAGGATTTTAAATAAGCTAAGAACCGTACAATGTCTTTCCAAGGCTTTCTATCTGAGACACTGATGTGCCTACAAATGAAAATGGGTTGGTAACACCAGCAATCCCAGTACAGAAGGATGAATGTTACAGCACAGACATACATGGAAACAAACTCTGGAGGGTCAGGGAGGACTTTCCTGAAGCAATGGCATCCATGCTGAGGGTTAAAAGGCACCTAGGAGGCTTACAGAGTAGGAAGGCAGAGAGCATTTCATTCAGAAGGAACAAGCGTGAAATTGCCAGGAGATGAGTTTAGCTTACTGTCCCATTGAGTTTGGGAAGAGGAATGCTAAGAGTTGAATATGGCAAGGTCAATGGGACCCATGTCATGACAAGCCTCGTAAGCCATGTAGAGTTTCATTCTGGAAATATTGGGAAGCCAAATATATGGTTTACCAGAAATGTGACAGGGTCAGATATGTACTTGAAAAAGGACATTTTGGCCACAGTATGGAAACTGGATTCAATCTGCAAATACAAATGGAAGCAGAGATGCTACTTGGAGACCATTAGGACACTTTCAGCCAGAGACACGGGTGCCATGGACTGAAGGCTATCAGCAGAAATGGAAACAAAATAGACCTACATGAATCATATTTAGGAGACAGGCCTGACGCCACCTGGTGATGGATTTGATGTGGGAGATGAGACATAGAAGAAAGCAGAAGTTTGATGATACCTAGTTTTCTGGCTTGAATAGATGGATAGAGAGTAGTGCCACTTCCCCTGAAGGGGTGGGAAGAGCGAACATGCTAATCAAGGTTGCACTTTATGTTATTCTTCCTCATTCAATTTCCTGCATGGCGTAATTCCACAATTCCAAATTCGTTCTGAAGATATCATATGAAAGTTGTGACTCTACATAATGTGTCGCCAATGTCTCAGTAGCACATTTCTCACTTTTTATTTTTCTGAAATCAAGATATCTTGTCAATGGTGCCAAAGAAACTTGCCCGGCACTTGGCAGAGGAGTACTGTGAGAAAACTACCAGAGGGGATATTCTGGCAGAGATTACACCTGTGTGCATTTGCACTTCCCTTTCTTTAATGAGAGTAGTTCATAAGGATGCACGCATGAGCTGAAAGTCAGCTTGGAATTACCAAGGATGCCTCCCCCAGACAAGGAGGCGGCAGAAGTTCCATTCAAGTTACTGGATGAAAGCTATAGTAGGAGGCCAAGTTCATGTCCACAGAAATCACTGCCTGTTTTCCCCTGCAGAAGATGAGTCTTTGCAGAAAGGGAGTATATGCATACACCTCTTTAAGGGAGAACTAAAATAGATGAGCAGATTGACTCCTTGTGTGTAGAAATGGAAAGAATTGTGGGAGTGTTCAGGGGTCTCTCAGATAGAAGTTGCTGAAACTAATCTTAATTTCTAGCAGCCAGAAAGGGTAAAGGTATGTGATTCTAAAGACAAAGTTAAAGACTACCTCAGACCACAGCTCTGGAGAAGAAGCTTTTCATGACCTCCCTAAGGACACAGACATACAAACCCAGGCAGGCAGACACACACACGCCCTTCCTCACTCTGAGCCACACCCTCACATCTTTCTTACTTTATCCAGCTTTCCAAGAATTATTGGAATACTTAATATTATTTTAAAAGCTATGTATCGACTTGTTTATTTTATGACTTATGAACTTAGCAAATATGCGAGGTTCTAAATATTCCCTCCACTCAGACTTTCCCATTAGCACACAAACAGACATTATTTCCTGTTCCTTAAAACAACTCTTGATCCTCTTTTTTTCCATCTGTTATTGCTGCGTTTCTCTCTTTTCCTTTTTAGCTCAACTGTTGGAAAGCTTTTTTCCTCCCCGTCACTATCTCAAATTCCTCTCCTGTTTTCTTTGAAAATATTTCAGTATGGCTTTTGCCATAAATCCACTACAACCTCCATTGTCAAGTTCATGAATTACCTCCCTGCTAAATCCAATCTCATACCTCATCTTTCTTGACCTATTAGCAGCATTTGACACTATTGTGTCTTGTATCTTTCCTTGAAAAATTTCTTCACTTGACATAAAAATTTTTTTCTGGTGCATCATTTGCTGCTATATCTCAGGGTCCTAGGATGCTTTTTCCCCAAATCCCACAATTTAGAATTGGTGTACCTAAAGCCTAGGGTCTCCACCACCTACCTTTCAATATATGTTTTCCTTCTTGGTCATCATTTCCAGTGTCCTGAAGGTAAATACGACCTGCATGCTAATGATCCCTTTATTTGTATTTTTCGCTGAACCTCTATGCTGACTTCAAAAATCATATAATCAGTTAACCACCTACTCAGTTCTTTAGTGGGCCTATGAAACCTGTCAAAAACCAAACTCCTGATTTCTCTCTCTACAGACAAACAAAAAATTTCCTTCTCTTACTGCCTTCCACAGCTTAGTCAATATTTTCTTTATTCCAACAAATGTTAAGGCATTCGCTTCACCTTTCGTCTTTTCTTTGCATCCAAACATTCTGCTCCTATTTCAAAACTTATCTCTAGGCACATTGTGTGAATCATATTTTTGCACTGAGGTTGTTACAAATCTCAGAAGTTGTCTTCCTTTTTTTCTTAATTCATGTTCTATCCATGCAATGCAAAAAACACAGGGATCCTAAAATTAATCAGAGAATGTCATCTTGCTCAATTCTCTCCAATAGCACTCCATAAGTAATGCAAATGAAAAGACATATATATTTTAATAATCTTTACTTTCAGTTTAAATATAGAAATGAAAATAATCTGACTCTATATTCTTTAAAAGTTCACTATATAATCATTTTTGAGGGTGAAATATTTTACATCAAGGTTTTTGCAATTTTTCTTTTATTTCTTTACTTAATCTCTTTGTAAGGGGCAACTATGGCAATGAGTAGCTGTAAGTTTACTTATCCAATGAGAAATAAACACATAATATTAAGAATGAGGGTAAGCAAATACTGTCCTTATAAATTAATTTATAAATATAATTCTATTGTATTGTTTATTAATTTATTTCTATTTCAATAAAATGTGCAGAGAAATGTTAATTCATTATTCTAGGTATTTTGTATTTTCAAATAGTTTTTAATGATTTTCAGCAAGACAACGTGAACATGCAGGCTCTCCAAAGCAGACTTAACTACAATTTCATCAAACACTAAATTGTCTCCACAGTGGCGTAGAAGCTGTTCTCTCCCAAAAGATTCTTCATTTGAAGAAGGGACCTTTATAGAGTTCTTATTGAATATTTAACTTCTCAGCTAAATTTGTTGGTGCCTTCAGCAAATTGGCTTCTTAGGTCAAATCTGTCATAGAACTCACAAAACAAATCAATGACAAGTTAAAATTAAAACATTTAAAATGATTTAGCATTTCAACTATGAGTAAAAATAATGGAAAATAAATTACTAGAATTATGATTTTCATTAAGCTGAAGGTCTTCCAAAGGAAGAACTACTGTGGTCCATAGAAATGATCAAATTTTGGATAGTTTCATAATGCAAAAATATAACCCAAAGCATATCGAGTTTTGAATTGCAATTGGAAGAAAATTATTTCAAGACATTTAGAAAGTTAACTGTTAAAATCATGAGTACTTGAGTATAATCATTCACCAATCTTATATTAAAGGAAAAAAATCTTTGTCTAATATCATGCATTTAGTATGCATAAATGAATTATTCATAAACTTAGATAATATTAAATTTTATAAAATTGAAATTAGTAGTGTCTCTTTCAAAATATGTCCTCTCTCTAATTATTAATTTATTAAAGTTAATAATGCTAAATGCCATCATATTCTAATGTTTAAATTAAATTTCAGTTCTATTCTATTTCAAAATACAAGAATACTAAAATACTGCCAAATATTTTAATGTATTGAATTTATTTTGCTACTTAAAAAATAAAATGCTTCAGTATTACGAATGCTGAGCTGTCTTAGGTGATAAACTATAACAACTTCTTATTTTAAATGAGATTTATTATAATTCTTTAAATGATTGCTTATAATTCTTTCAAATTGAGTTAATTTTATTTAAAAGATTTCAGCTTAAATTTAAAACATATAAGCATATACAGAGTAAGAAAGAATTAGGATAAAAAAAGCAATCAGCAATTTTCTTCAAATCCAAGAATTTTAAAAATAGTAGTTTTTTTTGCATCTTACTATGACTCTTCTGATTATATATCATTATGTTTCTTCTTTCACCGTACATATAAAATAAAAGCAGAACAGGCCTTAATTTATTAACACTGTTGCTGAGGGGAAAAACAAAACAAAACAGCTAGATGCTGAGATTAAGCTTCCCAAATTCAGTATTAAAACCCATGGGTCTCTCAGACTAGTCATTAATCCCTGTGTTGTCTTCTGAGTTTGAGTGCTTAAAATAGTTAATCAAATACCGTAAAGCTGATCACAGTTCACACATGTTCTCATTTTGACTAGTTTTTGTAAAATGTATTATATCTCTCTTCTGAAATTATTTATTAGGATAGTGAACATCTGCACGTAAGTCTTATTCTAAATGAAAAAAAAAAAAAAAGACCAAATTGGAAATTCCTTTCAATGACTAATTAGGGGAACTGTTGTTTGGTTTTAATTTATTACTTAATGATAACTTTAAATATGTTAAAAAAACAAAAAAACTAAGAATACACCCTTTCTTAGCTTTAAAGTACTTTTCAAATATATCTAATTTATTTTTTCCAGGATTATATGACTAACCTGTGGTATAATTGAAATTTGAATCCATTTTTATTTCTAATTTCAAACTCTTTATTAAAATCACTAATTTTACTCTAAGCAATGATGTTGACCATATTTTTTCCATGGTAATGTTAATTATATTCAAATTTTGAGATGAAAGAAAATATTGAATATACATGAATCTTCAACTGAAACTGGAATTTTTCTATTGAAAAGATTTTCTTCTAACAAATTGAAGAAAAATGCCTTTCTTGTCTGTTCAGTGGGAAATACTTTTTCATTTTACATCTATTTGCTACCCGCAAATGCAGATTACCATATTAATTTTAAGACCATGTTTTATTAAATTTTGAACATGTTAGATTCCAGTAGAGTTTATTTGTATTTGCCAAAATCTTATTCAAAATTGTTTTTCTGGAGAAGGCCTAGCTCACAAGTTACAGGCCAATTCACTGACTCTCCTTATTTTTAAAACTGACTATATTATCCATATAGAGATATCTACAAACATGAATTTACATGAGGTCTTGAGGTAATTCAAAGAGTACAATCTGAGAGTTGGAGGTGAGGTGAATGGAATTTTCTTATAATAGTGCTCAAAGAATTATTCTCTTCAAGACTAATTTTAATTTTAAATCAAACAAGCTTGAATGACTATGGGAATACATAGCAAGAAAGCCCAATGTGGGCACATTTTCTAAGATAGCAGGTCATTTTAAAGATTTTACTTCTATGATAGTTATAAACTCTTTGATTTTTTTACCTATAGTTTTCTCTTAAATTAAGTACTAATTATATACTTATTATGAAGAAAAGAGTAGTGAAAACAATGAGATTGGAATTTTTAATGAGCTATATGAGATAAAAATTTAATTTCATTTTTCATTATCTTCTAACTTTGTTAGCCAAGCACTAACCAGATAATAATGATACTATTACTAGTAACAAAAATAATGAATATTCAACTTGCTTAAACGAAGTAAACACTGAATCAGTAATACAATTAACCAAGATATAATGTTAACATTGCATGAAGCATGCACTTTATACCCTTATAAATACCCATATTTTCAATTCATTGCCTAAAGACTTTTTAAATTCCGATTTACAGGTGTCAGAAAGATTATTTGAAAATTGGAAATAATGACAGAAGATGGGCGAAATCCATGCAGGGATTGTATGGAGCATATATTTAGCTCAAATAACTATTTCTTAATGAGTAAAGTTCACAGACCTATTTAGTTACATGGGAACTTGGAGATTTTGTATAGTTGTGGTGCAGATAATTTTTTTCTTTGGAGCATGTAACTGTAGAAGTTCATGGCCTCATTAGATAGTAACCATGTACAGCTAACCCAGAAATCCCAATTTGTAGAATACTTTGTTAACCAGTTATAGAAATCTCACTGCTTCCCTCTTTATCTATCTAAAGAAGCATATTATACTTCTACAAAGGGCAGCCTATACAAAAGAATATATACAAAATAAATTATAATATGAGATCAGATGGTATCAGAGCCATAAGAATATATGAATACAGAATGAGGTCTATAGGCCAATATGAGTAAAGTCTTTGAAAAGACTTTGTAAAAAAAACAAAGGCACTTTTAGAAGAAAAAATGTATTTGAGATAAAAACGGTTGAGGAATGGATGATTCCTTTGTCATTGAAGAATCAATGTAGCCTGTTGAAAAGAAGTGAAAAAAATAAAACTCAACTCTAAAAACAATGGTATGCCAACTCTACCAAACCTATTCCTCTCTTTAAAAAAGTGTAGCAGACTTTGTTTTATGGCAGCTGCAGATTTACAGAAACACTGAGCAGAAATTGCAGGCAGTTTCCACACATCCTTTTTCTCTACCCCACACAGGGTTTCCTGTTATCACCATCTTATGTTAGGGAAGCATATTGGTGACAATTGACAAACCAATAACAATACACTGTTATTAACTAAAGTCCCTGGTTTACATTGGAGTTCATGCTTTGAGTTGTACAGTTCCGCTGTGTGCATAATGTCATGTATCCACATTACAGTGTTACACAGAATAGTGTACCGCTATTACACTATTACACTAACAGGGTACCGCTGTGTGCATAATGTCATGTATCCACATTACAGTGTTACACAGAATAGTGTTACTTCCCCCAAAATCCTCTGTGCACCATGCACTGATCCTTCCTCTGCCCTCCCCTGAAACATGATACACAGAGTCTGAGCACTTCAATTTTTCTATGTCCCTTATTTGTAAAAATATTTTTTCACAGTGAATGTGAGGTACACCTATTTGTAATGTTGACTTCTACTTTAACTACCACGAAATAAATATTTTTCAATACTTTAAAAGTCTCTGAAACCATACTGTATTATCATTCACTTTGGAATACACCTAACATTATTTAGAGAGTACTATGTGATGGGTGTCACTGTAAGCACATAATAGGTTTTATATGATTTATTTTAAATATTAACTATGAGCATGCAAGTAGACCACTTAAGGTTATTAATAAGACTAAATGTACTTAATCAGATTTATCAATCAAGCTATCCAAGTTAATGGTTAGGCCTATAGCCCATATGTTCTATAACTGTGAACCCAAAACTCTCTTTCTTAATATGTTACTATCTACCTCAGATGTCCTTGTAAATTTATTGGCTTAAAATTAGTAAAGTCTTGTTTCTTTAAGGATATACCTGTAAATCAACCTGGAATTTATAGATTTGTGGGTTGTGGCTGGCTGGAAAATGGAGCTTAATCACCTGAGCATTTCTCTTGTCTGAGTGCTTAAGAAAGTAAAAACAGAGAAGCTAAACAACTGAAATAGCACTCTTGTTCATCAACAAAACTAAAGGTGCCATAATGTGAAAGAGACATTTTTTCAGAAAGAATTTAATGGGTTTCTAATTTTTCAAAAAACTCTTTTTTTCTTGTTCCAGAGCTTGTGGTATCATTTGAATCACTGGTAAAGTTTGGCACTGGATATGATCACATGGATCAGCTATGATGCTTCTGCATTATCTCAATATTATTTGTAGTAACACAATAAAATGCCACATTTTTTTTCTTATGGTGCTTCTGAGTAGAAAGCAAATCAACCAGCTAGATGTGTAAGCGTGGATGAGAACAAGTTAACCTCTCTCCGCAAAATCTAATCAATACTATCTTTTTTAAAAAAAGATTTTACGTTATTTTGAAGTTTTTTTTAACATTTATTTATCTTTAGAGGGGAAGGGAAGGAGAGAGGGAGAGAAATATCAATGTATGGTTGCATCTTGTGAGTCCCCTGCTGGGAACTGGCCTGAAACCCAGGCATGTGTCCTGACTAGGAATCAACTGTGATCCTCTGGTTTGTAGGCCTGCACTCAATCCACTGAGCTACACCAGCCAGGGCTATCCAATACCATCTTTTCAATGAATATTTATTTGTAAGATGATAACTTACGGGTAGGCTGGCTTGCTGAAATGTGTACTGGTGAAGTCAAATGCATCCACGCCTACAGAGACAGTGGGGCTGAGCCTTTTCTGTTTGTTCACCGTGTTATCACCAATGTTTACCGTGGATCTTCACTCCACAAGTACCACTGACCAAAGGGGTAAACTAAAAGTTTATGTACGCATAAAATTAGGTAATGCAATGCAAAATTATGCTATTTGCCATTTTCTTTTGAAAATGATTACAAAAAAGCAAAAACACTTAATACCATATATATATGACATTAAACATAGATTAGTAGTAGCCTTCCACATGGGAACTTTTTATAAAACATTATAAAAACATATATATTGAGGGTAACAAATTACTTATAAATATTAACTATATTAAACATGTTAAATTCAAAAGTATCCTTCTTAATTCATCAAGCCACTGTACTTTTAATATCAAATAAGTTAAAAATGGTAAAATGTTAGTCATCTGATTAAGAAGATATTGCAACCAAAACTGAGTTTCTCAGATTCTTTTAAAGAAAAATATTAACACTTGAAGAAGTTTAATAATTAGATGATGAATATTTATTAGAATTACTGATTAAGAAGATCATAATTCACAATTTTGCATTTTAAATGTCACAATTTGTTTCTTGCATTTTTCTCCCTCTTCAGTTCCCTCTGTGCATTTTAACTCTGAATTTCAGCGTGGAGACCACTACTATTTTCCTAGAATAACATCTCCTAATATTGATAAATACTTTCTTCTTTTTTTTTATAAACATTAGATGGGTTAAATTCACCCGCAGCCTCAATGGAAAAAACAAAAAGTTTATCTAAAATTACTTAAGAGAAAGAGATCCCTCTCTTTGTATGTCACTTGGTTCATTGCCTACATTCCTATCCATTACAGATCAGCTGACACTGGCCACATTCCAGTGTGTGAATAGCTGGAAGAAGTTTTCTTTCCCTAAATTGGTTTCTGTCTTTCCCCTGTGTGCCCTGCAAATGGAGTAGCACTGATCAATCTGCAGTGGTGGCGTTCTGTATGGGAGGGACACATCAGCCTGCGCTCTCATTTCCCTTCCGCGCTGACAAGTGCATCTTCCACATGTTATGCCGTCATTGATTTTCCACGTTACCTCTACACATCCAGATCTATTCTGGGCAACACTTTCCTGATGGGAAGATGCCGTCAAACACGGCAAGGAAAGTCTCATTTGTGTGACTTTGTCACATTTAGTCACCTTATTTACCACATGAAGAATGTGTTTTAATTCTTCTTTGAATCTAAAACTTGGGTTTTTTTTTTTTTACTTCTATTCACATAAATTATTTAACCTAATCAGATGACTACTTTGTGAAATGTATGCCCTTTAAATAAAATCAAGCTTAACTCTTGACCATATATATATATATTTATAAATTATTATATATATAAATTCTTGATTCAAAGTGAAATTCAGGATGTGTACATCCTCATTATCTAATGTAGAGTAAGAAGAGCATGGAGGAAACCAAACATACTTGACATGCGTAAACTAAAACTAAGAAGTGTGGAGGCAAAAAAGAAGATGCTTTCTACTCTTTTTCTTTCAATTCATTTCTACCTATGAGGAGGCCTTTGGAACAATGGAAGGGTGACAAACACATGAATTTTATACCGTACAATACAGGATAGCAATAAAACGCTGTGCTTGTTTTTTCCCCTCTCAGTATTGTTTTCTCAAAGGCCCTGCATGGGTGTAAAAATCCTTTCCATGAGGTTTGGCCTGGACTTCAGGAGAAGAAAGGTTCTGAGAGAGCTTGAACCCTGGAGAAGCGTGTGAGGGGAAATGTGCAGTGACTGACTGATGGACAGTGAGATGGGAAATGAAATAATGATTTACAGTGGTCTCAGGACTCTGTATGTATAATCTTCCAAGAGTGAAATTTTAACTTTGGTAATGAATGGTACCGTATTACCTTTTCAAATATTTTACCAAAGCTAAGGTATGACAAATGTACAGTTAATTTTTAACACAGGTTTTTGTGACTTCTAAATAACAAACTCCATGCATATTCTTACAAAAGCATGTGGTGTTTCACATGGGAACCCACGAAGCCAGAAATAAGAAATGGTTCTTCAATCTGGCCCCATATCAGAATTAGCTGAAAAGCTTTCAAAAGTATAGATTTAAAAATTTGGCCCCACTTATATCAAATCAAAATAGAGGGAGATTTAAGAATATAAGCTCTAAACTCTAATTTAAAGATAATTTTTATACAAAAGCTCAAGTGTCGTTCAAAATGAACAAAGCAAGATAACAAAATTAATTTTAAAAAAATCCAGTGGGTTTTATTGTGATAATAAATGCAAGTAGATTAGTCTTTCGTACAGTCAGTGAAAGTTGGTTTTAAAAAGTCAGTGACATTCTGCCTCTAGCGGACAGTTACCCTAAAACAGTGACTCAGTGGTATAAAGAAGTAAAATAAGTGTGTTATGTGAAATATTAGTAGTCCTTACAATGAAATGGTAAAATGGGAAATGGTAGCCTAATGGTTGGAGTTCTATGTCTTTCTATCAGGATGTCTCAAAACCTTTGATACTGTTACCTTGCTAGTCCATAAAATATATTGTGTTGTATGCCCAAACTGCTCTGAGATTAGATTTTTTTCCACAATACTTTTTTCAGAGTAAATATTACTTGAACAGAGTAGAGCCATGTCCTGAACTGATAACACAGTTTCTATTATAACATATGCCTTCAGCCTTCTAACCGAGCGTACTTTTCCCTTTGTTAGAAAACAAAATTCATCTCAATTCTAATGTTCTCATTGTTTTTGTTTAACAATTCAAGATTCCAGCAGCATCCCATCTAGCCAACAGAAAGGAGCTCCAAAGAGATACACAAAATGAAAGATTCAGGATGCAAGGGCGGGCAAGAAGTGAATGGTTTGTGGTAGAATTCTGGGATTTCTTTCGAAAGTAAAGGATAAAATAATGTAGCACCCCACAAAGCTGCTCTTTTGCTGTAGTGATGGGTTTGAGCTGTAGGCACTTGAAAACAACAAACACAGGGATGTTTTCTCTTGTTAGAGTGATCAAACAAGAGGGTGGATCTGCGGCCCTGGCAGCCAACGCGGAGAGCTAACAGAAACCTAAACCGCAGTGAATTCCTGTAAATACCACAAACCTAAGAAATCAATACCCACGGACAGCCAATCACAAACAGTCATGTAGGCTTTGACCAAGTAAGGAACGTCTTGGGCTACAGCAATCGAATCTTCTTGCTCTGCTTCTCAGGCTGTTCTGCGCAAGCCTTTTTCCCCAGGACCCTGCAGTAGACAGCCGAACCAGCTGCTCTTAGGTGCTTCCCAGCTAAAATCGGTAACAGTTGCTCAAATAAACTGAAAATTTGAACGGGCCTCAGTGTCTCTGAACCCCCCCTTAGTGTGTCTAAAGACAAATCCCACCAAAGGATCTCAATTGTCAAAGATCCTCTCTCTGGAAATCAACCAGGGTGGATTCCCTCCTAAGACCAGAGAGGTGACAGCGAAGCCCAGGCCACACCCAGAAAAAGCCTGTCACCAGCTACCATGCCAACCCTCCATGCTTCTCAGGGCCCATTCGTCTTCCCACACATCGTTTTCTCTCCCCTAAGACACTTACAGACCCTCTCCCTTTTTCCTATTACAGTGGTATTTGATCTGAACTCTAAGGCAGCTTGGGACTTACTCATTTTTCCCTGGGTATCTCCCACACACCTATGAGGCATGCATGGTGTTAAACTTCTATTTGTCTTTCTTTCATTAGTTTGTCTAACAGGGGGTCTCAGTTAAAAATTCAGAAAGGTCTAGGAACATCATTTTTTCTTCTTCATGGGGTTTGCAAAGTGGTTTAGCATAAGAATCACGTCCCATTCTATGAATATTATATTTCTGCTTCCTTTCGTAGTACCTTGCGTAGTGACTCCACATCAGCCCACTTTATGTCGTACATGTTTGATGGCAGGTGTGAAATGTCAGCTCGTCTAGACTGGCTGGCATTCCTTTATTTAGACTGTCAGCGATCTTCCCCTGCAGCCAGGGGTCATGGCAAGTGGCTGAGACATGTAAGATCTTCATTTCCTATAGAAACACAGGGTGGGGCAGAAGTAGGTTCACAGTTATGAGTATGTGAAGTCAAGTTTCCTCTTGCGTTATTATTTATTAATCATCACCTTATTTTCCATAGAAACAACTGTAAACCTACTTTTGCCCCACCCTATATTATCAATCAACAGTGTCCTCCTAAGTTTCACAATTTTGAGTTATCTACACATCTAAACAACTCATGTTTGTCTTTCTTAATACAGACTACTTTATCAACAGATCATTAAATGCAGTATATTTGAGAAACATTCACAATATTCACTTATATGTGTCTGAGTATGACAGAAATTTAAATATCTTTTTCTGCAGCTCTCTGACCTTTCACATGGTTCCTAATTTTGAAGTGAACTAGTTTTATTTTCAGTGGAACTTTTATGTCACAGTTTTATCTGAGAATATATTTGGCCACAAAAGGCTTTGAAATCATTTTCACATTTTTAATGGTCCAATTGTTTCATTCCTAAAATAATTTATTTTCCTTATGGTGTGTAATAACATTTTATTATGTTCTTTTATGCATTTTTATTAGGTATTCTGAAACATAATTATTTCATTGTCATTCACTTTGTTGATGTCAATATCGAGCAATAATAAGAATGTAACGACCTGTTTTAATAAGTCTATTATACGCCTTCATGTATTATAATCCCTGTTATGATGGGATATTCCTGAGTGTGAGGAGATGGTTTATGAAGAGTAAATAACTCAGCAGCACTGTTTGCGACCTTGGAAACAAAATCGCCGATTGTGTCTGAGGAACAAATGAACATGAAACACGCTGGTGGTCTCAGCTTTTGAGCTCCTGAGAGACATTTGCAAGTCCATTAGGTTCTGTAAGGCCCTGGGTTTCATGAGCAGTTAATGCTAATGGGTCTGTACTGTAAGACATCCCTGGAAATTTGCCATTAGAGCAATAAAGTTTAGATGATATTAAGGCTACACTTGATAAATCTGACCGACTTCTGTGAAGAACACAGTGAAAGAGTCATTGTGAGATAATTATGGATAACTCTATACAAGAAGTTATGCAAGAAAAAAGTTTATGGATTGAACCATAAAATGTGTTTACAATGAATATAAAATGACAAATATTAATGATTAGTGTGGAATATTGAAAGAGGTGGTGAGAGGACTCGAATGACAGGCTTTGCAATATACCCAAGTACATTATTTTAAAATACATAATGTATCATCAGCACATATTTCTCCTTCTAGAAAGTTCAAAAATGAGTAAAAACTGTAAAATAATCTAACCCCCACCCTGTGTCTTTCCCTTTAAATGGTAGATGATGGTATGTGAATGTACGGTGGAAGCAAGGAGAGTTTTCTCTGAAATTGTTGGAAGATGCCATTGGGTGTCACACTTTCAGCGGAGAAGGAGGTCCCCCTGTTCTGGGGGACTGAGTGCCCTTTAGGTATCACCTGTCTTTTTCAGAACCTTATCATTTTGTGAGGGGACCACTAAAGTTTTCGGAACCTTATCCTGTGGGTAGCAGGACATACAAAAGATCCGAAGTCAAAACAGCCCCTTATGACAATGTGTGAGTGTGTTTGTGTGTAGAAGCAATAGAGGCCTTTACTTCCCTGAAGAAGACATCTGACTTTATTTCTTATAACAGACTCTAAAATGAGGGTGTGTGGATGAACCTCAGGGAAGAGTTATTTCCCAGAGATCTGCTCGGCACAGACTGTGTGAGTGGTGGGGGGAGATCAATATTCTGCAGAGATCCAGCTTTCTTTGGTTTCCAAGTGGATTTAGGAAATAACTAAATCAGACGCAAGTGAAAAAATCAGAATTATTGAATAACTTTTTCCAATTTTCCTTACTAGAGTCAGAGTACCCTAAAGTAATTGCTCTATCGTTGTTCGGTGATGACATTTTATATTAATATACATACATACATAATGTATAATAACTATATTTGTTGTTGATTCTTTTTCAAATTTTTTATTGTTATTTTCAAGTACAGTTTTCTCTTTGTTTCTCCCATCCCAGTCCACCCTGCCCCCTGCTCCCCACCTCCCTCCCATTTCCACCCCCCTTAGTTTTTGTCCCTGTGTCCTTTATACTTGTTCCTCTAAATCCCTCCCATTTTTCCCCTTAAATTCCCTCCCTTCTCCCCTCTGCTTGCTGTCCCCTTGTTCTCTATTTCAGTGTCTTTGTTTTTATTTTGCTTGCTTGTCTGTTTTGTTGTTTAGCTTCCTGTTAAAGGTGAGATCATATGGTATTGTTGTTGATTCTTATAGTCTAGAACAGTAGGAAACTAAGGCAGTTATATAAATAAATAAGTCATTTCCTCAGAGTCCTAAAACTGGTAGCACTTTTTTTTATTGCTGTAAAATACATATGCTGTGATATCTATCATTTTAGCCACGAACAAGCATACCACTCAGTAGCATTAAATACATTTGCAAATCTGTGTAACCATGACCACTGTCTACCCCCTAAAACATTTTGATCACCCTCGACAAAACTCTACACCTGTTACATAACACTTCCCATTTTCCTCTCCCCAGGCCCCAATGACCTCCATTCTCCTTTTTGTTTCTATGACTTTGCTCATTATAAAAAGGTCTTATAAGTGAAATCATACAATATTTATCCTGTTAAAACTGACATCCCTGTCTCGTTCCCAATTTTAAGGGGAACACATTTGGTTTTGTCCACTGAGCTGCTTCTGGCAGTGGGTTTGTCATATGTGGCCTTTATTATGTGGAGGTATATTCCCTCTGTACCCACATGGGTGAGACTTTTCATCAGAAACAGATGCTGGGTTTTACCAAATGTTCCTTCTGCATCTGTTGATATGTCATGTAGTTTTTTATCCTTTATTTTGTGTATGTGGGTATCATATTTATTGATTTGTACATGTTGTACCTACCTTGCATTCCCAGAACAAATCACACTTGATCGTGGTGTATGATCTTTTTGCTGTATTATTGTATTCAGTTTGCTAATATTATATTGAGGACTTCAGTGTTTGTGTTCATTAGGGGTACTTGTCTATAATTTTCTTTCTCTGTAGTGTCTTTATCTGGTTTAGGAATTAAGATAATGTTGGCCTTGTAAAATGAGCTTGAGATTTTCTCTCCTCTTGAATCGTTTTAAATATTTTGAGATGGAGAGGTGTTAGTCCTCTGAAAGTTTGGTAAAATTCACATGTGAAGCTATCTGGTGCAGGGCTTTTGTTTGTTGGAAGTTTTTTGATTACTGCCTCAGTTGTACTAGGTGTGATCTGTCTATTCAGATTCTCTAGTTCTTATTGATTTAGTTTTGGAAGACTGTATGCCTGTAGGAATTTACCCATTTGGTCAAGGTCGTCTAGTTTGTTGGCATATAGTTGTTCATAATATTTTCTTACAAGCCTTTGTATTTCTTTGGTGTCACTTGTTATTTCTCCCCTTTCATTTTTGATTTTTTTTAAATTTGGGACCTCTCTTTTTTTTTCTTCATGACTCTGTGTAAAGGTTTGTCAATCTTCTTTATCTTTGCAAAGAACCAGGTCTTGGAATCATTGATCTTTTGAAGTTATAGTTTTTAATTCAGAAGACTGGCATTAAGAGTAATTTCATTCCTTAACTTAGAAATATTTACATTTACTTTGTCTTAAAAATTCAAGGATTTCATTTTTAAATACATTATGTGAAAATTTTTTATCTGAATTGAGAATAGAAATATAGAAATTCATATTGATGAGACTCTACTTTTTGAAAGAGTTAAGATTTAGAATAACAATATAATAGGCCCCAAAGCATGAAAGTTAATATGTAACAATATGGAATCTGTGAATTTGCTTACATTTTATATCTTGAAAATGATTATTAAAGCTTTTATTTTAACATTCTAAAGAATAAATATTGTAACTAGTGAGACAAAAAATGTTGTGCTAAGATTGCATTTTGTTATATTGTCAATTAGAAAAAAATGAAGACCATTTTTCTTTTGGTTTCCTACTCAAACTCTGTCTCATAAGTCGCTTCTGGTTTGGCCTTGCTTGTCATCACTAACAATGCGACTGAAATCTAATCTTATCCATTTTTATTTCACCAGTGCTGATTCTGATTTATTGACTCTAAGCTGCTGAAAAACACAAAATTAAACAAATGTATAGTTTCATATAATTAGTGAAGATATACCCCTTGTACTAGACATTGTAAACATACTCAGGTGAGAAATATTGACATATTATTGGTCTACAACAATACATCATAATTTTCTCATTCACATTTTTTCTTCCTTTTTCATCACATGTACCTTCAAATATATTACAGGAAATCTTCCTGAAGTTACTTACGCTGAATAACGGCCATAGGTCATTGGATGGAGTCCCCCTTTCTGACGGCTGCTAAAAGAGGTCTTTCTTTAATGGCCAACAGCTTTTGCTAACTTCCTGGGATTCCAGAAATGCTAATCAGCAGTTCTAGTCGGCAGCACATTTATTACACCCTGACATGCTGAAGACAGCCAGTTACAAATAGAACTGCCTCTTGAAAAATGCTGCTCCAGTGTTTTATAATAAAGTGCACCAATTAGATGCATTCATTAGGACAAACGGCTTGTCTTTTCCCATATTAGAGCTTTTTAAAAAGCACAATGTTTTTCATAGCTTACCCTGCTCTATATTATTATTAATTGAACATAGCACATTACAAAGTTTAATCCAATAACTATAAATACATAATGAATAATAGTTCCTTGGAGACTGTCAGTTCTGCAAGGTCCCACTTGATTTCATACTCCAAGATAAATAATACCAGGGAAGCCTTGCTCATTTCCAAGGGGTTTCCAGATATTTGGGAGACATTATTTAAATAAATAGCATTGACTTATAACTTAAAATGATTTCATTTAACAATTGACAAGGATCCTTTTCCAAAACATATTCTAATTTTTTTAGGAATAAAGATTCATGATGTTACACATAATGCTCCTAATCCATATATTGCCTTTCCTTTCACACATAATGCAATATGTTGATAGCGGTAAAGTTCTGAGACTAGGGCTTCCAGAAGGGAAAATGTTGTCACAAATGTTGTGATGTGTGGACAAGAATATCTCCCCTTTGGGGTGTGGAGAGCATAGGATTATTAGAACACACTGTGAGTTAAATAGTGCAACACAGATTGGGCTCGTTTTTCTGCTGACAAGCATGCTATTTTTCAATTTCTTGCTTATCCACAAACGTGTAGACTTACTGGCACTACCGGGTTCTTCTCCATGCTGAATATACTTTGCATGAGGACCCTGACCTCTATTATAATTATTTAGTGCTACCTTTGAACAAAGACACACTAATGAAGGCCACTCATTTTGTTGTATTTATAATTTATATGGTTTATGTCTTCACACATTGCTAAAAAATGGAAGCCTCTGCCTCCCTGAAAATTTTTGAGTTGACCTCAAATTGGATGAAGGGCATGAAGAGAAACCTGGTCAGTTAATAGACAAAAGTAATAATCTTACATATTCTCCAGGAGATGCCATCTAGGTGTTTAAAGTAGAAATCCTCTTCTTTAAATTATTATAATTTTTAATATTTATTTTACACAAAAGTAACTTCACTAGGCAGTGTCTTTTGTTAGTGTACTGTGTTGAACAAATCCTGTTGGCAACTTCCATTATCATAAAAATGTATTTGCTGTCACAGGTCTGCTCTAACGTGTTGATGATGAATAACAGTAAGAAATTTATGTGCCATATAAAAGTGCAAATAATATAAATCATGCCCAGCGCTGGTATTGAAGACATTTGCTTCCACCGATGGCACAGAATCCAGCATCAGACCCGAATGATCAATTCGTGTGGGTGCCAAACAGAAAGGACTGTCATGGATACACCGGCTTTCACAAGCTAAGTGGGAACAAATGCACATAGAAAACTGACACTGAAATGCTGTGAACCATACTTATCCTCAGTATTTGAAATAACTGTTTCTTTCTATTTTATTCCATTTTAATCTAGTTTATTTTATGATAGCATAGTCACCACAAACCATTATACTGAAGGTGCGATCTCGACCACTGAGTCGAGATCTGCAATCTGACAAACGTAACATTAGATGATACCTTCATTTCACTTAAAACACAAACACACAATGTTCATACTACTTGCTTTTATGAGGACATAATGAGGCTTTTGGTCCAACATAACAGTTCTTCTATCATCATCTTTACACAAGGGGTTTTAAAACATTCCACAAATATTTGGGGAGCCCCATCCAGGCACGATGCAGGTGATTGGCTACAGTGTGTAGCTCTCTTCATCAGGAAGATAATGAGGATATATTTTTACTGTATTTGTTTTTCTTTCTGATCTATATTTGTATTATGTTTTTACTTAGCTGTACTAGCAAAAGTTATCAAAATCATAATATTTTAGGCTCTAGAGTCTCATTTTTAAGTAACTTTAAAATTTCATGTGTAAATTAAGTATAATTGAAAGATATGTTTTAAAATGTTCAGAATTTTAATCTTGGGAAATTTAAGGCCTTTTCATTCTTTAAATATATCAACTATTATATGTATTTTATGTTTACTTAGACAATTTTACATATTTAAGAAATACTAACAGTATTAAGAACTATCTTTTTTGATATTTTTTTATTATAGTATAAAATGCATTGTGATAGTTTAAATGATAAGATCCAGAAATATTTCAATGTGAGCCTCTATGCTAAAGTTTATAACGTTAATGTTGGGGTGATTTTTAAAAGTTTATTGATTTGGGAGATAAAATATTTCTTCTCTACGGTGTCAAATGGAGTTACATATGCACATAATTAGGGTGAAAAAATAACATAATACTGACTAATGAGCCATTATATATCTTTATATTTGAACATCTTGGAGAAAAACATTGAAAGTTTAACCAAGACATAATTGCTGTCACTTTGAATAATGTACCTAAAACAGAAAGCCAAACAGCATTTCAACATCCTGATACAGTTAGCTTTGCCCCTAGCGATATAAAGCCTTTGAATACTCTGTTAACAACCCCAGTGCAATTTTACATTTTTCCTTGTGTTCTTGGCATTGCTGTTACAATATTATTTAGACTCGTTCTGTCATCGTTCTTCACATGCAGTTGTTTCTTATATGTAAAGATCCCTCAACATATTATAGATGAACTGCATGCACAGTAAAGCCATAGGAGGTGGGGTAGAGCAGGACAATGGCTTTCGTCTTTCGTGGGATTTTCAATATATCGCGTGTGTTAAAGAAACAGCAACATCGTTTTAAGGCGATAATGCAGTTGGAAGTCAGAGGAGACACTAAGGTAGTCCTCTCTCCCCTCAGAGAAGTCTGGATCCTGAGCGCGTGGAAGACACAGCAGTTCCCCACGGCATGGCACGTACAGAGAGTCGACCACCCGGAGTTGCAGGGAACAGAAGTGAACACAGTTCTTGACTAAGAAGAAAACACAAAGCAGGAAACAAGGAAGCCAAACCTTTGATAAAGAATAGATTCCTAAATGTAGGCGAGGAGAAAACCAGGGCAGGAACATTTCTTATTAACAGGAAAGGAAGCCTTAATACCAGAAAGGGCAGCCCCAAGCAGAAGGGCAGGGTAGTTAATAATACCACGACTGGCTCTGGATAAATGAAAGAGGAATTTGGGAAGGTGAGAAGAGAAACGATTCCCTCCGCTCCAGTGACGCTGTGATGAAGGAATGTGAAGCATAAGAATTGTATGTCATGAATAATTTGTCTCGTAGAAATGTGCTTAACTTGTTTGACAGTAAATTGGAAATAATCTTCACGCTTTGGTGAGGGCGAAGGAAGGAGTTACACATTCTGGTGACATGTTCATACTGTCAGGACCCTCAGTTCAGCTCCCATGTCAGACAGATGGAGAGCCTGACAAAGTGCCTCCTTTTCCACTTCTGATGCCCAGAGAGCAGACTCGGTGAAGGCACTGATGCCTTCCATATAACGGATTTACATAGGATTAGAGCAAACAAAAAAGAATATACGATGTAAGTATGTAAGTACATAAGTCATTTCAACCAATGGCACAGATGCCTCAATGACTGACATATAGAAATGGCATTTGTTTCGAAAGGGTCTTATTATTTATAATTTTGAAAATACACCTCATTGAAGTTTGTCTCTGTCTACATTTGGTACGGCTTAAATGTAGCACTCAGAAAATACAAAGAAGCAAGAATATCAATGACAAGAAAAATAACTTTGATGCTTGGTAAAAGCCCTTCTTGTCTCTGTCTCAGACCCCAGGTCTTAGTGGAAAGTATTAGGATTATTTTTTTTTTTGATTCATAATAAAGTCCTTGTGTACATAATCTGTCTCCACTAATAATCTTCTGCACTATTATTATTTCTCTTAACTATAAGCTAATATAAAACCTGGATAATAGTTTTACTCTCCTGATTATTATGTTTCCTGCCTTGTAATTTCCTATAAATCAAAGTTATAGCACTGTCTTCATCAGTTGCCTCAACAATTTTACAGTTTAATCTACCAGAATGGTCACATCCTGCTCGTTGGCCACCCGTAATGACTCAATATTTTCCAAGTATGCCATGTTCAATCATGCTTATGTGCCTTTGGACATGTTTATGAATTTTCCTGAAATGCATTTGTTCTCATTTTCTTCCTAAAAAACCCCAGCACTTTCCTTCCTTTAATCCAATTTCTATGTGAAAGCTTCACTTATTATTATATATTAATTATCAATAACATCTGTTTGTATTCATTAGATTATTTAAGAATGTTTTAAATTCATTTTTATATCCCCATGCATACAAAAACATTCAACAACATTTGGTTGACTCTTATTGCTTGTTCTTCCAGAATTATAACATTGAAATTTTGTTTGGAAATAAAAAATTTATGCATAGCAGTAATCATCGTTTTACCCCAAATATTCAAACAAATGAACACAAACACTGGCCTCTGGTTTGTCTACACTCTTAGGGCAAAATTAGATTCCTGGGACCCATGTTATTTGTAAGTTTCTTTATTACTATTTTTACTTTAAACATATATGCAGTTCTAAAATTTACTTCAAAGTCTTCATTTGGAAATAATAGATTGCTTTGCATTTGGAAATCATATTAATTTTTTATCTTATTAGCAACTAAACAGTGTTTGGGTTTGATGCTGTCAGTATTGAGTATACCAAATTTGAATTGATTTTTTAATTGATCACTTACCCAATTGCAAGCTAACCCTACATCTTAAAATTTTAGTTGATTCATTAAAGTTATTTAGTGCACCAAAAAGATGCATATTATATTGCTCTCCATACTCTGTCAAATCCTTTCAATATGCATACTGATCAATTTGTTAACACATTTTCAATAGGTAACTACATCAGTACCTTGACAATGGGAGAGTGATAACGGTAAGGAAAATTTACTTAAAGTATACAGTTTAAAATTATCTATAAAAAAGCATATGTAACAGAAAACTTTTAAATATGATATGTAATATTTTAAATTACATATGCAAATAATTCTACGCAGTGAAAAATTACTTGAGCATTTAAATTTATGAATTATTTAATTATAAAATATTATACACGAGGAAGTATACATCTTTATAATTGTCATGGTAATTTGTTTCCTTTTTTCTATTTTGATAATAAATTTCTTTTTAAGTTTAAATATCACCTTTTTAACTCCATCACATTGTACATAAGTATTATTCTATAACATATGTAATTTTGTGTATTATAAAAGCCACTCTATCTCTTAGTTATTTCATCTATGTTTGTGACTTGCATTAAGAGAGAAAATACAGGAAGAAGCAGGCTAGAGCTAGATGTTAAAATTAAGAACTATTTTTGTTTTACAAATAATAGATCTGAGCCTTCCTATGATACACACAAATGGAGAATTCTCCTGAAAACTTTTGTATATGTTCAGCATCTCTGTTGCTCAGGAGCTTTATATATTTATTTATTTTTGGTTTTGGCAATAGAGTGGAGCATGCTTAAAGGCTTATGAGAATGAGTCAGAGAGTCTAAGATGGAAGATACGGGGAAGATAAGAAGTAATGGAGTGAGAGAGGTGCTTGAGAAAGAAGTAAAGATAGTAATCAGAACCTAGGCAGGAGGATTCGACCTGGGAAGAGAATAATATAACATGTAATGAAGAGGGATGAATGTGCTGGTGCAAGACAGTTTCCTGGTTCGGTGGTAGAACTTGAGGGGATTTTTATGTTACTTTAAATCTATCATGTCATGATAATACAGATATTACTATAATTCTTTCCATGTATATACATAATATATATATGCATATGTGTGTGTGCCTAGGTATGCATATATGTGTGTATACTTATATTTATATTTTATATGGGAAACACTGAGTTGTCTTGCCTAAAATATATATATATTGCCTTAAATAAATTATAGCTGCATTTTGCCATGATTAGGTATGCTGGTAAAATAGATTCATAATATTTGTATGGAATTGTGTTGCTTCAAAATAAATTCAAATCCATTTTTAACAATTAAAATAAAACATCAGAAAAAAATATATAGGAACTGACTATAACATGACACATAAAAGAAGATATCGAAAGAACTTCTAGCCCTGGCTGGTGTGGTTCAGCAGCTGAGGTGCCAGCCTATTAACTGAAAGGTCACTGGTTCGATTCCCAGTTCAGACACATGCCTAGTTGTGGGCCAGGTTCCCCCTCAAGGAATCAATGTTTCGTTGTTTCCTTCTCATTCCCCCTCACTTCCCCTTCTCTCTAAAAAATAAATGAATAAGATACACAAAATATAACTTCTACAAGTATAACTGCAGACATTAACAAATAAGTTACTTAATTGCACTTGGTAACTACCATTTATACAGTCCTGTTCAAATATAACACTAATCTCCTAAGTTTCAGTAATTGTAAAGAAAGTAAATAAGAAGAATGTAATTTTTATTCACATGAGGATTCAAATAAAAAGCAGCACACAAACCCATGAATACAGGCAATGAAATGGTGTTTAGAGGAAGAAGGAGAACAAGGAGGAGGGTAGAGGGGGGTCAAAGGTACAGTTACGAAAGGGGACAACAGAGGGTGTGTTACAAAATTGTGCACCTGAAAGTTACAAAATGTTATTAACCATCATTGCCCAAACAAACCTAATTAAATTTGAAAACAAATAATATCATATGTTTTAAGTTAGAGATTGTATTTATACTTTAAACTGCACTAATTTATATTAAGTATGCATTTGTTATTAGTGGATTGAAATTAATATTATTGCCATAGTGTTTACATGCTAATATAATTAAGTGTAGAAAAATTTAAATATTAAGTCATTTTTAAAAGATAGTTTTTAGTAAAAAAGCAATATCTGGCAATGATAATCTGATTTAATAACATTTCATATACTCATAATTAACAACTCATGCCTTATATTACTATTTTTTGTGACATAAATAAAACATAGGTATACTTTTAGAAGTTAAGTGATTAGTGGAAGGGACGTTATCATAAATACTAGAAACTAAGGAAACAAAACAATTTAAGATATAGCCAGTGACCAGAAAAAATACTAACTGCTTTTACTTTATATGTAATCTATTTGATTCCAATTTAAATCTGCCCCAGGATACAAATGCAAATGTTCATAAAGCAAATGTCAACTTAATTTTAAGAATGGTGATTGTGAATACATTAATTTAATTATTTGTTAGTAAAGATGGTGCTATGCTTTAAAAAACTACTAATGTATATAGGCTGAGATACAGTAGATAAAAAATTGGCAAAAAAAAAACCCCTAAATTTGCATAATTAAATTTAAAGGTAGCTCAAAAATCACTTTACCTTTTTCTCAAATTTCAAAAATTATCCAGAATTTTATTTCTTTCAAAGACTCACTAAAAATATCTATGGTTAGAAAAACAAACATCTTGCTGTTTCCTTTCTATTTCTTTATGCCTGGGAATTTCCCCATGAGATAAAAATTGTTTCATATCTGTGCTCATAAAGCATACCTAGTATTGTATTTTTGCATAATAAATGTCAGTTTGTAACAAACCACGCATCAATATATCAGTGAGAAAATCAAGACTAGAATTAATAAAGTGGTAAATATTAGACATACTCTGAGATATACAGATTTAAGCTCTTCAAAAGGTCTGAAATAGTAACTAAAAGTAATGGAGAAAATGGGTAATTTGCTCAGCGCATGAAAATAGGCTGCGTTGACATAGAAGCAATGTTTTTAAAATGTACTGTGATGGACTGTCAGATCTGGATTTTCAGTCAGACGTAGAGCTTTTCATGGTCTCATTTTCTCTCCGCATTCTCATCTATCAAACACAGTCCTCAGTTTCCTGTTCTACCTAAAGACTTCCCTGACAACTTGGAATTCCATTAGTTTTTTTCTCTGTTTATTACTTTATTTCTCATTTTTTTTGGTAAATGTTCACATGTAAGAGATACACAGCATTTTTTAAAGACACCAGTAATAAGTAATGACAAAAAGGGATGAATAAGTTAGGATGATTCTAGCCACAAATAGCAATAAACTATAAATAAAATCAGAAACGAAAGAAGAGAAATAACAATTGACACCAAAGAAATACAAAGGCTTTAAAGAAAATATTATGAACAACTATATGGCAGCAAACTGGACAAACAGGATGAAATGGATAAATTCCTAGAAATATACAGTCTTCCAAAACTAAATCAGGAAGAATCAAAGAATCTGAATAGACAGTTCACACCTAGTGAAACTGAGGCAGTAATAAAAAAACTTCCGACAAACAAAAGCCCTGCACCAGGTGCCTTCGTGTGTGCATTTTATCAATCATTCTGAGAACTAACACCTTTCCTTCTCAAAATATTTCATAAAATTCAAGAAGAGGGAAGATTGAAACTCATTTTACAAGGCCAGCATTATCCTAATTCCAAAACCAGATAATGATACTACAAAGAAAGAAAATTATAGGCCAATATCCCTGATGAACATAGGTGCTAAAACCCTCAAGAAAATATTAACGATACATCAATAAGATCATGTGGCTTGATCAAGTGGGACTTACTCTGGGAATGCAAGGCTGGTACAACATTTGCAAGTCAATAAATGTGAGACACTACATAAACAAAATGAAGAATAAAACCACATGAACATACCAATAGATACAGAAAAATATTTGATAAAATTCAGCAGCCATTTATGATAAAAAGTCTCACCAGTGTGACTACAGAGGGAATATGCCTCAACATAATAAAGGCCATACATGACAAAGGCATCATACCGAGTGGGCAAAAACTACAAGTGTTCCCTATAAGACTGGCAATAAGACAGAGATGTCTGCTTTCACCTTCCTTATTCGATGTAGTAAAAAGACAATAAGAACAAACAAATGGCATCCAAATTGGAAAGGAAGAGGCAAAAGTGTCATTATTTACAGGTGACATGATACTGTACATAGAGAATCCCCCAAATTTCAATAAACTACTAGAACTGATACATAAATTTAGTGAAGTAGAAGAATACAAAATTAATATATAGAAATCAGTTGCATTTTTATATGCCAATAATGAACCAATCTTCAGGAAGGGAAATTAAGAATACAATCCCATTTACAACTGCTATAAAAAGAATAAAACATCTCGGAATAAACCTAACCAAGGATTATAAAAGTTCTGTACTTGGAAAATTATAAGGCACTGAAGAAAGAAATAGAAGGTACAAATAAGTGGAAGCACACACCATGTGCATGAATAGGAAGAATTAACATTATTAAATTGTCCATACTACCCAAAGCAATATATACACTCAATGCAATTTCTATCAAAATCCCAATGATGTATTTCACAGAAGTAGAACAAATATTTTTAAAAATTATATGAAGCCACAAAAGGCCCCACATAACAATAGTGATCCTGAGAAAGAAAAATAAAGTTGGAGAGATTATGCTACCTAATATGAAACTATGCTATAGGGCTGTTGTAATCAAAACAGCATGGTACTGGCACAAAAAACAGATACATGGATCAATGCAACAGAATAGAGAGCCCAGAAATAAACCCACACCTTCATAGTCAATTAATATTTGACAGATGAAACAAGTACATACAATGGGCTAAAGATTGTTTATTCAATAAGTGGTGTTGGGAAAATTGAACAGATTTGTGAAGAAAAACTGAAACTAGACCATCTTTTTATATCACACACAATAATACATTTAAAATGGGTCAGAGTCTTAAATGGTGGACTCCAGGTCATAAAAATTATAGAAAAGAACATAGGCAGCAAAATCTTGGAATAGCTCATAGCAATATTTTATCGGATATATTGCCCTAGGTAAGGGAAACAAAGGAAAAAAATACACAAATGTGACTATGTCAAACTAAAAAGTCTTTGCACAGTAAAGGAAATCATTAACAAAATAAGAAGACAACCCATCAGATGAGAGGATATACTCACTGATACACATGATAAAGGGTTAATACCCAAAATTTATAAAGAACTTACAAAACTCAACACCAAAAAATAAGCCCAATTAATGGGCAAAGGATCTGAATAGACAGACACTTGCTCAAAGAAGACATATGGATGACCAATAGATGATGTTGAACATCAATAATCATCAGAGAAAGGCAAATTAAAACCACAATGAGATGTGATCTCACACCTGTCCAAAGGGCTGTCATCAATAAATCAACAAACAAGTGGCATTGAGGACGTGGAGAAAGGGGAAGGAACCCCAGTGCACTGCTGGTGGGAAGGCACACTGGGGCAGCCACTGTGGAAAGCAATATGAAGATACCTTAAAAAATTAAAAATGCATCTGCCTTTTGACCCAGTGGTCCAACTTCTGGGACTGTCTCTGAATAAACCCAAAACACTAACCTGAAAGAACATAAGCACCCCTATGTTCATTGCTGTGTTGTTTATAATCACCAAGTTATGGATGCAGCCCAAATGTACATCAGTAGATGACTGGATAAATCAGCTATGGGAAATTTACACAATGATATACTAATTGTCAGTAAAAAAAAAGAAGAAAATTTTATCTTTAGTGGTGGTATGGATGGACCTGGAGAACATTATGTTAAGTGAAATAATCCAGTCAGAGAAAGACAAGTGCCATATAATATCACTGATATGTGGAATCTAATGAACAAATTGAACTAACAAGGAAAATGGGGACAGACTCAGACGGAGAGCAGACTGACAGCTTGAACAAAAAGGAAAGAGGACTCAGGGACATGGACTACAATGTGGGGATTGCTGGGCAAAGGGAGCATAAAGGGACTCAATGGTAATGAACAAAACAAAATAGAGATTAAATTTAAAAAATTGAAAATATTTAGAAATAAGTGAACTGTGTTAGCTCACTTAAGAGAAAGTCGTAAGGCAGGGTGATTCCAGGGTTCTTTAACCCAAAGACATTGTTAAGAATCAAAGTGTGTTAGGTACACTCTTCTATGTTGATCTATTGGACCGTACCCTCTTATACATTCTAGACTGCTCTAAGAGTTCCAGGTCTCTTTTTATTTGTGTTTTCTATTTTAAAATTTTTATTAAATATTTTGGGGTAACACTGGCTAATAAAACAGTATAAATTTCAGATGTACAGCTTTATACTATGACACCTATAAAGTCTGTTGTGTGCCCACTCCCTGGGTTCTAGTCTCCTTCTGTCACCATATACGTTACTCCCTTCATCCCCTTCCCACCCCTTTGTGGTAACCACCGTTCTGCTGTCTGTGTCTGAGCTTATGTGTTTGTTTGTTTGCTTGGTGCTTTATAAAAATACATTCCACATATGAGTGAAATCTTATAGTCGTTTTTTTTTTGCATTTGCTTTTACTTAGCATGATACTATGCATGCTGTTGCCAATGGTAATACTTTATCTCTTCTTATGGTCAAGTAGTATTCCATGATGTATATACATATTTCTTTTCAGAGTAAAAACTTTTCCTCTAGGAACTTTAATGTGTAGGGAAATTTTTTGTTTGGAATAAGAACTATTCTCTCTGGAATATTTGGAAAACATTAACCAAAACCACTCTGAGGTAATACCTGAATAAAACACATTGAGAAACAAATAAATAATGCCACTGACTTTTATTTTTGACTTTGCTTTTCATTCCAAAGTTGAGAGAAAAAATGTTAAGAGGAAGAGTGGATTTGAATAATAAACACTGCATTTACTGAAGTATATTGTATTAGCCTTGATCAACACTGATTTGTTTGCAATCTGAGATTTAAGTCTCTCAGAGTCTGGCTATCTAAACATCAACATCAATAACTAAATAGTCAGTTGTTGATAACATATTGGCTACTGTCAATGTAAGAAGCCTAGAGTTCTTAGTCTCTCATCAAAACTGTCCTGGATCCTTCCCAACTTTACCCTTAAATCCACTGAACTAACCCAGCCCATGAGAACACCGGAGTTACTAACCTTGTCCATGTTTTTTTTCCCAGATATCTACCAGTGCTCATACCAAATTTCAATTTACTGATGATTGTTCATCTCAGTTGATGATAAACTTAAAAAAATTCCCAATGTATTGAAAGACCAATACACTTAATGGCTCTGATTGATTATTAATATTTGAGAGTGTTTATATACACAATTGAAAAAGATATATATGTAAGAATAATTCTCTTCAGTGCTTACTGATTACTGGTAAAGAATGGAGCAAAATTATGAGGCTCTGTTGGGTGTTTTGCATGGTTTTGTTTTAGCTTTCTTGAATGTTTGGTGAAGACAAAGATTATTTTGATGAAACTTAGGTAAAATTTGCCTTCATTTTTGCTTAAAAATTTTGGGACATATACTATTCTAGTGATCATAATTTAATCCAAACAAGGAAAAAATAGAGAATGAGACTAACAGTTGTTAATTTTTTATTACTGGCATTGCATACAGAAATAATGGTACCCATTTTTTAGTAGGTGGAAAGGAAGGGAATTGTCAGGGAGAATCTGAAAGCATCATAAATAAGCACATGGTTAGATGTCTGCTGTACTTCTTGACCTGCTCCCACTAGCAGCCCTTGATCACCTTTGATCTTACTATTGGCTCAGTTAATCATGCAATTTCATAGACAGACCTCATATTCCCCTTTTCCTTTTGGCTTAAGCTTTTGACAAACCAGAGAATGTTAATCAAAGGAGAAAAACCTCTAATTTATCTTAATTATAGAACTAATATTTAAACATTACATGTTTTACTATCAGGCATTTAAGATTTACTTTCTACTTAGTCCTAATGTAGTAAACTTCAGTGATAATGAGAGCCCAGAATCCAATTCCACTCCCTTCCTCCCTAAGGGGCTATCTTGGCCCTTTGGGTACTCCACAAAAAAAAAAAAAAAAAGCACAAGAAAGTTTAAATGACTTTTATTCTAATTCTTTTGCTCTCGTTATTTATTATATTAAATGTAATTCTGCACTGAAAGGGCCACATGAAAAGCATGCATCATCTCCTAAAATATATTTAGAGTATTAGTTTGCACTTAATTATTTCATGTGATTGCTATCACATTGAAATATTGTGCACTCTTTGTGGTCAGCACTGAGATAATATTAAAATCCTTACATTTGCTTTAGCATCTTCTCTAACATAAAGTAGACACTCATTAAATATTAAGCCTATCTTTAGATAATTAAAATTATTATAATAAGGCATATTTTTATGGCAAAGGAGAATATACTATTTCAATGGTCATTTAAAGAAAACTCTAGAAATCACATATACTTTTCAATATATAGAGAATAAAATACTCCCTACAAGAGGGAGCAATGCATTCAAGTTAAGTTATTAAAAACCATTGTTTCTCATGTTAATCTTCAATCTACATATCTTTGTTAATATTTTACTATGTGATTAAATATGTCAAATAATAACATTCTTGATGATTAGTGTAGTGATTTTTGTGAAAGTGAGTGCAAAAAAATAGAGTAAATACTCAGCCATGTTGCAACTGAGACCTTGGATGATGTATCCTTGAATCATTTACATAAATTATCCATACAAAATGTTTTCTTCAGTAAACATTTGGTTGATTGGCCAGCACTACTGTTATATCTAAAGAATTTCCAAATAAAATTGGACTGTACATGTAGGTACTAGCTGCACAGGTTATAGATCTAGATAATTATTCAGCTTAGACATTTTATAAAATTATCTGGGTCACTCTTCATACCTTATGAAATTGTTCTGAACATAAATAACAAGAATTTACCACTTTGGAATTAAGAATGGGGAAGAAATAGCAGCTCTGGGCATTCAGAGCTCGGCATGGCCCTCACACTGAGACTGTGCTGTTTCCCTACTAGATGTAAACAAGCACAGAGCACCTGACTCAGACAAGGTTGCCATGAGACCACAATACAATGAGGTCAATAGCAGCCACTTCATGATTTTGTCTACACAGAGACAAAAGGGAGATTATTGTAAATAAACCCCTTAAAATATAAAATCTCTTACTTTCTGAGCAATATAAATAAATATTTTCTAAACGATTACAGCTTCATCCTTGTTTTAGTCTGTTTTCTATAGATACATGTTATTATTGAGCTAGGCAATCACAGATTTAGGCAATCACACTTTCTGACAGCATTCAATCTAGAAGGAGCCCTTGCTTTCTTTTACCCTCCCACAATTCACCCAGCGAAGCCCCAAATGTCTTAGTGGGTTATTTCTAACACTTTCTTATGTAGACGCCCCATGTTTCACCATGGCATGTGCTCTTCCTTGCTGCAAAGAGTGACACATCCAATTTGTTTAACTACAATCTGTTTCTGGTGGTCTTTGGCTTAAGTATGTTGAGTGAAAGTGACAACTTTTAAAATAATGAGGCAAAAAAAATAGCCATTGTCATCAAATATCTAAGTGATGCTTGCTATCTTATTTCAGATCCTCTTGTGCTAGAAACAAATAAATACTCACATACTCAACCCATTTTCCCATTCAAACCTAGAAAAAAACAAAGCAAATCTGCTATGAGTTTACTCAGATGATGAGAAATAACATCTTGGGTCAGGCTGGGATAACAATAGGAAATTGTGTGGGTAAGGGTGCATGTGTGAGATTTGTTTTTAATTTAGAAGGTAAAATTAATCAATTGTGTTTTATTAGTGCCTTTTCTCCCCCAGGATACTTGTTGGGTGCACATGGTAGGCTGAATAATGGCCCTCAAAATATCCAAATTCTAATTCTTGGAGCAAGTGAATTTGTCACATTGTATTTTAAAAGGGATTTTGCAGATACAAGCAAGGATGTGGACCTTAAAATTAGGAGTTTATCCCAGATTGTTTGAAAGATCTCCATCCAATTACATGAGTCTTCAGAAGAAGAGCACTTTCTTGAGCTGGAGGCCTGAGGTGTAGCGCAAGGACGAGGGACTAGGAGGAGAGGGAGAACTGACCAGCTGCTCTGCTTGGGGGCTGCAGAGGAAGCTGGAGGAGCAATGAGACAGCATCTAGAAGCAAAGACTGTACTCAGGCTGACAGCTGCCATAGAAATGAGGACCTCAGTCCTACAGCCATAATGAGGAACTGAACTCAGGAAACAATCTGGATGATATCTGAAGCTGGACCCGAGGCTCCTGAGAGGAAGGAGTGCAGCCTTGCTGACACTTTGATTCCAGCTTTATGAGACTCTAAGCAGGGGACAAAGTGGCCCATGCTGGACCGGGGCTCTGACCTACAGAACTGTGAGATAACAAATGGCATTATGTCCAACCACTAAATTTGTAGTCATTTGTTACTGCAGCAACAGATAACTAAAAATTCTGTTGGAGGCCCAGGGTTAAGCAAAAGAGTATGCTCTGCACATTTTTGGAATAACCCTTTTACCAGGATAAAAACAATTCTCTAGCTCAACATTTATTTTTGCATCATAAGCCTTTTTCCTTTTCTCTAAAATCTATAATCCAATTTTATAAATTAAAAAAGTATTACATTCTATTTTTATTTAGAGAATGGAGGATAGGTATATGAACCTTGCCTTAAGGAAAGGCAACAAGAAACTGCAGTGAAAACAAAGAACATGCAAGAAATTCATGTGAACATAGATTAGTCTAATGCGTGGAGGCAGGGATAAACGTCATCACACGAAAGCACTGGGGAGCAGAGAGGAAAATCTCAGAATCTCTGTAATAAGTTGCCGAGAAGATGAGTGGATCTTGAGAAAGGTGGGTGGTGTTTGAACAAGATGAAGGAAACAAAACAGGACTAAAATCCTGAATCTTGGTGTGTGTAGCTGGAAAGTTATCACATTTTCAGAGGTAGAAATTTGCTTTAAAACAGATAACTCAAAAATGTCTGTACTTATTATGAGCATAAACAAATGTGTATACACATAGGTACACATTTATGTATATATGCATTTTTAAATTTAAAAGGACACAGAAGTCCACATAATGTTCTTACAAAATTATTCTTACTGATAACTGGCTTATAATTTTTCTAAATTGCCAAAACTGAAAAGTATGCTTTATAGACTAGAAATATCTGAACCTCCCTCCTAAGGTTAAGGAGACCTAAGAAAACAAAAGATAGCAGTTGTGCCCAGTCAGACATAGCTTCCTATTTATCAGGAAATCATACTACTTCACAAGCAGAGTTGTTTCTCATTTGATCTGGCAAGATTTAACTTTGATCTTTTACTTAAGCAGGGCTTTTGAAGTTGGTATGTTATTTCACAATCTACATATGATAAAATATAAAACTATACTTTGTTTTGTCTTCATTACATTAGAATTTGCTTGGTTTCTAATGAAATCTGAAAGATTATAGTCCCCATCTTGAGTGTGCCTCCAAATTATTTGGAAATCATTTTGGAATTTACTCACTTCCTGAAGTCTAAAAATCATAGACATACATTTCACAAAAGAAGATACACAAATGGCAAGTAAGCCTATGAAAAGAAGCTACATATGATATGTCATAGGGAATTAAAAATTAAAACAACAACGAAATACCACGACTTACCTATTAGAATGGCTAAAACCTGGAATACTGCCAATGACAAATGCTGGCAAGGATGTGGAGCAACAAGAGCACTCATTCGTTAGTGGTAGAAATTCAAAGTGATATGGCCATTTTTTATAAAACCAAACAAATTCTTAGCATGTGATCTAGCAATTTAACTCCTTAGTAATTTTCCAAATGATTTGAAAATGTATATCCACACAAAAAAGCCTATATACAGATGTTCATAGCAACTTTTTCCTTAATTTCCAGAATTTGGAGGCAACCAATATGTCCTTACCATGGGTCAATTAATTGATAAACTATGATAAATCCAGACATTGGAATGTTATTCAGCAATAAAACATGATGAGTTATGAGGACACAGAAAGATATGAAGGAAATTTAAATGTGCATTACTTAGTGAAAGATGCCAATCTGAAAAGGCTATATAATTCTATAACTGTAGGACATTCTAAAAAGGGCAAAACTATGATGACAGATTAAGAAGAAAACAGTAGTTAATAAGGGTTGGGTTGGGGAGAGGTAAGTAGGCAGAATACAGATAATTACAGGGCAAAAAATTTTCTGTATGATACCATAATGATGCATATAATAGTCATTATATATTTGTCAAAACTCAAAGACTGTACTACCTCAAGTAGTCCATAATATAAACTATGGACTTTGGGTGACTGCGATGAGTCAGTGTAGGCTCGTCAATTCTGATGGATATGCCAGTCTGGTGGGGAATGGGAATTAAGGGGGATGTTACACCTTTGTGGTGACAAGGGGTGAGTGGGAAATCTCCATATCTTCCTACCAATCTTGCTGTGAACCTAAGACTAAAACTGTCCTCACAAAATGTCTTACTTAAATAAAAGTTGAGATAAAAATAAATAAATAAATATAAACTGACAAAAATGCTGGAAATAACCCAAAAGAACTACCAAATTGTGTAAAGAGTGAAAAATTATTCTCTCTTATGACTCGGAATGAGGGAGTAAGGGCAGAAGCTCTTACTCATTGGGACTAGTGAACAAGAGGAGTTTAATGAATTAAGGAATTTGGGGTAATTGGAAAAGTAATTATCTTAACTTATTTTAATTCAAATATACAGCTATATTTTTCCATTTATATTTTGCTATTGAAACAAGCTCCCTCTACCTTAGTTTGAGGATAGGTAACCATCACTTTTCTTTTTTTTATTAATTTTATTTAGTAATTTTTCCAGTACAGTTTTTTGTCTATTTTTCCCATCCCAGCCTCCCCTGCCTCTTGCTCCCCACCTCCCTCCCATTTCCACCCCTCTTAGTTCTCGTCCCTGTGTCCTTCCTATTTGTTCCTCCAAATCCCTTCCCCTTTTTCCCCTTAACTTTACATACTCACAGTGTACCTTCCATAATTTCCAATTCTGTTCCTTTAAGGTGCAGTGAGAACTTAGAGACAATTGCAAAGACACCTGAATACAGGAGGCTCCTAAAGTCTTCTGTTTTTTTGTTTTGCTTTGTTTTTTTATTTCGATTTTTCACAGTTGTCACACCCACACCTCTTTTCAGTAATTTTTTTTTAGTGCCTCTACTTCTAGGCATTTAAAAACATCTTTAGATTTTATAATCACATTAAATTTTTCTTTCAGGTTTAGTATGTATTAAAAAAAAGATAGCAGAGGATTTTTTTTCACATTTTTGTTCAATTAAAATTTGTTAAATAAGCGTCTAGTCCAAAAGTTGCCCTTTGACCCCATTCTCACCTTGGAGTTTGCTGATTGCTCTCACATGTACTTAAAAGCAGTCTAAATGCAATGGCTCTCTCCCTCCATCCATTAATGAGACTATTTTTAAGAAAATATGTTCAAATTGTCAAGTGCAGTAACAGAATAAAAAAGTGTAAGATCAGCATTTTTTTCAGTTCAGGCATCTTTAGACACGAAGAGAGTTAAGTGCACACCAAATTAAGCTATGTGAATACCAAGGGCTGCTCTTATTTTGAAGCATCGCACCTCCGTGTACTACTGTCTGGAGACATTTGACTCAGACCAGTGAAGATCACTGGTGTCAGCATCACAGTGCTGTGCTGATAAATGCTTTACGGTCAGCTGGGACTGGGCAGGGAGGGCCCCTGGTTTGGAGCACTCACTGATCTGTGTGCTACCAATGCCCTGTGATTGCCCAGGTGAAACCGTCTGTGGGTCATCCCTGAATACAGCATTCAGAGGTGGAAAGTGCCACGATCTTCCAGGGCAGCGACATCAGCTGTTGTATCAGATTAAAAAAAGCCTCGTTCAATTCTTCTACTTCGGGTTTCATGTTACATGAAGTCAGAAATTTACCGATATACTTTAGAAATCATTTTTCTGTGAAACTAACAGTTAAAGTTCATTTCAGTGAGATTATTATGCTAAACCGTTTTAATTCCACCAGCAATTTCAAGTATATTTGACAGAAGCGCAGATAACCTGTAACAGAGGAAAGGCTTTCCATATTACAGGAGGATTTTTGCAAAACATAGGAAAATGGCCTCAAAAAACTGTGCTTCATTAGGTTCATCTTTGCTTTCTATTACCCTTTTCATCGCTAGAGCTGTTTCACATATCCTTCATGAGTGCCCCAGGATAAGAATTACAATAGGATTTAAATGTCAAGATACATTTTAGTATGAATTGTGGCTAGGTTCACATTTTTAATGTTATTCTTTATTGATCACTATACTACATAAACATATATTTTAACCTATTTATTTCACTGAATAACTTCAATATAGAGATATGTGGAGTTTTTAAAGACCTTTCCTTTAACTGGGAGTGTTATCGGTGGATGTGTAAAATGTTATCAGTTATTAACAAATAGAACATTTCCATATCTTGCTCCAATTACATAGTTTGAGCAAATCTATTATGTATTCTCCAATGGGACGACCTGATTTATTGGTGGCTTCCTGTGTGTCTTCCATTCTCTTGTCTGTGTGCTATTCATTTGCACTGGGAAGAGATGCCTTGTGATAGAGATCTAAGTTTAGCTGCAAAACAATAGATTTTGTTCCTCAATATTTAAAAAAATCTCATTGCATTAATCAAGTGATGTGACCCCAACTGAATACAGAACATTTCATTAATTTTCATAAAATTTGTGTATTTTGTGGACTTTGAAAATCTGTTATTCTGATTCAATTCTGTAGACATTTCTGACTTTTGGTGATCTACACATATTTTTTGAATGGACCTTTAAATCAATCATTGACAATAACTTTGAAGAAGACTTAGTTTATATGGTCATGGGGGGTCGGGTCCCAAGAGTGAGCTCCCATCACAGCAAGGATAGGTAATTTCAGGCAGAGAAAAACAATGTATCCTTCAAAGAAGGTGTAAAATAGTATAATATGCCCCGAAAGAATTAGCATTGTGGCAGAGATTTCAATACCCTGACATTTAGAAAACTTCATCTCTAGTGTATGCATCCATCACACGATGTAACCGAGGTAAATTGCACACCTGAGAATTGAGTGATCATCTGAAGACAACAGGCCAAATTGATAATTGAGGTGAATCACTTGTGCAATAAAGTAAATTTATTTAAGGGACTTGATTGCCCATATTCATTATCTGCATGATGTGAAGTGCTCTACTTTCAACTCTGCTTTAACTAATGAGAACATCTTTTTAACATAATTAATGTGAAAATGATCTTCCTGATAGGTTTTATCACTATTATGAATTGATGTTACAGAACTTTATTTATATCCCAGGACAAGCATTTTTAGGTTCCCTACATATCAACATCTTTGATTCTATATTATGAGATACTCTCTTACATGTTTTTTATTGTTGTTTTTCCTAAATTTTCTCTTTCTTTGCCCATTTTTAAGTGAAAGATATGAGGCAGAACAAAATAACAAGTATCATTAAGTCATTGTGTTTGCTTTCCAAACTCTATATTAGTAGGAATATTTATAGGACAGAAATAAGTAGTTTAAAAAAAATAGAGGAGAGCACTGGCTGGTGTAGCTCAGTGGATTGAGAGCTGCCTGAGAACCAAAAGGTCGCAGGTTCTATTTCTAGTCAGGACACATACCTGTGTTGCAGGCCAAGTCCCCAGGTAGGCATATGAGAGCCAACTGATCAATGTCTCCCTCCCTTCCCCTCTCTCTAAAAATAAAATCTTTAAAAATATGGTAGAGGAGATATTCAGGTAATATGGCAGACACAGACTCCAAAATGAAGAGTCTTTAGGGTTGAGGGTGGAATTTGTTCATGAACTCGGGAGTGTTAGTGATACAAAATGTTGGTGGTTTCCTGTGTAGAGGTCTGGTAGGCAGAATAATGGTTTAGCCCTAGATGTCTTCCTAATTCTCAGAATCTAAGTGTATTCCATATAATTCTAAGAGTTCTCATAAGCAATAAGAGGACATCAAAGATTTAGAGTAATTCAGTGTGAGAAAGAGTGAATGAACTAATGAATTCAGGCAGTCCCTAGATGTTGGAAAAGTCAAAACCACTTCTCCCCTAGACCCTCCAGAGGGGAGGGACACCTTGCTGACACCTTCACATAAGCTAGGCGAGATCAGTTTGGGAGTTCTGATCTCCAGAAGTGCAAGAAGACAAATGTATGTTGCTCTAAGTCAACAAGTTTATATACTTTATTAGAAACAAATACCAGGAGGATGTCAGAAAGGTGGCAAGAAAATAGATGAAAGGCTCTGTGGTGGGTGAGTTCAGTAAAGGGAGATGGGAGTCCCACAGAGAGGTTCTCTTGCCCCCAGGACGGCACAGAATCAGAAGCAAGCCAATGGGCCTGAAAAGCCATCCTTTGAAAGGCCATCCTATGAAACCTTAGTGTGAATGGGAGGAGCAGCATCAAAATGAGATTGGACCCCAAAATTAATATTTGTACTGAGTTCACGACCTTAGACCTGATTTAGAGATCAACTTTGTTTTAGAAACATTAGATTCCTCACTTAACACATATTTTGTTCACAAACCAAAATTTAGAAAACATTATGTTTATATACTCTAGTTCTTTTTTTTTTGGCTAATTGCCAAATACTGATCTGCTAATAAGCAATGCAAAATAAAAGTGCAATAATTTTACTGCAATTTATTTTAGATAGGGAACCAAGTACACCGATTCTTCCTTTAAATCTCATTAGACTCTCAATTAAATATTGATTACAAACTTTTAACATGCACATATTCACTAAATAATAGACTTTGAGATATTTAGAAACTCATATGAAAAACAAAATACATATATTAGACAGAAAACGTACACTCAACGATACCTGAAAGTATTTCCTGAGGGAGAATTTTACCAATATTTATAAAACTCTTTGGTGAATCACTAATTTAAGATTCACATAAATATCTATGGTGGAAATAAAGTAGAATTAAAAAATATATAAGCCCAGTTGGATTCATTTCTCTCCTACTCATTTTTAATTTTGAGTTCTAGAATTTTTTTTAAACTAAAATAGATAGAACAAGACCATTGGCATTCAATTTCTGTGCCCTTAAAATTGGTAATTATATTAGAAGCATTAAGATGTTTCATATGAACTTAACAAGAGCTCTCACCTGGTTTCAGAAGTTAAAACATTTGAAATTATTTCTTAGCTGCATTAATTTACCTCTACTCTTTCTTCTAATTTGAACAGATACTTAAATTGATGCTGTATTTAATGAGTATTTTACTATTAAAATAAAAGTCAATCTTGCTAATTTCAAACAAATAACAAGACTAAGAATTTTTGTACAGGAGCAATTTGCTGTGTGAAGTCAATTTGAAGAGCCCAAAATATTATTTTTACTCTAATTGAACTCTAGATTCCAGGAAATAGAACCAATTTAACATATTGATAACATTCATTTTTCTCTTGATGACTATGCCTATAGTATTTTCAATTATCTAAACTAGAGGGAATGGGAAAAATACTGAAAACACCATTTAGTATATATTTTTTATATGGTCATGTCTCCTGGCTATTGAAATTAAGTTGGTTATTAAAGAGGCTCAGATTTAATTTTTCATACTGTTATAAAACATGAATGAAAAGATAAAGGTAATTTATGACAGCAAAATTATATTGTACATTGATAGAGTATAAGGGATTACCCAATTTAAATTTTTCTTTTCATAGGAAAGAAAATTAAGAGTAAAAAGTTTATTGAATTACCCAAAGTTTTTTGACTTCCTAGGAACATTAAAGACAGGAAGCATTATCTTCATTTTATTTTTCCCCCTTAGGATTATTGTAGTCAATACATGATTTTTACATATAAAACTGTATGGATGTTATTGCTCACAATCTTTTCTTTTAGTACTACCATATGTTATAACTGTGAACCATGCATTTCATGAAAGCTTGCTTAAAGGATTTTCCCAGTACCTCACCTCATACTTTACTACAAAAATAAATCTGTTGATGTTTGCCATAGACTACCAAATAAGTACAACAAATATCTCTAACCTTTTTCCAGTTCCTCCTCCTAAGCTTCAACACTGGAGAAAGCAAATAGATGCAGAAGAAACAGTGAGTGGGAAAAAAGATAAAGAGCCATTCAAGAGGCCACACTCTGCTTCCTCACTGTGGTACCTTCATGATGAGAGCACATGCAAATTGAGGTGGATGATAACTTAATTAAATTGATGTTAAAAATTTTAATGGGTCAACACAGAACTGTGAAGGTATCCAGAGGGCAAAGCAAAGAAATAATCCTAGGATTGCATGAAAGACCCTGGTTTTGATGACTATGTAAGGATAAAATCATGAGGTCTTTCACTTAAATGTGAGTATAGGAACTGAAATGACTATGGAAAGCCAGGTTCCTCAACAATGCATCTTGCTCAGTGAAATGACAGGTTTAGAAAAATTAAACTAAATTCAGAGGAAGGGTGAACAGAGTGAGATTGTAATATCTTGATCTTTGCTGGAGCTGGATAAAATTTTTGAAAGAGAAAAAATAAAAGAGAAACAAATCTCTGCCCAAATATGAATCCATAGTCATGTTCTCATAAATGTGCAATGTTCAGGTGTGCACACATATATAGATGATAACAAGGACTCTAAAAGTTAGAGAGTACAGTAAAGTGCACTCCAGCTGGTAGTTTCCGAGTGCACCTGAAAGATATAACTAAAATCCTTTCTGAAGGAACACACTATCATGATATAATCTTCATCATTTTAAACATTCACATCACCTAAAAATCAGCTTGCAATAAATAAAGAGAAAAATGGTGGGAAATTACCCATTGTACTGCAAAGCATGACTAAAACATTAGAAATTAATAACAGCAGAATTAAATTTGGATGTTTTCAAATTTGATATCAGGTATAAAAATTATCTTGAAAAGCTGTATCAGAAAAAGATGATTTAAAAGAAACATTTTGTGACTGTATTGGAGTCTTAAAATGGACTTTAAAGTAAAACTCACATTAGCAGTTTTAAGGAGGATCAATACATTAATGCCAATTTTGATTCACCATGAAAAAAGACATATTCTAAATTCACGTGAAAATTTGTCTCATTTCTTTAGTTTTAATGACAAAAAGACATGTTCACTTTGATAGACGGGGAGAGAGAAGATACTATGCTCTCCATTTCCCTTCTAGACACTACATTCTATGAATTATATATTCTGTTGATAACAACTATTCATTTTGGGCTAAAGCAGACTCATGCCAGTATAAAGTTATTTCAGAGCTTTCAATACCAGAAATGGCCTCTGAAATATGTGGATAATGCTCATCACCCAGTCTGCTAAAGAAACGATTTGGCTCGTTAGCCACGTTCTCCCTATCAACTCTCCTGGTGATAATATGATATCAGAATTTATCATTTTCAAAGTATGTTTTAGTTGCAAGAAACAATTTCAGAATAAAAGTAGGCTACAATTAAAGAAACTACATGAACATACCCAATTTCACATAACGGAAAGAGCAGAGGAATTATGATCTCCAAGTATAGAGCACTCAGTTCCATGGATTATCTTCTGTGTGGTTCTCTTGATTCAAACTGGGTCATATGCCACTGGCTGGTTCAAGAGGGCACTACAATCTATTGAAGCCAGAGAGGTGTTTGCTCACATCTGTAGGGACAGAGGGCACAGTCTGTGCCTGACAATGAGAAGCATTTTTTCTTGAATTTTGTTAGACTATTTCAGATTATTCACTAACCACTAGCCCACAAACCCATTAGTTTGATTCCACGCATTAATGAAATTATGCCCATGTTCCTGAACCAAAACCAAACTCCTGAAATCACCATGGATCACCAAGACTGACTCTCACTAACCAGACACCAGAAACGCAGATGGGGTGAGCTTCAGTTCTTCAAGTCACCGGAAAAGTGTGTGCTGAGTAAACACAAGAAGAAAAGTGGTTCTTCAAGTAAACTCGACAGTGAGGATTGGTAACAAATAATGTGGACTTCTTGGGGCTTAGTGTGTGGTACAGACAAATATTTTCTCTCTGTTGAACCTTACTAAGAATATTTAAATAAATTTTTTATTTAGAAAAAATAAGAAAGTTCTATAAAATAAATGTAACTGTCATGTCTATACGATTTTACAAACTCTATTTTTTAAGGTAATCCAAACCATAATTATTGCTCTATGTTCCACGGAACAGAGATAATTGATGACGACAGGGATGGTCATCATCTTTGGTTATGTGTATATTTTGAAATTTGATTGTATTATATTGTGACTTTAGTAAATGTGACTATGCTCTCTAGGAGTTCTGTAACAGGGGATTTGTATTACTTTGGGTTCTCCAAAGAAACAGAACTTAGGGGAATATATACGTGTGTAATTATATACCTATATATTTAAAGAGAGAGAGAGAGGTAGAGGGATGGACTATTAGCTGGTGTGATTATGGAGGCTGAGGAATCAGAGATGCCCTCTGCAGGCCTGAGAACCAGGAGAGTGGGTGAAGACAGGCCCAGCCCCCTGGCAGGGAAGATGAATATTCCAGCTGAAAACCTGAAAACCGGGCAGAGAGAAAATTCTCCCGTGTTCACTGAATGAAGTCCATCCACACTGGAGAAAGTAATCTTGATCGGTCTACCAATTCAAATGTTAATCCCTCCAAACACACTCAGAAATATTACTTATCCAAATATCTGGGCATTCTATGGCCCAGCCAAGTTAACCCATAAAATTAACCATCACAAGTCTTACATATCACAAGTCCAGGAAACAATGAGAAAGTGTTTTCAAAAAAGCTGTTTTTTCAAAAGTGTGTATTATTCATTACTGTGGAGATTTTATAAATTTGCATTTCATATTTCTAAAGAAACTGTGAACACTGTTAGCACGGCTCATCTTTATTTTCATGTGCATTTGAAGTCTGTGTTGGTGACCTTCACAATCGCCTTAATTAGCCGAGTCTTACTAAGTGAAGGCAGTTGCACTGGTGTATTACTTAAATATGTTCATAGTTTAACACCATTTTCTTCAAAGGAAAACTCCAAATATGCCCTTAGCTTGACCCATTCTACTATTTAAGTGTCTGGGAATCAAACATAATATGAAAACCAGGCTTTTGTATAAAATTGGGGTTTAAATAGAAATACATTTAGGTAGCTAAGCAATGAAGTAGTAAAACTGAAACAAAATTTTATGTTTGCTTGGATAAATCTGAGATAATACTTGCTACTTGTGCATATGTATATATATGTAATATATATACATACTATTTACATAATTAATTAAGTTTATATCATTTATGAGTCTCATTTTTAAAAGGCTAATAGTCCTCTAGCTCTTCTGAGAGGAGTACATCGTGATTATTCTAATTTTTTTTTTTAGAAAAATGTCTTTCTAATACTCACTCCACCTTCTCTACCAAGAAGTTAGAAATGATACTTTGAACAACCAATTACATAGATGCTGACAGCTTATTTTCACACACCCTGAAGAAAAAAGTATCAAGGTCAATTGTAAAGCATTTTAAATTTTTCTATTTATCTTATTAGAGCACTTTAAAATGTGTCTCACATAGCTTCAGGGAAGCTTTTTGCTCTTAAACCTAATGAATATACTGCAAATTGCATATGTTTAATGAATTTTAGAGAAAGGAATATATAAATATGCAGTAAATATACATATACATACATATATGTGCATATAGTTATTCCTTCACCTAATACTTAACATACATATACATAGATACACATGTGAATATGTATTTTTAAATTAATTTCAAACTCTTTTAGGGAAGAGATATTTATCCCCTGCTTCCCAATCCCCAGTTTCTAGCATAATTATTGACTCATAGTCATAATAGTGAATACTTAGTAAATTTTTTACAATAAATGAATGAACAGGTGAATAAAGGCTAGAAACATGAGAACATGTGTTTTTTGAATTCGTAACTTTACTAGATATAAAATATTTCCTGAAAAATAATCCCTAGCTGTCATGGGTTAGTTTTACTTTCTTTTTAAATTATCATTAATCCAAATAAGCAAATTATATTAGTAAGACTCCAAAAGTTAATACTGAAGACTTGAAAAACATCGAACCCAAACTCTCCCATATGTTCAGTATTAAAGGCAGAATAAAGCACCTTAAAATATGCCTTTGAAAACATGAAGAGGAGGTCCTGAGAGCCCAAGATAGTGCTTCAAATGGCAGGAGAATGATATGAAAATGTGAAATGTGAAAATGAGTGAGGAACGCAGTCCCTCACTCCATCAACACTCTCTGCGATGCTCTAAGAGGGACATATGGGAGCTCAAGCTGAAATCAGAAGTGGGAATTTCCGTGCAGTGATCGTTATGATTTTATCCCATTTCTGTGCTTCTGAGGAGGCACTGTGGGTTATGGACAACAAAGAATGTCACGTTATAAGCTGTTTGAAATGCATTCTTTTAAAAAGAATGTTATTTCCATAGCATCTATATGAATGTGAATATATGCATAAAAATGAATATATACTTTGAATTACTGCAGAATACATACTGTCTACATTGTTTAATTTCCACCCAAATGCATTTAGATATTAAATCACAAATTTTTGTTAAAATTCTATTACATGAGTCCTTTTGTTGAACACATGTATATTTTTTAAATGGGACAATATTAACAATATCTAAAGCCAACTTACGGAATAGCCACTGTTGCATATGTAATTCTCAATAAGCGAATAGGATTTTACCCATATCTAAAGAACTTTAAAGCACATGGTTGACACTGATATTTACGGAAAGATGAGCATGGGGGTTGAAATACTCATTGCTGTAGCTAGGTGCCATGTGAAGTTAACAATGATGGAGAAGAAGGCAATGCCTTTGCACAAATGGCATCACTGCCACATCAGTTTTGCTAGGTGAACTGTGCATAGAATTTGAGATGCTATTTGAAGTGCTTCTACAGAGAAGACAATAAAATATGTCAAGCTTAGTGATTAATGGCACCAGTAATAGCACCGTTTACTAGTGCCATTAATATAAAAAGTGGTGTGTTTAACACTATATACACATAAATATATAAATTCATACACATGTATACATCTGCATGTATGCATATCCTATCCTTAGATTCTTTTTTAAATTACAACAAAATTTCTTTAAGATTCTTTAATTTATCTTTAGAGGGGAAGGAGAGAGGGAGACATCAATGTATGGTTGCCTCTAGTTTGACCCTTGCTGGGAAGTGGCCTGCAGAGAACTGGCCTGCAACCCAGGCATGTGCCCTGACCGGGAATCGAACTGCAATCCTCTTATTCACAGACCTGTGCTCAATCCACTGAGCCACACCAGCCAGGGCCCTGTACATAGATTCTTGTTTGTATTATTTTGTCACTTCAAAAACATTTTGTAGAGATTGCTAGACTAGTCTGAACTAGGCTGAACATACCTGTACCTTTTATCATTCCACTTTGAAATATGCATAATGTTTTAGTTACTAAAAAGGTCACAGTGCTCAAATTCTAGATTACATCAAAACAGATTGTGTGAAATAAATCTATTTTTGCAGTTCAATTGATGGGTTCATTCATTTGAGACTCTAGTGAACATATTCTTTTACATATGCAAGTGTGTATGGGCGGTGGGGAGGAAATCTTTGAAGTATTAACTTATTCTCTATTTTAATTGCATTTTTTCACTTGAAATTTCAAGGTTTATCTTCCACCCAACTCCATGCTGATAGACTTAAGTCACTCATTTCCTTAAGAGGACAGTGTTTTCTGTGGGACTAGTATAGCAGACATGTGAAATGAGATTATATTTCATGCAGGGAGAGAAAAAAAATCCATGAGCTAATCAGTAAATATCAACTCAGAGAAATCCCCCTACCAGGAGGCATGGGGCAATGTCTAAAGTCAATTTTGGTCACTGTAGTGGAAGAGTATTATTTGCACCTAATATGAAAAGCCGGATTTGCTCCATCCTACAATACACAAGAGCATTTCCACAACCCAGTTATCCAACCCCAAACGCCACTAGTGCCAAGATTGATAAACTATGGGCTAGAGAAAACGGTGGAAGAGGAACCGCATTAACGTGGAAACCGTCAGTTTGCAGAGAAATTGAGTCTCTCCATTCCCATGAGAACTAAACATCAGTCATGCCGACCAGATACTTCAGCTGTCTTCTCTTTGCAAGTTAATAAGGATTTTCCTTCTACTCAGGAAGCATGTCACCCACTCTCTGTCCAAGTTGTTCTTATGTCTACTCTGACCCTCCCCAGTTTGTTACCTTATGAATTCCCTTTAGGCCACACTTGTTTAATGTCCAAGAGAAACCAGACAGCATCAGCTGACAACTGACCCTTGAACAGTGTAGGGGTTGAGCAACTTCCACTCTGCCCCATACACACTTTTCTCTTGGAAAGTGAAGATTTGCATGATAATGTTATTCAAAAATAATATGGGTCTTTATCCTGCCAGTGATTAAAAACAGATTAGAAATTTATACAGAAAGAAAATGATATTTCTATTTCTTATTTCTATTGTTGTTTGCCTTTAAGCATAATATTTTCCCTTGTAAGTCCATAGTAACTTTCACAAAATGTCATTGTGATGTAATTGCTTTCATGAGATTGACAGCAACAGCCAATCTATTATAGATTTTTATGACATGCTAATTTCCCATCTGTCCAGGGCACTTCTGCTCATGTGCCAGCATTTGAGAGAAAACTTACAAGAATTGAAAGCCTGCTCCTCTACTAATTGCAGGTTGACAATTATTAATACAATATTCTTGTTAAAGAAGGAGGCACACCTCTTCATTTTTTAAAAAGGTCAATTTTCTTAAAAAAAATGATAGTTCATTGTAACTTCCAAATTGAAACTTATTTTCTGGTAATACAAGAAGGCTCTGTCCCTCTTTCACACTTATCCCCAACCTTAAAGCAACTTCCTTTTTCACATTTATTGTTCACATTATTGTCTGTGAAATTTCTTTTACATAAAGAACCTTTCCAAGAAGGCTTTATTGAAATATGCCATGGAGAAGATTATAAAATGAATGTTAACTCTTCTTCAAAAAATTTTTTTTGAATGTTATCAATGAATCAACCAATTACCACCTGCAAAACATTTTTTTTCTGGTGATCAAAGAAACATACCAAGAGGGCTGAAGAAACCATGTAGATGCTAAAATTTGAACCATATTAGAAAAAATGTGTTGTAGAAGGGGGCACCTCGTGCTGCTTTTGTTCCTCTGCCGGGCTAGAGGGTCTGAGCTCACCAGGGGCCTGGGAGGAGGGTTTCACATCACAAGAAAGTTCATACTCTTACTCACCTGTGTACAGATGCTTTTCTAAGTGAAATACTGGGAAAGTGTTGAGAGGCATTGCTATGTATTTTGGGTTTGTATATAGCACTTCATTATTAAGTCAATTAGAGCAAAGTATCCATGGTGTTGAAAGGAAAGAGAAAATGCGTGGACAGTCGGTGAGGAGGTCAGAGGGAAAGACCAAAGGAGGTGCCACAGAAATCATTCTGTTCAGAGACAACAGACACAGTGTTGCTGACTAGTGAAGGTTTGAAAAATACTCTGCAAATACAGATTTTTGACAAAATTTCAACATTCAGAAGTACTTCCAAAGAGATGGTTCTTGACAAAAGAAATACATATTTGTAAGTGACCTTATTGTAGTTTTTCCCATTAAAAAAAAAAAAAAACAACCTTCTGACTTCTGGCCAAGATGGAGGCGTAGGTAGACATACTGTGCCTCCTCCCACAACCAATAGAAGGACAATGGCTATTTAAAAACAAAAAACAACCAGAACTGACAGAACATCGAACTGTATGGAAGTCTGACAACCAAGGAATTAAGGAAGAAACACTCACCCAGATTGGTAGAAGGGGTGGAGATGGGCGGCCTGGGCAGAGAGCACTCAAGGCAAGGCAGTGGCTGGAGGTGGTGGCTGGAGGACCAGGGTGGGCAAGATGGCGGCTGGTGGGCTGGGTGGTCCCACATTCGCATGCGGATAAACCGGGAGGAACAACTAGGGAGCATGGCGGACCACCGAGCAACGCAGGGTCTCAGTGCAGGGAAATAAAGCCTCAAACCACTGATTGAAAACACCTGTTGGGGGCATGGAGGGAGCAGCAGGAGAGATTCCCAGCCTCACAGGAGAGTTTGTTGGAGAGATCCACAGGGTCCTAGAATGTACACAAACCCACCCCCCCAGAATCAGCACCTGAAGGGCCCAGTTTGCTTGTGGGTAGCAGGAGAAGTGACTGAAAACTAGCAGAGAGTGGAGCAAGCAGCACTGTTCCTTCTTGGACCCCTCCCCCACATCCAGGTCACAGCCCAGCACCTGGGTTGCCCCATCCAGGTAACCACCTAAGGCTCTATCCCTTATTACGTAACAGGTGCATCAAGGAAAAAAAGGCCCAAATGAAAGAACAGATGAAAGCACTAAAAAAAATAAAACTAAGCTCCGAAGAAATAACCAACCTATCAGATGCACAGTTCAAAACACTGGTAATCAGGATGCTCATAGAATTCATTCAGTTTGGTCACAAATTAAATGAAAAAATGAAGGCTACACTAAGTGAAATAAAGAAAAAATGTACAGGAAACCAATAGTTATTGGAAGGAAACTGGGACTCACATCAATGGTGTGAACCAGAAGGAAGAAAGAAACATCCAACCAGAAAAGAATGAAGAAATAAGAATTCAAAAAAATTAGGAGATGCTTAGGAATTTCCAGGACATCTTTAAATATTCCAACATCTGAATTATAGGGGTACCAGAAGGAGAAGAGGAAGAGCAAGAAACTGAAAACTTATTTGACAAAATAATGAAGGAGAACTTCCCTAATTTGGCAAAGGAAATAGACTTCCAGGAAGTCCAGGAAGCTCAGAGAGTCCCAAAGAAGTTGGACCCAAGGAGGAATGCACCAAGGCACATCAAAATTACATTAGCCAAGATTAAAATGAAGGAGAGAATCCCACAAGAAGCAAGAGAAAAGGAGAGAGTTACCTACAAAGGAGTTCCCATAAGACTGTCAGCTAATTTCTCAAAAGAGACCTTACAGGCAAGAAGGGGCTGGAAAGGAGTATTCCAAGTCTTGATAGGCAAGTACCTACATCCAAGATTACTCTATCCAGCAAAGCTTTCATTTAGAATGGAAGGGCAGATAAAGTGCTTCCCAGATAAGGTCAAGTTAAAGGAGTTCATCATCACCAAGCCCTTATTATATAACATGTTAAAGAGATTTATCTAAGAAAAAGAAGATTAAAAATATAGACAGTAAAATGACAGCAAACTCACAATTATTAACAACCACACCTAACACAAAAACAAAAGCAAACTAAGTAAACTACTAGAATAGGAACAGGAACACAGAAATGGAGATCACATGGTAGGTTAGCAACCAGGGAGTGGGAGGGGGAAAGAGGGGGAAAAGGTACAGAGAATAAGTAGCATAGATGGTAGGTAGAAAATAAAAAGAGGAAGGGTAATAATAGTATAGGAAATGTAGAAGCCAAAGAACTTATATGTACGACCCATGGACATGAATTAAAGGAGGGGAATGGGAGTGGGAGAAGGTGTGCAGTGTGGAGGGGAGTGAAGGGGGAAAAATGGGACAACTGTAATAGTATAATCAATAAAATATATTTTAATAAAGAAAAATCTTTTATGAATAAAGACTTTAAAGTCTTCTTCCTCAAGGGATTTAGGGGGAACTCCTCAGTGTGACTATAATGCCACTAAAATGATGTGGCAAAAGAGAAAAACAATATTAGCGAGAAAGAAAAATTTAGCCATGCTGATTAGCTAAATACTCACCTGATGTGACAGTTACTGAAACCAGAATTTACAAGTTACATTAGATCTGTACCTTTTTATTTAATTTATTATAATGCTCTGAATACAGATTAACTCTCTCAGCCTAATATTTCTTGGCTCATTAGCATTAAAATGAGAACTGCAGCTTCCTTGGAATAACCTTTAAATTGTTTCTTCTAACTTCAGCATAACTTTTGACAGTATCTCTAAATCTCCTTGAACTATTATTGTGTCATGTTCAACTCTTCTCAAGCTGTTTTTAATTTAGTCTTACCAAGGGCTAGAGTTTTTAAAGCTGACTTTTAAAAGCTATCCACAAATTTCGTCTGAGAGGCTGGGGACACGCAGCAGAGAACTCCCAGACTTTTTTTGGATATGCTAGCAAAATTCAGGCCATATGGTAGATCTAAGAAGTCCCTAAAATATACCAGGGCCATAGTGAGGGTGGCCAGACAAAATGTTTCATGCATGTTGTTTTCCCCAAATCCGGAGTAGCAGAAAAGAAAGGATAAACAAAAAAAGCTCTTGACACCAAGTCTGCTGCTTTTTCAAAGGACTCAGAAAGGAAATTTGCTGAGGGCACCACATGGCATCGGTTTCAGCAGGTAGACTGCACAGAAACCAAATAATTTCATAAAACAGTATTTTGAAAATTGAGTGAAAAATAAAAGGGGGAGGGTAAAAGTAGCCTCCATGAGAAGGCTGAAGAACCGTCTGAAGGCAGTGCTGGAAAGAAAATTGTCTCCAGATTTCTTACATGACAAACAATTCAAAAGCAGCACCTGAACTTCTTTCCTTTAAATGAAATCACAGTAGGGATATGATCTAACTGTTTAAATGCATGCGGTAGTAGAAGTTTGGGTGGGGGGGATCTGGTACATTCAAATATTGAGGTGCATTTCGAACAGGCCAACAAGTGAAATTTTCTAAGTCAAAACAACCTTCAGAAATTAGAAATGAATTAACTTTGCGAGTACTCCAAGGTGAAATGGACCCTGAGCCATTATTTTGAAATGGCTCAAAATAATTTTGTCTGTGAGTTTTTAAGTCATATAAGGAAATTACATTTCTATGTTTCTGTTTCAAATGCGCTAAATTAAAACAATCATTTAAAATACATCACAAAATCAAACACATTGATTTAATTATCAACAGAATTAAGAGGTGCTTATACACTGATTTGGAATTATTATGTTCAACTATTTCTGATATATACCTACTAGCTCAATAATATTAACTCTGTCACCTAATAAAATATGTATTTTAATAATTATCTATAGGTTCCTTTGGTTTTCCTACTTCTATTTGCAGTAGTCTCTAATCTTTTAAGACATACGAGGCATAATTTTATTTTGTTTTCTTTTATTAATGGTATTAATTCTCAACATATAATTGATTTACTCTAAATTAAGCATGATAAATAAAACTGCATATTGACTTTTATAACAAATTCAACTTTTATCTAAGTGAAATCATTCATCAGTGTGTTAATAGCCATCTGTGTGCAAACATCTGTAGCGGCCACACAAACATTCCAAAACTCTGTTACTCAATAACAGGACACAGGCAAATCAGTGGCTTCTATGGTCACATCTGGTTTCCCATTGTGACCTCCCTGGCAGTGTATTCTTCCCTAGATTAGTGCTAAGTGCTTAGAGAGGTTAGATCATTTTCCTACCCATTGAGGGAACACTTTCAAATATAATTCAACTTCCACAGATAGAAATGCTAACAAACATATATTTCTTACTGACACCGTTTTGATCTAGAATTAACAATGTTGTTCTGACAGTGAAGAAATACAGTTTCTATGTGCTATATCGGATGTGTTAAGGCGCATGCTCTGCTTGTCTGTGCATCCTGGCTCACCAAGGCCTTTCCATCTAGGTACACACTTTCACACTGATTTGATTTAAAAATAACAATCTGAAATCAGTGAAATAACTATGTTTTCTTTTTCTGTCCAGCGTAAACAACATATTTCTCTAAATCAAGGGTGGAAGGTGGGAACAGATGGGGTGAAAAGGAACAGTGGCGAGGAAAATGGAGACAACTGTACTTGAACAACAATAAATAAAAGAAAAAATTTTGACAAATGTTTCTTTAGTTAACAAAATTCTGCTGTTCAATTTTCACATATGTATATGAAATAATGTAGCAGAATCAAACTTATTTTAAATATTTTCATATAATTATATTAATCACTGGGCAACTTCTATTTAGTCAGTAAAAAGATACAATCTTCTCTGCTTTGGCTGGTGTAGCTCAGTTGATTGAGCACGGGCCTGTGAAGCAAAAAGTCGCTGGTCCGATTCCCAGTCAGGGCACATGCCTGGGTTGCAGGCCAGATCCCCAGTAGGGGACACATGAGAGGCAACCACACCTTGATGTTTCTCTCCCATTCTTTCTCCTTCCCTTCCCCTCACTTTAAAAATAAATAAATAAAATATTTTTTAAAAAGATATAATCTTCTCCTAACAAATAAATAGTCACATGGTACAAGAAAAAAGTTTTATAATCCGTAATTAGCAGTTCTTGTTCTGCTTCTGAATATATACACTTTTACTTTTGGAAGGTTATCAAAATTTTAGAAGTTGACTATGCTTATCATAAAATAATGTCATATGTAGTTGTTAGACAAAGGAGGTGTTCATAAATTTTCAAATCACTGCCATCTTTTTAAATGAGTGGACTGGTTTTTCTTTTGTTTTATTTTAGTAAAATTACCGGTGTGTCCCCTTTTGTAGCAGATGTAACGATGGATTTGAGGGCCTCAGCTGGAAACCACGGATTTTCTTCTTCAGTTCCTTTTCTTCCCTGCACAGGGCAACCTTCGATAGATATCACGGCAATGCTCTAAACTGCTAGGCTATGTTTTTTCATGTGAATAATTTCATTATGTTTGCTCTCATCCTTAAATGATGGCTAATGTAGATGTAAAATTCTAATTGGGAGTTTTTTTTATCAGTCTGAAACATTACTATATGCTTTCTGGCATCCGTATTTGCTAATGAGAAACAATACTTTAGAATAATGTCTTATTAGGTCATTTGTTTTTTTCTCTGGCTTAAAAATCAATAGTTTCACTTCATTGTATGTAGTTGTACATTTATTTTATGAATTAAGTAGTCCAGAACATAAATTGGCCCACATAAATCCACTGGAGCAGGGGCACTCCACATTCAGGGGAATCAAACTTTGGAGGATTCTCTAAGTGCTAACTCAAAAAGACTGGCCAGCTGTACTGTAATTTTATCCAGGGAAAAATGGGAGTAATTTTCTACTTTTTAAAAAGATTTTATTTAGTTATTATTTTAAGTACAGTTTTCTGTCTATTTCTCCCATCCCAGCCCACCCTGCCCCATGTACCCTTCCTCCCTCCCATTTGCACCCCCCTTAGTTTTTGTCCATGTGTCCTTTATACTTGTTCCTCTAAATCTCTCCCATTTTTCCCCTTAAATTCCCTCCTTTCTCCCCTCTGGTTGCTGTCCCCTTGTTCTCTATTTCGGTGTCTTTGTTTTTATTTTGCTTGCTTGTCTGTTTTGTTGTTTAACTTCCTGTTAAAGGTGAGATCATATGGTATTTGTCTTTCAATCCCTGGCTTATTTCACTCAGCATAATGCTTTCCAGTTCCATCCATGTTGTTCAAAGGGTAGTAGCTCCTTCTTTCTCTCTGCTGCATAGAATTCCATTGTGTATATGTACCACAATTTTTTCATCCATTCATTTACTGATGGGCACCTAGGTTACTTCCATCTCTTGGCTATTGTAAATTGTGCTGCTATGAACATTGTGGTGCATAGATTCTTTGAAATTGATGTTTTAGGATTCTTAGGATATAATCCTAGCAGTGGAATTGCTGGGTCAAAAGACAGGTCGATTTTTATTTTTCTGAGAAAATTCCATACTGTTTTCCACAGTGGTTGTACGAGTCTGCAATCCTACCAACAGTGAACCAAGGTCCCCTCTTCCCCACAACCTCTCCAACATTTGTTGTTGGTTGCTTTGTTTATGATAGCCATCCTGACTGGTGTAAAGTGGTATCTCATTGTGGTTTTAATTTGCATCTCTCTGATAGCTAGCGATATTGAGCATCTCTTCATGTGTCTCTGGATCTTCTGTATGTCCTCCTTGGGGAAGTGTCTGTTCAAGTCCTTTTCCCATTTTTTAATTGGGTTGGCTGTCTTCTTAGAGTGGAGTCATGTAAGTTCTTTGTACATTTTGGAGATTAAACCTTTGTCTGAGGTATCACTGGCAAATATGTTTTCTCATACAGTTGGTTGTCTTTTTAATTTAATACTGTTTTCTTTAGCCACACAGAAGCTTTTTATTTTGATGAGATCCCATTTGTTTATTCTTTCCTTTATATTCCTTGCTCTAGGGGACATATCAGTAAAAATGTTGCTGCTTGAAATATTTGAGATTTTCCTGCCAGTGTTCTCCTCTAGGACTTTAATGGTTTCAAGGCTTATATTTAAGTCTTTTAGCCACTTTGAATTTATTTTGGTGTATGGTGTAAATTGGTGCTCAAGTTTCATTTTTTTGCACGTAGCTGTCCAGTTCTCCCAACACCACTTGTTGAAGAGGCTATATTTACTTCAGGCCAATATCGCTGATGAACATAGATGCTAAAATCTTCAACTAAATATTGGCAAATTGCATCCAACAATAGATCAAAAAGATCATACACCATGACCAAGTGGGATTCATCCCAGGGATGCAAGGATGGTTCAATATTCACAAATCAGTAAATGTAATACATCACATAAACAAAAGCAAAGACAAAAACCACATGATCATATCAATAGATGCAGAAAAAGCTTTTTGATAAGGTACAACACCCATTTATGATAAAAACACTCAGCAAAGTGGGAATAGAGGGAGCATTCCTCAATATAATAAAGGCCATATATGAGAGACCTACAGCCAACATCATACTCAATGGGCAAAAACTAAAAGCTTTTTCATTAAGATCAGGGACAAGACAAGGATGTCCACTTTCAGCACTTCTATTCAATATAGTATTGGAAGTTTTAGCCACAGCAATCAGGCAAGAAAAGGAAATAAAAGGCATCCAAATAGGAAAGGAGGAAACAAAACTGTCACTGTTTGCAGATGACATGATAGTGTACATGGAAAATCCTATAGACTCTACCCCAAAACTGCTCCAACTAATTAATGAATTTGGCAAAACAGCAGGTTACAAAGTCAATATCTGGAAACCAAAGGCATTTTTGTATACCAACAATGAATCAGCCAAAGCAGAAATCAAGGGAAAAAGCTCATTCAATAAAGCAAAAACAAAAATAAAATATCTGGGAATAAACCTAACTAAGGAGGTAAAAGACCTGTATGCAGAAAACTACACAGCACTGAAGAAAGAAATCAGGGAAGACACAAATGGAAACTATACCTTGTTCATGGATTGGAAGAATTAACATCATCAAAATGTCCATACTATCCAAAGCAATTTACAGATTCAATGCAATACCTATTAAAGTACCAATGGCATATTTCACAGACATAGAACAAACACTTCAAAAATTTATATGGAACCATAAACAACCCTGAATAGCAGCTGCAATTCTGAGAAAGAAGAACAAAGTAGGAGGGATCACAATGCCTGATATCAAACTGTATTGTAATCAAACTGTATTGTAATACAGGCCACTGTAATCAAAACAGCCTAGTACTGGCATAAAAACAGGTACATAGACCAATGGAACAGAACGGAGAGCCCAGAAATAAACTCAACTCTCTATAGTCAATTAATATTCGACAAAGGGGGCAGTAACATAATTTTCTACATTTCAAAAAACCTCAACTCCCCCCCATCAAGCAGGACTCTGTGTGCTGAGCCATGAATTGTCCAGGTCATTTGAGTGCTAATATATTTCTTTACATTATCTTCAAAGATTATCTGTATACTTCTTTTGATTCAGAAGCAAATAGACCTGTACTACTGATTCGGACACAGAAGGGTCCATGTGTTGTGGCTTCGAGGAACAAATCCACACGGAGTACAGACTATGGAGAAAAAGGGACGCCAAGGCCACCCTCTAAGTAAGAGAGAGGGGCCGACCCCTGCCTGGATGGCTTTTATTGCTTTTCTGGGCACATTACATTGAGGATGGTCCTCATTTACTAGGCACGAGTTCCCTGCAAGTGATTACCTTTTACAGATAACAAAGAAAACATTGTTGCTAATTACGTCAAAGAGAAGGAAGGGTGTTGCAGATCAAGGGGAAAAGTGGTTGAACTGGTCACACTCCATACTTGGGAGGTTGAGCACAGACTTTAGGACGTTACTTTAAAGATATGCAGTAAACATTTGCTGCCTCAATTCAGGGTGAGGGAGTTTTAGCAAAAAGCAAGCCTCAAAGCAGCCAAGGTACAGTGCAGGCCTAGTTCCCCGTGGGAAAAGTGATTCGTGGGTGTGCCACTCATGCCTGTCAGTTTTCCCATAGGGCTGGACTACATTCCCCATGCCACACAGAATGGTTCTCTATACACTACCACCTTTTTCAAAACTGTAGGCAGAATTATTATGAAAGAAAAGTGAAAATATGCAAGATTTGTGATTCCCATTATCAATTCTATTTTGAAGTGTTTTAATCTCATATTTATTTCCATTAAATCCACTATATATCAATTTGATTTTTCCCCAAGACTATATATTAAAATTTGAAAAACAAAATGTTCATTTTTATATTTTAATTATTCACAGCTTATCTATCAATTCTGTGCTCTCTACCACAATAAATTATTTTTTCTGATTTTGTTAGCCATAGTTTATTTATATATCTTGAAAATAATGAATTTGACCAATAATGTATTTATAGACATAGAATTTTCTTCCATCTTTTGTGGACATGGACCCTCTTTATATGATGTGAACTTTACAACTCTTTCTGAACCTTCTCTCTTCACCAAATCAATCATTTTCCTTAGTCATGGCTGTGTCTACCACAGCTTCTTTGACTTTTTGTGTATAACATATATTTACATTTGTCAATATGTCAGTCTTACTACTGCACTCCATCCTTTCAGAGTAACTATCATTAAACTCCAAAAGGAACAAATTTAGTTGGTCCATTTTTTCTCCTGGCAGGCCTTACGTTATAATATTTGGGCCACACTATTTTGGGGCTCGATATGCAGTCTAGGGGACTAAGGTGGTACATGATAATTCAGATATCCTAAAGTAGGTTGAGAGAGAACCCACAGATTCTGCTAGTAAAAGGAAAAAACTGGAATTGATATTGATGTTCAGTAGACATATGCTGTGAAAACAGAAACTCACAATCCTTCTGACATTTGGGGTCTTAAGTAGAAGGTGTCAGAAGAGTCACTACAAGTGTAACTGGAATACAGTGGCCAAGTGTTCATAGCAACTCTACCCTCTTGTCCTCAGTATTGCTCTGCATTGTGAAGCAGGCTTCATCTAGTGCTGAATTGTTCTCCCACTAATGAGTATATGAGATGGGTTCAGAGGAATGTGACATAGGACAATTTTACCCTACTGATGATGTGTTGTTGCTATAGTGATCTGCTCAGTACCAGTGGAAGTGCTGGTTCCAATCTATAGATAGCACATATGGCCAGCATTATATCTAAATGAATTTAAATTATATGCAAAATAAATTAATTAATAGAAGTCATAATTGTTCAAAAATATTTAAAATACATGTGTACATGTTCTCCTGTGTAGAGGCATGTGACTATAGGAGAACAAAGGTGAAGTGGAGGTGAATGTGCAAAAATTTATACAAATGAAAATACCAAAAGATCTTACATAAGTGGAACTTACAATTAAGACAAAAATAAATATCTTAGTTAAAATAGAGTAATTTAATAAATAAATGGCAAGGATTGTGTGTATCTGTGCATACATATTATGTATTAACACTCATAAAAGTTACATTTAGAATTTAACGTGACACTTCCTTACTGTGTGAGCTCTACTAAATTTAATTTATACATAGCAAAGGCTTTTATTACATAAAAGAGAGTTACTGTGCTGGTTCCTGTGGATTTAATGATAAATGTGATAGATGTTCCTTCAAAAAATACTGAAAATCAGAAAGGAGTACAAGTGCATACATAGACAGAGATATGATATATCGCATGTTATGACAAAAGGAAGAGGAATTTTTAAAAGAAAAAAATCTCATTAAATGAACTAGAATACAAAACAAGACATAAAATACAAGTAAAAGATTTTCAGATGAAAAAAAGAAATGGAAGGAAGAGTATTCCAGCACCAGATGCAATGCATATAATTGCCCCCAAACAAAGTATAAAGATCATGAAATGGCAGGCTGCAGAATAATATATCCACCTGGAGTAAAAGTCATGAAGGGCAGAAAAGTTACAGTATTGAAGTGATAACCTCCTAAGCTAGTAAGATAACAAAAAGCTACTTCCTGTAGTTCATGCATAACAGTTGATATACACACACACCACACACACGTATGTATGTATGTATAATGGTCTAAGGCCAATGGGAAGACAAACACTTGGACAGTAGTGGAACATGGAACAGATGTGCTATCACATTTGCATGTTGAAAGATCTTGTTTATCACCCTGTGAGGAGTTGATAGGAAAGGCTTTGGGGAAGGCAATGAGGCTATTTAGGAGGTAATACCAGCATTCCATGTGAGCAGTGAGGCGGGGGCTTCTGTATTTTCTATGAACCATGAGCCAAAAAAGCAACCTGTTGTGTATATTAAGAAAGGGGAAAAAAGTAATTAAGAGTCATGTTTTATATTAAAATCATGTTAAACATTTATTCAAAATATTCATATTTTGGAGAACAAACACTGGTTATTAAATTGAATGTGATTAGTAGGTTATTATGACTCTTCTTGAGCTGTCAGTGTTCTTGGTAGAGACAGTGCCCGAGTACTGAACACCATCTAAAACATGAGCAATTGGATCTTTTTGTTTATTCAGCTGACATTTAATCTAATAAAATTTTCATCTAAACAGCATTTAGGGCTTTTAAGTCTATATGGGATATGTCTGCCCTCAGGTTTGCTGGAGGCAAATGTATTTTGTTGATAGAGGAAGCTCTGTGCACTTTCCTCTGGGATTCTCTCTTCGTGGCATTTTCAGTAAGTCCTTTCAGTTTGTTTAAAGTGCTTCTCTTCTTTTTTTTCTTTTTTGAACACCGGTGAGAGCCTGTATGACATTTGTGTGTGTGTGTGTGGATTAAGGTGATAGAGAATTCTCTTTAGAAATGACTTCAATTGATAGAAATAGGCACATCTTTTCTCAGTCAGAGAGCATTCCAGGGAAAGAGTACACAGGGAGACACATATTAGACAGTGAAGGTGTGTGTGTGTTCTATGACTTAAAGAAACAAACTACGGTTTCATCAAAATGATAATTATCTTAGTATAAAGCATGGTACTTAGACTTTCCTTCTTTCCTCCAACCCTTTTCCCTCTCTTTTATTTTAGGTTGGAAATATTTTTAACTTTACATAAATGTAAACCAATTTGGTTGGATTATACATTTAAAGACCTAAATAAATTTAAAGAAACATTTTCACATTTATATGAAAATAACATTTCATGAAAGAAATAATGGATACATTTAATATTAAATATATCCATGAGTCTCTAATCCCACTGTGCCAAAGGACCAGCATAGAAATAATTACTACTTAAACATATAATGACTTTTATGTTTGCTAGTTTTCTATTGCAATAAATCGGGATCTCTTAAAGAATGTGAGACTATAGGTTAAAGTTTTCTACTGATAATAAGTATTATGATTTATATTTACAGTAGGTGATACAGAGAAACTACTTGTTTTCCCTTAAAATTTTTCAGTATAATTGAAACTATCAGAAATATACAAAGCATATTTTAGCCCACACTGAGTACAAGAAAAATCAATAACAGGCTATCATAGGAAACACCAATTATTTGGAAATTCAGCATCACTCATGAATGTAATTTATGAGTCACACAAGAAATAATTAGGAATACTAAAAAATATTGAAACATACTAGTAATGAAAAAATCTATAAAAATTCATGGTTCAGCCACAATAACACTTAGAGAGAAACTCACAGCTTTAAATACTCACACTGAAGGAGAAAGAGTGATCCAAAATATTCAAAATCAATCACCCCAAAGTTCATCTTCAGATATATAAAAAAGGAAAGGAAATCGCACCCAAAGAACAGACATAAAATATAGAACACAGATAAAGACAAAGATTCCGAAGCCACCTGTTGATTATTTGAGTACATTGAGAACTATAGCAACAAAAACAAAACAAAAATGCTTCTAAGAACCTGCTCAGAATGATCAAGAAACACACAAATCAACAGACAACAAACTCATAGACACAGGCAACAGGATGCTGGTTACCAGAGGGAAGGGGTGGGGCTAGTGAAGGGTAGAGAGGGTCAACTATGTGGAGAAAGAAGAAGAGGAGACTGTGGGTGGTGGGCACACGATGCAATATGCACATGATGTGGCTTTGAAATGTACACTTGGAACCTCTTTGAAATGTACAATGTACACATTGGTAAATACAACTTATTTACCAATGTCTCCCCAATACATTTAATTTGAAAAAAGAAAGAAATATGTTCAAAAAAAGAAATGTCTCTCAAATTTTACTATCATAAATGAGAAGGGGGTTATCACCCTAGAGCCTATAGATAATCAAAGAATAACGATAAGTATTATGCCCAGCTTCCTACAAACAAGTTGGAAAACTGATGGAATGGACACATTCCCTGGAAAATGCATCTGAACAAAACTCACATGGAACATAATAGGACATTTTTCTAGCTCTATATCTCCTAAAGGAACAATTTGTTACAGAAAAACTTTGCTACAAAAAAAATTCAGACCCAGGTGTTTTCATTGATGAATTTTATCAAATACTTAAGGAGAAATAATATGAATCTTAGAAAACTCTTCCAGAAAACAAAGGAAGCTATATCTCTTCCTGGTTGTTTCAGGAGGCCAGAAAAAACATAATTCCCAAACCTCACAAAGACTTAACACAAATTCATAGACTAATATTGCATATGAATAGAGATGCTAATTTCCTTTAATACAACTTACTAAAAGAATTATACATCATGAATAGAAAAAGGTTATGTTAGTAATAAAAGGTTGTTTTAGCAGATCCTCCAATAAATGCAGGAAAAGAACTTGAAAACATCAACACTGATTTTTGTTGAAAAAGTCTTTCAATAGACTAAAAATAATGGAGAACTTCCTCAGTTTGATTAAAAATTATAGTTAATATCATAATTAATGATGAAGTATTGATCACATTTCTCAAAGGATATTCATTTGTATCACTTCACATTCTAAGGAGTATACAAAAAACCACTAGAAGTAATAACTGCATTTAGTACATTTGCAGAACACGAGGTTATTTTTAAGCACTAGAAGCAAACTGTAAGAAAATGAAATTTGACATCTGCAAACAGTGACAGTTTTGTTTCCTCCTTTCCTATTTGGATGCCTTTTATTTCCTTTTCTTGCCTAATCGCTGTGGCCCAAACTTCCAAAACTATATTGAATAGAAGTGGTGAAAGTGGACATCCTTGTCTTGTTCCTGATCTTAGTGGAAAAGCTTTTAGTTTTTGCCCACTGAGTATGATATTGGCTGTAGGTCTCTCATATATGGCCTTTATTATATTGAGGAATGCTCCCTCTATTCCCACTTTGCTGAGTGTTTTTATCATAAATGGGTGTTGTACCTTATCAAAAGCTTTTTCTGCATCTATTGATATGATCATGTGGTTTTTGTCTTTGCTTTTGTTTATGTGATGTATTACATTTACTGATTTGTGAATATTGAACCATCCTTGCATCCCTGGGATAAATCCCACTTGGTCATGGTGTATGCTCTTTTTGATCTATTGTTGGATGCGATTTGCCAATATTTTGTTGAGGATTTTAGCATCTATGTTCATCAGTGATATTGGCCTGAAGTTCTCTTTCTTTGTTGTGTCTCTATCTAGTTTTGGAATTAGGATGATGCTGGCTTCATAAAAAGAATTTGGGAGTTTTCCATCCTTCTGGATTTTTTGGAATAGTCTGTGAAAAATAGGGGTTAGCTCTTCCTTAAATGCTTTGTAGAATTCTCCCGTGAAACCATCTGGTCCAGGGCTTTTGTATGATGGGAGTTTTTTGATTACTGCTTCCATTTCTTCAAAGAACCTATGCACCACAATGGTCATAGCAGCACAATTTACAATAGCCAAGAGTTGGAAACAACCTAGGTGCCCGCCAGTAAATGAATGGATCAAAAAATTGTGGTACATATACACAATGGAATACTATGCAGCAGAGAAGAAGTAGCTACTATCATTTGCAACAATATAAATGGAACTGGAAAGCGTTATGCTGAGTGAAATAGGCCAGGTGTTGAAAGACAAATACCATATGATCTCACCTTTAATAGGAAGCTAAACAACAAAACAAACAAGCAAGCAGAATAAAAACAAAGACACCGAAATAGAGAACAAGGGGAGAGTGACTAGAGGGGAGAGGGAAGTAAATATAAGGGGGAAAAAGGGGAGGAATTTGGAGGAACAAATATGAAGGACACAGGGACGAGAACTAAGGGGGGTGGAAATGGGAGGGAGGTGGGGAGCATGGGGGGCTGGGATGGGAGAAATAGACAAAAAACTGTACTTGAAAAATAACTAAATAAAATTATTAAAAAAATGAAACGAAACATTCTATGTACAATAGTGTCAAAATTCTTATTGGTTAACAAAGACTAAGTAAAACACTTAGCAGAAGAACAAAACTGTATAATGAAAACTACCAACTAACGGTTATTCTGGTAGGTTAAAGAATATATGAAGAAATAATGTTTGTTATTCCATATTCATGGTTCAGAAGATCTGATATTGTCGAGAAATAAATTGTCCTCATAATGAATGATAGATTTTAATGACATTTTGGCCACAATTCCAATAGATCTTTTTTCTTTTTTATAGAAATCAACAAATTGTATCCAAAATTTATACGGAAAATATAGAAATCAATAGACCTAGATGAGCATCTTGAACAAAAAAATGATAAAAGAAAAATTAATGACTTGTCACAGATTCCCAGATGCATGTAAGTTTACCTTAGTCAAGACAGGTGGCATTTGATGAGGAAAGACACAGAATAGTGGGACAGACAAGAATGTCAAAGTGATGAGGAAAAAACAATCTTGGGGAGATACTGTTTTAAATTTTATTTAATACTTTTGTCGATAAACATATTTCCATATATTTAATAATTATTCATTCAAATACTGAGTTATTGTGTTTGGTTATGAGTGTTTCTACCTCCCTTAAAAAGGTTTATTTATTTATTTAGCATTAACCAGTTAATCATGTTTACAGTAAATATTTATCCAAGTGCCTTTTCACCTTTTTTCTATTTTGATATATAAAGTTGTTTTCATTAAAACAACATAAAATCTACCATGAGATGTATCAATATTCTTTCTTTGGTTTTGACTGGCCTTAGTTTTAGATTTCTTCCCTTATTTCTAATAGTTTTGTATCTTTAACACAATCTGTAAACATCTATTGTTTATTTTGTTGCATGGAAGAATGGTTATATTGAGAGACCATTCAATTTTATTTCTCCCCTGTTGATCCTCCTTTAATAGGACTTTTAGTTTAAAATCTTTTCAGCCTAGGCATATGTAACATTGTCTTTTCTAAATTTTCAGTTACCTATGAAAACACAGAGTGACAAAAAATTTACAAAAACATCACTAAAAATTAGTTATTATCAGACCTCAAGGCCTAAAGCAGACAATGACAACTCTAAGTTGATATCAAATAATGGAGTAATTTCTCCCCAAATGTTTTAAAGCACTTGGAAAAATATAAATTTTCATTAGAACTGTAGTATTATTGTGTCGTTTCATTTTTGTGTCAATGTTATCATCAATAGTTAGCTAATTATTAATAAAAAGGGGTGTTTCAAAGGGAAGTAGAGATTGAGTTTATTAAACGCTGGAGCATAAGCCTGCTTGCTTAGCCAAGGAAGCTACAGCTTCACACTCCAGGGGGTCCCAGCATTGCTCAGCCATGAGCCATTGCTCAGGAGGATTCAAGTCCTCCCTCCCCCCCTCCATATCAGACCGTGCAGGGGGAGGTGCTGGACCATAGAGGCCTGTCACTCTATCTGGGGGTGGGCTGTCAAAAGTCCACAAAAGTTTGAGAAGTTGAATGGTCATTTTGAAAAATCACCTGGTTAGTCTAAACCCAAGCTAATATAGCTCAAGGAAACAAAGAAGTCTCTCTCTCTCTCTCTCTCTCTCTCTCTCTCTCTCTCAGGAGCCCACGACCATGGGATCTAGTAGCTATCAGGGCCCATAGCAGACGGCATGGGCTCCAAACAACTGAGTTTAATATGAAGCAGAGACTCTGGACCTTGGCTTCTGTTTTGTCCTTGATGAAGACACAGTTGGACTTTTTCCATGGTAGGATGGAGTGAAGAGGAACATTGGAAATTAGAGGGACGTTGCTCTTTCCCCCAAACAGACTGCACCTTCCTACGTGTGGGTCCTTGTGGGTTTCTGACCATCCTGTGAGAAAGAGCCGCATTTCCACCACGAACAACAGCACATTTACAAAGGTGTTTGAAGTACATAAATGTTCATTTTATCCATACTTATCTATTAACATTTCTTTAAACTTGGATATATCTAGGTTTAATAACAAATGCCAGATTACCAAAGAGATGGCTGAAATAATGATAAGTGTAATTACTACTTCTGAGTAATATCTGCCTATATTTTTATAAGACATCAGCCAGCTCAATCATTTGTGCTGATGGCCTTGCTTCTGAAATCTAGAATACAACTTAGAAACTACTATTGAAGACCTTTTAAATTTTTTATATTTATTTGATCATTAAATTCACTTTTTCTTCTATACCCCTTTTTGTATATTATTTTTTTATTTAGTTTTTTTATTTAATGTTCTATATTTTTAAAAACTGAAGATTTTTATTCCCTAAGAGGTTATTTCAACTCTCTATTTTGTATTTGTTGAAACAGATGGCAGGAATAAAGTATTTCGAGTAGAAAAGCTAAATGTGTCATACAAGTCTTATTCATGAGTACCTGCTGAAGCACTTAATGTATAGATTTTGAAAACAGATGAAGCATGTAAGAGCCAAAATATTTTTTAAACACAAATATATTGAACTTTTAATATTTTAGTGCTTTACCACTTGTTCTTAAAAGTCAGTGAGGCATTATTTGACAGCTATTGTATTCTGTATGAAATTTCATTAATTTTTCAAGTAATATTTACCAGAAATGCTTGACTTTAGAAGAGATTTAAATTAAAATGTGTCTAAAAAATCTAAAAGAAGATATTTTTCTAAGAGATATTCCCCGAGTACCTGAAAAAAAATTTTTTTTAAAGATTTTATTTTATTTATTTATGTTTAGAGGGGAAGGAAAGGAAAGAGGGAGAGAAATATCAGTGTGTGGTTGCCTCCCATGCATCTCCTGCTGGGAACTGGCCTGCAACCCAGGCATGTGCCCTGACTGGGAATCAAACTGCAATCTTCTGGTTGGCAGGCCTGCACTCAATCCACTGAGCTACACCAGCCAGGGCCCCTCATAAATTCTAAAAGAATAATTTTACTCCATTAAACAATGCATCCATAATTCATATATACATATATACATATATAGTAGATACATTTTGAGTGTATATGTATACATTTTAAAATATAAAACATTTTGTAATTTAAGTTTATTTCTGTGATATCTTAGGTTTTATTCTCAACTTTTAAACTTCAAATTTTACATGATAATATAGATATGACATAGTTAATCAAAGACTTCACATGTTCCTTATTTCATGTTAATTATTCCAATATTCTTTCTGTGACTAGACCCAAGAGTTATTATTATATGTTGAAATATGTTGCAAAACATCAGCAAAATGTAAAGAAACCCAACTGAATAAGAGAGTATAGTCACTGATACATTTGGTAGAGTTAATATCCCAAACTTATAAAGATCTATACTCAATACCCAAAAATTGTCAGAGGACCTCAATAGACACTTCTTCAAAGAGGAGATACAGATGGCCAATAGTCATAAAAATAATACTCAATGTCCCTAATCATCAGAGAGATGCAAGTTAAAGACACAAAGAGATACCACCTTACACCTGTCAGAATGGCTATCAATGCAGTAAATCAATGAACAGCAAGTGCTAGTGAGACAGTGAAGAAAAGGGATGCTTCACGCGCTGTTGGTGGAATGCAGACTGATGCAACCACTGTGGAAAATTACAAACAGGTCTGTCTTATGATCCAGGATTCCAAACCTGGGAATATATCCCCCCAAAACTGCAACACTAATTTGAAAGAATATATGCACCCTTATATTCATTGCAGCATTATTTACAATGGCCAAGATTTGAAATCAGCCCAAGTGTCCATCCATAGATAAGTGGATAAAAAGGCTGTGATACATTTACACAATGGAATAATACTCGGCCATGAAGAAGAAGGGAATTTTATCCTCTGTGAAAGCATAGATGGGCCTGGAGAATACTATGCTAAGTGAAATAAGCCAGTGAAAAAAGACAAATATCATATGATTTCCCTCATGGGGAATCTAATAAACAAAATGAACTAACAAGCAAAACAGAGATGGTCCCATATGTAGAAATCAGGGTGATAGCTGTTGGTGGAGGGAAGAACTGGAGGGATCGAGAGATTAAGGTAAATTTTTTTTAAAACAGAAAGAACTCACGGACACAGACAACAGTGAGGTGATTGCCAGTGGGAGGAGGCATGAGTGGAGGTGGGTGAGGGATGAATAATGATAAAAGGAAACGCCTTTGAGCTGTGAACATACAATACATCATGGAGGATGTGTTGTAGAATTGTAGACCTGGAACCTGTATAATTTTGTTAACCAGTGTCACCAATAATAATTTGATTAAAAATATGTTTCCATAGCATAGATTTCAATGATTTCATTTGATTACGTGCAGGGTTTCTGTTTGTTTTACTTTATGTCTCCTGAGCTCTCTGCTTTGTTTCTGTTCACTTCTTCGTTGACCTCCGGTTTACCCCAGTACTAGGTTACCACACACCATTTGGTGTTTGGTGCTGCATTTCTACATGTGAACAAGCACACACATATTCTTTGAAAATTAAATCAAGTATCTGCTGCAACTATCACCAAATCACATAAAATGTATGTGTGAAGACAAATATCTTTAAAGAGCAATAAATATGTAAACTTGCAGATATACTGTCATGTATTGTATGGATTTTAAATGACTGTAATTACATATGCATTATTTGATTTACACTTGTTACCATTTCTTCATGAGAATTAAATGAGTCTAGCTTACACAGCAGGTAGATGTTGAATCAGAAATTGAGATTTTGAACAAAACATTACACTTCATACCTTTAAAACTATAATGGCATGTTGTCTTGTTTTGTGTGTAAGACCTTGAGGATGAAGTCGTAACAAGACATTTAGATATGTTGCATCTGCTCCTTAGGGTACACGCTCTCAGCCTAAGCACGTAGTCATTGTCATGTACAGTGTTAGCAAGCCATGTCCATGGTGCAAACTCAGGCCCCAGTGAGGTTAACTTTAGCCTATTTTATAGCTTTATTTCTTTCGGAGAGCTTAGAGATATTTTCTTTGGGGTAAGACCATTTTAGGAGTTTAGGCAGAATCAGGATTTCAGCTCCACTGGATCTAATTTCAGAATTTTATTTCTTTGTATTCTAGCTTTTTTAAAAGGCTAATGATCCCAGGAAACAAGTACAGTAAGAATAAGCTTACTATAGATTTCTACATGTCAGGAGATTTTATATGGTAAACTTTTGTTATTTTTCTCATACTAACCTGAGAGATGGTGCTGCCTTCATAAAATGCTAGCATCAATAAGAAATCAATAGTTTCAATTAACATTAATTTTTCTGAATTAAAGAAGTAGGGTATTTTATATCAGGGTTTATTTAAATTTTATTGTTTATAAAACAGAGATGCATAAATCTTCTTATATACATATATAGGGTCCAGCACAAATAACACCCCTTTTTACTATAAATATTTTATTAAAAATCATGAGCATATAATTTTGTATTATAACAATATCATACTAAAGCACACCATATGACATTTTAGGTGAAATGTTCAAATAACAACTATAAATTATTACATCCATGTTATTACCCTACCAACCACACTCAAGTTCCAGCAGACTATGTATATCATGCATGTTTATGCATACATTATATGTATATATTATGTACATTACATAATAATATCAATTGTATCATTTTCACACAAATATATCTTTATAGCCTGGCTAACCCAGGAATGCTCCGGTATCAGGAATCATCCTTATGGCTGAAAATCTGATAATGAGAATCTCCTTCACTTGCTCTAACAAGCAAACTCCTTGTTCCCCAAGAATATTCTTTTAAAGACTCTTGAATGTGTATCTCACTAGAAAGGATGGCCTCTCTACATTGCCATTTTCTTCTTTTATTTTCAGTACTTGGAATTCAGCTCAGGCTGAGACCAAAGAAGCACTTCCACCTCACAAGTGCTGCAGCTGGGGGCCTCCAAGGCCCTTCCATTCACAGCGAGGGAAGGCGAAGTGGACGCACGCAGGATGGAGTTTAAAGGAAAACTGGCACTACCTCTTCGTCCACAAGGAAGCTTGTGCTGGCCCGGCCAGGATCCAAAGACAAAAGGCTCAAGTTGGGAAACCCACACACGAACTTGGCTGCCAGTGAGAATAATACTCAGTGGTGGATACCAGGGTCCCAGGTTATCTGGACTTTTGCCAATAAACCCATCACTGCAAGAGAAGGTAGCATGTCTTCCCTTCACCCGTCTGGTTTAAATGAAAAATACAAATGTTGGAAAGCAATAGAGCAAAGGTTTGTTTTCTTTAGTCGTGTCTTATTGCCCAGTTATGAATTAAATCATGGTATCAAATATTAATATGTTCCTTAAATGTATGCATAAATATAAGGTTATCAGTAATAAATCACCCTTATTATTAATATTAATAATATTAATTAATATCTATTAATATTAGAAACTAATGGTGACTTTTATTAAAATGTTATTGATGTGAATTATTTGGATTTTTCTCAGTAATATGTTTTTCCTTTTCCTTTTCTCCATGGCCTATGTAATAAAAATTTAGATGCAGAAATTCTTCCAATTTCATAGCAATATATATTGTTTTCTTTATACATTTGGTTAACCATTCTAAGAAAAAACTGCCAAGTGCCAAACACAATCAAAAGCTACATAAAATTCTATCACTATCCAGAGAAAATTCGACTGATACGCAAACATTTATCTCAATCTGTGCCTTTTTCCTTGTCTTTCTGCAAATGATGTCTATCATGTGCCAGATGTTTGAAACACAAGAGAAAAAAATAACCAACAAGTAAAAAAATCACTCCATCTTTTGTGGAGGCTGAGTCCAACCAAGAGAGACCAAGGGTAGTGTAACCCACGTAAACACATCCGAAAGAAGCAAGACATTACACAGCGTCCTTCTATCCTAGTCCATCTCTCCCCCACTATCACAATTCCTCAAGTTGAGAACCACATAAATGTAATTTAAAAATATTTTACTCAAATCATTTTAGATAAGTTGATACAAAGGATAATGTCATTGCTTTCCTGGGTGAAGATATACATGGATTCTTAATATGCTCCCCACTTTTATGATTACAACTAAGCAGACAATTTCTATCATGCAAAAAGTTTTAATCCACATTGTTCAGTTAAGGATGAAGGTAACTGAAGTTTTACATGATATAACCAGTCAGTATTACTCTAATGAATACTAGATATTTTATGAAAACAATGTAAACATTAAACATAACCTTCAGAATTCTAAATATAAATTGAAATAATTTTAAGTTAAAATACCAAAGCACAACCCCCTCTTAACATAAATATCTCTTCTAGACAATTTGTGTTATTGTGACATATACCACTATATATAGTGTGAGTATGTATATATATGTATATATATGTATATATATGTATATGTATATAATTTATTAGATCTTATGGATAAAAACAAAACATGATCCCTACCTTGGAAGCTTTCAGTTCTAGACATTTTGCTATTTTCCATGTGTTACCAATTTTATTACTTGAAATAATTCTGTGAGATTAGTAGGAACGTTCACAGAGTAATATAAATACAAAGGAATTCAGAAAAGCTATATATCCCATTCTTTCTGACTCCAAGCCTAAGCATTTACTAGAGTAAAGCCTTTGATAACTAGTATGTGATATTTGGTTTTATCGGAATCACAGCATAAAGAAGGTATAACATAACACATATTTTATACTCCTGGATCACTAAAATGTTTTCAGATATTCTCACAAAAATATTTTATTTTTGTCTAGCATGCAAACCTTTGTTTCCACACTAGTCACACAACATGATAGCAATGATGAATTCACAGGGCCATATTCGGTTAAACCACTGTGATATTTTGCTCCCCTAGTACCTGTGTGATTATACAAACACATAGTCTAAATGAAGCTAAAACTTCGCATGTACTTCATATGATGCTCTTTGGGTAGTAAAGGATGAAGAGGGTCAAATGTCTGCTGATAGAAGATGATTTGGTTTTGGGTGGTGGGTACACAATGCCTTAGATGTACATGATGTATCACGGAGTTGCACACTTGAAACCAATATAATCTTACTAACCAGAATCACCATGACATTTTAATTAAAAAGTATTATATATTTACAAAGTCAAGAAATTATTTTGATGCAAATCATTCATATTCTGGATCTATTATTTTTCACATTATTTCTTTATACTAACCATTACAAACATACAACCCAAACTTCAATATTGACACTGAGGATCACAGACTGGTATTTTTCTTTCAAGGCCTGATTAAAATTAAAAAGCCAGACTATAAAATTAAATTCAACCTCCTAATTTATTTTTTGAAATGCATTATTGAGAAAATATAGCAAATGATATTCCTCTTTTATCCACTATTGTTTTTTTTAACATACAGATGAATAATTGCTGTTGACTTTTTTGCTAGTGAGGACTTTTTTCACTTTTATCTTGTCTCATTATTTTGAATGACTGTAAAGCAAAATAATAGCCCTTTAAAATTAAAAACATAAGCCAGGCAGTGAAAGACAAATACCATATGATCTCACCTTTAACAGGAACCAAAACAACAAAACAAACAAGCGAGCAAAATATAACCAAAAACACTGAAATAGAGAACAGGCTGACAGTGACCAGAGGGGAGAGGGGAGGGAATTTCAGAGTAAAAGGGGAAGGGTTTGCAAGAACAAGTATAAAGGACACATGGGACAAAAACTGAGGGGGGTGGAAATGGGAGGGAGGTGGGGAGCACTGGGAGGTGGGCTGGGATGGGAGTAAAAGACAAAACTACTTGAAGAATGATTAAAATAAATTAAAAAATTTTAATCTTTCATACTCAATGCCACTTTGCATAGAGTGACTACTGCTGCATAATATAGGTAAGTTCAAATAAATCATAATTCTTTGAATTCATAAATATGAAGAACAACTCCAGTAGAAAATTAAGTGCTGCACTGTGCTAAATATGTAAGAAAAAAACATCTCCGTGCAGATGGTGAAAACCACATCCATTCTCAACTTTACAAGCCATTACTATATGATGAAAAATATCAGTTCAACAAAACTTGCATATGACATATTCGACCTGTTTGAAGGCCAAATAAATAAAATGTAAATAATCTGTGGCCAAGTATACATAAATGTTTTGGCTTTTTAAAAATTACCAACAATAGGTATCATGCATCACAATTCTTTGGTATCACTGTTGTTGGAGGTGGGCAAAGGCAAAAGTGGAGATGACTGGAGAAGCATCCACAACAAAATACAAAAAAAGAAATATGGCATTAAGCTATTCATTATTTGATATTTTAAATGTGAAGTTATAAAGGTTAGGAGCTCCTGCTTTTTTTCTGCTGCATAGTGATCATTGTATAAATGTACCATAATTTATTGATTCATTCATATACTGATAGGCTTCCAGCACTTGGCTATTATAAATTGTGCTGCTATGAACATTGGGGTGCATAGGTTCTTCTGGATTGGTGTTTCAGGATTCTTAGAGTATAGACCCAGCAGTGGAACTGCTGAGTCAAAAGGCAGGTCCATTTTTAGTTTCTTGAGGAAATTCTATAATGTGAGAAAGAAGAGAAAGGGATGTAAATGAACATGTATGAGGGACCCATGGACGGAGCCAAGGGGGTGGGAATGAGGCCGGGAGGTGGGTGCGGGTAGGGCGGGGAAAAGTGGTGGTGGGAAAATGGAGACAACTGTACTCAAACATCAACAAAAAATGTAAAAAACAAGTGAAAATGAAGTCATTAATTAGATATGGAAGAAAGTACTTAGCCAAGTTGTTTGCAATCTAAATTGCTTTAATTTGTGGATATGACATTATTTACCATCAAACAGTTGAGAAAGATAGATTATAGAATATTTTTGTAATAAAGTCATTCTGGGAAAATAATGCATTTGATAAATGATTTGGATTGTGCATATTCCTGTGTCTGTCACTGTTATCAGACTCAAGTCGACAAGGTAAGTTGCTAGGTGACTTTGGATAAATCAATTAATATATCAATGTGTCAGATTTCTCTCTTTATAAAAAAAATCAAACACAATGAGCTAAAGGCCTCTTCTTGTTTTGAAAGTTTTTGATTTTATAATACTGTATATAATTCATTAGGTACATGTCTAACTGAAAAAGAATACTGCAAGTTTATAATGAATATAATGGTTTTAACTTAATATTTAAACATGCTTCAAATTATATAATTAAAAGTAAGTGTACAGGTTATGCCTGTATTTAAATAAAATTATTTTCTTTTTATTTTATTTGTTTTTTCTGTACTTTTTAAAATTTATGAGATGACATTAGTTAAATTGTATTGTTTTCAAGTGTACAATTCTCTGAATATTATGTGTAATTACATTGTGTGTTTGCCACCCAAAAGCAAATCTCCTGTCACCATGTATGTGACCTCCTTTTCCCTTTACTACTTACCCACCTCCCACCTCTGGTCACTACCATACTGTTATTCTAATGCAGAATTGTAGGGAAAAATACTGGCGCTCTCCCAGGCTTTTATAGATTACTTTTATTTCTCTGTGCATGTCTTCTCTGCGCCGTTTGAATTGATTTTGCATCAACCCCATATAGGATTTTCTTCAGATGACTGGCTCATTGAGGTTGACTCTGTGGAGTCAAGTTGAATGGGTTTTGACAATTACATGTTGATATGTATTAGCAGATACACTATTGTACAGAATAAAGTCACTGTCCTACGCTATTCCTGCGTTTTAATTATTCAACCCTTCTCCTCTGCCCCAAATCCCTGGAAGCCATGGATATTTTTATAGTCTCTAGGGTTTTGCCATTTCCAGAAATTTATATAGTCATATTTACACAATAAGTAGCCTTTTCAAATCGGCTATTTCACTTAGTAACATGCACGTAAGATTCATTAACATATTTTCAATGGCTTGTTACCTCATTTTTTTAATATTGAAAAATATTTCATTGTTTGCATGTGCCACTGTTTGTCCATTAGGCACTTTTGAAGGGCATCTTGTTTCTTTCTAGATTTTGGCAAAAATGTTGCTATAAACATTGATGTGCCAATTTTGTTTGGATGATTTTTCCAATATTCTAGAAAACAAATAAAAGCAAAATTGTTTAGCATTGTAAGAAACTGCAAATTATATTTATTTGGCATGGAAAATTTTAACAGGAATGGCTGTTGGATTCTGTCAAAAGCTTTTTCTGCATCAATTGATATAATTATATTATTTTCATTGTGTGGCATGCTTATCCAGTACTTTACACAGATTAATTTTTTAAAATTTTATTTAGTTATTTTTCAAGTACAGTTTTTTGTCTATTTCTCCCATCCCAGCCCCCCCCCACACCGATTAATTTTTGACTGTTGGACTGTGGGGTTGCATAGCTAGAGTACATCCCACTCGATCAGGTTGTACACTTCTTTTTAGAAGTTGATGCTTGACTTACCATTGGATGGAAATTTTTGTATGCGTATTTATGAATGGTACTGGTCTGCAGTTTCCTATTCTGTGATGCCTTTGGCTTTGCTGTAAGTAATTCTGGCCTCATAGAATGAGTTAGGAATTATTCCTTCTGTTCCTATTTTCTGGAAAATATTGTGGAGAATAGGTATTACATCTCGTAATGAAAGTCAAAATGTGGGTCTTTACTGCCTTTCCCTTTCACAGCTGGCCATATGGGTTGGTAAGGGAAGGGCAAGTCTGAGTTAAATAAATATAGGGATGAGGATACAGGTGGGGATATCTCCTGAATATCACTGGTGTTTATTGTGATTATTTCAGGTGGGTATTTTCAGTCACTCACTAACATGGACTAAATGTTCTTTCTGTCTGTTTGAACTTGCTCAGGAAAAGAGGTTCACAAAATTATGGCTTCCAATAGTCTTTAATCATGTCACTGTGCTTCATCGTTTTTTTTTTTAATTCTCTTCAAAACCTATCAAATTATACAATGACAATTTTTAATTCATTGGATTGTGATCCTGAAGAAAGTTTTTGCCTTCATTGTCATTTCAATGACATATTTGTGGAGGAAAAATAATTTGTTCATGTGTCTCCTCATTATGACTGTCATTTATTGGTGCTTAAACGTTTGAAGGCATTCTTCAAGATCACAGTGACTAATATTAATACAGATAATGAAAAGCTGGTAAAAAACCAAATATCTAATAATAAAAACATATTAAGTATTCTTTATCTGTACATAATTTTAACTATATTGTTAGTAAAGATTTTTATGAGTTTATAAAGTTAAAAATTATAGTTATGTTATGAAGTTCAAAGGAATCAAAATGCAAAAGATTAAATAGTTTATGACCTTTGAAAATACATAAAAATTGGGAATAAAGGTGCTACATTTTTCATTGTATTTTGATTTAAAAAAAATTTGACCTGACTGGTGCAGCTCAGTGATTGAGCATGGGCTGCAAACCAAAGGGTTGGCGGTTCAATTCCCACTCAGGGCACATGCTTGGGTTGTGGGCCAGGTTCCCAGTGGGGGCACGTGAGAGGCAACCACACATTGATGTTTCTCTCCCTCTCTTCCCCTCTCTCTAATAATAAATAAATAAAACCTTAAAAAATTTTTTAAATTGACATATTATTCTTATAGTTAGGAAATACACTTTTTACTTAGCATGAGTACAATGAATAACTTCTATCTAGTTCTTTAACCATCTCTATTAAAGAAATGTGACCTTTTCCAGCAAATTATTTTGATTTGGTATTCAGATGATATATGAACTCACAGCACAAACTAAATTGTAGAGCTAGAATTATTTTTCTTAATTTTCAAAAATACCATTTTAAAACAGACCAGTGTGTCCTGACCTGCAGAGTGCACACTGACTGACAAGATTACAAATCTGGATATTTTGATACTCAGAAACAGGTTTTCTTTCTAAAGTTACAAAAGTATGAAACATCTCCTCTCGACAAAAATATAAAGCACCACCTCATGGGCGTGAGGAGCTTTGGAGGGTCTTTACCAGGTGTCTTCTCTGCCCACTGCTGTGGCCTTCTTTCGAAGCCTTGACCTGATTCTATGACCGCGGCCAGGCAGGGTGGGGAGAACGCACCAGGCAACTGCTTGGGTTGCGTGTCGAGAATCTCATGCTTCTAACACCTCATCTTGGCAACCTTGACAACACAGAGTGATAGGTCACGATGTTTTAGTTTTACAGAGTTTTGGCGGAACTTGGGACAGGAGCCAGCGATCTTTCTGTGTGACTGGCCGGATCTGTGTTTTAGACTCTGCAGGCAACACGCACCTTTGTTGTAACCACTTCACCATGACAGCGAGGAAGAAGCCATGGCTGACAATTAAACAAATGGTCATGGTGCGTTTCGATACGATTTATTTACAAAACCATCGTCAGGCTAGCAGACCATGCCAGGCTGCTTCTTAATTGATACTGCAAGATTGATGTGTGCCTTGGATACGAAGAGTTGCTTATTTAGTGTTCATAAGACACAGGAATAATTGTGATAGTTTTTTTTTCAGTTTGTATCATCAGTTTAAATAGCTTCTATATAACCTGACTTGAATAGTGAATTATAAATGGGGTTTCCTTCTGAATCACTCACTAACACCACTTGGTATTAGGTTGAGAAGAATTCTGCTTCCTTTTGAATGCTTAATATTGCAAACTAATCAGTCCAATAATAAGTACATAACACTTTGTTCTCCAGGTGCAGAATTACCCTCCTACACCCATAGACGTGGTTGAGTGCACCTCCTAAGTACAGTTTTGAGCTTTCCTGTTACTAGTTAATATGTGTATTCTTGACAATTTCACGTTCTCTAAAATTTTACTAAAAAATACACAGCTATGGATATGGTAACCTTATAATTTAACAACTAAGCCAGGACACTTTTAAAAATGAAAGATGCTAGTTATAATTATGCAGGAAACAGGCAAACGAGAAAAGCCTTAAGCCGGGACTGTCAGGGAGATCGAGGATTCGAGATCACCCTATTTATGGGAAAACAGGTGGGAGGAAAGACAACTCAGAGTACACGCAAACCTGGGCGAAAGCTGGAAGTTAAACAGTAATTGGTCCTTCGGGGAGATAATTTGGACCACTTAGGCGGCTCAGCCTGGTTAGAGGCTGCCCTTGAGATACTAAGCAGGCGTGATAGCAAAAATATAGAAGTTCTGACAGCAGTTTCCTTAGAGCTGAGGCTCCTCGGCTGCCATGGGACTGGCGCTAAGGTGGATCCCTGATTAGTGGAGCTGCCATTCAGGGGCACAGGGGGCTTTGCGATGTCGTCGGGAGCCAAGGACTGCTCAAGGTTGAGCATCCTCTCAGCGGTCCAAACTCCAGGGCCAGGTGCTCGTTTTTAGTTTTGTTGAAATACAGCCCCAAAGGTCGGGCTTCAGTAAAGCATACTTTCTTGTTCCTGTAAGAAATGGTAACTTCACCCCTATTATTTTAACTATTCTTGCTTAAGAATGACTGTGAATGAAATCATGTGACTTCTGCATTTCCCTGTTTAGCAGTCACGCATGAGAACTGATGTCAGGAAAAAGGACTAATTTTCCCCTAATGACTCCAGATGAAACACTACATTGAATTAACTTTTTGAGGTAATTACAGACTCACAGACAGTTGTACACTGTCTGTGAGAGAGCTCCCTTGTACACTTTGCTCTGTGTCCCCCAGTCTTATTCATATCTGCCTAGGATCGCCTGCATTCCTTCGCGCATGTGCAGGAAGAGCTACACAAACTTACTCTGTGTTGTTCTGTCTCCACCGCCAGAGCCAAGATCCTGGACAGTTAGTTTCAACACCACACGAATCAACATTGTTACCACCTTTTTCTTTATCATCTGCTAACCACTAATCTGTCCTTCACTTTCAAAATTTTCTCATCCAATAATATTTTATAAATGAAATGATAGTGTGTAAGCTTTTGGAGTTAACTCCTCTTTGCTTAACATAATTACTCTGAGATTTATTCAAATGCTTGCATGTACTCAATAGTCTGTGCCTTTGTTGCTTATTAGAGTTCCCTCTCAGCTCTGCTTTAGCGGCTCCCCATGATTTGTGATCTTCTTTGAGAGTTTCTATTTGACCTATAGATTCTCTGGAAATCACTTTATTTCTACATATTTAAGTACTTTCTTATTGTCTTTCTGGAATTGATTCCTAGTTTTATTCCATTTGGTAAAGAACACAGTGTTGAAGTTTGTTTTAAGGTCCTGGCTAAGGTCCCTCCTGCTGAATGTTCTCTAGACATTTAAAAAATAAAATGTTTATTCTGTTTTTTGAATGAATACAAATGTTACTTTTTTTGATAAAGTGTTATGTATGTCAATTGATCTTATTGGTTGGTACTTTTATTCCTGCCTACTGTATGCTTGTTGAATTTCTGTTCATAGTTTTACCCATTACTGAGGGGTATGTATTGAAGTCCCCAGCTGCAGTGGTGGAATGGTCCAGACCTCCTTTTAACTCTGTTGGTTGTGTTTCATGTCTTTTGGGTTCTCATTTGGGTCCAGACCTCATCCCAGGCACATTGAATCTCCATTCTGTAACATTCCTCTTAAGCCCTAGTCATTTTCTTCGTTTTGAAATCTACCTTATCGCGAGTTAAATTTCTAAAGTTTAATGTTTTGAAATAATTAATTAAAGATTTCTTTGGCTCCAGTTTCCCTTTTCATTGGTTCATTTTCAACATATGGGATCCCCTAACATTCATAGTGATCACTAAATTAACTACAGAGATCAAATAAAGTTTATCTGTGCATCAAATGTTACTTTCAAGTTGAAATATCACAACATTTATTGGCTTTCCATATCTCATTTTCTTCTAGTTTTATTGTACTTGAATTCATAAGAGGATCGAAAGATATATTCACATCAAACAATATTTTTAAGATCCCTCCAAACTCCACAAATTATTCTAAAACTGCTCAACAATAACAATAATCTACTATCATTTTTAAGATTTAATTTTGAGATAGTTTCCTGTATATACTGAATATATTCATAAAATAGTTGAAGAGAAACTTAAAAGATAAAATTGAAGTGACTTTCTTTTAAATATTTTAAATATAGAAAATATCTGTTTATCTTCATTATGTTAGAATATGTACACACATATCCTGTACATTTATTTTAAAATGCATATTTCAAAATGAAGAAAAAACATGCCTGAATTACTTACAATTTTCAACTGTTTAAACATTTGATTTACTGCAGCATCATATATACCTTTATAATTTTTTATATTTAAATTCCACGTTCCAATAAAGAGCAAATGTTTGGTATATAAACGGTTTTGTTTGTTAAACTTCCCATATCACATGCACATTATTTGATTACTTAGTATTTTTCTAAAAAGTATTATCGCTTTAGAATTGTCATTACAGGTACAAATAAATGGAAGTGTATGCTGGGATCATAGATGGGAAGAATTAGCATCATTAAAACATCCATAAAACTTAAAACAATCTATAGATTCAACACATACCTATCAAAACACCAATGGCATTTTTTCACAGAACTAGAACAAATAATTCAAAAATGTATATGGAGGACCTGGCTGGTGTAGCTCAGTGGATTGAGTGCGGGCCAGTGAACCAGACAATCGCGGTTTGATTCCCAGTCAGGGCACATGCCTAGGTTGCAGACCAGTTCCCTACAGGCCAGTTCCCAGCAGGGGACGCACAAAAGGCAACCATACATTGATGTTTCTCTCCCTCTCTCCTTCCCTTCCCCTCTAAAGATAAATAAATAAAATATTTTTTAAAAATGTATATGGAACCACAAAAGATCCCAATCTTATATGAAAAAAAACAAAGTTGCAGATATCATGCTACTTGATATCAAACTATACTACAAGACCACAGTCTTAGAGTATTCAAACCAGCATAGTAATGACATAAACAACAGACACATAGATCGATGGGACAGAATAGATAATCCCAAAATAAACTCATGTTACTATGGTCAGTTAATATAGGGTGGAAAAAATAGGTTTAAAGTTTTGAGTTTGTGAAACACAGAGTTTATTCTTGTATTATGACTTAGTATTGTATTATTTTCCCATACAAATAACTGTAAATGTACTTTTTTAATGTGATATACAGATGTGATTGAAGGATTTCAAAGATATGTTTTGATCTTAATTTTTAAGGAAGAGATAACAAATATACTGAAGAACTAAATGTAGGTCCTCGGGAAAAAAGGAGAAAAACAATTTCACAATTAATGTGTGGGTTTGCTGTATATCTAACAGTGATTTACATATTGAATTATAGCAACATTTGCTTATATTTCCAGTATCAAGGTACTAAATCATCATAAAAATAGGGCTTGACTTCTGGAAATAATATGCTTTCATCATAAAATAATGTCCTGACTTTTAGATGGGAATTTTGAATTATAAATGTACTGTACAGACATCCTGCCAAAGATTATAATAAATCCCTCTTCAAATTTTACTCTGATATATTATTTATAATAATGATGTATGGAACTACATGCACAAAAGTAAAAACAAAATACTAACCTTATGTGGCACTTCAATCAAATGCATTAGTCATATAATTATTGTCACTTCAATTGCACTTTAACAACAAAAAAAGCCACTCTCCTTTAAATATGTGAGAAAAACACCATTCGAACATGCAGATGTATTCTTTTTTATTACAAAGGTCATATTTCTTTATAAATGGTATTTTTGTCTAATGTCAAAGTTTTAATAACTGCTAAAAGCATAAAATAGAAATGTGTGTAAAATACCTTCATGGACTTAAAAAGTATGGAAATATTTGATTTATACAGCTTTAGAAGCATGAGATTAAATTTTATTTTTTAATGCTGAAAGTAAAATAATATATACAAAAAATTGAACTATAAACACATCTATTTTATATTTAAAATTACATAAATGAATATCAAATTATTTTGAATATTTAAAACCTGCAATTAGACATTTCATGTTTTAATGTTTTTTCTTTCATTAAAAAATTATACATTGTTAATTATTCCGGAATATTAAACAGAATCATCTGATATAAATTCCAAACTTGTGATATATTGGCTTAAAAAGAAGAAAGCATCTGCATAATAAGAGATGTGGAGTATGAAGCAAAACTCCGCCATCGTAATTGTCCACAAATAATATATTTTTTAATTATGGAAAATTATTTGAAGTAAAGCATTATATTGCTAATATTTCCTAAAATGATGCAATGCTCAAAAACCACTATTTTAAAATCATTTTGTGAGAAAGTTTCTTCTCTTGTAATTTTAAAGAACCTCATACACATTTAAAATTTTTAAAACAGTGAAGTACATACAAGTTAGGCATTATACAATGACAGAAAGCTATGTTAATTATTTCTTTTTCAGAGCTGTAAAAATAAAAGTGTTAAACTTTTACTGCAATGGATGAGAGATTTGGAATACCCCACTAATTTTATACAACTTCTTTAACATTTTCAGGTCTTTGAAACAAAGTAAATTAATACAGAACATATGAAGAGTAAATAAATGTACTCTGCTAAGATAAAGCATCTTGAAATATTAGATATAGTTAATATGTTAAAAATCATTACATGTGTTTACATGTAAATAGATAAACTCTTATCACATTTCAAGGACTGAAAAATTATCCTTAATGAAACCTCTGAGCCTTCACATCCCAGTGAATTTGATGGTATCGAATTTACAATGGATAATTCTTCTCTCCATTTCTGGTTGTGTGGCTCTATTTCCGTGTCTCTCTGTCTCTGGGTCTGCTTCTCCCTATGTATCTAGTTAGACTGGGCCAGTGATTTCCAACTGCTGTGCCACAAGAATTTTTATAACAAGCAATTCCTGACTATTTAGTCAGCAGCACTAAACTTTTTTCCCCCTAGATTGTCAAATAAAAAAAGAAAACAAAACAAACAACAGCCAACACATTAAATAGCCATCTGGTGTAAATGAATCAAAATCAAACATATTTTTTGGTTAGATTGGAAAAGGGTATAATATATATTTTTGGTATGCCACAGACCTTAGTAATTAGTTCACATGTGACATGAGATGAAAAAGTTCAAAAATCACTGGACAAGCTATATAGAAAAACATATTGTTAAAAGATAACCTGAGATGTATTAAAAATTTGAAGAGTTTATTTGAACAAAAATCTATTTGAAACAGACAGCATCCAATCTAGCAGTTGGAAAGGAGTTGCGAGTTATTCAAAATGTAAGACTATTATAAGAAAAAAAGAGAGGGGACAAAGGAGCTGGGCTCAACAAAAAAAATCTGGCTGGTTATTGCAAGGTCACTGTCCTTTGGGGAACAGCAAGAGTCTAACAGGAAGATGACCTAACTGGTGCTGATCAGGGGATTCCTGATGAACTGATGCAAGATTCCATGTCTAGGGGAGATGGAACCATAAAGTCCTGTTTGGCCATGTGGGGCTTAGCATAAGTGAACACATTTGCAGCTTATTTTCTTGTTTTTTTACATTGTATATATTTGATTTGTATATATATTTGATTTCAAACCCCAAGCATTTTAACTAGTGCAAGATATTTGTTCTCCTCATATTCGTATGGCTTCCTACACCTTGTAATGGCATACCCATCTCAAGTAGACAAAAAGCCCAAATAGAGAGCTTCCTAAGGGATTTTCCTGTTTTCATTGTCATCCCCACTCATATCAGCCTCTTTACTGCTGTCAGAATGTACACTTTAAAATGCAAATTTGAATGTGTTCCTACCATTTTTCATGCTGTCATTGGCACTTCATGGAATCCGTGCATGTGCTTACTATGTACACCATGTTCTCTCCACAGCGCATCTCTGCCTTCCCTGCTCTCCCCCGCAGGGGTATCTGGATCCTCTTGCAAGTGCCCTTTCACAGAATAGTAGCTCTTGTTATTCTTCAAAACTCAAATTGAAATAGAACTCGAGTTTGGCTGCCTGCCCCAATGCAGGCCAAACCCATGAGACAGGTGCTGGTGAGAGGAAAGAGGTTTATGCTAGTGCCAGGCACCTGAGAAAATAGGGAAGTCATGTCCTCAAAAACCCATCATTTTAATAGATTTCATTATTTTTATTTTTAGAGGGGAAGGGAGGAAGAAAGAGGGAGAAAACATCAATGTGAGGTTGCCTCTCACATGCCCCCTACTAGGGACCCAGCCCATAACTCAGGCATGTGCCCTGACTGGAATCCAACCAGTGACCCTTTGGTTCTCAGGCAGGTGCTCAATCTACTGAGCCGCATCAGCCAAGGCTCAAACACCAATTTTAACGTGTCAGTGCAGACAGAGGTTTTTATAAAGAGGAAGAGGGAAAGCAGAACAAAGAGATAAGGGGGAGGGGCTATGGGTAGTTAGGCAGTGCCCTTGCTGACCTCAGTATGGATTTATATGGTCAACTGTCATGAATTGACCACCTGGCCAAATTCCTGTGACCAGGACCTTGAGGTCAGGCTGTTCGTTAGGTTCACACAGGAACTGAAACTGCAGATTCTAGTAAAGTATACAGAAAAACAAACAAGCTTTTAACATGCATGCTCTACTTTTGAGAGAAAAAACAGGTTAGATAACAAGTTGGGTTTGACATTTACTAAGATTTATATGGGTAACTTGATACAAGTGTAGCATATTCATTCCACGTTACAAAATGAGCATCTCCCCTTCAGGACATCGTGCTTGATATACATAATATGATTAAGTGCCTGCCTTTCCTTTAAAGATTTTTATGTATCTTTGATTTTCTGTAGTTTGAAGTGGTATGTCTAGGTGTAGCTTTTAGGCATGTATCGTGCTCTGCTGACTGGATCTGTGTGGTTTGTAGTCTGACATTCACTTGGGGGAAATTCTCAGTCATTCTCACCTCACATATTCCTTATCTTCCTTTCTCTCTCTTCTTTTCATGGTATTCCTATTACCATCGATTTTCCTATCATTTTTTCCAGTTGCCCCATAGTTCTTAAATATTCTGTTACAGTTTTCTTCTTTCTTCAGTCTTTTATTTCTTGTTGATTTTCAGTCTTAGAAGTTTCTGTTCACATATCCTCAAGCTCAGTTATTCTTTCCTAGGCCAGCCAGTCTACTAAGAAGATATAAATGACATTCTTTGTTGATGCTAGGGTTTTTCTGACCTGTATTATATCATTTTTGGCTCTCTCTTAATATTGCCATCTCTCTTCTTGTACTACCCATCTGTTCTTGCACATTGTCTACTTTTTCCCACTAGCAACAACATATTTATCATAGTTATTTTAAAATACTGGTTTAATAATTCCCACATTCTGCCATAGCTGATGCTGGTGTTGACACTTGCTCTGTGGTTTGTTTAATATGAATTTTTTATTTTTAAGTACACCATGTAATTTTTTGTTGAAAGCCGAACCTCATGTACTGGCTCAAAGGAATTCCACACTGATTCCTACCCAGGTTTTCTCCTGCGGATTCTCCACTGTGGTGGTCAGTTGTGATTTTCTGCATGTTCTTGTCTGTCTCTCTTCAAATTTGGGGGCTGCAATTTTTTCTGTAATGTCAATTTTTTGACAGATGGAAGAAGAATTGTTGGTTTTCCATCTGTCCAGCTTTTTACTCGGTTTTTAGGACACCAAGTAATGACTTAGAAATTATTTACATGCTGGATCAGAAACTGGAAGTAACCATGTTTTCAGTGCCTTACTTTTCTATATTAATAAATGTACATTTATATGATGTACATGTATTGTTATCATAGGAAGCTGTATGTTACTATCATAATTATCCATATTAATTTTAATTCAGCTATGTTTATTATATTTTCCTTTTGGATAATTATTTTGACAGTGGTTATTACATCCTTTTACATCTTTCCAACACTAGAAATTAACTCAGTGTTTGACAGTGGTAAGTGGTTTAGGAATTGAATTAAAAACAAGAAATGGCTCTATTTAAAGTGCTTATTTTGATATAGGTTTACTAAGCTTAATTTGGGCTTGGCTATTTGTTAATTTACCTTTTAAAAAATACAAATAGGTAATATTCACTTAAGACAGGCTACTTTTACATTACAGATTCAAGCAATCCTGGCATCTGAATATCTCTAACTAGTTAAGGTTCATTTCTTATTCACATCCATTGGAAGTTGTGTGAGGGTGCTGATACATTTCAGTATTGCTGTGAATTACAGGGAGACAGAATATGACATCTGGGGTCTCACTAGTAAATGTAGATTTTGCCTAGAATTGGCACACTTGACACTAACTCATACATTTTTGCCTAAAAATGTACATGAACATATTTTACTATAAAAGGTGTAAGGATATGCCAACCTTCCTTGTACCAAGAAGGTAAAATACAACTTCACTTTTTCCAGTTTTAAAAATTTATCTATTAGTATGTATCTCCTAAACTGGTTCTACATAATAGCAAGCCCCTAAGCTTTGCTGTTAAGTGTGAATATTAGGGCCCATAGTTTCAAACATTTCTTATTACTATTTTTTTATTTTAGATTCTATCTTAAAAAGTCCCTGTGTATTGCATGAAAGTAGGAAATATAAAAAAATCTTGTCCTTTGAGTGTGTACCAGCTGTCCCCAAGAAATTGATTAAAAGCAATTTCTAAGAAATTTATTAACATATGGAGGTATTAAACTATCATGAAAAATAACGTTGTAAAAGAAGTCAGGAAAATAAATAAAGCATCTCACCCAATAATAGAAAGCCTATGTGCATGTAATTTAACCTTTCAGGATGTCATATTATGACATTTGTGTAATAAGACTGTTGGCTTAATGATAACTATGATTTCGTAACCTAAAACTCTGATTTATGTGAATTGGTAATGATAACATATTATGTGATTGCAACTTATTCCTACCTGCCCTGTTTATAAATTTCTCAGATGTTGAATTTTCAGTTTTCCCAAGCCTTTCATTTAACTTTTAACTTTTCTTTGACTAATTAGGCAGCTTAGTCTAGAATAGATTAGCACAAAATTGTTGGTTTTTACTGTCTACCTTTGCAAGTAAATACAATATCTGGAAATTTTAACTGCATATATTATCTTTGAAAAATACATATTGATTAGAGAGTGATAGGAATTGGATAGTTATTTTACACATATAATTCAGAAATATCTTTGAAATAATTCCCACAAAATTTAAGTAGTTTTGATTTTTTATTTCTACTAAGAATTAATTATATTAAGTGTATGAGTTAGATACTCATGAGATGGATATGTATATAAATTTCCCTACATGTGGGTACATCTCTTCTAGGTGCCCAACAGCCCATTAAGGAGATACCTACCTCTAGGAGAAAACTCCCATATTTATATTCCAGGCAGACCTATGAGTGAAAGTACATTAAACTGCTATCCAATAAGCCCAACAGTCATACTGTATGCAATACCAAATTTATCATAGAGGTTGTTCCATTTTTAAAACTAAAGGTACCTGATAATTTTAATTCAGCATTTGTGGCTGAATGAAACTGTTTGTTTCCTTTACTGTATATGTCCCATGAGTCATCTATAGCATTTTATCCACAAAAAGTAAAAACAGTATGGTTTTCAAAAATAGTTTTCATGATTCTCTTGTAGATAAATTACCCTGTGAACACTTTATCTATAGTGGTCAACATGAATCTGTTGGTATACTATGGAAAATTAGCTTAAATGTATTTTTGATGATAAAGGACCTATGACACCAATTAGTCAAAAAACTATTTTAGTCTATTTCCATAGTTATTAGCACTTAATGAGAGCTTACAATGTCCAGGTTTTCTGCTAGGTCCTTTCCACATGTTATTAAATAAATCTGTATTCTGTAAGGTGAATGTTATGCCCAATTAGACATGAGGAAGAAATTGAAGGTTAGAAATGTGAGACAGGTTGTCTAAGGTCATGCACTTGGTAAAATGTAGAGATAGCTGTGTCTGTGTGATTGGAATAAACAGTTTTCAATTTTTATCCCTCACCAGGAACATTTTCTCCATCCAGATATCATCCCATTAAAATCCATATGCATGTATCAGTAAAACTTTCCAAAATGTCTATTTTTGTTTAAAATTTCAGTACAAATTGGTTGTACTTTGTAGACAACCAATAATGTTGACACTTTAAAATGTCTCTGCCAAATACCCCTTTATTAAATACAGGTCCTTTCTTTACTGACTCTGAATAAAGAATTCCTCCATAGTTCTAGAATTTGGTGAAGATATAATCTGTGAATATCAGTTACTACTTTACTACTATGCTTTCTGTTCAATCTCCATGATACTATAAGAAATGTTAACCAGTTCTCTTTCTGATGAAAACATGGGCATTTGTATTTTATACAGGCTCCTGTTAATTTATGCAATAAGTGATGACTTGTAGCTGGGTTCAGCCATCAAGTCTATAAATTTCACTTATGTGACAATGGGCAAATCATTTGTTAATCTGACTACTAAACTCTTCATATGAAATTTGGGGGCATAATAGAAAATGCATTTAAATAAACACGGTTAGAGTTAAATCACATTTTATACAAAAATTATTTTTTCACTTGATCTATCCTCTCAGTCTTCAAAATCATCAAGATTAGTTGTTGGCAGGTTATACGAACTGTCTACTTACTGGTTTTTAGTCTAATGAATTCTTTCACATATCTCTTGTTGAAATGACTTCTTATGAAACATCTACCTTTACATCCTTATCTACAAAGTAACAATGTTTCCCTCTGAAACCTATTTTGCCATTCATCATTCTGAACTCATATACAGATAATATTCCTAATAATTTATTACACTAAACATGATGGAACAGCCTTTATATTATAGTTGGTAGTTATATTGTTATTTATACTAATAGCTTAGGCTGGTGATTATTATTTTGGCCTTTTATACTTAGTACATATTTTAGTACACCATAAATATACAATTTAGTTCCCTCGAGATCAGTCATTAAGAAAAATAAATTATTGTAAGCTACCACATCATGCAAGATAATATCTCAACATGTTGTTTGTTTATACCACACTTTTTTCCCCAAGTAGGTTTCTCGTTACTAATGTATCATCTGCAAATGCCGTACAGATACAAATCTCATGATCTTTTAAGATGAGCAAAAATGCATTACTAGATTCTGATTCAAGTTCTGAAATGACCAATTCCTGATGCTTTCTTATAGAACTGAATACACTGTAATCCCCCAATATATAATAGTAGTAACTAAATTGGACGTACTTTTGGGTCTGGTAGATTATCAAGAGCCAAAACATCTCTTTGGAATGCCATCTGTTTCCATCTAACAAACTTAAAGTTTCTTTCTGGATTTCTAATCAAAACACTCAAGGGGGAACTGTGTCTCGAACTGCATCATCCTAAAGCTACTCGGAGCACACTCAGGTAAAAGTCTCTTCCTGCTGCCTTTGGAGCAGGCTCTTCAGGTTCCGGAACCCTTTTGCATTTATTACTGTAAGTTCTGCTTTTTATTTAAGTTATTTCGAGGCTATTTGTGTTCCATACAACCCAACTTAGTCCTAATATTGCTATTGGTAAATCTGAAATAAAAAGTGTTTAAAATAAAACGTTTTTAATGAATTTGGTAGCAAAGTCTGGCACAATTTAGGTCAATACAAACTAACATGTTACTTACAGAGTTCATTACTCCCCTTTGGAATGAATGTTCTTATATTTTACTGGGAAATGAAAACGGAGCTTCCTAGATGCATGTTAGGAATATTATAAAATATGCAAAATGTAAAATTCTGAAGTACATTCATTTGCAATATGTTTTTCTATTTTATATGTTTAATTCAATAATTTGAGGACTTATTATACCTCTTGACTTTTTTTCATTCTTTGCCAACATTGTTTGGTTTGATGGACTGCTTCAATTATAATATAATTATATAAGGGTTTTCAGAAAGCTCACAAAAACAAATATTGGTAACTGTATGTCCTTTACTTTCATTTAATAAGTTATATGGATTGTCATTTTAAACCATGACTTATTCTTCACTTCATTTTAATTCAACACAAATATTTAAGTCTACTAGAGGTTTTGTAATGACTGATAGTTACATACACACAAAAAATTATTTCCTAGGCCTAGTTAAAAATTTTACATTTACTAAAGCAATCAGGAAACAATTAATGAGTATTATGTGATACGTTGCTAAATTGTGTACAATGAAGTTCTAAAACTTTTAAGCAAAGAATATAAATTATGCAACAAACTTTGGTATGACTTCAAAATGTAAAATAAAACAGAAATCACTTCCTTTCTGACATAGGGGGTTTTATGAGATATCAATGTGGTATTATATTATGACTCACTCTAAATTCATGAACTGTCTCTTGCATTCCATCCAAACTGATGTTGAAAGGATTATGCTGGTACAACACACTGGATATAAAAATTCTTCACAGAGCATTGCAACATGATGAGGAAGGTTTCAGCCTACTTCCTGAGTCTGTTGAGTAACTAGAAAATTAAGGTTTCATTGAAAACTAGAAGTGTTGTTCATACATAACATTCAACAGTTTTGTATTCTTCTATAAATTGTTAATAGTCTTTATCTCAACTTTCAATTGTTCAGACAAGGCTTTACAAATAAATCGTAAAACAACTGCACTTACAGAAGGTGAATCATATAAACACCAAAATCATATTGTAGGTGAATCATACAAATACCAAAAAATAGTATGGAATCAAGGACATGGGTAATATTTGTCTGAATATAATACTTAAACCATGTTTTAGGAAGTTAAGGCTAGCTTAGCTACCTCTGTGCAACTTAAATTTAAAGCAAATACATGAATATTTATTGACATTGCATTCATAACTCCACATACCCCCAAAAAGGAAGAAAAGAAATATACACCATAAGTATGATAATAAAAATATACAGCTTTCAGATTTCACTAAGTAACCCCTTTCTGAAAGTGGGCATGCAAATGGGTATACGTGTAATGAATTTGCTACACAAACAGTATTCCCTAGTATTTATGTTAGAAATAAATTTTCAGATACCACCACCAATGAATAAGCAGCTGAAAGTGACAGAATGGGAGGTTCTAAAGCCAAGGGCGCTCCAGGGTGTGGCTCCCAAAGTGAAACTGAATGACCACTGGGGCACTTGCAGTTCTGAAGCCCCTCCCCATTCCTGTTTCTCCAGTAGTGGTTGGCTGATGCGGCAGTGCCCACTGGGGCGATGCCAGGGCTGCGCTGCTGCAATGGCTGCTGCACGGCATCTAAACACTTCTTCAGGCTCTTGTGCCAGGTGGAAAAGCCAGGCACGAGTTCTGTCTGGAGCCCTGAAGAGCCCCTCTCCAATGTCTTGTCAGCTGTAATCTCTCTGAAAGCTGCTGTTCATCAGGTCTGGCCTGGGGCAAATAGGAAATCCCCATGGGTAGTCTGTTCAGCAGAATAGAAAAATCAGTGAAATTGGAAGGTTTTATGGCAATTCAATCAATGAATGAAGCAATTTTCCCAGTTCTAGCAATTTTTAAGACATTTTGTTTGGCGAGTGTATAGGCATAGTCCCTGAAAATTATTTGAAAAGGCAGTACTTACATACTCTGCTGCTTATTTTTTTATACTGTGCCTGTAACCTATTGTCTTTAAATAGCACAAGAGCTCTGGAAACAAGGGAAGTAAATTTCAACTAACAGAACCAGTTCATAATGTATAGTTTAGTGAAGGTAAATATGAATTCCATTTGAACTATATATGTTTCCTATAATAAAAATTTCTCTTATTTTGTTACTCTATTATAAACTGTTGCCTGGCATTTGACACATACTTTCCTATGTCAATGTACATGACAAAGAGTGTTCCTAAAATCTGATGATGAGCTATTTCATGTGAATGTATTTCATTTAGTTTTACAAAGGTGTATTTTACAAAAAATTTAATTGTCAGTACATGTTAACAGATGTACTATTGAATATTTATATTTATACAAATTTTATCTCTCCTAATTTAGTGTCCTAAAACAATATTATTAGTAGTATAATTATAACTGTTCATATAATAGTGGTAATACTATTTGGGACCAAAATATATAGAATAAAATCTATTTAAATATAAGTAAACTATTTCATAATATGTGCTATTTGATGATTACATGTCAAAGCTGTTTTAGGACATAGAATTATTCTCTAAGTGATGGAAAAATACTACCTGGGCACACATCTTCTAAAAAATGTTTTTATTGTAATAACCAATGAGTATGACAACTCTTAACATTTAACAACTTCATATATTTTTTTACTCAGGAGATTAATCCTTTTCCAAACACAGGTATTATTAGGAAAAGGTCACATGAAACTCTAAATGTCCAAAGAGAAACTCATAATGGGTTCCGATAAAAACTGACAATGAGCCTTAAAAGAGACTCTGCTGACCCACGCTTATTGTTGGTATCAATAAGAAATACGATCTCCAATTCTATGCAGCATAAAGAAAGAAGGAGCTTCTACCCTTTGCAACAGCATGGATGGAACTGGAAAGCATTATGCTGAGTGAAACAAGCCAGGCGGTGAAAGACAAATACCACATGATCTCACCTTTAACAGGAACCTAAATAACAAAACAAACAAGCAAGCAAGGAAAATATAACCAAAGACACTGAAATACAAAACAGGCTGAGAGGGACCAGAGGGGAGAGAATTTCAGGGGAAAAGTAGAAGGATTCACAGGAACAAGTACAAAGGACACATGGACAAAAACTAAGGCGGGGGGTGGAAATGGGAGGGAGGTGGGGAGCAGTGGGGGGGGGTGGGCTGGGATGGGAGTAAAAGACAGAAGACTATACTTTAACAATAATTAAATAAATTGGAAAAAAAGAAAAGAAATAGGATCCAGGAGGGACTCTGTGTGTGCCTCAGCGTTTCAATACCTAAATTATTTCTCCTAAGCTGTGTTGTGATTACTTTATCTTCATCTTACTGTTATTATTCATGCTCTTCACATAGCTTATAAATATTTCTCCTTTAAAATTTTATTTCAGCTTGAGTATAAATCAAGGGAATAATCTTACAACTCAAGTGAATTTTTACCTGGGAGGAAGAAGGCCATCTACCTGGGAAAGGAAGGCAATCTACCCATGAAGCGGCGCACCGGAGGCTGCAAATGTTTTGATAACGTTCTAGTCCTTAAGTGAGTGGAACTACAGGCATTTTAAAGTTATCATGTGGGTTTCACGTACATTCTGGCAGCATTTTATATAATCTGTGTGTATATTATATTGTACAAAATTATTACATATGATAAAACTTTGGCACTCATACACAGAGCCATCATAAATTTAAATTGTTGCCAGCATTTAAGTTCAGAAAAAATAATAAAAATGCTTATTTTGTGTTTCTATTAGAAAATAAGGGATCTATATTTTTGGTTGAAATGAGTCAAGGGTGCCTGCTTAAGGCTAAAGCATTTTCCCTTTCTTCAATAGTATTCACCAGATCAATTCACTAGTTGTGAGTTTTATCACATTCAGTCTCATTTGTATGGGATTTTTAACAGTGGTTAACATATCTCAAAACCTCCCAATCATCTGAATAAGCAAATATGTATTATTATAACATCAGAACAAGTAAACAAATGCAGCTTAATTTTCCACTTCATCTTAACATTAAAAAATTAGAAAGTATACGTTCTATTTGTGAATACCCCTGTTATTAGGCATGTTTCCTGTAAATAAGATAACAAAGTAATTTTTCTGATAGGCAGCATGCCATGTGAAAAGCATGAAAAATTTCCACCATAAAGTCTGCTATATTTATAACAACTTTGTATATACTTTTTTGAAATAAGCTGCAGTTTCACTAGATACGCTATATTTCACTCTATACAGATTTCATCATACCGCATATGAGCTTCTGGTGTAGGTATAAGGCACCAATATAAATGATTACATACATTGAAAAGTAAATCTCATCCTTGACATTGAGGAAACATGAATTTGGTCAACAGGTAAGAAAATGTTGCAAGAAAGTTGAAGTGACAGACAGTCTGGTTTTTATCAAACCATGACTGATCATCAATGGTAATTGAGTAGCTGAATAACCATATTGAAAGGATGAAATATGTGTTTGAAGAAGTAAATCCAGAAACAGAACAATAATATAAGGAAGTCTATGATTAATAAGATTCCTAAATATATATATGCTTGACTCTATATAAAAAGTAAAAAATGCTGTGTGTGCAAGGTTTCTGAATGTCTTAAATTACCTCCCACCTCTCAATATCCCGATCCCTTGTTTAATTGTGTTCTCTACTCTCGCTGAATGTACTCCAATATCCAATTATCCTTTTTTGTACATGATTTACATTTTGGCTTGACTTTTGAACTCTATACACTCTCTAAGAAGCTACAGTTTAAGGTTTCCATCACACTTACTTACCCCACAGATGTTTTTTAATGAGAAAAAAAGAAAACATGAAACATTTTGAGCTAAAATAATGAGTAAGACCACCTGGGCAAAGCCATAGTGAACAATCACGGCCTGGCGAGGAAGTGAAAGGAGGTCTAAGCGCCTGAGATGCATGTGTTGGGGTGAAGAACAGCATGGAAGTGGGAAGGAGAAGCAGATGAGGTGCTAACTTGTAAGTCTTTTGTGGCCAGTTCAATGTTTTTGTTCTTCAGTTCAAAGAGAAATGATGATATACTGAAGCGAACTTATCAGAAATAAATTGAATGGCATTATCAGATTTGTATTTTGATAAATAGTATTTGCTGTAGTACGGTTATGAACTGCAGTTTCTGGGTGAGAGAGAAAAGACAAATGAGTAGGACCAATGAAGGTGACCAAGAGAGAAGAGAGAGAGAAGAGAGAAAGAGAGAGCAAGCTTCTTAGTCTTCCTAGGATTCTATTAGCTTGGAAAGGATGCTGTGCATGTTTTGAATAACCAATCAACTTCCCAAGCTTTCCTGGGCTTCTGATGCATCTGTTCCTAGCTAGACTCACGGGTCTGTAGCATCAAGCACCTCCCTGTGTAACTCCCAACAATCCAGTACCAGAGGAGATCCAGTGCTCCTCAGGAGATTTCCTGTGCTCCTGGGATTACACTTCTGTGTCTTCTGGAGTGTGGATGAGTGTGTAAATGCTACAGCTTCCTGGCTAAGCAAGCAGGCTATGCTCCCCAATTTATTAAACTCAATGTCTCCTTCTCTTGCATCCCTTTTCTTCTTAATAACTAGTTAACTCCCTCTGGTAACAATTCTAAACAGGCTCTGGATGTTGATAAAAACCAACCAATGTGACAATTTGTTGAAATTACAGGGGGGAAAGTGCAGAACCTTCAGAATTGAGTTGCCCAATGACACCAAAGAAGCCTGAGGGATTTTGGTAGATCTCACTGAGAGGTAATCTTGCTGGAAATACTCAGGGAGAGTGGTGCAGGGTGGGCGCATGACTGCAAACCCCTTCTGAGGACCCTGACAGTTGCAACGCAGCCCGCCCTGCGCGGCCCCTTGGAGCCCTGGTTAGGGGGACAGCGTGCACTCCTGCTGGCTGCTCCATGCAGGAGTAGAGGCAGAATGTGGTTTGGAAAAATTCTGCATCATGGAGGCTTTGATCCCCCTATAGGGGCTACACAATGTTCGGGAAGTGGATGCTCAGGAAAGGAATAGCTGATCTTGCTCCCAGTGCCAGGGCAGAGGCCGTGACTGTCCTCCCAGGCAGAAGGAGACCTGTAGGTAGCAGCTCAGACCCCATTTCCGTGAGCTGGCGCAGCCTTGGACAAGACCCTTGGCTCAGCTGACCTCCCTCCCCCACCCTGCCCTTCCTCTCGGAACTCTTCACCTGGTTCCAGCTCCTGTAACAACTCCGAACCTCCTGAAACCTTCTTTTTCTTCTCCTTGTTGACTTGGATTTATTACCAGGGCAAACCATCTTTGTTCCCACAGTTTTTTCCTCTAACCACCACGCAGTGAGGGTTTTCCTTCTTCTCCTTGGTGCCAATTAAACTCGTAAGTTAAATCATTAGCCACGACAAACTTTGGCTGAACTTCCTTCAAAAATAAGACAAGTTTAATTTTAATTTTAAAATGTTTCCAGGAGGTGAAGAAAAAAATATTGGGATGTCATTCTTTTAATATAAAAAAATCACTAAACAAAGAGATTCCATACTTTAAAAAGTGGCTGGGCCCTTTATTGTGCCACATAAACATGGTTTCATGAACATTGGTTTTCTTCCGGTACATACAGTATGAAGAAACTGTCATTTGAACGCAACATCTTTTCTTGCAACATGAGTCACATTATCTTTTATAAACTATATTGCTCTAATGTGTCAGGACCCAAAAGACATTTTCTGAGGACAAATTATTTTCAGGCAGATGAGTCCACAATACAAAAATACAATACTAGCTCTCTTTTTTGATAATTATATTGAATACACAAATATACAAAGGGTATAACCATTTCCAAAAGGGGCTAGAGGATTTTTAAACTGAATTGTTATAGAAAGCTGTAGAGTAAATGTTTGTTTGATTTACTACTGAATATTTAAATAAACCCCAAATCTGTTTAAGAGGCCCATGTTGTCTGATTAAAGACTTTTAAAAGTTCGGGATATTTCATGATATAATATGATGGATTATTCAATGAATATACAACTATAAAACATTATGAAAAAGAAAATATTTCCAATTATCTGTGTATATTTGTTTGGATTGCCTAATACTTAATGTGCTGATTTCTGAGCAATTTATTAAGACCTGCATGGTTACTTTCTGAATGGAGACCTGAAGTTAGAGTGTAAGATTACTTATCAAAAGGATAAAATTAAATTCATGAGAGTGTGCATTAAAGATTTATTCAGAAGATTACCGTGGTTTTCTTTTGTGTGTAAATATACCTATGTTTATTAAAATACCATTTTAACATGTTTTTCTATATTCATCTGTGGAATTTTGGGCCATACCTAACATGACTAGATATATAGTGATTAGATCATAGAAATCTCACTTTAAATATTCTCTTTTTTGAAGAATGGTCATATATATATCTGTGTCTACCTATTGCTTCATTAAGCTCCATTATCATAAGGTATGCAATGCTGTTTACATATGATTTCTAAGGGATAACAAAATAGGTTTTTAATTTCCCTGAATCTTTGCACATAAGCAAACTTCTAATAAATTATTTAAAACACATTTTAGAAAATATATAAACATTAGTTTTAAACTACATGTATCTGCTCTTAATTTAATTTCAATACATTAAAAAATTATTTTCCCTAGTAACAGAATTCTATTATTATCACTTTAGTCATATTATGTGAAAATGTTTAAATTTGTGTTCAGAAAAAAAAAGAGAAATAAGATCTTTTTTAACCAAGAATACATTTCATGAGATTGGAAGGAAAAGAGTCAGACAGATACAGGTGAAAAGCAAAACTGCTAAAGGCATTAAGCTTCGAGTCGACAGCGCGGCGATCTTGATGGAGGCTCTCCATGAATTTTAAAGGAAGCGAACAAGAAATCCAGTGAACCTTTAACTGACATTTTTTAAAGTTCACTAGACTTGGGAGAGATTCTAGAGGATTTGAAAGCAGCAAACATGACTATGTTATTTCAAAAGGGTCAAGGCAGAAGCAAAAAAATGTATTATGAGAGCAGCAAGTTGAGAAAAGTTTTACTAACTGAAGCTTTATGCTGAGAGGATATTAGAACATTCTTTTAACTTAAAATAATTAGCACAAACACATTCACTGAATAATGTGCTTAATTAATATAAACAGTGAAAAGTTCAGAGAGAAAAAAGAAATATTTTGGAAACAATTTATACACATCAGACAGAAAAGTTATTAAATAATGAAATAATTTTATTCATTGAAAGTTGGAAAATGTTAAGTTACACTTAAAATTATTCTATTGGTAATACAGTAGGCATATATAAACATTTCTACCTATGAATGAGCCTCACTTTGGATTAGGTTAAAATCAGGTGTTAAAAATAAAGAACAGAGTTGGATAATAGTTAAAAAGGTAAAAACAGATTCTATTTAGGAACTATTTCAATAGAGGAAAGAGATTTCAGTATAAAATTGGGCTTGAATCAGAATATGACAAAGAGAATTTACCGAGAGTGGAAAGTTTTCGTTAGACTGATCAACAGAGTTCCTGCTGAAGACCGGCCAGTGGGTCACATGTAACCTGGGTGGCTGGTGGAGAATGAGGGATTTGACTAGATGTTGATTATTACCAACTATCAACAGTGGGTGATTCTCTCTAAACCAATTAAGCAGGACTCTTGCCAAGACTGGGCTGTCTTAGCCCTGCATAGCCTGATCAAAGAGGGTTCAGAGGAGCCCACATCTTCGTAAAGGAGAAAGTCTTTGTCAGATGTCATCTGTGCTAACCTTATTGGAGGTAGCCTGTGTGCTAGGTGAGGGGGGAGAAAGAAAGAGAGAGAGAGAAAGAGAGCAAGAGCGAGAGAGAGAAGGAGAAAGGAGAAGAAGAAGAAGAGAGGAAAACTTTATATATGTATACATATATATACACATATATATATGTATGTATGCATGTATACATATATGTATGTATGTATATATAATGATTCAAAAGATCTTTAATTTTCAAGTGGAGTCAGTGAAAGTACAAAGCAAGTTTTCTAAACAGGGACCCTACATTAAAATTGGAAACACTACACAGGAAAGAATGGAACAATAAAACCAGCTTCTCTGAAGGACTAATTGGGCCATTAGATGCTCATACAGAACCTGAGGCCCTAATTACCCAGGCTTTATATAGAAATTTCTGCTTGAGAAGACATCAGTGAATACCTTACCTAGAGGTATCATTACAAAATATTTAACTCGTATGAAGAAAGCACTTGTCTTGTGCAGTACGAAGAGTCGACAGTGGCTCAGAGTACGTCACGCTTCCTCTCTGTGCTTCTCTGCTGTGATTTCACCTTCTTTGCTTTTTCTCGTTTCTTTTGCATTTATAGTATCTTGTTTCTTGTCTTCTTCTTCTTCTTGTTTTTTTTCCTTTGAAAATTTTTATGGTGGGACAAACCAAAAAAAGGAAATGTGGCATAAGGTATTTAAATTCTTTTGTCTCCAAATGTCAATTCTAAGCCATCTCTGGAAAATTCCCTCACCCATGACTTCCTGTGTGCCTATCACCACATTGATGTCACTCTCAAGTAAATATTCAAAGGACTAAGAACAGGAGAAAAGCTCCTTCTTTCTACTTTACCATTTGTCTCTCCTTTCTCTGGCAGTAAAAAAATAAGAACACATTTTCTTAATGCTTAGTGCCTTCCAGTCATCATTTTCCACTACTTTTTAAACTCTATCGGCTTCTATTCCAAGCTCCCACTGAATTAATAGGCATCAAATACCTTTTCATATTAACTTCAGGGACCGGTTGCATTGTTATTCCCCTGCAGTACCTTTAAACCGGTCGACTAATCTCTCCTCTGAAATGGATGTTTTAAAAATTTTGTGAACATGACTCATTCTCAGTTCTTTTCCTCTGTTGACTGTTTTTTCTCATTCTGCTTTACAGGCCACCGTGTCTTTCTTATGTTTGAATATTACTGATCCTTACTGTTCAGCAATCTTTCCTTTTCTTAATCTAGATTTAATCACTGAGTGATCAGAGCTATTGCTACAGTTTTGTACCCAGGTGCTAACCCTAAATCTCTATTTGAGGCTCTCAAATGACATATAGAGCTTTTTAGGGGAACCCTCCCAGAGATAATTCTCACCTCATTTCCTTTGCATAGAGCACATTTGCCACTTCACTTATTATTTTACTTTCAGCCACCTTTCATCTGCCATCTTATCAGAGCAGAATCCCCTCCATGTTTTTCTGGGCTGCAGGGTTCCCCCAGAAAAGAGCAGGAGGATGGCTCTGGGAATAGCATTGATGTTTGTCCAACAAGTGGTAGGTGACCATGGATGACTCTGTAGACAGGTGGTGACTAACATGCTTACATGTGTAGAAATTCTCACGGCCTGACATTCCAAGGCTTCTTCTGCCAGTTTTTTGAAGCTTCTTAGTTCTGTAGACCTCACTGATAGTGTAACCTACTTAATACCATTTCCATAGTTTAATTTTCTGTTTAAAATGATAGCTTCTATTGTTTGAAAAAAACTTTGTTGAATGCCAACCCCTAACCTCCCTCCAAAGCTAGCTACGCCCTGGACATTCTACTTCTTTAGTGTCCGTGATAATAGATATTTGCACTTTTACCCAGAAGTAGCTGTAGCAGAAATAGGAAGTCAGTGGCTGCTCTCTCTTTACTTCTCATCATTTGTTAGGTCCTGTGGATTCCCTAGATCTTACACGTCTTTCATTCCCAATGTCTTTTTGCCAGCCCAACTGCCAATTTCTTACTTAAGGCCTGGTGATAATTCACTAGAATATTGTGAAGCTTGTAATTACATTAGTTGTTTAACCCATCCAGAATATCTATGATGTCAATGTTAAGATAATATTGACATTAATGACAGAGAAATATTTTTAAAATACACATCTAAGTATGTTAGTTATCACCTTTCCATAGATTCATCAGTGATTACCTATTGCTTATTGGATAAAAATCAAAACCAGAATAAGAACTAATAATAATTATAGCAATTATTTTACTATAGTATGAGTACATAGACATACCTTTGTTTTCTCAAGAACACACGGTGTATATGACATATCTCCAATGGGAAGATTTTCTTAAATTTAGGTTTCATGAAATCCTTCCATGGATAACCATATATGACTATCATATATGATGGTATATGAATGAGTGTTTATGCCTTGCAACTTAGATATCTATAGAATAGATGCTATACTAAATCAGTGTTTTTCTAAGTTTAAGGAATGTTCTTTTTTTTTTCCTAACCTGCTCAAAACATCACAAATACTATAACATTTTATTTCTCTTCTCTTCTGGGTCCATGACTATTAAAGATTGATTTTAATATCAAATTTGACATCAAATATAAACTGGCATTTTTATGTGGTATCCAAACACCTAACATGATAACTAAAAGTGTAAGTTATCTTCAATACTTATCCCCCTTGTCGAACTTTTTGTTCCAATGTCATTTCATAAAAACTAAAGTTGTAAATAAATGATAATGAATCTGTTATTTATCTTGGTAAGTTACTTTATAGAAAATATGTTGGCAATGGAATATAAAAAATCCACACATTCTTTGGGTCATTTTACCTGTTTTGTATTCTCGAAAAATATCCGGATTGATCTTTTATCCTCTATTTCTGATGATACTCTGTATGTTTCTTGTGGCAATATCTTTCCATGAATCAAAGGCATTCTATTCTATTTCTATTTAGACCAATAATGCTGCCCTCTTTAAGATCCCTTTCATTTCACACAAATGACTACCGGAGTTAAAAAAGAATTGCCAATTTAGTAATCTCCTACTCTGCCCACCGCCTGCCAGTTTTCCCCAGGTCAGCCTTTGATTGGATGAGAAATTTATGCATTTCTGCACAAGTCTAATCAGAATGCATGCAGAAAAACTCCCCCTCACAATGGAGATGACTGCAAAAGCCCCAGAGTTTATGTAAATAAGGGGGTGTTCGAGGCAGCCAATCTACGACTCAAAAAGCTTGATTTGAGAGTGCCCAAGAATAGCTATAGAAAACATCCTAAGTTTGCATTTTAGCAGATGAGTTCTCCTTACTGATTTTTGCATGTAGGGAAGTTAGCTTAGCCTCTTAAAGAAATACAAAAGCATTATAGAAAGTGCTTTTTAATAAAGTTCAACCAAAGCCTGCTAGCTAATTAAATTAATTCACATTTAAAGGGCTTTTTTATTACACATAAAAATAAATGTTATGTGTTTTCTTTGTCAGGAATCAGTACAAACATCCACTAAGTCATTCAAAAGAATCCCCGTCTTATCCACCCTTGCTATGGATATCCACTAGTCAATCAATCCTATTAAACAGTAATATATCAAATCTTAATCTTGGTATTATTTTATATCAAATATTGATAAAGTAAAAATAGTAGTTTTCTCAGTTTTTATTTTGCATCAGTCAAAATCAACAGAAATGTACATATTTCAGAAGAGGGCTTTGGAAGTTGCCCCAAAACTTCCATATTATTCTAAATTATTTGGTACTTTGAACATGCTCAATTTTTTTGTAGTAGTGCTTTCTTTGTTAGTGCTTTCAAAACCTTTTTTGTACGTGTAGGATTGGTCCTACTTGAATATATATATTTCATCATATTTGCAGCTGTGTAAAAACATCATTTAGAGTTGGCTCTCTCCTTTTCTTTTATGCCAATAACAGAAACAAACTGTGGTAAATTGAAAGAGGACACACACACCCCAGAGCTATGTCTATGTACTAACCCCTGGAACTTGTCAATGTGGCCTTGTTTTGCAGAAAGGTCTTTGCACGTTGATTGAGTTAAATGTCTACAGGTGGGGGGTCATCCTAGCTTGTCAGGGTCAGTCCTCAATGTGTCCTGGGGTCCTTATTGGAGAGAGCCAGAGGAGGATTAGACACACGGTGAGCAGAAGGGGCTGTGAAGCAAAGGTACTGGTGGGAGTGATGAGGCCGCCGGCCAGTACTGCCAGCAGCCAGCTGAAGCTAACGCAGTCAACAAGGAATGGTCCCTCTCCCAGAGCCACCAGAGACATCGCAGCCCTTTGGACATCTCGACTCTGGAATCCTAGCTTCTAGAACTGTAAGAGAATGATGCCTGACATTTTAAGCCACCTATATATTGGTCATGTGTTAGAGCACCCCTGGGAAACTCAGTCTCTTCCCCCAGGTTGTTTGCTCTCTGAAAGATCTGGATGTCTCCTTCTTCATGGCTCACCATCTTCTGAGGGTCGAGTGACTGGTTTGGTACAGTTCAGGTGTGTTGACAACTTCAAAGTCTTTCGATCTTTTCTTTATTTTCCCTACTGCAAATAAATCTGCGACAAAAATCTGACATTCAAGTGTTTCTGTTGGAGTAGGAAGTAAAGTACCCAAAATAAAGATCTGGCTCTAAAGTAGGTTTGGAGCTGACCAGTTGGGAAAACAGGATTCTGTGTGTTGGACTATTTATCCTATTTATCTGAGTTAGAGTTTAGGGCAAAATCATCAACTAGTACTATGTTTATCATGGTATTTAGTATCTTTACTCTGTAAAGTTTGTATTGCCAGCATTATAATTGGAATGGCTAGTTCAAAGCAGCTTTTAGACGTTTGTATCTTCTGGACAATTATTATATAATGATATTTAATCATAAATAAGTAAAGTCTTACCACTTCAGAATAAATTTTGAAGTTGGATAGTTTGAGTAAAGTATTAACATGATTCCTGTAAGTATTATTACACTACGTAGGTAAAGCAAACTTTTCTCATAAGTTCTGTTAGTAATCTAGCTGGCTGGTTTTAACTGGAAAAAGAAAGAACAGACAAGAAGCTTAGTGCAAAAGAGACCCTCAGGTATGTGCTAAAGCATTATTTTATGTGCCCCCCCCAATTTTGTATTACAAAAATAAAGTGAACTCTTATGGAACCAGTGCTCAGTGCTGAGAGACAGAGAGCGAGAGAGAGAGAGAGAGAGAGAGAGAGAGAGAGAGAGAGAGAGAGAGAGAGAGAGATCGATCCTGGACCTACAGCCAGTGAGCACACTGATATATCTGGGGGCCCTGAAGTAGTTAGTACTGGATTCAAGGCAGAAGTGGAGTTTCTCCACTCTTCATCTTCAAGTAAAGACGAATGGGCTTTCATAACGGACCTTGCTCTGACAATGGGAATAAATGACTGTGATGTCTGAACACTTTCAAGGAGAGCTGGAGATTCAATATGCAAAGTCTTTCATTTTATCACTGAAAGTGCAACCTTGGATTATTACTGACAGCCAAGATGAAGTTAAAGTAAAGGTCAGGCAGACTATCGACAATAATAAATTTTAAGATTTGGTATCTTTTTGCTGAGGCTTTCTCCAAGTCATTTATCAAACAAACAAAAAAAAAAGATAAAGAAAAGGAAAAAAGAAATAAGCACTTGGCCTTAGTGCAGTTGAAAACAATTTATGCATTTTCCAGATTATTTCTGAACAAATGTAAAAAAACCTAGTTTTTAAAATTTACTAATAAAACTATTCTTTACATTCCTAGGTAAGGATATTGAGCCCTATAAACACTGGTAAAATAGTATAACTAAAATGAATATGGTTCTGTATTTTGATGAAAGTTTGTAATATCTATTTTTGTTATATATGCTTGAGGTCTACAGGCCCTCCAATATTTTGACTAATTGCTTATTTTAATTGAGTATTAAGTATTTATTGCCTCAAAAACAATAAAGCATAGCTTTTAAATTCACTATTAAACTTTGGCTGAGTATTCACAGTTAAACTCTGTGGAGAATTAGGAAATGCTTAATTTTTTATCAGATGTTGTCTTCCTAGTGCAGTGATATATTTCCATCAACAAAGTTATCTATTTCTAAAGTTATAATTTAAGATAAACTTTTTTGGACTTTATTTTTATATTTATAACTTTCTTCTTCATTTGAATTCTCCTTTGCTTTTTAATTTTAATTTAATTTTAATTTACCAGTTCCCTAAATTCTCCACTCTGATGATGTATATATTTTATGATTTGTTGCAATTTAGGAAAGAGTAGTTTGGTTTAAGGCTTATTTATTTATTTGAAAGATTATCTTGGGGAAACTAAAACTTTCTGATTCTGTAAGCAATAAAAATATCATGTGTAAACTCTTGATTCAAAATACAAAATTTCTCTCCTAAAAAAAAGGCATTGGCTGTTTTATGGGAATCATAGACATGAAAATTAGAGATTAAAAAATATCAAAAACATAATTAAAAATAGATACTCTCAGTTCAGCCAGGGCTTTCCATTGGCAATAGGTGCCCCGAGGCACACTCTTTGGCCCTCCCCCAGGAAAAGTCGTCAGAACTGTACTCCCTCCGAAGGTTCTGAGTTGTGGCCATGCAAATCAAGTACCAGCACAAGGACCTGGGGAGCTGCTGCCACTTCATTATTTAATTCATCCTATTCCTTCAGTGCAACTGCAGTGACAGACATAAAGAAAAAATTTTCAAGAAGAGGTCCACTCCTAGCAGGTACACGGATGAATAATAATAACCCCGCTCTGGCAAAGCCATGGAGAGTAGGAGCAGGTCACGTGTATCGTCACCGTGTGGATTGCAAGGACACCGAGCAGCTGGCTAATGTTTCCTGGAAGCAGGCACATTCTGTTAACTCGTGTGTGTTAACAATTCATTGCCGTTTAGATGTAGATTGTGACAGAATATAGTTTCATATCTCACTATCATTTAACAAAAATACATTTATCACCTACAAGGTGTCTGGTATGGTGTCATTTTCTTAGGGTGAGACAGGATGTGGGAGGAGTAGACTGCAGTGTAATTGGTACAAATATGTACACACCTAGACCTCTTTGCTTCAATCACATGATCTCTCTGTACAATCAGATTATGGCAACATAAATGTAAAGATGTTCTATATTAACAATTACAGTTAATATTAGAAAGAAGAAAAATTATACTAACGTAAAAATTTTCTATTGGAAGCTACATAACATATCATGGTCCCTAGTATTGAATGGAAGTTACACACTTGTATTGATAGTTGACTGGATATAATTTAGTGATGTTATACAAAAAGACCTTGTATAATACAAATATAGACAAAGCAACACAGACAGTAAAGAATTATTTAAGTAATAATAATACTACTAAATAATATTAAATCTGTGTTGAACATTTCTCATGTACTAGAGGAGTTTATCAGCTCTTTATACATGTTAAATTACAAGGTGGAGGGGAAAACAAAACATAATTTATGTATAAAAACTGTTTTGATTCTTACATGTTCAAACTTCAGTCACCTTCAAAGTACTACCCATTCAATGCAGTGCACCTATTGGGATGTTTCTTCCACTGCTCAAACCTTTTTTTTATTAATTAATTTTATTTAGTTATTTTTCAAGCAGTTTTTTTGTCTATTTCTCCCATCCCAGCTTCCCCTGCCCCTTGCTCCCCACCTCCCTCCCATTTCCACCCCCCTTAGTTCTCGTCCCTGTGTCCTTCCTATTTGTTACTCCAAATCCCTCCCCCTTTTTCCCCTTAACTTCCCTTCCCTCTCCCCTCTGGTCACTGTCCCCTTGTTCTCTATTTCAGTGTCTTTGGTTTGGTTTTTTTTCTGCTTGCTTGTGTTTGTTTTGTTGTTTAGCTTCCTGTTAAAGGTGAGATCATGTGGTATTTGTCTTTCAGCACCTGGCCTATTTCACTCAGCATAATGCTTTCCAGTTCTATCCATGTTGTTGCAAAAGGTAGTAGCTCTTCTTTCTCTCTGCTGCATAGAATTCCATTGTGTACATGTACCACAATTTTTTGATCCATTCATTTACTGATGGACACCTAGGTTGCTTCCAACTCTTGGCTACTGTAAATTGTGCTGCTATGAACATTGTGGTGCATAGGTTCTTTGATATTGATGTTTTAGGATTCTTAGGATATAATCCTAGCAGTGGAACTGCTGGGTCAAAAGGCAGGTTGATTTTTATTTTTCTGAGAAAATTCCATACTGTTTTCCATAATGGTTGTACCAGTCTGCAATCCCACCAACAGTGAACTAAGGACCCCTTTTCCCCACAACCTCTCCAACATTTGTTGTTTGTTGCTTTGTTTATGATAGCCATCCTGACTGGTATATAAAGGAAAGAATAAACAAATGGGATCTCATCAAAATAAAAAGCTTCTGCGTGGCTAAAGAAAACAGTATTAAATTAGCAAGACAACCAACTGTATGGGAAAACGTATTTGCCAATGATACCTCAGACAAAGGTTTAATCTCCAAAATATACAAAGAACTTACACGACTCCACTCTAAGAAGACACCCAACCCAATTAAAAAATGGGAAAAGGACTTGAACAAACACTTCTCCAAGGAAGACATACAGAAGATCCAGAGACGCATGAAAAGATGCTCAATATCCTTAGCTATCAGAGAGATGCAAATTAAAACCACAATGAGATACCACTCAAACCATTTTTTGAACTAGTCGATTTCGATGCCTTTTAGTGCTTCTGCCATTTTTTGTTTCACCTCTTCCACATTGGCAAAACCTTTCCCTTTCAGGATTTTTTTCATCCAGGGAAACCAAAAAAAGTCTCTCCAGGCATGATTGGGTGAATAGAGAGGGTGGGGTGTGGGGCTCATGCTGCTTTTCATCAAAAACCGCTGAACACTAAGCATGGTGTGCGCAGGTGCACTCCGAAATGACCTACAGTGAAATGAGCAAATGCACTGAATGGGTCTCAAAAAAAACTCACTGAATCCAAACTCAGCCCCTCACCACAATGCCAGCTGGTCCACTGATATAGATGGGTTCCTAGAATACTCACCTTGCAGGGCAAGCCTGGGCTCTGAGGGCCCCAACCTCCAGAAGATAATTCTAGTTTTTTGGGGGTCCCTCCTTATTTTTAACCATTTCCACAAACTATTCACTAAATGATTATTAGTTTCTATTTCATATAAAAAGGTATAGAGGAATATAAAGTAGGCAAATTTACAGAGTTATGAGAGGCAGAGTCAGGTTTTATAACGCAGCAACTGGAATTCTGGGCTAGGGCGCTTGGGTTTACCTGCAGAGCTATTGAAATGTCTGGGAATTTAGAAACTTAGCTCTTCAGTCGAGTGTTGCTTCATCAATTAAGGCATGGCATTTTGGTTGAAAAACTGACATTTCAAACTGACTTATGAGTGGATGTGGATGGTGTCGTTGAATGCATACAGAACAGCATTGACACTGAGATGATGTTTGGAGCCAGACATCAAGACATCTGCAACTCTGCTAACTCTCTATGCAATATTGGCCAAGCCGCCCCTACCTGCATTGGTTTCCTCATTTGTACAATGGGGGTTAGGAGGTAATACCTCCTCCTAACCTCACTACAAGGACTAAAAAACCGTAAGCACTGTCTGGTGACTAACCCTTCTGTAAGAGAGCAGCTATTTTTATAAATATGAAGAATTGCTGACTAATGTTGACATAATTCATTACAGTATTTAGTGCCATCTACAAACTTCTGTTCCAAAATACAACGCATGGGACTGCAAACATCGACATGGCAGCATGAGAATTCACATTTTATTCTGTTTGAAAACTTCCCTGCATTGCTTTACTTTTCACTTGAAAGAGCTCTGTCCCTGTTTAAGAATTGGCATTTTCTTGAGATTATGTGCATGCCATCAGTAAGGCTCACTCGCTTTCAGCACCAGATATAAATGTATCAATTTTTGTGAATCAATAGGAGACACTCTTTCCTGATGACAATAGTACTTGAACATTTAACTAGGAGAAATAATATGTGTACCCAAATGCACACACACAGAACCCCAAAGTGTACCTTTCGATAATAACTAAAACAGAAATATTCTCCTCTAAATACCAGGCATATCTGGAGTTTTATATAATGTACAATACACTGGAAATTTGCATATTTCAACATTATTCTTATGATTTCTTTTTATTCTTCGGAAGAGGGGCAGTAGATATTAAAATTTTAGGAACTCTTTTCAGTGTTATTTACAAAATTACCACAACAATCAACACTTTTCCTTGCAATTAGAAGATGAAAATTGCTATAACACAATTGATGGTGTATCCCACCTGCCATTGTATAGCTGTCAATTCGCCTATTGTTTCATCCAATAATTGCATTCATGATAGGAGTTGGAAATGTGGGGAAATCATTTTCAAGTTCCTTGGAAATGCAGAAGGCAATTATGTGGCTCTATGCACTGCTGCGTTTCCGGAGATGAAACTAACTTTTGTTCATTAATTCTTCGAACACCTGGGTCTTTTGTTCAGTAATTCCCTTAGCATAGTTTTCCCAAGCAAGTCAATGGTGTAATCACTTTTAACAAGTTATGGAAGATTCATGACTGTTTTCAGATGTTAGTAATCCTGGAAATAAACTCATAATAAATTATTGATTGAAAGATGGGATGCAAAGCATATTTATCCTAGTTCCAAGAAAATTGACCAAATCAGGAATGGCTTTGGGAAGAAGGTTTAGCAATGCAATATGGACTGAGAACAAAAACGTTTCAGGATTCCTACATTTATAGTTCAACCCAAAATAAAGGTTGCGTTTGCTCATTGACTTGCTTGTTCTTTAGAGGTTAATGCTTCTTGCTTTCATCAACAGGAATAAATTGGGCTTATCAATACTCAGTCACTGGCTGGTGGGTTGATCTGTCTCCTGTGTTATTTTATTGTTTGTGTTGTGTCTTATTGTATTTATCTTATAAATAGATCCAATATAAATTTTATTCTTATAATTAAAATAAGATATAATGATTTTAAGCCTTATATGTGTTGGTATGCCTTATTACAGATTCAAGTTTTATCCTCTACTAAAGTCTTTATGTTAATTGACATGATTAGATCCCTTAGCTGGAAGAATGCAATCTCCATATAAGCATAGCACACAAGTGCTACTGTTCATACAACTCCAGACTATCATTTATAAGCCTCATGTAAGACAAACATAACAAAGAGCACATTATCCAGAGTGTAAGTCTCAGTGCCAAGACGATTGCACTAAACAATTTTGCCAGGCATTCTCTGATGACCTTGAAGCTCCACCTTCTCTGTGTAAAAAAACCAAAAATGACCCATCAGAGTCTAGAAAGAGGCCTGTACTTCCATTTCTTTTGAAGATACATCCGAAGCATCATAATCATCACCGCTTTCTCAGAGATACAGGACCCATCACAGACCTTCAGATGTGTCTACACGAGAAGCTTGTCATTAGGATCCAACTCAGGGGAAGGAGCAGTTTCTTGTGCTGTTGTTCTATATTCAGGTAGCCTTTATGAATAGCCTTCTATTTGAAAGGCTGAATGAGCAGCAGTGCCTAAATAAATCAATTTAGCACAGCTAGAAAAAGCAATAGAAATCCCAATAAATACTAATAGGTAAAGCTTACCTTATGGTGTTAGTCTTTGCAGGAAGTAGTTATGCTTCTATGTGTTCATAATATCTTTCTTTCAATATTTTCCCTTTTAACTTATGTGGGTGGCTCTCTAGCAGGTGTGCAAGGCTTCCATTCCAGTTAAACAGATGCCATTGCTTTTCACCTCCTATCAAGGATACGACACTGTCTAAAACACAGACTTTTACCGTCACAGTGCAACATCTGAATGATGCTCTTTTGTCTGAATTCCCAGAAGTCATTCATTCCCTTCAATATTTCATTTAGTAAATGTTTGCCAAGCATTAATAGGTGCCACACACTCTCGTCAGTGGAGAGAATAGAACAGTGAGCCAAAAGGAGAAGTTGTGAGAACAGGAAGCCTTTAATCTAGTCAAAGGAGGCACTCCTGCTGGAAACCAAGAGGTTTGGCTAATGCAGGCTAGTTTCTCAGTACGTGCCCTCCGAGTAGATTTACAGGGAACCACACAGAGAGACCTTGCACGAAAACGGCCTTCCCGAATGCCCTTGTGTCGACACCTTAGGATGTGTTCCTCTTTCTCTGATACTTGCTGGACAAAAATCATTGTAATTATTTGGCAGGAAATACCCATCTCAAGATATTTGTTATTCCTGGAGATTAGGTTTTTCATAAATATAATTTAAAACATTGCAAAAACTTTGTCAAGTGATATCAGGAAGTAAGTGCATGAATCATAAGGAATCTGGAAAATATTTTTTAAAGATTTTATTTATTTATTTTTAGAGGGGAAGGGAAGGAGAGAGGGAGAGAAATATAAGTGTGTAGTTGCCTCTTGTGTGTCCCCTGCTGGGAACCGGCCTGCAATCCCGACATGCACCCTGACTAGGAATCAACCATGATCCTCTAGTTGGCAGGCCTGAGCTCAATCCACTGAGCTACACCAGCTAGGGCTGAATCCGGGAAATATTTGAATAATTATTATTAAGTGCACTCACAATACGCACACACACACACCATCTGCTGATTAGCTGATGAGAAAAGCAGCATCCAAAAAAATAGATATGTTTATGGAACGTATCCATTTATGGAACTCAATAACATATCAGTATAAAAAGTGAAAGAGGTATCAGTAGAAAAAATCAACAATGCTTGGGACTTTATTTTACATTTCTGAAACGAAGTGACAAAGGAAGCCATTATTCATAATTGGGTATTTACTTCCATATGCCTCAATTTCAGTGGAAAACAGAGTCTTTTCCTCTCAGTGACTGATTTTTTTTTTCCTGAAATGAAGATTGCTCATTTTTTTGCCCTGTTAGTAAATGGAGGTACAACCTGTGGGCACACTTTGCGATGTAAGCATGTTTGTCAGTTCTGTTATTAGGTCCAGGTTGTTTCACCTTATTTTATAATTTCATTTTTGTTTTATCTGGACTAATAGCTTTTTGTGTTGTATTTTATGCATTTTTCAAACTGTCTTTTCTCTATTTTGGTTATTAAATAAATGGGAAAACATATAAAATATGACATATACATGTGATGCTTTTTAAATAAACTGGTATTTTATAAAATGCATATATGACAAGGGTAGGATTAATAAACAAAATATATAATTGGAAAAAAGTGTTCAATATAAAATATGAGAACAATGAATTACTGAGTCATAGCCTCCCATGTAACTAAAAATGGAAATAATCAGTTTCAGGTGTTTATTAGGGAGAAATATTAAAGTGATACTCTTAAATATAAATATTTAATTTAATGAATGTCAGAAGTAATCTTAATGAATAGACTTATGTGTATTAGAATTCTCTAGAGAAACAGATCCAGTAGGATACATGTGTATATGTAGAGAGAGATTTATTTTTAACTGTTGGCTCATGTGATTATGGAACCCGGCAAGTCCAAAACCCGCAGAGTGGACTGGCTAGAAAGACCAGTGTTACCATCAGGTCTGAGGGTGGCCTACTGGCAGGATTCCTTCTTGGTCCGGGAAGATCTGCCTTCTGCCTTTTGAAGGCTTTCAACTGATTGAATGAGTCCACTTCGCATTATGAAGAGCAATTTGCTTTATTCAAAGTCTACTGTTACTTTTCTGATTACATTTATTGGGGTGACACAGGTCAACAACATTATACAGGTTTTAGGTGCACAACTGCACAACCCACCATCTGTACACTGCGCTGTGTATTCACCACCCCAACTCAAGTCTTTGTCCATCACCCTGTACCATCCTCCCTCTCTTCCTCCCCTCTGGCCATCACCACACTGTTGAGCAAAGTCTACTGATTTAATAGTTAACCTCATCCAACAATACACTCACAGACACATCCAGAATAACAATTGACCACATATCTGGGTACCATGCCCCAACAGGTTGACATGTAAAATTAACCATCAGCACTGGACTAGTCAGTCCTAGATGGCATAAACCATGCGCTTGAAAGAACTTTAAGTCCTATTTTTATATATTTTTTCTGTAGGACATTAAATGGTTTGAATTAAGAGACCAAAAAAGGGATCTACAGGAGCTCATACTAGTGCTCCAGCTGATGGCAGCAAAGTCCAAATTTCATGAGTGGGACTAGTGAGAAGGTATGTCTGTTACTGTTTCTAATACAATGTGCTCAGGCTAATGCTATTTAGCCATCAGAGCAGGTATTGTATTAACCAATATATATTGTGAATAGGATCATTTAACTTGGCTTGAATCTGTGTTTTATCTCCCCTGTAAACTTCAGTTTTCTTCCAAACTCAAAACATGGACTAAAATATTTTAGGAATCTGAGTCTTGTTGACCTTTCAAATTCAAATCTTGCCACTTCTCCCTTTGATGTCTATATCAGCTAATTATTTTTTAACTCAGTACTTTGAAACAAATTGTTGGTTTTGCCTTAATACTTATCAGCATTCATTACTAGAGAGCAGGTCCTTCCCATTAGTTCAATCCAAGCTCAAAGGGCATGTGTCTTCAGAGAACTGCCCCAGTTCCTAGCTTCAACTAGTTCTCCTCTCTCTCACAGCCCTGTTTTACAGCTGTGGCTTTTATTACAGTTTTTACTCCTGTTTATCTGTTCATTTGTTTAATATTCTATCAGTCTGTTTTATTGGCTGCGATATTTTCGGATCCTGGCATAATTTGTGGTAAATTACAAGAAACTGGCCATCACATTTAACTAATCTACATTACATTTTAGACAACTATATACTAAGATATTTTATCTATTTATGTGTTCAATAGCTTGTCAAAATTTTAGTTACATGAATGTTACCAAACAGCAACTTGGGGTTCTGCTGCCAGCTACAGTCCTCTGGGAAAAATTCCAGAGACAAATAAAAGAGAGGAGTCTTTATTCAAAAGCAGTTAAAAGCCTATGAAGTCACAGCTTTAGTCACTTAAGCCTGTCAATTAAGGCTAAACTCTAACACCTGAGTTCTAGCTTTTCCCAGTCTGTTTTTCATTATCTATTGTATCTACAGGGTTAATTTACAAACTAAAACAACATAATATACAAAAGCTACACAATTTTGAAAGAATGGTAGGCTTCTGTCTCAGAGCCGATTCCCTCTAGAACATTCAAAGAGGAATAACCCTGCCACCCTCTGCCAGGCCAGCCTAATGCTAGGCTATGTCCCGAGTTCCTTCCCATTCAAAATAATGTCCATTAGCAAATGCTGGAAGCTGCAGCACAATCATCCAGGCATCCTTGAGCCTGAGAGCCCAGGGGTTGGAGTGGAGAGTGAGAGAGCCAGCTCAGGAACCAGAGAACTCTCCCTGAGCCAGAGAGCCAGCCCCCTTTATATTTCCACTGGCTCTGGACTCTCTCAGCTTCTCAGCCAATCCCCTCCTGGGCCGCCCAAAACTGCCTGGGCAAACTCCTCCCATGGTCCCTCCCTGCTTCTCCCAGTGATCTGAGTTATCTTAATCAGAGCTCTCTGTATCATTAATAATATCAAAACTGCAGCTTTCCTAGTTAAACATTTCTTTTCAGCCCAATAATCAAATGTGTGAATATTTTTAAATTTTGAACTTTATCATCCATATATGTAATATCTGTTATAAAATTTTAGCAATTTCAAACTCTGTAAACATCCAGTGTTCTACACTGACTTTAATATGCCAATGAGGCACTTTCAGTTGAAATAATTTGATAAATTCATTCACTGCGCTCCTCTGTCTCAAATAAATAGCAATGAAAAGATAAAAAAAATAAGGAAACACTGACAATATAAAAAGCATAAAATAAATAATTTTGTGAAACAAAATAATTATGTAAGAGGTCTAGGAAGTTCAAACTGATTCAAAATGAGCAGACAGTTAAGAGGAAGATAAAGAGAGTAAAAATATTTCACACAGAACAAGGGATAATTTCAGACTCAGCAATAAAACTAGAATCACAGTGTACAAACACATAACAACTAGAACTTTTTAGAATTAAAGAACTAAATTCTCAGTTTCAAGTTTATTTTGACTTTGGAAGAATATAACAAACAAACCCATAACTAGGTACTTGGTGATAAAGCTATAAAATATCAAAAGCAAAAGGAAAATTCTCAAAAGCTTCCAGAAAAAAAAAAGCCAACAAGTTTTCTATAAAACCTTGACGATCAGCTGACAGCAAACTATGTTTACACTAAGGAGGGTCTATACATCAACTGTCACAGGGTAACACCACCACAAGGAGGACTTTCCTCCTGGGAAGAGGTGCATTTCCTTCACGTGTTGAGTTCTTTTTCAATATCATTCAACAACATTTTATACTTTCCTTCATAAATATCTTCTATTACGTGTATTGCTTAGGTAACTTTCAATTTCATCCACTATCATATCTTAAAATTAGTTGTTGCTGTTGTATAGAAATGGTATCGATTTCTGGATTTTGATCCTATATCTGGCAACTCTGCTGAAATTTCTGATTAATTCTTATTGCTTCCAGATTTCATTAGATTATAAATGTTCACAATTGTATCATCTTTCAATGACTAACTTTACAATTGTTATATTTCATTTAGTTCTATTGCTTTTTTTACAGTATCTAGGACTAGTAATATAGTCAACAAAGAAGGTGATATTGGGCAACCTTTTCTTGTTTTTAAATGTATGTGTTTCTGAAGTTTTACTTGAAGAATGCTGTATGCCCTGCACTTCATGGTGCTGAAGCACCTCTTCTCTTTCTAGCTTTACGAGGGTTCTATATCATGAATGAGTGTTAATCTATATAGATTGCTCTTGTACCCATTTAATTGATCACATAGCCTTTTATAATCTAATATATTACATTATATTGACATGTTTTCTGATGAAAAACTATCTTTATGTTTATTAGAAGAAATCTCTATTTGGAATATATGTCTTAATTATCTCAACATTGAGCCTTAGGCAAACAACACCATTTATATGGATGTTGACAGAGCGCTACATTCACCCACTTTCTCCCTGCTTCTGAAACACTGTGGTTAGGGGCTCCTCACTACTGCCGGTCATGTGTTCATTCTGGAATCACCCCTCGAGGGCCATATTTCTTTAGATACATGTGGCTCCACATCTACAGCCTGTAAACCAAGCCTTCAGAACATCTGGCGGGGCTCCCATGCCCATCTCCTTGTTATGATGTGTGTGAACAGAAAGGGATAGCAACAGAGTGCAGTGCTCTCATTTCTTTGTACTTTCTCTGCACACAAATGCCAGCCTGCCTTGTGTTTATACCTCAGTGATTTTTGAAAGAAGATTAATGACACGAATATTTGCAAAGAAAATGTCTTTGTGACCAACATTGGTGCTGCTCTTGAATATCAGTGTCACGGTGCTTTGCAAAGGCTGCCTTTCTGCTATGCAACCCTCTTCCATGGAGGTGACAGACTGTCACATGTGAGGTTGATTTCTATTACTTCTTTTGCTGCTTTAATTCACAGTCTCTTTTCAGTGTCTTTCTTTTTCCTTTTCATATGTTAATTGTGATCTGAACCAATTAACACATCTAACAAATCCTGGAATTAATTTTTCAATTCAGAGGGAGGCACATATTCTGCTGAAATATTTTAGGCATTTTTTAATAGTTCAGTTTCCAGTATTTACCTGCATGCTGGAACAAGGTTATGCCTAGAGATACTTTGTCACTGCCTCTCTGGCTTCCCTGCATGGCTAATTTTTAAGAACTGGGCTTGAATGACACAGCTGAAGAACATTCTTGTTAAGCATTGTCTCTGAAGGCAATTGCTAATATTTCCCGATAAGATTTTTGTAGAAATACCATTGTGAGCTCAAATAAGATAGTCTTCTCTTGGGTTATCTGAATGGGGATGGAGCTGTGAGGGAATGTGGGAAATGGACTTAGGGCAGAAAAATATGATTACATTGCAGCAATAAATAATTGCCTTTATGTTTTACCTAATTAGACACTATTTTATAAAATTATAATAAACAACTGAACACAGGCTACATGCCATTTAGTTTTATAGGAAACTTTTATATTCATTTGGAATTATCAAGGATTTTATATTAAACTTTCAGAGACATTTTCTCCCCCCCCAAATTCCAACATAGCTTAAAAACAAAACAAGTAAAAATCCACAGGATACATAATTGAATTTCTCCTACAGCAAACAGCTTTTAGATTGGCCTTTGTTTACTTACTATGTATTCTACACCATTGTGAATAAAAGATAATGTTTGTATATTGACAATTTAATTAGTCCTCAAATAATCTAAAGATCCACAAACCTAAAATATATGAAGGTATAACAGACAATGCCCTGTTTAGTATTTAGGTCTTCACTGCATCGGATAAATTATGATCAATGGCAAACATCAAAATATCCAGCTCACACTGACAAATGACAAGGGAGATTTAGGTACTTGCCTCACATCCACATCAACCGAAAAGTCTAAAGAGACGGTCTTCCCAATTTCACAAAGAACTAAAGAGCCCTGATTAATTCAGATCAAGTGACCATTCAATATCACTGAAATGCTCTCACCTCTGTTCTCTTCATGGTGCCACCTTCATCCACAGGCTGCCTTGCCCTTCAGGAGTAAAAACAATCCCGCAACTCAAGATCTCTCATTCTTTGCTCACATTGTCCAGAACAGAAAACTTCATTTTTTTTCTAACCATTACCCAACATTCTGGGCTTGATTCCAGTTAGAACAATTTAAGGTCAGATTCTGAAGCAACAGCTTTGCAAGAGAGAGTGCCAATAATGGCCCATCTTCTTGGTGGGAGATGGGATTAAATGCACTCATACCACTAGGCTGTAGAACTGCTACGTCAAAGAATATGACGAGGCGACAGGGATGCTCAGTGACTTCCTACAATGTGGAGACCTTGTATGTAGAGACAAATCATGGGAAAAGTCTAAAATAACGACCAATCAGAACTTCTCTCTAAATATGTTACTGTATATTACTGTCAAAGTATGACAGTATTACAGTCAATGGCTATCAGATCAACACCGACCACCGCACAAATGCAGACAGCTAATATGCACATTCCCTCTAATGCGAACTTTTATCCTATCAAGTCAAGCAATATTTTAGAAAGAACCATCCACACCAATCAGAGATATGTGACTGAAAAGTATACCCGGATGACCATGTAATATACATCCATTTTGTGAAGAGAAAAGTCCTCTCCCTCTCTTGCTCATTTTTGTAAATTTAGTCTATTATCTATAGCTCTTTTATGGAGAAGGAAAATCCTATAAGGAAAGCTGGAAAATGTAAAAGCTCAGTTTAACAAATTGATTAAAATCATACCCCCCAAAATTATGAAAAATACCCTCCCATGCCAGTACCACCTAATCTAAGAAATGGAACACCTTGACCATCCCAGAGCTTTCCACTTCCTCCCACCAAACAGAACTTCATCACTCTCCCTGAAGACAGCTACCCTCTAGGCTTGCAGTGATCATACCTATCAGAATATACATTTTTGTACGTTAGAACTGTATTTGGCCTGTTCCCAACTTTTTATAAAATGAAATATATAGTAAACATTCTTTTGTCTCTTCATTCTTTAATTCTTATTTATGAGATTCATCCATTGAAGACATATATTGCTATACTTCATTTTCCATGCTGTATTGGCATTCTCATATCTCATTTATCTATTCAGTTATTGGTAGACATTTGATTTATGTCTGTTTGAAGCTATTATGGATACTGCTGTTTTTCATGTATTTGAATGTTTCGGGGAAACTTGGCACGGAATTCTGCCAGATATATATCTAAGAATGAAATGGAAGGGATGTCTTCCAAGTTTTGCTGTGAACTTATTACATATCCACATAATCTTTTTTGAAGGGCATCCTTGTCTATCAGGTTTGTTATTTATAACTACATCTGTAGTTTATGGACTTGAGATCCATAGCTGAGTTGGAGAATGAAAGATAGTCAGTATCTTTTTAGTAATAATTAGACTACTTTAAAAAGAAACTCCAAGATTTATAGACCCCCCATGCTAACTTGGACCATGCAGTGCTGGTGCTCACCCGTGTGAACCCACACCATGTATGTCCCAAGGAGAAGAGTGTTTTTACGAAGCTGTGTATGACAATCCCAGGCCCCTTGATCACTGATGTGGCATTGCTGTGGTTCTATCTCTCTGTACTTGGTTTATTATGAGTAAAGCTCAGAACTGAATAAAGCTTATGTGCCATGCGAGTGTGGACATTCAGTCCTTTGTGATTGTGTCAAAATGACAATGATTAACATTTAGAATGGCTTCACATCAAGTAGTAACTTTTCCAGTGCCATAATAAGAGAGTTTAAGATACTTTAATATGTTTCATAAATAAGAATATAAAGAGCTTTTGTGATTTAGATATTACCAGATAGCAATTATGGGGCTGGGATGTAAACCTCAAGACCTGGCTCCAGAGTCTGGGCTGGTCTAGATATTATACTTTTTGGAATATCTGTTTACCTCATGGGATATTTTTACTCTAAGAAACACTATCATTACCAAAGAAAAGTAATTCCAAACACTAACAAACTAGCCCATGCCAAGGGATACCACACTGTGAGCCATTTTTGAGTACTTCTGGAACATACTCATGACATGGGAGAAGTGTGCGATATTGTATCTGTAGGGCTAAAACCCAATGGAGATGAGTAACTCTGCCCCTTTATTTATTTACAGTGTTTCTGTAGATGTCCTTCTTTTCTTTGAAAGGGGCACAACTTTTTAGGACTCCTCCCTGTGAATATCATCACATACATACAAGTAGCTGATATCCACAGCTACTTGTATCCAATATCATCTTTTGGAGAAATTGAGACTACTGAAGGATTATGTTTAGATGTGGGGTTTGCTTAATATTCACTGCATGTACATTATATTTAATGCTATTACTATAAGCATCAGAGTAATAATATTTACTTTCTGGTTACTCAGAAATTAGTCACTTTTACTAAGCTTTATTATATGGTTTTGTGGGAAATTCTTCTTATTTTGAAACTATTCAGTCACTTTCCCATTATCACCATGGTCATGGATCCTAGTAACTACTTAATATTGGATTAGTTTGTGCTAAGCACTATAATAACTGCTTATCTATGTTTGATATTTATTAATATAATAGTTTTACCACCCAGGCCAATATGGGAGCCACTAGCCAAATGTAGCTACTTAAATTTAAATTTGTTAAAATTAAACAAAATTCAAATTTTACTATCACTAGTTACATTTCAAATGTTCTCAGTTAGTGGACAGATCAGACTTAAAACATTTTATTATCGCAGAAAATTCTATTTGTCTGGAAGTAGTAAGGAAACCCAAACCTACCACCACAAGATGCCTGGCTGGCGGAATACAGTCAAAATTCCATCTTAAACTATAGGTTTTACGAGTCAGGGAGCTATCTTTAGTATGTTTGCACATACTTTTCAGCAGAATGCTTATGCATACAGTGTGCCACTCATGAATTGGTTGTAAAAGGAATGACTGATTGAATGAATAAAAAAAATCATGATAAATGACTTAAAGTTAATTACATATCTAGCATCTCTATGGAAGGTAATTATTCAATGTCTGCTTTAGTGCATGACTTTAAGTAGCTTGTCATGTTCTCTCCCCCCTCCGCAGAGAGAATAATCCCATACATGTTCTCTGTTCCTCTCATCATTTGAGATTTGTTAGAGTACTTTATATCACCAAATTAATTTCCCCACTGAATATACTAGATTTTTGTTCTACATTTGGCACATTAGCTAACTTTGTAAGAGTTAACTCATCAAAACAGCAATCAATTTAGTCTGGAGAAAACTCGGCTTTGGAGTATGACAAAAAAAAAACTGAACTAAATGCTTCATTACTATTCCCGATGGATCGTACTTATGTATTTCCAATACCTATTTATCGTGATGACATTGTTTTACCAATTCACAAGTATGTAGTCTTCGCCCCATGTCCCTGAATATTCATTGCACCATCCAGACGTGAATCACACAAACTCGTGTTTCTACTGTGTTTCTCTAGTGCACAGAGATGGCATAAAACTTTTACTTGTATTCACTTCCTCTAGAGAGTCAGCAATTTCCCAGGTACTTTTAGTCATGACTAGTGTTCAGAGGACAGCTGTGAACAGTGGGAACGTCTCCTCCAGTGCTTATACAAAATTTGATAACCACAGTGCATCTGGGATTATTATTTTAGCTCGTGTATCTTCTTCACCTTGATGGGTAGCTTTCAACAGCTGTGAGAGAGCAGTATTCTGTACCCTCGGGAATGCTTCATTAAGATTTGTAAAGTTTCGCCAAAGTCAAGAAAACAACATTTAGAAATTATTTTAATGTGTGGGAACAAACTCCCCCCCATATGAGCAATATTTCAATAAAATTCTGTGTAATGTTTTTGGCTTGTGGTCACTGAAAATTCTAACCAAAACTAGGAGCCAAAATCTTGCTAATCTCCGCATGGAGGTCACCATGAATGAGAAAATAAAACGACTGAGTTTGTACATCTGGATCTGTGTGGTGCAAGCTCTAAAATTAAGGTCAGTATTACATGCTGCCTTGACATGTGGTGTCATTGTGGTGGCCTCAAGTGGCCTAATTGCAAGGAGGTCTCCCCACCTTGGAGCCGCGGTTAAGGTCCCCGAGCAAAACAACCCTTCTTATCGAAGGAGCCAGACGCAAGTTCTGCTTACCTTGGCAAGCAGACAGCCTGCGGAATTATTCAGACAAGCGAATCACAGCTTTCCATGGGACGAAGGGTGCCCCACATTCTTGATACTACGAAGCCTCCATCTCCCACAGCCCCTGGTTTTACTCTGTTCTCAAGGCAAACCCCCACACCCTATCAGCACACGGTGTTTTCTTCACCTGAGCTGTGAGCACGTGTGAGTAATGACCTGCTGCCAATCTCACCTGGCCACTGTTAGGGGTCACGTGACTGGTTACCCTTATGCACCAGGGTGTTAGTGGGATGAAGAGAAAGTGGTTAAATAGACTTATTTATCCGTAAATAGTGGTTGCTCTCGCTTATTTAAAAATTACCAAGAGCCCTGGCTGGTGTAGCTCAGTGGATTGAGCGCAGGCGAATCGAAGGATCGCGGTTTGATTCCCAGTCAGGGTATATGCCTGGGTTGCAGGCCAGTTCCCAGCAGGGGATGCACAAGAGGCAACCATACATTGATATTTCTCTCCCTCTCTCCTTCCCTTCCCACTAAAGATAAATAAATAAAATCTCTTTAAAAATCACCAAGAGTAGTAACCAATGTTATCAAGTTCCACCCTGTTGTTCGGTAAAGGTAACTTACATTTTGGCAGGCTTATTAGTGAAATGCTTTTCAGTAACCCTCAGTTACTTTATTTGACTTAGTACTGAAATGCACAAATTAAGTTGTTGTATTAAGAAAGAAAATATTAGGTCTGTCTGGAAAAAGTCCAGCCATTGTTAACATAAAGAAAATGGTTTGCATGACATCCATGTAACCTGGCAGCCAAGGAGAGTGGACTGGAATACACATGCATGAACAAGGCAACTTCACTGTACTAGTCAGTGGGGGCGGTAGACACCATTGAGTGAGCTTATATACTGTGTGGCCGTCACATTCAAAATGACTGAGCAAGCAGAGCAAGGCATCCACATCCAAGATTGTGTTAAACTTGAACATTCCTCTGTAGAAACTATTTGAGTGATTCAGAAGGCCGCAGCTGTGGGCAACTGGTGATTGGCAGCTTCATCACGACGGTGCCTGCTCACGCAGCACATCTCATGCAGGGTTCTTTGACAAAACATCAAATCACCCAGATGACTCAGCCCCCCTACAGCCCAGATTTGGTGCCCTTTGATTTCTGGCTTTTCATAAAACTATGATCACCTTTGAAAGGGAACAGTTTTCAGACTGCCAGTGAGATTCAGGTAAATATGATGGGGCAAATGATAGTATTGGGAGAACTGTGTGAGGTCTCACAGTACCTACTTCGAGGGGACCAAGGTATCATCGGCATAAGACAATGTTTATTGTATCTCGTATCTTCTTTAATAAATGTCTCTATTTTTCATATTACATGGCTGGATACTTTCTGGGCAGATCTCAATATGCTCAAAAGTGAAATATAAAATATAAATTTATATCCGATATTGATTGACAGTATGTCTGGTTTCAGTCTTCTCTAACCCATATAATAACCCAGTGAAAAAATTATATTTAAAAAATGGTTGCATTAAATTAAAATTGTATTCCTAATATAATTTAGCATCAGATTTTAACTGTAAGTAGCAGAATCGGCAATTTAGCTTAACAGGAAAAAATAGTCTTTTAATTATGATAAGTTGGCCTGTTGAACATTTGACTCATTGTTTCTTTTAGATTACAATGGCTCTCAATCAATTATTTTTAGCATAATTTGAGTCTGGAAAATAATTATAGAGACAAAGAAATTATATGCATTTCTTGATATTTAAAACTCATAAATGAACACTAATTCAATGTGATTGAGAAGACAGAATTCGAATACATATATTTCGAATTGATGATGTTTTTCATCAATGTCCCGTGACTACTTACTAATTTCATTTAACTGAAATCTTAATAACATTAACTCCTTGAGTATTACAAAGAAAAACAAGAAACATGGTACTTAACTACACAATTACTATCTTTAATTTGGAATATTTAAGAACAATTATATTTTATATCAATATATATTATATTGTTTGCACATTTACATATATATTGAATACATGACTAAGACATAAAATTCATGAACATGGTTTAATGTTCTTTTCAACATTGAAGATCCTAATATTGAGGAAATTAATTTTGCTTTGTGATCAAAACTTTATGATAATACAGAAACTCCTTTATTTTTGAAGTATTTTCCCATAAAAATGTAATAAAAATGCCAATTCTTTTCTTTCAAGATATTAAGATATTTTTGTACTAAGTTGAGGTAAAACAGTAGCTAATTGTTTAATTTCTTATGCACAAATTTAGTTATATAATTTTGATGACCTTAGTTGTGTTTTTTTAGAGAGACCCCCCAAACTGGAATTATCTTCTGTAGGGTGGGCCCCTCATAATGCAGTCTTCCCCTGTTACCTGAGTGATCTAGGAACCCATCTGTATCAGTGGACCAGCTGGCATTGTTGTGAGAGGCTGCGTTCAGCTTCAGTGAATTTTTTCAGAAGACTCTTTCAATGCACTTGCGCATTTCATGATGGGTAATTGATAAGCACACCTGCTCGCACTCTGCTGTATTCAGCAGTTTTTGACCAAAAACGGAATCACCCCTGTGCCCCAGTCACTGCCATTCACCTGGTCTTGCCCTGAGAGAGATTTTTGTTTCCCCAGATGGAAAAAAAAAAACAACCCTCAGAAGAAAACTTTTTGCCAATGTGAATGTGGAAGAGGTGAAACAAAAAAACAGAAGAAACACTAAAAGGCACCAAAATTGGGAAGTTCAAAATTGTTTTGAGCAGCATGAAAAACTTCTCAATAGGCCTATTGCACCAAATGGAGAGTATTTGGGAGGTGACTGAAGTTTACACATGTAAGAATAAATACACAATTTTTCATAAATAAATTCCATTTTGGGGAGATTCCTCCTTGTATGTGTCAGTATTAAAGTCCAAAAAATTTACTCCCAAGGACTGTAGCCTTTAGTAAGCAGTTAACCAGTACTGTCAAAATTCACATTCGAATCTTCCAGCCGTTCTGCAATTGTCTGGGACAAGTTTTATGCACCAAGAAAAGCTTAAGAAACAATTGCTTACTTGAAATCTAGTTAAATCCCTAATGCATTTAAGGTGCAATTGTTGTTCTGCAATGGCTGAATATGCATAATAAGCTAACTCCTCATGTAATAAATGCAGTGTCCATTTTAGAGGTAGTATTTGTCTTAGTCACTCTGGACAGCCGTAACAAATTGCCTCGGGCTGGGTGACTTAAACAAGAGTTTAATTTCTCCCTTTCCTGGAACCCTGGAAGTGCAAGATCAGGCCACCAGCAGGCCCACTTCTACGAGGGGCTCTTTGCCTACTTGCTAACAGCCATCTCATCGCATCCTCACAAGTCAGGGACAGAGGTAATGTAACCGAGTTACTATTGTAATGATGTTAATAGATAAAACAGATCAAATTGTCTAGTTAGTAAAACTTCTTGAGGGAAATGTTCTTAGAGTTTGTTTTTCTTGGTTGCATTTACTTCTCCCTATTCTAATGTTATCTTCAAATGATAAAACATTAAATGTATAATATTCATATTTCAATATAATGCATCTAAATAATTTCTCATTATGAGCGAACCATATTTTATTACTTGTGTTTCAAATTCCCTAACTCCTAATTAAGTTTTTTTTCCAAAGCAATAGAAATGGAAGTGGCCTGATTCTAGATGAAGAATGTCAAGCTCATAAAAATTATTAAACTCTGGTGTCTGTAGAATAATCTGGCACCTGTTGTATATCATACCCGTCAGGAGAACACTCAAGAGAAAATAGTCTAATATAATCATTATTAAATGTTTATTAGTCACAGCTCAAAATCTCATTTATTGTTTTGCTACAAAGAAACACTTGTTCCCATGCATAAACATGTTTAAGTTTTAATAACTAAAACTTTGGAAGTCAATATTCTCTGGTTCACATAACAGGTAGTATGGTGCTTATCTAGTAATGAAAAGTTATGTATTACCATTTAACTTTTCTGTTTGCAACCTAAGCCACGTTATTTTAAATGTTTCCTATAAAAGTGAACCAAGTGAAAACTTTGAAACTCTTGCTTTGTCATCGACAGAGCAAAATGTGGCAAAAGAATAAAACAAAAGATAAGTAAAATGAACAAAATGATGGCTTAACATTGTAACTTTTGAAAGAAATTATCTTGGTTTTGAGAACATAGAAATTATATATTGTATTTTTTCTCCCTATCCATGATAAATGCTCATTCTCTCAAAACAATATATTTCTCAAGAGCAGCTTATTGGATACGCTCACATACATCTTTACTTAGTTTTATTGAAGTCTGACAAAACTGTAAGATATTTAAATTGTACATGGTGATGATTTGATATACATATACATGGTTAATTATATTACTCCAAAGAACACTGGATTTTTATTATACTCTTGTTTTGTACTGACATAGTTAACTTGTTTGTTGTGAGGTATATAATCTTTGTATTTTGAGTGATAGGTCAACCCTGGGTTCAAGTCTTTTATTTGCAGCTGTGTTACTTGAAGTCTGCCCCATACAGGGAGTGGCAAAAGTAGGCTTACATTTGTGAATTAGCAAAACAGGGTGTATTGTTGTATTATTTATTAATCATTATATTATTTTCCACACAAACAAACTGCAAACTTACTTCCCCCACCCTGTAGGTAATTTAGTATTCAGTGAGAGATTTGGTCAGAGGTTATTCTTAGAATATGGAGTTCCCCTTCCATGACACTTGTCCTTCTTGGTCCCACATACCATCCAATAGATCTGGTGTGCAGTGTGCTGGAGTGTTGTTCTTTTGACCACACAGTGGTTTCTTTCCCAGAGATCCAGCTTGTCCTGCATTGATGACCAGACCTAGTAGCCATGAAAGTGTATGCCAGGTGACTTCTTTATTCTAAGTACATTTGACTCTTGAACAACACAGTTTTAAATGGTCTGGGTCTACTTATACAGACCATTTTTTCAATAAGCAGATGGTCTACTTCAATTCCAATCCCAGGTTTGCAAGTCCTTGGATTCAAGGAACCGTGGATTTCACCCTTGCTTGGGAGTGCATGTTCACAGAAAACCGATTTAAATTCTATGTGGATTTCGACTGTGCAGTGTTGGTGGCCTAAGCCCCGCATTGTTCAAGAGTCAACTGTCAGCTGCTTTTAGTTGCTCTTCCATATATTCATGTATTGGGGGTTTGTGTGTTTGTCCCAAATTTATAGTTGCTATCAACAGGAGGACTGTCCAAAGGAATATACATAGATGTATCATAACAGAAGCAAACTTGCTGCACTTGAGTCTAGGGCTAGTGTTGGTATTTGACTCCAATTTGGCCTTGACTTTGGTGTCATGCTTCTTTTTGTTTTTTAGTTATTGCATTTTTGTTTGTTTGCATTTTGTCTTTGTTGGTTTGCTAGCTTTTGCAAACTCATTTGTAACATAATGTGGATACTTGATAATATTCCCAGTATATATTAAATTTCATCAGTGGATTCCACAAATATTTCATCTATTATTGCACTGGACAAAAGAAAGCAGTGTTTATTATCTGTATTTACGTGGGTATAACTTTAAATGAAATATACTTTATTTATATCCCCTTGTTTCTATTAGTTTTTTTCTTTTTCAGTGCAAGCATTCTATAGCAAAAAAAATTCAATAGAAGTACAGAAGAAAAAGGGCTAGTTCTTACTGTGTTTTATCAAAATCATACATATATTTGGTTGAGGGGGGAGAATTCAATTTTTAATTTTTTAGAGAGAAGTTACTTATATTTTCTTGTAGCAAATCTGCTCAGGGATGAAGGGAATCATTATGTAAATAAAAAGCAAAATGTTTGATAAATTTCAAAAACATTGGACTTGATATTTTCTTAATGCAAGATAATATATATTTGCTTGTTAGTTTGAATACAATGGAAAAAATCTTTCTCTAAATTGGCTTAGAAGCGATCTGTGAAAAAAGCACATATCAATGATGCATCTGACATTCTTGTTTATCTCCATGAAGATTCTTGCATCTTTACAAGAAAATATTTGCACGAATTATAACATTCTCAAAACAGGAATCACAAGGAGAGCGAAAGCTATCTGATGAAATCATAGCTCAATGATATAGCTAAAAATTGCTCTGACCTCCCTGAGGAATTGATAGATTCTACTTGAAAATACATATGAGGGCACCTTAAAAGTAATAAAATAGAAATCATAAGAACAGCCATTATCAAACCTATGAGTTGAACTCTTGAGTCTCCCAATTCTTTGTTTTGTAACTCCATTCAGAGCAGTCAGTATTTAAGGCAGTGCTCGTTGTAAAAAGCATAACATTATTTAGGATGAAATTATAAATAGGGGTGTGTGAGTTGTGTGAATCTGGTTCATAAGGGGGCACCACAGGCAGAGCGGGGAGAAGAAAGAAAAGCCCCTGATGAATAGACAGAGCGCATTGCTCTGGACTTGCACTTGTCTTTCCCAGGTTTTTACACTGAACCTGTCGTTCAAGGCCTCCAAACCATTGTGTTCATTTTCAAAATTAGGACAACAGTGTGGTGATTGTGGGGGAATGGAGGGAAGGGAGATATACGAGAACTAAATGGTAATGGAAAAATACAATTAAAATATTTTGAAAAAATGAAAAATTAGAACTAACAATATTTGTTCTGCCAAACACATGTTTTTTATGATTCTCCAAAGCAAATTTAAAAAAGTAAAATTACAAGTAATTAAATTAATAAAGTTACAAATTTGAAATATCTTTTAAGAACAGATCTGAAGGTGAGATGAAGCTTCTTTGTAGTTTTATATACTTAATTCAGTGTTGTACATACAGTTAATTACTAGATGAGCAAATAAAACAAAGCATGGGTTATACTTAAGAACTAAATTATTCACTTATATCCTTCATACATATATGCTTATTTTTAATTTGTTTTTCAACAAATCTTTTAATGTCTTACCATAAACATGCTCTGTTCTAAATTCAGTGAAAAAATGGAAATGGATAACTTAATGCATAACTCAATAGATGAGATCATATTAGTGGAAATAAAAAAATAAAACTGACTCATCTTATTAAGTGTGAAGACTGCACACTATAAGTGCAATGGAAAAAATAGATGAATAAACTATTAATTCCTTTGGAAAATGTTGTAAGAAGGTTACCAGAAGTGATACTATTTGAACTGGCATTTAAAGGAAAAACTAAGGGGAGGAAGGGTAACAAGAGCCAACATTTCAAAATGAGAGCAAAGAGGTTCTTGTCACTTTATAGCAGCCATTTCTTTAATGCTTTGCATTTGCTGAGAAGCTTCATTCTCATAGTATAAGACATTAGAGTTAATTGTACCTATATATAGAGTTAGTGTTAATCTTATTTCTTTAACATAGGAGGAAACCAAGCCTTAGAGAGGTTTGGTGACTTTGCCAACAGCAAGGCTGAATGAGAAGCAAAGCTGGGATTTCAGCTTCTGTAGCCCTGATTACCACCAAGCACTTAACCTCCCTGCTATACTAATACCTTTGAACACATCAACTTTCACACATTGTTTAATGAGAGTAAATATTCCACCCGGAGGAAATGGCATGAGCACAGGCACCAGCCAATGAGAGTGCAGGGAGGGATGCATAGTCCAGTGACTATGAATAGAGCACAAGGTGGAAGGGCAGTCATGGAATGCAGCTCCTACTATGTTCGTAAACAGGATGAATTGATTAGACCAATATAACCACTTTCCTGCAGGCTGCCTGATAGTAGCCCTCTCAACCTCAGTCAGTTGCTTTAAGAAATACTTCATCATTGGCCAACTTTAGCAAGACTTCAGTACATAAGAACTTTCTGTGTGAACAGAAATAACTCAATCTGGAAAATTACTTACACTGCTTTTTCCACTTGGAGAATGGTGATGGGCTGCGTCATGAACTTACCATCATGCTAAGTTCAGGATGGTTAATGTGGACCTTCTACTAATAGAGGGAAAAGAAAATCCCACCCACAAAGTGCAGACAATAGCATAATTTTCCTAAGTAAAGGGAAATTATATTAACATATTATTTGTATATATTTAATATGACATAATTCTCTTTAAAATTATTATTGGGCCATGTCGTTCTTGGTGGTAAGACATCTAAAATTATAAACCACATTGGTAGTAAGCAATGTGGTTTCACATTGAACAGAGTTTTATAAAAACAGGTCAAGAAGACAGGATTATAGGAACTCAGTAGTTTCCATGGTTTTAGAGTCAAGCTAATGATTTCAGGATCAAGTGAGCAGGTATGAAATTTTACACATAGTTGAGAACTACACCAGAAATGAGATATTGATTAAACATATGCATCTCATGGAAACTGAATTTCTGGATTCAAGATAACAAAATACTGGTGTTCCAATAAATCTCCAGGTGTTATTTTCCTTCTCTAACATGTAGCTTCTGGGAATTCTAATAATGTTTTAAAGAATAAAATCAGTATTGCCTAATCACTGGAAAATTTCAAGGAATAACTCAAATCTGGTAAACATTAAAACATCCCCAAAGATGACAAACTTGTGTATTATTTCATCATATCCTGTGGGAAATTCAAGGTATTTATAATCCAGTTAATTTAATATAAACTGTTATTGGTAAGTTTTCTCATTCTAGCCCTTTTTAGAACATTAATGTGAAAATGTCTGTGGAGAAATAAAAACATGGTATTGTTTTATTATTTTTATCTCAAATATCTCTCAGTTTAATAAAACTGATTGATTTCCAATATAAAATAAGGACTGATACAAAATCAAAGGAGTTGGTTACACAAGCATAGAATTCAAGTTATTAATCCTAACTTACCACAAATCATCTAAGAGAAATTTTCAAGGAGAAAAAAAATAGATGTATGAACATGGGTTCAAAATTAGAAACTTCCTATTATCTGTTTTTCATAAATATAGTTTTGTTATGTACCTTTAAATGGTTTAATATCACTTTACATTGATTTAATACTTCATAACTGGTAAAGGAGTTTAAAACACATGAGCTCTTTGTATACTCACAATAGCTGTGTGGTGTAGGTGGGACTGGTTAGTGCCGTTCAACACGCCAGACGCCGTGGCTCAGAGAGGATGATGCATTTCCCAAGCTGACCAGCTGAAATGGGAGCATGGATCCTCTGATTCTTCTAGGTACCACTTAGCAAACCACATTGTGTAAATGCAGGCAAGTGTATTGTTTTTCATGTGTCTCTATCAAATATGTAGAATCCTGCAAAAACGAACAGGGTTCCTATGGGAGTTTAGCAAAGTTATCTTAAACATCCCTTACACCTGCCTCAGAGGCATCTGTTGCATGAAGGCTTTAGTCATCTTTCAGGGGTGTCTGATTGTTCATGGTCAAGTCCTCAGGTGAAAGTAAAAGGAAAACCTCCTTAATAGTGCAAAGAAGACAACAGAGTCTCTAAGGAGGCTTAGCAATAGGTGTTCTCAAAGAGTGAGAGGAAGAACCATTTAGTTCAAGGATAACAAAGGATATTTGCCTCTAACACTTCCCAGTGATGCATGTTCTCACCCCTAAGGAATCAGTCCCACTTTTCTAGCCCATGATCACTCCTAAATACCTGTCATTTTCTCTACAGTTTTTTTCTTCTTAATACTTGTCTTTCAATACACTGTTTATTTTATAATTTACCCTGTTTATTATGTATTATCCTTACCTGAATATAAACTCTCCAAGGTCCATACCTTTTGTCTGTTTTTTTCCTTGATCGTGTTCCATGCACCTAGAACAATGCCTAATTATAGTATGTATTTCTAAATATTAATATATTAGTATCATCATTTATAATGATTATTTGGGGTTAAATATCTTATATATTCATTAAATAGGTGAATGAATCATTCAATTCGCTTTTAAAAATCTCACAATAGCATAGATGTTATTTTATGTTTAATAATTGATTTATGTATTAAAATTTTTTATCAATTGCTTATTGTGCTGCTAGGCTGTCCATGGTGAACCATGACCTATCTTTGGGGAGCTTACAATCTTAAGGGGAAAATATGTAAAATCAATTATTATATTGTTAGTATCAGTGTTAATATAACAAGATAACTCATTTTATTTTGTCAAGGAAGCCTCATTAAGTGGTTTAGCTGCTACTTCAAGGATGACTTATGTTAAAAGCATTATTCATGTTAAAGGTTGAAGTCCTGGTTCTGGCATAGGAATCAAAGTGTGGAAAGGTCTTGGAGCTGAAATAAGTTTTGTGTGTCTCTAGCTTCATGGTATGGGAAGTATGCAGGAAAACATGACTTGACTGGGAACCTGACATGTGGAATCTTGTACATCATGATGGGTATCTTATATATTAATAATTACAGTGGAGTTCTAATGAAATATATACTGTCTCTATTTGTATAAGGGAACACAAGGACAAATTTTAAAGATGAAATGTGACTGTAATTACTTACACTATATACCACTGTTTTTTTATAGTGAAGTGGAAATGAAAAATGAATTAGTACAAGACACAATTAAATGCAAAGAAATAATTTAGAAAGTTATTTTAGTAGCCCAAGTAAATAGAGATGACTTAGCTATGTTGCTAGTAATGAGGATAGTGTTGAACAGATTCATTCGTTCACTGAAAAAGTTGGTTTTCAGCCTTGACTGGTATGGCTCAGTGGATTGAGTGCTGGCCTGTGAACCAAAGGGTCATCAGTTTGATTCCCAGTCAGGGCATGTGCCTGGGTTGTGGGCCAGGTATCTGGTAGGGGGTGAATGACAGGCAACCATACATTGATGTTTCTTTCCTTCTCTTTCTCTCTCCTTTCCCTTCTCTAAAAAAATAAAGAAAAGGTTTTTTAAAAGTTGGTTTTCAAGTCTTTGCTGTTTTCATGCACTCTAGACACAGCCCCTTGGGTCTACACAAGCCCGAGGGTCTGAACGCGACCCTTGTTATAAAACAACTTTTTAACATTTTTGTACTATGCATGGACAGTGGCAAAAATCATGTGTCCAAAACAATTTTGACAATTTGTTTGTCAATCAAATATTGACCTTTTTAAAGCACAGTATAATTGACAGCTTCCCGGAACATCCCATGTTCTGACTGAGCCAATGTGGATAAACTACAGAGGTCAAAGCACAGTTTTGTCTAATGAGGAAATTTGATTGTGGTTTTGGTAGGCTTATGAAAACCACAACAATTTGTTTAAAACAATTAAGCTTATAAAAATATTAAAAAATAAAATAACTGAATGTGAATCATGCAAATGAAAGATTATTTATGTCAAGCTACACAAATACCTGCCTTTTGTAAATAAAGAAATTCATGGGTCATTAAATTGAAAAAATTAAACAAAAAGTTTTCATGTGTTATTGACATTCTTTAATTGGTCACAATACACATTTACAACATTTACACACTGTTCTTATATTTTCTCATTTTCAGACTATACATATTAGACCATAATTGTGTTTCACATGGTCACCACACAAACTTTAATATTTATTTGCTCACCCTAAATGCTCAGCCAATAATTGTTACATTGAAAAACATAATTGACTATATTGACTACTAATTCCTTAAGTTCTGCCTTTCATCTTGATAGCTTGCAAAAGAAACTGCTACTAGATTTGTTCATTTTTCTCATCACACAGAACATTTTCTTCAGGAATATCAACCATAAAACACTGAAAAATCTATCTAAGAAAATGCCGTGAACTGGTAGAGTTTGTGATATCATAATAGTTCCTTTTTTCTTTCTCTGGTGGTTATTCTGTAAAAAACCTTAAACCTTGCCACTCTTTTGCCCAGTAGAGGAAACTGGGGGGCAATGGTGAACATATATGTATATTAACTTCAATGCTAATGTCAAAGAGGACGGTTCCACACTGGAAAGAATATTTGAGCTGCATTTGATCTTAATTCTTTTTACAGATTCCCATTGATCTGGTTCTGAAGCAATTACTTAACAAGGACATAAAAAATCATAAGGGAGATAGGAGCTCAGCTAATGACAGTATAAAGACACTTCTGATAAGTGGTCAGAAATATGATCAAGGGTGATTTCAGTGGCTTTAATCATTCTGTATGGGTTTCTGAAATGCATTAATGATGGTCACATTCGTGGGTTATTAATCCACATTTTATAAAAGCAAGAGCATGCTAAGATTGTAATGGCATTTCAGCTGAAATACTGAAAAGTAGAGTGGATATTTTCTATGATTTTTATTTTATATTATATCTATACTTGGCAGCCAGCTTTTAAAAATCTCTAAAGTTTACATTTGTAATGCTTTTAGGAACTACCTTATCATTTAATATCTAAAAAAACTCATATAAGGTAAAATACAGCTTTTCATATACATCAACCAATCACAGTAGAATAGATTAGACCCAATAGCATTATTAAATATCTGTCATTGTTTCTTTGAACAACCTCAATCAGAAAACCTTTCTATAGGATTGTGTATTTATTAGTAAGGATAATAATTCCAAGCCGCTGCTAAGACTATTCACAAAATCACAGTGGCCGAGCACAATAAAAGTCTTCTCACTTACTTCACAGTTTCACACAGTGAGGTGTGTCAACGGTGCTGCTGTTCTGTGAGAAGGATCCACAGACCCAGGCTAACTTCATCTTGTAGTTCCATCATCTCCTCTGTCTCCCTCAGAATTCTCCACTAGATCAAATACATCCAGTTGGCAAAAGAATCATTAAAGCCTATAACCTAGAGTAAAAAGAGTGTTGTGACTCAGTCTACGAGGTAAATCCTTTCTACCTTCAGCCCTTTGGCCAAGTCACAGAGCAAGGAAGAAATCCCCAGAGGACTGCAATTATGGGACAATTATGGGACATTTTGTCTCCCACATGCTCAGGATGAAGAAATGAATTAGTGAGAAATCACTCAATGTCTATCACTATGTCTATTTAGATAACCCCCTCACCTTTTTTCTTTTTTTTAATTTATTTTATTTAATTATTTTTCAAGTACTTTTTTTTGAAAACCAGAAAATATGATTTACGTCCATTTATTTATCCAACAAATATTATAACTATGTAAGACAAACAGTTCTAAGCAAATGCTAGGGACCAGAGACCCAACTGAATAGTAATATAGGTAGGGGCCATATTGAACTTCCATTGAGGTCTCTTGCCTTGATAGAACTTCTATTTTGTTGCAGAAAAAAAGCAAACATAGGTACATAAAATTATATAATGGGCTAGTGTTCTGAAGGTAGTAAGTGGGGTAATATTGTCAAGATTCTATGAGGAATAATTTAGGTCAGAGAATCTACAAGAGAATATTTTCAATAGAGACCTGAGTACATACCAATACTATGAAATGAGACCAGAGAAAAGCGTACAAGGCAAAAGGAAGTGCAAGAACAAGGGCCTACAAACCAGGAAGGGCTTGATGTGGGTCAAGTGCACAATCCCAGTCACTGTGGCAGAAATGTAATGAACAAGGATAAGCAGAGCAGGAAATCAGGATGAGGAGTCAGTAGTAAGTAGATCATTCAGAGCATTGCAGGCCATAGAGAGGTTTTTGTTTTATTGCAAATATGGTAGGATCTTGGTGTCTTGGGGTCTGGGCTCTCTGATTATGCCTTAATCAGAGTTGTATGATGCTAATTTGTACCTTCAGTATCAAGGGAAAACAATCAATCTGTCCACTTTGTGAATTTTTTTAACTCATTTGCCCTGTTGATACTTTTAAAACTATATTACCATACTATACAAAATATTAAAAATTGTTTTTATTTTTTTAGGAATAGTGTGGCCTCATTTAATGTTTTATTTTTATAATACATAAAGCTATATGCTTTCTGGGGGAATCTACTCAGATGATTCACAAGGCCACAGCTATGGGCAACTACTGATTGGCAGCTTCAACAGGACAACATGCCTGCTCATGAATCATGTCTCAGGCAGAGATTTTTGGCAAAATATTGTCACCCAGAGGACTCAGCCCCTCTACAACACAAATATGGTGCCCTGTGAATTCTGGCTTTTCCCAGAATTAAAATCACCTTTGAAGGGGAAGAAATTTCAGACCATCAATGAGATTCAGGAAAATATGATGGGAGAGCTGAAGGCAATTGGAACTCCCAAGGTACCTGGTTGGAAGGGGACTGAGGCATCATTGTCCTCTGTACAATGTTTCTTGTATCTTCTTCAATAAATGTCTCTATTTTTCATAATGCATGGCTGGATATGTTCTGGATAGGCCTTTTTATTGTATTGAATATAAGCTAATTAAATTTAGACTTTTATTTTTCTATTTACTAACACTTAAATTGTGAAAAAAAAGCTATTTCTTAGTTTCAGCAAGCTTTTTGTATGGTGTTCTGTTATTTACCCTGTATTTTAATTTCAACTCCCTTCATGACTCTAATGAGATGCATAGAAAAGGCACCATCAATTCACATTAGAAATTCCCCAAATCCCTTTACACTGATTCCCAAAATAAGTAGCACCAGCCTCCCAAAGGCAAAATATTAATTTTTATTGATGGAAATTCCCTCAGGAAATTAGGAAACAATGCATTCTAAGTTTCATTTTGAAAATCGTAGAAAGTACAATAATGAGCCTGATGGTGTGATATTTTTATACTATGCCTAACAGTTCCAAGTCTCTATTGTTGGAAAATTTTGTAAATTTAAGCATTTTCAAACTAAATACAGAAATACCATTATTGCATTATTTGTAGAGGAAAAAGTATATTAATATTCTCTTTTTGTAAGATTAATATTTATTTATAATGTAAGCAACAATCAGAATGTATGGTAAGTGGTTTCTTAATATACAAATATTGTTGATGTTTTCAATAATCACTGTTAAAATTATTTTACTATCATCTTTTCTTAAAAATTTGATATACTTTGTTAAATACTTGTGCATATATTCATTTTTGAAGATTGTATCTGTTTTTTGTTAAGTTATTCTATTATATTTGTTGAAAACATAATGTATGATCATTGAAATTTATTTGAAATACTTTTTCATTGGTGATCATATAAAATAATTTTAAAATTCCATATTTTTTCTATTTAAATTAAAATCTTTTTACTTACCAATTGGTTTTTATGAATAAAAAATTGGTCATTGTGAAGGAAAAGTACAGACTGCTTTGAATTTGTTAAAGTAACTCTAGTTTAAATGCTTAGTGAATTTTGAATAAATGGCTAAGTGAATGGCATAATTCCTTTTGATATTTTATAAAGTGTTTGAATCTATCCTGACATATATTTTGTGTCATTTCTCTTCCAAGTGTGATTTGTTGCTAGTTCAAGATAATCACTTGAGTTGAAATGATAGGATTTGAATAGTATGCATAAATGCAAGTATCCTTTCATTGAAACAACATTTAAATAATAATTAGGGAAATATGGCTTGGGGGATAATTAATGCCATATGAATAAAATTGAATAAAGAATGAGTGAAAGAATCTGTCAGCCCAACTCATAATTTTAATACTGGGCATTTGTATTCATGGGACTTGAGCTGCTAAATCATCAATGGATATGCAAAAGCTTTTATATTTTGAAAAATAGTATCAGGAAAGTGACAACACACGATGCACACATAAAATGAAGAGCCGAACCCCAGAAAATATTTTTGTTCAGATATTAGAAAACGGAAAAATGTCTCCCCATAACATGCCGCTTTGTTTGAGTAGAGCAGTGAACTGGTTTCCACCAAATAAGTACATTGAAATGAAACATGCCATTTAGAGAATTGAATTAGCAACAATCAAGGAGAACATTACAGGAAAAAAATAAAAACACTGAAAAGTCACTTAAGTGGTATCTGGGTTTATAAGTGAGAACAGAAAATAAATACCTAATTTACTTGTAGTTTAAAAATAAAAGCATATTAACAATTACCGACCATGTGAAAGAGTACAAATAGAGCTTATCACCAGAGAACGACTTCAAGGTTGTGTGAGACAGGGCAAGGCTGTGGTACTGTTGGAGAGAGGTGTGAGAACAGTACAAATCACATAAAGTCAAACAGAATTAAGTCAGGGGCCTGATACGTGCTTCCTGAAACAGAACTCAGCTGACCGGAGATGTGAACCAGCCACGAAGAGCCTCTGGACCAAGAAATTCCTGCAAAAGCTGATTAATATTTGCTCGACCATACCTAAGCATTTACCCCTACCACAAACAGGGAACACAAGGCCACACAAGTTAATCCCTTTTCCACTCTAGGTCCCCAAAGAAACTACAAACAGAAGCTCAACCACCACAGATGGGTGGGGCCCTCTTCGTTCTCTTGCGAGGACAGTCCAGTGCTCTGTCTATGGAGCGGCTCTTTATGTTTGTCCTTTCGGTTCAATAAAACCTGTTTTCCCACTTTAACTTCTTGTGGGGCTTGTGTCTTGAATTCTTTCTTATGGGAAGCCAAGAACCTTCTGGGCTCAGGCATCTGCCCCACCCCCACCCCAGGGAGTCACCCCTCTGGCATCAATGTTAACAGAATCTAAGTAATTTTTTAAAATATTTTATTTATTTATTTTTTAGACAGAGGGGAAGAGAGGGAAAAAAGGGAGAGAAAAAGAGAGGGAGAGAAACATTCATGTGTGGTTGCCTCTCAGGCGCCCCCTACTGGGTACCTGGCCCACAACCCAGGCATGTGCCTTGACTGGGAATCAAATCCTTTGGTTCACAGGCTGGCACTTAATTCACTGAGCCATAGCAGCCAGAATCTTGAAATTTCAAGCAAGAAACCATTTCTCAACCAGTCTGCATCTATCACAGATTTGCAGGTCTTCAGGGGGTTTCTGTTATGGAAGTCACTCTGGACTCAAGACGGACGAAGGAACCCCTCTGACAGCAGCAGGCTCCTACAATCTCTCTAACAGAGAAGCCCCGGGGCGAAAAGTGAAACATGCAGTCAGACTTGGAAGGGAATCTTCAGTCAAATCACAGCTGTTCCAAACTGATATTCTCCAAAATGACTTGTGGAAGGTGATCAGGGGTGATGTGAACACACACATTGTGTCTAGTTAAGAATGACTTTTAGCGTTACCCTTGTAAGCTCTTTCACAGCTCTGTAACTTTTCCTAATGGGAGTTTCTTCCAGTACCCATGTAAAACGAGGTGCCATATCACATTAAATTAGAATCTTCTATTTAGATATTGCTTCTTTTTTTATATTCCCTTTTCTAGACCTTTTTTTTTGTCTTTGCCTTCATCGATGCTCTTCTCGGGACTCATGGACACCATCACCCCATTCCATGTTTTAGATGCTTTAGTGTAAGATGGATGTTTGATCTGGAATGGGTTATTGTATCAAACTTTACTGAGAGACTGGAGATCACTTAAACAAACAAACTCCAGAACAATTGCAACATAGGAGCAAACATTTTATAGCTATGTTTTAATGTACATTTTCTAAGTCCAGGGAAAAACCATCAAGATGACCTAAGCTGTCGCTACCACATTATCCGGGGCATAAACTATTCTAATCACTGCCTCAAATTTCCGCCTGCTGGGGGTGATACTGATAATTTCCCCAAGTATCCAATTTCTTACTATTTGTAAGCTTCAAATGCTCAATATACAAATATACTGAATTAGCATAATTCCCTAGTTTGGGTATATTTCAGCTTTGAGTAACATCTCAGAAACTTTCCATTTTGAACACTGACACACTGCATATGTTCCAGAGGCATAGCCCCTCATTGTTGGAAGTTCTTAAAGATCCTGTAAGTCTGAGAACACGCATGTGCACAGAGACAAACTGATAGGGCAGTTGTCCAGGCCTCCTACTGCTGGTTTACAACAGAATAAATGTTTGTTGAGCAAGTCATGTTTCTAAGAAATGGACTCAAATTTCAGACATCACAGGGAGAAATGTTTCTTATAAGAAATTACTTAACTTCATTTGATCTCTATTGTCACCATGAACAAATACATGATGAAAATGTCCTCCTCATAATCACACATGCAAAAAGAAAGGGGACGAGGAGAAAAGATCATGTTGAAAACACTTTGACACACAGTAAGCCTACCTGAGACTGTAGGAAAAGCACAACTCCTTCAGGTAGGGCACTCTGCCTGTTTGTTTTGATAGTTTAACAATAATCAACCGCATGATGTTTGCTGTGCTTACAATTTAACAGGCTTAGTGTAGGCATCAGATATACTGTTTTAGCTATACTCACCCAGCCAACTAAGATTATATATTCTACTCATGAGAGCAAGGTGTGGGGAGGTAGAGGGTAAACTGTGATTAAAACAAACAAAATCAAACAAAAAAGTCTTACTCCTTGAGAGTCCATGGGTGTGAGGAAACACAGGAAGACGAATCTGATTTAGAAACCCACATCACCAATTTTGTTCTACAATTGTATATCCACTGCTTATTATGTATTTATTTGTAATAAAACACACTGAAACTTGTTTTAAAATATCTAACGGTAACTTGAAATATGCACACATGATAGCAAAGTGAAATGTTATTAGAAGTAAGCAAAACAAAAACTTCCGTTTAGGAAAAGAAGATGAAGCCCATGATTCTTGCTGTGTAAGTTACGTTAATACAAGGTGAACTGTACTTGATAAGCCTGAGTCACAAAGTGCATACAGAATGACCTAGCATCTGACACGAGAAGGCACAAACAAGTGGCCAGAACAGAAATCGCATCATTTTCCTAGAAAATAATAACTAGTCCTGATATTTAGATCAAAGATGATCTGTTATTTTTATTGTAAGTTTCTAGACTGTACAATTAAATGCCCTGTCTATTACTGGCTATGAAGTTTTCCTAAGTGAATAAATAATTAAAACAACACTGCTTAGAGTGAAAGCTACTTTATTCATTTCTAATTAAATGGGCTTTTTAAGGGACATGTAAACCATCTTCTACATTTAGAAAATTTATTTTGCAGTGATACTTGATTTATTCAACTCAAATAAATGATCAATTTTCCTCAAATAATAACAATTGTAAAAAAACTTTTCTATTGGTTTAAATTCATGTTGTAAAATAGGTGTGTGTCACGTTGGAAGTTTTGTAATGATCTCTGGTTTATGACCTTCCAGGGTGGGAACTAGGGTACAGTGTTGATTTTTAATCCAACTTACCAATGACTAAGGAGTCATTGGCCTCAATAAACTGGAAATATTTCTAATTTCCCAGTGTGTTATTATCAGTGTCATAGGAAACATAAATATATTGAAGTACAGTCATCAATCCTTAGTCATTTTCTGGATACAGTACTTCAGGGATGAAATCTCAGTTACTAAACTCGAGTTCATTATTATGTTGCTATCCTATGGTTGAAATAATGAGACTTCTGCATAATACATATCATGTCTTAATGTACCTGCATTCATCTGCTTGATTTTATTTTTCCTCTGTTAATATATTTCCCAGTTGTTTGTTGAATTGAATTTTACTCATTTCCTAAAAGTGATTGTGTTTAAATTATACTGTACCCTTAATAACATGATATTATAATTTACTTCATTAACTCGATCTCTCAGTCAACTTGTTTGTGTATATGAAGTTGGCTGCTAACTGACAATCACCTTAATGGCAGAGAGTTACAGCTGTGTCTATGAGCAACTGGTCAAGATGCATTAACTATTTCTTCAGAGGGTAAATAAGTTCTTGAGCTTTGTTGATGATGAAGAAAATAATTTAGAACAAGAAACATAATCGTCGTTTGTCACTATTTCTTATAATTTTTATATATTCAGTCTTCATACTAATATATAGTATTATACTATTTACCTAGGTTAAACTCTTAAAGCTATATTTTAGTTTCTTGAGAAATGACCTCCTCTGTGTTATTTATTTAGTCAGTCAAGAATATTTATTGACTACACAATCACCTGTAGGAACTATGTTAGGTACTCTGATAGCTACCAACAGACTATAAATGGAAAATGAAAGGCCTTCAAGGTACTTTCAAACAGAAGATACATTTTAATAAGTAGGAAATCATATAATTTTGTATTATTGCATTCTTGGAGAGCTTAAGATTGGATATACTTTTACATTTCTTACTAATTGTTCTTTTGAAAAACTCAATTTTAGCCCTGGATGATGTGGCTCAGTGGATTGAGCACTGACCTGAGAACCAAAGGTTTGCTAGTTCAATCCCCAGTCAGGGCACATGCTCGGGTCACAGGCCAGATCATCAGTTGGGGGTATCCAGAAGGCAGGTGACTGATGTATCTCTCTCATATCAATGTTTCTCTCCCTCTCTTTCTCCCTCCCTTTCCTTCTCTAAAAATAAATAAATAAATAACTTGAAAGATTTCAGTTTTAACAAGACAAATAAATGAAGGGTATTCATATTCTATTGAAAATTCCAACAGAGTAAGGACAAAGACATCTATAGCTGAAGTGACCATCAAATTTATTGTTTAAATTAGTACAACTTGAGAGTGTAAAAAACCCCAATAATTTTGTGAAGCAACAGGCTTGAATTCAGGCTGCTCATGGCAAACCTGAACATATAGTCCCCTGTCACTAGAGATTTTCAGACCTGAAATGGGGACTTTCAATCAGTTTTGTCTTCTCCTAACCAACACACAAGACATCCCGCCAGCCAAAACGAATGTGTAAAAACAAGCAACAGTGAAGGAAAAATGGCATAGGTATTTATTCTGAAGTAAACCCAGTGAGGGAGGAAGACAGAATGGATGCTGGTTTAGAGGACTTTGGAGAACGACTGTCACAACTTTTTCTGGAGAACTCCAGGCACTACAGCCCAGTTCCTGTTCTTTCTCTCACTAAAATTGAAAGCTTGGAGCCCCATGACTTAGTGACTTCCTCCAACCAACCCTCAGTGTTTCACCGGAAAATGATGGTCATTCCTTGTGGTTTGCAAAGACTGAGAAATCTCTGAACATTAAAATTCCTGTAAAATGTTCAACTTCATGGTATTAATGTAGTGAAAACATTTTGTTTTTCTCCACAAAAAGGGATAAAACAGCTCCTTCCAGCTGTCATATTCAAATTCTATTTTGTTTCCTGAAGTTGTATTGTATTTTCCCCACAAAAGGAGATATTATTTATTTAAATGAAATGTAGATTATTTATATTAATTAATCGACCAATGATTAATATAATCTATTATTAAATATTTATTATTGAAGTGGGTTTGCTCATTGACTGTTCTGTTTTCTCTGAAGTGTAAGCTATTCAAGGGCTAGGATTTTATTCATCACTACTCTGTCCCTGGTGACTGAAAGAATGCCTGGAATAATAGGAGCTATGTAAATATCTGTCACATTAATAAAATTCTTGTCTCTGAAATGAAACCATATAGAATATTATAAAACAATAATGTTGCTTAGAACATAGAGAAGCTGTTACCAAAGTTCATTTTAATGATCGAATTTGTTATAGCCATAAAATATCAGAGCATTAAAACTGACCTATAACATGCTTTTAAAAAAAATGAAATAGAACTAACAATCAGTGAGTGAAACAAATTTAATAACCACTGAAACCATTTTAGTACATTACTGTTCTTTTGCTGCCTGTGAAAATTTGAAAATTGAATATATCCAAATCTGATTTATGACCAAGAACATGGAAAATTTAGTGCAAATTTAAATTTACATAAATGACAAACAGCAGCCTTAGGAGTACAGATGTGTGTATATGTACTCTGAGAGATCTACTGATAATTTAATAGTTTTTGCGAATATTAAGCAGAGCTGCACCACCACTGATTTCAGGCACACAACGTGACCTAATTCCAAGCATTCACATCATAGGCTAGACCAGAAGTACGACTGAGTTCTGGAAAGTCAGAGTTAAAAAAAAACATTAAGATGTGAATGCTTATTAATGTGAAAACTATATGGCCAGGCACCTGCCACACATATTGGTATCATGTATTTATGACTCAGCATTGGAATTATAACATTTATATTTAATAGCATTTGACCTTCTACTTTTTCCCTGAACCTCACCATTTGTACAGCATCATAGTTGCCACACAAGATCACATCATTTCTCATTCCGTTTTGACAGAAGGAACTAAAGCGAGGGGCTCATTCTTCACACAGGCCATCACCAGGAAAGGGGTGTATCCTTCACATCAACAATGTCTAATATTTTGTCTGTTAATGGAGGGCTTGAAGCTGGTGTTTATAACTTCATTCGTCTCTCTTCCAAGAAGAGTTTAATTTTGTCCTTTGATCACGGAAGAAGAGAAATATGCAAAACAAAGTACAAAGCCATAGCAGGTATGAACTACCAACGTGGATGGAAAAGGGGCACATGCTAAAGCTGACAAGCTCAAGGCCTTAGAAACTCAGCGACCGAAGGTAACCACCAAGGAGGGTCTGAAACAAACACTTGTTAACTAGATACGAGTCATGGCATGCAGTTACGCTAGGCCTGTATCTTCCTTGACAAAAGTCAATCTTTACCTTAAGGAAACGGGCCTACAGTCTCTCTGCGTCTAGGACAATCTACTTTTAAAATGTTAGAGTGAACTCCTTCTTCCGGACCCCTTAGGGCACCCCCACCACATCAGGGGAAGCACCACGGAACCCCTTATTATCATCTTGTTCCCCGCATACCATCTCTGTGTGCCGTAAACATTGTTAACTGACCTGTACCCACCAGCGGAAATGAAGCATGAGTCTCTCTTCATCCAGTCTCAGAGCCTTCCCTGCTTTGCTTTCTCCCGCCTCCCTAATCTACCACCAGCTGATTACCCGCGACCCTCCTTGCACCTCCTCCTTGATCCTAATGTAAAATAAGCTGCAGCCCTGCCGTTCTCCAGAGCGTGTTCTCAATCAGTCGGGATTTTGCTGCCCGGCAACTGTCATCAGTTTGGCTCAAAAAAAAACCTCACAATAATTCTCTACAGGTTTAGATGTGTCTTACCTTGGCACCAAATTTATGCATTTCTTCTGATACAGTTATCCCCTGAAGTATTAAAACTAAAATTGATAAATTGCATAAACAGGAACAATTCAAATCAGAGAAATATTTCTGCAGCTAATCCTGGAGGAAGATTTCTCTTCCTATTTAAAATCACCCTCATAGTTGTTTACAAGTACAAACCCTTTATTCATTAGCTTTCGTGTCTAGTGTTCTCATCTATAGAGTAGGTCCTAGAGATTGGCTGGGAAGTGCATAGGATATCTCTTAGGGATCTTTAGATGTTTTGCTGGATGTCATGGCATGAAAATATAAGATACCTGTTCAAATAATACCTGCATTTGCAATCATGGGTGGGGTAGGGTTGGGGTGGGAGGCTTGAACAGAGCTTCAGAAAGACAGGGATTTGATGGGTTTGTCTTCTAGCCAAATCTCATTGCTGCCAGTTAGGTTTCCAAAGGCCATGATCTTGAGATCTCACTTCTGATGTGGTAATTACTGCCGGGTTCCACCCTTTCCTTTCATTTTCTGATCATTTTCCTGATCATTTTCCCCTTCAGCACAAGCAAGGCTGGGTAGCTGGCATTGCTATTATGCAGACTGTTATTCATCTTTCCTGAGAGATCTCACTGGCACATAATTTCCACGCTATGTTCTCTAATCTGTTCACTACAAAATCATGTATATCAGGGACCTTAATGAGCACCCACGTTCTCCCATTACCACCATCACTAAGTTTCATAAATCTTTATTAGGTTCAGCTCTTACAAATAAAAAAAAACATTGGCTAGCTTGTAATTATATGACAATCTCTGGCCTAAGTAAAAGAAGAACCTATGTCTGCAAGCATGTCTCCCTCCCTAGCACCACCCTTTGCCGTTTGGAAGTAAAGCAGACTCCAAGCAGGGCCAGGCCATCCTCTGGAGGGAGACCAAAGGCACTGTCTAGTGAGGAAAGGTGAGATGGCACTTTGAAGTTGTGTTTCTTTCATATGGTAATGGCGGTTCTGGAAAGAAAGGGAGGTTGTTGCTGCAGCTCCTGGTCCAGTGGAAGCAGAGACCCTGCCCTGAAAGCAGAGATGACAGTGAGCTGGGTCAGAGCAGACCCCTTTGCTATCACAAGCCTACTGATGGCCAGTAGGTTTGCCCTGAACAAAGACCAAAGTGCAAATAACGGGAAAAGGATGGCAGAACAGTGAGAGGTCCAGATTTACCGCAGGGCCCGGTTCTGCTTCCGTCTGGAATGAAATTCTTGGCGCTGGGGGCAGGTCTAGAAATTGAGGTGAAATAATTATAGAAAATTACTATTAGAATATACAAATGGCTTGGCTCTCAGTCACAGTGTATTAAATTAAGGGATTCGTGCTCTCAGTGTTCAGCAAGTAAAAGAAAAGTTTGGTTTTTGCTTCAGGAAATTGGAAGTATCACAAACAGGGTACCGGGAGGGAACAGAAATCTACCAAGACCTCCACTGTGAGCCGGACCTCGCGAGGGTGGGGTGCTGACCATCCAGGCAGAGGAGCGAGGTGCCCAGGGGAGGCAGGCTTCTGTGAGCCTGCAAGCAGTTCTGATATTCTCCCTACGTCTCACCTGGGGGGTACCTGATAAGACCCTACAACCGTGCTTATGATGGGCCACAACAGGTACAACGTTTCCTGACGTATTTTAATGGGGGTTGAGGAAGGAGATTAGAGCTGCAGATTTGGGACGCTGCACGTTTGGCCTGTGGTACATTCCTTCTGAAATTTTCAGATGGCACAACACGGGGACACACTTTCGGAAATGTTATACAAGATGCTTTTTTCCAAAAGTTTTATTTCATTAAAATATCAGCAATTATAACCCAGTTTACAGGTCTTCCTGAAGGCAAGGGATACAATTAAGGACCTTGCAAGATACTCTCTGTCTTTAAAATAATAGTTTCATAAGATTTTCTAAGCACAATGGTAGACATATTCTAACACACACGCACACACACATATGTGTTTACTATATAAAAAAGACGTTTGCAATCCCCTAAATCTAAGGTTAAAGTTTAAGAACCACAGGCATGTCTTTGGCTCAGTAGAATAATACTCTTTAAAAATGCACATTGGTTAGATTTTCTTCACTACACAATGCAGTGACATACCCAGAATATCTGAAGGCATTTAAGTGAGATGTGGTATCATGAGAGATGAATCCGTGTTCTCCATTTTAATGTACCTGAACAGGAGAGGCTCTGGTAATTAGAGCGATTATTGAGTTTGCATCTTTGTGTCATTCTTCACAGGTGAAGGAACATTACAGTGTAATCACATTTACCTAATTACTTTGCATGTCAATTATACCACACTGTTAAAAACACAATTATTATACTTGGGATTCTTTAATTTATCTATTCAGTCCCTGCTTTTGTCTTTCTCTTTCTGGCATATAGGTGTAATAATATTGCTGCATCTATGGTGCAAATCATATTTTTCTGTTTCCATTTCTGTCTGATCTTGAATCATTTGCAGTATGAGTAAATAAAAACTGAGAATGGATGTCAAAGGTAACGTCACTCCTTGATTGTGTGAGATTTCATCTGTATTTTGAATGCTGGAATAGGAATACTAACTATGCAGTAGAAGAGGAGACAGTGAAGTTTATGAAAGTGGATACACTTCCTATTTCTCTCAAATGCTTCAATTGTAAAGCACTTTGGGACTCTATTTTACCCCTGAGTGTGAACCGCTATGTAAAAACATAATAAAATTCTAGATTCAAGTATAATATACATCATTTAGGGATTCTGGACCATAGACCCATTATTAAATGTTTCAACTGCAATAGAAATGACTTTAGTCACAAGCCAAGTCTAAATGAAAAAAAAATCAAACACAAGCAACCGCTAGTATTTGGTCCCAAGCTTTCCAATGACCCATTTTGATAAGAAACTAATTAATGCTTTACGAGTTGAACAACTAATGCTTTCAAATGAAACTAATAATTTAGCCTCAAATGTACACTGAACCAAAGCCACTATTTTGAGGGAATGACAATGAGATGCTGTAAATTATTCAATAAGTCATATTGATTGCAGTAACAGTGAGTGATAAAATAATCCAGTTTCAAAGATATAGTTGCCTTTCCTCCTTTTAGGTCAGTTAAATAGATATCATCATGTCAGCAAGCAAACAAATGCTATTTTCTGTCCTGTAAAGCATCCCATTGAGAAAAGTCTGGCTCTAGACCAACATAATAACTGGATATCTCATTTTATTTGTGCTGAATTATCTCCTTACTGTGACAAAAAATGCTAATGCAGTAAGGATTTCAGCTGCGATTATACAGACAACTTTGCAAATTTTAACAAGTAAGGAACCAGACTCTAGAGTAACAGGCAACTCAACATGTACCTGTTGAAAACAGCTATCATGTAGCTGCCTGAGCCCATTCCCACTGCCACAGCAGAATACCGAAAGCTCAAACAAGTTCTGGAGTCTGGGAAGTACAAGGTCAAGGTTAAAAGGGCAGCTTGGGCATCTGGGGAAGGCCCACTCCCTGATTCCCAGATGGCCAACTTCACCCCAGGGCCCTCACATGACAGAAGAGGTGAGGAAACCCTCTGAGGTCTCCTTCATGCAGGCACTAATCCCAATCAGGAAGGTTCCACACACATGTGAGAATCACACCCCAAAGAGCTCACCTCCTAACACCAGCGCACTGAGGTCAGGTTTGAACATAGAAACTTTGAGAGAAAACCCACTCAGTTTCTAGCAGCAGCTAAATACCTGACACTGCCCCTCTTACTGTGTATGCTTTTAGGATTGTGTACTCCCTTTAAGGTATTTGGCATCCATTTTCATAAGACTTTAATTTAATTTTCAAAGTATTTAAACATTGTGTTATAACATTTCCAGGGCTACGTGAACTAAAATGGTAGGTGGATCTGATTCAGTTCTTCTGACCTACAACAAGTTAAATGGTATAACACAATGAACCTCATTTCATAACTGCAGAACAGTTACCCATGTATACTGCAAATCAGTGCCGTTGTAAGAGGTCAGCATTTTGGTCTCTGTTCACTGCTGGGATCAGGCTCATGTGTCTTGTACATAAATTTAATTAAAGAGTTTGACGTGTTGTGATTAACTGATGTGCACTGTAACAGCTAGAGAAAGTAGAATACTACAATCATTTAATAAGCCGATAAGAGATAGGGAATTAAATAACATTGTGTTTTAAACCTTTTTCTGACATCATAGGTTTGGCCTCTAAATACAGAATGTTAGGGACAGGTTGGAAGTTCATTTAATTTAGAGATGTCAGGAACTCTCAAAAATATTTCTTAATTTAATATTGAAAAGCTTGACTCAGTCACACACTCTATCTGTAACCATTCCTTACTGCTTCTTATGGGGAACAATGAAACAATATCACAACATATCAATTACCTGCTGCCATATTGAGAACATTGTACGAATGTTGTACAACCTACAGAAGAAGACAACATGCAAGGACTTTCGTAGGTGAAACAATTTCATAACAATACAACCCAAAACTGAGAGATCAGAATTTTATTGAATTATAAAGAGTAGGAATCAAAATCGCAGTATGGCCTGATGATTGCCCTGAACAGGTCCGCTGGACTGCACCTCCCTCTGTGCTCACATCTGGGAACGAGTTCACAGGGAAGGAACAATCGTGTCTCATGCAGTGCTCAGAGCGGTGTGTGGGATCCACTCGAAACGATCGTTCCACTTCATATTCAAAATTGCTTTGCACTTATAGAAGCTATGTAATAATAGAAGCTTTAATTTTATAAAGATGAACAATTTAATATGAAATACATGGATAACAGTAAAAAATCCAAACTCTCATTTTTGTTACATACTACTCTCAATTAAAATAAAGTCCATAAAATAATCAGTTGTAGGGGAAGTACCACCATGTAGTAAAGCCATCATTTGAAAAGGCTGTTTCCAACTTCCTAGACATGGTTTCTTTCACATGTGGGTGGAAGAGCAGAGTCAGTGACAAGGTGAAGAGCAGGACAAAGCACAGAAATGTCAGTAACATGAACATACGTGATGTCCTAGCAGATGTTTTGGCCTACACTAACATTACTCTTACCCATTTCAACTTAGGTTACAATCATTCTGGTCACAGTACAGAAAGAGACTCTGGCAAAATGATAGAGCTAAGAGTTCTCAGAATCCCTCAGCTGACATAGTGGCCACAATGTGAATGATGCCTCATCAGGTCTGCATCAGGTCCAACATCAGGCAGAGTCAGCTTGCAGCTCCGAGAATTCTCACTGGCAGTCATGAACTCTGTGCAAGCTTTAAATAATGCATGGAGTCAAAACAAATTTAGATACACTGCTTACTTTAGCTTTCAGGATAAGAAATTTTATTAGAAAATGTTCTCTTTAAGCATTGAAAAAAATCTTTAAAGTGTAAATAAGCCGTGGGGAGTTGTTTCAAATAATGACACAGCCTGAAAAGAACTGAAACAGCAAAATTCTACATCTGAAGTTTAGATTGATTGTCACTATAGCATAGAATTTGATGGCCTCTCTGGAACAAAGGAAATACCACTTTTTAATGTGAAGTCATAATTTCATTTTCTTAGCTGATGTAAACTATTTTGCTGACTTTTAATGAACCCAGGAAAATGTTTAATGTGTATGTGTGTCTTCTAATGTTACAATGTCCATAACGTGAAACGGTAAAAATGAGTTGCAGGATTGGGTACAAATTAAATGGGATTAATACTTCCTTTCATTTTATGTAAAGTATTTTAGATGACTAATAAGTAAGGGTTAATATAGAGAAAAGAGAAGCAAGAGTCATTTTAATCCTTAATCAGACTATGTACAAACTGCTTGGCTGTAGCAATATGGATATAGGCCACCAGCTGCTTGTAAATATGTATCTGGAAATATTCATTGGAGGAATTGCACCTCAGTATCTTTATACCCATAGGATATACCACCTCACTTGGTCAATTTCAAAATAGTCTGTTCATTGACAAATATTTATGTTATAAATATGTGCAAGCCATTTTAACAGCAGTCCTCAAATTTTTCTAAATTTAAATTTTAATTTACCCTTTAATTCATGTTAGTCCATACATATTCTAAATAGTCGAATGTTAATGCAATAAAAATGCATTTTTAATACTTTCTACTTTAGTGAAAGTTTGATTGGACATTCAAAAACATTATTTGCTATTAATCACTAGAATAAGGAACTTGAAGTTCAAAGTATTTTGCTTATTCTTATTCTGTGATGTATAAATGTGGAAATTATGTGACAATGCTCACTGCATCTATGCATCCATAAAACAGACCCTGATGTTTCTACCTCACTCTTACACTTGCAGTAGGGTACGTGTATGACTGCAAGGAACCCTAAATACAAAGTCCCAATAGCAAATGAAACCAAGAATTGCATGAAGGAAAAAGAACCAATGACTGTGTCCTAATTCCCTGCAGCCATCTATGGCACATCTCTACAGTGACAAAGAGCGACTATAAGTCAATTATGAGATTTACCTCAACACAAGTAATGCACACAAAGAAAATTAAGAAGAATGTTGCTCAAAATAAATTTACAATTTTAAACCAGTCATTTTGAAGCCTATGGACTATTGTTTCCACTATATTGCCTTTGCTCATAATACTGTTTTGATTATTTTTTTATCAAAAGAGACCTTTAATTCTTCCCATTAGATCTAATGACACAATAATTTCTGTTCCTACCTCTATACTGTTATGGACTGAACTGCATCCATTTTCATATTTATTATTTCTTAAACTGACCTAAAAGTGCAATATTAATTGTATTTTTGCATTTACCTTGTCATAATTCTTTTCTATTTTATAAAAGAAAAGCAAATCCCTTATTCATCCCACATGGTTAATAGGAAGCATTGTTCTAAGGTGTAAAGAACTTGAAGACCTCAGAGAGACAATTACAGATATTGGTGCTGCTGCTACTGGGAATACAAATGGCAGGGTAATAATTTCTATCATTACTGAACAGAAAAAAAGGGAGCTCATTTGCTTGTCCCCAGAAAAGCAGAGGTTTTCTTTCAGGTGTTGTAAGACCTGGGGGAAGGGCATGCTCCTTATCTCAAAGCTCCTCCCTTCCACAAAACCCAAAGTCCAGCTGTCCTCAGCAAGACCAAAACCAAAGCCAGTGTGCCCAGAGTCCTTGAACCATGTTAAAGTACCATCTTTTGGAGCCCACCCAGGTAGCTTAGCTTGACCCAGCTGCTGCCCCTTTCAGGCTCCCTCCTGAATGAAGTCCATGGGTCATGTGGCTACTGTCTACTAAGGCTGCAAGGTCGCATGCTCTGATAGAGCATGCAAATGTGTCAGTGAATGCTTCACCTTGTTCTCAAGAGAGAGACAGAGACAGAAACTCCCTCCTGAAGGCCATGGGGCCATACGGCTGCTGAGGAGAGAGAAGAGGTGAAAACACTGTTCAAGGGCAGATTATGAGACAGATCACCAAGCGAGAGAGCATTTCTTTGTTCCCCTGGGTTTATATTAGATTGGGTGTGGGGCCGACCAATCAACCTCCCAAACATTTGTGTGCTTTGGGTGGATCCACATCCCAACCAATCCCTTCTTCCTCCGGGCTAGACTGACAGGCCTCTTTGGTGTGGAACCTCCCTTGGTGCCATTTTGACTCATAGCTCAGGCGCCTGCCTTCCCCTGGTCCCACTCACAATCTGGTACTGGAGGGATGGGGGAAAGGGCATTTTGTACACTCAGTGTAAGAGCCTTCCCCTGCTGCCATCTCGCCCACTGGGCAGAGATTCCCTGGGCTCCGATCAACCATCTACCAGTAATACTATTACAATTCAAGAGGGTCCCAATGCATACATTTCATTAAAATTAGTAAAATTTTTATTGACAGATGGTAAATCACGAAAACCATACTTATGACATTTCACTAAGTTATTTTAAGTATAACACTGCATATTATGAAAATAATTAAGCCATATGACTATAACACAATTATGACCTGTGCTACCTAAATTTATAATAAAAAAGGTAAGAATAAAAGTAATGGTAAAGCCTGAATCACTCTACCAAAATAACATACAGGACTAAGCTGCATAACAATGTTCCAGTCGACAAAGGCCTGCATTTGTGGTGGTGGTCCCATAAGATTCTAGTGGAGCTGAAAAATTCCCATCACCTAGTGACATCATCAGGAGTTTGTGGTGATGGTGTAAGCAAATTGACTGCACTGCTAGTTGTATAAAAGTACAGCACACAAAGTTATGCACAGTGCATAATACTTCATAATGACAATAAAAACTATGTCACTGGTATCTGTTTTGCTCATTATGGCCCTTAAGCATACAAAAATCCCACTGTGAATGTAGCTAGGAAGAGGCCGCATTAAGCCATTGACATGGAACTAAAATGAAGGTGATTAAGGAAAATCAATGATCAATATTGCTCACCAAGGCAGGCATGTCCCGTCCCCCCGTAGCCATGACCCTGAAGAACAAAAACAAAGTGATAGAAGCTGTCCAAGGATCTGCTTCACTAAAGGTGACAAAACTAACCAAAAGTCAGGAAGCACCTATGTCAGACATGGAGAAACTTCCAATGACCTGGATTAAGAACCAGACACCACAAAGGGTCCCTCTTAGCAACATGAAGATCACAGGCAAAGCAAAAGTTTGTGATATTGAAAAAAAAAGGCTTGACCAGACTATGATGTTTGAGGCTAAGTATTACAAACACATTGGCCTATAATACCAAGGTCTTATTCCCACTCTTTCCATAAAGATTGGATTCTCTAAGTTTCTGAATATGTCTAGGCTCCAGAGTTGGCATGAATCTATCAACCATGTGATCACACGTCATTTCTCTTTCTGAGCCTCTAAGCAGATTCTGTACAAGATATTAGACCTGGAACTAGGAGTAGGCTGAGTATTTACATCCATTTCATAGTTTCCCACTGGGTACAAAATGTGTTTCCAAGAAACGAAGATGTATTTTCTCTATATTTTAAGCAACTTAAAAAGTGGGAAAGTGTCTATTCTGGTCCATTCATTGCCCAATTTTTAATTAGTCTGTTCTTTTTTGTTGAGTTTTATAGGTTCTTTATAAATTGTAGATATTAACCCCTCATTAGATATATCAGCAAATGTATTCTCCCATTCAGAGGGTTATCTTTTCATTTTGTTGCTGGGTTCCTTTGCTGTGTAAAAACTTCTTGGTTTGAATTAGTCCCATTTGGTTTTTTTCCCTTGTTTCCCTTGCCTGAGCAGATATATCAGGAAAAATATTGTTAAAAACAGCATTCAAGATTTTACTGCCTACATTTCTTCTAGTATTTCCATGGTTTCTATTCTAATATTTTAGACTTGATACATTTTGAATTTAGTGTTGTGTGTGGTATAAGAAGGTGGTCTAGTTTCATTTTTCTGCATCCATCTGTCACTTTTCCCAACACCATTTACTAAATAAACTATCTTTAGCCCACTGTATATTTTTTCCTGCTCTGTAAAATATTGATTGACTAAATAAAGGTGTAGGTTTATTTCTGGGCTTTCTTTTCTATTCAATTGATCTATGAGTCTGTTTTTACACCAATTCCATGCTGTTTTGATCCGAATAGACACTTGTCCAGAGAGGACATCTCTACAGATGGCCAACAGGTATATGAAAAGATATTCAAAGTCACTAAATATCAGAAAAAAATGCAAATTAAATCCTGCAATGAGCCATCACCTCACATCTATCAGAATGACTATCATCAACAAATCAACAAAGAGCAAGTGTTAGTGAGGAAGTGGAGAATATAGAGCTCTTCTGCATGTTGGTGGGAATGTAGACTGGTGCAGCCACTGTGGAAAGCAGTATGGAGTTACTAAAAATGGAACTGCATTATGACCCAGATTTCCACTTCTGAGAATTCATCCTAAGAAACTTGAAACACTAACTCAAAAGAATGAATGAACCCTTTTGTTCCTTGCTGCATTCTTACCCCAGCCAAGTTTTGGAAGCAGCCCAAGTATCCATCAGTAGATGAGTGGATAAAGTAGCTGTGGTACATTTACACAATGGAATACTGCTTGGCCATAAAGCATGAGAATATTTTACCCTTTGCAACAGCATGGATGGAGAACACTGTGATAAGTGAAATAAACCAGTCAGATAAAGGCAAATATCATATAATTTTGGTCACGTGTGGAATCTAAAAACAGACTTAACTAACAAGAAAACAGAGATGGACTCAAAGAGAGCAGGCTGACAGCTCTCAGTGTGGTGGAGGTGGCTGGAGAGGTGGAGGGATTGAGAAAACAAAAGAACCCATGGACACAGACAGCAGTGTGGTGATTGTGGAGGGGGAGGGGAGTGGAGGCAGAGGAGGGTATAAGGGGTTAATTGGGAATGAAAATATACAATAAAAATAAATCCAAAAGTAAAAAAAGTGGGAAGTACAATTTGTAAAAAGGTGTTAGGCACTGAAGTTTAAGAAATGAGATGTTTCTCATAGATTCTCTCACCAAAGGCACTCATATATCTTGATTAACATTATTTAAAAAACAATTGGCAATAATTACAGTCAGTTAAGCTCATTTGAATGAGAGAGAAAATCATGATATCTTTATTTCGAGTGTTATTAAACCACACGAGAATTTCAGAGTACCCTATAACTAACTTGATCACCATAAGTATTTAATAAGCAGGAAAATAAAACAGAGTTTAATGGAGTGGATATTCTCAAATGTTAAAGGTAGGCGTTGCTAGAGTTTTTAGAAAATAGTCGGGTGGAATCTGAGAATCTCTGTTGTCAGAGGCAGAACACATCAAAGTGATGGCAACTCCGAATACGTGGACGTGGGAGCTGATGGCAGATGCTAGACAAGGAAACGTCTCTGATGATAAGGAGGCCAAGGAACTGAGAGGCTAGGCTTTGAATGGGCCATCCACGTCTTGAACCTATCTGGATTTATGGAAATTTTTTATAATTTAAAAAATATTTCATTTAATATTTTTTAAAATTTTATTTAGTCATTTTTCTCTTTTTTTCATTTAAGCTTTAATAGAAAAATATTTTTTGAAGATTAAACAACACTTTTATTTTATTTTATTTTTTAAAATTTATTTAGTTATTTTTCAAGTACAGTTTTTTTTTGTCTATTTTTCCCATCCCAGCCTCCCCCGCCCCTTGCTCCCCACCTCCCTCCCATTTCCACCCCCTTAGTTCTCGTCCCTGTGTCCTTCCTATTTGTTCCTCCAAATCCCTCCCCCTTTTTCCCCTTAACTTCCCTTCCCTCTCCCCTCTGGTCACTGTCTCCTTGTTCTCTATTTCCGTGTCTTTGTTTTGTTTTTTTTTTCCGGCTTGCTTGTTTGTTTTGTTGTTTAGCTTCCTGTTAAAGGTGAGATCATATGGTATTTTTAGAAAGAAGGGAAAGGAGGAAGGAAGAGAGTCAGAGAAACATCGTACAGCTGCCTCTCACACACCCTCAACCAGAGACCTGACCCACAACCCAGGCATGTGCTCTGACCAGGAATCGAACCAGCAGCCTTTCAGTTTTCAGGTCAATGCCCAACCCACTGATCCATACCAGTCAGGGCTATGGCAATTCTTAAGATTAAAAGATATCTAAGCCAATATATTCACTGGATAAATAAATGAATGCATGAATAAATAATATAGTCATATTCTGAAACTTCAACTGGGATGCAGCCTGCTGAATAAATATACTTTTTCACTTATTGAGTAACAGGCATCATTAATTATCTGAATGATTCTAATAGCCTCTGAATGGACTACTTCTATCTCTTCCCAACACTTGTATTCCCCAAGCTGGCACCAATCATTTTCACAATGTGCTTTCTTACAAGATGACTTCCTGCTTTCAAAAACTAAAACACAATGCCCTCCACAATCTAGTTCTAATTCAATTTTCCATTGTTACAGTCTCCCTTTCCAGCCTCTCCATCACACATCCCTTGCTTGTTCTTCATTCTCAGTGGACCGCTAATGTTTTGTAGATTTTGCAGAGTCTGCTTTTTTGTCCTCCTGGCATTCCTGGAATTTCCTGGACATGCATCCATTCATTCAAACATCTATGGAATTCACGTGCTCAACAATGAAGATGAATTGGTTAACAAGACGGATAGTTACAAGAAGCAAGTAAATAAACAAAAGAACAGTCATTACTTATAACAGGGCCTAGCAAAAAAAAAGAAAAAAGAAAGAAACCGTGAACACACTATTTCTTCTCCTCCACCCCCAATTTGGAAATAGTTACCTAAAGATCTAAGTTTGATATAATTTTAAGAAAGACTTCTCTCAGAAGACAAATTGGTTCAAATATGAAGTTAAGGATATTGAGAGTGGAAATCAGAGTTATGAAATGCCACAAAAGCCCTGAAGAACAAAGAGAATATGAAAAGTGTCTGATGACCAGACCAGCAACAGAGGAGTTCAGGAGTCAGGCTGGGTTAAGATAAGGCAGTTGGATTTCATTAGAACTAAAATAGGAAGTATGTGTGGTGCTTTAGCAAACAAAATGACCTGACTGTCTCTTTTGCTTCTGTTCCCCTGCAAGTGCAGAATGGATGGAGGCAAGGCCAGCGGCAGCAGAGGATTAGGCACGTCTTCACTGTGGATAGAACGGGCCCTGGTTTTGAAGAACACAGCAGTGGTGCTTGCTGTTGGCTGATATGTAGAGGTTAGGAAAAGAAAGGATCAAATACACATAGTTTCTGGCTCGAGCAGCTATTTAGTGAGTGCCACTGAGTGTGGAAGCAAGATGATGAAGGGGAATCAGTTGGAGCCATGAAAACTCCAGGGCTCAGCTTGGCCATGTCACATGTGAGACGTCTGTGAGATCCCCAAGATGTCTCACGGGGCATGTGAGTCTGAGGCTTAGAGAAACACTGTATATGGGTGTGGATATGAATAAGAATTTGGATTTGGGTATAAATATGAATATGTACAGATGTAGCTAAAGACATAGAAATAGGTATGTGTATATATAATTACATACATGCATTTAAATGTATATGTGTATATGTGTATATGCACTGTATAATCTACACATAGATACGCACATGCATACATGCGTATGCATACATGTGCACAGTTGTACGTATAGTGCATGTATGTAATTTGTGAGCATGTCATTATCTACAAGGTATTTATGTCCATAATGATGAATGAGAATACCTGTCATATTTTTACATCTCTAACGTTTCCACTTCTGTGCTACAACTGCCCATTGTAACATTTTCACAGCACTGATAGTTTACCTCGTGTAATTTTTTGTATCATGTGTTACTTCACATGATAACAACCTGATCTGGAGAATGTTTAATGTGTTATTGTTTTCTGTATCTTCTATATTGTTTCAACTGTGTGTGTGCTGTGTCTATACCACACAATTACATTTAATTCCCTGAAATGTTTAGCCTTAAACATTTTTGGCCAACAATGCCTTTTTCTGCTATATTTGTTGAACATTGTTTTCATTATATTAATTTGTTCAATGCCATCATAAAAGTGAGCAATGTGAATTCACACAGTTTTTTTCTTCCAGTAGTAAAATTTTGGGGGACAGCCTATAAAAGCATTTGCCATATTTGCTACCATAAAAATAGCCACTGTTACAGTCAATGTTTTTGAGTTTCAAAAGAGGGTGTAGGAAGTTTAACTACATTGTGAAAATCAAAGAACTCTACATAGAATCACTGTCCTGGGTTATAGGGTGCTAACACATAGGGTGGAGTGGAATAAATTAAAACTTTTGGAGTAAGTAGATTATCGATAACACAGAGTCTGTAAGCGGGTTTCTCTCTGAGTGTTGTGCACATGTGTTTATCCCCAACCTGGAAAGTCTTTACTAAGGAACCAAGCAAATAGCAGTTCTTTCTTTTCCTTCCTTCCTTCTTCTTTTCTATCTACATCCTACCACCTTGTACAGTACCCTCTTACTTAATCATTCAAATGCTTTCCCCTATTTCAGAGATCCTCATACCTTTTTACTACCTTGGCAGGATGTTTTTAATATAAAATATCAGTACCTTTTTATGTGTTCTTCAAGCTGCTTTCATAATGTTCATTGTGACGTGTAGAATTTGATCATGCTTTGCAATCAGTCAAATCTTTATCTGTAAATAAATGATATAGCACAGCGCTGCTTAGGTATATGCCCATATTAAGAAGGAGGAGGAGGAGTAGAGCTTCAACAACTTCAGGACCAAAAAGATATGATAAACTGTGTCACAAAACTACAATATTTATCCGAAACGTCTCACTGCAAATGAAATGTTTTAGATAGATAATAAGCATTTTAAAATAACCCCTTCAGCTCAAAATAAGGAACACAAAAGTGAAAGCTTACATAAATATCTTCACATGTTCACACCAAGCACTGGAATTACTTAACCATGTTCACACATCTGACTTTTCTAACGAAGCCATAAGGTATCCCTGGCCTTTCCCACAAATGGGGTAATAAGAGCACCTAAAGCACATGCGTAAAACTAGCAGACAAGGCCTACTTCCTTTTCTGGTTAATATCTCCTGTGGCTGTGTCACACACTGTGTGTTTAAAGGATCCAAAAAGAAAGTGGTTGTTTAAACAGGAAATCAAACCCGTGGACCTAAAACACGAGCTTTCCCTATTGCTCAGCATTAACAAAGGAAAAGAAAGAAGACAATACTAGAAAGGATGTCAGAGGGGGCTAATGCTGGTCAGTCTCCTGGAAAACAAAACTATTCCTAGTTGTTAAACTCTCCTAAAATGAAGATTCTAGTGACAGAAGAATCTTATTGCAGTCCCAGAATTAGTAGTCTGAATTTTCTATGTAGAGACAGACTTTATGGCATTTACCTTTTGGAATTTTTCCATCTTCTAACAGTGACCATAGGCGTGGTCAGATACCTCAGTTGGTAGGAGCTTTGTCCTGACAGGTCAACATTGCAGATTCAATCCCCAATCAGGGCACCTCCAAGAACAACCAATGAATACACACAAATAAGTGGAACAACAAACTGGTGTTTCTCTGTTTCTCTCCCTGTCTCTCAAATCAATCAAATCAATAAATAAATTTAACAGTGACTGTAATAACTCATGGGTAGATATGAATGTGTGACATTTTCCTTAATTAATAGAGAGATAAAATGCCATTCCATTGAGTTACTGAATGTGATGACAGCTAAGATCCGTGAAAAAATCATAGTAATGCTAAAATTTAATATTAGACAGTTTTTATAAAATGATTTATGTTTGTGATGGCTCTTCCAGTGATAGGTTTTTAATAAAGTTGAAAAGTAAGAAAAACATTTAATTATTGAAATGACTAGAAAGATACAACCAAACAAATGAATATAAAACCTGATATTAGTTTTAACCTTCTGTTTTTCATTAAAAGTTGTTTTTGACCTATAGACTTCTTATGCTTCAAATATTATAACATTATCTCATAGTAAATAATAATAGTGGACATAATAGCTTCAACTATGAAGACAAAGTCATGTGATCCACAATGCTCTTTCAAAATATTTTGGAAAATATTATTCGTTCTTACATTTGCATCTATTTTGAATTATACAGTGTGAGTTAAAAATCGAGGTTTGATTTCTTATTTCTACCTTAATGACATTTATCAGATGCCATACTTCAAAAGGTATTCGAAGAAGTGTCCTTGAGAAACCTGTCACTTCTCAGATGTCCCCCTGTGCAGTTGGCTATTATACCCAGAGCAATGTTTTTCTATCAGAGAAGCATTGTAACCCTCTGTCACTGACATCTGGTGCTCTACCAGGCATTGCTGTTTGTGCTGGTTCCCAATACAGCAGGAAGACTTGGAGCACTTATATTTTTCCATGGCCACTGAATTCTATTTTTCAGAGAACTAGAGTTCATTCTTCAAAGAAAGTCTGAGATGGTCAATGCTTTAAGTTGGGAATGCAAGGTAATGTGATAGTTACCTTGGCACATGAACTAGGAAGGGGTCACCCAGCCTTTTCGATGAATAAGACATCATCCTTGTATAAAGCTTCAAAAACTGCATTTACATAAAAATTGTAGGAAGTTACAGGCTAAAAGTTTAAAGATTAATTCTGAACTGTTATTTTTCCTTTTTAGTTTTCTTAATGTGTAAGAATTAACAAAACATTCAATACATTGAAAATGAGCTTAAGAGAATGAATATTCATATAAAGAATTATACATTATTAAAGAACACTTAATAAGTTTCCATAAATTTATCAGTGGTCACAATATGCAATGTATCACACAGAAGACTGAGAGGTTTAATGAGATATATCTCTTACAAACAGGCATGTATGGTCATTTCTAAGGCAAAAACCAAGGGCCAACCCATTTTATGAGTCAAACTTCAAAGCAAGTCTTATTACTTCTATTAAGGATAATTTAATCTATTCAGATTCATTAAAGGTTCAAACTAAATTTATAAAAGAGAACTTGGAAGGAAAAAATGTATGTTAAGAGAAACTATTGTTATTCTACCTTGAAAACCTGCTAAAGGTAAGAGTTAATAAGTTAGAGAGGATGCAAACTAAATATTTTCTCAGTAGATTTGTTCTAATGCTATTTGTATATGTACTTCTAACACCGCATTGTTCTTCTATTCCCACCTGCTTGATAGCAACATTTAACATTTTATAAAACACAAATATACTTAAAAAAACTGAATAAAATGGCATACAGTTCTGATTTCCATTAGCGCCCCTAATGATGCTCATTACAACCCTAACTGCAATTTAATGCTGAAATATAATGCCTCTATTCATCATCAGAATGGAATCCGATACTGACAATTGATGAAACTTAATAATAGAAGAGTTCACAAAATTCAAACCTCCCTGTGTCTATTCCCAGCTTGAAAGGAGATGCGTGATGGATGTTGTCAGCACCAAGGAAGGCGAAATGACTTCAAAAGAAGGGAGTACAGAGGAAGCACTGTACGAAGGTTACTCTTTACCAAATAGGTGTTAGCAATAAAGCTTTCTGACAAGACTCAAAAGAAAGAAAAGGAATTTCTTATTAGAATTTTCATTTTAAAGATGTTATTGTAAACCGAGTTTTGATAGGCCTAAATTCTCAGTCATCAGAATTCTAATCTACTTTAGAAGCCAACTCTTTTTTGTAGTTTTGTGTTTGTGCGTGTATGAGTGAGGTTTTATTTTGTTTTGGGTTTTTTTTAAAGTTTGTTTGTTTTTTTAATGGAATCTTGGGTTCGGAGACAGAATTCAGACAGGTGGAGGAAGATCAGGCCCAGAGAAATCAAAAGGTTACTAAAGGTCGGCGGCTCCACAGGGATGCCCGCTGCTCCGATAGTTGAAGAACTGTGCTGACATCCTGTTACTAAGCGGAAGGCTATTTCATTTTGATTGTCACTGTGTTGAGGGGTAAGAACTTTAAAGTTTATTTAAGTTTAAAACTGATAAATATTGATCTAAATGATTTCATCATTGCAGAAGCTATGAAGACCAAAATAAACACTGCAACATAATCTCATAGGCAGAGATGACCCTCGCTGGGACCTGGGGGTCCATCGTCCCATCATCTCTGAGTCTATATCGGCTGATCTCACTATTGTATGCTGTCATGATTTTTTTCTTACAATTACATTGTAAACACATTTTTTTCTGTTAATATGTCAATGTAAAAAAAAGACATGAATATTGTGTGATTAGGTTGTATTAAAGCTAATAATGACATTCCAAATGCAAAATAACCTATCCAAAAAGTTGCCTTTGTCAGTGCAATGAGACTACAATGAGGGCCTACAAAATGCCTGAGACTGTGAGGCCTTCGGAAGTTTTTAAATATTCCGATGGGAAAATATCTGAGCTTCATCCTTTTGTCTGTGCAGTAGTTTCTTCATTACTCTATTTTTTCTATGCAAATTGGACATAAACTTTTTGTGGGATAATTTTGATAAACTCCCTTGCCCTAGAAAATCATTTGTTTCATTTAGAATAGGTTATCAAAACTATTTAGATAGTCCTGCAATCTTGTGATTAAAAAATCTGTATTTGAATGGTCATTTCCCCTTTTGACATTTCTTTATTCTAGCTTTCTTGTTCTGCCTGTCTCTCTCTCTTTTCTTCCTCAAATTAAATAGTGATTTGATTGAAAAAAAAACAGAAATAACAGGTTTTCATATATATAGTCTTATCTTTTATCCATTCTATAATGTCATGCTTTATACTTTATCCTTTTTTTTCTTGTGCTTTTGTTCAATGTACTTTGTTGTTTTATTTCTAGAATTTAACTCACTCATTCTCATTCTTTTATTTTTAATGAAAAAAGTACACAGGACTATAAATGCTCCTGTGTTCATTGTTTTAAATCCCATAAATCCTGTTTTTCTCATTATGCTGGTATTTGCTGTATTTTCCTTCAAGAATTTTTAAATAGAACTCATTTTTACTTTTCACTTGATTCTTTCCGATTGTTACTATTTCATGATTTATCTGTGTCTTCTAGTGACATATTAAGGTTGTTGAAGAATAGTTCCCTTCATTTCCAATGGTATACAAGACCATCATCAGTGTCATAGGAAATTCAAATAGCTTCCTCTCATCAAGTCATTTTCAGTGATTCTTATAATGAAATGCTTGGCTTTCTAAGAAAGGGGGTTGCTATTTTGCTTTCCATTAAGAATGTTTTTTATATAAGCTAACAACTTGGGTCTGTATTTTTATGTCTATTGTTCTATATAAATAATTTATTAATTTCTAATGTTTTGAAAGCCCCAGGAAGTTTTCAGACTATATTTTGTGTTTTATTCATATTTAATAATATGTTTATTTATATGTTTACATCATATACTTATAATTTTAAAAAATTCTGGCTGCCTGGCCCCAAGACTCCAACAATGTTACCTGCACTGTCCCATCTGCCACCTTGCCTGTCATCTCTGGGGACTCCATCCCCAAAGAGTAGTTTGTTTCAGTGCAGACACTCGTGCACATAACCATTTATTTCAAGGACTATACAGGTGACATATTTTTGAAGATGTACTATAAAATTAAAAGCCTTGGTGTATAGTCAAGCTTAAAGAAATGTGATCTCTTGTTACTCTTTTCCCATATATGTAATTTTCCATGTTTTTATTAAAAGCCATTCTGAAACCATGAGGCAGCCATCACTTATACTGGCCCCACTTCATTCACTAAAAGATGTGGTTCTTAACATATGTAGACTCCAAAGTATGAAATATAAAATAATCTCTAATGTCAAAATTCTACATTTGTCAAATATTTTCGCTTGTTTTTTTTAAATTTTGGTCTAAAATGATACTGGAGCTCTATACATCCATTCTATACTATTCACTAGAATAATAAATTCACTTACGATGCAAAGTAATATAATATAACAATTAGAGGTACAAAGAACTTCGGTCAACATGATGGTTTTAAATTAGTTTAAAATCAATCAAATTTTATTCAGCTATAGAACATATAGTTTTCTTAGTTTGAGTATTATAAATGGCCACCTATGCTTGTAATAACAGATTTTCCCACCATTTGACAAATTACTGAAAAAAAGTTTATACCACTGAAAAATGCATAAGACATTTAACAAGTAGCTATTAGTAAAATAACATTAAATGTGGTGTATTTCTTTTTTTAAAAAAATAATTTTACCTATAAGTTAAAGTGGCAGGTACTGAAATAACATCCAAGAAGGTAAATGACTCTGTTAATATTATTGGGAAAATGTGAAACATAACTCACTTATGAGAAAAGTGAACATTCTAATTTTTCTTCTGTATGCCCCTTTATTTCCTAGGCAGAAAAGTTGCTGACCTGTATAAAAACTCCTAGGTTAAACAGTTGAGGGAGGTATATGGGAAAAACCAAGTTAGCATTTTGCATTAAAGTAACCAACAACATTATTTAAGAACAGTCCATTAAAATTCACAACCTCTTAAAGTTTTTTATTTGAAGGTAATGCTTGTTTTAGAACAGATTGTTCTTAGAATTTTATCCATATTCTTGTTAAACTTATTTCAATAAACATGTTTTTACTTTTTTATCTTCTTTGCCTAATTGCCTTCATATTTTGAAAGAGATCTGTAATGTAGGGCTTGATAATATACTCCAGATGTCTTCCATCTGACAATTTTATTCTGAATGTATAACAAACTCAACAGTTCTTGATTATCTCTCAAAGAGCAGTATCATAAAGGGAAGAACTCACCCTACTATAATATAATGGCCATAGGATGATGGAAGCATTTAAAAAATATTCATAATGATGGGTTATTATCTGCATACAAACAAATGTAGGTTCACGATTATACCTATTTATTTCTATAATTATATAAAACTCTTTTCTGCATGAAATAACATGAAAATAAAATAATGATGTTTAGGTTGTAGATAGAACAGTAGAGAGATCATAAACATGTTAAATTAATTAAACAAGGAAGCCATTAGCCTCAGGTGTCTTTGATGACACAGTGGCCTACATAATAGGCAAAGCAAAGCCTATGAGTGGTCAGGGTATTAAAACATAAGGACAACCAATCACATACAGACAACTAGGCTCTACACTATCGTCAATAATTCCCTTACTTTGCTTCACCTTTCCTCTGTAAAAGTCTCTCTCAGATCCTGCAGGTAGAGTGTTCCTGACCATTTCTGTTTGACACTGCCTGATTAGAATCAGTTTTTGATCCAAAGTCTTAAAAGCTTCAATATGCCTCAGATTATCTTTAATGAAGTCCAATTCATATAGTATCTATACCTCTTGTTAGCAGCCATCTACTGCATTCTTGGCCTGCCCTAGTTCTGATATCCAAATGACCAACTTCTAAACAAGTCAGTGGTTTTTTTCTCATCATGCTAGATTTTTACTTTTTATGAATCACCACTTCATATTAGTTTTATTTTAGTTGCCTTATCTTATTATGTGACATTTTCAGTAAATTGTCCACATCATCATCATCATTTTGTGAATTTTTATTTATGCAATGAGAATACAAATGAAAAAAGGCTACTCTTAATTCAGTAGAGGTTGCAAAGTGTTATAACAATAACTAAATCAGATGTATTTGGGCAACAGCGAATTAATAAGTGTAAAAGTTGAGATCACATTCTTTCACTTCCCAGACTAGTCCACAGCTAACACAACAGCATCTGTATCTTTTCATATCCTGGATCATGAAACACTGTATGATTGTCTCATTATCACCTCCCAATGCTATCTCTCCTTTACCCACATTGGTTCCCTTTCTTTTACTTAAACCATCATAGTCCTGTCTCAAGGCATTTGCTCTTTCCTCTAGGGGAAAGTTTCTTCCAGCAGATACACCCTTGGCCAGTTCCCAAATGTCAGTCAGAATTCTGCTGAAATGTCACCTCCTTTCCACAAAAGTCCTTCCAAATAATCTTGTCTAAAACAGCACTCTTAGTCACTCCTTATCCTTTTACTCTACATATTTTTCTTTAGTGCATTTATCATCCACTGAATTTATTTTACCAGATTTATTATTTCTTAGCCCCATGAGAGTGTAAGCTTTAGGAAGCCAGGAATTTCGTTAGCTTTATTTATTATGTTATCTCCAGAGCTGAAAGCTTTTCTGTGCAAAATACAAGCACTCAATATCTTTTGAAAAAGAAATAAAGGAGCTATATATTTTTCTTTCTTTTACTGCCCTTCTTGGTATCAAGTTCAATAGAATAGTTTGGAAAAAAAATGGGATACCTTCAGAGTGAGAACACTAAACTGGATTGAAGAGTGAACATACAGAGGTGAGGTTCTCACCATGATAACTGTTGATCAGTACTGGTTTAACATGGAAGTAAAAAATCATCAAATTATTGTGTAAAATTCCTACTTTGATGGATAAACGACTTAGTCCTTAAGATCCACACAAGCTGAAATGTGAACTTTCCAATTAAGATGAATAAATTCAACAGTATATCTGTAGAAGGTACATCATTCACAAAAATATATGAAAGACCATATGTAGCTTCTACACGTTTATCTCATGTCATGTTCAGGTAATAAACCTCATTCTGGTTACTACACATTTCCAATGGTTTGTGATTATGTCAGAGGAGGAAGGGAAATACTCTCCTCCAAAGTAACATCTCTATCAACTCTACAAAGATGACTGCTATGTATCTCTGAGATCATTAGGCACCTTTTGGTAAACATTTCATATATGTCACTATGTCTCTAATCAGGGATCCTATTTAGTCTCAAGGAAAGCAGGTTTTTATAAACTAAAATAAATGCCAAATCAATGAAAAAGATATGAAACATATTTTTGTCAAATTGAGCTGAACATTTTTAATAACACTTTAAATCACATTTGGTATCCAGCAACTTTTAGTGAAGCTCGATATTCTTATGCAGATTATGTAAAACTACTACTTGCATAACATTCTGGGAAGGAGATTTAGAAAGTGTTATCTTCTAAAGATCATTTAAATATAAGACTATGGAGCAATTATCCAAGGATGCTTAAAACATCAGATGGTGGAAAAAATCACCTCATCCTGTTCAATGGCAGCAGTCTGGAGGCGAGTTGTGTGTATTGTAATTGTTTCATTATTTTTGGTTCAGGAGAAAGTGTTTGTCAGAATTTGATTACCTGCCCAAGCCTATAGAAGCAGTTAGGAAGGAAAAAAAATACACCTTGGCAAATGTTGCCTATTAGTCAAAGCAGTGCTTACATTCACTTTGTGTATAATGTTTGAAGACAGTTTAAAATTAGAATCTTGCAGATTCTTGACATACATTTTAAGATTCAAAGATTACATGAACAAAGACTCAACAGAAATTCATATTGCATTCACTAAACAGCTGAACATCAGAGTTGAGAAAGAAATGAGAAAAATAATTTTTATTCTCAAGCTGCTATGTCTTTGAAATAACTTACACCACCAAATGGAAATTATTTTTGCAGCATTTTACTCTTTGCACACTAAATACATCTAAAGGAAGGAAGGAAGGAAGGAAGGAAGGAAGGAAGGAAGGAAGGAAGGAAGGAAGGAAGGAAGGACCAGTTATTCTTCCCAGACTTGTAGATACAGCATAAAGCCCTTCCTGAGCTTCCTTTCAAAAAACATTCTAGTTCTCCATCTTAACTTTTTTTCCTAACTTTTCCACATTTGTGACTTATCTTATTTCCATTTGACTGTGCTGTTTCTTTTTATATCATTATTTTTTAATTTAGAACAGTTTGGATTTACAATCTTTGTTATATCATCAGTAATCTTGAGGATTATAATGGCTCAATTTTCTTTTTAAGTTTTACCTGATAAAAAAATCATAAATTTATTTAATTATCTTAAAAGAACCTATTATTTTTTATTCTTCTCCATGACCTAGACATATATTTTTTCATTAAATACTGAGGCTCTTAATACTAGAGTAGCGTTCTGTGCTCCACACTACAGAGAAGGGTTAAGAATAGAAGTCTGCTTGCAAGGGGAGACCAGGGGACTTACCTTCAACATCAATTGCTTTTTTTGTGTGTCAAGCCAATATGCACAGACATATAGCACTAGGAATATTTTATGTAAAATAATGTAATGCTTATAACCAAAAGTTACAAACAGGCACAAAAAATAATATATAAGGTCTGTATAGAAGTATCCAGCTACATACTATGAAAAAAATAGATACGCTTATTGAAGAAGACACAAGATACAAGAAACATTGTACATAGGACAACATTTGTACATAGGACAATGTTCTCAGTTGTCCTATGTACATTGTACATAGGACAACGTACTCAGTCCCCTTGAAAGTAGGCACCTTGGGACCTCACACAGTTCTCCCAATCACCATCAGCTGCCCCCTCATACTTTCCTGAATCTCGTCAGAGGTCTGAAATCTCTTCCCTTTCAAAGATTATTTTAGTTTTGGGGAAAGCATGAAGTCACAGGGTACCAGATTTGGGCTGTAGTGGGGCGAGTAACCTAGGTGATTTGATGTTGCACCAAAAATCTCTGCATGAGATGTGATACATGAGCAGGTGTGTTGTGTTGATGAAGCTGCCAATCACCAGTTGCCCACAGCTGTGTCCTCTGCATCATCCAAATAGTTTCTGTGGAGGAACATTCAAGTTTATCATGAAATTTGATGTGCAGTTTCATTGCCTTAGTCCCTCATTTTGAATGTGATGTTGAATGTACCACACAGCACACATGCTCAGTCAATGGCATCTACCAATCCCCACTGACTAGTACAGGGAAGTCCTCATTGTTCACACATGCGCATTCCAGTCCACTCTCCTTGGCTGCCGGGTTACATTGATGTCATGCAAACCATTCTCATTATATTAACAATGGCTGGACTTTTTCTAGTCAGAACTTGTGTGTGCCAATGGATAACAGAGAGAAAGAAAGAAAGAGAGAGTGATTCCAAGATAAGACGTGGATGTCTAAAAGAATAAAGACACCATTAACTGTGAGGGGGAAACAGCATCAACATCAGTGGGGAAGGGGGAGATTAAAATTTGGGTTTGGATCTTAAGCATGTTAGATTTGCACTTCGTAATAGAGTGAAACACCCTGTCTGTCGGACTCCGTGTTATCCATGACTGTTCCATTCATGCGCACAGACACGCTAGGTGAGAGGAACTGTACTTGCAGCTTTGGTTTACACAAACAGTCTCCCCCTCCCCCTTAAGAAGCCTGAACTCTATACTTTGATAAGGTCGATTTGAGGATTAGATCTCTCATCTACTCAGCCAATACCTTCTCGATCAATAACCGTTTCCTCTTTCCACACTGGCATTCTGAGTTTCGGCCTTTCAAAGCATTTTTGTGCACAGGAACTTTGGGCTGATAACAATTCCCGTGCAGAAATCCAAGTGGAATTGTCAAGCAGGTAGTTATATACGCAAATTTGGAGTTAATGGGAGATATCCAGATTTTAGAGAAAAAAATAAGGTCTCTTCAATAGATAGGTGACATTTAAAGTCATGAAAAAGGAAATGTTAGGCCACTCAGACGTTTAGAGGCTGGAACAGTGAAGGGGAAGGAGCTCAAGGAAAATACGCAGAAGGACATTCCCCACCGTGATACAGAAGAACTGGGAGGCTGCGATGTCCTCAAACACTGTGAGCAGCTGCTTGAAGAAGGGAAGAGTAGCCCAATGAGTCAACTCTTGCTCAATCAGGTAGGGCGAGGACTGAGTGAGGACTGATTACTGGAGTTCCCCTTGTGGAACCTTTTGATAATGCAGCCAAGAATACAGTAGTCAACCTTTAGGGGGCAGTTTTGGTTGCCATGGTTTCAGTTATCTTTGGCCAGCGGGGTCCAAATATGTTACTTAGAAAATTCTAGAAGTAAACAATTCATGAGTTTTAAATTGCGCTATTTTCTCGTGTTATTAGCACCTGGTGTCACCCCACTCTGTCCCGCCCAGGATCTGAATCGTTCTTCTGTTCAGCATCTTCATGCTGCGGAAACCCCCGGACCCTTGGTCACTGAGAAGCCAACTCAGCTGTCAGATGGGTTGTCCGGATACCCTAGTGCTGGTGTTCGAGTCACGTTTATTTTAGTTAATGATGGTCCCCAAACCATTCCCATGACTATTAGTGTTACAGTATATTGTGACAATTCTATTCCATTATTAGTTATTGTTGTTAATCTCTTACTGTGCCTAACATATAAAGTAAATTTTAATCACAAATACATACATATAGGGAAGAAATGTAGTATGTATAACGTTCAGTATTCTCTGCCGCTTCTGACGTCCTCTGGGGATCCTGGAATGGATTCCCCTGAGATAAGGGGAACTACAAGCCAGCACACCTTAGACAGCCCTTTCTAGAATGTCTTACTAAATAAAGACTGGGGAGAAACAGTGCAGCCTTTTACACACAGTCTGATTTTCCTATGGAAATAAGAATCAGTAAGAGTTGTTTTCTCGCTATAATATTCTGTGATACTTTAAAATGAGCTTGGGAGTAATCTTCTGCATTTCTTTTAATATCCAAATCACTATATTTTATATTTTAGAGAAAAAATTTTATCTCTAAAACAAATAGGACTATGTTATGAGCTTTATGTTAATCGCAACATTCAAAGCCAGGTAGGTTACTGTCTTAAAAAAAAACCACTGTTATAACCTCAGGCTAACCAAGTGTGTGAATCTTGGAAAAAACATACTCAACTTTTCTGTGCTTCAGTTTCCTCATTTGCACAAACCAGGATGTAAATGCTGGTTACTTGGCACCCCGACAACATGGACAGGAGCGTGGAGATTCTATAATAGAGATTACATTTTAAGAAAAGAATTCCAAATGATACAAACACATCTATTATTTCTCTCATCTGCTACTTTTCATTTCCTGTGAGTCTTTTTGATATTTTGGAGGGAGTATTTCCTATTCAGAACTTTAAAAAATCAATTACATACTGGGATTTCAATTTCTAAGTCAACTCTGCAATTGTAAAGGAGTAGAATTTGGAAATAAGCTTGACATTCAAAACCTCATCGTATTGCTTTCCATTGCTGCTTACCACAGGGATGCAATCCTCACAAAGATGCTATTTGATCCCAAATAGAAGGGAAAAAAGATAATGGATTGCCCCTCCACATGAAACCATAAAACAGAGTTCTGGGCTGCTGCCATTCAAATGAATAGAAACCGGCAGCAATTCTAACACCTATCCAGTTTCAATTTTGTAACATCTGCAGGCATCATTCTGGAAATGGTAAACATTTTAATGGTCAGCCCCTGTCCACTTAAGCATTACTATTTCCAGTATTATCCCCTATTTCTGTCTGCAGAGAGAAACTAAAAGGTGACAGATTGCTGTGAATGAAGTGAATGGAGATGCCATTTGCATTCATTTCTGCAGCAGTGCACTTGCAACTTTTCCATTCCTTTGTTGTCCTTCAGAGATCTCCCTGATCGCCTTGGAAAATCCGGGAGCCAGACACTACATTTGGATAATGCAGCTGGAACTCCAAGCATCAGCATCAAACAACTTTATAATTACAGTCCATCACATCCTTTGAAATACAAATTCGTTCTGATTGAATTAAGATGGAAACGACACGGCTATCTGAAAATTGAATTTTTATAAATATGAATACTTTTAAGTGTCTAGTGCACACCCACTGAAATGCAGAAACTGAATAGCACATTATTTACTTTGTATAAATTTGATATTTGATTAACCGAAACCTTTGCATTTTGTTTGGATCCTTTACATTAAAAAGATACATTGATTTCACTTATTTAGCAACCGCCGGGAGAAGTGTCATATTTGGAAGGTAATGTGATGTGTGTGCTGAATGCATGAATATGATAATGCAGCCTAGATGCATACACACTTATATAAAAGGGCTTAAGGAAAGGAGTTCTCTTTTTAAATGTACCTTTAAACAGAGATCAAATTTTATCCCTGATTGTTTTCTGTTAGGCACTTTGCTGAAGGATCTCATTTACTTTGGTTGACCAATCAATGGTGACCCATTACTACAAAACAAAGTCAAATATGACACTGCTTATTATAATGTCAGATCAGTGTAACAGTTTAAATTTTTCTCTGGAGCAGATTTCCTGACAAAGTTAGAGAAATACCCTTAGAGCTGTCTGCAAATTCTTGTAAACAATCCTTTAAGGAAGGACTAAACATGTACAGAGCCTTAATTAGGAATTTATTTATAATCAAAAGAAGACATACGTATGTCTTTTAGTGACACGTCTTCATTTTTCTGTCTTTTGTCTGTTAAGGGAAATGTGTGTTTTCTGCCAAAAATAAATTTATAGGAAGGAAACCTAAGAAAACTGGTAGTAGCTACCATCTTGAATCATCTCAATACCATGCACAACTAAAGATCTATATTACTAATTTTGTAATATAATTTACTGATCATATAATCATGATCAGTAAAATCGCTGTTTTTTAATATTCCTGTGTATTTGTTAATATATTTCTGGAGTCCAAATTGGGATATCCAGGTATGGAGGTAGAAGGGACACTTAGCTTTAAAGTGGCATACCGTGACTCTAATATGCCATAGTTGAATTTTGAATACTGCATTACTGCAAACTTTAGTATCAGAGACTACTCAGAATTGATCCTATTGAGATTTGTAATTGAGGTAATTAACACAGCTCAGACCAGAATTTTATTTTATTCTATGTGGGATAAATTTACCCAAAACTTTGCTTCCAAACATCATAAATTCATATTGGGAAAGACCTTTTATTTTTAATAAAGTTTTTCTTTGGATTTATTTGAACTTGTCGTGGGTTTTTACTTAGAAAAGGTGAAAAATCGTAGAGGAGCAAAAACCTCTTTATCGTTGAACAAAGCAGAAACAAACTCTCATGAAACTCCAAACTGTCAATTTCAGGTTTTATGTAACATTTTTCTTCTTATACAACTCCAAGAATTAACACCAAACAAGTCAGGAACAGGAAAATAAGTGGTAGTTGGTTTTGTTTTTGTTTTTTGACAGTGTTCAGTTATGCGAGTGTTTATATTGACTAATGGCATTGCAATGGTGTCATTTATTCAGGATGCGTGTGGGTAAATTATGGAAAAAAGCCCAGTAAATCCTGTGCCTATGAACACTTGGTCAGGCTTGATCTTAATTAAAAACAGAACATTCTTTAATTCACATTTGATTTTTAGGCTATATACAAAAATATGTATGTTTCATTCAACCCGTGCTTTAACTTAGACTATGTCAACATTCAATTCCCACACTCACTCATTTTAATTATGTGGAATTAAAAATAATCCACTTCTCCAAAGCTGAGTTTAAACTGTTCTCAAGAGTGCATCCCACACTCTGTGTTTATATATTTATGGATATATATATATATGTATAATGTACATATATATGTATGGAATAGAAATACATAATAGTGTCAAAAATAAAAAGGTAAAAAAAAGCAATAGAACCAGAGGGTAATTAAACAAATATTTGATTTTGGTGTGCGGAGTAGTGTAATTAGGTACAAAACAATATTGACATCTATTGCTCCATGCTAATTTTTGTATATGATATTTTATTTTAAATGTCATTACCTAAAATTAAAAACCTATTCACTTAAAATATTTTTGAAAATATATGAAAACTATATATCTTTATTTCTACATTACTTATTTTTATAATGATATGTTAAATGTTTATAGGTGTTACCAGTGATAGATAGTATATAAATTTTCTAGGGATGCCCAAATACCACAGCTTAAAAAAATACTTTTCTCAAAGCTTTGGAGACTAGAAAGCCAAAGTCAAGGTGCTGGCAGTCTGGATTTCTTCTGAGGACTCTTCCCTTGGCTTACAGATGATTGTCTTCTCACTGTGACCTCTATCAGTTGTCCCTTTGTATTCATGTGGTCTACGGCTCTCCCCACTTAGAAGAGCTGAACACTTAAGGGAAGCTTCCTGCCTTCCTGCCCTTCCAGGGCACTGTCTAGTTATGAGAAATCTTACAAAAATAAAAGCATACCACCTTTCATATAAAAGTGAGAACTAAATGAGACCCTATACTTTTAAAAGCTGTTTTGCTGCCACTTTTACGCATACTCCCTATGTAAACGTGTCTCCACAGGTCACACTTTCATTTCTCTCTGCCGGGTGCAACTGAGCTCTGTCATGATTGCAACCGGTACCCAGACCATGTACGCACTGTTATCACGTCACCAATTTGTTGTAATAAATGTTCGATGTACAAAAATAAAAGAGAGAGAAGGTCCAATATCAAGGCAGTTAGTGATATAATTCGTTAGAGAACCAAAATGAGGTGTGAGAGGGAAGGGATCAATCAATTTTGTCAAATGCTCCAAAGTTTAGACCCTGCCATTTGATTGTTATCCAGTGCATTTTGTCTCTAAGCTGCTTTTTAATCACTCTCTTCCCCAGTCAATACTGATGACTCCTGACTTTTGCCAAGGTCATCTACATGTTTCATTTGTTTTGGTCAGATGCTGTGACCGCTACTGTTTTCTCTATTTGCCTCGATATTGAGCTTGTTTGAATCGGTATCACTGAAAACTAAGCTGCGAGTTTCTCCTTATCCTTGAAATAACCATCATGAACTCTGATCCTGGTTACTCCTTCAATCTCCTCAATAAAAAGCAAGCAAGCCGTCGATTTCTCCTGATTATGAATTCCCTCAAGCTCCTCAACTGTTCTTGTTGACTCAACTTTTGCTCTGGGCAGGTTCCAGCAGAGAGTCCTGGTCCTCAAGAAATGCTTCTAACTACGCATGCCCTGATCCAGACCAACTTTAGGTGAACACAGGTAGCAATTTGTTGGCAGCTATCCGAGGTCCTATTGCTCAGAGTTCTCTCTGGAGCAGCAACATAGTAACATCTAAGAGCTTCTGAGATGTTCAGAATCTCAGGTCTCACCCAACACCTACTGAATCTCAATCCTCATTTTAAGGAAATACCCTTGTGATTCAAATGCATTTTAAAATTTGGGAGGATTTCACCTTTGGGGGTGTACTATGTTCCTCTGTAGCTTAGCATCTCTTTGAACATCTCTCCCAATTCTGTTGTTTATCCCTCTGGTACCAAATACCTGGTTCTAAATACCCAGTTCACAAGTACTTCACAAAATTACCATGTCTCCCTTAATTATTCTCCTCTCATTTCAAACTTCTTTGACTTATTCAACCATTTCTTTTATATGTGTCTCCATATGTGACTTATATTAGTCTTGATGACTAATTGAAAACTTAGCCATCAAGAATATTCTGTAGATGATCTCTAACCTGTCAATATGTACAGCGAATGCAGAATTCTCTTCTGCCTCCTGCAAAGAAGAAAACACAAGAAGCAAATGCAGGTGTGAGACAGGCATGACCCACTGCACAAAAACAGCCTGCTCATGTCTTAATAAAGACGAGAAATCAATTCAATTTTTAGCTTTTCTCGAAGAAGTGTTGCCCAACCAGATACAAAGTGATTAATGTTGACCTCTTAAAATCACTAAGGTAGAAAGTGAAACAAAAAATTATTAATACAACATGTGATTAAGTATGTCTCTCTCAATGAATCACAGTGGTGGAATTATTCTAGACTTTACCTGCAGGAGTGAAAAATGAGGTCATTAGTAAAAAAAGCAAATGCAATACCCTCAGATTCTGGAACATTTCTTTTTAGACATTAAAAAGGGCACTTACAACTTGCAGACATGTACACATTTCAATTTTAAAAATGTTTCTCCATGGAAAATAAAGTTTTTTTTCCATAGAGATAGTCCAGTATTTGAAAGCCCGAAATTAACTTTAAGCATTGGAAACATACATAGTTATATTACAAAATAAGTAAAAATATCCTAAAATGAATGTTCAGATAAGAGGTATATTAATATGAACATTTACAACTATATATTTTCTATATATGTGATTGATTAATCCTAACAGGCCTATCAAGTGAGCACTCTAAATTCCAAAGTTACCTCCTTTTTTCCATTTTTTAAGTAGAAATGTTTTGATATTAAAAAATGAAATTTACATTTTGAAAAGATGTAAATACTTGTGTTCTTCACACACAACACACGCACACATGTGGAAAACCAAATGGACTTATACATATGATTACACTTCATCACTTACAAAGTACAAAGAATGGCAACTTCCATTTTCAGTTGGTGATACAGTGAGTTAGAAACTGAAAGGCAAGCTGTGGAAAGTCTTCTGTGAACTGTTCTATACTCAATGGTGAGTCACATGGGTTACCGAGATGTACAATTATGTGACATAGGAACAGAAAAGTTAACTTGGAGGAAAACGAGAAAAGACCTTTAAGTAATTCAGACTCAGGAAGACTAGCCAAGTGATAGCTATATTTATCTAGTAGATAATCTTTGTATTTTCCTGGTTATAAATTTTTCTATATAGTGATTCAATTCTTCTCCAAAGTCATGTCACTCCAATCCTGTTGCTTGTTTAAGTACATTCCTTAATTACCTCGATGTTCTTATTGTGACATGACTGATACTGACTCGTAATCTAGTATCAAAATCTTTACTGAGAGCTATGACTGATCGAGCCTTGGAAATTCTACTTAAATTTAATTATCTCAAAAATTTAGGATAGTCTGTTGATTCCTACTCATCCACTCTAACTGCAATGGGCACTGTGTTTGCCCAATTGCCTGATAATTAAGTCTAAGGAATGAACTCAATTTAATTGAGAAAAGGAAAAAGTAAAGGGAATCAGTTCATTAATCCGTACACTAAAACAAGAAAAGAAAATCCTCTGTGCCAGAAACAATAAAAGGAAATGTGATATTATAAGAATAAAAAGATAAAAGGAATAAGTATTGATTTTATTGAGTTTAACAATTAGTGTGAAAACCTGGAAAATAGCTAATTAAAAATTTTAATGTGTTACAATCAATGGGAAATGTAAGGAAGGAACTTAAGACTAGGGTCCACAAATGTGCTTCTAGGATGATTTCCAAGGGAGGTAACATGTATGATGAAACTTATTCAACGTGGAGGGATTTATGAGAATTTTCTCAGTCTGGTTCTGATACTCAAAAAAATGCAGGACTTGTTTAGGAGTTTAGAGGGGAGATCACCTCATTTTCCTTGTACAATCTTCACAGGATTGTTCAATTCCATATTCTTCGAGGACACCAAATGGGTTAGTGAAGTACAAGAATTATGTTGTGGGATATTACTCTACATCTTTAACATTTTCTTTATGTGACAGGGACTTGTTGCTTCTTCTTTGTTCGTTACTCTATCCAGTTGCATCACACCAGATTTTTTCCTTTAACTGGAGGATGAATCTGTTCACAGAAACAGGAGAAATATGGGATCTGTGACTCTTTGTTTAGGCTTACTTAGTTCTATGTATTAAAAAAAGAAAATATCATTTACATGGTTAAACATTTTATTAATTCAAATAAGTTAAAAAGCTTGTGTTTTTGATTTTGACTCTGCGGTGAGGTAAATGGACTTGGGGACTAACTAAGGTCAGAGGTCAGGCAGGAAGTAGCAACAGCACATGATAAGCTGTACTTTGATGCCACTTTGAACAAGGGTATGTGAGGAGCAATCCTGGTGACCTTTCGGAGGCCGCCACTAAAAGGAGAAGAAGACAAGGAATGTCTGGGGACATCTGAAGGGCACCAGTGTGCTCCAGTGTGTAGGGGGTGTTTTTCATAGCCCCAGGTTTATCTTATCTGTGGCTTGCAGATGTTGGGCATACTTTGTGGATTATGTAGAGCAGGAAGGCTTTAAATGTCTAAATATTTGCTCATTTCAGCTATATCTGAAGCTAGTGGATGTGTAGAAAATCTAGGGTGGTCCTTTTGAGTGAATGGCCCCAACCTGCCTTGAAGAAGTAAATAATATAGGGCCAAGGTACAGGGTCCTGTTTAACCTATTTATATGGCAAGCATCTAGAATACTGGCAAAGATTTCACACACCTTCTTTTCTGTCTAAGAGAGTAGCTTGCTTTCATAAATCCAGTGGAGAATTTACCTAGTAGGAAAACACATTGTTCATTGACAATGAGATATGCATTTTGTAACTTAAACATTTTAATGCATATTCAAATCCTGTAGCCTATTTTGAGTTTCAGTGTAGTCTTCCAAGTTTACTGTTTCCCACTTTCTGTTTTCTCTTTATCTCACAGAGTTAAGAAGACCTGCTTAGAGTAAATACAAAATTCATTAAGATGGGAGTCTTTAGCAAAATGATTTTGGAAAGATTATTTTACCATTACTTCTTCATCTCTAAAACAAAGTAGGCAGACACAATCTCAAAGGAGCCTTCTGAAGTTAGGTGCAGTGATTAATATTTTAATATTTTCTTTACAAGGCATCCTAATGGTACATGGACAGCATTAATTGGCTTAATAAACCCTTTTAGTCATAGAAAATATAATATTAAGATTCAATTTAGCTCAAGCTGGTTTAATTAAAAGAAGTAATGGAACTATTTCCATAAAATGCTAGGTAAAAACCAGATGAAGAGTACGTGTTGAAGTGTGGGCACAGACACTATTTGTAATAGGATGCAAAGATCACTACTCTTATTGAGCATCTTCTGATTACCAAGCATTTTCCTATAGTATTTTGTGACAACAGTCTTCTTCAGTAAGTAGAGCTTATTTAATATTAGGGATGAGGAAACAAAACCTCTGATGAAGTGATGATTTGCTCAAAGGGATTTCGTTTATATATAGTATAGTCTGGATTCAAGTATCTCTTCAATTCCAGATGTTCAACTAAATAAGATGTGTTACTTCATATTAAATTAAATTTTAAATATCCCTAACTTAAATGGTTTCTATTTAAATATAGCCCTGGCTGGTGTAGCTCAGTGGGTTGGGCACGGGCCTGTGAACCAAAGGATCACAGTTCAATTCCCAGTCAGGGCACATGCCTGGGTTGCAAGCAAGTTCCCATCAGGGAATGCACAAGAGGCAACAATACACTGATATTTCTCTCCTTCTCTCCTTCCCTTCCCCCTCTAAAGATAAAGAAATAAAATCTTTAAAAAATAAAACTAAATAATAAATAAATATAGCCTTTAACGCTTCCTAAATATTGCATATACCCAAAATACTATATACATTTATTCTACTTGCTTTTGAAATCATACAATTATGATAGAAAAATATAATTCAAGGACTTACTACATTGAAGCTAAATGATAAATTTAGATGGTTCAAACAGTAACATAAAGACCTATTTCACATATAAATCAATAATTTTAAGTAAGCCCATTAAAAAGGAAATGATTTAATTTTCATTAGAAATATGGACATGTAATATAATCCCTAGTCATACTTCTTGATATCCTTTTTAATAGAACACAGGAAAAAGTATATGTGCACTTGGACACATGCCACCAACACACTGCCGTCTCACGATGACGATACTATGTTGTGGCAGAATTTGAAAGACTACTAGTGTGACTTCTAATATTGTGCTGTGTTGAATCCTGGCTTAAGGAAGTTAAAAGACTGTCCTACTTTGACAAGGAACTAAAGTCTTCTTCTACTATAATCATTTTCCTTTTTAAAAAGCTAAAAAAAACACCAAATGCATGAATAGCAATTAAAATGTGATATTAAATATTACATTTCTGGTGTTAAAACCATCCACTTTTTAAAAATGTTGCTGTAATGATTAGGGTGATCATATAACTTATCCCCCAAAGCAAAACTTTCCTGAAATAAGGGGGAAGCTTGTAGTAATTTTTGTTTAATGAATAGAGGGGCTCCCAGGAAAATTTGAGACATGTATTCACCCTAATTTAGTAGGCTCCAATTTTTGTATAGAAAATGCTAGAAAAGTGTTTCTTGTCCAGATGCACACAAAAAAGTATACTGCAGTCCTTTGTAATATCATTTTCTACGTAAGTCTACATGGAGAAGATAGAGGCAAAGACACTGGCCATTTTACTTAATATAAAACTGGGTATTTGCAAAAGTCACTTTATTCTAATATGAGTAACAATATGAACTCTTAAAATCTCTTTAATAAAAACTCTATGGCCTCCTAGGTAATCTTTTTTTTTTCTTATGAATCAGAAAAGAGCTTCTTTATTTGTTTACTTCTACAGAAGCTGCTAATCAGGGGTGAATATCCTAAACCCATGAAACACACTCTGAATTTCCCAGGTCTTATGTTTCTTAAGTATGTTACTTACTCTGATTTTAGATCACCACACTTATCTAATCTTTTTTTTTCCTGGAATTTAAAGACCTTGGGGGCTTGATCTATGTCTTACTCATCCTTTTATTTTCCACAGCATTTTCTAGAGTCTTGCACAAAATATGCATCTGAATAAACATTGTTTCATTGGAAATAAATGGATTGATAAAACCATTATTACTCAGGTTCTTTTAAGGTTGTGAGTTAATTTAATATATACTGTTTAAATAAAAGTCTAGCTTATAGATGATTTGATTTCTCAATTCACTCAATAATCTATTTCTCAATAATCTAGATTTGCTATACATATACTTTGTCCTCACTCTAGTCACTTTGAAATTCATATTTAAAAAAAAGAAGTAATTGTAAGAGAGGGTTCACAGTTAGCAATAAGTATTCAAATGAAAACTATACATGTGTATTGCTAGTTCTGAAATATATATGTTGTACCTTGTGTCCCAAGGGCCAGCAAACATTTTCCATAAGTGGTCAGATAGTAAACATTCGTGGGTTTGAAATCCATACAGTCATTGTTCTAACTCCTCAACTCTGGCTGCACTATGAAAGCAACTGTATCCCTGGCTGGTGTGTCTCAGTGGACTGAGTGCCAGGCTGCGAGCCACAGGGTTGCCGATTCGATTCCTAGTCAGGGCACATGCCTGGGTTTCCGGCCAGGTCCTCAGCAGGAGGTGCAGGAGAGGCAACCACACATGGATGTTTCTCTCCCTCTCTTTCTCCCTTTCTTCCCCTCTGTCTAAAAATAAATAAATAAATCAGTTTAGTAAAAGCAACTGTAGAAAATATGTAAATGAACTTGGCTCTATTTCAACTAATCTTTATTTACGGACATTGGCATTTGCATTTCATATAATGTTCATGTATCAGGAAATAATATTCTTGTTTTCATTTTTTTTCAACTGCTTACACATGTGAAAACTTTTTTAACTGGTCCGATATTCAAAAACATGCAGCTGGCCGGCTTGGAAGTGGGGGCCACAGATCTAACTGCTGGGGTATCAGGGAATGCTGTTCTTTGTTAGTCACTGCCAAGTTTCCAGCCAGAGATACCTATGATTCACATTGGGCTAATCTACAACTATGAATGAAAACAATGCTATGTTTATTTTAGCTACTGCACAAAAGCGGAGATGGAATAAAAACTGAGTATTGCTCACTGAGAACACAGGCTTATAAACATCTAACATGAGCCTTCAACCTCCTGTCCATGCATTTATGCAGTCCTGGTGGATACAGATAGGAATGTATATTATTGTTAATTGAATTTAAGCCAAAATGTAAATTTATCTGTCCACCCATAAAATTAACATTGTGAAAAGACTTTATATTCTAGCCCAATTGAAAAAGAAGTTGAAAGAAACCTGCAAAGACTAGTTATATTATGAAAGGATGCATTGATATTATTTTTCCTTTTCAAAGGAATATTAATTGTAGCCTATTAAAGGAAAGAGGCACAGCAGTTATTTTCATGCAAAGAAGGAACTGATCATTTTAATGTAGATTCTCCTCTTTGTGTTGTCTAAAGTTTTATTTGTCTTGTTTGTGTTTGACACTGGCCAAATCCTCCAGTCAGGTTTAATAACTATCACAATGTACTAATTAAAGCTGAAAAGAAAATTTAACCTTTAGGTCTATCATTACTTGTACTAGACTGCAGCATCATTGCCATCTGACCACTTTAAAAATAACAACGAAGGAATCTAGAATCCACAAGTGATGCCTGTAAATATATTTAGTTATTCATATCCAGAGCATATAAACTGAAGTGTTACACAGATTTGCCCAATTGCCTTGTGGGGTCTTGGCTATAAATGGCTTGTGACTTTCTTCGTGAATCCCATGCATGAAAATCGCTGTTCATTGACTCTTCCCTGATTTTCCTTGGGTCAATTTGTCCTGACTTAAACATTTACCTGATTGAAGTCTGATTTTATTTCTGACCTCTCCCCCTCTTGATCGGGGATGCTGTTTTTACTCTGTCTGTAAAATATCATTTTGAGATGGTCCGTTTGGGGTAAATATAAAGGCAAAGAGGAGGAAATTTTTACATAGCTGTTTAAGTAACTTTTAATGGACTACCAATATACTTCACAGAAATCCTTGATGTATTTCCAAACCATTCAGAAATATACCCCACTGAGAGTTCCCTATTTCAAAGGAACAAACCAAATTTGGGAGATAAACATGCATGCCAGGCAAACAGTTTGATATTCTGAAGTGTACCTACATCAAAGTATTTTATGCAACTTTAAACAAAAACACCTGCAGAAGTTGACTTGTAAAATGTGTGGTTCCACAAGAAAACACTAAGTGAGAAAGAATGATGCAAAAATATAACAATTTAGTTTAGTTAAACGCAAATTATAGTCTTTATGCTTATATATATGTGCATATATATACATGTGTGTTTTATATATATACATATATATTTATGTAAAAATGTGATTTTCCCACAAACAAACTTATTAGCTAGTGGCGGATGATCACAGTCAAGGCTTGTACTAGAGGCTTTGGGTAGCAAGTAGAAACAATAATTATAAACAACAGGAGAGAAAAGGAGCAAAGGTGTGAGACCCACAGAGGAAAACAATAAGGAAACTGAGAGAGAAGTCCAGAAAATCTAATCAACACACACTGGGAGGAAAGAAAGAAATGAATGGAAGTGAGATAATATTTATTCCAACAAAAGAAAAATAATGTCCTTGAGATAAATAAAGATCTGAAAATGCAAGTTGACATTATGCTAGGTGGGACGGATGGCAAAACTTCAGAAACCCTGAGAAATTCAAAAATTTAAAGAAAATCCTACAGACACCCATTCAGAAAAACAAACAAACAAGCAAATAAAAACCCGAGCCATTTAATAAGTGAAGGTTTCTCTTTGCCCACACTGGTACCCGAAAGCAGCAGATAGTATTTCCAACGACAGAAAGAAAGAAGCTGGTCCCCCGAATCCTGAAGGCAGAAGTGATGTCATTCATTTCACTGAGTGAAGAAAGCTAATTTGGATACACAAAGGAAGTAGATCATCCCTCTACAAGTTGAGGGGAATACTTGAAAAGAATATAGCCTCAAGAAAGCCTTGAGAACACATGGAGAAAAGAAATCTGTGGTGAGCAATAAACTTCAGCATATAATTAAAGTCCAAATTAATACAGTGTGAACTGTAATTCCAAAATAACTATTGTTGGAAAAGAAAACGCTTGCTACAAAAAGAAAAGTAATAATAGCTCAACTAAAAATGCTATCATAACTAAGGAAAACTTTGGATCCTGTGATAGAATAAGGTTGCTGTAAGAAAGTAAAATTGTTCTAAAACATCATTTTAATTTTAGTAGAAAGGAGCAGTAGAGAACACAGTAACTTGGTATGACTATATATATATACATATATATGTATATATTTTCTTTTAGATAATAATATAAATATATGCAGGGAAAATATGAAAATAATCAATTAATGAAATAGAAAAGTACAATTAATCTTGCAAATTACTAAGTTAAAAAAGGCCAATCTACAGAAACTTGATCAGAACATAAAGTAAGGGTAAGAAAAAAATTAAAATTCAAAATAATAAACAAATGGAGACAGAAGGAAAAAAAATATATATATATACTTTAATTCTAGATGCGAATTGGCTGAATGATCCCATAAACAGACTGCCAAACTGAAATTAAAAAATCAGTAACCAGAGTAAAAAAAGATCATATTATCTAAAAAATGCAAAAATTACATAACAATAGACTAGGCATAGAAACTATGCAAATAAAATATTTAAAAATATTGTAACTGAGGTGATATTTGATCAGAAAGATCCATTTTAAGCAGCTGGTTCACGCAATGGTGGGTGTGCAGCACCAGCAGCCAGATTACCAGGGCAGGTTGGTGGGCTGGAGACACCAGAACAGTTGATGTTAACAGTCTCAAGTCCAGAGGCAGATGGGGGGCAGAATTTTTCCTCCCTTATGGGGCTTAGATTTTTTTCTTAAGACTTTCAACTCACTGGATATGACCCATGGATATTGTAGAGGGCCAATTGTTTTACTCAGAATCTACAGACATAAAGGGCTACTCCTATCGGCATTTCCAGCAACATCTAGACTGCACTTGACTGAGAACTGAGTACCATATCCTTGGCCGGCTGACACATAGGCCACTTAGTCAAATGTTTGATTGATGCTGCTATATGTATATAATGCAAATATATGAGACATAAGGTTTTCTTTTTTCATGCCTAGTAATTTTAAGTGTGTTGATTATATTACTTAGCTCCTCTATGGGTCTTATCAATTACACATTTACTAGATTTTTCTAAAACTGAAAGAATTATGTAAAATTTTTGTACCATATATTTACTTTTCCAGTTCTTCTTATTTTTAGAATATATTTTGAATCAGTGGATTATCTATATATAAATGATAAAGTATCACATAGTAGTGTATGATACTATATCCTTACCATACACTACTATATGTTTTGTATCATATACTAGATATATATCATACACTATATATCATACACTAGATGTATGTTTTGTAAGTATGCACACACACTCACACACATTTTATTAGTCGCTTTCGCTGGTGAGCCCTGACTAATATGTTGACTAAAAAAATCTTGATTAAATTTTTTAATCAAAGATTTTATCATCTACATCTCTATAGAATTTTATTTTTCATAGTATTTTAGATAATTTAGGAAAGATAAACAAAACATTTTAATAGTTTGAAAATAATGGACAAAGGAGGGCTGAAAACAAAATGAAATATTAAACTATCTGGGAAGCAGGGGAAGGGACTATCAGTTAAAGGGACTACAAAAGACCCCTGAGCTGAGTGGACATGGGAACTGCATGTTTGAGCATAAGTGGCATTTAACCCAGTGAAAATGTGGGAGAAAGACATGCTGGATAGGAAAAACCTGTACAAAAGCCCAAAGGAGTAAGAGAGAAGGTCATTTTCAAGCATCTATAAATAATCAAAAGTGTAGGGAGAAGAGGAAGGCATAATGAAAAAAAGAATATAAATAAGGCAGGCGACAAGTTATACTCAACCTTTTCCTGAGTGTGATGAGAAGCCACAGAAAGATTTAAAGCTGGGTGAAATGATAAATTTCACATTTTAGAACACTCTGGAATCCCTTGGGAAGATATGGAGCGGCCAAGAAAGAGTGTGAACAGAAATGTGGACCCTATTTGAACTTCTATTGAGACTGGGGTAAGTAGCTGAGCCAAGGAGGGGGAAATGGCGAGGGTGGACTCAAGAGATAACTAGGGGATCCCTCCACAAGCACCGGTGGGGACACGTTCAGAGCCTCTTTTTTCACTTATCACACAGGTGAAAATGTGAAACTCATTCATATAGTTTGCATGAGAACAAATAAGATAGGACGTATCAAAGCACCTGGCAGAATTAGCAAGCTATAAATATCTATTGGTAATAGTCTTTTTAAGCTCAGATTTATTATTAGACACTGAACAGTCCTTTCAGTCACTCTAGCTCCAGCTCACTCAGTTTTTAATGCTGGGAACAGGCCACTGCTCACGCATTGTAATTCTCCCCCCGACCACTTCTCATTCCACTTCTGACCTATGCCTTCTTTTTTCATTTTCTCCTTATATTTCCTCAATTCCTTTCTTTGTCTTCTTTCCCAGACAGCCTTTTCCAAATGGCTGATACAGGCTAGCAATAAGAACTTTTGTTATTGAGGTTAAATGCATCCATGTGTTGTGTTTCGGTCACTTGGCACAATGGTCTGGGCACTGCAGTAATGAGACAAACTTGGTCTCTGTCCCCACTAAGCCGATAGTTCACCAGGTAAGACAGGTGATTACAGAAGTGATGGCATGTGTGTGTGTGTGTGTGCGCATGTGTGTCTGGGTGTGTGGAGGAGAGAGAGAAGAGGCTCTGAGTTTTTTAGGGATCACAGCACAGGGACTTAATACACTGCTGGGAATGTCTGTCTTCACAGGAGAAATAATGTTGAGGAGAAGTAGCCTATGAATAAGGGTTTTTTAGGAAACAATAGAGATAGAGGGCATAAGAATGTTTTCCAGAATAAGAGAACCTCTTGCATAGAGAAAGGAACACACTCGAAAAACAGACAATTTTAGCATACTTCAAAGCCCTCCCAGATTGTGCTATTATCTCCTTATACGCAGAGGGTGCCTCGCTCAGCAGTGACCGCAGAGAAAACAATTGAAAGGCGGAAGGTGCCCTCGGGACTGCAAAGCAGGAGACATCATCTCCCCATGGCACGACCCCCATTATCAACAGACCTGTCACTCACACCCACTCAGGAAGCTCCTGGTAGCACTTAAAGAAGTTGACAATTACCGGGGCAAGTGGAAGGGTCACATTACTTGTAAGTAAATTGCCTATCAGCCTACAACAGTGGAAACTTCTCAAGAAATGATGCAAAGGTCAAAAGGGAAGTAATGAAAAGCCCACTGGCCAACAATGCTGTAAGACATAGACAGTATCTCCTTAAGTTATAGCTCATTGATGTTTTCAGGGACTCAGAAGTGTATCAGAAAATCCACAAACCCCTTTGTTCAGAAATAAGTCAACTGGAATCATTAAAACCCATTCTAAATTTCACCCATGGCTGAAATTTAAAATTGTGCGGATCCATTTATTTTATATATTCATTCATTCATTATATCTGTGCTTATAATAAAACAACTATTTTTGTTTTAATCAAATGATTTGTTGGTATAAAGCAGGGTTTATTAAGAACAAAATAATACTAGGCTACTAAAGTTCAAAGGAAAACAAATAATGTTAAGAGTTATGAATATTTAACAATTAGGAGGTTCATATCTCATTTTTATGTTTAAACCATCCAATGAGATTTTAATAAATTTAAATGTTTTTTTCAATCTTTTATTCATTTTTTAGTTCCTTCATTTGATAATAAGCTTAATTGACAACTGTACTTTTAACATATCAATAAAATATTTAACCATATGCATCTACAGTAAGGTAAAATAAATACAGGGATATACAAGATCTATATATTTTACATTTCTGAATTATTACTACCATTACATTTTTATGATCTTTAGGTTATCGTTATTGCCCTTTTTTTGTCTTTCCTTTTCTTCTAAAGGTTCTACACTCAATTATTCCAAATGTGTATTTGTGGGGGAGTTTCCCCACTGCACAAAGCAATTCTGCAATACCAGCTGGGTGTCCCACAATTCAACTCAGTTCTGATCCATTCTCCAGAGACAGCATCAGATTCCTTAGGGCAAAGGCTCAGTCCCATGGGACTACCCTCCATTTCAGAGGCCAGTCTCAGCCCAGGTTATCACCTGTGCTACCGACCAAATGGCTGTAAATCAGAGGTTTTCATTCCCCCTCCTCGGGTTCGAGTACTTTGCTAGAGCAGCTCACAGGAAACCAGTGTACTCACTCGATTCCTTGCTTTATTTCAAAGGGTATGAAAAGATACAAGTCAACAGCCAGATGAAGAGATACACAAGGCAAGTTTCCAAACAAAGGAGCTTCTGTGCCTGTAGAGTTTGGCCCAGCACAGCAAATTATTGCTTTAAACTAAGAAATGCGGGGTGACTCCCTTCACAGCAATAGGGAAGCAGAGGAAATGTCAAGTTTATTTCGGTGTCCATAGATACTAAGGCCACAAAAATGAAGCGACTCTTCTCTCCAGGTTTTCACAGTGTAGATGAAAGAAAGTTATGAATACATTAAAAATGACAGTGCAATGCAAACAGTAGAACAACAGAGGGAAATGCATGGCCCTTGGGAAGCCCAGAGGACCGCTGGGAGATGCAGGGGGCCCGAGCATCCCTGAAGGTTCTTGCTGAGTATGTCAGCCATGCATTTTCTCAGACTGTGTTTGCAGCTCTCAACAGGATGTGCATGCTGCTTACTCTGCCTGGAGTACTGATGTTGTCTGCCTCTGAACTGGTAGTAGGGTCACACCCTCTACTACCACCTGTGAGGCAGACACACTCTGGCTCATCCCTTTGTAAGAAGGTTAAGAGAAAGTTCAGGAGTAGTCACAACGTCAACTTTTATAGTTTCTCAGGTCTAAGAGGGCCAGCACACTCCATTTTCTTGGCTGTGTAGGCTGCCTATTTGACTACTGGGAAATTAAAACTAACTGCTTTAGAATATAATTTTCTGAATAATACTTTTAATGGAAGTGAAAGATCATGATTGGAATTAGGGATGGTCTAGGAGAACACTTAGGTTGCTAGATAAAAATTTGATTTTATAGTGTTTAAGCAAGAGTTTCAAACAGGTAGCTGAAATATCAAGTTTACCTCACTGCTGATATTTTAACATTTGGCTTATCTGCAGTTGGGTTCCATCTGTTGGTGTCAGAATCCACAGAGGGGCTTCTCTTTGTTCTCATTTTCCTTAATTTTTAATTTCCATATGAAAAGTGTATTATCAAATTTTCTTCAATGGACTGGCAAGTTTTCAATCAGTAATTAACAATTACCATTGGCCTTTTGAAAAATGTGATCCTCTCGTGTTTCATAATAGGAATCATCAACTTAAAATGTGGATGGGGGTAACATAGCTAAAAACAATTACATCAAGTAAACTACTTGTGTTTTAAGAACAATATGAAGCTGGTTTCTTGTTCTACAAAATATTTTTTTTCTAAAATGTCCTAAAGTCCTCCCAATGAAGGTAGTAGAGATGCATATAGTCATTGTTGTCTGTGATGAATCTTAACACAATTAATCTCTGCAGCAACACTGTTTTCTGAAGTATGTGTTTGGATTTTCAAATATTTAGTTATGAATTTCGACATATGTTTCTTAAACAAGTTTTGTTACATAATCACACACAAGATGTTAGTGTATTTCAAAACAGGAATAGAACTGAGTGGTTTAAAGTGTCATACTACATTTTATAAATTAAACAGAAGTGGCACTGATTTGTGTCTCAGTATCATACAGTACTTACAGGAAGCACTATATCTAAAAATACTACTTTTCTGAATACAAACCAACAAAAATTTTTATAGATGTTTATTATTAGCTTTTCAAATTACAGTGAACATTCAAAATTGTTTTGTGTTAGTTTCTGTTCTACAGCATAATGGTAAGGCGATCATATGCTTTACACAGTGGTCCTCCTGATATTTCTAATATCTACTTGGTACAATACGTAGTTATTACAACATTTTTGACTATATTTACATTTTAAATTATTTTAGTAGAAATTGAAATGCTCTTCTTTCTCTTTCAGTTTTTTATGCATAGGCCTTATATAATTACTTCTGATTATTTCACTCCCAGCATAAGAACAGTGGCCTTCAGAGTGTGTGGAAGAAGATTACAAGAAGGAAGAGAATAATGTTTACTTCCCATGGAAGAATTAATTCGAATACATAAGTGATTTACTAAAAATATCACCTTATTTTATCTTTATGTAACCTTTTAATGTCAAAGCATAAAGAACAAAAGTGCACTAATCTTACATTTACAGATCAATAGGTTTTTACCTTGTAAACACACCCCGGAAGCATCACCCGGATCAATGCATCAGACATCACTAAATACTCAGAAAATACCACGGGCCTGCTCTCTCTTATTATGTCTTCTTTTTGTCTCAGGCATATAAAGTATTAAAAAATTGCAAATAGCCCATATTGCATCAGCTGTGCTATGATATAATGTATGTTTTTGAAAATCACACAGACCATCTGGTCACGCATTTGTCTTTGGTGCATTCGGGAAATGGTGGTGAGGAGATTAAAGAACATGACAAGTGTTAACCCTAAAGTATTTAAATATACTGCTGGGCATAGGAAAAGGGGTTTTGAAAGAAATATTGTATAATCATAAAATGCCCATACATAGAATTGGTTTTCATATTTTTCCACTATAAATGAAGAATAATAAACAAAAAAATAAAACTTTGGTGGGAAATATAAAGGTTTATATTTGAACCTGATACTCCCTATAGTTTTGTGTGGCAGCTTGTCTTTAGTGCGTTTATATATTTTTCCTTCAAAAAACTAACAATACCCCCTTATAAGGGTAGTGTGAACTCTACCTTTTGTAGAAGTTTGTATTCAAAATGATTGGATGTGCATTTTGCTATAAATTGGTGGCCTGCATTAAGAAGTAATTATACATGGATACTATACTTTGTGATCAAAATTAAATAACTTCAATGGCCATTATTATATGAAGCAAGAGTATGTTGATTTTTCAGTAGCCAAACTATTTATATTAACATTAAAACACCTATGCTTATTTTAAAACCTGTAAATGTATATCTGAAACTATTGTTAAGTTGTACTTGTCATATCCAAACATGTGCTTAAAAATATACATTAACACAATAAATAACTCTTGGATACTGCACTCCCAAAATGTAAGAAAATCTTAGGGTTTAAAATTAACCGCTAAATTAATAAAGTCATCTGATACTTTAAAAACTGTTCAATTATCATGTTAATTTGCACACACACACACAGAGCTAGTACTGTGATCAGGGCACATTGGGCTAAAGACACACCACACTGGGGCTAGTACCTCAGTAAACAATGCCCGATCCACTATGATTAGAGGCCTTTCAGTAGATACCTGAATATTGATCCCTGAATACTGAGAATATTGAATACATGCATGCTTTATAATGAGCTGCAAATAAATTGATAAAATGATGTTGTTGTTTTTATATACACACGGAGAGAAGAGAGAGGAGAGAATGGATGGACATGACAGTCCTGAATTTCTGGTCCTGTATCATCTACCTGCCTGTGAACAAAACATTTTCTCATGACTAAGAGAGGTTCATAGACAGTGCTAAACTTTTTCTTCGACAACCAAGTTGGTATATTTTGGGGTTGAACTGACATTAGCCCTGTAGGCCTTACGTGAGAATTCAACTTGAACCTCAAAACTGATTCACTGGCTTTGATAGTTGTGCTTCACTGGCCAAGTCCTAATTTCAGGTTCTCTGAAGAGGAGCAGTCTTGTTCTTGGTCTCAGCTGGTTGAGATGCTCCACTCCAGAACCTTGAAACCTCACTGAACTTTCATGGGAGATGTTTATTGACTTTGGAACCACCATGATGGCAACCCATGGAGCCAGACCAAGGGCACTGCTTCTGTGACTTCAGCACTCTCTTTAAAGCTCACCCTCTACCCCTTGGGGGCGCTACTTACACTGAGCTATATGGAGCCACACTGACCTACAGCTTGGAGACACGAGACCACATCTGCTGTGAGTAACCTTGCAGCCAGGTTCAGGCCTGGTCTTACCTATTTCAGTCCTCACCTGTCACTGTTCTTAAATATGCCTTGATTCCTTATGACCAGGTTGAGGAGCTGTAGCTCTAAAACTAAAAATTGCACTTCAATTTAGTTTCTTAGGAAAATTCCGATTTGTAATTTTTTCTTCATTAAAGCTTTTAGAATTTCTTTTGGTTGGGATTAGGTCATTGTTAATTCAGAGCTCACAGTATAATTATTAGCTGTCAAGTGAAATTTTATTAAGGTTGTCACATGGAATTTTTAAAAATCGCATGGTCTTAATAATGTAAAAAGAGATGCTACTCTCAATTTTTAATGCAAATGCTACATTGAAAGAAAAGAAAAAACTACTTTATTTATATGAGCCAGTACACATATTTCATTGATAAATAATTTTAACATTATAAATGTTATTGCTAATTTAAATATAGGATTCAAATTATAATTGAATTTTTCGTATATTAAAATAAAAGATATTTAGTTTTCCTTTCTTGTAGTCATATAATTTAATGTTAACTAACTATGTATAACTGTGCATTTTAATCTCAATCCTAACAGTTGAAGCCTGTAGTTTAGTGTTATATTTTCAATAAAACCTATTCTAAGTAAATTAGTCTGATTTTCAAAACATTAGGACAAATTGTTCCTCACACTGATGTCAGTTGCAAACAATTTTCTGTTACATAAGAACTTTAATAACAAAATAGATTATTCAGAGCTAGGATAATATACATGATATGTAATTCTAGATGTGCTCAAATCTAATGAGGCTCTTACTTGATCAAACTAATTTTTAAAGATATTAATTTTTTAATCATAAATGGAATTGTGGCATATCATAATGTTTAGATAACTAGAACATAAGGATGTTTACATACTAAATAAAGTTTAAATGAGCTATAGAAAGAGAACTAAATTTATATGTAATAATTTAGTCACCCAAAATAGTGATTGTATTTTTCTTTGGGAGGACAAACAGAAAAAAGCATTTCTCTCTTCTGCTCCATCAATCCCCTGCTGGCAACTGGATTGAGAGGCAGGTGGGTAACTTTGCAGAGGACACAGGATGATGGGGGGGTGCTTAAATTCATGGACAAACCCTTAATTTCCAGGTACAGAGAACAAGAAATCAATAGAAATGGCAGGCAGGGCTTAAATTTGATACTCTTAAGAGTTGGTTTTGCAAAGAATGGCATATCTATAAAGAAATGGGAGCTAGAAATTAGTATAGTTACTGAATGATAAAACATTTGCAGCAAAGGAAGTAGATTTGTAGGACCTTAGCAGTTTAGGCTAATCACTGGAGGGACAGTGTGGATTAGTAAAGCAGAAATGTATTCACTTGAAATAGGAAATAACCCATGTCAGAAAAGGAACTTTGTCCCATCACCTTTTATCATTTTATTTATTTATTTTTGCTAGTGATTTGTCAGCCTATTCACCAATTTAAAGGTGTAACTGGTCATGGTTTCTAGAATTTTCTAATTTTATTGCCCCATGTGCTTCTTAAGTACAGTCCTGTGCTCACACCTCTGCTCTCAGATACTGTGTTGTTAATTTTCTAAAATAATCTCCACACTGTAGGTTTCATTTGTCATTCCAGTAAAATCCTTATCAAATCTGTATCACGGAACTTGACCTTAAGTTCTTGTTCCAAGACGCCTAATGAGTGTCTCCATAAGGTATCTTTCAGAAACCTTAAACTTAACATATTTTTACTAAGTTTCCTAATTAAAAATATTTTAGATATTCTTACAAATAAAAGCACAAGGAAGCAAAGAATAATATTCATTTTCCCACTATCTGATTCAATCCGTATTAATATTGTGGTTTAGTGGCTACTAGTTTTTCTATTCTTAAGCAAAATTACTTGTTTTATAAAAATAGTATATTCTTATTACAACATTTTCAAACATTACCGGAGGAAGCATGAAGAGATACATGAACACCACTATGCCATTTGTAAACATGACCCAACTTAGGAACATTACGTGAGTATGAATGAAGAGAACTACTGATTCAAAATTTACTACCAGTTCTTTACCACAGCCACTCCTTCTCTAAGTTCAATATTTAAATTCATTTTTATTTGAATAAATATAGTGGCTAAGTAAGTAATCTTCCAATTCACCCCAAGAACTCAGTGGTTCTTCTGCTATAATGATTAAGCTGGTTAACATTTAAGAAGTCTTTCCGCTGATTCTATTCTTGAATGGCCTATACACTAGTGAAAGATTTCTCAAGGCAGTTTCGCCCTCAGATTTTGTAGACATTCCCACATTACCTTTGGCACTCACTGTGTTTGCTTTAAAAAAAAAAAAAGAAAAAAGAACTGAGACTAGTCTATTTTCACTTATGTAATCATTTGCTTTTCCAGTTTACCAAACATTTTTTTCTTTTTTCCATCTGAAACATACTGCTGTATTGCTATGTCTCAGTTTAATTAAATTCTTTAGAACAAGTTCTCTTTTTGATATTCGGTTGTTTCTTCATTGCAAGAAAATGCATTTTTTTCCATTCTGTATTGCTGCACTTTAGAAACACATTATGATAGCCTTCTGTTTGTGTTAAATATTTTCTTTTAAAATGTTTTTGCAATTAGAATCATTTTAAGCCTTTCCTCTATGACAACAATTTATTAGTGGTTTATCTTCTCTTTCTTCTTCTTTCTAACTTTAAGTCCAATGGTGTGCATTGAGTCTGAATTTTATTAAGTCTGAAATTCCCATTTTATCTTATTCTGTTGTTTAATTATTTAGTGTTCCAGGTCTTATTTTACTAAATTATATTCTTAACATGCTGATTTATACAAGAAGCTCTTAAGAGGAATATGCTTGCCTCTTTGAACAGACCTCTGTGCTTGGGGATACTGCGTTTCTATTATTGTACCTCTTTAACTTTTTCCTTTCATTTACTGGCATATTTCCTTCTCTACCTGCTATTCTTTACATAGGCTTCCATATTCTGGTCTAATTCTGTCCAACACTGAAACTTGCTTTGATGACCGTGTCTGAATTCTTGTCATCCTTCCCACTGTAGCTGAAGTCAGCTTGTCTGCCCTCTGAGCTGTGGTCTGAGGGCTGAATGTGGCCCAAGTGGATGGTGAGAGGATGTGGAAATTGCTGCTGAGTAGGTTAAGCTGAAGTTTACTCAAGAATAAAGGGAATATACTCATTTTTCTGAGAGAGTTGAATATATCTGCACCGAAGTACCTTCCCCATAGGTGCTAGGGACACAGAAGAGAGGATGATTCGTATGTGGTCCCGATTATTTTCACAGTTTCGGAGTAGTCCTAGAGGGTTTGCTTCATCAGACAGAGTCATCCCTCCCATTTTTAACCGAGACTACCTACTTACTCCCAGCAGTCCTTTCCACTAATTTGCAAGCAAAAACAGAAACACAGATGAGATGCTATTCAGTGTGCTTCTCCCCGGACTTGAAAGCATTAAAGAAGAGTCTTAGGGAACTGTGAGCTCAACTCTCTGATACCAATGGGTGCAGTACTGTGCCTGTCCCCTAGTTAAGAATATTTGATTACTTTGACACACAATGTTTAAAAGTACAAGATGCTACAGTACATTATATAAAGTAGCATTGGTGTTGATATAGAATTTTCAATATTACATTTCTATCATTTAAATACAAACTGAACGTTATTAGGTAACCATGGATGGGAAATTTTACTGAAAAGTCAATGTCTGCCAAACAACGTGGTAGCCATTTTATATTTACAGTCTCATTTCATCCTAAGAAAAAAAGTCCTATAGTCACATTGTATTCCAGCTTTGTAGATGCCCTTGCAGAAGCTCACAGAGCATGTTAGGAAGGGATGTAGCTATTACCTGGTAAAGAGAGTATCTCAGCTGAGTTCTGAAGGGCCGCGAGGTATATATGGTCTCCATTACCTGCTCCCACATTAATAAACAAGCCTCTATTCACCCCCTAAAAAGTTAATGCCCAAAGATGTGCAGAACTTTGTTGTTATCTAGACTTCAGCAAATTATACAAGAAAAGTGCAAGATACAAAGACACACACACACAATACTCTTCTCAGAATCACTGCATCCACTTAGAAGATTTTGGTACTGCCAAATCCATAGCTTTGAAACTATGAATAATTGTTCCTTACATTAGAACAGTACTAGTCCCCTAACCTTGAAGTGATATTTGTTGAGTCCAAGATACACTGAGTCCGATAATGGGTGGTTCATGATCATAACAGAATGTCCAAGTAACTGCTTTATGGTGGTAAGAAGAAATGATCAAACAAATGGATAGTGGTTCATAACATGAAGCAATGAAACACTGCTGCTGACTTCCAGAAATGAACAGCAATCAATCAATTTGACATGTAGCAATTAAAAACAGGGTAGTCATAATTGAGCAAGTGTGTCAACCACCTTATAAGTGAAAGGGCAGAAGCATAAATAGTGACAAGATCTGAAAACACTGGGCCTTTTCATTAATCAAAGTACAGGTTCTGTAACTATACTCAGTAGTGAGTTTTCCAGATAATGTCTTTTTTATTGGTCAAGTATCATATAATTAAAAATATGAATATGGTAGAGTCATACATAAATAGATAGCAAAGTTATGCATTACAGTAATGTTTTGTGGGCTTAACCTTCATTCTCTTAAAACATTAGTGACCAGAGGGGAAGTGGACATAGAGGAAGACAGTGGAGAAAAAGGGGGGAGAGTAGTCAAGGAACGTGTATAAAGAAAACATGGACAGAGTCAATGGGGGGTGGGATTGAATGTGGGAGGTGGGGGTGGGTAGGATGGAGGAGAGTAATGGGGGTATAATGGGAACAACTGTAATTAAACAATAAAAAAATAAAATAAAATAAAGCATCACTGAAAACAAGGGTGCTGTTGTATGAAAAGGTTCATACAATTTTCTATAGCATTTTCACAACATGCAAAACTGAATCTTTCAAGAATCAGGATGCTTCTTATAACACAAAGTACATCTTCAGTCAGAGTAATGTGGAAATTGTGTAGGGTGGTGCATTTAAACACAAAGCACATACCTTGTTTTTACATTGTGTTAATTTTATTCTTTAATATACAGGAAAGTTTAAAAAGAAGTAATGGTAAATTTATTAGCCCAAATAATTATAGGTTATTTTTGTGCTTTTCCTGAATTTTACAAAAACTTTGGGGAGACCGAAGTCCAAAATGAAATTAAATTATTCAAAATAATCAGTTCTATGTAACATTTATCTTTAACCATCTATACACCAGTAAAGCAGATGGTGTGAACCACTGACTTTCAACCACGTTAACTGCTGGTTTTAGTACTGTAATATGTACTGATGAGGTGGAGGGTTAATGTTAGTCCCTTGTCAATTAGTTGCTTCATATAAGAGCAGATACATAGAAATTTTAAATTAGGCTGAGTATTATCAAACCTTGATATATGTTATTGATATATAATTTAGGAGATAAAGATACCAACAACATCTGTGGGCTTTATTTATTTGCAAAGATTATTATACATAGATCCAATCTGCAGATATCTGGAGTAGTTTGCTTGTATTGCACGTGGTTTTAGATAATAGATGTACTTGCAAGCTGATTGGCATCTGCAGCTACTAATCATTAGAAATAGAAATTCTTAGAAACGATTGGGTTAAGATGTGACCCAGATATTCTAAATCTATCTAGAGTTTAATCCATTTCACTATGTAATGTTTCCATCCTAAATATCAAAAGAAAAACTTCTATGTAGTAAAACAAAGAAGTATAGATTTGGAATTAGGATATGTGGATTTTATTTTTCATGAAGAGACTTGAGAATGAAGTCATTAACTTCCTCCTTCAAGGAAGCAGAAAATGAGCCAAAAGGAAACCACATTGTACCACCAGTGCCAAGGAAACTTAAATGACACAACTTTTCTCAAAAGGGAAGTAACTGAATTACTCAAAATATGGATGGTCCAAAGCATGTATCCCCCAAAGAATCAGGACCCCTAAATCATGAGCAGAGGATACAAACTATTTCCTATGATTTTTTAGAGACATGGTAGGTCGAAAGCAGAGATGGTAAGCAAAACTTATTACCAATAATAAAGCTACCAGAAGTTAAAAGGCTAAACTGAGAGGAAAATTTTAGAAAAGAAAGAAGTCTTGCATTTTTCCCCCTTTATCTTAATGAGCAAAAGTTTTCCAAGATGAAAATATATGAACATATACATTTCCACTTTGTATTTCTACAATAAGAAAAAATATGTGAAAATATTATTTTATTAATTAAATAAAAAGCAGTGACATTATATCTTGCTCAATATATATATCCTATATACAGTCAATGTTCGAATGAATTTGGAGGTGGGTAATCTGCATGATTCAAGCAATTATTGTTAAATTTTTACAAGTTGTCTACTCAACACTGAGATACTGAATAAAAACAAGTAAGCTTTATTGATTCATGTGATTTTCCTCTTCCTAAATTCACTGCACAAGTGCTCAATTTTCACTTTTATTTTTCCCATATTTGCATATTTTTATAAATACCACCCACTAGGCTATGGAGAGGTCTAGAGCCCTTTCTTTAATTCACAGAAAGGTGATGTCAAAAGGGCTTCAGAAATGAGAAAGTCAGGCACATTTTTAAATATTGAGCACTGCACTGCTAACCTGTTCTGATAGACACATTGCAAAATATCTCATAAATACAAATGACATTCCAGAACAAAAGACTGTCACTTCTTTCTTTGAAAAATAGCTGTCTATCTTATCTGTCTGTCCTCATCCTCACAATTGCCTTCATCAAAAGAGAAGATACACAGTGGGGGGTTAAAAGGCACATTTCACATCTATGCCAAAAGTAAATTTATAAAAATTAACATAGTGAGTTAAATGAGTAAAAAATGTGTTCTTCTATACAACATGAAATTTTCAGATATAGTACGTGATCTAAGTAGCTGCAAGTTTCCCAAATATTTGTAGTTTTTTTCCAATAGCAAAAACCAGATAATTTATTTTGAAAACACCATGATTTTTTAAAAAGACAACCAGAAAACCCAGACTTACTGATTTCTAAAAAAATACAATCTCTTTTAGCTCTTCTAAGCCTTTTCTTTGTTGGCAATTTTTTCTTGGTCCAATGTCCTTCACTAGTTCTAGGACTGTGCAGATTTTCTGTCTCCTCATGATTTGGATTGGTTGGTAATTTATTTGATTGTAGGAATTTGGTCGTCTCAGCTAGGATATCAGCACAAAGTATTGTCTTAAAATCCTTCTTAAAATCAGTGGTAATTGGTAATATTCTACCTTTTATTTCTAACTTTAGCGATTTTCGTCTTTGTTCTGTTACACTAAGGACCTGGCTTGAGTCAGGATCTGCTTCTCCGTGTAATTCCATCAAACAGTTTTCAGACTATGTGAGGGGGGGATCCAACCCCTCCCAGAATTTATTAATAAGAAATCATGTATTTATTCTTACATGTTCAAACTTCAGTCACCTCCAAAGTATTCCTTATGGCTGGGTGGGGGGGAGCTGTGGGGGGTAAATGCAGACAACCGTACTTCAATAATAATAAAATAATTTAACACTTTTTTAAAGTACTCCCCATTTGATGCTTCCTATAAGTACTTCCTACAAAGATGTTTTTTCTCCACTGCTCTAAATAGTTTTTGAACTTATTGATTTTGATGCTTTGTAGTGCTTCTGCCATTTTTTGTTTCACCACTTCCACAAAAGCAAAAATGTTTCCCTTTGAGGAGTTTTTTTCATCCAGGGAAACAAAAATAAAAGTCACTCAAGCCCAGATTATGTGAACAGGGAGGGTGGGGACAGGGGTCATGCAGTTTTGGATCACAGACTGCTGAACTCTCAGCTCAGTGCAGGCAGGTCCACCAGTATATCACCCACCCTGAAATGGGCAAACACACTGAGTGTTCAAAAACAAAATTCACTAAGTGGAATTCAGCCTCTCGCAACAACACCAGCTAGTACACTGATAGAGATGGGTTCCTAGAACTCTCACCTTAGTGGAGGAACCCAGTACTACTGTTACGGGGTGCAGCCAAGGGGGGGGGCAAAAAAAAAGGTTTGGAATGGTGTCCAGAATTCAAAGCATATAGGAATATTGGAGAGACATATAAGATGTCCCCCTCCCAGGGGGAAGGGACAAATAGAGCCAGGGCCATTGAGAGCTGTTTTGCATAGCAACAGTTTTGCAGCTAACCTCTGGAATGATTATTTAACATATCTATAACCTTTAACTGGTTTCATAGATATGTTAAATAGCTGTGGCCAAGTTTTGAGCCAGGGAGAAGAGAGTGGCTGCTACCCAAGATGGAACTAGGGGCTGTGCTCCTGAGTGAGGGAGCCTGTGTGAGAGCCTGGAAAAGATGGGCTCCAGGACATGAGGGGATAACTGCCCAGGTGAGGGGAGAGCCACGCGGTTTTGGGAGTAACCCAGACGTGGCAGCCATTGAGAGAAGAGCCACGTGGTTTCGGCAGAGTGAGATCCCCCTTTTGGTGAGGTGAAAGAGGGAGCCACGTGGTTCTGGCAGAGTGCGGACCCCCTCTTTCCAGATGGAAGAGAAAACCGCACAACTTTGCCAGAATGGAGATCCCTGCAGCCAGGTGAAGAAGAAAGACACACGCTTTTGGTAGAGTGAGAAACCCTGCAGCTTTGGTAGAAGAGGCCCATGCACCTTTGGGGTGCCCCCTTTGGCCGAGTAGCCTGGAAAGCAGGAGAGACTTTGACTGGAACTGCTGGGTACAAGGAGCTCTTGCCAGTGAACCGTGAGAGGGAACCACAGTACTTTGAATTAACTAGAGATCCTGCCTGACACAGCTGACGATACCAGCGGCCTGAAAAACAGACGTGTGCTCCTTTCCTGATTTACAGTACCCGGAGTTGGTGTTACCAAACAACAGGTCCGAGGGGGGGCAATATTTGGCCCACCTAGGGAATGCCAAAAGCTGCTAAAGAACAGAGGTCCCTCCCAAGGAGAGAATACTAATATCTACTGGGCTCTTCTGTTCACCGCCAATTGGAAAGACATCTCTCAATGCCAGAGATTTGTGAAAAGGAAACAAAATGTTTACTTAATGCTATTCAGGCTTAATGCCATCATTAAAATATCAAAGTCCTTTAGGGTATACACCTACACCCACACAGCGCTCCCTTCTCCCACTGTCCCAACTCCGGGTACCGTAAATCAGGAAAAGAGCACACGTCTGTATTGCAGGCTGCTGGCACCGTCAGCTGTGTCACTGTGCAGGATCTCGAGTTAATCCAAAGTACTGTGGTACCCTCTCATGGTCCACTGGCAAGAGTTCCTTGTACCCAGTTCCAGTCAAAGTCTCTCCTGCTTTCCAGGCCACTCGGCCAAAGGGGGCACCCCAAAGCCGCATGGGCCTCTTCTACCAAAGCTGCAGGGGTTCACACTCCACCAAAATCACATGTCTTTCTTCTTCACCTGGCTGCAGGGACCTCCAATCTGGCAAAGCTGCGTGATTTTACCTTTCACCTGGGCAGTTATCCCCTCATGTCCTGGAGCCCAACTTTTCCAGGCTCTCACACAGGCACACTCACTCAGGGGCTCAGCCCTAGTTACATCTTTAGTAGAAGCCACTCCATTCACCCTGGCTCAAAACGTGGCCACAGCTATTTAACATATCTATGAAACCAGTTAAAGGTTATAGATATGTTAAATAATCATTCCAGAGGTTAGCTGCAAAACTGTTGCTATGCAAAACAGCTCTCAATGGCCCTGGCTGTATTTGTCTCTTCCCCTTGGGGGGGTGGTGAGTACATCTTATATGTCTCTCCAATATTCCTATACACTTTGAATTCTGGACACCATTCCAAATCTTTTTTGGGGGCCCTCCTTGGCTGCACCCTGTATTATTGGGACAGTGGGAGAAGGGAGTGCTGTGTGGGTGTAGGTGTATACCCTAAAGGACTTTGATATTTTAGTGGAGGCATTAAGCCTAAATAGCATTAAATAAACATTTTGTTTCCTTTTCACAAATCTCTGGCATTGAGAGATGTCTTTCCAATTGGCAGCGGACAGAAGAGCCCAGTAGATATTAGTATTCTGTCTTTGGGAGGGGACCCTGTTCCGTAGCAGTTTTTGGCATCCCTGGGTAGGCCAAATATTGCCCTCCCTCGGACCTCTTGTTCTGTGACACTACCAGCTTGTCCTCCAGGATATAATTCCATTTGGGGGAGGTCCCCCTTCATATCTCAATTTAATTATACTAAAAGTATTTTTAGTCCAAACTGCATCTTTTATTTCTCCCCCCAATCTAAATTATTCCACCCTTGTTTGTGTAAAAATACAGGCTGTCTTTTTAATTTTTTTTCCTTGTCTATGACCGGAGAACCAACTTTAAACCATCTAACTAAAGTTTCTTGAAAGACAAAACATAAAATCCCTGTCAGGGGGTAGTAAGAAGTTATTGGAAATGATATGAACCTCAATGCTCGAACTTTCCATGGCATCCTGAACTGTTTGTGTATCCAGGTAAGAAATTGCATTCTCTTCCACAGTATAACGAGTCTTCAGTTGTATTATGCTGCAATGCCTTGATGAGCCTGTGCAACATACAGCCATTCTAATATGTTAGCAAAATAATTACAGTGATAGACTATCTATAGATGAGTATTGTTTAGATGGAACAAAGGACTTTACAAGAAAGGAAATGGGATAAAAAGGATAAACAAAATAAAAATAACAGGAGAAATGCAGACGAATATAAACAATGAAAAGGAAAAAAAAGTAACTCCCAAAAGATGTTGATAGGAATAAAAATAGAGACATTAATGTAAATTTAGAGTCATTGCTTAGTTTTCCGGTCCTTATATAGCTTGTTTCCTTTTGCGAAGCTCTGAAGGATTGCCGGGTGAGGAAGCCCAGTGTCAATGAGGCTATTGGAGCACAAATGACCTCAGAGGCGTTGAAAACATTATGCTAGTATTCCAAGAGGTCTCTGAAGGTCCTGGGAAAGACGTTCAACATGGAGTTATCCACTTGGTCCAGGAGACTAGACAGAAATTATACTAAAATGAAGACAAACAGATTCCATTTTTAAAATGCCTGTTTCTATGAAGTGAATGGCAAGTTTTTCTAAGACAGGATTTCACAAATAGCATGATTCTTTAGTCTTATGTAAGTATTCATTACATCCATTATATCAAATAGGCATTGTTCTCCTTTTCAACATTTACAAACATTTAGTTTGGAGAATTTAAACTCAAGTGAAGAAATGATCAAACAGGTGGTTTTTAAAGAACAACTGTTCCACTATATGTTGAATATGGCACTGATTATGTGATTTTTACATATCCAATCACGGTTGTGGATTTATTTTGCATTTATAAATGTTTTTTTATTTGGATAGTAAACTTAATAAAATGTACACCTAGAGATAGACATACATTTTATTCAGTTATGTCAGTCAAAATTCTGATAGTTTTTATTTTGGATTTACCTTGGCTTCATGAATCATTTCTCAACTTGATAACAACTATAATAATTACTTAAAGGTTATATTCATAAAATACAAATTGCTAAATAGAAGATAGCTTAGGTATTATTTTGAGATTCCTAGATTATTAAAGGAGATAAATTGCATACATAATATAATCAGGGTAAATGCATTTTAATTCATATTAAAACATTTCCATGTCTAATGACCCTAATATTACTCATTTAAAATGATAAAAATGATAAAATATTGAAACATACCATTTCAATTACAATGCAATAAAATAATTAAGAAAAAATGAACATATTTCTTCTATGTAAGAAATTCATTACGAAAAAAATAAATGAAACTCATGAACCCAGTACTCAAACTAGTGAATTATACTATACTTTCATTTCACCTGGAAAATAAATTTTACCATTATGAATATTACCATTGCAAAATAATGCAGTTTTGTCCCATAAATCAGTGTTTCTCACAGAAACAATTATGCTGTTTATTTCACTCACATATGAACTACAAATTCCAGCTCGTGTCCGTTGGAAAGCGAGAAGTCATAATTCCACGTTTTTAATCATACACTGGCCCAATCTAAAAAAATTGAACATATTCTTTCAGTTTCATGTTAAAAAAATATAAAAAATAAATAGTAATTATTCTCGTCGAGAACGATTCTTGGTTTTGTCAGTGTTGGTACTTAAATAATTCTTAATAAAGGAAAGAGAGCAAAGGAAGTTAGACATTGTACTTAATAAACTGGGAAACGTGAGCCTGTTTGCCTCCTCAGGCACTACAGGTTCACACCACAGGGGATCACAGCCTTGTTTCCTCCAGGGGATTAAGAGTCCTCCCCACCCCCATCCCGGTCCAGGTCGCAGGTGGGGTGGGGCCCGGGAGCCAGGAGCATGCACAGTAGAAACCAAAATGGAACAGAGGGGAGCTTGACTGAAGAGGCCCGTCAGTCTAACCAAGGGGTATAAATCCAAGGAAAACCCCTGAAAACGTGAGCATTTGATTGGTTATTTTGAAAAAGCTTCTGGTCTTTTCCAAGCCCCACCTACTATAATCCCAGGGGAACAAAGAAACACTCTCTCATCCATGACCTGCACTCACCCCACACGTTCATGCGTCCTCTCTCCACAGCCACGTGGCCTGAGCACCCGCCTGGCAGATTGCTGCAGAGACTCCACACGCGGGATCTGGGAGGGGCCCTAGATGCGGCAATGCGGCAATGGACGGCAGCTGAAAACACACGATAAGCCAGCTGGACGCTGGACTGGACTGAACAGAAACCCTGGTCAGTGGCCTTCCTTCTGGCCTCACTGAAGACAAGATTGGACCTTTTCCATGGCAACAGGGATGGAGATGAGTCATTGGAAAGTCAGGAGGGGAATCCCCTTGATTCTTCATCCTCAATAAAATTTACCACTGTCCTCCTGTGCAAGTCTCAGAAATTCTTTTCCTGGAAACACTGCAAGGACTCCAATTGCACCAATAACAGTTTAAGTACAAAGCAGAGGCATCATATATCACCAAATGCAGCAGATGTTCAAATAAATTTATTTTAACTTAATCCCAAGAGTACTTCTGATCCTGCACAATTTACCAAAGATATAACTATTTTGTCAATACCTATTTTTGAGTAATGAAATTTGAGGAATGTATCTGGAAGACTAAGGTCAAGTAAGTAATAAAGATAACATTTATCTCAGCACTAATGTTTATTACATAATAATCAATACTTGCATAGATTTATTTTAAAACATATTATATATATATATATATATATATATATATATATATATTCCCTGACTGAGAGACAAGGAAATTCAATTTGATCTTGAAATATCGTTCTATCAAAATCTTAAAAGAATTAAACAGATGACCCCATTGTACCTAATATGGAGGTTTAAGAATGGCCTCCTATGGTATTCAATGGTCAGAGAATAGAGTGTGTGTGTGTATTTTCCACAAAGAGATATTGAGATAAACACTTGAGTGCAAATAACTATTTTTGTGTAAAAATATCACTGGTCGAGACGTGAGAAAGCGGGAGGAAAGAAAAGGCAGCCATAAAGGATGTGTTACAGTCAGTTGTCACAGTGGGCAACTAGAAATTAATCTACCAAAGAAGCTCTAGAAAGTACTGTAAATCACACCTCAAAATTGTCTCACTTAAGGGACAAAGGAGCTGTATATTTTTCCATCAACTCCCAGATGGGGGCGAATGTCACTTGATGTTACTGTTCTTAGAGGCTGGCCACTACCTGGTTGGTCACAATTTATGTATATGTGTGTATATAACACAATGGTGGTTTATAATCATCCTTGTTGCTGTGGCTTGTGCTGAGTCTGGCCACAGCTGATATTCCTCACATTTCTCTTCTGCTCGTACCAGATTTTTCTCTACTTGATTGAGTACTTCAGCTGCCCAAGAGTACTTGCCCAGGGTGATAAATCATACCTTTGTGGCTGAGGGTTCTGATCCTTTGGTTACTGAGTCTTATTCAGATTATGTTCCTGCAATTACTGCTTAAAATTTTTGTCTCAAGGGAGCACTGAGAAGTACCTTAAGAGTCTCCTTGTCCCAGACATACTTCGCCCTCTATACATTATACAGTAGCAACTGCATAATCATCATAGTGATCATCCTCATGATCATCGTAGTCACCTATCTGTGCCAGTATAGTAACTCCTTTTTTGCTTTTTATTTTTCTGCCATGGGGACCTCAAATACCTAAGTTGAGTCAATACTTTTAAGTTTAGAAGGGTCCTTAATATGATTTGGAGTAAACATGTCCCTCCCCTCATAACCAGGACTTCCAGTTCAGAAGGCCAAAAGTTGCTCAATGATCAAAAATTACTCTGCCGTGTCACTGGGAGCAATGGTGAGAAGGTGCTAAGACAAAGATATTCTGTTTACTGGGGATATCGCAGGTGTCACGGTCAAAGGATTTCATGAACACTGTCCTCATGTTACACCAACTTGGCTGCATTGCAGGTTGCTTTTCCAAGGCACTGGTCATGACCCATCATAATGACTCACTTAATTTCTTAGCCCTTGAGTAGACTAGCTGGCCCAGACACTGCTGACCAAGAAGGAAAACATATAGCCACATCCATGTGAAAGCAAAACTTGCAGAAAAAGTTAAAGGCAAGGAAGACCTTATCTATGATCATTGCAATAGGGAGGGAGATTGAATTCAACTCCACTTAAACAAAAGATGAAAGAGATTTTAAGCTTCAGGGTGAGCTAGTGGAAAAGTGTTAGATGACTTTAGGAGTAAGGTTATGTCCAGCATGTTGAGTTATTCCTGAGTTTGCCTATATTTCTTTCTCATTAATTAGGTGATGTGCTAATTCTTCCCCATTGAAGTTAGATCCCCACCCTTTCTTAGAATCTGGGAAATAAGGTATTATCTCTTTGATGTTTACATTTCAAAGAGATGGTTTTCAGGTCCTTGAAAAAGACATTTCCTGGGTTATAAAACTGGCAAAAAGTTCTGAGAAGATTTACATGCATTTCAAAGGGACGGAAAAAGAATTTACAATTGAAAAATTTCCGAGGTAAATGCTCTGAGAAAAGGCAAGATCAAAACCTTAGTCAGGAAGAATCTTGTCTAAAGTTTAGTGTAGCTGAGGGGAATTTTAATTTCATTTTGGTCACCCAGGATATTTTTCAATCCAGGATGGATGAATTTTTTATCATTCAGGGACCCAATTTATTAATCTATCGTATGGTGGCTAGCTGAACTCCTCAGAAGAAAGGGCCACACCAAGCCCTTAACTTCCATCTCCAGTGCTATATGGCTGAGCATTCAGCATTCGCAATATCTGGTACAGGCTCACTGAGAAGTTGTCCATATTGTTGGGCCCTTGGGCTCAGGCATGTTACCAAGCCTGCTCCTTTCATTTAGACAACGAGCAAGCACTGTGGTGGCAAAGGACAGGATATTTGTGTCATTTTGGGGTTTTCTTCGTGGTTTTTGGTTTTATTATTTGAGCTTTTAGCAAGTCTACAATAAATAAACATGGGCTACATTTTTGCTGATGTATACAGGCCTCTCTATAGGACTAATTTTGCTTGAGTTGCTTAGACCATCAGAAATATGGTCTGACATCATGTAATAATTTTTGTCAAGGAAGGAGATATTTCAAAACTGGGCTAGCTACATTCCCATTAATGGCCATGGTTATTGTCTGTTCACTTAGACCCTTGGGGCACAGATCTTCCAACTCAGTGTACAGAACTTTCAAGCCCTTAGTACCCTGGACTCCTGGGATCTGTGTTAAGTTTTAGCAATGGGCTTTAATTAATTAATTAAATGCTTATACAGTAGCAATACCTTCACATGCATGGTGATTTCGAATTCAGTGATTTTTTTGATGTTCGGTAACATTCTTCATGATAGTTTAAACTAAAAAATAACCTAAATGTACATAAGTAGTTTAATGGATAAATAAATTGGAGTATATTAATAAATTAAATATATATAGTCATGAAAATGGGGATGGATCCACAAATATTATATTAAGTAACTAAAGGAAGACCCCCTAAAACACACACTATTTGATCCAGTTTAGAAAGCAAAATGCAGCACAAACTATTCTGCTAGAATTCAGGGTAGTGTTTATTTTGGGGAAAGAACGAAGGAGGATTGGAAGGGACATGAAAGGTCTAGAATGCCGCCCAAACTCCCCTTGACCTGTTTGTGATTACACAGGTATTTGTGAGAAAATCGTGGAGCCAATGGTATTCTATATACTTTAATGTATGTTTGTTATGCTTCACAATGAAAACTAAAAAGAACAGAAACCTAAGACCTCACAGTTGTGTCCAAAAAAAAAAAAACCATTATTCCCCAAAACATGGTTAGACTTTTCCCAGGACTTACTAAAAATCATTTTACTTAAATTTTTCTTTGTTCACCAAAAATAACATTTATTATAAGAATAAAATAAACAATTGTAGAAAATTTCTTCTGATAATAATTTCTCTTAATTAAATGTGCTTTCTGATCATTTACTTTTTTCCTGGTCACAGAGTTCTTATTTTGCAGGGAGTCTTGCCTGGGGACCCGGGAGAGGTTACACTATGGATACATGTGGCTGCAGACACTTGATGAGAAGCCAAGTGAGAAGAACAATGACGTGGGTGGATCCCGTGGTTACAGAACTAGGGTGTCCAACAGGGCTAAGGATGCTCAAGCTCGGCTGCAGTGGCAGCTCAAAGGAAGCAGTGAGAGAACATAACAGGAGTGAGAGAGGGGAGTTAACTATGAACTGGGACCTTGAACTGCCCTGGTGAACGTCAGGAGCAGGGGTCTGACCAGCCTACCAGTGACTCAGGGCTCACCTGGCCATAGCTTACTTAGCTATGGGGTTTCTGAAGTTCCTATGGGCAAACAGCCTCGCTGCCCAGATCCTCTTCAGTTCTGAGGAGCTGGTTGTATTGTCGGGAGCTCGGATCATCAAGGTCCACCAGCCCGGATCTGCCCAGGGCAGAGCGCTAGTCTTCCCAGAATGATGAATGAGATAGACACCATGATGCCCCGACCACTGGACTAGGCCGGGTAACCCAGCTGAGAAGACTCAGACACAGAGCAGGTGCGGTTCACACTGAGCAGGAGGCAGTTGAATGATTTCTCTTCCACCGCCTTGAAAATCAGCTTAGGGCTCTTCCTTGTGAGATCGCTACCCCCACCCCCGCTCCTGGATTTCTACACTGGCTGAGTTCCCCAGTTACTTTCATCAAAAGGATATTCAATAACACCACTGGGTAGTCCTTGATGAAGGGCTAGTACAGCTCATCCAGCTCATTAGGTGTGATGTACCTGCTGGAATCATTGGGTGACTTGAATTTCAGGTAATGTTTTCCCAACTTGACGAATTCATAGGCAGCCACGTCCATGCCAGTGACGAGGTTATCCAGGTGGCCGGCTTTATTCTCCAGGAGCCAGACTGCCCTCATCCTGGGCAGTGGTGGCGTCTTTCATATATTTCTTCGTGATAACGCTTCCCAGGTTGTGATAAAACTCCGTTCAATGCACAAGGGTTCCCTAAAGTTTATTGCACCAACAGGAAGGAACATAGACTCCTTGCACGAGCATCTGAAGGCCAGGGTAAGAACTACCTTCGATCACACTGAGGGCGGGAACTGGCGAGATGATTCCAGAATCATCAGACAGTCGTGTCATAATGTCATTTTAATTTGCAGCAAATAAAGTTAAGTGGCCTTTTACATCCATATTAGTTATTTGAATAGCCTCATTTTTTAAATGTCTTTGTAAATCTCTTCCCAGTTTTCTAATGGGTTGTCATTCTTTTATCAATTAATTTATGAGTGTTTCATATAATATGAAATCAGGTCCTTTGTCATATATATGAATAATAACTATTTTCCTCTTTTTATGGTTCGGGTTTGTTAATTTTTTGATAAAATAATTTCTTATTATAATAACCTTTTTGTTTTAGCTTTTTGCATCTAATATCTATGATAGGAATTGGCTATAATTATTCTTTCTTTTAATACTAGTTTTAGATTTTGTACTCAAGAATGTTACATTTTAAGTTAATAAGTATTATAATTTTATGTTCTATGAATAATTTTAAGTAAGAGTCTTAGAATTTTTAACTGAAAATTTTGGAAAAAATCACTGATGATGACTTCTGGTTTTGGAGTATTCTTTGTGAAAATATTTTTAAAATTAATCATCGCTTGAGGATATGTTTATTGGTTTTAGAAAAAGAGAGGAGAGAAAGAGAGAGATGTGAGAGAGAAAAACCCATTGGTTGCATTCCACACCCATCCTGGCTGCGAGACTGAACCCACAACCTAGATTTGTATCCTCACCAGGAATCAAACTCACAACCTTCTGGTGTATGATGCAGCTTCAACCAGCTAAGCCACCTGAGCTGTAAAAGGATTTTAATATCAGATTTTTTATTCTTTCTTGTTTCAGCTTTATAAATCATATTTTCATGGACTTTGTAAAATTATCAACACATTAAAATATGTTTATAGTATTCTACCATTTGCTTATTATGAGTGATGTTCCTTTTATTATTACTGTTTTAGTCTGTTTTTTATAAGCCTTACCAAGTTTTTATTAATCATAAAGCATTTCGAAGAACTAACTGTTGGGTTTTATTTTGATTTTATATATTTTAGTTTGCTGGTCATGGGAGTAAAAAAGTAAGTTTCCCCTTACCTTCCCCCTAGCTAGTTGAACCTTCTAAGTTCTTCTGGTTGGACCAATACTTAAATTAACATGATATAGATTAATAGGAGAAGATGCCCACATTTATTACTTATGTCTGTGCAGAAACATCAGAAGAACACAAGACCCCAGGACACATTGGGCATTTGATGCTAATATTGGACAAAGAGTAAAAGGGAAAATAGGTAATTCACAGGTAGATGAAGAAAGCAAACATATGGTGAACAAATTATTTCTTGGCCACCAAGAAACAAGGCAGCACAGGGGGATTTAACAGACTTGCTTGGATCCTCCCCGTCTGCCACACTTAACTCGTATATGTCAGTGAGAATGTGCTAAGGTGATCAGCTAAGGTGACAATGCCAGGTTCCCTTCCAAAACAGAATTTCCCAACTGCCTTCCTTTAGGCAGGTAAAGAGGGAGGGTCAAAAGTTCCTTCTCAGTCTTTTATTTCTTAAAAATAACCAGCTTAAAATGAGTAACTCAAAAGGCATTTTTGGGGTGGCAAACTCTGATCCCCATCACAGCTTAAGATGCAAAGCAACTATAACCAGGTTAGAGCAATCCAGGTAGAACACCTCCCTGGTGTGATTAGTAGTAGCTATGCGTTCCACAGTTATCTTAATCTTACCTACCAAAAAATGACAGCTTTTACACCAGAATATAAATATTTTTGAGCTGGAAATTCTAAACTAAAACTGAAACGAGCTGATTCTAATCATTGTACAATGCGTTATCCACTTAAAAACTTTTTAAAAAATTGTCATTTTTAGAGTCTCATGTTAGAAATAACAGCATAAGAAACTCCACGCTCTGAATGAACCAAGGTACCTTTTAACAGAAATGTTGAATTACAGTTTGCCTAAGGAATACCAGGATTGCTCACGTTTGCATATTTAGATTACGCGTACATTTCCACAAGGTTTGTGCTGTAATTGGAACGTAAGTAACGTTTGTGAAGTGTTATCTGTCAGAGCCGGAAGAGACCCAAAGAGAATGCACGCCATTATGCAAAATCACTAATTAAGTACAAGTAATTTAGCAGATAATTTACATGTTCATTTTATAATAGAAATTATTTAGTTTTAGGGTTCTCTTTGTATTTCTACAGTAATCTTGACCCAAGGGATCACAGATCGTTAAGAGGTAGAAATTACAGAATGAGACATATGTTTAACTGACTCACGCAGCTTTTGTTGTGACTAAGGATTCCTCTAAAAGTAATTGCATGAGGACAGCCATTTTCTTTTTAACTAAATAATGTTCATTACCTCTTAAATCTGTCACTTGACAACATTAATGTGCAAAAATTCCCACCTTCTTGATTAGCTCTCCAAGGAAATCTAACAGCTTTAAATTAATATTGATCAAACAGAAACCATCATACTCATCCAAATGGTCTTATGAGTGTGGGTGAACAGGAAAGCAGTAATATTTCAATAGATTCTGGAAAACAATTAGTCTCCTGAAATACAATATACAGGCACACCTTGTTTTGTTGCACTTTATTGCATTGGTCCTCACCAATGTTGTATTCTGTACAGATTGAAGGTGCCCCCCTCTGACAAGAAGATTATGACTCCCTTTATGGCAGTGGTCTAGGACTGAACCTACAATGTCTTTAAGGCATGCCTGTAGACATACTGTAAATTATTATAAAAGTTATGTAGTAATGGCTGATTTTCAATGACTATTGAAAAGTACTGTGTCCATTGATAAGTCTGAAATATTTCAATTTTAAAGATTTGTATCTTTATAGATAAATAGTGGTCATGTTGTGTTAATGATTGTAATTTTAATGCTGCATCTTTGGGGAAGAAAAATAAGTAACTTGACTTCTTAGGTTGATCATTCTTAACTAAATGACCTGAAAGCTCTCAAATTATTCTGTCTTGTTTTGGTTTATTATTATTATATTTTTTATCCTCACCTGAGGACATTTTTTTCATTACCATTAGAGAGAGGAAGGGAGAGAAACATTAATGTGAGAGAGAAGGATCCATTGGTTGCCTCCTGTATGTGCTTGGAGCAGGGACTGGTACCTAGATGGGGATCACACATGCCTGCACCCAGACTAAAGACTGAATCTGCAACTTAGGCATGTGCCCTGACTGGGGATCAAACCTACAACTTTGGGTTACTGGACATCGCTCCAACCAGCTGAGCCACACTGGCCAGGGCTTCTTTTGGTTTAATTTAATGTGGGTTTTCAATAATTTTTTTTAAATTTTATATTTATTTTTGGAATTGATACCAGTCTATGTTTAATGCTATCAGATTTTCTCTGATAATTTCGTTTCACCCCAGATTTCAGTATGTCCTGTTACCACTTTGAGAGATGTTGAAGTTTGAGGATGAAGTATTTCTAGTTTTATCCAAGACTTGTTTAACACCATGTTTAATTTCTAGGTAGAAAAACATTTTTGTTTTTTATAGTTTTACATTGTGTTATAAATATCTGGTTTTACTAAAAAGAGTTCATAGAATGCCCTTTGTTTAATTTTTTTAAACATTTTTTATTGTTGTTCATGTGCAGTTTTCTGCCCTTCCCTCTCACCCCTCCCCGCCACCCCAACCCTCCCCGCCTCCCTTCCCTTTCCACCCCCCATTGTTCTTGTCTATGTGTCTTTTATAATTGTTCCGGTAAACCCTCCCCTCCCCCCCATTATCCCCTCCCCTCTGGTCACTATCAGCCTGTTCTCAATTTCAACGTCTTTGATTATATTTTGCTTGCTTGAGTCTCTGTGACATAAAATAGTTAATTTTCATGACCATTTTCCATTAACTTTTGAGAAATGTAGTATCTTTATCTGGTTGATTTTAATATATAAGCTGTAAGTTATGGATGACAATGTTCAGTACTTCAAATCCTACAAAATTTATGGCCATTTCATCTGCCTTGCTTGGATCAAAAGAGATGTATTCAATTTTATTTTTATGAATATAATTACTTTTGTATTATTTATCAAGTTATATGCATAAATATCTGTCTGTGTTTCTATGTGTATGTTCTCTTTTATTTAATAAAATTATCTTAAATAATACAAAACTAAATACATACCCTTCATCAATATGTAGATTTTCCCAAAAGTGTTTGCACCTGCTTTCTCAGGTTTATCCTGCGACTATGTGTTACTCTCAAGCTGATACCCAACTGTGGATGCGGTAAGATATAATGATTTGCTGTGAAATGTACTTTTATGGCTGTACATTTCATCCCTCTAATGACTCCTTTGCTCTTTCCTCTTCAACGGCAGCACAGTTTCCAGCGTGAGTTCTGTTAGAATGAGATCGGAACTCCCACATAGAAATACACCCATACCACAGCCTGAAACATGACAAAGCCTAGGTAGGAAGAAAAATGAGTTGTCACTTAAAATAATACTAATAAAATATTAAAAAATGACACTCTAAATTATTGAAAGGTGAGCCTCCGTGACCTTTGCAAAAGATTTGCTTTTATCTCTTAACAACTCTATGCCCTGTGGTCTAATTTAAAACAAACACACCAACAAAAAGTGTATCTGTCTCCATCTAGTAACATCCTCTAGGGAGACTTCCTTGAAACTTGTGAGGGGGGAAAAATAAAAAAAAATAAATAAAACCCCTCCATTACCAAAAGATGATTTCTTACTTATTTTAATCTGGTAATAAATCACTTCAAAGTGTTTTTATAAGCCATTTGGAATATTTCTTTCAATCCTTTTACCCGAGCATTTTATGAGCACCCTATCTGATAAAATGTTAAAGCTTTGAGTGAGGCAGGGATTAGCCTGACACTTTAAAGGAGCTGAAATACTTGATTTCCAGCATGTTGAGCAACAAGGGAAATCATAGCATAAGAAAGAATGAAAAGATAGACAAGGACCAAAGAATTCAAAGTCTTCTAGGTCTGGTACAGATTTATACCTGACAGTCTGGCTTTAAGATTAAAGGAAGGCCACAAGAGGTTTTTAAACCAATGATATAATCAAATTTGCGCTTGCCAAAATCATTTTGGGTAAATAAAAATAAGATTACCATATAACCTGAGCACCAATCACTTCTTACTAATTGTAATCTGTGCAATATAAAGGTCACTTGTATAAGTATTACATATGAAATGTTAGTGAATAGAGTGGTGAATATAAGTAGATTATCATCTCTAATACCTCCCTTGGTAATTTAGTAAAATAATGATGTGTAAAAATAGTCTAGTTATAATTCTAAGAAATGGCTTGAATTCAAATTGAAGTACATATTTGATTATGAAAGCTTTGCTGGAATTACTACTTTAAAGGCTGCTTTTAACTTCAAGGAACTAGAAGTGGCAATATGTCAGACCGCAGGGCTTTGGTTATGGCACTGGAACACTGACAAAGATAAAATGGAATGTAAATCAAAATTGTGATTCACTGCAGACTGTCAGGTACAGTTTCCTGAGAAAAGCAAATCTCACCAGAAATACCAATTCAAACACACACACAAACATACAACACAATGAATCGTGACCAATACTAACTTTATGCAAAAATTATATATATATATATGTATATATATATATAATCTCATGCACCATTTCAGTGACATAGCCTTTGAAACTTAAATGAGCTCTTAGTATTTGCAGAACTTCAAACTGGGACTATTTGCAGTATCTAAGGTGATGTAAAGATAAAATGGTTACCAAAATCTGATGCAATATCGTTGTACAAACAGCCAATATATCTTAGAAGCGACACATTTTCTCTACTATGGCGAAGAATGCCACTAAGAGAACCACTTTTCTTCCCTTGCTTGATGCATACAATTGTTCCATTCAGGGGAACTTCAATATAGTTAAGAGCATTCTGTGAACTCCAAAATAAGATATGAGCATAGACAAAACCAACGTATAGCTATAAACATTCCTTCTCAGCAAACCTGCAAATGATCTGACATAACCAATGCAAATCCTAATGTATTGTAATTCAGAATTTTCTTTATATGGATTTTCAAAATATACATTTATATGGTTAAAATGTGTGAGGGTTATACCACCTCTGGGTAGTACAGAAAAACATATTGAAATGCTTTGGGTTAAGTCCAGTTTTGTTAATTCTTATAATTTAAATGTAGTAAAGAACCTAATAATAAATCCTTTAGTAGAGAAAATTAGCATCCATTAATTTATCTGAATGGTTATTTTTTGGATATCAGAACCATTTTGTAGGCATGTAACTTTTTACTGAACATGGATTTACTTGGGAACACTCTTGGCCATTTGTAATCTGTTGATAATTATTTTTTCGGAAACCCATTTGGGTGAATAAATTGAACCTGACCTTTTCAAATATAATTTAGAACTAATAGAATATATAAATGTGTAAAAACTAGAGTCCTATTATCAAACAAAAATTAATTTAACTTTATGCAGAATTCATTGCACATGATCCTACAACTTGAGATAGAAGAAAATCACCAGGTTGGCTCAAGGGTTAAAAACTCTTTCTTTGTAGGGAGGAAAAATAATTGTAAAATCTATTTGTGAGTAAAAGTTAAAGAAAAATATTAAATGCTAGAACTCAAAATTAGAGAGAAATAATTTTAAAGAAGTATCCAGAATTTAGTGGATGAATATCCTTACACCCATGTCTACACATTTCTTCGTATCATAAGCCCGCTCTGCATAGAACTTGGGGCGTTGACTCCTCTCTCAGCTTCAGTACTAGACTTGTGGCACCTCTGGACCCATAATGGGCGGTGAAAACTGAGGGGGAAGGTTGTTAAACGTTTTCCAGGAAAGGCATCACCTGGATGCTGCTGTGTCCCAGTGTGATGGCAAATTCTGTAACCATCTTGCCATTTGCCCGGAGACGAAGCTCAGATATGAAAGGCAAAGAACCGAGAGACTGACTCCAGGAGATATAGCAGTGAAGTCCTCACGCACCGCACCCAGAGATAAGTTAAGTCTGGATATTTTAGGTAAAATTTCCTTTCCTAATGTGAGTTGGGAGTTTTTGTCATAAGAAGCCAAAGCTATTCTCAGGCTATTTAATTTGTTTTGCCTTTTAGAACGTAGATCTCAAATGTTCTTTTCGCCTACTGTTTTTTAACCTACTTTATAAAAATTACATTAGGAAGTATATTTTCCAACTATAATACAAGTAAGCTAAATTGAAATTCTCAACAAATTTACCTCAATAATTCAATTCAGAGGCATCTTTAAAATGTCAGTTGAAAACTTGATCTATATTAATGGTTCTTGGACATGGTTCCACGATTATTAGCAACTCAACAAAGAAATGCTAGTTCATATGAGAGTAGGTCTTACACAACATGCAATATATGTACCATCATTTAAGAAATGCGAGTGGTTTTCAGCTCGCTCCTAAAAAACCTGACCTTTAAAAAAATTAGAAACACTTAGAAAGTCAATAAATAGAAATCATTTTCAGACATGTCTTTACCACGGAAGGATTAGACTTTATTTGATCTTCTCAACATGGATTTACAGAAATATTAAGCACATAAAATACAAATTCAAAGCCACTTTAAATAAAGCTTATTTTTAGCAACAATAAATTTCCATTTAAAAATAAAACGTCAAAAGGCACATTTATTGACTTGGCTGTACATGCAAGCCGGCATTGGCATCTACGCAACAACTTGACAATGGGTGTGGGGGGAGGGGGGCAAGATTAGAAGCAGCAGCTCAAGGCATCTCTATGTAAACTAGCTTCACTGGAAGGCTTATCAGAAAAGCTACGATTCTCACGTAATCAAGGCACTTGGACACAAACATCACATTTTTTGACAGAAAGAACCTCTACTACCAACTAGGAAAACTTGATATTATTACACACACCATTTAGAATAAGCAAAATTTAAATAAATTAATCAAGAAAATCCACAGTATCACATATTTTTATAAGCTGACTTTAATTATTTCTTAAGCTAAATAATTAAAAGTAAGCAATTCCTACTAAATGGTAGATTACTGTGCCATAAAACAATGGTTATACTTCATCTAGACATCTGATATCTCATCCTATTAATTCCTTGTGCCCATAAGAGAGAACACAGGTCCCTGACATTATTTTGGTAATCCATTTACCAGAGAAAGGAAGGGGTGAGGGAGCTGGGGAGAAAGAGGGAGAGAGACACAGAGAGATTGATTTGTTCTTCCGCCTATTTTCGTACTCATTGATTGCTTCTTACATCTGCCCTAAGGATTGGACCCGCAAACTTGGCACATCGGGGTGATGCTCTAACTAACGGAGCTACCTGGCCATGGTAAGCACTATGAAATATTGTTCAAATATTTGAACACTTTGAAAGACTGGATTATGCAGGAAGAGATGCCAAGGCCTGGCACACCCAGTACATTTCCCATCCTGGTGCACTTTCTTAAAAACTCTGCTTTGGAGGTAAACGCTATCGACACAGTGATTCGTAAAAGCAATGAATTAGAGTTATCATATATGGTACATTTCACATGGAAATTTACAATAGATCAGTATCTACTGAGACATGTTAGTAAATATTGAAAAGCAAGACACTTTGAAAAGATTTACTATAGTTTGTGGATAAGATACTCTCTACACAAAAGTTTTATTTATAAAATGCTGAGAGTATGAAACTCTGAAAGTAACAGAGAACAGTACAGATGAGTTGCATGGGTATGGGATAAAGATATTGGAGGTGTTCAAAGTGTTTTGAAACATAGCATCAAAGTTATCTAAGAAAAAGACTGAACATTTTAAGTTAAATATTTAACTGTGCAATGACCCTCCAAACTATAAACGAAGTGAGAATAGTGAGGAAAAAAGTCTTTAACTCTGTTCTTAATATCTAAAAAAATCTAATAAATCCATATAAATAAAATATGCCCCAACAGAAAAATAGACTACGATCATGAAACATTAGCTCATGAATATGAACATATGAATGGCCAATAAATAGAAGGAATGCTGTTTAGCTTTGTAGCAACAAAAAAGTAAAAGTAACCATGAAATATTATGTTTTATATATCATGTTGAATTGACCTACAACTTGAAGTCCCTTGCTTTCAGGGTATATAAGAACACACAGATCACGGGAATGTAAGTGGCATAAGTTTTCTGGACAGCAATTGTGAAATAATTTATTAAAATTATTGTTTTTCTTTTAAACATTAATTCTGATGAGATATACATTTTCTTAGGAAAATAAATGGATATATGAGCAGACACAAATGCAAGGGTATCTAAAAGCTGACTACGATAGAAGGAAAGAAACAGAAGGGTCAGTCTAGTATTCCATGCATTTATCAACAGGAATTTGCTATATTATGGTACAAATATGAAATGAAAAATAAAGGTTTTTAAAATTATAAGAACACAATTATTTGTGGAAACAAATGTTGACTGTCGCATATTGTTAAATTAGAAAAGTGATTTCAAATAATGATTCTATTTTTCTTAAATTATATTTTGTGTATATGCATAGAAAAAATGGAGATAGGCAATCAATTTTTAGCAGACTTTATCTGCATGATAGGATTATATGTTGCTATAATTGTTTTTATTGTCCATGATTTTTTCATTGTCTAGGGGAGGACTTAATTTAGAAAATGTGTGATTACTAAACATATAGTTTATACAAAAATAAACAGCTGTTTCTCATTCTTTCATAGCTAAAGAACTGTCTAAATTTTTAATATTTCCTTTGTACTTCTAACATATGAAACAGTTTTGACTACGTGGTTACAGAAAATAGCTAAGCAGCTTAAAAAAGTAAAACAGTAATTTTCTAGACCCCTTTGGTATGAGCAAGGTAGAATTTTAAAAATAATTATTTAAGTGCAAATAAATAACTTTGTCTCTATTTTCAAAGTGGGTTTCAAACAGCATGTAGCAATAATCAATATAATAAAGCCCTTTTTAAAAGTATAAAAATGAGCTAAGTGGTATAGATGAAAGGCAGACAAAGAAGAAAAAGTATAGAAATGGGACTAAAATAAAAATTATGCTAGAAAACAGGCTGACTTAAGTTCAATTTATCAGAAAATTAATTAGTGAGCTTCTGATGACAATCAAGGCTAAAAATGACCTTCGATGGGTTTCATAGCTCTCATGGTCTAATAAAGGGAGACAAGAGTTCATCGAAATAAAGCAACTTTTTTCTGAACCCTGAGACAATATTACTACATGGAACAGTATAAAACAGACACTTAAACACAGTTGTTCAGCATAATTTCCATGCTCTCTATATATGAACTTCATAATATAGGGTATCTGATAGAAACTTAAGGCATTCTATTAAGCTATATGGGTATGCAGAGAACTAACAGCAAGCCAACTTTTGTTGCTTAAATTGATACAGGTTTCTACCTTAAGGAATGTAGAAGTTAAGGTTTTACTATTCATGTCACAATTTTGATCACTAGCAAGCAACTGAATTAGAGCCAACCAATAGAAAGAATAGCAAAATATCCCATAAAGCAGGTTTGTAGGCAACACTGAAAATCTCCATCATTAATTTCAGCCATCAGAAAATCAATCATGTCAGGACATAAATAAAAAAAAAGAAGTTCAGCTATTTTCTAGTATTTTAAACACTAATTCAAAATGAAATCAGATATCGGATTTCTACTAGACACCTTTAAAATTTTGGTTTCTCAAAATAAAAACTCAATGAGAAATTAGAGAATATTTGTGTGCAAAAATAAATTACTTTGCCATCCTTAGGTAAAACGACTATCTTGAGTATATTCCCATAGAAGAAAATAAAGCTAACCAATAATATTAAAATAAGGGAAAATATGTAATATACTCCATTACCTCACTTCAGTTGGTTCAAAATGTATAATAAAAATGCATCTCTTTATACCCATCACTATGAATACAACATAATAAGAAAAATATACAGTATTTTAAAAGATGTGCCTCTGTAAAATAAACCAACCTTCTAAGGTCCATTTATTTTTCCTCAAAAGAAAAAAAATAGCTTTGTAGACAAAACCTTTTATCACAGTTTACTAAGCGGACACCACATGGGAATGAAACTTGACTGAGGACAATGCAGGCGGAGACTGCTCATTCCCCGACCTGCTGCATTCACTGGCTGGCGGAGGAAGTCCGTCCTAGGCCCGGTGGGCCAGGGCGATGTTGATCGCCTTGGAGCCCAGGACCTGACCATTCATCTCAGCCATCGCTTTAGCGGCCTCCACTGGAGAGGAGAAGCAGATCAAGCCAAACCCTTTGCTTCGTCCTTCTTCCTCCATTACCTTGACTCTGCTGATTGATCCAAACGAAGAAAATTCCCGCCGTAGTTGTTCTTCATCAATGCTCTCATCGAGGTTTTTAATATAGAGCTTCACCCCACGGCACCGCCCATATCTTTCTCGCTTCCCCTGCTCAAACATTTGCTTTAACTCGGCCTGTCGCTCGGCTTTCTTTTGCGCCCGGCCTACAAAAACCATCTGTCCGCATATGTCCTTCCCGTTCATATATTCAACAGCCCTTTGGGCAGCCTCGTGGGTATCAAAACTCACAAAGCCAAAGCCTTTGGATTTCCCGCTGGAATCGGTCATCACCTTAACACTCACGATTTTGCCGTATTGGCTGAAAACTTCCTTCAGTCTCTCATCATCCATGTCATCTCCAAAGTTTTTGATGTAAACATTGGTGAATTCATGGGCTTTATTTTGGAGCTCAGCTTCCCGTTCCTTGCGGTTTTTGAATGGGCCGACGAACAGCCTGCAGTTCTTAAGCAGCGCCCCGTTCATCTCCTCGATGGCCCTGTCTGCGGCCGTCTGGTTCTGAAAGTGCACAAATGCGTAGCCCCTGGATCCCTGTTCATCGCTCATCACCTTGGAGGACAGGATCTTCCCAAAGGCTGAGAAATGTTCGTAAAGCATCTTGTTATCAATGGATTTGTCCAGATTCTTGATGAACACGTTCCCAATTCCAGATTTCCTTAAGTAGGCGTCACGCTGAGACCACATGAGCCGGATGGGTTTGCCTTGTATCACCTCAAAGTTCATGGTGTCCAGGACCTTCTGGGCATCGGCCAGGTTCAGGAAGTTCACGTAGGCATAGCCCAGAGAGCGGCGGGTGACCAGGTCCCTGCAGATGCGGATGGACAGCACAGTCCCCACGGGGTTGAACTTCCTGAACAGCATATCCTCGGTGACGTCCGCATGGAGGTCGCCCACATACAGGGAGGCTTGGCGGTACTTGGCATCGACACTCATGTTGCTGTTGCCCCCAAACTGCGAGACCCTAGCCCCAGAAGCTCTCACAGATAGATATTCCTGCAGGAGGGTAGCCAAGCCACACCTGGGCCCGGACTCAGCCTGGTGTCCTTGGGCTCACAGCTCAGAGCTGGAGAGATGGGGCTCAGGGACAGCTCCCCCAGGCTCAAGCAATACGCTCACCAAAAGGCCCCCGGCAACCAACCAACCAGGCCCTCCCTGGAAACCTGAGACAGAACTTTCAAACCGCGGAGAGTGGCTGGCAGGAGACGTTCCTTCCCGGCCAAGGTGCGCAAAAGCCTCAAGTGGCGGGCTGGCCCGCAGTCCAGCAGCCGCAGCGCTCCGCACGCACACTCCGGTGGCTGGTTTCCGAGTAAAAATAGGCCTCGCTCCGGCTAGTTTAGAGTTACAGCCGTGGGGACTGGAGCTCCACAAGTGGCCTTGGAGGCCGCGGCCAGGACGCGAAGCGTGGGGCCCGGCCAGATCCCGGAGCCGCCGGGGACCGGGTTGTGCAGGCGCCGGGGATACGCGCTGCGGCCGGGAATCCGGGGGCTGCGGGGATCGGAGCCTCCGCTAGTCTCCGACCCGCAGATCCAGCGAGGCCCGGGGAAGGCGGATGGGGGATGGGGAAGCGGACAGACGGACGGACGCGGGGATGGACGCGGCAGGCAGGCAGCGCGGAGCGGGGTCTGGGGGCTCACCCGGTGCGGCCGGCGGGGCGGGCGGGAAACCCGGAACTCGCGCGCCGAACTTCCCGCGCACTCGCTGCCAAGGGTGATGTTTTCTTTTCAATATATTTTGAGAGTGTTTTCCTCTCGCCCGCCCCTATCTCTCCTTTCCCACCCCCCTCGGACGGTGAAGCTGAGAAGCTGGAGGCGGCGACTTGGGTGGAAAATGGCAGCCCGGGGGAGGGGCCCTATCGCCCACCCACCCGCGGGGGCGCGCTGGGTCTCACTGCGGCACTGTTCCAATTGGGGATCAGGGCCTGTCACTTAAGCTCAAAGCCCTCCAAAGGCTTCCTCCCATTCTGGGCTAGGTTCCAACACTGGCACCTCGTTCTGCACGATTCTGCAGGATTCCTGCCATGGTCCAGCCTCAACTACTGCTCGATCCCCCTTACTAGACTCCATGGCACCTGGTTTGTGGTTTTGTTTTGTTTTGTTTTGTTTTCAGAGTCAATTTTACAAAATGTGCTCCTCGGAAATCAGTCTAGATCCTTTTTCCAAATATGAGGTTTCCCTAAATAACTTTTGAAAGTTTAAGTTTCCCTTTTCAAAACATACACTGCCTTGCATTTTCGTCCTGTTTGTCTAATTACAATATACTGTACATTCCATATCGGTAGGGACCATGCTCATTCTATTTCCAGGCCTAACTCAGGGGCTTTTAGGAAGGGGGTACTCAACATTTGTTGAATGAATCAACTGTGTGGGATACATGAGGTATTTAACCTGAGGCTGGGTTTCGTGAAACTGGGTTTAATTTACCCAGAGACATGAAAGATGGAAGTAGACATGCCCCTTGTCTCAGAACATGTTAGAAAGATTAAATGTCTTATTGTCTAATATAATATATGGGGCATGGTACGTTTTCAGTAACATGGGTTTTGTTTCCTCTATCATAAATAAATTCCTTAATATCAAAAAGCATCATAAAGAACATGTGAACCTGAATTGGGTGGGTCCATTTATTTCAGGCTAATTTAATGTTTTTCAAACTTTAATCAGCAGAGGAATTACCTGGGGATCTTTTCTGAAAACAGATTCTGAATCAGTCACTATGTTGAAATGTACTGGAAATTCTACATTCCTAAAAAGCTTCTGAGTGATGCAAATTCTCTTGTTCTCTGAACTACCCAGAGTATCATGACTTTAAAGCTAAACGAGTGAGAAAAAATATATTTCTCTTTCAGAATTTAAGGATACTCTAGCAAAATTCATTCTTAGTAATCCACTAAAAATAACCCCATTAAACATGCACCATTATTTTCACTATAAAATCCAACTTGTTTTAAGCATATCTAAATTTGAATAATGTATCTGTGATTGTTCCCAAATTAATCATAATTAATGTGGTTTTTGTAGTAAAGTTTATTCTGATATGTGATGTTCATGTAGGATCATTTGTTCAAACATGTACAGTAAGTAATGATGTATTTTAAAAAGGAAGAAAGGCCACCACCGTGGTATGTAGCAGCAATATTGTTAAAAGTAAATAAAAGTAACCAGCACAGTCAATGCTATCTGATTATTTTAAAAAGAAAGTTTCTGAGCATATATGTCCTGAGAGTTTTTATCTCAAGACACTATTTCTAAAACAAATGCCTAGGAACACATTTGTTCTTTGTACAATAATTCAGATATAGCGAAGTACCACCATATTTCACAAACTCATGGGCTTTTCATTTTCCTTTAGTGTGATATTCTCTAAATATTTCGTGGCGTGCCATGTTCAGTGTTCACCCCAAAGAGTAACATCGCATCTTTCAGGTTGTTAGGCTCAATTTTGTTTGACATGTATGTTTACTTTACCAAATAGAGTGTTAACTTCTTTAGAATAAAGTCAATGATCTACATATCAGAGTTGTCGTCTATATGGAGCATGTTTCAACGAGTAATGTTTGATTACTCATAGTCTGTGAACAAAAGTTCAGTTTAATACTAAATGCCATTTACCGTAAAAATATCAGGCATCATAGCAATAAAATTGAATAAGACACATCTTTCCTCAAAAATCTCATGGCTCTTATTAGAAAAAGCAACCAAAATAATTTCAGAACAATGTAAAATAAAAAAATAAAATATGTAACAGCACAGAAGATATATGACTAGTTTTGCCTACAAGCATCAAAAATGTCTTTGCAAAGAAGACTACATTATAGGAGACTTGGGTTGTCTTTTTGTGGACTCTGGGGAAATTGAGGGATAAGTAATGTTGATGTCAACCAGCATCCCATTTAATATCGCTGGAATACCAAGTATGAAGGAGGAAGTGACAGAAATCGAGAGAGGAGGAGAAGACAAGGCCACCAAGCCCGAGGGCTTCACATGGTAGGCTATGGTATGATCTTCTGTCTCAATGGGAGCTCCTAGGATACTTGACCTAGGAGATGACGTATTACATTTCAGAAGGCAATGCAAAGGTAATGCGAAAGACTTGGCGTCATGGAAACAGGAAGCAGGGATAATGTTAAGCTGCATAATCACAAACCATTTTGAGTACGGAGATGCACCTAAAATAAACATCTGTTCTACTAAGGAGACCAAAATGGTCTCTGAAGTCTACTTGAATCATCGCTGGGCTATAGTCAACCCTTATGAATCGGTGCCAGGCAACAGGCCCCCAGTGGTTACTAAGACATGATTGGTGGTGGGGAGCATCGAAAGTTCCAATTTCGATGGGTGCCAGAGGACCCTCATTTTGTCCCTTTGCCTTCCCTACCTCGCTCCTACTCTCTGCCCTTGTTCCAGAGTTCTGACTTATCTTATTCTTTGTCCCATAATGTCAAAGCCAGGAAAACTGTTCACCTTGTCTCCTCCGATTCTTCAGATTTAGTTTCTACAAAGCAATCAGACTCTCTGTGACTGGTGCTGATCACTTCTCATAACAAATCTATTGTGTTATTGTGCTCAAGTCCCCTCAACCTCACTGGGAGTAGAGAACAGAAGGATTAAAGGGGTCAGAAAATAACCTTCTGGGAGAGCCATTCAAAAGAGAGTCCTATTTGCTCTAAACTTGATGAAGAGAGGGATTGGGGGCTACTATCCTGCCTTCCACACCAGGGAAGGTCTAGCATCTTCCATAGAGAGTTGCATCTCATTACTAGCCATTCACACATCGATGACTTTCTGACACCCATTGTGGGCAATGCGCTTTGGACAGAAATCCTTCAAAGGGTTAAAAAGAAAAACTAAGGCAAAAGAACTCTGAAACTTAGGTGGTGAGTGTATGTGAAAGTTCATCATATTACTTTGTTACTTTTATGGAAATTTGAACTTTTTGCCAGTAAAATGTGCAAAACAAACTGCAGTTGGCCATCTCTGACCGCAGCTTCCCAATTCTCAGATTCACCCAACTGCTGATCAAAGAGCTCTTTTCCTGCTCATCCTTTTCCTCTTTACGCCTCTACTCTGTTGCCCTTAGCATTAGCCAGCCAAATCCCTGCTTAGAAAACAGTATCCCAGGTTCCATAGGCTTTACCGCCAAGTCTCTGCACTAAGATCTCTGGGAGTCAATGCAGTAGGGAGAGTCCCACAAGATCGACAGGGTTGCTGGAAATTGATCCTGTAGCTATTATGGATCTTTCCTTCTCATTCTCTTTCACTCTCCTTGTGTCTCCTTGAAGGGGAGCCTTATTAAGTTGTGCAAGCCGACTGTTACCAGTTAAGTGCAGGTAATTACCTCCCCCCATCCTTTAGCAGGCCCATTTCTATAATCGGGTAAAAATGGATTATGATCCAACAACTCTTCTGCCTGGTCCTAGCTTCTAGGTACAACTGGCAAACCATGAATACCCTGAGAGGGCTTTTAGATATAAAGTCCCTTTCCTGCAGTCAGCTAACTTCTGTCTTCAAAGCACAAATTTTTCCTCAGGTAGCAATTCCTGAGATCTTCCCTTGGTGTGTAATTGCATTTTCTAGTGCGTGCCATGATGCCAAGTGGCCGGAACCACTAGGTAGACAGGGGCTTAGAAACTGATCTGTTTAACTATATGGATACCCTCCCTACCTCATTATCATGTATCATCAGTAACTACTTTTTATCGCTCACCCCCAACACAGACACACACATAACACATACCCCCATCACCACTACCACCCCCCCTGAAATGTAAATTCCATGAAGGCAAAAATTGTGTCTGGTTTAGTCACCACGTATTCTCAATGCCTAGAATAAGAATGAGCATAAAATAGTCTCTCCGAGGACGTCAGAGTGTGGGCAGTCATTGGTAAGTCTCTCACACTTCTGCACATCTCGTAAATAAAGCCATTTGATGCTTTTCTTCTGGACTATGGTTTAATTTGTGTTTATGTAGCAAACAGATTTGAAAGCTGGGGATAGGATTTCTCTCCGAAGCAAACTGCAGGTTTGTTCCCAGCCTTGCAGGAGAGAGACACTGTCTGTGTCTGGAGCGCAGGGTGGGCGTGCTTCCTGCCCATCACAAATCATTCACGTTTTCTAAATGCCGGGCTACTCTTCTCTTAGGCATCCCAGGGTGGGTGCAGCTGTTGCCTGAGCATCCATACATCGCCCAGTGGAAATGTGGGCTAGGAGAACTGTCACAGAAAATGCTAATGTTCTGGCTACAGCTATAGCTACTGTGAGTAACAAGGCTTTGTCTGTAACCCAGAAGTACTGTTTACTTTCCTATAAAACAATGGCAAGTGACCTTCTCAGCCTACAAGGCAGGGGTAAATATTCACTCTCACAGTTCTTGAGTGATCTGGTGACAAGGATGCTCTCTTGACACAGACATAGCTTTCTGGGAAGGAAGGTTAAAGGCCTTGCAGGCAGATTAATGAGATTTGAAACAAGTTCATAGGATTCAGTGGCAAACACCATTCACCAAATAATATCATCTATTGGCAAAGAATGGCTCTTTCAGGGTATTGCCTGTTAATCAGCAGAAATGAGAGAGGCGGTATCAGGCTAAGAACAGAGAAATTGGTACGAAGTCAGCTGCCCAAATCGTGCCCTGGTTGTTGCTCTCTGTCCTTGGGGGCAGGCGATGAGCTTCCTCACTAACCCAGTAGTCAGCCTCGTACCCGTCCCGCTGAAACAGCTAACAAGGAGCTTTACCTAGGGTTGACAGGCTTTTCTGACACATTCAGACAACAGTTGCAGGGGCTTGTGCCTACTCTGACTGTGAGAAGGAAATCCATGAGCACCGGAGGCTTCAACAAGAAAAACCACAGGCTCTGAGGCTGGCGGTCCTGGCAGCTGAGACTGGGGCGGATTTGCAGGTTTGGTCGGGGAGAAGGGCAACGGAGTGATGTCTCCCAGCTCCACTGCTCTCGCAGTCCATCAAGCCAACCTCAGAACCACGTGAAGACAAAAACAGAGGGCCTCCAGGGTTTTGTTTGCTTGTTTATCCTTACTAGAAAACAGTGCTGGCCCACTTAGGGAGATTTTCCTGGGACAGAAGAACTCTCAGGGGAACCTACCGGTGAGTAATTGACCATTCCTCAGGCTTTACTGTCTTGATTAGATTTGAGGGAGGTGAGCCACTGGGGAATAAATGACAGAGTTAAAGAAAACATTTTGTACATTCTTGCAGTAACCCCAACTTCTCTGGAAAACCCCTATATTAGAGCAAGATGAAAACTTAAATGATATTATTAGGATAATGGAGCAGCAAATGCCTCAGAATAAGGCGAACTGCATTACAAATATCACTGCTCTACAGGTCAAGCAGAAATTGGCTAATGCACATGACACAGCAGCCCCAACAGCAAATAGTTTGGCACCACTGGGTGAGTGTCCCCTTGTGGGGTCAAAACATGACTCTCTCACCACCCATGATGAGGGCTGGCCAGGCAGGAATGTAACTCCCTTAGGAATGGATCACAACTCCCTCCTTATCTCCTTTTGGGAGTGGTATCTTGTCCTGTGACTGCTTCTTGACCTTTTCTTTTGGTCCATACACACTGATGCAGTCTAGTGCAGAGCCATGCATAGGACACATGTCTCCTTTGTCTGAGACCCCTTATAACCAACCTCAGACCGGAGGAGGTGTGGTCTCTCTCACACGGACCCTCTACTCCCTTGTAACATCAGCAACAAATGTTAGTGATGTTACATCTGCTTGTTTTGTTCTGTTTTGTTTTTGGAATGTTATGAACACTTACACAGCTCCTCTGTTTGGAGCTCCTGTATTTCACCACCCAAACTGATAGAGGCGGTGTCAATTATTAGGAACATACCTGAGAAAGATCATTGATCAGGCTGAAAATATTGGGAACTCATCAAGCTACCATCATACACTTGAACCTGATGATGCATGTGAAGCCTGTTTCATGGTAAGCAGCAGCTTTCCTCGTGTGCATCCATCCCCTGGTCCTTTTCTCGACCCCCACCTCCACTTCAGTTGCTGTAATGAAAAAAGGTGGTTAGCGATCAGGCCAAGGCTCCTATGTCCCCAAAGGGAAACCAGATGTCAAATGGACACATTCAAGCACGGCAGGGTATTTTAAAGAAGGGAGAGAGTCACATTTCAAAGTCTTTGTTGAATATTGATGCCCAAGTCACAATCCTACCTGGCCCCTTGGAAGGAGGGAGTGTTCAAATCAAACTGATAGGATCTGGGCACAGTTCAGCAGGGTGGGGGAGGCTAAATGGACCTGGTGGATGGGTCCTTTGAGACAATTTAATATTCTGCTTTTGTTGATCTTACAACTGAATTTATATTAGGAATTTATGTGTTAGCTGCTTGTGCATTCCTACAAATTGGCAGATGAAAGACAACCTTCCTTCGGGGCAGTGAACTACGAACATAAATAGCTGCTCCTTATTGAATCATCTGAGTCCCTCATATCAATGCCAATGTTAGGGGTCATTCACACGTGAGATTGACAGGCATGGAGCTGATGACTGAACATTCGACATTCAGGTGATTGCTATGCTGCTTACGTTCTTCATCAGACCTTTTCCTTCCACGGCTGTGCTTCTGAGGAGAGGAGGGTAGAATTGTATTGAATCCTGCCCATCCCTGGTGACCCACACTGGGGTTGCCCTGTCTGGGAGCAATCAGTACAGACTACGCACTGTAGGCACATGTTCATGTCCCGGTGTAGCCATTCAAGGTCAGGCTGCAGCACTGTGACTGTACCAATGTGGTCTTTGAAGATAAACTCATGTTTTTGGCATTTTTGAGCCAGGAATAGTTACAGTCTGACAATGCAATACCTTTTATCAGAAAAGCCACTCAGCAACAGGCTGATAATCAAAGTGTTCGATGGGTGGCCATATTCTGCATTATCCACAGATATCTGGTGTTATGGAGGATTAGAATGTCTTCAAACGTTAGCTCACAATGATTTTGTTTCTACCCTCCTCAAATCCTCCTGGCCCGCAGCTTAGTCAGAGATTTTAATCACTGCATGTGGCTGTCCCCAATACGTGATCTCGTTTGGCCGCCTCCTGGGTAATGATCAGGATGATCAAGGGGTTGAGTCACATAGATCTACTGTGAGTTGGTGACATTCTCCTCGGCCCATTTCTGAACGTGTTTCTTTTCTTTTTCCCCAGTGTCAGTCACTGGGCTGGATGGATGAATATACCATCCAAGTAGTAGCCTGGCCAAAAGGGGCACAAAAGATTAAATTCGATTCTAACTCAGCCATGTGTATATTTCAGTAGCTGTACATGTTCTGGAGTCATTAAGAAAATGACCATTTCTCAGTCACGCACTACTGTTAGTATCAAGTAGTACGCTATGTACCAAGCCCCTCTTTTTCCATCCATATCAATTAAAATAAGGCGCATGTGGATATTACAAGTTTAATTTAAAAAGTCCTCATCTCTTATGTACCTGGCACTGAAGAAGGAAAGACCTGGGTACACGCAGCAGATTATTAGGAAAAGGGTGAACTTATAGCCCCTGCAATGGGAAATAGCAATTTGGGGGCAAAGAAGAGTGAGAAGCCGGGAAATAGCTCAGACTCTAGAAGGTCTTGAAGAGAGAAACATGATCTTTTTCAGAATTATTGCAGAGCCTTGATCGCTAAGGAAAACACCCTGGTGTGCTCTTCCCAAATGGTGGAGAGCGTTTTAAATGTCCCTGAGCCCAGGGTCTTCCATTCCCCACCACACAGCTCTGGCCACTGTTCCAACGCCGTTCTCTCCACACTCACTGCAAAGTCAACTGGAAACAGCAGGTGATGGACTTGGCTCCAGTCCTTTCCATGCAAAACAACCATCAACCCCTGAGATGTTTCCTCAGCCCCTCTCCTCTGTAAGTTCTTTATTTTGCCATTGTTACTGGGTTTCCTCAGCCTCATTTGTTCCAAATGCTCTTAGCAAAGTAAGTTTCAGCATCACAGCAAAAGTGAAAACAGGCCTGGCTGGTGTAGATCAGTGGATTGAGCCTGGGCCTGTGAACCAAAAAAGGATCATGGGTCGATTCCCAGTCAGGGCACATGCTTGGGTTGCAGGCCAGTTCCAAGCACGGAACACTTGAGAGGCAACCATACATTAGTATTTCTCTCCCTTTCTCCTTCCCTTTCCCTATAAAGATAAATTTAAAAATTGAAAACAACTTGGGTTTAAAACACAGTTTTTGGCATTTTCAACACCATCGAAAACTTAGAGAACTTTTAGCCTGTCCGCCATGGCCATACAGAATCGAGCCTCTGAGTCTCCATAATCCTGTAGTTCAGTTTCTGGAAGATGTCATTTTGGTCTCTGAAATCAAGCACTTTCTGCTTGGAGCCTACAAAAATCCTGGGCTTCTGCATCCAAGGGCATTGAGGGGAGTTTCAATTGCTTCTGTTATTTTCTTTCCAAGATTGAAAGCCCATGGACCCTTGGTGGGGGAGGCACAACCCAGAAATGACTAAGATCCTTCAAGTAACACCATCCTGGCCTGAATGCCACTTCTTTCTTTACCCAGAAATGAGACAACCAAGTACCTTTAATGTTTCAGCATTACTCAGTATGGGTCTCCTAATATTTCGTGCAGAAAATTCTCTGTCTGAATCATCTCAATAACTTAATAAAAAGGCACAGTCTGGGCTAGTTTTCTTCTTTGAAAAATCTCTTTTAAAAACAAAGACGCTGAAATAGAGAACAAGTGGGCAGCGACCAGAGGGGAGAGGGAAGGGAACTTAAGGGGAAAAAGGGGGAGGGATTTTGAGGAACAAGTATGAAGGACACAGAGATGAGGACTGGGGGGGGGAATGGGAGGGAGGGGGGAGACCAGGGGGGGGGGTGGGGTGGGATGGGAGAAATAGATTAAAAAAAATGTACTTGAAAAGTAACTAAATAAAATAATATTAAAAAAAATAAAAATAAATAAAAACCATGTTCCTATAGCTGTCTTAGTGCTAAGATCTTTTTCTCCTTTGGATTCTTTTGTCCCAAAGAGGGTAGTAGAGTTTGAACTTCTCAGACCATATCTACAAATCATCTTATGCACCCTTCTGCTAATGGTTTCTAACAACAGTGCTTTGATTCAGGGTAATCCTTGATAGACTTTGACTCTCTGGAGGAGGGGACCCCACAAGCTCAGGCCTGCACTATGTCCTATAGGAAGTCTAGAACCCTGTGTGAGTTCAGTGCCTTAGCCAGGAGGGACTCAGCTTGGTCTACAGCCACATAATCACTTTCAGACACAGAGTCCATCCCTAGTAGCACACTGGAAGTCCCTTTCCATTGACGTCTTTCTCTTATTCCGTAGTTTTCTCTGTTTCCTCTGGATCTGATTTATGCTGTATCACTTCTTGTGGTCAAGGCCAACAAAACCTGTTAATACTGCCCTGGCTGGTATAGCTCAGTGGATTGAGCATGGGCCTATGAACCAAAGGATTATGGTTCAATTCACAGTCAGGGCACATGCCTGGGTTGCAGGCCAGTTTCCAGCAGGGGATGCATGAGAGGCAACCATACATTGATATTTCTCTCCCTCTCTCCTTCCCTTCCCCTCCAAAGATAAGTAAATTAAAAAAACTGTTAATATTGGATTCTCATATTCTTCCCAGAAGAACACATGTAAAACATAACACATTTTTTCATGTCAATATGGGTGGCTTCTTGATGTCATAATATAACAATGTGTCTTCATTCGTAAAGTCCCTGTTCTTCTTCACCAGAGCTGAAGATGGGAAAACAAGGGTCTAAAGAAACAGAGAAGCCAAGCCCAAACACAGTCACTGTGTGATTATCAGAGAGTACCAAGGTTAAGCCAGGGGTCATTGGGGGTTACGAGAGTTTAGAGCTGTTATATCCGCAAGAGTTCACTCTGGTATGTAATGTGATTTTTTCCCTAAAATTAGTCTAATAATAATACACCACATTCACTTTATATTTTTGATGTCTCTTTAAACAAAGAGACTGTGTCTATTTTTTAATTGGATATAACTGACATATAACATGGTGTAGATTTAAGGTATATAATATGTCGATATGATGCATTTGTACTCATACCTTTCAGTAGTATTACTAGCATAAAGTAAGCTAGCACCTCTATCTGATCACATAATTATAATTTCTTCTTTTGTGCTGAGAATAATTAAGATCTCATCTCTAAGCAGCTTTGAAGTTTATAATACAGTAAGTATTATGGACTGTAATTTCTAGGTGGTGCATGTCTTAAGCTTTTCTTCCCAAAAATCAACCCTAGCAGGCATTTTGACTACAAAAGCCAATAAAAACAAAGCTCCAGAATTTTTCAGACCCTGTCCTCACTTTAACGTGTATTCCCACTTGTTGACTCAGTCCAGTGGCCATTTACAATATCCTGTCTCCATCCTCTGTGCCTTTATTCCTGGTTTTTCTCTAATTCACGGTCCCCTTACATTTTTGAAACCGTGTCTCTTCTTCCCTTCAGCTAATTCATCAATTTGCAAGACTATACTGCATGCATTTTTAGTAGACAGTATGTCGAAGTGACACAGGAACACATGATCAGCTGGCCATGGGAGAGGTGTTGGGAATTCTGGGAAGATGTGCAGGGAATTCTGGGAAGATGTGCCGATTTGATGGGCAGGGACTCAGAGCTACAGCACTTGGGGGTTTCCGTGACCTTCTGGCATTTTACAGTGATGCAGGGGAAACCCTCTCCAGCTGTCCTGTTCTGTGAAAACATATCTGCTGATTTTAGATGAACCACAAAAAGTTTTCCACTCAGAAACATTGCAGAGGAAATAATGCAGAAGAAAAAAAGAATGAGAGGGATGGAAGATTTTGAAAAAATTAATAAATGAAAATATTTTAAAAAGGCTATGTACCAGAAATATAAGAACTGGACCTGTAATCATGTTAGATCAGCTGGAGGAAAAAAATGTGTCTCTCTGTTGATACAAAGGCATTGACCTTTCTCAGTGTTTCTGGATTATTTTTTCTGTTTCAGATAAGACAATTGCAACATGTGCATGCATGCAGGATTTTCTGGTAAAATAATGAAAGCCCACAATCACAGACTATTTATTGTGAGCCACATTCTATTGCAAGCACATTGCATGAATTATCTCATTTAGTTTTTAAAATAGAGTATGTGCTAGATACTGTTATTAGCTTCATTCACGGATGAAGAGGGGAGGCACAAAGGGTTTATACCACTTGCTGGAAGTGAAATGGATACAGCCATAGACAGCCAACCCTATGGCCCATTCTAACCTTTTGTCATTGGTGGGAAGCGTCTGAGTCCAACGTTGACTTCAGACAGGGTCGAACAACCATTTAAAAAGGCTGTCTCTGGAAGGGGGGTGGTCTGCTCCATCCCTGCTTTTTTTCTGACACCTCACCGGTACATTGTAGCCGATATTCGAGAACAGGTTCTGACTCTGGCATCCACTACTAAGCTGACCTTCTCTATGGTCTGTGGCACTTTAATCCTCTGGCTCCCATAACTTGACTCGGGACTCCCTCCACACACTGGTGGGCCCCTGGAAGCTTTCCATTGCCCTGAAGGCACCAGGAGGCCTCCCCACCCCTCCACCTACTGCTCACTTCCCTCTCTCTAGCCCAGCATACCTGGCGCACCACTCCCTCAGTTTCAAGTTCACCACCAATCTTCATCCACACTCCACATATATAATGCACATTAGGCCGACATTGGGCAGACATTCAGCCCCTCTTACCATGCAGGGTCATTGGGTAGAGAGAAGGCTTGGATATGCGACTTCTGTCTGCAGGCATTTTAGGCTGTGACAACTTTTTTTATTGAACTGGAGTGCTTATTGATTTTTTTAAATGTCGGGTACATTTTAAGATGTCCTCAACAATCCTCCATCTAGTCTTTCACCAATACGATTTGTCTTTAAAAACACTTTTACCTTTTACTTTTTCTCTAGTAAACCATAATTTATTTTCTCTTCCTCTATTGATTATTCGATGGTACTTTTTGTTTTACTGCTGATTTAATCCTTTTACAGCTGTTAGAGGACTTGTATTCATTCTGAGTGGTTTCACTTCCATTCACTTCACACACACACATACACACAAAATGCACTTCTTGGTCAGAGACTGACCTCATCTTGAATGTTGCAGGCCTATGTGTGGTTAGCATGTAAATTTCTTTCAATGATTTCAAGAGAAGTTCTACAGTGGCTCTTATCATACTTCTTTTTGTGAATGATCTTAACATCCTCTCTCCTGCCGCAGTCTGTGAACCACATTATATGTCTTATCCAAGTAATAGTGTTATTTCAATAAGAATTCATGGGATTCTTATAAAGCTCACAAATGCTGCCGGAAAGTGCCATTTGAGAATCACACACCCATTATTGTAGGGTTGTCTGTCCTTTCCTTAGCATTAAATAGTGATAACATTTTTATTTTGCTTAAGAATATTTAAAAAATCAACTTTAGACTAAGCTAAACATAGGACTCCTTATAAGACATATGTTTAGAACATAAGGAATTTTAATTTGGAAGAAAGAAACTTGTCATTGTTTCAAGAGAATGACTTTTAACTTAATCTTTTGTGTAAAAAGACAAAACTGTTAATAGTCTATGAGGAGCATTTTAACATAATAAAATTATGTTAAATTTTAGGAATCAGTAAAAATTAAAAGACTTTAAGAAAAATCAGTTTTGCTGTTCACAAGTATTCAAGCAGAAGCTGTGTAAACACAGCAGCAGTATGGCAAAAGGAATCCCTTTATAAGATGCTAAAATAGATGGCCTTGGAGATGTATTATTACTTATTGTTTATTGTATAGTTCATAATTTTATAAAGCCAAGATATTACAAATGTTAGTATCTGTGCTCCAAATCTATAAAAGTTTAACTAGAGTATATACAGACTGTTCCATTTTTATTAGGTGCTTTGAATAGTAACAGATGAAAGATATTTTTAACAGAGTGACTACCTAATCAGTGCATCTTGTTTGTTGCTACTTCCACAGTGTTTTAGTCATTTCTGTAAAAAAAACTCATCAATGCATATTTATATGAGTGTTTTACCTTAAATGTTGATAAAAAGCAATAGCATTAATAACTATCATTAAAATTAAAATATGGCAGCAGGTTTTTATCTTCACTGTTTCCTTCACTTTCACTCTTACTAGGAAGGAATACCAAGGTCCATGATTTTCAGGACCTGCACTTAAATATCTTCAGATTACTTGAGTCAATATTCTTGATTTCTGCAAGGGCAATTAGTATAATTCTTCTTCCAAGTATAGACTCAAGGTTTACAAGTGCGAATTCTTTACAAACGTAGATGCATATGCTTTTAAGCACAGGTATTTATGTGTTATATATAGCTGTGGGTTTGTGTACTTTTTATAATGAAGAGAGTAAAAATCTATAGTGAATGCACAAGTGTATGTGAATGTCAGGTCCTGCAGTGAGGATGTGATACTTCAGGTGATTTTTAACACATGTGTAAAGTTGTTTTAATCAGCTCAGCTCTGCTTTCTACCAACATTTGTTTGGTACTTCCCGAGCATTACATGAAATACTGGGGGGAGGGGAAGTGATGCTGGACACTGCTCTCACCTCCAGGTGCACAGTCTTGTGGTAAGGGGAAAACACAGAGACATCTAAATAAATGAGTTACAAGAAACTTGATGCATGTTTCATTAGTAGTATTTCTCACCCATTCCCAAATAGCAGTACATACTTCCATTTGTTTTCATCTGTTGCAGTCCTCCCCAGTGCTTCATTTAGTGATCTTGGGAAAGCCAATGCCTCAGAAATACTGATGACAAAATGAACAGCTAAGGCACTAATGCAACATTTTTGTACACAGCAAAGCTGATAAACCATATCAGACAATCAAAATAAAAAAGGGCACAGTTTAGATTGGTAATGTATAACAGATCTGCTGGTAAGAACAGGTTTGTGAAGGATGATACTTAGATTTCCCATGTAAGAACATTTGCTCTGAAATACTAAATTAGTACCACAGATGACACCATATTATGTGTTGAAAGGAATTGTGAATAGTTTATTTTATATAGAATAAGAAATGAAAGCATCTTACATGTAGCAAAAACATTTAAATGCTTTTGGAATTTTGACTTATAGAAGTTAAAATTGGCTTAGAAATAAACAATAAACCCAAATATTATTTTTTCTAGTGTTATGGAAATCTATTATTCCCCATTACCCTTCTCAACAGACTGATGAAATGATCTCTTCTTGACTGAAAGTTCTCAAAAACTGATTGAAAATGAAAAAGCTAAAAATAATTTATTTGAGGGGTGATGGAACTTTGGCAATTAAATTCTGTGACTTCTCAAATGGCGTAATAAAAAATGGTTTCCTCCTAAAAGGCAAAGTGCTGGTTCCAGCCCTTCAAAGGCTGGCTCTCACATCTCCAGGGAGTAGCAGAGATGGGTGGAGTAACCCCCATGCTTCTCAACCGCTGACTCCACTGTGTCAGCTACTTCAACCTGTCATCTCTTATCAGAGACAAAAAAATTGATTCATGATTTTAAATGTTCTCTGGTGACTAAAATAAGATGTTTCTGATAGGAGAAGGAAAGGTACCCGTGGAGTTTCCAGAGTCTGTTTCAGAAGATCAGGGCCTTGGAGCCCCATGAACGTTTTGTCTGGGACTCAGCTGTGTGACCGCAGGCAAGCAGGTCATGTCATTTTTTTAAGCCTCACTTTCTTCATTCACAACATCAAGTCAGTGCCAGCAATTCTGAACTCATGCCGTACCCTTGGCATTTACAAAGCATTCCATTTATTTATCTGTTTTTGTGTAATCTGAAAGCTAAATATATATTAAATACAATTGAAAGTGAAAAAAAATAATGAAAATACATGAATCCATGTTTATATCAGCTAGGAGGAGCCAGGTTCTTCTGCAGTATCAAATTACCCAAAATATCCAGGGCAAATCATGTCTCACCAGTCTCAGGCTGAGCTGATAGAACAGCCTCCATCTGGAGTATTGCCAATAAATTTTGCCGACAGGAAATACGGCACTTTGTTCATATTTCATTGGCCAAAGCAAATAATATAGCCCCAAAACGGTTACACAGGATGGGGACATAAAATCTTATATTAGGGATAGAAGATAACATCAGTGGACAGAAATAAAATCTACTACAATACATACACAAACAAACCAGAAAAATGTATTCCATGTCCAATGAGTAGAAATCATTCTAAATTATTTTTTAAACATGGCAGTTGAAAAAATGTATCAAGAATTTTTCTTTGAGGAAAAACTAAATTATCTTCCCTGATGAAGGAAGACTCCTTTACAGAAAAATGCCTGTTACTAAATGCAGAAAATATCCATGCTTTTAAATGACAGATTTGGAGAAAGATTAACAATTAATGCTAAAATGATTAGGTCAAGTGGCTGGGAAACAGAATTTGCTGAGTGCCCAAGTAAGACCTCACAACGGCTCAGTACATTCCCAATGAAACACCTTCCCCTGGAGAGGTCTGAAGGTTAGCACGATGAACCCTCACAACACTGATAGTGAATGACCGATGACATTCTGTTTCTCCTGTCATGCTGCGGAAGAAAGAGAGATCATCACCCATGAAATATTCATGGGCAAAATGTTTAACCTGATTCAATAAAGACTGGAGGCTTCACTTTGAATGTGCAGTAATAAATATTTGGAAGAACATTCTATGACACCACAGGAGAGCATGTAGATAAATCCTCTGTGTGGGGCATTTTGTAAGAAAACCTGTCTGGTGTGCTCCAAGAGTCAATGCCGTTAAAAACGTAAGAGGATCATTCCACATTCCGAGAAAGGAGACACACACCTGAATGCGTGAACCTTGATTAGATCATTAGAACCAAATGGCTATAAAACATTATTTTGGAGGCCACCAAGATGTGAATATAAATTTCACATGAATGATGTCAGGGGTTAGTCTCCATATTCTTATATAATGACATAATGACCAGGGTGGTCATTATGTCATTATGTCATTATATAAGAATATGGAGACTAACCCCTGACATCATTATTGAAATCCCTAATTTCATCCTTTATGAAAAGTATTTATGGGTGAAGTGTTATGTTTGATATTAGCTTTCAAATGGTTAGAAGTAAAAAATAACAAAATAACTCTTAAATGGGGGTAGTGGGTATATGTGGATATTCATTGTTTTATTTCAGTACTTTGGTATATGTTCAAACTATTTCCCAACAAAAAGTGGAAGACAAGCTACAGTGACACTCTGTCTCCATGGATTCCAAATTCATAGATTCAACCAGTCACCAATCAAAGTTATTAGAAAAAGGGTTATGCTGTTGATGAGCTGTTCTAGTATGCCACAGTGGCTGCACAGGCATTTTTTATTATTCTCTAAACAATGCAGTATAACAAATATTTACACAGCATTTACTTGTATCAGGTGTTATAAGGCATCTGGAGGAGATTTGCGGTATATAGAAAATGTGTGTAAGTTACATGCCAATACCAACCCATTTTACGTAAGACTTTTGATCATGTGTAGACTCAGGGCATCCTGAAACCCCTCCCCCTTGGGTACCCAGGGATGACGGTGCAAAAAACTTTCATTTCTCCTCAGAGGATGTGCAGACCTTTGGAAAATCGGATCTTCCCCAGTCGTGACGAGAGTATGACAACTGAGCAGTTCCGTATGTGAATATTTGGATCATCAGAATCTAGCAAAAGGTATAAGAATGTCCATATCTTAATTTATAACATCAAACAATTGAAGATAGCTAAGCTAACCATAAATAAAAGAATGTTTCAACGCATGATGATATTTACTTTATGCATGATAGATAAGGGAAAATACACATCTTTTGTAACTGAGAGAAGTGTACTGCAGATCTCTCGCTCCATTGTGATACCGTGTGTGGGAGAGTTAGTGTAAATCTATGTGTATCAGTCTGAGAATGAAGGTCTAGAAAAAGAAGGCAGCTTTGTCTTTTACCTTTCTTAATTCTTGGAAAAAAAGAAGACATAAACAAGTACTATCATCAAGTACTGTTGTTTTCTTTCTAATAATAAAAATGATCGAGACACTTATGTCAACCCAAGTACTGAAACTGGAAATAACCTTAGAGATTATCATCAACTTATTATTTTTATTTAACTTAAAACAAATTTATAACAACAAAACTCAAATTCACATATTTTTATGCCTTATACCACATACATGTGAGGTATTAACCAGATTTTTATAAAGCCAGAATAAAAAATAGTCCCCAGGTTGTGTGTACTTGTTTGTTTTTGTGTGCTATAGTGTATACCACCTGTATGTTATCAAACTTTAAGGTTAATCACAAAAGAAAACTCAACATATAATGTGTTGCAAACATCGGCTAAAAAATTAGCATTCTGACTTACAACAGGACTACTAAAATAAACCACTTTTGTTGCAATATAATTTTTCAGACCCTTTACTTAATATCTAAGTGAATATTTTTAAAGCTGAATGATGTGTTAAAATTTTTGGGTTTCATTTTATAAAGTAAAGGTTACTTGTGTTTATAAGCGTCTTTCTCTCTAGGTCTTAAAATATGACAAATTCATTGCACCTAAAAGAATTTAAAACATCACTTTCTCAGTTCCAATCAGCATAATATACTGAATTTATTAGAGCATCATGATGTTGTGAGGGCAAGGGTGAGAACAATTATCACCTCCATCTTTCACGGGGGGTTTGCATTGGCCCGGATACTTTCTATCCCTCTTCCCCTTAACTCTCCTATTTCCTGTCATGGAAGTTAGAGATTTTAAAAATCTGATTGTGAAATTTCTGAAAAAAAAAATAGCTTCCATTGACATATATCCCACGTAGTGTATTATTCTATGGAGAGGAATTTATAAAATATCTAAGAGGCAGAAACCAAAACTTTGGATAAATTCATCACACACTTATGTATACACACACACACACACATGCACACACAGATCTAGAACAGAATGAGGGCTACCACCTGTGAAGGAATTCCAGGTCCCAGCACACTCCATATATATATATATATATATATTTTTAAACTTTCAAAGAAAATGCAGTAATATTAAAAAAGATTCCAGATATATACTGCACCCAGATGCACTAATTCTCACACTGGCAGTGTTACTTTGGTCTCTGTTTCTTTTTATATATTGGTGCATATATATATATAATTTTCTGAATTGTTTGGGATACTGTACTCTACTTTTTAATACTTCATGTATGAATTTGAAGAACAAGCATATTATCACATATAGATACAATTATCAATGTCCAAAAATTTAGCATTAATACATTATTATCTAATTCCACATTCTCAAAGTATCTCTCTAAAAATTACTAATTAATTACAATGGAGAAAGAGTAACTTTGACAGTGGATAAATCTGACATGTCCCCCTTAAAGAAGTAATTAAAATGAACACCACTAATGTTGCAATAAATGGTGCACAAATATGGTTTATGTGCTTCCTGAAATTATGACATAATATCAGTTCTTGAAAATCATACCAAAAATACAACCCAAACACAAATATGAGGATGCATCAAACAAAGCCAAATGAGAGACATTCTTCCCAATAATTTGCTGTATCCTTCAAGCACATCAAGGTCAAGAAAACACAGAAAATATGGTAATTTTTTCCAGATTACACACATCATCTTAGTTAAGTTGTGACAATATGATACTTTATTTTTTTCATTTAATTTATTAGAGTGTTATGGACTGCTTCCCCTCACTCTTTTGGTGCACTTTGTTTTTCTTGTTTCTTTTAATTTTTTATTAGTTTAAATACTTTTACAACCACATTTTTATTTATACAGATGTTAAAGCAGATATTGATGCTCAAATATAAAACAGGGTGATATTTAGATAATGAATATTCTTTTGCTCTGTATGTCTTAGTTGTGTCATTAGCTCTCACAACAATTTTAAATTTAGGTTACAACAATTACGTGTTGTTTCCTAGCTGTTGTTAAGTCTCCTGCTGGTGTTTTCCAAGGACTAATTTCAACTTCATGAAGTCAGAGACTAAGGGATGTGCTATGTAGACATCCACGCACCAGGACACAGACCAAGCAGGGAAAGGTTGGAACCTGGCACAGAAAATCCATGAAGAATAGTGCAGGGAGCTCCCACAACTTCTCTATATGTTGCCTCTAACAATCAAATACTATAAAGAGTATTTACAATATTATGATTCCATAAACATTATTCATTATAAAAACTAATCAGTGTAATTAGATCAACTACCATTTGCTTTCTTCTGGGAATTTCTCCAAATTTTTTGTATTTCCTCATTTTTCTATACTTCATGGCTTTATTATTTATTCACTTATTTATCTTGTACTTATTATTTATGATGTCAACTTGAACATTTAAAAGTAGAGTAGTTATATGTAATAAATCTGTCAGTTTTAACCAGAATCTTTCTCTTTAAATACATTTTGACATTCAATTTTCTCAGCAAACTCAATGGTTCAACTGTCTAGAAGTGAAAAGTTAGACTGTCCTGTTATTTATAAAATATTTCCTATTTCCTTTATGGCTCAGAGGGAAAAAACATGGGCTGTTTTTTCAAGTTACTCTGCTATAAGGGTAACATGAAATGATCCTGTTTCATAGGAATGAGTACAGCATTATATGTAGAATATCCCAAGATAAAACATGGGTCACATGTAAACTGTGTCTGTGTTACAATTTACATTCAATCCAACTTCAGGGATGGTTTGGCCAGTTCCTATCCTTTCCTAACCTGCCTGTGTCCTGGTGTGTGAATCTTTACGTACTGCATCCCTTAGATAATATAGTTTTTTTTTCATAATGGACACACTTAAATACTATTTTGGAGTTTGCTCCTTTTAGAATTGTTGAGGAGCTATTTGCAGGCCATATGAATTCATCTCATTCCTCAAAATTGAATTTTTAAATGGCTAAGCTAGTGCCAAGCATGAATACCCATGTCTTTCACCAGATGTAATTTTAAATTACACTTGGCTCTTTCCAAGTAGCAAAAGCATTCTCAAAAAAAGTTGTCACCAATTATATATATATATATATATATATATATATATATATATATACCCTCTGCTTGTATTAAAAATAACTTCATAATTAAATATCCATAGACTGGAGCTAGACATGGAAGAAACCCCGGCTCTGCCACATAGCAGCTGCATGACCTTGACCAAAGTATGCATGCTTTCTTTGATGTTGTCTCATCTTCCATAAAGTGTGAATAGTAGCACCTAAATCATAGCCTTCTTATAAAAATTGAATGAATATATTTTAGCGCAGCATTTATGACACCACACAGAGCATTCTCAGTACTAGGTAAATATTAGCTAAGGAGACTTCAAAATGAATGTTACTAAAGAGTTATAGCAATGACAACAGCAGTGGAATCAAACACATAACAGAACATATAATTTCACAGGAGAAACTATTCATTTTGAATGTTCTATTCTGCTTTTTTTGTCACATGACTTTAGTAAAAACTCATAATTCACATGTTGAGAATCCATTTAATTTTTTTAGTGGGATAAATACTATTGAGAATTTTTTTAGGAAGAGGGTATTATTCTTGTTTCTAAAAGAACCAAAATAAATTAAAAGACAAAGCCAATACACAGGTGGTTTTATTTATATACATATATGCTGTTTATGTACTATTTATTTACATATAAGCTATATGCTACTGACTATTAAATCATCTACCTTACTTACTATATAATAACTTAATATAAATGATTATAATTAAAGGGTAGAATTGAAAACTTGCCCACCCAATGTTATAAAAAGCTTCTTATGTGAGAATTATGTTAGATATTAGGGAACCTGTATGTTCCTCTAGATGGTTATTGAAAACATCAGGACTCAGTTAGCCTTTCTGAGAGCAATGGGCTCGTGTGAGGTGGGTACCGAGGACACTGTAGAGGACATCATGCTATATTCTCACTTAAAAGGAAATTGAGACATGTCTGAGGGTTTAGTATGACAGATAGATATTTTCCTCTTTTAAGCAACTAGTTTGTTCCTACATGACAGACATTGAGAATCCTGTAACTGAAGATATCTGTTTATCAGTGATCAGGTTTATTTTCACTCTAAGGTACAAACATTCATTTAAAGCTGGTCCTCTACGTGAGTGTGAGCTCCCCTTGAGTGTGGACTCAGCACCATACAACCGTGCTGAGTTTAACAGCTTCTGTGGTAGGGACGCTGTATTTTCCACACGAAAGAATGAAAGAAAAAAAAAACTTATTCAACAAATGGCACCAAACAGAACACTGAACTTCTCTGTATCATATCTGAAAACTGAATGTGATCCTACAATTATTTTCATAATACAAATTAATTTTAAAATATAGCCAAAACTATAATTTTAAGCAAAAAAATTGGTATATTTGAAAATAATGGCCTTTAATATAAGGAACAAGAAAAAGATGTATTATCACTACATTCAACATGTTATTGGTTGATTTAGCCATAACAATAAGAAAATAATAAGAAATAATTCAAAAGTGAAAATAATCCAAATTTATCAATATTTTCAGATTATATACTTAATAAAATCTAGTTCAGAGACAAATCACTAAAATGAGTAGAATTAAGTAATTTTGCTTGACACTAGATTAATACTAAAATTAGATGCATTTTATATAGCAGTAAGAAACAATTAGAATATATAGTTTATCCCAGTGTCCTTCATACTTGTTCCTTCAAATCCCTCCCCCTTTTTTCCCCTTAAATTCCCTCCCCTCTCCCCTCTGGTCACTATCCCCTTGTTCTCTATTTCAGTGTCTTGGTTTTTATTCTGCTTGCTTGTTTGTTTTGTTGTTTAGCTTCCTGTTAAAGGTGAGATCATATGGTATTTGTCTTTCAACACCTGGCTTATTTCACTGGGACAAGAACTAAGGGAGGTGCAAATGGGAGGGAGGTGGGGAGCACGGGGCGGGGTGGGCTGGGATGGGAGAAATAGACAGAAAACTGTACTTGAAAAATAACTAAATAAAATTTTAAAAAAGAATATATAATTTAAAAGATGCATTTAGAATAATCTCAAAAAGGAAAGTATGAATAAGCCTAACAAAAATACTATAAAATCATTTTTAAAGAAATACACTATTTTATTGAAAAATCCATACAATGGTTTGAAAAATAGTTGTACATATTCATAGGTTATATATAAAAATGATGATGATTTCTAAATTGAAGCATAATTCAACACAACTCTAATCAAAATCACAGCAATCTTTCTTTATCACTTGATAATATTATTCTAAGATTAATTTGGAAGAACAAAGAATCAAGGACAACCAAGGAATATCTAAAAAGAAGGAAAGAAGGAGCAAACATTTTTTTGTTGCAAATGTAACAACTTATTCTAAACCTATAGATATTTAAGATTATATAGAAATGATACAGAACGCCAAATGGAAGCAGATTGAAGATCTCAGGAAAAGAGCCCTGCATTTATGGGAGCTGGTGGTAACAGGCACCCTGTACATCAGTGGGATTCGAAGACTGTTCACTAAATACAGAAGGATTAATCACTCACACAGATCTTTTAAAGTTAAAATCAAATTTTTAACCACAATCAAAGGAATTTCATATGGCTTACTGGATCAAATGGATACATCATACCCTATTAAATGTAAGTACTTCTCTTCAACAAAAGACTCATACATGAAGTGAACATCAAAGCCTCTGAATGTTAAAAGGTATTTGAAACACATTTAACAATTATGTGTTCAGATTTAGAAAATATAAACAACACCTAAAATAAGTATGAGAAGGATAAACATTCCAAAGAGTAGTGAATGAGAGACTGGCAAAGCATTTTACCAAAAATAAAAATTTAGGCCATTGTATGTACTAGCTTCCTCTATTAAATATTAATTGGCTATCAGGGTGTGAACTTATCTCTGAACTCTATTCTGTTCTATTCATCCATATGTCTGTTTTCATGCCAGTACCATGTTGTTTTGATTACTATGATTTTATAATGTAGTTTGATGTTAGGTGGCATGATTCTTCTAACTTTGTTCTTCTTTCTCAGGATTGCTGTTGCCATGTGGGGCCTTCTGTGGATCCATATACATTTTTGAAATATTTGTTCTAGTTCTATGAAATACATCATTGGAATCTTGATAGGAATGGCATTGAATCTATAGATTGCTTTGGGTAATATGGGCATTTTAATGAAGTTAATTATTTCTATATGTTAACTTGGTATATGCTCCCACTTATTTGTATCTTCTATTTCTTTCTTCAGTGTCTTGTAATTTTCTTTTTTAAAAATTATTTCTTTAACTGTTGTTCAAGTACAGCTTTCTGTTTTTTACTCCCATCCCAGCCCACCCCCCCAGTGCTCTCCACCTCCCTCGCATTTCCACCCCCCCTTAGTTTTTGTCCGCGTATCCTTTATACTAGTTCCTGTAAATCCTTCCCCTTTCTCCCTGGAATTCCCTCCCCTCTCCCTTCTGGGACTCTTACATCCTTGGTTAGGTTTTTTCCTAGGTATTTTATTCTCTCTGAAGCAACTGTGAATAGGATTGTTTTCTTAATTCCCCTTTCTGTTAGATTGCTATTGGAATATAAAAATGCAACTAATTTCTGTATAATTTTGTATCCTACTACTTTGCTGAATTCATTAATCAGTCCTAGTATTTTCATGGTGGAATCTTTGGGGTTCTCTATGTATAGTATCACATCATCTGCAAAAAAAAGACAGTTATACCTCTTCCTTTCTAATTTGGAAGTCTTTTATTTCTTCTTGTCTGACTGATTGTTGTGGCTAAGACTTCCAGTACTATGTTGAATAAGAGAGGTGAAAGTGGACACCCCTGTCTTCTCTTCAATCTTGCCGGGAATACTTCCAGGTTTCACCCATTGACTATGAGGCTAGCAGTGGGTTTGCCATATATGTTCTTTATTACATTGAGGTATGTTCCCTCTATTCCCACTTTCCTGAGAGTTTTTTTTTTAATCATAAATGGATACTGGATTTTATCAAATGTTTTTTCTGCACCTATTTATATGACCATGTTTTTATTCTTTGTCTATGCAGTGAATCAAAGTTAATGATAAGATAGTTCATTAAATAAGTGATGTTGGAAAAATTGGACAGATAGGTGTAGAAAAGTGACACTAGACCACCGTTTTACACCATATAGAAGAATGAATTCAAAATAGATTAAAGACTTAAATGTTAGACCTGAAACCATAAGAATCATAGAAGAAAACATAGGCAGCAAAATCTTGGACATTGTTCATAGCTCTATCTTTTCAAATATATCTCCCCAAGGGAAACAAAATAAAACAATAAACAAATGAAATGACATCAAACTAAAAGTTTTTGCACAGCAAAGGAAAATGACAACAAAATAAAAAGACAATGCACAGCATGGGAGAACAACACCGATACACCTGATAAGGGGTTAATAAAGAACTTACAAAACTCAGCACCAGAAAAAAAAAACCCTATTAAAAAATTGGCAAAGGATCTGAAGAGACGATTTTCCAAAGAGGATGTACAGACTTGGGGACATTGACAACAGTGTGGTGTTTGCAGGGGGAATAGGCGGTCTAAGGGGGCTAAATGGTAATGGAAAAAATACAATAAAAATGTGGGTGCATTCTCAACAAATAAAATAAATAAAATAAAATAAGAATTTAAGTGGCCCAAGTGGAAAAATGCCTGATTTCATTAGTTATCAGAAAAATAGGAAAAAAAGAAAACCACAAAGAGATAACACCACAACCCACCACACTGTTTGGCATGAGTGTTGAGCAATGGAAAACCCACACTGCTAGTTAAAGGATAGGTTTCTACAGGCACTTTGGAAAATGTTCAGATTGACCTTGTAAAGCAGGAGAAATGCAGATGGTATGGCTCACCATCTCCACTTCAGGTGTAAATCCCAGGTGTTCTTTTATCTTCAACATGTCACACTCTCAGTACCTTTCACTGCTTTAGTACAGCAAGTACATCAAAGTGGTCATTTGTGTGACACCTTGGACATTTTCAGATCCTGAACAATGTCTTCTGGTGAAATTTAGGATGGAAACATGCTTTTCTTTTGTAAGTTGAAGAAGGCATATTTTGAAAGCATCATTATCTAGCGGATCAGTTTTAAAATAGAGTATGCATAGAAGATGAGAATAAGGAATTAAAAATAGATTTCCTTAAAAATAGCCTATACCTAGGAAACACTTGAAAATTCTCAAGTTTATGCGCAAGGTATTTATTTTAGTCTTTAAATATCAGTATTCTACAGTAACTTTCTGGCTTCTTAATTATGCCTTTTTTATCCACCAAGATGGAGTGAGTTACCTGATTGTTGGGTTCCAACCATTGATTCAGGTGCCTCAATTAGACAGAACCAATGTCTTATAGGCCCTTAAGTACTGCGGAGAGTTTTCCACAACCCAGACTGGGAAATGCAGTTTCTGTGGGTGTGTATGCAGACTCCTTAAATCTAAACATGTTCATTCAGATACCCCAAGGTAAAAAATAGGATTGGATGCTTAATCCACTTGGTTCTTAAGTCACATTCAAAGATCTAACGATAAAGGTCATGTTTAGATCTCCATTTATTCAACTCCTTAGTCTATATCTCAATTGTATTTGAATTCAGAAAGGTAAAAATGTATTTATATATATAGTCTTTCTAATATCAAAATTTTATTCTTAGATAGCTAACTGGGCTTACTTATTTATTTCCTAAAGGATGCATCTCGTGAGTTAATAAACATTTAAGAAAACTTAAGGCGCTGTTTTCCTCTCTTCCATAATTTAAAATTAGAATTTATATAAGCAGATATATAAATAACTGTTCACCACATCTCAATGTCTGTACTTTCAAAAACCAAGTCTGCCTCTCAAGCTAAATAAAATTTTGTTCTTCTGGAAGAAATCAAGTTACTCACTAAAACTTTGAAACCAATCAAGTTACTCATCAAAAGTTTGGAGCTAAAAAGTCAACGTGAGCTCAAAATTTTCCACAGTACAAAAATCCATAAGGATTAGTGTAAATCCTTATTTCATTCTCTTTACCATGTTCTCTGTTCCCCACATTTTTTTTGTTAACTCAGGAGGAAGGGTACAAGAAGAGGATTCATTTTTCCACCTCTTGATGCCTGAGTGGATGATTTCCTCCTTCTTAACAGATTTATGCATTTTTATCATTGTTCAATTTGTTTTTCATTTTCATGGTGATTATATCCAAAATTTCTTCTACTTAAAAAAAAAGTAGCCTTAAATTATATTAGCTTTTTAATGCTACTAATATAATGTTTCTTCTCTACCCTATGAAACCTGGTAGATTTGTCTAAACCTTTCACTTTTGGGGAATTTCAATGAAACCCCAGATTTTGACTTTATAGGAAATTATGCTCTTATGGTATAATCTGCCCTTGGGTCTCTGAATCACATATGTCGATTTATTTTGTGTCCTGCCACCCCAGAGTACATAATGAATCCCTTTGACTAGTGTCACTTGATGCATAGATATGTGATCCATGGTCTGCAGACCATGAGGAACTTGCTTTTAAATAGACACTGAGAGATGGCAGGAAAAGTTTTGTATTGTAGCAAAACAAACTTCTTTTTCTACAAAATGTCTTTTGGCTATTCCAGTTTGTGGAGTTACATCATGCTTCTAAACTCCTAAAGTCTTTATCTGTATAACTGGGTCTTCACAGATTCTGCTCCTCCTTCTCTTCCTTGAGTTTATGTTTATGGAAAAAGTGAAGAACAAAATTGTTCTACATGCCTCATACATCAACATCCTCCCATTGCCAATGTCCAGATCTTGGGAAGAGGAAGAGTATCAGGGCCAAGTTCGCATTCTACCTCTAACGACTTCAAGAACACACGATCCTCCAAATGAAGAAAAGGTCAAGAGACACTCTGCCCCACTGATAAAATTTTCTCTAGTGGCAGCGATTATAAAAATTATTCTCTTAAATTTCTAGCATATGTCTATAGAGATACAAAGTCTAAAAAGTCAAGGCTTTCCTCTTCAGCTTTCTGCTCTCTACCACATTACTATGATCCAGAGTTTATTTCTGTTAACGGTTTCTTATTTAGGATGGTTGCATACATTTTTAGTGCCTATAAAAAGCATGTTGCCAGATTTTGCTTCAAATATGTACCTTGCACATGCATTTGTATCAGCATTTATAATCTCAGTTTTTAACTGGGACAGAATACTAAGCATTTAATAGAACCATGTCAAAAATTTGCCATCATCCAGACTAGTTCCTCACTGTAATTTCTCTGCTTTACTGTCTTGTTATTTGCAGGATCCTGTAAACACCCAGAACAATTTTTTTCAGAGTGAGATATGGAGACAATTCAGGGATGATGGTATAAAAAAAGATGAGGCAGGGTCAGCATATCATGAAAGGAGATACTGCAGTTTCTAGTTATGTTTCTAAAAATCTCACCTTTCCTCAGAACACCCTACTCTCATCTCTCCAATAAGGCCAACAATCCAACTATTGAACCCCAGACTATTTCCTCCAATTATCCACTAAGTGAAAAGAAAATAACTGGATAGAAATAGTAAAAAAAATAGATGAGGGAATAAGCAAATCGAGCTCTGCTTTTCACCAAACATTGAACCCATTATATGATTCCATCCTTACAACACTGTATGATAAACTACATGTGTATCCAAGTCACCACAGGTGGGATGCTGGAGCTCAGAGGGTTTAAGAACTTCTCCAAAGCCTCCATTTGAGCTCCTTCTGCTACATTATATCTTCTTTCCCTCAAAGACAAGAAAACATCCCCCAAAAGTAGGACCTAAAAAATGCCTGAGGTTGTTGCATTGTGTGGTCTTTCATTTTGACTGACTAACTTTTGGTTGATGAGCCTATTGGAGTGAACTGCACAGGTAACTTTAAAGGGTGCTCGTCATGAGATGGTCAAGAAATTGACCCATATTAACTTATTCAAGGATACCTCTGCTTTCATTTGAGACAGGAAGTGAAACTTAATGATAGGATTGTCTTACCAGAAAGAAGATGTATAATGACGTCTCTTAATTTAATAGACAGGGAAATAGAGTCTCAGTGGTGTTAAGTAGTTTTTGCTTTGTAACATACATAATTTATGGCAAAACTCAGATTCTTCTGCTGGCTGTTGATATTCCTCTGGCTACTCTGTGCTAGTGAACTACAGCATCTACAAATGAGCAGGCATCTCACAGGATAAATCCTAGGCAATGGTGGGCTGTATCAAACCGAAGTCCAAGATAGAGCTTCATCTGTATAAATCCCCAGAAGAGCAAGAAAGATAGAGGCCTATGCTCTCCAGACTTTATCACCAAGGGATTAAACTGAGAGGCCTATCAAATGCAGAGGGTTTATTTCAGGTGAACTAGTTGTTCTCACCTGTTCAGATGTAGTTGTTCTGCTGACCAACCTTAGTTCTCACAGATGAAACTAAACCAGAAGCAGTAAGTAGTGCTAATTGCTTACAAGTATTCAGGTGCTTAGTAGTATTAAGGATTAACTTCTATGTTTGATGTGACAAATTAAGGGAAGAAGGAAACAAAAAACAAAACCTGTGTTCCATGATGGGCTATAACCAAAGAAAATAATTATTGTATTGCAAAAACAATGGATACTCCAAAGAGACTTTCTACCACAATTCAGATGTATGACGTGGTTTTAATAACGTGTCATTGCAATTAAAGTGTTAAGTTAAAGTGATTTAATATAACGTGATTAACATAAGTATAGTACAACATGTTATTTTTTTCTTATCCTTTGTCTCTATAAGTGTATTTCCAAATGTTTTAAAATAGTGGATATAGTTTGGGGGAAATGATGATTTTTAGGTTGCGTATATTTTCTCTAATGAAACCTTCCTATAATACCAAGGTAGGCCAGCTTTCTGGTCTGTTTCAACCTTGAAACAGGCACTGTTTTTTATGGTACAGATCAGAAACAAAAAAGAAAGCATGGTCAAATATTTTCCAAAGTGTTAGCTCAGGCTTATTTCCTAATAATGGAGTCCAGATGGCTGGCAGAAACGCTATAAAAGGTCAGCTCTCCAATGCAGTTATGCCGTTTCAATTCAGTAATGTTCCCCACCTCTGTTATGCAATGCAGCTCTGTCCTAACAGGAGGGGCATCCAGACCGTGCTTTGTGTTACAATGGCATTAAAAATAAACGAGAGAACTCCTCACCTATCTACTGATGTTCTCTCGGCTCTGCACAGAAGCAATAAATCCAGGTTCAGGCTGCTGAAAACAAACAATTAGAAATCAAATCAAAGCCTGTTTGGCTTCACAACCGAAGGCTGCGATGCAATAGGAATAGTAACAATGCAGAGTAATAGCCTGCCGAATTCAATGAATGCGGCTTAATAATGTTGGACCACAGCAAAACTTGGGAAAAATTAAAAAGTAATGCAAAGCTCCTTGGGTATGTCCCGCTAAATTAGTATTCTGAGGAATGTGCCTGCACACCATCCATAATAAGGACAGCTGGTTTCATTTACACAGGCTGCCTACGTTAGCTCACACTGATGTGCAAAAACCTATTGCATGCTGGTCTATAAAGTCACACCAAATTTTCATTATGTTTCACTCAAAAACTGCTTGTTTTGCAGGATGGAGTGTGTCAATAAAATGGATTGCATGTCACTTAGACCAAGTGACGTGCTAATTTCTGGGGCCCTCTGTCCTTAATCTCTGCAGGACAAGAGTCGGTGCAGAAGTGTGAGCTGTTCTCACAGGTAGCAACAATTGCACTCTTTCATGTAAATTCAAAAGCAAAGCTTCTCTGTGTGTTTCAGCAATTACTTCAATGTGGTTGCTGTCTACGAAAAATAAAAATAAAAATAAAAATAATATCCCTGTCTTCCCCGAAATCCACGGGCAACTTCCAAGATTTGATAGTGCCTGGGAACACCTTTAAGTTTAAAGAAATCGGTTTTGGTGAGAGCTGCTCTGTGACCAATTGGATTAGAGGCATTACTTCTGGCTTCTATGAAGCTAACTTGACTGTGGCCCTTTGTATAGTTAGGCCTGATCAAAATAGCGAGTGAATCAGTGTCGCAATTCAAAACTTCGAGACACAGCAGCCTAAATTCTTTACAAGCAATGCCATCAGTAGCTGTTTTATGGCAACAAGACCATACAATAGGGCTGGGATTAAGGATTCTTCGGCTTGTAAAGAGAGCTACAAGGCATAGGGAAAATGACTTAGATTACTTTTCTCATATTGTAAGAATCCTATGCATTATATAATGAAATAGATAGAAAAACATAAAGGCAACCTACAAACCTTCCACTGACTCTAAGAGCTAAATTGGTTTATAATAAAATATGTAAAACATGAAAGTAAGAAGAATACAAAAACATTAAGTAAAAGTTTACCTTCTATCTCCTTTACATTTTGTGTTCTAAATACCAAGAAGTATACTTGTTCTGAATGGAATAAAATACAATCATTTAAAAAAGCGATGGTCTCCAATCCAGCATAATGCTTTCCACAGAAGAATAAGAGGCTCATACCAATTATTCTGTCTGGTACTAAATGACACTGTTGATAAATACAAATATGAACTTTTGAGGACAAATTAGTATCACTCTCATAAAAACATCAACAACATAAAATTATCTAGTATTCCATCACCTCTGAGATCAAAGGAGTAGAAAATAAGAGTGGGATTAAAGTATGTTTCTATAAAAGAATATTTTAATTTATAATTAATTTTTTCATTTGAGCTTGTTTTATAAACGTTAGTGCAAAATATATTTTCACTGTCAGGCAATAAATGATACTGAATCAAGTTTAGTTTTTGTTTGATGATTTTTTGATCTGTCACTGACTGAAGGTGTTAATATAAAAATTATCTTAATTATTTATATAAATACTAAAGCATACTAAGTAGTATCTAGAATAGTTCCAAGATAAAGCTGTCATCTATTTCTTTGTACCATATCCTTCATAGTACCTTTGTGTTGTTCCAACTTTCATAAAGTAAACAATGTATGTACTTTTCAGTGACCAGCAAATACTGTAAACTCTGGTTAAGAAACACTTACATTTACAACAATAAATCAGGTGCTTATTAGCAATAAAATCTAGTTTATTTTACTTTACTATAAGGAATGTCCAGCTGAAGTTTTGGAATCATTTCCATAGGATTAGTACTACTATACATATAACATAAATGCATCTTAATGACATTTAGAAGGAGATGTTTAAGAATGATTTTGAAATTATTTTATACTGTTGTAAAGAATGTTGATATTGTTACTAACCATAACATTTAAGATATACTTATATATGTAGGCCATTACATCTTAATGCAATAAAAACATCATGCATGTATAGAATTGTTAATAGACAGCTGTGAATACATTATATATAGATATTGTTAGAGATATCCTTGCATATGAAAATGGACATCCATCCTAACATCTTATGGATTACAAAGAAAGAATAAAAAATGAAACAGTCATGCATAAACTCAATCCTTAATATCACAGGGTTTCCAGTACACAGCACAAGGTTCAGCATGTAGACAACACTTATTTCACCTTTGCTGCTGATGAAAAGTAACATTCTCTTACAGGAAATGCGCAGCGAGTGTGTGAGATTTTTAGTGGTTCTCCATCGTGCAGTTCATGAATTATTTATGATCCCAAATATTTTAGAATTAGCCCAAGCTCAGACCAAAAATTTAATGAAGGAATTCATAGTTATCTGAGCCATAATCCAGAAGATTTCGTCTTTCAAATCGTTAAACGCCAAGTATAAACTGAAATGCATCATGTGATCGATACTGCCATAATACCCAAGCTCAAAGAGACGATGTGGTGTTAGGGTTCTTTCTGCTACTACATCTCTCAGTCAAAGACATTTCAAGAAATAAAACTGCCGTCACTGCTTTCCTAATGCATGAACAGTAGTATATCCAGGGATATTATATGATATTTTTTATTAATGACATATAGGTGAAAGGAAAAATTATCGATTCTGATTTAACAAGATATATGTGAAAAACCATCTTGCTAAATTCTATTACAACACTTTGTCTTTCTATGATTGAGCTGTTTTTCTAAGTGATCTATCACTATTTTGTTTCTATATTCAATCTCTGACTGTGCTCATCTATAATTTTAAATAAATCAATCAATTTTATGTGATGTAGAAAGTTTGGAATAATTTTATTCTGCGACACAATGGAAATTATGTAGAATAAAAATGTTTATGGTAGATATTGAAAATAGGACTCAGTTAATTGTTCATTACTTAAATTTAAAGCATGTTAGATTTGTGTTTATGTCTCAAGGGAATATAAAGTATAAAAGTATAAATACATTTAACAGAACATAAAATCAAGAAATTTTATCCAAAAAAAGAAAATGAAAACAAAGGAAAGCAGAACATTATTCCTCAGACTCTTGTGAGGTCAGGAGAGACCCTGAATAGAAGAATATTTTGCCTCTTGATATGGTAGGAATTATTTAGTCTGTGAGGGCTAGAAAATATTAATACTTATTATAGCAGAAATTAAGAATTATTTCTTCCTTTATGCAGCTTCAGAAAGCAAGTTAATGTATTTGGCTTATTAGAAAATAACTAAGCTGACTATGGCTAACCATATCACAAAGGTACATTAAGGAAATAAAATGCTGTTAGTATTTAGAACATCAGGTGGAAGAAAGGCATCGGGGGCAGACTTTACTGGTTGGGTCATGCATTCAGGCCAAGGGTCCAGGTTATTTTTGTGTGCTTCCTTATATTACCTTGCTTTGTACATAAAGTTAAATATTACCATTATTAAAAATACCCTAATTGTACATTTATTCTTTTTAGAAAGTCACGCTTACCTTAATTCACATAGCTGAAGAATACCAATTTTTATAGCTCTGTTACATTGAAGATCAAATACAGAAATTATTACTAAATGTCTGAAATATATTAAAAGTTTACCATTGGCCAGAACAAGATATCTGTACCATAATCTTAATGTACCTTTTAGAATAATCATGGAATAAATATTCATAAATCCATACTCCAGAACAGAGGATCAGAAAAGTTAAGAAATTTGCCAAAATTCATGCAGGTATTATGTACCATAATTGTACTTTGAATGCATATCACTTTCTATAATACATATTTTTACATATAAAGTATGTTCTTAACATATTCCTTTTAAACCTAAAATTGTCTTAGCACACATCACGTAGCATAATGTTTTCAAAGCTCATTCACCTTGTAGCATGTATCAAAATCTTTCCCTGTTAGGCTACATGATATTTCATTTCAGACATCCAAGAATGGGCAAAAGGAGATTTACAGTTGTGAGTACTCAAAAACACAGAATTCATTCTTGTATTATTATTTATTATTGCGCTATTTCCAGATGAACTCTAAACTTACTGTTCACACTCCCGTATATACCCTCCATTCTGGTTATCCATTGACCTTTGGCTGTAATAATGCTTCTAGGAACACTGAGGTGCTCATATCTGAGTCCCTGCTTTCATTTCTTTTGCTTATATAACCGAACTGCTGGATCAAATGGCAATTGTGTGGGTACTTTTTAAGGAACCATCACACTGTTCCCTATAACTGCTATATTTAAACAAGGAAAATGTGCAAAGAGAAGGTCATTTGAAGAGTCAAATAGTGGATAGAGCATGGATGGAAACCGAGTTGGGAGAAATAAAAATTTTAAAACAGAGGAAATAGTACGGCACAGAGGCTATGAGGCCAGAAAAACATTCGCCAGTTTCCAAAGAAAGTACATCAGTATGTGGCTGTTCATGGAGAGAGAATGAGTTAGGTTGAAGAGCAGGTGCGGACCCAGAGAAGGGCCAGATCAGACGAAGCCATACACGCCAATGCAGTGTGCTCGCATTTTAGTATGTGTACAACAAAACACAGTGAAGGATGTTTTAAGCAGAAATACCTTATGACTTAAAAATTTTATGTGAAAAATGGGTAGGAGAAATACAAGAATATATAAAATGAGGCAGATGAGACTAGAAGGCCTTGCCCACTGTGCTCCAGGTAAGACTTTATTATTGCCTTGTTTGAGCAAGCAGGAGTTTGTGATTGACATTCGGGGAGCAAGGAGATGGATCCATTGTAGACAGTGTAGGAGGTAAGGGGGAGGGAGCCATGCCAAAGCATCCAGGTTTCTGTTTGTAATAGCCGGATGAATGGTGGCACCTTCACAAACATGGGAGAAGCTGGTTGTAGAATTCCAAATCTGAAGTGCCTATGAGCTATCAAAATTCTTAGTGCAATTGTTCAAGTCTTCCCTTGACTTTACAGTTATTTAAAGAAGAAAATTTTGGAATTTTTTTTCATTTTTCTTTTGCCAGAGAGTAACCCTTATAGAGGAAGGAGTAACTCTATAGAGCAAACAATTTATTTATTTTTGCCCTATTCTTGCAATAAGAAACAACAGAATTTATTTTAAAGCAAGATGACAAAATACACTCAAAATCTTCTTTCTACAATCATTTTTATTTCATAGAGACATTAAAATGTATTCCTGACTATTATCTGGTTAATAGTTTACCCAAGCAATTTGTCAAACCTGTTTGTTCATGCAAAATATGTAATACCTTTGAAATATATCCCAAAATGGCTTGACTATGCAGAGCTAATTTGCTGTATAAATTTGAAATCTCACAGTTCATTTCACTTTCCGATTTATTCTCAGTTTCATTGCCCTCTACCTGAGTAGAGTCTCCTCTCCTGTTATGTTTTGGTCAGCACTCCTGAGCCACTGGATTTCCAGTCTGTGTTTTCCTTTCTCACATGAATGGGATGTCGCTCATTGTTAGGAATTTAAAACTGTTGTCACTTGGTCACTTATAATCTTAGTGAATTTGGAATGGTGTTAGTTTTATGTCATTTCATAAGGAGCCCATTTTCTCGGATATTTTGCAATGTAAGTATTTAACCTAATGATTTTACTCCATGCATTTCATCTTCCTAGAATAAATTTTTAAATAAAATGCCTGCTTAGGGGGCTGGTGACATTTTAAATAAGCCACAAGTATGTTGTACTTCCACTGTGTAAATCTTACAGAAAACAAATGGTCTTCATTTGGTCCTTTAGATCCCCTGTTATGATTATCAGGATGGAATGTATTAGAATAGGTATCCTTGATCCTGTACCAGAATGTAGTAAGGAAGAATTATCACCTTGACCTTAAGGTTGTGGATTTTTTCATATTTTTATGGTTACATGACTCTATCATGTGTATCGTTGTTTCTCCCTCCAGCTCTTCATTAGTCATAAGCAAAATAAAGCTTTACATGAAAACAAACAGAGAAGAAAACAACATAAGGCAAGGAAGAGGGGGACGAAGAGAATAAAAAGGAAAAGTTCAATTTTGAAGGAAATTTTAATTGAAATTAACAGTCATGTTGAATACATTTTATGATTATAAACATAATATAGATTACATTAGAAAATTAGAAAATAAAAAACACAGGAGGTAATGCCATTGGTATTCTTACTGATAAAAATTAAGCATCATTATCATATTAGTGTATATTCTGCAGTATTTTACATAAAAGCAATTTGATTGAATATTTTACCTGCCTTCTTTTTCTCTATTTGGAGAGCAAATTTTAACTTAAAGGAATACAAACATTGTAAACTCTTTTCCAGCCCAGATTCATCTAGTGTCTAACATGTTGACATTGTTTATATATTTCTGATAAATTTACATTGTCAGTCTTGATTGACAAATAACTGTGACTCTGCCCTTACTGTGTAAGTGGCCTACCAGACCCATTTTAGGCAATGAGAGGACAGAGAAGACCCCAGTAGATACAGACAAAAGGTGGGAGGGGGCGTGATGAACTGCTGTCTAGAGCAGCTGAGCAGTGTCCCACTTCCTCTGAAAAAAAATCTGTGAAATTTTTATTCATTAAGGATTCAGAACTTTAGGGACCATTTCAAGGACAAAAGAAATACATCTCACTGTGTAAACAGGACTGTGGAAAGACCGATACTATATTTTTAGAAAGGAGTCAAAGGGAAGGGACAAATTGACTCCACTCTCAGGCTTCTTTTTTTATTTTTTATTTTTTATTTAATTGTTGTTCAAGTACAGTTTTCTGTCTTTTACTTTCATCCCAGCCCACCCCCTCAGTGCTCCCCACTTCCCTCCCATTTCCACCCCCCTTAGTTGTTGTCCATGTGTCTTTTATACTTGTTCCTGTAAATCCTTCCCCCTTTTCCCCTGAAATCCCCTCCCCTCTCCCCTCTGGTCACTGTCCCCCTGTTTCAGTGTCTTTGGTTATATTTTGCTTGCTTGTTTGTTTTGTTGTTTAGCTTCCTGTTAAAGGTGAGATCATATGGTATTTGTCTTTCAACACCTGGCTTATTTCATTCAGCATAATGCTTTCCATTTCCATGCATGCTGTTGCAAAGGGTAGGAGCTCCTTTCTCTCTGCTGCATAGAATTCCATTGTGTATATGTACCATAATTTTTTGATCCATTCATTTACTGACGGGCACCTAGGTTGCTTCCAACCCTTGGCTATTGTAAATTGTGCTGCTGTGAACATTGGGGTGCATAGGTTCTTTTGGATTGGTGTTTCAGGCTTCTTTAAACGTTCTAACCTTTGTGACATGATATTCACAGTGACAGGGACACTGCATTAAGTCACAGTCCTGGTCCAAATTAGGACTTGAGATTTTTATATCTGTGTGAAATGAAACACGTCCTGTGGCCTCTCCGACTTGGCTCAATTTTAAATCTCATCATTAAAGTGAGATTAATAATCAGACCTCCCTACTGATTTCTGGGATGACTGGATGAAATTTGTGTGAACAGCCTACCATAGTCAGTGACCTGTGGTAATACAGTAACAATGACGAGTGCTGCAGATAAATTACAGTTGGAGATGTGTTTCTTACACCACTGTATCCTTTTCCAACCTGAATGGCTACCATACTGCTCTCATAAACAGGTGTTGCCTACCCCACCCCCATCACTGATACTGCATTAACAGTTTGGGGAGATGTTATGTATGGCTACTAACTTGAAACTAGTAGGTCAGTTCTGGAGACTTAATGCACATCCTAATGATTATAGTACTCTATTATAAACTTCAGAGTTGCTAAGAGATTTGATCTTAACTGTTCACAACAAAAAAATAAGTGATAATTACATGGCATAACAGAGATGTTAACCAATGCCACAGCGGTAATCATATTGCAACACATAAATATGTCAAACCAACACATTCTATACCTTAAACTTATACAATGTTATACTCCAATTATATTTCAAGTGAATTATGAATTAATTCATACATGATACTTCAAATGTGTAGAGAACATGCATTTTCTTTGTTCTGCTTTATAAATTCAGAGAACGTGCTGTCAGAAGATCCTGTCTACAATGCTCTTTCAATTGAAGTGTTCGGAGCCCTCTGACGACAGAACTTGTAAAGATGACTTAAGTTTCTCAACTGTCCTTGGGAGAAAGCTTACTCCTTAGTAGAGAGGCAAGCATATAATAGGAGAAAAAGTGTTAACCGTTGAGATAAGAGATCTGGTTTCAGTGTTCTGCCACTTAATGATACTATAATCTCTAGCAAATAATCTGTCCTATGAGTATCTGAAACATATTACATCTTGGTTGTGAATGGAGGGTTCAAATCAAATCACTACCTTGAGCTTTAATATTCCCCTTCATCTCCTGTGCATTTTCTTTCTCTTCAAAATATCAGAGAACCCACATAGCAAATCTTCTCAGACATTAAAGGCCAATGTTGATTATAGACAGAAGATAGTGAGGATAATTGAATACATGATAGGAAATAACACTTCCTCTATTGAGATGTATGAGAAGTACAGGAAATATAATCAAAGTATCAAAGATAGATCAATGAGGCAGTCCATTGCCAAAGGAAAGAGATTTGGTTCTCAGTAGCCAAAATACAGTAAAAGCTCACAGAAGCCCAGAGCAGGATCTTTAAAGCCAAAGACAGAAGCATCAGTCAGGAATGAGCCTGCTGGAAAAACAGATGAATAACTAACTTATTCTAGTCCAACAAACAGATGCCAGTTGGGCCTCACGAAAGATGCTTGTAATTAAAATGTGTACATCAGCATCTGACATCACTGTTAAAATATCCCCAAACCACACCTGTGGAAAGAGGCTTTGGCTGCTGGGTGTCTGCCCTTGCATAAGTCCCAAGGGAACGCAAGATCAAAGGGATTCCTGAGTTTATTTACATTCAGGAGTATCAGCACCAACAGTGCTGGTTGGTATTGATCATTGACACCCTACATGCAAAGAATGCCTGTCATTTCTGATACCTAATTTCAGTTCTTTGAGGTTTATTCATAAGAATAAAATTAAGTTAAAACTTTTCATACATGTATTAATGCATTTCATGGTTTCAATTAATTAACATGACTACAGTACTATATTCTACCTCATTTCTCTTGGGCAGGCTTCATAACTATATGTATTATGATAAAAGATAATGATAGGAGAAACATAAAGATCGAGCAGTATGCTGAGTCCATAGGCAAAATTAATCCTGAAATTTTTCAGGCGACCTGAAATTTTGCTGCATTGAGGCTCTTGGCTTCCTCCTTTGCCACATATGTTAGGTCCTCTCCCAAATTTTACCTACACAGGATCCAGTTTCCTCATTTAGAAAACACTAGCACATCTGTTCTGTTCATCTGACAAGGTCCTTGAAATACACACAAGCAATAAGTCTTAAAATAACTGTTAACACCTACAAAAATATTATATATGTATTCTTTAAGATGTTATGCAGCTATAGTATTTTAATATATAATTTTGTAATTTGTATTATAACTAAATCAAAACAAACATTAACCTTGATTTTTAAAAATGAGAACAAGTTTCTTTATTCTACTAAAACAAAATCAAAAGAAAATGTAAGGTACATAGTGATGTCATTGACTTTTTACAATGTAATTTTCCCTTGAAATATTTTGTTTTATCTAGACTTTATAGAATGATATATGGTGATAATTTCTTATAATATATATTTACTCCTGCCCTGGCTGGTATAGCTCCATGGATTGAATGTGGGCCTGCAAACCAAAGGGTGGCCAGTTCAATTCCTGGTCAGGGCACATGCCTGGGTTGCAGGCCAGGTCTCCAGTGGGAGGTTCATGGGAGGCAGCCACACTCTGATGTTCCTCTCCCTCTCTTTCTCTCTCCCTTCCCCTCTGCCTATAAATAAATAATTAAAAAAATAAAAACTGCCTATTTTTCTAAGATATCATTGTTAATTGAAGAAGTAAAGTCCATTTTAAAAATTATTTTACTAATTCTGATCTATACATTAATATAATTGAGAAAACATCTTGAAATACTAAAAATCAATAAGCTTATAATTATGTTTTAAATACATACTTGACATAACATCAATATGCTACCACTTTGCATTTGTAATCTTATTTTAATAATTTCATGTTCCCATATAGAAATACATATGTGTACATATATTAATATATGTATCACTAATGTAATAGTAGTGATTAGTAATAATGGATTAGTAATGATAATGAAATTAATAGTGGAGTAATACTAATACCTGCTACTAACAATAACTATTTTATTAGAGTGTCATCTGTATTCTAGTCACATTATAATGTTATTTCCTCCTCAGGTTAGCCTTTCAAGATATGTATGCCACTATTTGTTTAGATGCTGTCTTTCAAAGAAATGGAAAAACTTACACTCAGTCCCTGACTCAAAGAATCTAACTCTATTCTGTTTAATTATGATGTTTCCCACTGCATTGTCTTTGCAATCCAATTACCTAATAAATAGATTTCCAGTTTATTTTAACTTTGCTATTTTATAAAACATACATTCTATGTATAATTTTATGCATTTTAGCTTTATACTTAAATATTATAATGATAAAATTCACAATTTTAGTTTTATGTACTCACTATGAGACCAACTTCATTCTAAATTTCCAAATGCTAATAACCCTTATAATAAAAAATTACTTAGATATAATATGGTGGCAGGAAAAATAATTATGTAAATATTAGTTCTCACATATTTAGTAATGAAATATTTCATTTCAAGATCTGACATAATTAAAATTATTACGTATGCATTTAAATTGAAGCATAGTTTCCATTTAATTGTTTTTCAATTAAATATAACCTGTGTAATATTTCATTCACTATTTCAAATACTTATTGAGGATAAATATTTGCTATAAACAAAGCATTGGAGGAAAAGCCTAAATAAGTAGAAACACTTATTTTTCTCTAAAATAATTTTTTAAAAGATTTTATTTATTTATCTTTAAAGGGGAAGGGAAGGAGAGAAGGAGAGAGAAATATCAATTTATGGTTGCTTCTCATGAGTCCCCTGCTGGGAACTGGCCTGCAACCCAGGCATGTGCCCTGACTGGGAATCGAACCGCAGTTGTTTAGTTCACAGGCCCGCGCTCAATCCACGGAGCTACACCAGCCAGGGCATAAAATAATTTTGATCTAGTAGTAAATAAATAAAGTTACTGCAGAAAACTAGCACAGCAGTCCTATTATTACAAATGATGAAAGAGAAACAACAATACCCATGTAGTGTTACAACATGAGGAATGAGTTCACCTGGAGAAAATTAAGGCATTTGTAAGAAGATCATATTGAAGGATAATTTTCCAGTTGACTTATGGACACAGCATTCTAAATCAAAGACAGGAGACTGGGGAGAGATTAACTGCCTATTCAGGGAATTGCTTATTTTTCATTTGTGCTGTAACATATAGTGTATACAGAAAAAACTAGACGGTGGTAAGGTTTGAAAGCCATCGTGTAACTTGGAGTGTCAAAAAGTTTATATTCCACATGATATAAAAAAAATAAAAGAAGTTTTGCAGCCAAGGCACAACATGAACAGAGCTTGCATTAGAAAAATGTATTTTGTGGCAATGTTGAGGCTCAAGTCAAGTGAAAAAGAGCCTCTCACAAGGCTTTATTCTCCTCTGTGGCCCCTGGGAATACACCACACAGCTTTACAGATTTCAGTGCCTGTTTGAACACCTCCTTATATCAGCTATGATAAACTTGAGTTTTTGTGGTCTAATCCTTTTGCTCACCCTAAAAATGCAGATCATCCTTGAGAAAGCTTGTTCATGACAGTTACTTGGCATTCATCCGCCCCCTGGCCCTTCAACACCCACATAAGTAGATACATTGCCCAGGGTCCAGGATAAGATCTTTCACTTACTCATTCTCTTTGATCGCCACACCATGTGACCAGTCACCCAGACATGAAATCAGACCACCTTCCTGTGCTACTGTGTTCTTCATCCTTAGCTCAGAGGTCAACATTTATCTTTGCTCTCTACTCTAGCCCTTCCATCTCCTGTCATTACTAACTTCCATGTTCATTATAAGATTGAAGGTGTCTGTCTCTACTATGACTTCCCACCAATTTTATTCCTTATGCAAAGACTATTCCAACTGAATAGTCTTTGCAAAGCAGTGAGCTAATGAAGACACTTCTGTTTCACATTCTCAAAAAGTCTTTCTTTCCTAGAGGATGGAGAGCACACTAACTACTGAGCTTGACATGCAAAACCATGGGAGTTTTCTGGCTTCTCTTTCCTGCTTCTTCTCCTATCACTTCCTCCTGACATTTGAGTTCTAACAATGATGAACTCCTCTGAGTTCCCTGAAAAGGATCATCTAATTTTTCATCACCAGGAATGAGCTTTCCTTAAGAGGCCCTTTCTGGTTCTTATCCATTTATCCTATAACACTGTGCTTCCACAATCTCTTCAATCTATATATATATCTACAACTTAATCTCTTTGAGCCTGATAATAATTAATGATTTGCTTTATGTAGCGCATCCACATGGCATATTTCTATTAATAAATATGTCACAAAATATTCTAATCGGTGCTATGTACATTTTTTTTTGCTGCTATTAGACCAAGCAACAGTAAACCAGGGAATATCCTTATTCTCATTTCCCTGGAAAAGTGCATGAGATACAAACAACACTCAAAAACAAAAAAAAGAAAAAACATACACACACACACACACACACACACACACAAGATACTTGTACAAGCAGAAAATGGGTTCTGGGTGGACACTTTTGCCTAAGGAAGAGAAAACCAAAAGAAAGATTATAATGAAATCATAATAAACTTGATTAATGCAGTCTATTTTCAGCCAAAAATATCATTTCCCTGGATCTCATTCCATGAGAGAAAAAGTAACAAAGAAATCTTTCATCTGCCGGGATGGGAGTAAAAGACAAAAAACTGTACTTGAACAACAATTAAAATAAAAAAAAGAGAAATCTTTCATGACAAGAATCATTTTCTCTATGGGAACTGGTGAGAATTTGAGTATTTTACTAAATATTTATTTTCCTAAAACTTTAAAGTTAGGACTTCAGTGAAGATAGAATTATTCAAAGAGAGGTAAAAATGTGGAGATTTTTGGTTTGTATAAATATATTAATCTAAGAGTGTCCTTATGAAAATTTTGGGGTATTGTAGACTTATTATTCACTGATTTAGGTTAGTAAATAATCTATTTGTACTTCTTGGTGGTACAAATTATCCACTCCACATAGACTCACAATGATACATGTATTTTACAGTAGGAACACCCAAAAATATGATAATAAAAGCCTTACTTTCTATTGGAAGTCAAATCCCCACTGAATATGTTTAAATACTAAAAGAGCACAATTAGAAACTATTTTTCAGTTTTTTATTCAATTATATTTTAATATGTCTCATTTTTAATGTAGACCATACTTTGATTTCTTATGGTCATATTTTCAATTTTTGGTCATGTATTTCAATTTTTGAAATACATTACTGGATTGTAATTTTACTTTTATTTTTAATTTAAGAATAAAATAAAATTGACTATGACAATTGAAAATGTGCTGTGGAATATATGAACTATGATATTATCCAATGCAGATGAAACCTTAAGACATGTGCACAAGGATGATAAGTGCATTTAATATATTAAGCTATCAAAGACAATGCAATAAAATAAAATTAATTATATTATTAAGAACCCCCTCCAAAATATCTGAACTAGCAACTGTAGAATTGTGGGCATTTTAATAAAATGTTAAATACAATACATGGGTAGTATTTAGGAAACCCCCAAGAGAGTGTTACAGTATTATCAGGCTAAGAAGGGGAGCAGAGAGAACCATAATGACCTCTATGCATGAAGGGGCAACATGAAGAAGAGATTGCTGGAAACCAGAGATGGGGGCTGTATACAAGACAGGGATGCTCAAATGTGCTATGGCTTTGGACAAAGCCAACCAATGTTGACCTGACATTGATGGGACAGAGAAAATGTAAACCTTGACCACACTGCTCTCCTCATACATTATTTCGATGACTCCCATTGGCCAAGTCTTCTTTAAAATTTGTAGTTGGTAGACATGCAGATTGGTGCAGCCACTATGGAAAGCAGTATGGAGATACCTCAAAAAATTAAAAGTGGAACTGCCTTATGACTCAATGGTTCCACTTCTTTGACTTTATCTTAAGAAACCAGAGGCACTAATTTAAAAGAATATAAACACCCCTATGTTCATTACAACATTATTTATAATAGCAAATATTTGGAAGCACCACAGGTGTCTCTCAGTAGATGAGTGGATAAAAAACAAACCAACTATGAGACATTTACACAGTGGAATGCTACTCAACCATATGAAAAAGAAGAACATTTCACCCTTTGCAGCAGTATGGATGGATCTGAACATTTGGTAAGTGAAATAAGTCAGTGAGAGAAAAACAAATACAATAGGATTTCACTCGTGTGTAGAATCTAATGAACAATATGAACTGACAAGCAAAATAGAGACAGACTCATAGACAAAGATCAGGATGAGAGCTCTGCTAGGGGAAGATTGGGGGTGGAGGGGTTTAGCAAAACTGAAAAAAGACTCGTGGACATGGACAACAGTGTGGCGACTGCTGGGGGCGGAGGCAGAGAGATGGGTGGAGGTAGAAGAGGGTATCAGGGGGATTAACAGTAATGAAAAAAACACAGTGAAAAATAAAAAAAAAACAAAAACAGAAAGTCCATAGGGATGCAGTCCACCTCTTTAGGCCCAAACCAAGTTAAAGGATCTGTAGGACTAGTCATTTCATAAATATGTTAAATATTCATCAAATAGTTTTCCTCCTAACGAGTAGTTTTAACCTTAAAAGTATGTATCAGTGGAAAGAATGGAGATTTGAACCAATACATCTGAATTTAATTCAAATTCCATTGTTTCCTAGTGATTGACATTTGGCAAGTTACATTCCTCGTCTGTAACAGCGAACTCTATGAATTAGGGACAGTATTACTTGGTAATATGTAAGGATTGAGTGGATTGTAAATACAAAGGATCTATACAAAATTGAGCACATAGCCAGCATTTAAAAAAAGTTTTATCATTCTTTTTCCCTACAAATCAGATTTTATTCAGGATACTCAAGTCCATGCATGGCATGCATGCTTGTATGAATATGTGTTTGTGTGTATATATGCACATATATACATACTAAGTTCTAAAACCATCACATCTTAATCAGTTTCACATTGTTTGAAGGTAAGAATTTGACTCATTTAAAAATTCTGCTATATTTAATATAGAAATATAAACCATATATTACAAATGCATTGTAGAATTTATGATGTTTCACATTCTGTGCCAAATAATTCTACACACAGTGACAAATAAAGCTGATAAAATCTAACCATTGTGCTTATTTGTAGTAAGTGCCTTCAACATTTTTATGTATCCTTATTTGAGATTTTAAAAATTAAATTTATATTTAATTAGAAATATAAATTTTCTTCTTGAATTAGTGTTTTAGGATACATAACTAAAATTCTAACAAATATATTTTATTTTGAACTTTAAATTTTTGATGACTGATGAGTTGAGCTGTGTTTTAGGATATGTTCATTGCATTTAAAGAAGAGAATGCACAACATTATACAATCGAATTCCCCCAGACTACATTAAAAATATCAAAATATTTCAGATAGCAACAGCATTTTAAGTAGTTTCAAAATCCTCCTTGAATTAAAATAAAGTCACTTCTGAGCCATTTCACCTGAATATGAAAAACAAAATCATAAAAATAGAAGCCATTAATATCTGTGCTCTCTCAACAATTCTCTTCACACTTTCTCAGCAATTCCTTTTGCTGATATCAACCAGTGTGTTGGGCTGTGGGGGATAATGTTCCATTTCTTAATTCAAACATAGAATTATAGGTGTGAGTGAAAATCAGATAAATGAGTAGACACTTTGCCAAAATCTGTTCATGCTTTATATTTATTTTAGAGTAATTCCTATTTTAAATGCATTAAAAGAAACTCATGCCATGAAATTTACAAAGTTCATATTTAAAATGTGTTATAGAGTTCATTTTCCAGAGAAACTAAAAAATAAAAATGAAACTTCAAACTAACAAATGTATACTACAGATTTTTTTCAATCTATTTGTTTCACATAGCCAGTGCAAAAGATAAAATATTGAATGAAAAAAGTAAGAAGCAATGCAATAGAAATCTAGGCTTTGATTAGTAAAATTTAAGTCAGGGTTTTGTGCCTTTGCCAATTAGAGAGACAAAAATATCTTGTTTTAAAATTGACGTTTTAAAGTTGTAATGTACTCATTATTTTTTTTCTGCGATGCAACATCCTTTATTTATGAAATGAAGTGGTTTCCAAAAGAACTTTACAAGCCCTAGTTAACACTCTGTGAAGATAACTTTATGTAATAAGCTTATTTTTAATTTAACTTATCAGGGGGGACATCGGTTCACAAAATTGTAAGGTTTCAAGTGTACAACTCTACAAAGCATCACCTGCACATGTTCTCATGACCCCAAGCAAAGTCTCTTTCTGTACCAATTTTTCCCGGCTCTGCCTACCTCTCCCATCCCACACACCCCTTTCCATCTGGCTATCACCACACAGTTGTCTATGTCTATGTATTTTACTTATATATATAGTAGACACGTATATCTACTATAGATATATCTATCTATATAGATAAATGTAGATAAATTTAAGAACATCTAGTAGATATGTATGTATGTATGTATATATATATCTATATCTACTATATACATATACACACACACATTGTGTCTTGTATTCCATTTATGGTTGGGCACTCACAAATGTCCATTTCAGTGTTTCCATCTGAGGCATAATATTGTGACTTAAAGTAATAATTAAAAAATAATTTTCTTCTTAGATAGGAGCTCTGGGAGCTTTCAAAGAAGTAAATGGTCTCTAGCCTCAACAGGTTTGGAAAAAAAGTCAAAGATAAAGACCCTTTTAAAATGCATCCATAGCTTTCAAATAATTAAAGAAAAAACTCTATGGACTTCCAATGAAACACATCACTAACAATTAATAATCTATCTTATGCATGTAGTCCTGAAATAACTAATCTCAGATGGTCATCTTTTCAGGTAACTAATTTCGTGAATTATTTACGGCTGCCCAGGTGCTTAGTAAGTAATAGTTTGTTTTTTTTTACAGACATTGTCTTATTTCTTAAGGTGCAGAAATTTGTGAGTGAAAATTGTGTGCATGAAAGAATGCTGATACTTTACTAAATACTATAAAAAACTAAATACCAAGGCAATAATCACTATTCACTTACTTTATTTATTTTTAAAGGTTTTATTCATTTATTTTTAGAGTGAGGGGAAGGCAGGAGGAAGGGTACTTAATAAGTCACAACAGATACAGTTTGATGGCAAGTAGAATTAGATACTACGGAAGCAAGGGAAACCCAAAGTATGGTATAGTAAAGAGGTACCGAGGGTTAACCAAAAAATAGTCAGAATGTCAATATGGAACTTGCTTTGAGATATTTCAGAGACAGAAGCAGAGACACAGCATGATTTTAGGGCTCAGAAAATAGTGATGAATATCATGGAGTCTGGAATGGTTAGCATAATATTAGATCTATTTCTAGCCAAAATAAGAATTAAAAGAAAATGCCGGGAATTTTAGGGGTGGAAGAGAAGGCATAATATATGGTAATAGTCTTGTAATTGTTTAGGTTAAGTTGTTTGTAGGACATATATAAGTTGATTAAAAAAAGCTAGGTACACAGGAAAACATAGATAGTGCTTTATGGAGTAATATCACTGTTTTAAAAGGTATCATGGAAGTTAGAAAAAATATGTTTTAATATCAATAAATACTCATTCTCTCTTTAGAACTAAACCAAACTGTGTGTGAGTAATCTCATACCAACCTTCCACCAGGCCATTAATAACCAAATATGAGTAAAGACAAGTTTCTCAAGGCAAATAATCACAATTTGGCTTAACTCTTATTGTACTAACAATGAAAAAACTATAAGAAATGCAATGAGGATATTATATCTAATAATATGTAATGGCGAACAACTTTGCAATAGCCCACACAATGAGGAAGAGGACAGTGACATTCTCGTAGCACCTCCTAAGTACCAGGAATGCACGAAGCCACGAGTTGTCCCAAACAGATACATTCCTCAGAGTATGTTTGAGAATTTCCATTTCACTCAGGAGACATTTAGGCTGAAAGATATTTTAAATAACTTGAGCCAGAATTCCAACCCAATTAACTGACTTTACACAGCCAAAAGAAATATTATTTCAATAGGATGTTCAAAAACATAATTATTAGTGTCCACTACTATCCACAAAATACACAATATTTCTGGATTTTGGCTAATATTTCAAATTTTATTTTTGCTGAGAGTAATGTACAACTTAATTTTTTTCAGCATTATGGAATATCATATACAAGGTGACAGATTAAATGCAAAGTAGATCTTAATCAATTAAATTATAATAGACTGTTAAAACCTTGTAAATTTAAATTTATAACTCTGTTTCCTCACATTTTGAGATTATTTTTAATTTTTTATATGGATTTTATTTATTTATTGTTGGAAGGGAAGGGAAGGAGAGAGGGAGAGAAATATCAATGTATGATTGCCTCTTGTGTATCACCTGCTGGGAACTGGCCTGCAACCCAGCCATGTGCCCTGACTGGGAATCAAACCACGATGCTTTGGTTCATAGGCCCGTACTCAATCCACTGAGCTACAGCAGCCAGGCTTGAGATTATTTTTCATAACACTTATGAGTGCCTTCATATTTTATTTTATAATATTTTACTAGAGTGGTTCTAATACAAAAATATAAAGAATCCAACTTATTTACCTTAAAAATGCAGCCTTATAAGAGATCTGGCTATTAGAAAATATATCCAGTTAGGTTTGTCCACTTAAAATTTTTTAAGATAGTAGCAAAATTACTCTGAGAGGAGTCACACTGGTTTTAGTTAGCAGGGGAGATTTAAACTTTGCACTCATTACTCCTTGTACAAATCATATTCCTCCCAACACATTCCCAGGTCTCCACGAGGAGAAATCTGCATAGCAATCCCTCATGGACCTGAAATTAATAGAATATTCTTTGTCCTATTTTTGTTATTACAAGGTGCACCAAGAATAGAAATATATCCCCACTAAAAAATCAGAGTATACATTACTTGGATTTATTAAAATCTCATCAAGCGTATGTTTTATGAACATATCCCACTTTTAAGAAAGCGAGTCATGTCCTTTGACAAGAAAATTGGGGCTTGGCCATCAATAGGGAAAATTAGAGTTTTATTCAGTGCCTGTGTTAAAATATACAGCTCTACAACCAAATTCAAATGAAAATAGTCCATAAAGTCAGAAAGTAAAAAGGAAGTTACCAAGGGCTGTGGGGAAGGAAAATGGGTAGAGAGCTCCTGTTTGAAAGAATGGAAACGTTTAGGAAATGAAGAGTGGTGATGGTTCTACACGATTGTTTAATGCCAGTGATTATGTAGCTTAAAATAGCTACAAATGCCTGTGTTATAAATAGCTTATTCTCCCAAAACACACACACACACAAAAACAAAAACAAAAAGCACATTATTGGACTGTCTCCTAAGTGTACTTTTTGGTTAAAAAAAAAAACTGTGCTTAGGATATAATCCCAGCAGTGAAATATCCTAAGAACCCAAAACACCAATCCAAAAGAACATATGCACCCCAATGTTCATAGCAGCACAATTTACAATAGCCAAGAGCTGGAAGCAACCTAGGTGCCCGTCAGTAAATGAATGGATCAAAAAATTATGGTACATATACACAATGGAATTCTATGCAGCAGAGAGAAAGAAGGAGCTCCTACCCTTTGCAACAGCTTGGATGGAGCTGAAAAGCATTATGCTGAGTGAAATAAGCCAGGTGTTGAAAGACAAATACCATATGATCTCACCTTTAACAGGAAGCTAAACAAGAAAACAAACAAGCAAACAAAATAAAAACAATGACACTGAAATAGAGATCAGAGGGACAGTGACCAGAGGGGATGGGGGAGGGAATTTCAGGGGAAAAGGGGAAGGATTTACAGGAACTAGTATAAAGGACACATGGACAACAACTAAGAGGGGTGGAAATGGGAGGGAGGTGGGGAGCACAGGGCGGGGTGGGCTGGGATGGGAGTAAAAGACAGAATACTGTACTTGAAAAATAATTAAATTAAAAAAACTGGGCTTAAAACTGAAAACATTTTATGTTTTTCTAAGTCCTATTCTGATTGTTTTCTCGCATTTCTTTTTAGAAATGTATTACATTGGGGCATTTTACTCTTTTAATAAAAACATTGTATAGGGACTTATTTAGAAGCACAATAAACCATTTCATGGTGTGAATTATGGGCTAATAAGTCACACCTTGTGCATTAAATGGAGCTCAGTAGACTCATATCTAACAATGCATAGGGTATGAAATATTACATCATAACTCATCTCCCATCGTGTTGTGTTTCTTAAATATCATCTCTTTGTGGAAAAAATAGCACTTTATAGTCATTGGTCTCACTTTTAAATTTGGGTTTGGATACTTGCCTTTGGAGGATATTTTTGTATTTGCCTATACAAAAATGCAAGTCGAACCTTATTTTAATGCTTTAGATTACCATATGCTTTGATTGTTTTACATTTGAAACATCTCTGTCTAATTTAAATCAACACGTGTGACTGTACTAACAAAGGATATTGACAAACATCCGAATAGGTATTACACATTTGTTGGACAAACAGACTAATTGGTCAGATGACCTTGATTACTGTCCTTAATATTAAATGTTTGCTTGCAAGTTATTTTAACCAGTTGAGACAAGGGTCATAAATTGCTTATTTGAATGTCATCCATTTGGTAACATTCCTATCACATTTAGGATTCCAGCTTAGAAATACTTCAAAAATTTGCTTGTGAGACAACTGTACTTGAACAACATTTTTTTAAAGAAAAAATATTTACTTGTTAATTCTGGAAGTAGAAATAAAAATGCTTTAGTAATTCTACCAATTTTGTTAATACTAAATATTTTTAATTAAATTTAAAAGTAAATATTAATTTTGATGTAGAAATTCTTACATGTCCATGTTTAGCTTGGACAAAAATTTGTGATTTTAAAATGACAAGCTGTTAGGTGACTCTTGTCATTAACCTCAGAACTGTACATAAAGAAGCAGCACCAGAATCATTTGGCAAGTTCTACCTTTTGTTTGTTTGCTTGTTTAAGACAAAAACTTAATCCCAGACAGATTAAGCTGAACAAATTTGATAATAGAGGGGTTCTATATTTTGAATTTTTAATCCCAGGATCTGCTTCACAATTCTTAAAAATTTCTTCTATTATATACTTTACTTAATACTGAAAGAGCCAGTACTTGGCATTTAGTTAAGATAGAATACACACACACACACACACACACACACATACATAATATATATTCTGTGTGAAGACACTGGCTGTATTTTTTATTTAAATTTAAATTTAATTAATTACAATTGAATAGAAATTTAGTTTCTCAGCTACACTAGCGATATTTTATTTACATGTGGTAATGACTACCACCTTGTCCAGTGGAGATATGGAATATTTTCATCATCACAGAAAGTTCTATTGAAATGAACTAATTATATATATATATATATATATATATATATATATATATATATATGTGTGTGTGTGTGTGTGTGTGTATGTGTGTGTATAGACATATACACATGTATATATACATATATATCTTTTATATATACATTATATAACATTTTGTTACTTAAAATGTAAAACATACGAAGTGGATGCTTTTACTACCCAACCGAATTGAGTATTTAACTGGAAATCCCTAGGAGCTCTAGTTTAAGAACCAACCCAGACCTGGCCAGGTTGCTCAGTTGGTTGGAACGTTTTCCAGTAAAGCAAAGGCTGTGGGTTTGGTGCCTGGTTGAGATTCAAGTGGGAAGTAACTGGCCGATTTCTTTCTCTCTCTCTCTTTCTTTGCTTTCTCTCCCTCTAAAATCAATAAACTTACTTGTACAAGGATTTAAAAAACAATAATAATTTACATTTCTTAAGGTGTTTAATGTTTTATTAAATAATTTATCTTAATCAGTGTGTTGCTTTTATTCGTTTGTTTTTAAACAATCTTCTTCCCCCCAACATATCATTAACATTTTGGGTACCTACTGCAAATTATCCTACTTTCAGAAAATATGATTGTGGATTGAAGGGGGTAGGTATTGGGGGAAGAACTTATAAGGAGAATAAGCAGCAATAAAATACAATTAAAATGTAAAAAAATAAAGGTATGAAATAAAAACAAAATATGAGCTCAGAATTGCTTTGAGAAGGGTTTAAAAAGAAGTAGAACTACATCCCAAATGGATTCCTCTTTTAGTTTATACACATTTGAGAGATAGTATCTCCCTTGACTTATGTCTAATGCAATTATTTTTTTCCTGTCTCTAAGTTGTCTAAGTATTTTGTTGATTTATAAATACCTAACATAGTTTTGACCCCAGAAATTAAGTAGACTATAACATAATTGGATTTGACTGTGGTTGTTTTTATAATTAATTTTCATGTTTGTTTGCTGAATGTATTATGTACACCTTTGAGCAGTTTGCCACATGCAATTAATTATAGAAGATTTGACCTGATGTGGTATTTTTTTCTTTAATTAAAACTCCAACTCATTGCTATGATGAAGATTGGCACAGTGGAAAAGGAAAATAATAATAAAAAATTATAAATTTACTTGCCAGCTTCAAGAAAGTGATCACAGGGTGAAAAAAAAAGATAAAGATTAATGTGACCTAGCATTTATTTTGTGCTTTAGCTTATGGAGTCATCATGACGTTATTTATTCAAGCAATCATCTTTTAACCATTTAGTTAGCACCTACTATATATGTTGCCATGTTAAATAAATGTAAAGCCAGAAAATCATAAAGCAATAAGAAAAAAAGAGAAGCACAGAGTCATCACAAGACCTCCCTCCTGGGAGGATTTTCAGGTAGATGAAGCTTCTCTCTGAATTAAGGCAGAATCAAGCAGAGACAAGTTTTGAAAGCATGGTCAGTTACTGTACACTGGTCTCCAATGGTCAGTTCCTGCTGCTCACTCAGTGAGAGTTTGCCGCATGCCCAGGCCTGACTATGGCTGATGGATTGCAGCAAGAACATTGCTGTGGAGCCAGGGAGGGTATAAACATCTAAGGAACAGGAAGCATTTATTATGCTGCCAGACAATACATACCTGTTATCTGACTTCATTCTTCCTACTCTCTCTCTGGGCCCCTATTCTGTGGTTCTCAGGCCCCTAGATTCTCATTCCTCCATCACTCTGTGTTACATTTATGATCAGCGTACTTTAACTTAAATGTGATTCTCTCATGAACACGGTCGTTTTCATGTATCCTCCAAGTGCAGGGTGCTCCAGCCTCTGACTCCTGTCCCTCTGGTCCTCAAGGGCACTCTTCTTGTCAATGGTAAGGTGACCTGCCATTCACAGTAATCCTTTCTGCCGCAGGCCCACCCCTTACTCTCACTGAATATATTGTCCATGAGATTCATTTTTGTCACCGAAGTCTACTGCCAAAGACCTCACCTATTTCAGGTAGAAACTCCTAAGAACTTTTCTCATCAAAATTATTCTATTTCTAAAGTTACAAATTCTGTCTCTCTCTCCCTTTCGATTTCTCTGAACAATATTCACTGAACAAATTAATAACATAGATGTTGAGATATGACTGTTATCCTATGAATTTAAAAATATAATAGGATGTACTTATGATATTTTTAAAAAACTGTATTTTTACAGGAGAGAAATTTAGCAAATTTCTACTGTTCATATGTCAAGCATTTCAATGTGAGGAAAAGCATATTACATAAAAGCATGTTATAAAATTCACATGAGACTCTGTTTTATGGAAGTACATTCTGTACAACGAAAGGGGTTTGTCAAATTCTAACTAATGTGTCTTAATTTACCTGTTTTGGGAGATTTTGCACAGAAATAAATCCACACACACGAAATTATTCTTTGTTGCATACTGCAATTATTACCTCTGATTCAAGGACATCACATACACAGTTAAATATTTGAATGAAGTACCAGATTCTAATTCATGTGGCACATACACCTTTTTATAATGTATGGGAAGTCCTGGCACAGGCAGGAAATGGAAATATACGTGCATTCCCTCGTTCATTCTCACACCAGTCATGGGATGTGGGCAGTATGGATCTATTTATGGGTGGAGGCAGGGAGGCACAGTGACGTACCCAGGGTCACAGGGCTTTGGGAGGAATTGTTCCCAAATGCAGCCGACCAAAGCCTCAAAACTCTCAGCAGAATTTACTGACCACGTGGTGAGAGCTCTGATTATGGCAGGTGATAAAAGAGCAGTTTATTTCCTCTGTTCTTTGTTTCAGAATACAGTTGAAAGGAAGGTCTCTGAGATACATCACATGAAAGCAGACCTTAGCATCCTTAAGGAAAGCACTGACATCCTAAATAGTTCCGAGAGTTTTCCCATAGGAACAAAACAGGAAGGAAAACAAAAAATTGGTCTACTTGGTATAATTACAATAGAAATAGCTACACTTCTCAAAGGCCATGGCTCTCTCAACCCACTGTAACTTGTTTTCAAAGGTGTATTGACTACACATTATGATTTATGTTCAAAATCGCACATGTCCTAATTACCTGACTTCCTAGGTATGGTGCATTTGGTATTCACGAAAAATGAGAGCAGGTACACATTAAAGCCCCCTATCACTCTAGTAAAGAAAAAATGTCTAAAGTTAATGTAGGTCACACTGATGCAAGCATTTTGGTATTTTTAGAGTAAACAAAACCAAAAGGTAAATATGCAAAATATCGATCTTGAAGCCCATGATGACAAGAGAATATGTGTAAATAAATAGTTAGTATTAACTTTTTCAATCAAAGAAGCAGAATTAAAAATATGAACCTTTTCATAGGTCACAGGGCAGATAAAGACAGCAGAAGTCTAATTGTAATGTATCCTGTAATGGAATCACAGTCTGTGTAGAAGCTGATTAAAGTTAATTTGAATCACATCAGTTTGAATTAACGTGGCCTTTGCAGAGTGAACAACACCTTAGTGCCAACATGATCAATTAGCACCTTTACCTCCATACATCCGCCAGAAAAGGTTGGATTTATTAGTTATCAACACAGCATTTTGGAATGCAAATCCATGTTACTTCCTTTCTTCTAACCCACCTCACCTGAGCACCTGGCCATTCTCAGTACAGATGTATCCTGGAGAAAAATCATCTATAACATAAAGAAAGAAAAAATGTATGGAGAAAAGCACAGCCAAATTTACCAAAAAGACACTGTTTGGAATACTCTTGTATGTTGTTGTATTTGCCCATCTCCATTCCAACATTTTTTCATTACTCAGATTTTCACTCACCCATGCCAGGTAACAAACCACCACCATAAGTACATGTGCCTAACATGACAAAAACTCCTTTCCTCATGATTTGGGACCTTGGAGAGGTTAGCATGACTCATGCATGTCCCTAGCTTCAAGTTGTATCTGGGACAACCTACTAGAACCTGGAGCATCCAAAGTAGAGTCACTGACAATGTGACTCTGTTGTCATCTTTCAGGGCTGAAATGGTTGAGGATCATTGACCATCTTTTCAATTTAAGTCTCTTGTCACCCAGGGCCTCTATGTTTCCAGGGACTTAAATCTTCCTGCAGGTATCCAGACTTATTTATGATGGCTGCCTTCCAAGAGAATGTGAACAGAAGCTCCTAGGCTTCCCAAGTCTAGCCCTGAAAGTCACACAGTATAACTCCTACCACTTTCTGTCGTTCATCATGTCTCTGGACCAGCCTACACTTGAGGGGATGGGAAACTGACTCCCTGTCTGTGGGGAGGAATGGCACATACCTCCATGGATGGGAACACCAGCACTGCATTTGCAATCAGCTGACAGCACAGCTAAGGCTGCTGAGTCGGGGCACAGAAGCCCTCCTTCACACCACTGCCAACTGGGGCTGGACCAAGGGCTTCCCTTTTGGAAGCTTCCACCCCTTGCCATTATACCTACCGAGTCTGAATGATGGTTTGTAAGATGCTTCCTTGCAAGACTATAAGAAACAAAAATCACAATCAGTTCTTAATCATCTGTTCGCCATCTGTAATTAGAGCATGGCTGGCAAAGCAAGTGCTCAGTGAAAGACGGCCAAACATAACTTGAACTTGAACATGACTTCCCAAGATAGGCACGTGGCCAACTGAGGAAAGCTGAACCGGGGAATAGGATCAGTAACACAAAACTTATAGTGACTGTGTAATTAGATTTTTTCATTAAAAATAACAATAGAATGAAGCAATGAGACAAAAGAGACCCAGAACATTGTATTACAACACGAGTATATTACTCTACAGGGGGATGCATGAGACATTTCATTCTACTTTATTTGCATCTCTTCTTTAATTACAGCAGATAATTTTGGTTTGTTTAATACGGGTATCTGTATGACCATGGTAGGTATTTTTCCTCCTGGTTGTAATTTTTTAAAAATAAATCTAGACACTTCAGGAAATGTAGGAAGGATGGTTAGTGCAGGGTGTACATTCTCCTGAGGGTGAAATTTCAGGACTGAAACTTTAAGTGAGCAAACTGTCCATTAAAATCCACAAGGCTGTGGATTTTACATCAGTATGTTTGAAAGGTGTGGGCCTCTTCTTCACCAGCACTTCTGTCGGTCTCTTATTTCCTTTCCTCCCATTGGAAATAGCTGTGAGCTTCTTGAAGCAACCCAAATGAACTATTTCAAAGCATTATTTTAAATGCTTAATAAACACCATTTAATGCATTGTTAGTTTGTTTCTCCCCTTAATGCACCAGAGGGCTTGAGAGAACCAACAGCCAGCTTCCCTAGCCTTTCTAAAGGCATGTGAAAAAAAGAAATAAGGATCCGGATACGACATATTCCTTAGTCTTGAAATAAAACTGCTTTCAATAAATAGAGTATGTGTACATTTATTATAATGTAAAATGAAAAATAACTATAACTAGTAGATATATTATAGGAATACTGAAAGATGATTTTATGTGCCAAGAGTTGCCTAGATACAATAGAAAGCTTGTTTCCAAGTAGGACCCACGATGAGGAAGAGAAGAGATAAACTTACTTTCCTGTTTCAGCAGTAGCTTTGTTTATACACATCAGGATTTAAGTTGTTAGTTTGCTAATTAATTTCATTAGCTTTCTATTTCTGTTCATTACATTGAAGGCTATAAGAAAGGTCTGTTTGCAATGTGTCCCCAGAGATATCCCATTTTACTAGAAAATCGCTTAAATGTGAAATTTATCTGCTAGACACAGGAACATGAACACAATAAATAAACTTACAATTTTCTTCTAGTTATTCATATGCACAAGTCACACGGTTAGGAACTCTATAGGAGATAAAGGATAAAAATGCAAAGCACGGACAAATTTTCCCATCTCTTTTTTAAAAAAACTGAGGAAAAAGTTGTTAAGCCGGCAAAAAGTGGGGCGAGATGGGGGGCCCTTCCCACACAACTGATGCCAAGGCTGGGGTGAACATCGCAGCTGAAAGAGCTTGCTGCTTTTCCCACACTAGTCAGAGATAAAAGTGAAATGAGAAGACTTGTCTACCAAGGACTTCCCAGACTAGTACTAGCCCCTGTGGCTGATACAGGAGAAATAGAGGGCTGGGCAATGATATTCATCATGTTGCCACCTCTCAAACATGACAACTATGGCATGATGGCTATGGACAATTTTAGTGACCAAATGCCCATGTTTAGAAACATTACCGGCGTATACTAATTACTTAATATCTAAAACCACAAGGACATTTTCATGACTATCTTCAACTGACATGGCATGTTTCATTATATTCTGTAGCAGATGTTATAAGAATACCATGGAAGTATCTTGTATCAAACACTGGTCTGTGAATTTAAAATATTGACATCTAGTGTTGAAATGTGTTGATATAAACGTACTAAAATTAAAAGTGTAACATATTCATCTGTATTTTGTCTGGCTGAAAGTGTCTGTTTTCTTTTTTACTTGCATTACAACCACATTCTGGAGCTTTAATCTACATGCCTGGTGTTTGCTCATCTCAGGGCATTTCATACCCCTCCATGTAACTAGCCTTTTATGTATGGAACTTGAAACAATGCTTCAGTGCACCATTAGTGATTTGTTCCATCTTCAAAATGCTTGCTGTATACATCTCTGTAGTTAGTATTCCACTTAAGCACACAAAATTTATAGATATTATGTCTATATATGCATATAAATATAAACACACAGCCATACATTTTAATTCATTGTTGTTATGTGTAAACAAGGAGTAACTGGTTTATACTGCTTGACATAACATTACCATAAGAGCAATATGGAACATATGGGAGGATTTAGGACACAATGAAAAAAGAATTGAGCTCATAGAAAAATAAAGAAATAGATAAAATTAGCCATAATAAAAAAAATAAAGTTGATAAACAGGAATTAACTGTGTTGCTGGAGACTGTTGTTAAAATTAGTTGTATTAGGTTATGAAGTGATAATCTCTTGAGCCTAAATTTAATAATATTTAAACTAGAGGATATCAAATTTACCTCATTTGATTCTAGCAGTGATTAAATTTTAAGAGAGTCTGGCAGGTACAGGATGCTAAATAAATCGTCTATTCTTCCTCTAGCATTTTTCAAAACAGACTCATAGTGTTTGTTTTTTCTTTTTAATCTACAGAGAGCACAATCCAAGGGAAAAATAAGAGCTTCTAATTTAGGAAAATCTAGGTAGCAATCCAGTTCTGCGCCTGGAATTAAACCCAAGTGACCTTTCTAAGCCTAATTACCATATCTGTGAAATGTATTTCCAAGTCCCTACCATATAAGAATGCAATGATTGTAAATAAGGGTGACATATATCACTCACTTAATATGTTACTTGTCACGCTTGTGGCATTAGCAATATATTATATTTAAAGAATGTGCGCTCTATGATAAACACCAGACTAAGTACTTTACATACATTATCTCGTTCTCAGGTGATGTTTATTCCAAATTATGTTGATGGATATTAAGATTACCCTTGGAGCAATATTGTATCCTGGAGAACATATATAACTTTGAAAACACTAATATGTAATAAATAAACAAAATATGCTTTGTAAATAAGAAAGTGTTTGTCACCAGTTATTTTGAAGACCTATCAGTCCTAATTTCCTTCAAGATTGTCGTACGTTCTAACTACAGAACATCATGATCTTATGCCCCTGTGGTTATTATAAAACAGGTTATAAGTCACTTTTGAGATGGTTAGCCAGGCTTATGAAAGTCTCTTAGAAAATCCAGCTTAATTAACTTCATTCTACTACCCAAGTATTAGGCTTACTTAGGACAATTTTTCCCCATAAGCAATAGAATCAAACAGCATATACTAAACTTTGATCACCATTTTCTTTCAACTAATACACTACCAATGAATAGAGCAAGAGAGACTGACTTCCGTCCTGTTTTAAAAAGGCTTTTGCCTATGTGTCTCTGCACTGTGCTAATAAATGCCATAGAAACACATAAAAACCATGCTAATAGGTGTCATAGAAACACACAGAGAGAAAGATAGATCGATTGCTCAAATTAGCCTTCCCAGCTGCCCGAGGAGGCCTTGCCGCCTTCACAGGCCTTGCAGGTGAGACAACAGTTGAATGGCCAGGCAGTTCCCCTCCAGGGCCCTCAGCACCATATGACCGTTCAATGCCATTTTATCATCAGCAGAAGTTATTGATTCAAATCCGACAAATCACCGTACATGGAACATGGGCCAGGAAACAGCTGCACCTGGCCAGACAGCACATTTATATTTTATTCTCAGCTGATAGAACCTGGGTTTTCAAGATATGATTTTTATAGATTCATAATGTGTGACCACACGTAATATTTTGTGATTGCAAAATCTGAAAAAAGCCTTCTTTTTAAAGCCCTCAGAAAAATGTTGTTGTGACATGTATAATTCTGACTTAGGTACAAGGAAAATAAACGTCTATTTAATGTTTGCATTCATTTGGTGAGTGAACTGACAAGTCTACCCCTATAATGTTCATATATATTATATATTCATATATGGTGTAGTCATAGGGTAATGTGACTCCTTTAATTCAGCATATAAGTCATGTTACACAGTTGTGTAATCACACAGATGAAAATACTTTCATAAAAGTCTTGAGAGATAATATAAAACAAGACCAAGTCTTTAACATCCTGACTTTGTGGTGCCAATAAAATAGAAATGATGTAGTTCCTACATATGAGGAAAACATAGCTACAGCCATTATTTCATTTATTCAGTAAGTGTTGACATTGAGCTGACCAAGCGTGCTGTGCCGACCTGTGCCAGCTGTGCTGACCTGTGCCAGCTGTGCGGGGGACCCACGCAGAAGTACTGCGTGTAAGACATGGCATGAGTTGATACAGCTACTAAATAGTTACCGGTAACAAGCCAATTCTTAGACAAAGTGACAAGACATTGTGAAGATTAGAGGACATTCATGATATACTTTGTCTGTGTATCTACCTATCATCTATCCAGTAGCAATTTGTGTCACTACTCATGTGAAATCTAAGTTTCTCCCATATTCACCTGGAGCTTATTCATACCATGTTTTTTCCCTACAACTTCCTACACCTGCTGACAGGGAACTACATATGCCAAGGACCCCTCAATGCCATCCAGGGTCCTCTTCACTTTTTAAGTCTCCAATAAGCATTATTATAAAGATTTCCTTCAAACAAAATTTGTCTTCAGTCTGTGCTCCCACATTACGTATCCTACTCGAAGAAAGACAGGTAAACCATAGAGCTATTTTATCATGAATCTTTTCCATTTTGTTATAAATCTTTTCCTATTTGTCATAAAATGCTGGGTCATCAACAGCATCTACTATAATATCTTAAATACTCCTCTATTGTGTGTGTCTGAGCTGTCAGTCCTGATCACTACTACATGATACAACCATGTATAGGCATTCAGAAAGTGATTATTAGATGAATGAATTTACTTATCATCACTAGACAAATGAGGTCACTTTAATACTTTTAAGATTAGGTGAAAGAATAATTCAATGGGAAAGCAACTCTTGCTTCTTTGGTGTGCATTATGTGACAAGTTGAACTTGATCTATTCTCTTCCACTGACCAACACGATAACGAAAGAGCATTCAGAGGACCCACGCCTGTTCATGCTACAGTAATACAAGCATAGTATTTATTGTATCTATTTATACTTGCAAGGATTAAAGAGATAAAAACTGTCATGGAAACTCAGAAGTTTACATAAATTTATGTCTTTTTCAACATTTTTCTCTAGCATATAAAAGCAGAGAGCATCATCCTGTGTTTTATTGTCATTGTAAATTGTTTTTAAGATTTCTCTCTTTTTTAAAAAATTTCCTTTCTCCTGTCACTTTCCACAAACCTCAGGATCAGCCTAACAATATATACAGCCAAACACTTCTTCCTCCCACTCCCTGCATTATGAAATCTAACCTTAGTGTTCTCATGCAGAACACTCTGTCTTAGACCGTGTGAAGAGAGATGACATCCTTAAAAAAATGTCTAAACATATCTAAACTAAAGACTTACAAAAGTAGTACAAATACTGTTCTAAATAGCTATAGTACATAGTATCTGGCCCTGGCATGAATTTGGAGTCAACACACACATATTCACTGCACATGTCTTCAAGCATGTCTGTTTTTCTTTTATAGAATGCCTCCTGACATTGCGGAATGACGCATGTTGCCTGGAGAAAACACACCTCCACTTGGCTGACTGAAGGTGGGATGGCTTAGTCTCTATAAGGATTATTATGCTATTTTTCTACTGCCTTTGAATTTCCCCCTTTAATATGTACAGGGAACATCAAGACATTATTTTCTGTGTCACGCTGGCAATGAGGCTCACCGTGGACACAAATTGTTGTTTGGCTCCTGCTGCATTCTGAGTGTCCACAACAGTGCCTGGCATGTGACAGACTCCAGTGGGGACTGAAAGAGCTGGATATGGCCATTTTCAGTAACACTGTGCAGTGGTAAGAGAGCCTCCTCTTGAGTTGTTCTAATCATCTGATTTCCTGTCATAAACACAAGGAAAGTCAGTTTAAAATATCTACTGAAGGTGTGTTTTTTAGGTGTTATGTATGCCTACCAATATTTAGAGAAGCTTAGAGACATAGGAAAGGAGACCACAAAGGTAACAGGGTATAACTCTAAAGAGATTATAGATTCGACCCCTTCCTCCATTTATTCTTTCATCCTATGGCACTCCAATGATTTTTTTGTGTGGCCAGTCCAGTGGAACAGGAAAAAAATGGCTTTCAGTTTTGGAAATATTATGCTATTGAATATTATAAGTTGTTTGAACATTATATAATGTATAAAATTGAAAAAAACAAAAGGTTTTAATAGAGAAGTAACATTTATTGGAGTGAAAATACCATAGCCTAGATGTCAGCAAAAGGACGTGTGACTACTTTATGAAATACATTTTTATTCTGGAAATTGAAAAAAATTATACTTAAAAACATTTACACAATGGAATTCTATGCAGCAAAAAGAAAGAAGGAGCTCTTACCTATTGTGACAACATGGATAGAAATAGAGACCATTATGCTAAGTGAAACAAGCCAGGTGGTGAAAGACAAATATTACCATGTGATTTCACCTTGTGGTGGAACCTAATTGACAAAATAAGTAAGCGAAATATAACCAGAAAACATTGAAATTAAGAACAATCTGACAATAACCAGAGGGGAGGTAGGAGGGAATAATGAGGGGAAAGGAGGAAAGGGTTTTCAGGAATAGCTATAAAGGACACAGGGAAAAAACCAAGGGGGGGTGATGGGGTAAATGCAGACAACTGTACTTGAACAACAATAAAATAATTAAAAGTAAAAATAAAAAATAAATACTGCCACTAAAAGTTCTAAAATAAATTAATATAAGGCATGCTTAACCCCTAGAGGAAAAAGATGATTACTAGGGGGTAACTACAGATTTACTAAAAGCAAGTCATTTAATTTATGTGTTCATTTATTAAATTAATTTCTCTGTTATTAAAGTATAACAAACATATAGCAAATTGCACACACTTTGTGTATACATCACTATAAACATTTATCTATTTTTTTGAAAGGCTTTACTTATTTATTTTTAGAGAAAGGGGAAGAGAGGGAGAAAGAGAGAAAGAGAAACATCAGTGTGTGTTGCCTCTCATGCGCCCCTCAGTGGGGACCTGGCCCATAGTCCAAGCACATGCGCTGACTGGGAATTGAACCAGTGATCCTTTGGTTTGCAGGCCAGAGCTCAATCCACTGTGCTACATCAGCCAGGGTAAATGCTTACATATGTGGTCACCCTTGTACCCATCATGAAGAAGGTTACAAAAGCATTATATGACTGTACTTCATGATTGGGAAGAAGCAATGTATGTGCACATTTTAGTATACTGGGGATGATGTTAAGAGAACTACATTTTATTTTTCTCAAAAATCAATCTATTTGTCTATCCGTTTATCCATCTCTCTATCTGTCCATTTGTCCATCCACTGAACTTGATAATGAGTCATACTCAGCAAAATAAGTTGTTATACATGTGATTCAAATATATTGGAACATATTTTTTCTAGAAATAAATACTTGTATGCATGTAACCCTGTGAAATTATTAGACAATAATCTATGTACATGTATTTCTTAAATAAAATTAAGTTTTAAATTAAAAACAATAATCTGCATAAAGATGCCAGAAGCAATGTTTGCTATAATCATTAAAAGTTTTATGGTTGTATTAAAATTATGCAAAATCCCTGCAAGTTATATTGATAAAAGAGAAAAATATTTTTCAAGGTAAAAATGAAATAATCAAACCAAGACTAATCTAAATATGCTCAAAATAAAACTTTTAGTTAAATGTTCATAATTATAGTATTTGGTTATATTATTAATAACTTATTTCTTATAGAATGTATCCATAGGAAATGGTATCATATATACACATAAAGCACATATATATTAATTATCATACATTGATACTTTAATTTCACATTTCTATTAAGAAAACTAACTCTTATACTGTTTGCTTCCACCTTCTCCTTTCATTTGTTTTTACCTTCAAGCTAATAGCCAAATTTATTCTCTTTACCATTTTTTCTTTGAAGATTAAAGACATGCCTAGCTTTGTACTGCAGCTGCCTGGACCGTTGACAGCCCATTAAACTAAAATCATACAAGCTGTACATTTTAACGCCTTGATTCCAAAGCGCAGCTGAAGCGCCTTTTTTCCCTAAGAGCAGTGCATTTCTGAAACACTTTGAAATGGATACACAACAGTTTCATAAGACTCTCTTGGCCTTTTGTCTTTTTAAAAAACACTGAAGTCAACTAAGCTGATTAAAAGACTTTTTTTTTTCCGTTCTAAATTCTGAAAAAATTTAGTACCTATGTAAAATTTTAGTACACAGAGCATGCGATTCTGAAGTAACTTTGAGAATATACATAATTGCATAATCTTGAACTGTGGAATTCCCACAGTTGAAAGCAATCACAAAAAAAAAGGTAAAAAAAAACAAATCTGCATATGTGGTGGCCTTATGTGATGATGACTGTCATCATTCTAATTCATGACATTTAATTATTGTTTTCCTGTTCATTTGAATAAATGATGCCATTTTATACATATACTTTAACATTTCTTCGTCCATCACACAGGTTATTTCTCAACTCCTCCTGAATTCCCTACCTCACAGAAACTTAGAGGTCAAGATATTTGTCTTTTAAAAATGTCTATCATTGTATTGTAGACATGTAGTAGCTCACTTCCTGATGTACCATTTATTCCATTTTACCAGTGCTTTAGCTGGAAACAAAAGCAGCAATAGAAAAAAAGTGAAATTGGCAAAATCTGATGTGTTCCTAAAGTAAGGACAGAATTTACAAATGGAGATACTTTTTTGAATAATTCTTCATCAAGGCCTCCTTGTTTTAAGACTGCCAAAGTGTATGTCCTTAACAAGAGTTCAAATCACTGTGTATAGCAGTGATAAATGCTGGTTGTTATGTGGTCAGATGGCTTATTCAGATCCAAACAGAATAGTAGTATTTCTCACCTCTTTTCCGCTTAAACTCTCTCAAGTAGAAATAAATTGCATTGGCCTTTATGTGCATGTTTTTCATTAGGAAGCAGCCTATATCAATCCAACAGTGTTACATTTTTATGTTTTGGCACTACACAGATAAAAATTTAAATAAGCAAATAAAGTAAGCTGTTTGTTTTTTTATTTAAATGAAGAAGTGCTAAGGAAATTGACACAAATAGCAACAATTGTAAATACAAATGTAAGAAGACTAAATTATAATAACATATTTTCCAAAGCGATTGAACATAGACACTATTTTTTAAAATACTCAGATTGAGGACTGAGAAAATAAACTAAATATTTTGCAAAGAATGATCAAAGTACCAAGACTTTCTATTTTCATTTTTATTTATTAAATGAGTCAAATGACAATGATATGAAACTATTGAACACTAAGTGGAATTCAGTATGTGTTAATTACCACATGTTATTTTTGGCTTTGAAATTTCATCTACAGAGAAAACATGTTTTTGAAATTTAAAAAGGGTGTCACAATTTTTTGACTCCTTCAGTGAATTTGCATGCATTTTTATATCACTTCATTCTATTAAGCTCAATTTTCAAATATTTCCTGATTTATTACTTTGGAGAAGACTGGATGTTCAGAAAATTCACTACCAAATTAGAGCTTCCATTTTTGTATTTCTGTTACAGAATTAGGTAGCACTTGCAATTAATGTTAAACATACTTGGCAGTCCACTCTTGGTGCCCACAGTGATATATCTCACTCTCCTTGTGAACTCCATAGATTATAAAGTAACCTATATTTTTCAAAAATATTAAGATTTGAATTATGATCACATTTTGTGTATTAAATGCAAAGCTAAGTTTTAAACACTGCACTGAACACCCTGAGATAATATGGTTTTGGCCAAGAGGTTTGTTTGTTTGTTTTCTGTTAGGTAGCTTTCCTAGTGCTTAGTTGTCTTTAACTTCATTCAAAAACGTTTTGTTAGATTGTACTTTGATGGTTGTCACGTCAGCACGCATTTTCAAAAAAACTTATCAAAACTGCTGAGTTTTTGTGTAGTCATTTTAATATTGAAGATGGAAGAAAATAAGCATTATTCTCAGCATAGTATGCTTTGTTTTTTTGTTAAAAGTGCAACTAGAATGCAAAAGAAGATTCATGCAGTGTATGCAGAAGGTGCTGTGACTGATCAAACATGTCAAAAGAACTTTGTGAGGGTTTTTTTTCTTCTTTTTTGAAAGATTTTATATATTTATCTTCAGAGGGAGGGGAAGGGAGGGACGAAAATCAGGGAGAGAAACACCAATGTGTGGTTGCCTCTTACCCTCCCTCAACCAGGGACCTGGCCCAAAACCCAGGCAGGTACCCTGACTGGTAATCAAACAGGTGACCGTTTGGTTCATAGACCAGCACTCAACCCACTGAGCCACACCAGCCAGGGCAGTTTGCGAAGTTTTATGCTGGAGATTTCTCACTGGACAATACTCCATGGTCAGGTACATGAAATGAAGTTGATAGCGATCAAATAGAGATATTATGGAATAAACTAAACAGACTTTTAGCCAACCCAATATATTTTCAAATTATTCATGGGACTATTTTAGAGACTTTCTTAACTTTTATACGACTAACAAATTAGATGTTTCTAAATGTCTAGCCAATAGGTCCTAATCCAGTAACTCATGATTTAACTTTTTCAGTTTGACACAATTCAGTATACCTATTTAATGCTATGAACAGAATCGTATAACTATATGTCTAATGTTGTCTCTGTTTTCTGTACCATATCTATTTCCTAATAATTCAGCATCATCCTTCTTGAACTACTATTCTCATGCTTTTCAAACTATTCACAGTTCTCTCAAAATTCTAGGAACCGGTCAAAATACTAAACTCAGTGACCATTTTTATGGCCCAGCACGATTCCATTGCGCAAATGCCCCATAGTCATATTTACTTTATTTAATTTTACTTTATCTACAATTTTGAAAATTCTTATTATTTTGTAAAACTAACATTTGCACAAGTAATCCAAATTATACCTACTTACACTTGATGATGATTTTGCTAGTCATTTAAGGTTTGTGGTTTTTATACAACATGTTTTAGCGCAGGTCAATTCTGATTTCTTTCAGAAATGTGTTGAACCAAGGTGTTGTAGATTTGTTTTCCAGCATGATCTATCAGTGGAAATAAACAAGTTCATCTAAGAATCCCGGTGATGGAGTTTTCTAAATGCTTTAAAACACCTATCAATTCCAGCATTCATTCACAATTGAAAGTATTTTAAAGCTAGTATTTCTGATGGTTTACCAAAGAAAATAATGTTTGAAGTGCCTTTAGTTAACACTTCGAGTTGAAACCTGAATGATGAATCAGTGTGTGCTATGCTTTGATAACTTGCCCAAATCCAACAAGAAACAGAGTATTAATAACTGCAAAGAAATTCTTTCAAAGATCCTTTCTGCGATGTTGCCTCTAGTTCAATATGGCAAGCTCTAAATAAAATCTTTGCATCAAGCAAAACAAACCCTGCCATCCACTTCCTCAGTCATTCTACTAATCATGCAACATTTATCAAAAACACAGACACCAGTTTACACACAGAGACATGCATGTGATCTCTAAAAACCCACAGTAGTTTAATTTTCATCTGCTCTCAAACTCTTTGAAGGCTTTAAATCCTCTTCCTCTCATCTAACTGTTCAGACGACATTCCAGTGAAGGCTGTTTCAGTGGACAGGGAAATGAGCACCTTATTTTTTGTGGGGCTCCATTGGCAGGACTGAGAAAGAAATCCTGTTTGCAGAAAGTTTAGCTTTGACCATGTGTTTACCGATAGTTACGAGTTATCTTTTCTTTAGCTTATTTGATATAAGCAGTTTATGCATATATATATATATATATATATATATATATATATGAAAGCAAGAGCAACATTACTTATTAGAATTACTTAATCACGTGTCATCCTTCTGTTTTCACTATGATTTTCATATTATTTAAAAATTATCACCCTGGCTGGTGTGGCTCAGTGGATTGAGTGCCAGCCTATGAACCAAAGAGTTGCTGGTTCAAGTCCTATTCAGGGCACATGCCTGGATTGAGTGCCAGGTCTCCAGTAGGGGGTGCTCAAGAGGCAACCATACATTAATATTTCTCTCCATCCCCTTTCTAAAACAATAAAAATTGAGTAAAATCTTAAAAATGTACCACTAAATTTGTTTTAATCATTTCTGGTCATGAATGTTCTACTTTTACTATGTATAAGTTGCATAAAAATAAACCATCAAAGACCACATGTAAAAATTAACCATAATTTTTATAACTGTAATTGTTCATTCAAAGCAATCTTCATCAAACCAACTATTCTAAGGGTGTTCAAAGGTTTTTTTTGTAATGTTTCTCTGTGTTCTGCATTGAATGGCATTAAAATATTGATTGCCTAAGGTCAAATTCAGAAAACAGTTGTTTTAAATTAAAAATAATATTCAATGCATGTAAAATCTAGACATCAGATGCAATTACAAACAGAACATTTGTTCAAGGTTCACATATCAAATTACATATTCTATTAGCTTGTAACTGAAGTGCATTATAAGCTATATTTTGTATTATGCTATAAAATGTGTTCTAGTTTATATCTTATTCACCCTACATATAATTTTCTTTAGTAGAAGTCAAAGATAGAAATAAACTAAATATTAATTTGCTATTAATTTATACAAATTTTAGTCCTAGTATTTATTAAATATGGTTCATTACTTACAAAAAAAATAACATGCATTTGTATTTTCAACTTTGGATTTTTACCTTAGTTCTGTGTCACTTTAAGGATGTAACTTAACATCTCCCTGACTCAGTTTCCTCACCTATACCTTCCAAGTAGTACATTTGAAACTCTGGCAAGTAAGATGACTGCCTCTGTTCATTTGTGCAGACACATTCTAGAAATAACAACATAAAGTACTTAGACATCGGATTCCTTGTTTTGTTAACTATGATTAAGATCAGTGTTCGATTATGTATGATCAGTGTATAAAACTGTCACCCAGTAAATACCAGGTGCTATAACTGCGCTGTGGAACCCACTCACCATTACATTGGCTAAAGCAAGGTGGCATCTCCACTACCCTGCCCCCACACCAGCTACAGCCCGTAAACCATCTAATTGTTCCAATGCAAACATATAAAACCTGTGGAAAAATATCTGTAGCTGAGCTTTTATCTTTTCAGGTCTTCCTACTAAATATACTACTGATACATATTTTCAACAATTGATGCACACTAAGTTCACTCACTGTTAAAAGCATGTGATTTATAATAAATTATGTTAACATGTATTTTAGAAACAAATGACAGATTCCTAACTAAGCACAGGCCATAGTCTCTATTACATGATTCAGAATTGTAGTACTAAGTAATTCATGATGAAAAAGACACCACAGAATTTAGAATGAAGAGAGAAAAAGTTCATGCAGAGTGAACACGCAACTCAGTAGACAAGACTTGTCGTGGAAGAGATAAACAGTAACACCCATGGAAAGGGCACAGACACATTAACTGTATTGTCAAATAGAACCAATAGATCACATATAAGTACTCATGTCTGTAGCAACGAACATCAATCCTGAACACCGATTACAATGTACATGGGAAGTCCTGATGATACAAATTCTCACACCGGGCCCCTAGGCAGACACATTAAAATAGACAATGTGAACAATTTAGGTAAAGTCTTAAATTTTTAAATTTACATTTTCCTCCAAAATGAGTTGTTTCTCCAATTTCTGCTATGAATTTACCTAATACAAAATTGACTTTTTCTTAAATTTTCCCATAAGAGCAAAGACTTACTTAACATTCATTTTTTTCCAAATGAACTTAATTCTCACCTAGTAAGAACACAGTAATAGTTGGATATTCTAATTAAGAGGAACAACAGAAAAAATAAAAGCAATTTTGAACATTTACTATTACAAGTAGCAGTTTATAAAAGTCAGAATTAATACACGGATAATGAGACCACTAAATCAAACTATACCCTCTTTATTTTAATAGTCTGATCAAGTAACAAGAAGTAGCCCTGGCTGATGTGACTCAGGTGATTGAGCACCATCAGGTGATGGGAGCCAAAGGGTCACTGGTTCAATTCCCAGTCAGGGCACATGCCTCAGTTACTGTCCAGGTCCCTGGTAGGGGGGCACATGAGAAGCAACCACACATTGATGTTTCTCTCCCTCTCTTTCTCCTTCCCTTTCCCTCTCTCTGAAAATAAATAAATACAAATTCTAAAAAAAGAAACAGGAAGTAACAGAAGTAATTTTGAATTCAAGAAAGCTTTGGGTGATTTCATGCATTTTAATGTGTAGATAGTTAAATTCTAGTATACTGTATGTTTTCACTTATATACAAAATCTAAAATGCAGAAAAACAAAACAAACAACCAAAAATAAAAACAGACTCACAGAAAGAGAGACAGACTAAAGAGAGGCTTACCAGAAAGGAGAAAGGGGATGGGTGAGAAGGAGGAGGGAAATATAGTCAATAATAATCATGATAAGTTTGCATGGTGACAGGTGATTATTTGAATGAATTGGGTGGTCATAATGTAGGGTAGAAAAATATTGAATCACTATATTGTACACCTGAAACTAATATAACCAGTGTAAGGTTATATACCAATTACACCTAAAAAAAAACCCAGCTTGTGGACACCACTTACAGGGAATCTGATTTAGGCGATTTAAAGTAGGCCTTGGGTTGCAGAGATGCCTGACAGCAAGTTTGGAGGCTTTACAGCCAAAGACCACAAATGTGCCAGCTGATCTGCGTGCTGTAAAAGTGTTCACACCCTCTGGATATTAGTGGGTGTTTTTCACTGTGAACAGACAATATATTTGTCTGTTTGTTTACTTAGTTTTTCTTTGTTTTTGTTTCTAAGGAAGGCTCATAAAAATGTGCTACAAATTTGTTGTCATCCATAGGTAAGTGCAGAGGATATAATAAAAAAATTAACATGAACAATTGTTATTCTCAGATTTTGTGAAATTGGACTAGGATGATGAATCCTTAGACTCTGATAAAAATTGGAAAATTTATATAAGAATTTCAGAGATGATTAACATTTTAGAATATGAAAATCAAGATGGAAATTATCCATTGTTCTATTTTTAAAGAAAAAATACGGGAGGAAAATTTAAATAATCTTTAAGCATGATGGGACCGGGAGTCTAAAGTCTTACTCTAAGTCTTAATTTTCCTCTCTTAAGAATCAGTAGAACTGGCAAAGGTAATCAACAGAACGTAAATGGTTCCAGGTAAGGAGTTTGTGTCGTTCGTTTCTGTAGCTCCAGAGCCTAGTAAAATGTATAATGTATTATGGTCTTAACAAATACTTATTGAATTAATGAAACTGTATGCTGTTTCAGTACTTAAAAATACATGGTTCCATCTTCATTCAACGTGAGGTAAGGAGAAAAATATATTTGTCCTACATTTTGAAAAATCTGCTTCTAGTCTAGTCTCTTTTAAGAGAGAGTAATAAAATGGTTATTTTTGGCACTATGAGCAATGAACCTGGAAAGACACTTCTCCAAGCAAGACATACAGAGGACTCAGAGACACATGAAAAGATGCTTAGCATCACTGGCGATCAGAGAGATGCAAATGAAAACCACAGTGAGATACCACTTCAGCCAGGATGGCCATCATAAACAAATCAACAAACAAGTGCTGGCGAGGTTGTGGAGAAAAGGGAACTATAGTGCACTATTGGTGGGTGCAGACTGCTGCAGCCACTGTGGAAAACATTATGTCATTTCCTCAAAAAACTAAAAATTGAACTGCTTTTTGACCCAGCAATTCCACTGTTGGGACTATACCCTAAGAACCCTGAAATGCCAATTCGAAAGAATATATGCAACCCAATATTCATAGCAGTGCTATTTGCAATAGTCAAGAGCTGGAAGCAACCTAAGTGCCCACCAGTAAATGAGTGGATCAAAAAACGGTGGTACATTTACACAGTGGATTACTACACAGCAGAGAGAAAGAAGGAGCTCCTACCTTTGGTGACATCATGGATGCAACTGGAGAGCATTATGCTAAGTGGATTAAGCCAGGTGGTGAAAGACATACCACATGATCTCACCTTTAAGTGGAATCCAATCAACAAAACAAACACGTGAGCAAAAAGAAGACATGGAAATAAAGAACAAACTGACAGTAACCAGAAAGGAGGGGAGAGTGGATAGTGGGGGGAGAAGGAGGGGTTCAAGTCCAGGAACATGTATAAAGGATCCATGGAAAAAGACAACGGGGGAGAAGGATTTTCTGTGGAAAGTGGGGAATGGGCAGGGCAAAGAAGAGTAATGGGGGGACAATTGGGACAACTGTAACTGCACAACAATAAAGCAATCAAAGAAAAAGAAGTGTATATATAAATCTAACATTATATGTTCATACAAATTCATTCACTATCTTTTCAGTGAAAGTTAAAATATAAGCATTTGGAGAATTAATTAATAATTTTATCAGCTCTGCAGATTTATCGAGCCAGTCCAAAATTTTAATGTCATGATTGACATTTAAATATACATTCAGAAAAGTTGTTTTGACAAGACGCTTAAGCCAACAGATTTACTTTTTTTTCCCCAAAATATTAAGTTCTATTAAGTAAACAAAAGTTTTAGATAAAAATTATAGACAAAAGTTTTTCATTCTCTCTGGAAATGAGAGGGATTTAATTTGACTTGTTAGTCCATGGAGAAGCTGAAGGAGGACACTAAAACCCCACATACCCCACTGGCATTCCTCTGGTTGGCCACGGGAATTCTTGAACTCTTTCCAATGGCATTATTGCTTGCATTCTTTTTTAAAAGCTGAGCTTTTTGCCTAGGTTAATTGCTGTGACCCTCTCAAGGAGTGGCGCATACTGGTTTGCTTTTCTTCCCTTGGTACTTTTTCTTACCTGATGTGCAAGAAAATGGAAGAAATTGTTGAGGAACAGGCACCTGTCTACACAGCTCAGTTAAGTGGGAAGGAGTGGGTGGTCTCATGGCTAGAGGATTATTCAAGAAAGTGCTCACTTCTTTCCCTTGTTGTCTAGGGCCAGCGGGAGTTTTATTCATTGCTACAAATTGGTATTCTAGCAAATGTTTTAAGATCTAGCTGCCTCATTTGTAGTGTTTGCCACTTTCTATGCTGAAAGTATTTCCACCATTTTTTTCATGTTAACTATTGTCAAGCAAGCTCACTTAAATCATATACTGTTTTGCTACAGACTATTGTTTAATATTTGCTTTTCATGTTACAGTACAAATATTAAGCCCGGGGTGGCATGCTATGGATAAAAGAATAAAATTTCTCTGTTACAAAGGTAGAGTTTCAACTAAGTGATCATACATGCACGTTACTATTTTACAGTAATGTTGCCTTGAAGATATCGGCGAAAGGTACAATTCCAAAAACTATCCTGCAAAACCAGCGGTGCCTGAAGGAGATGGTGATTAAGAAATGATAAAAAAAGGACTACTCTGTAGAATTTCCTACATATTAACTATAATAAATGTTTTCATTCAAGGAAAAATGTTAGAAAGAAAAATCAAATAATTATTGACCTAAGAACTTGTAGGACATTTTTTGCTGGAAGCAAATATGTAATACGGAGATATAAATCTCTCCAAGAGTGTGCCTTGGAAGTAAAGCGTGCCAATGGCAATTTACTTCTCAATGTAAAATGTTGCATTGCACTTTATTTATATAACAAACATCCTCTAAAAAGTTCAGAGTTTTGTGAAATAAATCAGAAAAGAACAAGGAGATAGAAATTTATCTTTGGAGTTCAACATACTTTATTACTGTTCCCTAAAAATACAGTAGTGTTCCCTTTCTTTTCTCTTTCCAAAGAAATAATCAAGTCTATCTTGGATAAAAGAGATGGAGACTTTGAAAAAAACACACTAGTTTGAAATCCAGCCTAAAATTCTTGTTTTGTTACTGTGGAAATTGCCTACAGTTCTGAAGTTCCATTTACTGAACTGTAGAATATGGAAAATAATAACAATATGTAATAATAACTATGTAGTGACTCTTGAGTTATCATAATAATTATATGAAGCTTTCCAGTAAAATTGCAAATAATGCAAGATTCAGACACTGTTTTGCCATTTTTAACTGATGAAAATTTAGGACACAAAGAAGCTAATCAATTACTATCAGTTAATCTACTATCAATTCCTTATTGAAAGTCTTAAGAAACTAGTAGCATAGAAGAAATTGAACTCAGGCATCTGAAAGTTCTAAGTCCTGAGTTCATATTTTTAAACCCTTCATATATTTGATAATATTTTCTAAGTTCATATTTTAAATGCTTCATATATTTGATAATATTTTCTAGAGAATTTAAAAAATATTAAATCTTAGCATTATGCTTAGTACCTAGTAGAGATTAATAACTATTAAATCCACTCCTCTATTTCTAAAGGATCTATGGTGAAAAGATAATAGCTTCTTATTTAAAAAATCATCACACATATTCTGTTGGCCATTTTAGATCCTGCTCATGAGTTTTCTGTAGGGGTGGAGAAAAATATATGGAACTGGGAAAGACAGGGGGAGAGAGAGGAAGAGGGAGAGAGAGAGAGAGAGAGAGAGAGAGAGAGAGAGAGAGAGAGAATTGAACTTACATAAATAGCAGGATGTCTTTCAGCACCAAGCCAGCTATTAAAGTAAAAGGCGCACACCGGCTGCACATCAGTCTTTCCTGTCACCCTTTACAAACCGTGATTGAGTAATGGAGGAGTATTTGCATAGAGCACTATATTCCATCATTGCCATGTCAGCCCTCAGTGCTGACTAAGTGGATTTTGTTACTCACTGAATAACTTGAAATAAAGAGGACGATCATTCCCATCAACATTTATCAGAGCTTGGTGGTTCAAGCTAAACAGTTGGTGCCCCGCCGCAACTATTCTTGGAGGTAGTTCCGGAAATTTCAGTTTATCGGCAGAATTAGTTTCTCTGTTTTTTTTCAGATTTGGATTCTCAATGTACAAAATCACCTTGGTGAAGCAGGAAACTGAATTAGGACCTTTCATTATCACGATTATTTTACAGTCACCAAGTTCTCAAAATAATTAGATAACCATTAGATAAATAATTATCTGCATAACGCCCGGCCTCTTCAGAGAAGCGTCACTGTGTAGTGGATGGGCGCACAGACCCCAGAGTCTGACCCCTGGGACGGGCATCCTAGGGCTGCACTCGCTAGGTCATTACCACACTCAGTAGCTCAATGGCCGGTGTGAAATGGGACTATTAACAGGAAGTACCTCACAAGGTTGCTCTGAGGATCTAATGAATTAATATTACAAAAGTATAGAGAACAGAGCCTGATGTAATTAACAACTTGCATAAAGATTATTAAAAACATTGAAGAGTATTTAAAAATTATTTCTAAGTTGCTGATATTATAAACGACACACATTCATTAACAATACAGAATTTCTAACTTTAACATGGCCAAATGATGCTCCTGAAAGTGTGCCACCTTATATGAAAAAATTGTCAGCACTTTTATGTTGCTTAATCTTTAGGTAGAAATGTTGCTCCATTTTGAATTTCATTTATTTACTTATGAGTGAGGGTGAGGGACTTTTCAGATGTTTAGTGACTAGTTCCATTTATTTATAAAAATCAGATCAACCAATTTCTCACTTGTCTAATAGGTTACTTCCCTTTTTCTTAATGTACAGAATGAGGTATTTTTTCCAAATCTGTATCTTATTTTTCCAAATGTATCTTTCATAGTTCTATTTATGGACTTTTCCATATCACTTTTATTGTGCTTAATTTGTAAAATTTCATTTATCGATCTGGGAAAATAATTGAAAATTGTTTTGCTAAAGATTTTCAAAATAATTTTCTAATAATGATAAATATTAAATAACTGTTATTTATAAAAATTCTATTTAGAACCTAAAAGCTCACATATTTAATTTACTAGACCTATATAATCAATTCAGTGTAAAAGACAAAAGTTTTATATTCAAACCCTTTAGAATATGTACATTTTTGAAAAATTATGACATGAATTAAGATAAATTAGTTTGTTTTATTTCATATTATATATTAAAAATTAATTACATTTTAGGGAAGCCAAAATTTTAATATCCAGGTAAGTAACTGGATATCAAAGAAGAAAATATTTTTCCTTCCTTCTCTCAAATATGATAAAATAATATCACTCAGCTGAAAATAAATGTATTACAAATAGTACTGGTCATTTTTCACTTGTCAATGAACCATTAGACATTACATTATATTCTCAGAGTCTGTTGTTATTATTCTATGATATTTAGACAATTAATAATTCTTTTTTGGAGTTGATAGATAGTATCATCATTCTCTGATACAAATGATAATTGTAATTTTTTTTGAAAAAAGTACATCATAATCATACTTTTCTTCTGTCTTTCATTAACATACCCCTCCTCTGCATTGTATTGGCAGAATATAGGATGAGAATAACCTGATGTTTATTAAACATAACTTGAAGGAAAATCAGATCTACCTGTGATGCATTCATCACTAATTGAATTAGCAATAGATTCTTCCCCTTATTCAGAATGATTTTCCTACTGTTATCCAAGGTGACAGGATTGTATAATAATGCCTTGGGACTATGCATAAAATACCTCTCCAAATACACAAGACATTATGGACTATCTATCTCAAGAGCATGTTATGACACAAGCTAATAGTGAAAGTTGATATTGTTAGATTATGAGCTTTTTGAGATGAGACAATGAGCATTTGAGTATAAAAGAGTACAAAATTCTAATATCAGTGTGAGTGTAGGAGATGTAGAAGAAGAATTAAATTAAATAACCCTTAGTGTGAGGGAAAAATATGGGACCAAGCACCGTGGCATAGATGTGAGAAGTTCCCAGAGAAGGGTCTGAGAAAAGTCAGCTAAGACCAAATGGAGGAGACTGGGCCACATTAAAAATGAACAAATAAACTACACAATCTACCAAATTATGAAACAGATGCACTAAACCACAAATTAAGAAACTGAATTAAGTACAGGGCACATTTAGTGCCAATAAAATGTTGCATGCTGTTGTATATCAAAGATCCAGATGCATTTAAAAAAATGTAAAGAGAAAAAAAACTTAAAATGTCACTTATGTTTTAACTCTTCAAGAGCTTTTTTAGCTCTTATGCTAACAATGCTTATGATTTCATTGGCTTTTAAAAATCTAATTTGATAAGTTATAATTACTATTTTTTAATTTTGACATACTATGCTATTAACTTATAATGACTCATAGTCTTCCAGGTGAAATAGAGATAAGTTTCAGAATAATTTTTTAAAGAAGAAAGACATTAATAAATCAAACGAATCTGTCTATAAGGAGTTATCTCTCTAATGATAAATGTTTGTACATGTTACTATTTTAAAAATCTATAAATGCTCCCATGTCTTATATTACATTTCATTGTGAAGGTAATACATAATCACTATATACATTTGAAAAAAATGTAAAAATAAAGAGGAAAAACACACATATTTATATAATCTCCAGTCAGTCGGCATTTCATTGGTCTTCTTTTATGGTCTTCTAGAACACTGTAGAAAACTCTCAAAATAGTTAAGTACAAGGCCCAGGGCTATCGCACAAATGAAGCCATCTCTCCTGACTGATGGGACTTACGGGTAGTAAAGTGGGAGGACTATGAGCTCTGCTTTGGCACCTAGCAAACACGTGAGGGAAGAGCTCTGCAGCCAAAAAAAATAAAAGTATGAAAATATCAAGGTATAAATAATATTGAGAATAAGAGATTGTAATTACTTCAGTTTGTTTTATGTGTAACGTGCCAGGTGGGGAGTTGTGGTACAAAAGACCTGAGTTGGAAAGGATAGAAGAATGGAGACTCATATTTGCCAGAGTAAGAAAAATGTCTTTGATCCAAGCTAAGCTGGTGATGGAATCTTACCAGAGAGGTGGCATGATCAAAACTGTTGCTTTAGTCTTATTATTTTAGTAAGAAATAACATGATTGGCTCAGTTTGAGAAAATGAGTGAAAACAATGAAAATTAGAGACAGTGAGCCAATTTGGATCGCTGTTACAATAGCTCAGTGCAGCAAATGATGGGGCCCTGAGCTCAGGTTGCAACAGTAAGAAAGGTCACGAGAACGTTCACGTAGAATGTAGTCAGGGACTGTAGAGTGGCCCAAGAGTTGGTTACCAACTGAACTTAGGAAGAAAGAAACTGTAAGAAGGTAGGATGAATCACAAGCTTCTAACTCCAAAGACAGTGTTACCATTTCCAGAATGAAGAGTGCCAGTAGAAGTTTAGGCAGGAGAGGAATATAATGAATAAATATACATATACACACACACTTGAAGACATACAAGAGTATGTGGAGGTTTGAATCTTATAAGACATACAGTTTTCCCAAAGGTAGATATTATTATCATCAAAATGTAAAAGAAATCTGAGGCTATATAAATTTGAAATTTCCTTGGACAAGAGAGAAATGCATAAAGAAAACCTATGAACAGAAATCCATCTAAATAGTAAGCAGAGAAAGATCCTACTATAAAAGAAACAAAGAACAACATGAGGCAAAGGAACTTGACTAGAATTTTGTAGTATGGCAACCAAAAAAGGAGAAAATGTTAGAAGGAATGGAGTAATGAACAATGCCAAATATCACAGAGAGATATATAAAATAATGTTTAAAAAAGTACCCAAAGTGCTCGGCAATATCCCACATTTTTGGCTACAACAGCAAGAACAGTTTCAGCAGAGTAATGTAGGAGGAAACCAGGTGCCAATGGAATGCACAGGGAATGAAGTGTAATGAGGGAGAAAAGGTGACACACACTACTTGTTGGAACAGCTTGGCTTTGAAGTGAAGGAACAGAAAAGACAGTCATAAAAATTTCACCAAAAGTCATGGGCATATCATATCAGTGAATGGAAGGAACCAAATGGAAAGAGAGAAGTTGAAGAAAAGAAAACCAATAATAATAAAACAAAGACTTCTAAGTCATAGACAATTCAGGAGGAAAAGCCCTGAACAAAATAAGGAATATTTATCTAATGGAAGCAGGAGAAAAATAGTTGTGCATAAATATATGGAGACAAATACAGTCTAAGATAGCAGAGGGAAACTGAAATCTTGTGTATCATATATGCAAAAGAAAAACAGAAGTCCAGAGATAGTCTCTTTTCTTTTCCTGATATGTTATGCTGCAGATATTACTTCATCTCTCATGTCTCTAACTTGTAATTAAAAGCTGATTAATAGCAGGGCACAAGAGAGAAAAGAAACAAAAATTTAAGACTTTTTAAATTTCATGGTATTGAATGAATCCTAAAGAGCAGGAGTAGTGGGCAATGTAAGAAGAGCTCTGAGGGCTACATCATCAAATTGATATCAGGTTGACTTGGGATCACTAGCTCTATCCAGATCCATTTTCAGCAGAACTTACATGTTCACCCGATTTCCTTCTATCTTTGCAATGCCCTCAGTATGTTCTCAGTCTGAAGTTCCCTATCTGGTCTATAGCAGGCATCTCCTGCTGGGCTTTCCAGAACGGAGTAGCTCTTGATTACTGCATCTCTTTCTCCCTCCCTCCCTCTCTCTCTCTCTCTCTTTCTGTTCCTCTTTCTCTCTCTTTAATGCTTATTGTGGGTAACATCAAAATGAAGTGTGGAATAAACATCTTGGGGCAAATAACACTGGATGTTTGGACATACTTGACTTTGAATAAATCCAAGTTATGAGCTTGTTTCTTGATAAAAAGATAAACCTCAATGAACTAAGATATTATAAATTGAAGACACATGCCTTAAAATGAAACTGGATAGCTGATGTTAAAAAGGTGTAAGAAACATGTTGAGATACATCACAGTGATAGAATGTCAAAAGAGTAAAAGAGTTTGGTAAAATATGAATAATTATGCCACATTTCCTTATTTCTTATCTTATTTCTCTATTTTTAATCTTTCTTTGTAGTTGAGAAATAAAATATTCAGGATTTTGTCAATTGTTCTAAAAAGTTAAAAAAAAATTGGTGTTCGAGAGTACCCAAATAGCATATGCTGTGCCATGTGATACAACAGACAGACCCCTGTTTGAGTCTGATACTGATCCAGAATATTGCATCCCTATGCTTTTTTGGTGCCCACTTTATATGAAAAACATCTTCAAAACAATAAAAATTATATGTGGCTTTTTATGTCTTTTCACTTTATTATGGAGGACTGTCATCTAAGACTTCAGCAATTAAATTGAATGTGACTTCATCTAATATTTAGATTAAACTAATAAGAAATATGCATTTGTGCATAATAAGCCATACAAAGATAATTCTATGACATTGACATAATCATTAGAATTAAATTTCAAAATGTTGATGTAAAAATGCCTTTTAATTAAGCCATACATAGTGATAAATAAATTAAAATGTTAATTATGAATATAGACCTTCCAAAGCAATTGAAATAAAAATATGAATCCCAGTGGAAAAAAATATTTTGAGGTCACATTTATAAGAATCTAGATTACATTTTTTAGTAAACTATAGCTTATTATTAGTATATCTTTATAAATTAGGTCAAATATGGAAAAATATAAATCATCAATCATATATAAAGGTTTGTTTTGAATTCTCTGGTAGTATCAGATTTGGCCTTCATATGTACATAGAATTTTTATAAAGCTGATTACACTAATAAAGTCCTATTTCAGATGGCATGTTTAGTAGATGCACTATCAATTGCTAAGCCAAAATCAAAATTGATTTGGTAATATTACCAATAATAGAATTAGTTATCACAAACCAGGTACTTTATTTCACAAAACCTTTATACAATTAATAAGAGCAATTAACCGAGACTAAAGACAATAATTTACTTGGTAGGAAGTCACTCTTTACTAAGTATGTAGTCATCAAAGATCAAGGCTAAGGTTTCTCCTGCCTTTTCTCTGACTTTCCCATGATCATTAGACACTTCACTTCGCTGGTTGGGTTTGACCTCCATGCATCAGGACTTTGTGCAGCAGTTGGAGCTTTGTCTAGCTTTAACACTGAATTTGCACATTAAGTTGACACAGCTCTATGAGTCTAATCCTAGTATTCTTTCTCTTTGCCTTATTTTGTAATTATCTGTTTTTTTTGTAAGAAGTTGTTATACTTTTCTTATTCTTCATTCACAATAATAAATCACTTAAGGGCAGGAACACTATTTAGTAACCTCCGATTCATGTAGTATTATCAAATCAGAAGGTTTTATAGTTAGTTAAATTTAAGTTCATTCCTTTTATTTTTTCTTTTAAAATGACAAGTTTTATTTTTTAAAGAATATTATTTTATTTTTAGACAGAGGAGAAGGGAGGGAGAAAGGAAGGGAGAAAAACATCAATGTGTGGTTTCCACTCATGCCCCACCCTCCGCACTGGGGACCTGGCCTGCAACCAAGGCATGTGTCCTGACTGTGAACTGAACCAGTGACCCTTTGATTCACAGGCCAGCTTCAATCTACTGAGACACACCAGCCAGAGCAAGTTTTATTTTCTAACTTATTTATTTTTGTTATTTATGCTACTATAGTTCCCACTTTTTTCTCTCTTTCCTCACCTCCATCCGGCTGCACCCACGCTATTCCTTTTAAATCAATGAATTTGACTTTTTGATCTACCAGCAGACATCGTATTCAGTAATTTTTATATCGTGGGCACTTCTGGTTTGTATTGATGCAGAGATAAAGAACTGAAACTACTTCTCTGAAGAACCAGTTATGGAAGGTCTGCCAAAAAATAAAAACATACAGTGAGTGTTATCAGTGTTGAGGTAAAGATATACAATATGCCCTGGGAAAACAGGAAGAACTGTCTCATTTCTCTGCAGAACAAAGTAGATTTCCTTGAGGAAATGACTCCTATCCTGAGACTCAGAGGATGAATAGGAGCACACTAAATGAAACCAAGATAGTGCAGATAAGGGAAAAGCCTGTGTAAAATTTCAGAAATCTGAAGAAGGATGCAGATGGCACAAACACAGTGTGAACTATATCAGACTTAAATAATAGTCGAAAACCAGATGATGATGACCTCTGTATGACTTGCATAGGTCTTTGGAGTTAAACAAATTCCTGCCTCCCCCCCAAATGGAAATTCTGTAGTATTATAAGAGCTGTTACTGGGATAAAAGAGATTCTGGACTGTAATATATAGAATGGCCTAGGACTCAGTAATATTAGCATTTACCATCAGTATTTACCCCCAAACAGGCCGCCTTCTAACACATACAAACACACACGGTCACAATCCTAACTCCTACGGGGTTTTTTTTGGTGTCATTAACCTACTTAAATATGAAAACAATGTCCGTTGAGCCTGCCATTTTATATATAATGCAATCAATGAAAGGTGGAGAGTAGTAACAAGCAAGGAAAATAACCCGCATTTTGGTAGACAAAGAAGTCAAATGCTGTTTTGGGGGAGACAGGAGAGGGGAATGGAGTAGTAGGTAAAGGACTTACAAAATAAATAATCACCAAGAAAAAAGAGAGGAATTTAGATCCACAGAAGACATCTGACTATAGATTCTTCGTTTTTGACACAACCCCCAGGACTAGTGATCAGAGGAGACCACGCTACAAAATCTTGTCATGACAGGTTAGAGAAGCATCCTCCAGGCTTAAAGGGTCCAATAATCTCAGACTGGGAAATGTGAATGGATTAGAGTGATTTTTGCCTAAAAATGCTAAAATATCAACTCATTATAATAATATAAAAATATTTTACTTTTTTTCATCTTTTTTAATAATAGAAAAAAATGGACAATCCTCTTTGTAGGTTGCTTGTCTAGGAAGCAGACTGTAAGCATAGTCTACTTTTCAGTATGTTCATTAAGTAGCTGCCTTATGATCAACACTAGGCAAACGGGAGATGACCATGGTGATGTTCTCTGCAGTCAAGGCAATCCTGGAAGAGGCTGACCATGGATGGATTTCTGCTGACAATACTCCTGAAAGCTGTAGAAACAAATGATTCCTTGAAGGGAGTTTTGATGGGGTACCCTTCCCAGCTCATTACCCTTCACAAATCTGTTCTTTAGTTGAAGATAGTTACTAACTTGCCCAGCAGACATATCTTCTCTGAAGCGAGTTATTAACCTCTTTTCCTATTCCTTTGCCTTCTATGCCATTCTGCATTATAAGTTTGAAAGTGCTTTTCGCTTGCTTCTTTATTTTAGAAGTGTGAGCTCAGACAAATCATTTTATTAAAACTGGGTTATGAAACATGGCATGGAAGGAAACAAAAATAGACATTTAGCATTAATAACTCTGTTAAGAGACATGAGAAAATTCCTAGGTGGCAAACAGGGAAAAACAGTCATTTACATCAAGCCTGACATTTTAAAGTTTGAGTTAAGTAGACAGAAAAGATTGGGTTCCTTATAAAAGTACTAATTATTTATTTTCTGTCAATCTGATCCTTGTGAATTCCTTGAGCATGTAATCTAGTGTCAGGCTTCTAAAAGTAAGCAATCCTGGAGGACATCTTATTTTGAGTACGTGAGCAAAAAAACAGGTGAACAGGTAAGGATAAAAGGCACCGACCTGAAAAAATAATTATTTTCTGTAAGGTTGTATGCTGTAGAGTTGGCTGGTATGCATTACAGGTAATTTTCCAGGAAAACATAAACTAAATGCTTTCCGGTCTGGGACTGGACTGTATTTACATCACCACTGGCCTTTCTGCGGAACACGCCATCTACCAACTGGCAGGTCTGTGCAATCTCTGAGAAGGCTTCTGCACCATCAAGGGAAAGAAGGACGTTTATGAAATATGCTACCTTTTGATCTCTGTTTTTGAGAATTTCTGTCACCATTTTGTCTGGTTACCAGAACTTTTTAAAAACAAGATGAAAACTGCCCTCCTTCTTCAGCATGTGATACAGATTACTAATTCACTGAGCTGGTCAAGCCTAACTGTACATGTGCTCAGCAGTTTAAACAAATTGCTAGAAACCACAACTATAACCTATTTCATCTATTAAACACATGGAATATGATCAAAAAGGAAAACGTATAAACCAAACAAATCTGCTAAGATCAAAAAGCTTAAGCAGTTATTTTCTGTGTGCATTATCTGAAATCAGGAACCTGGTTTTCATGCCAGGAAAGGGGACAAATACCTGCAGGTATGTCTCCATTTATACATTCAAGAACAAAATGCCAATAATAGGAAACATATTTTTTTCTGCTTTGTGATTTAAACTTGCCTTATGTAAGCACTTATTCCAGGTTTCAGAGGCAGACCCATTGAATTTCGACAGTGAATAATAAATGAGATATATATCTCTATTTGCTTTGCAATATAATTTGGTTATGCTGTTTGGAATTTCAGAACTCTCTTTGAATCTAAAGCTCTGGTTCTAAAAGTAATTTTTGAAATTTGTAATCAGTAAACAGAGGAATTTCTTTATTATGATGTCACTGAGTCTGGTGATATTAAGTGAATTTAGTCTTTAGTTCATTTTAATGTTTATGGTGTGAAAAGCACCTGTCCTTTAACAACTGCTTTATTCCTACACTGGTCGAACATGCACATGGGGATGGCATGTAGACACTGTCACTGGACAATGAGGGAAAGATCGTCCACTGTGATGATAAATATCAAGCAACCTACACTGTAGGTATATTCTGCTGAAGTTAAAGGTAGTTAAAAATAATGGAAAATACTATTCTCCTATGGAGGGATGCAGTGTCCAAAACTGAAGTATAAAGATTAAAAATTTCTGGGAGTAAATTGTTTAAGTAAATTGATTGCAATTTCCTTTATTATTCTGGGAACCCTGGATGGGATGTGAGAAAGGTGATCATGCTCAGAGGTTAAAAGGAAAAGAGGATATATATATATATGAAGATAGATATATATGAATATATATATGACAATATATAAAGAAGATATATATACATAAATACACACATAGAGATTTTATTATTTTATTTTTAGAGAGACAGGAGGTGAGAGCGAAAGAGAGGGAGAGAAGCATCAATGTGTAATTGGCTCTTGCACACCCCCTACTGGGGACTTGGGCTGCAACCCAGGCCAGCATTCAATCCATGCAGCCATACCAGCCAGGGTGAGGACATACCCATTTGCAACAAAAAATGTCCCCCTCAATTCATGCTGCTCACACACCCGCTCACCTCATCTTAGCTGAATCGGCAAAGTTCTGGAGGACAGAAGATACGGCAACCAAGAGTGAGACTTCTCAACGATTTCAGAGACACTTGAGCTAACAGAGCAAAAGCGACACCTCAGAAAAGAAGTGACTGGAAACAACACAGAGCACAGGCCTCAGGTTTTAAAGACAAGCAGTCAAGGTGAGATCTTGAGCACGTTAAGAGACTTAGAAAATTTGTTTTATTTAGGAATCAATTTTTTAAATTAGGTTAATTTTTTTCTTTTTTTCTTAGGAGTCAATAGCACAACAAAATTCAAATTGCTTAATAAGTGTATAAACTGCACTGCATTTTTAAATTTTTTAATGGAAGCGGAATTATATGCTTTTTATAGGATCATTTTTAAAGAAGACAATCTTCGGGTCAGTCTGACTTCTCCCAGGTTGTTCCCCTACCCAGTTGTGTGACCTTGAATATGTTACTTCACCGTTCAAATGTTAGTTCCCTCATTACACAATGAGCTTTAACACAATGTTCATTGGATGCTTGTTCTGAGAATTAAATTAGGTTATTTAAGAGGTGGGATTGGCCCACTTAGTACCTAGCAGATATTTAGTTATTGCTTTACTAATAGTATTTCTTTTTCTTAGTGTAGTTACTAGGTTTGTCATTTTACTCAATAAAACAGCATGGGATTTCCAGCTACATTTAATTTATTCAAAGGGAAGGAGCAAGTAAAGGAACAGGAATAGAAGACTCATGGATACAGACAGTGGGTGGGGATTGACTGTGGAAGTAGCGGGGACAGGGGAGGGTGAGCAATGGGAAAAAAGGTGGGACAACTGTAACTGAACAACAATAAATTTAAAAAATTTAAAATAGCCAATCATTTCTATTTTTCCCAGCAAATTTCTCACTTCTTTTAAATAAATGGGAACAAGGTAGTCTTTTTATTTTTATTTTTTTCGTTTTCTTCTCACAACGGAAGAGAGAATTTTCCAGGAGGCAAAATGTAATGGGTCTGTGCAGCCGTTGATGCTCACAGAGAAAACAGGAGAGTGGACCTGTCCCAGTTTGGGTCCTTTCCCGAGATTTTAATAATTATGTGGTTCAAATACACTTGTTCTCCATTCAGTATACTCGTTGGATGGATGGTTAAATGCTGTTCTGTGCTGCATGAGACGTTTTAAATTCAGATATTTATTTGTGTAAAGAAATATACTTGTCTTCTCAAAAGAATGAGTTCAATGGCCTTGCACAGTCATTCGTTATCAAGTCAGATGACCAAGTTATTGATGAAAACTCTGTTTTAGATGAGAAAGCTAGTAATTAATTAAAACTTCAAAGCTTTCCTCACCCAGATAGAATACTTAGTGTCTAATATTTGAGGTTCTTTCTCAGAAAAAAAGATAACTGGTTTTAAGTCTCCTAAAAATTCCTCCCACCATGCTTTCTAAATTAAACTACAGTCTCTGCCCCCGTCACCCATTTCTCTTCCTTGTAGAATTACAAGGGGGAACTGCCATATTTATACATCCTACAGTATAATTTCCAAAATCTGTTCCCAGTCCAACTTTTCTAACGGCTCTGGGAGCCTAAGAGAGTTCCCAGGTTCAGGTTTATAAACCCCATAAACATTAAAATTGTCTTTTTTTTCTTTCTGCCTCCTACCCCAACCTAACCTCCCTTTCCATTCTTATTTTAAAATGTATTCAGCTCTTAGGACATTTTTCATACTTTTATTCTTAGTATCCTGGAGCTAAGAATTTAGCTCTTCAAAATGTTAAACTCATTTAACTCACACTTACTTCACGTTTTAAAAATAAGTCACATATAGATTTCTTCTGGTTAAAGTAAACTATAAAAATGCCTCTCTACATTACACTAATGTAAACTTTTTAAAGTATTCTTACTTCCATCCTGCTGTATGATAAATAACTTTTTTACTTCTTTAGGTCATCCTCTATAAAAATGTGTCCCTAAAATATATCATTATTGTCTAACATATTCTCCTAGTCTTTTTATTCAATTACAGTTTATATTCAACATCACTCCACATTCATTTCAGATATATAGCAGACTGGCTAGATGGTCATGTACAGTACAGAGTGTTCCTCCTAATAGTTCAAGACCCCACATGACTCCTTCCACAGTTACTACCACATCAATGATGACGTTCCTTATGCTATAATCCGCATCTCCGTGATAGTCATAGAAGTGCCAATTGTACTTCTGAATCCTCCCACCTTCTTCACCCAGTCCACCCTTTGCCCTTTGTCACCTGTTACTTATCTGTATCTATGAATCTGCTTCTATTGTGTTTCTTTATTTTGACCTTTAGATTCCACATAGAAGTGAAATCATATGATATTTGTTTTTGTTCTATCTGAGTTATTTCATTTAGCATAAAACCTCTAGGTCTCATGCTGTTATAAGAGGCAAGATTTTATTCTAACATATGCATTGGGGAATATAATAGGTAAAGCTACCATAAATACATACACACATATTAATGATCATGTTTTAAATATATCTTTACATTTTTCTTTCCTAAATTTCGTTTCTAGTCACACAAAAAAAACACATATTTTTCCACTAAATATTTTATGTGTAGCACAGTTGGCCAGCAATCCTAAAGTCATCATTTACCAGAACAATAGTGTCAGGAGATGCGATACAGGTTGTGTGACGAAGTGTGAGAAATACCTTGGAATTGTGTAACACAACACACATTGGCATTAGGAGTTTCTGTGGAATATGGTGATCATGACACTGATTCAGTCTTCTCTAACTCAAAGTTTTGCATCTTTATTTACAAATAGTAGACTATTTAAGGGGGAAAAGGGGAGGGATTTGGAGGAACAAATATGAAGGGCACAGGGACGAGAACTAAGGGGGGTGGAAATGGGAGGGAGGTGGGGAGCATGGGGCGGGGGGGAGCTGGGATGGGAGAAATAGACAAAAAACTGTACTTAAAAATAACTAAATAAAATTATTAAAAATAGTATACTATTAATTTATCAACAACTAATAGTTGTTCATTGAACCAATATTTTTTTAACCATTACTGTATGTCAGGCTTTATTCCAGGGAGAATAAAATGATCCTCATCCTCTGAAGTTTATAGTCTAATAATGATCAATCTTCTTAATATGAATAATATCAATGAATCATTTAATCACCATTTTGAACATTTTAAAATACACCAATTTTTAAATTAAAAAATAAACCCTGAAATAGAGCAAAGGAATATGTAAATTCTCAAGGCAGCAGACTTTTATAAGTAACCAAGCTCTGTGTCAAAAGCAGGTGTTCCACCCCAAACTCGGTGCTTCTGACTGTTAGAGGATCGCTCCTTCCAGAGCTTGCCTTTGCTTGAGATCAGTGGTCTGTTCTATCCTGTTAAGAGCTTATTCCTTCTCACTAACATGGTTCCTGCCATATTAGATTGCTACAGATGCTGCCCAATAAATAAATGGATAAGTGAACAAACATATCTATTAATGCCTTAAAAGACAAGTAACTTCTGCTTTGCTATTACTCCCTACTGCACAGAGATAATTAGGTCAAGATTAATACCTTTCCTAATTTGCTTTTCCCTTTTCCATCTCCAGGCCTATACATTTATCTAAAACACATCTATTATCAATTACTTGGTTTTAAGATCAAACCCTACTCAAGACCAATTTTTTCACTTATTCCCATAAAATGAGCATTAACCGTTCAGCACCATCTTGCTCTTCTTGCCATCTACCATTCCTCTCTGTTGGCTTTATTCTCTCCTCAGTTCATTCCAAATCTAGAACCTACTCTATGCACCATAAACCTCCGACAGACACCCCTCAAGTCAACTTCCTAAATGCCAGTTCATTCTCTCCACCTTCACATTTCTTTCCCTTAACGCGCATTTCCAAATGGACCTCAAGTCATGATCACATCATATTTTAAACTACTTTCCAATCTAATTAGCATCTGCTCATTCATTTACCCAGTTTATCAGAAATACTCTTGAGAGTTTCAGCCCTTCCCCTCTCTCACTCTGAGATGAAATAAATCACCACGCACTGTATATGCGCTTTCTCTTTTATTGAATCCAGTTACTTCCTCTGTTTTCAATATTTGATTATTTTAAAAATTATTTTATTGTTGTTCAAGCACAATTGTCTGCATTTACTCCCCCCCACTCTCCTCCACCTAAGCCATAGCCCCTCTCTCCCCTAATTCCACCCCCTTGGTTTTGTCCATGTGTCCTATATAGTTGTTCCTGACAAACTGTCCCTCTTCCCCCCCCAATATCCCCTCCCCTCTCCCCTCTGGTCACTGTCAGATTTGATTCATTCATGGATCTCTGCCACAACCTCCTCACTGCTGTCCCTGCATAGTCCACCTTCTCACCAAATGTTGTCACCCCAACCAGACCAGTATTTGTGGGAATGTGACTGAGACACCCCTGCTACTATTCTTGTGAGAGGAATGTGTAGTGCCATTGTTAAAAATGATTCAAAATTGCAAAGAAAGACACCGTGCTCCATATGGTCCTGTTGCTGGTGCCAAACCTATATAATTCACAGCAACATTCCTGCTGAACCATATTTGTTCAGGCTTTTGCAGGAAGGAAGAGAAAGCAATTGTTATCTTGAGAAGAATATTTCATGAGGTATTAATACTCCCCCCTCTTTCCTTTAAAGGGAGGGTGGAATCAAATGTTACTACCACCAGCTCTTCATTCCTTTTCACTCCTAATTTGAGAAAACTACTGAATTTTGATGGACCTTCACACTGCTGCTGATGGGTCTGCTGAAATCTGGGCATGTGAAAGGAGGAAGAGACATTATTTATTCCTATTTTAAAGATGAAATATCTAAATGCAACCATGTAATATTTGCATTTGTATTTCAAATGAGAGATCTCATTATGAGAATGAAGTTAACGTAAGTGGTGTGTTAAGCTTTCTTTCTTTAATACAGAGTTGAGAATTGTTAGAACTGAAGTGGCCCTTAATATATGGATTTGAATAGTAAATTTTTTCTTCTATTTATAGAAAATATCCATTCAATTGCTATTGTATTAGATTTCTAAAGCAAGAAGCCAATAGGAGCATTATGACTTACTAATTTTAATTCAATCCTTTCCACTTCTGATGAATAATACCACTTCTTGTCTACTCTCCACATTAAAAATAACCTGAAAAACATTTCTACAGTGGTTTAATTCTTCTACTTTATTAAATTTTTAAAATTTGTATTTCCCCTTCATTTACTTTTCTTTGTTCATTTATCTTCTGAATACTGCTGCATGGAGTTTTAAAGTATTCTAAAACTGGTGCTTCAGTCAAAATCTGTGTTTCCTTCAGCTAATGCTCCGCATGTACAACTTTCCAAACCACTATCCTTTCGCTTCAACTGTCACATTTTAAAATAAATTAGAGACTCGCCATCCACTGGCTATTGAAGTTCATGAATTAATTGACTTGAACGTTGTGGCTTTCTTTGATCTGAGCTATTTTCTCAGAAATACTGTGATTTACCTGACATTAAAGGGCAAACTGAACAATGAGTGTCTGGAACTGCATTTAAATAAAACTGCTCCAGTATGCCAATGAATGGCATTAATTGCACTTGAGATATTTACATAGAAGGATGATGCTAATATAACATTTCTAGTACATATCAAATCTCAGGTATTATCATCAGAAGTATTGAAGTGGAAGTGTCCCATTCAGCAAGTGTAGTTAACCACTACTATGCACAAGCAGTTGGGAGGACATCAGGAAAAGTCTGTTAAGTATCCTCAAAGGAGATGAGAGCAAATGTAGTCTCACTTTAGAGAAATACCCTCCTACTCCTTTCATTATAGTGGGGGAGGTTTTTGATATTCAACTTTTCAACTAAAAATTAAAAGACAAAAATGCAAATAGTGAAGAAAAGGATTAATCTGAGTTTAAAATAACTGAATTTTTACTATTAAAATTTCAGTCAAGGTAAACACATGTGAAAAATATAATTCTAAAGTGGCCTGTGTCATCAAACAAATTTCGATGCAAATATGTTTGTAATCGAGGGCACTCACTATGCCCTGGTTCAGATTTATACACCTTCCTTTTATAGGGTTTTCCTTGCAATGTTTTTCTCTCCCAAATGGAATATGCAACAAAAGCACACACTACCCATACTCTTGCACCAAGAAACGGGATGAAGCACTTAAATGTACTTGTTACATTAATTTCATTGGCATACTTCCTTGCCATATTTTAGTGTTTTGCATTAGCTTTTCACGTTACTGTTTTACACCCCAGACTGCAGCAATTACCTTCTGAACTGTACTGCACACCTGTGTCTAGAATCCTTCCTTCTTAATATAAGGGTCTTACTGAGGGAGCTCTGGTTGTGGGGCAATGGTATTCATAGATGGAGAAGAAGAAAATAACTCCAGAGATAATGAATCCAAACCCTCCTGCAATGAGCAACTTAGGCTGACATGACCATGAGACAAAAGCAGCTACTGGTAACATAGGGAAAAGGTGCAAATAAATAGACAGTAATATTAGACATGTGACCCTAAAAGACAGCAAATTTTTTATGTGGATTGCTGTAGATCAAATCAGAGATTCTCCCTCTGAGAACATGAGCTTGACCATGATATAAGCTTTCTAATGTTAGAGACTATGTTTTTAACCTTAAAATGAAAACCTGACAGAGCATTGCCTATGTAGTGGAGAGTAGAAATGGTACGTGGAAAAACAGACACAGGTCTCTAAGTTCATTGTTTGAAAAACCGGGCGTCATTGTGTATGAAACCCTGAACTTTCCAGTTAAAATAAGGCAATAATTGGATTTTTGCTGTTGCTTTAGTTTCCTTTAGTTGGGTTTCTGTCCTTTGTAGGGGAGAGCATCTTTGACCAAAATGAATTATCTGAGAGTAGGTAGTTATAGGAAGTGAGTTAATATGAGACACACAAAATGATCTAGAACTTGCAGACAACCTTATAGCTTTTCACTAGTACCAACAATACAGGCTGCTTGTCTGAGTTACTACATTCTAGGTCTGGAAGTAGGTGAATTTAAAACCTCAACAGACACGTAATAAGAAAGAACTATGGGCATATCCTTCTTCTCTGTTGAAATGCATATGGTGAGTGTACCAAGATCTAACGTGAACATCAACGTGGACCCACCATTAAAGAGACTGCCGATTCCTACTCCAATCGGGGTCACCTTTGGGGGCTATGCTTTTCATTACTCAGAACTGGGGAATCTGTTTCCCTACACATGTTCTCTTGAATGTCTGCATCCTGGAGTGCTCTTTTTCCTCCCATTCACTTAGAAAAATTATCATTCTTCCAGTGCTCACTGCATGTCCAATCCACACAACTTCACTCTAAATAATGTAGTTTACAATGTCATTCTTTCACTACCAAATCTTTTCCTCATAATTGCAATAACTGACATATGGTGCCCATCATGGACTAGATACTCTGCTCAGTACTTTACATTTAACTCTTTTAAAATTCACAACTGCCTGATAAGGGCAAAACTATAATCAGCATTACAAAGTTTACAATTAAGAAAAAATATTTAAAGCATAGTAGTTCTGTTTCTCTAGATTCATGGTAAGCTTCTAATGTAAATTATAATTTACATTAGGGCCTATGTAAATTATACAATCATTTTTTAAAATTTTAACTAACACAATACTGAGCATTTAAAATGCAGTAAAATCACATTTTCAACAGTATAAAAGCTCCTCAAAAATGTAAAAACAGAACTACCATAAGACCTACCAATCCACTTCTGAGTATGTATCTGAAGAAGTCAAAACCATTAATTAAAAAGATATATATATATATCTTTCAACAACAACATTAATTATATATATATCTCCCTATGTTCGTTGCAGCATGGTTTATAATTACCATGATGAGGAAACACCATATAATGTCCATCAATAAATGAACAGATAAAGAAGATATAGTTCACATATACAATGGAATATTACTTAGGCATAGAAAGAATGCAGTTTAGTCATTTGCAACAACAGGGATGGGCCTAGAGGGTACTATGCTAAGTCAGACAAATACTGTGTGATTTCACTTACATGTGGAATCTAAAAAACAAAATAAATGAACAAACAAAATAGAAACAAACCTGCAGACGCAAAGAATAAACTGATGGTTGTGGATCAGAGGGTGGGTGAAAAAAGGTGAAGTACAGCAAAGGGAACATAACCAGTAATATTGTAAAAGCCATTGTAGTGCCAGAGGGAAACTAGGTTTACCGTGGGGATCGTTTAGTAAGGTATAAAAGTGAATAATCATTATGTTGTACCCATGAAATTAATATAATTTGTATGTTAACTAAAACTGAAAAATAAATTTAAAAAATTTTCAGATTATACTTTGTTCTAAGAAGAATAAAAGATGAGTCTGGGGATATTATTCAGCAGGTGTATCCGTTTTCTAATGCCACCATGACAAACGACCATAAATGTAGCAGCTTCAAACCACACTAATTTATTGTGTCACACTTTCTTTATGTCAGAAGTTCAGTTGAACGTGGCTCATCTGAGGACTACAACGCATAGAGTATCAGGAGGCTTTGCTCCAAGTGCTGCAGACTGACGCTCCTTTTGAAAGGCTTGGGGATGAGTTGCTTCCAGACTCATTAGGGTTGCTGGCCGAATCCAGATGATGTTCATCTGCAGTATCCACTTTCTTGCTGGCTGTCAAGTAAGGATCACTCAATCTCTAGAGGCCTCTCTACTCCTTGCAAATAGGTCTTCACATCCCAGAGCCAACAAGACAGGTCTTATCTTTCTGACACTTCTGCTCCATCTCTTCTGCCTCCAGGAATCCAGGCTAATCTCCCTATTTCAAATCACATCTACAAAACCCTTTGGCCATGTTATCTAATATATTCACAGGTTCCATGGGTTAAGGCAAGGGCATTTTGGTAAGACCATTCTGTCTATCACACCAGGCAATTTTTGTTTTCTCTAACTCATACATTTCTAAACTATTTTTTGAATGAGCATTGGTGTGACGTGCATCACAGCTACAGTACTACAGTACATGCGAGTGAAAGTAACTGTTCGGAAAGAATACATACAATATCTCTACTATGGGTTCAACTTTTTAAAATGTATTTTGGAGAAAAAGATATGCCATTCCAGTTAAAATTAGTTAAATCACTTGGAAAACAGTCTCTCTGTAAAAAACAAAGGGGCTAATGGTATTGTAAGAAATTTGTCTAAAGATCTTTCTTTCAAAGTAAAAGCTTATTGAATTAACTGTTTAATAAATAATTAACCATCCTAAGTGATTGTAGTGTAGAAAGGAAACATCAACATCATTTATAGCCTTTGCTCTCAATAAATTTATAATCTCATTGCAATATAAATAGGAATGAACAAAGCCAAACAAAAGGCCATTAGGGCCTCAGTATGATAAAAAAGATAACATATTTGCTTTATGCCTTTTAAATTTTTCCTGAGGTTCCTTTTCCTCGATGCAAGTGCATTTCTCATCTTCCCACCATTTTCCTTCTGTTAATTCTACTACTGGCCACTGCTATGGAACATTAACAGCACAGGAGCTTAGTCACAGAGGCATTAGATCACAGGGATCCAACTCCTCAATTTATGGGGCATGACTACCCTTTTCTTCAGCTTTTAAGTTCTTTAAACAAAAAGTTCAAAAGAACAAAAGATTTGCCCAACCTAGTCAGATTCAAAAGCCATGAGACACATTATTGAGTTTTGAAAGGCAGTTTGAAAAGAAGATGACCACCCTTCACAATATCTGAAGCAAAATGCATGAGCCAAGCTTCCAGGCTTGCTCACTTAGTTATCCACCAGGTTTCTAAATTTCAGAAATTCGGAAAGATGCTACTTAAGGTACCATGTTTTTTATTTTAATTCTACATATAACACAACCATTTGTATACCTTAAATTGATTTTAGTCTTAAGGGCTTTTATCTTAATCGAGAAAATTAAGAGAAATTATGAAGTTCAGAGATTGATAAAGAAATATTCCTCATGTTTCTGTACATTTTATAAAAATATTTAGCTTCCCTGGACACTATGCAATGAATATAACTAAATTGGAATAAAATGAAAAGAAAGAAGAAAGAGAAAGAAGAGAAAAAAAGAAAAAGGAAAGAAGGAAAGGAAGAAATAATGACCTCCTCATTTTTCCAAGTGTCCATCGATGGATGGGTGTTATTAATATCAAATGAGAATGGAAGGAAAGGGATCAGTCTTTGTCTACCAATAATGCTGTTGAATAATATTTTCTATGAACAGAGAAAAATCTAAGTGGAGAATTCCAACATTTATTAAATATGTCACTGAGCACAGCCCTGGCTGGTGTGGCTCAGTGGAATGAGTGTGGATTTGTGAATAAAAGGGTTGCCAGTTGTATTACCACTCACAGTACATGCTGGGTTGTGGGCCATGGAGAGAAAACCACACAGTGATTTTTCTTTCCCTTTCTCCCTCCTTTTCTTTCTCTAAAATAAATGTTTAAAAATCTTTAAAAAATACTTAAATGTGTCACTGAGAATGAAAACTAATAAATTAAGCATTAAAAAGGGTGCGTGTGACGATTACTTTGAATCCAGGTTTTGAACTGGGCATAACACTTTGCTTAAAGTTTCAGTGTGACTACATTGCTGCAATGTTCTACTCTAGAAATATAGTTCAAGGATGCCAATTATGGCACCCCAAATGCTATTTTGATATTCTTTTTTTATCTACTCTTTTCATATAAATTAACAGCAAGGAAAGAACAGAAACTTTGGAAAATGAGAGCTCAGTTTGCTTTGTTTTTTAAAGTCAGCAAATACAATTTTTAGTGTAATGGTTTTTATTCACATCAAGTAAGGGCTTTCTGACCCGGCAGATACTTCTAGCATAGCAGCCTTTTCACAGCGCATGATTTTGAGAAAAAAAGATTCAAGAGTGGAATGAAACCAGTCACAAGGCTGCCCTCCCACTGAACCAGCAAGCTGGTAGCCTCAGGCCAACACGATCCTAGTAAAGGGACTGATTGCAGAGCTTGGTGTAAAGGCCGAGTTAGCATGTGGTAGTTTTACTGTATTTTTCATTGCTTCAATTTTATTTCTGTTCTAAAACCATAGTTTTTTGTTGTTGTTGTTATTGTTTGCCTTTTTTCTCTTTCTCTTTTCCTCCCTCCCTCCCTCCCTCCCTTCCTTCCTTCCTTCCTTCCTTCCTTCCTTCCTTCCTTCCTTTTTTTCTTTTTGCTTGCCAGCTTGCTCATTTGTTTCATCTTGTTTTTAACTCAACTGTAAGATAGCAAGTTCACTAGGGCATGGTGGCAGATCGTTGCTATACCTGGTGGTTGTTACAATTGTCTTAGTTTTGTGTGCATGTGTGTGGACACATGTGGTAGAATGTGTTGAAGCTCAACCTCATTTAATATATAACTGTCTGCCTGAAGCTTATTTTTCTAAATGGAGATGTAAGACCCTAAAAATTTGTTTTGTCAGTCATCTCAACAAAAAGAGCACATTGTTTCCAGGCATCAGATAAAAACAACAAAACAACTATCTGCTTTTGTTGGCATTATTTACAAGCTCCAGTCATTTTAAGCCTCTTTCTTCTTACCATTACTCTCTGGAGGTTCATATACATTTTTGAATTTTTTTATTTCTCCATGTTTATGAATCTTCCCTTTTGTAAAGCTCATAAAAGATTCATGTGCACCTAAAAACTCTTTTTCTTTTATTTCTTATTCGCATTCATGTTGTCAATATTAATTTAAAAAAACTTATATACCCATGAATCACAGTGTAAAATAATTTCATTTTTAGCCTACTTCTATCTAACAAGAAAATAAATCATGGGTGATGGGAAAGTCATAAGAGTTTTTAGTGATTTAATGAAAATCTGATGTTATCAAGTTGAACCTATATATTTTAAACATAAGGAAACTGGAGTTCAGAGATTAAGTGGGTTGCGAAAAATCACATAAATAGCATGAGGACTTATGCTCAGCTATTTGACTCAACTTTTAATGTTATTTCAGATGAAAAAAATTGTTAAGATTGAGTCTGTAATAGGAATAGAAGGAATTATTAGCCATAGTCAGAATTTAGAAAATCGTATTTTACAAATTTATGAAAATGTATAGAAATAGTTCTTATGCCTGCAGATAAAAGGGAATATGAAATCATTAGGTTCTCTTTCTTAAGAATTTGGGGAGGAAATTAAAATATTTTATAAAATGGGGAAACTGGTTAACTATACCAGATTGAAAAAGAGAGAGAGAGAGAGAGAGAGAGAGCAACATGGTTCAGATAGTCAATAAAAACAGGTCTGAAGTTCTATTACAAAATTTCCATAAAGACTCACTATTTTAAGGCTCTCCTATGTAGACATGATTTGACATAATTTTCCAGACTGGGAAAGTGTCTTTAAAGCACTTAAGCTGAACTAGACTATTTCATACCCTTTGTGCTTGATGAAATGAAATTCTCATTTGCTTCTCATTAGCACTGACATGAACACATGCAGCTACAAAATGTCTATTGTGATAATGATTAGGGTTTAAAGAAAACAAACAAGAAAAATTCCCACGCTAAACAGAAAATGCTGGAAAACCACCTGCCACAAAATTTGAGATATTTTTAAAAATATTTCAATCAAGAAACCTATGTTTGAGCACTGGATGGTGTAGCTCAGTGAATTGAGTGCAGGCCTGCAAATCAAACAACTGCGGTTCGATTCCCAGTCAGGGCACATGCCTGGGTTGCAGGCCAGTTCCCAGCAGGGGATGCATGAGAGGCAACCATACATTGATGCTTCTCTCCCTCTCTCTTTCCCTTCCCCTCTAAAGATAAACAAATAAAATCTAAAAAAAAGAAACCTATGTTTGAGACAAAAATTAGTTCAGGAGATCAAGAGCCCTCTTAAGGAAACAACTAAATAAGTTATGTGGAAGTTTGGGTCATACATGAATTCCTGTACGATCTTTAAGAATTGCGTCAGTACCTCAAAACTAGGAAGAGTGGAGAAGCCACAGAGAACCTGCTTCAGGTTTATAATTGACTTGAGTAGCTATATAAGAACAGAACTGGAGCACAGCTCCCCCTCATTCTGAACAAGAAGAACTGAGCCAGGAAGGCAGCTGGACCATTGTATTACCAAATCAGGAGATCCTTGATGGACAAATAACAAAGATGTTAAAAATCAGACAGTCATTGATTTCAGCTCTGACTCATTTTCAATCATTTGCAGGTTAGGGATATCTGGATGAACAAAGTGTAACCTAGTAAATGTAAACACTGTTTCAATCTCTGAAATGAAGTATTAGAATAAGGATCCAAAAACCTGAGCATGTATTCCAGATCTTCATACTGACCTATTTAAAGACAGAAAATTTACCAACTCTGTGTAAAAAAAAATTTCAGATAAAAGAGCCACTCTGAATTCTCAAGATGCAAAAAGAAAACAAGCAAACAAAAAAACCAAACAGCAAAATAATAGAAAGCTTCCATGACTGGAGAAATATTTAAGTCTTCTGATCAATAGTATTCAAGCAATACAAGACAATTATAAAGGCAAATTTTAAAAAATCATCCATGCATATACTTGTTCATTCACAAATATCCTAGACATTAAAAATATGCCCTGGAAAGAAACAGATCAAACTTCCTACCCCAATGGTTCTTAAATCCTAGTAAAGGCAGACATAGTATGTTAGTAAATTATATGTTAGAAGATAATGAATGTTAAAAAGAAAAATAAACATGTAAAAATTGATGGAAAGGGAAAAGTTTGTTTTTTTTTTAAATAATATGGTCAGAAATAACTCCTTAAAAAATGCAGTATCAGGGCTAAGACTGAAAAATGTGGAGGATGCCATACTACCTAACGGAAAGTATTCCATACATAAACATGATCTGTGTTGCACTTCAAAATATGTAACACTCTCTTGAGGTCTTTAATGTCAATGGAAGATTAAGAAGTACAATATCATAGATAAACCTAGGAGGGAAAGCAGAATTCTCAGAATAAAAGGGTAATGCCAAACATTAAATTTTCTCTTCTTGAGTACAAATAACAACATACTACAGCAAACTATGTACCAGTTCAGGAGGAAAAGTTTGTGTGTAGAATCCTAACTGAGTTGGGAGGGCTACTCATGTCTGAGGACACCTGAATGTCATCTTCGCTAATGCTTGAGCATCTTATTTAGCATCTTATTTAATTGTATTAAATAATAAAATTATTTAATAAGATTAATTTAATATTATTTAATTAAATAAACATTTCATTTAATTAAATAAGCATCTTATTTAAATGTCTTACTTAGAAATACCATATATATTGAAGAAAACATTAAAATGTAACATGATGAAATATTCAATGAATGAAAAACTTAGGCTTTGGGGGGAAAAGTAAAAGCCATGTGGAAGATTGAAATAGCCTTTCATTTTTGACTAAATAATCATTATGAGTCAATGTCAAAATGATTTGCCAAGGCAAAATGGTTTATTTCTGTTATCCCTTGGCTCTCTCTTATTTATGGGTAATATTTACTTATGTTCCTAATCATCTTTGTTGGACTCTGTACTTGAGGGAAAGAAGCATATATTTTTGACTAATTGAAAGCTTGTTTTAGTAACATTTAGATGGTGGTATCACTAAATTCTACTGGTGCAGTACCTTACCTTCAGTCTTCACTCCCATAAACCAAATCTGATGCTTGAGAGTGTTCAGGCCACCCAGGTAGCCCAAATGACAGGGAGATAGGGAAGCTAGTCATGCAAAGACGGTTTGAACTTCTTTGTCTTCAAGCCCTTACTCTGTAGATAAACACACACGTGCATACATACATACATATATTCATCTACATACATGTAGCTACTGCCTCTGTAACAGATTACTATAAATTCAGTGGCTTGAAACAATACAAATGTATTGCCTTATACCTCCTTTTTAAATAGAAACTTATTGGGGTGACATTCATTAATAAAATTACATAGTCACAGGTGTACAATTCTATAAGGCATAACAATGTACTGCACTGGATGCCCACCACCCAAACTCGAATCTTCTTCCCTCACCATGTAGTTGACCCCTTTATCCTTTACTTCCCCCACTATCTTCCCTCTGGTAATTACCATACTGTTGTTCATGTCTGTGTGTTTTTGTTTTTCTTGTTTGTTCAGCTTATAGTGTTTAAGGACAGAAATCTAAAATGCATCTTCAAGGGTATGTTCCCCCTGTAATTTTTAGGAAAGAATCAGTTTCCTTGCATTCTGTTGCTTCTAAAGCTTGCCTATGTTCCTTGGCTTGTGGCTCCCTCTTCCATATTCAAAGCCAGCAGCCTGGCATCTTTAAACTTGATCTGACTCTGCTGTCACTGTCACACACTCCTGCATCCCTTCATAAGGACCCCTGAGATTACCATGGGCCCATCCAGATAGTCCACATATCCACGATAATTAAGATCCTAAGTTAGTTATATCCTCAAAGTCCTTTTGCCGTATAAATGAATGTATATTTCTAGGATGTGGGGGCCATTACTCAGCCTAATGTGTGTGTATGTGTGCATTGTATGTGTATGTTTGTGTGTGTGTATCAAGGAATCCTGGTTGTGATGCAGAAATTCATTAAGTTGCTTTATATTTGTTTGTTATTGAGCTGTAGTCTGATTTACAAATGAAAAGTCCAGAAACCAGTAATTCCTGTTATTTGGAGAAGAACTGTCACTAGAAAATGCATATGAATGAGTAGCTGTTCCATATAAATGCAAAGTTTTACAAATTTCTGCTCTTGGGATTAATTCAGTTGCATACCTTTAAATGACGTCCAAACAGATCTGTGCAATCAGAATCACTGAGGGTATAGAAAAGAAATTATCAGAAAAGAAGATATAAAAAATTTCAGAACAGATTTTAGGCTTTTCTTAGCATTAAAAACTCCCCAATCCCTTCTAGCATGCAGAAAGTGATCCCTGAGCAATTTCAGCCTTTCAGGTGCTTTCATTCAAGAGAAATTTGTGTAGATTTTGGCCTACAGGCATTACAAGCACGAAATCCTATAATACAAAGTCCCACTCATGTGTTAGCTTTTCACCACTGCATTCAGGAAGCTCTCTCATTGAGGAACATTCTAAGATAACTTTAGGCAGGATGAGATCCCATTTAAATACACATAGAAGTTGTTGTTTTGAAAAACTTTCAAAGGCAACTAACTTGAACCACCAACACCAGCAAAGTAAATACTACCCATATAACCATGGAGATGGTCAATAAAAAGAAACAAGTTTTAAGCAAACACTGTTGTATCGCAACTTCCACCAAGATGGAGGCATAGGTGGAGAAGCCGTGCTTTCTCTCACAACCAAGTTTAGAGACAACTAAATATTAGCAATAGAAAACACAGTCAGAACACAGAAAATTGAACTTTTCGGAAGTCTGATAACAACAAATTCTTCAGCCTGACCTGTAAGAGGGGTGAAACCAGCAGCTGTCGGAGCGGGGTTGCACAGAAAAACTCGGTCAGACAGGCGTGCAGAACCCAGGCGCAGGGTTGGACCTAGTGAGGGACACAGCAAGCGACCTCAGGGAAACAGCGAGGGGGCAGGGCTGTGGGTTAACTGTGGTCACGCTTTCCTGCACAGATAGATAAGCGAGGGAGTGGGCGGTGAGACTACGGGACTGAGCTGACCCCTCCGCGTGCAGCAGCGGAGGGCACCGCCCTTTCTCCGCTCTGACCACGCCCCCACATACAACGTCACAACTCAGCGACCTCGGAGTCCAAGGCACCGCTCCTCGTACTTAACGGGCGAGAACAGACCAAAAATGGCTCAAGAAAATCTCGAAGCCCCAGGGCCTATAAATCTAAGCGATGAAGAAATAGCAAAACTCTCAGATGCACAGTTTAAAACACTGGTGATCAGGATCCTCACAGAACTGGTTGATTATAGCCACAAATTAGACAAACATATGAAGGCGAAACTAATTGAAATGAATGGAATTGCACAGGAAACCAATAGCGATGAAAAGGAAACTGGGACTCAAATCAATGGAGTGGACCAGAAGAAAGCAAATAATGGCCAAACAGAAAAGAGTCAAGAAGCAAGAATTCAAAAAAAATGAGGAGAGTCTTAGGAACCTCCAGGACATCTTTAAATGCTCCAACATCTGAATTATAGGGGTACCAGAAGGGCAGGAGGGGGGAAGGAACAGCCACCAGTGGAAAACTTATTTGAACAAATAATAAAGGAGAATTTCCCCAATCTGGCAAAGGAAATAGACTTCCAGGAAATCCAGGAAGCTCAGAGAGTCCCAAAGAAGTTGGACCCAAGAAGGAACACACCAAGGCACATCATCATTACATTAGCCAAGATTAAAATGAAGGAGAGAATCCTAGAAGCAGCAAGAGCTAAGGGGACAGTCACCTACAAAGGAGTTCCTATCAGACTGTCAGCTGATTTCTCAAAAAGAGACCTTACAGGCAAGAAGGGGCTGGAAAGAGGTATTCCAAGTCATGAAATCCAAAGACCTACAACCAAGATTGCTCTATCCAGCAAAACTTTCATTTAGAATGGAAGGACAGATAAAGTGCTTCTCAGATAAGATCAAATTCAAGGAGTTCATCATCACCAAGCCCTTATTATATGAAATGGTAAAGGGACTTATCTAAGAAAAGGAAGTAAAAAAAACATGAACAGTGAAAGGACAGCAAACTCACAGTTATTAACAACCACACCTAAAACAAAAGCAGACTGAAAGGACAGCTAGATCAGGAGTGGAAACATAGAAATGAAGATCTCAAGGAGGGTTAGCAACAGGGGAGTGGAAGGAAGAAAAGGGGAGAAGGTACAGAAAATAAGTAGCATAGATGGTAGGTAGAAAATTTATTGGGGGGGCAAGAATAGTATGGGAAATATAGAATCTAAAGAACTTGAGACACGTGGTCATAAACTAAAGGGGGGCTAATGGTGGGGACAGGGGTAAGGTGGAGCGGAATGAAGGGGGGAAATAGAACAACTGTAATGGCATAATCAATAAAAATAAATTAAAAAATAATAATTTAAAAAAAAGACAAACACTTGTATCGCAAAGGAGCAGTAGACTGAAGGGAAGACATCGGTTTAGTTTGATAATCTCACACACATGGAGGGAATTTTTGGCACCATCAGAGTCGGTGGTGATACTACAGGTCCATTTCCAGAATGATGATTGCCGATGATCATAAGCTAGAACCTGATAGCTCAAAAGCTGACTGTAGGCACATGCAATGAATTGTGGAGAGGAGCTATTTCAGCAAAAGCATGCATTGTGTGGCAACACTGCAGTATTTTGTACATCACCATGGGCTGAATAGAAGGTGTTTATCGGTAGAGATCTGTATGCAGGTGCTGGAGGAAAACTAAAATTTAAAAAATGGATCCTGACCAAATAGTATGTCTGCATTATGGACACAAATGAGGGAAAGGCAGAAGTTTAGAAAATAGCAGTTATAAATAAATGTGTACCTGTGCATTTGCCTTTATGTACGGAAGAGAAATATAATATTTCTTTTCACTTTTTGGAAAACACACAAGAGTGAAAGCCCAAAGGCAGGCAGAATAAATGAGAAAAATGAAATGACAGAAAGAATTAAGTCTCAAGTGGCTTGGCTAAGCAAATTCGAATGCCCGGCTATGGTCTTAAAAAATGATTTAGGTTTGTTGTGTGTTTGTTTGCTTCCTTTCCTTGGGACTTTGGTCAATACTTATTATTTATTTTCTACCATTGAGCAATTTTGGTTTGGTTATTTTTGTTTCTGTTCAAAGGAGTGAATCCTTTTAGGGACATTGTGCAAGCATTTACATTCATGTATCCAGTGGGGCACACATGACATTTTCCCTGGAGCGTATTGGCAGAGATGATAAGCACTTTCTTTTTATTTAGGTCATTTAACAGCTACTCTGTAGACTTAGATAGTTCTTTACATGTTTTGTGGCTCTCACATGAAATGATTTGGGATCAGTCTCTTAAGGAAAGTGACTGTAAATTACGTTCTCCTAAGATGTGCCCTATTCATTTTAAAGCTTTTGCCCAGAATTTTTAGCACAATCTATTCTAGTACTGGTAAATTTGGGCATGAGAATAATCTGACCTCCTCTTGGCATGCATAGCATCCTGACACCTGACTCTCCTAAGGGGGTCACGGTTGAACAAAGCTGCCCTGTTATTACAGCCCTTCCCGAAAGATCGCCTGAAGCGAGGTTGCAGCAGACATTCAGCTCCAGTTGACACTGAAACATCACCTACAGAAAACGGTTGCTTTGGCCATAATTTAATTTGAGCTCTGACAACTCCATTTAATCACCTAAATGTCACACTTGTGGTAATAACATTAATCAGTATCTTATTCTATTACTTTCATTTATTTAATTATTAATCGCCCACCCAGTTTTGCACTTCATTGTTCAGATTGCCAGTTTTGGCATTTATATTCAAAACTGATACAGAGTGATATTATTTCTTATCTTTAGTAGCACAGTAATAAAGAATCTTCATTGTCGAGATCACCAAAACTACCACACGAGAAAATTTTGAATGCTTCTTTTACTACATAGATTTAAGTCACATACATAATAAAAGAAACTAGTGCACATTTCAATGATCAAAAAATAAATATCTGTAAGAGCACTATAGAGGATTAAAGAGGGACTGTGAGAGGAAATGCATCAAGGCATAGGTGAAGAAGAGTAAAATGTTAAATATAACACTTGTTTCCATACTGAGGAACTACATTTACATGTCTTGTCATTACTGTAGGACCCAAGGAAGATCAAGGCAATACCCATGAATTATTGGTCTCACAAATCATTTGTTACTGACTTTCGATGTTTCTTTCAAAAAGGTATTTCGACAGCTCTGAAGTGGACTGCTGTACCAGGGCATAATATACAAGCTTGGAGATTATCCCATGTAGTATTGCCTTTTATGATTATATTATACATCTTCCAGGTGAAGAGCCCTTGACCACATTATTTTAAAGAAGAGAAAAAAAGTTACTGACATCCTCATCACTATCTCCTTTTCTGAAAGTCCCAGTAGAGCCTCACACTGCTACTTGATTTTGTCTCCTGCTGGCAAGACATGCCGGCCACCAGTTCAAAGGAGAGTGGGGAGGTTGGGGGAGGTCAGGACAGTTGGTGGGAAGGAGTGAAGGCTAGGTTTAAATAGCAGTTTGAAAATATTTCTCATAGCATGACATATAGTATACCATAGATCAAAACAACGTATTCTAAATATTTTGGCTAATATATTCAAATCTTGTCAACCACAGGCTAATTTTAACTAGGATTCACCATTGCACCTCAGATAGCCTCTTCTTCCACAGTCCTGTAGAATTCTGCATATTATCATTTAACATTAGGTATCTTCACTTCATTCCGGGAAACAGCTTGCAGGATGTCTTAAATTTGTACCCTTGGTGTTTTAAATTGTGGAGGTGACTGAGTGATGACACCATGGAAGGGCCAGTGCCTTTGGGGAAAGATCTGTCATTACTTACATTTCCTGAGGAAAGAATGCAAGCTATAGCAGACAGAGCCACATGGCGATGGACTGGATTTGGGCAGAATGCAGAAGCAGGAGCAAGGGGGAAGCCCAGGCCAAAGATGTGTTGCATTACCCTTGGAAATGAGGACAGGGCAGAGTGCGTGGCTTGGGATTGGCTAGTCTGAATAATTCCTGCAGGTTTTCAGGTATGGGGGTGTTCTCCAGTAGCCTGGTATGGTACCTGGCTCTGGAATGATTTAGGGAGTGGTTATATTGGTTTGTTGTGTGAGACATAAGAAGATGGCTGGGGCTACAAACTAAGGATTGGTTGGTTTACATATGGAAGGCTTGTTCATAGGCAAGTTGTTATCATCTTTGGGAATTACCTAAGTCTGGGAGGGGTCTGTCAGGTGCCTAATGCCAGATGAACAAGAATATAGAAACACACACACACACACACACACACACACATACACAGTTAACATAACTGGCCTTCTGATGAGTAGATGTCAAATAAACAAATATTGAGTGTATGAATCACAGAACATACAACTCAGATTAAAAATATTGTTATAAAAGGCAGATTTGTGGTTTGTTAAAAAAGTATTCTTCTTATAAGTAAGAACCAGTAACTTGACTTCTTCTGACATAGTGATTTTACTAGGTCAAGCCCCCCCCCAAAAAAGAGAGATTTTCAAAAGGCTATCAAAAATTAAAGGATTTCCGTCAAAATATTTTTCTAATAGTAAAATCTGAAAGCAACTTAGTTTTTTTCCTGTATGTGAATGACTAAATGCCATCTATCCAAATTAGTTAGTATATTCTCTTTAAAAATGACATTTTAAAGAATATTAATTAGTATGGGAAGGTAGTGTGATGTAAAAATAAGTTAAATGCAGCATATAAAATATTTTATTCTAAAATATCATTTTATCTACATTTAATTGAAACATATACTCCCCCTTATTTTAGAATAGCTTTAAACATTCCTGAAAATCCAGTTTCCAGATATTTTTTCAGCATTTTCTCCCTCTTATGTCCAACATTTACAATACTTTCATGTGTCCTTGCTGATTACTCTCTCTTCTCACACTGCCTTTCCTCCATGTTATATCCTATTTCTTCAAAGTGTATTTTGGAAAAAAAATAAACTATTCCACAAAATTTTCCATGGTTTTCTTTGCTCTAAATAACTGTGTAACATTTCTCTCTCTTTACCTCATCCTTGAGTTTATTGGGGCTTATTTCCTCTACCCTCTGCTGAACCATGACCTTTGCAGTATTGGTGTCATTGCCAATGCATCTTTTGTTTATGCATAAAAGATTCTCCAGTGCTCGTGGCACAAATAAATTAATTACAGTAATTATACTTGTATGTACCACACAATTACAAGGAGTTTAGAACCCACATTGCTTCCTAACTGTGATAATTCATTCTGTAACAAGTAAACAACTTGCAAAAAAGAAATAGCTGTGAATTGATCTTGTTAATGGGAACCATCTGAATCTTAGTACTCGCTCATTGAGTTGGGTATTATGATGTTCTCAAATGTCATTAATGCAAAATCAATTGTGGTGAGATGCTCAAGTTTTTAAACCTCACTAATGATAGAATTTAGTCTTGCAACTATGATGCATTCATTTTTTAATATTAATTACAGTTGATGTTAATATCAGAATATTTTATTGAAAGTAAGTTAGTGTATGCATACTCAATTGGAGGTGGTAGTTAGAAATCAGTATTTATAAATTGTAATAGTCACTGTTCTCATTGCAGACATCATTAATAAAGTTGTTATAGAAAATCCATTTTGGTTTAACGTTTTATAGGAGGAAAAAATATATACCCTTATAATTCCACTTCCAAAGACAGGCAATTGTTTTATCTTCAAGCAAATAATGAATTTTTAAAAATAAAGCTTTTATTTACAAGGTATTCAGCCATGTAATATGAAAAATAAAGAAATTGATTGAAAAAATACAAGATACAAGAAACACTGTACATAGGACAATGATGACTCAGTCCCCTTCAAAGTAGGCACTGTGGGACCTCACAGAGTTCTTTTGGTTGCCATCTGCTGCCCATCATACCTTCCTAACTCTCATCAATACTATAAAATCTCTTCCCTTTACAGTTGATTTTAGTTTTAGGAAAAGCCAGAAGTGGCAGTGTGCCAAGTCTGGGCTGTAGTGGGGCTGAGTCACCTGGGTTATTTGATGTTTCACCAAAAAACTCTTCACAGCATATGATGCATGAGCAGGTGCATTGTCACGATGAAGCTGCCAATCACCAGTTGCTCATAGCTGCAGTTTTCTGAATCATTCAAACAGTTTCTGTGGAGAAATGTTCAAGCTTAATACAAGATTGGATACATATTTGTTGCTCTTCATTCAGTCATTTTGAATGTGACAGCCACACAGTATATAAGCTCACTCAATGGTGTCTACCACCCCCACTGACTAGTATAGTGAGGTTGTCCTTATTCACTCATATACATTCCAGTCCACTCTCCTTGGCTGCCAGGTCACATTGATGTCACACAAACCATTCTCATTATATTAACAATGGCTGGATGTTTTTTGAGACAGACCTCAACTATAAAACTTTGCTTTAAATTTTGTTATATAAGTTATTCCTCCCTAACTTCTATTTATGGAGTTTATTCTCTGGTGGAATAAAGTAATTAATTTGAAGTGGGAATACATTCAAAAGCAGAAGTTTATACGATGAAAAGTTTCTTTACTCATCTGTAAAATTGCTTCCTTTATCAAAAAAGAGAAGGGGTACAAATAATCCATGAGACAACTCTTATGGGGAATGAAGGCAGCTTGTGAAATGCATATTAAAAAGAAAGAAGGGAGACACATTTTTTGCCTATCTTAATATTAACGAGCTTTAGTGAAGTATATTTGAGGACACCAAATGCCAGCAAGGAACATAATTTCCCTGATTCCAGTTTTGTATTTGTATTTACTTCCCCTAACAGCCAACTCTCATTTGTTATGCTCATCCTTTTACTCTAATTTATACTTCTAGGATAAGAATTGCTATATGCGAAGAGGAATAGCAGTTGTCTTGTCACATCAATTCTATCTGTGTCTGCTCCTCTCTGAGCAGACATAAATCCATTATTAGTTCATTTGCTAAAAAGAAGAAACCGTGGAGATAATAAAGAAAAAGAAGACACAAACATAGTAGAAAAAGTGCAGTTGAGCCTTGAATAATGCAGGGTCTGGAGTTCTAACCACCCGCACAGGCAAAAATCTGCATAGAACTTAAGTTGGACCTCCATCCGCATCCATGGACCATTGAACAAGAGGAGTTTGAATTCTGCATGTCAACTAGACGATGGGTCAACTGAAGAGCGGGGGTCCGCTGAGCTGCATGAGTCAACTGGAAAAAATCTATGTACATCTGGATTCTTACAGTTTGGCCCCCGTGTTGTTCAAGGGTCAACTACACACTCTCAGTGAAAGTTGTCTTTCTGTTCATGTTTGCCTCCTAAATTCCCAATGGCCTAATACCGATCACTTCTCTATACAATGTATTATGTATGAACTTTACCTCATGTTTCTCTTTTGATATAAATCAAAATTATACAGATTTGTTTATGTATTAATTTATATATTTATGTTGTGAAATATATTTGACATATGACATTGTGTAAATAATTACATGTTAAATAAATAGATTTATACATTGTAATATGATTCAGCCTTTTAATAAGAAGAGTTCTTACTAAAAATTAGTATAGATTTTTTTAAACTGTAGATTTTGTAGATACTCAAGATTTTTATTCTTATTTTCTATTACTACACCATTATGAGAAATCGGGCATTTGTTTTAGATCTGCATTCAAAATATCCAAGCTTTATATCATGACCCTAAGTCCCACTGGGTTATTGAAGCTTACATTTTATAATGTATTTTATATGAAACTAGAATCATCCTAAGGGCCTTTAATAAGGCCATTTAATAAGTACATTTACCATACTATGTTTTATACTTGTTTTTTCCAAATTTTACACTAGAGTATGAGATTCTTGGTAAAAGGAGTTATAATTTCTATCATGTAAAATTCTATAACTTTGTCAATACTCAACCATTTTAACTCCTAAAGACAATGCCACCTGATTCAACTTAATAAACCCATCCCCTCAGTGCTTCGCTCTATTTAAGAAACAGAGTTGGTGTTCAAAGAACGTTTGGTGGGAAAATGACAAAATGAATAGCAATGTATATGCTAAGAATTCTTGAAACTACCTGAGTGTTCTTACCTATTATTTCCCTGTTCTTAGTCACTGAAGAGGAAAAGTCAAACACAAAATTCCCCTTCCTGAGGCCACACACAGAGACACGGAGCCCGAAGTCTCAGGGACACTTTCTCGATTATTTCTCACTCCACTCCACTCTTGCATGCAGGGCCAGGAAGTTTGCAGCCTGTCCAATCACATATATAAACAAAAGAGAAATGGATACAGCGAACTATTAACAATGATAGCCACAAAATTGTTTTCTCCATTTCAACATTTCACTTAAACCTCTGCTCCCACTGCTGGCTCTGAACTTCTTGATGCTTACTCAGAACACTTTCCCCCCCACGACTTCTAAACCATGGTTCTCCTAAGCTTCTTTCTACCTCACTCCCATTCTAGTCACGGGAAGCTCCCCATCCTAAACTATTTGAAGTTTGTCCTAGGCTCTCTTACATTGGTCACTACTCACTTTCTCCCTGGACATCTTGTCCACTCCCGTACAGAATTGTTACCTAATGCCAATGTTCTCTGAAATGTCATCTTCAACCACACTGTCCACATGAATGCATCAAGGATTCTGAATATATGCTCCACGGATGACTTGTGTTCTCTCACAAACCACTGCTGCCTTCTCCATGTTTTCTATCATAACATACCACATCATGGGTGAGGTTCTCTAACATTCAAGCAGTAAAAACTCTTGATCCTACATCTTTAATTATCTTGGGGACACTAGTCTATGTATTCCTCCAAGGTTAACTACCACAATCTTTCTTTGTGGCTATCATCTCTTGATTGGATAATTTTTAGGTTGTTCTCTCACTATAAGCCATTTTCCAATTCTACTAAGAGTTATCTTAAACATCCACATCTTATCATTAAATACTCTGATTGAATTATTGTAATGACTCCATATTCCCCTCTGGCATAATGAAAAGGGCCATTTAGATTAAAACCTGCACTGTGTTTCACTCCATCCTTCTTAATTACCTCCACCCCTTCCCCATGGTATTGCTCTCACACTGTAGTGTGTGCAGTCAGTTCCCTGGATGAAACAAATTTCCTCTCTCAACTCCGGTTCTTAGCATATAATCTCGCTTCTTATGGACTATTTTCTCCTCATCATGTGAACTCTACTCGTACTTTCCATCTACATTTCTATTAAAAGGATACATTTTCTTTCATGTTGTACCAAAAACATCATGTTTTTTTTAATGAACTCTAGGTTAGTTTTTCTTCCTTATGCTACTTTATCAAGTTGTACTTACTCCTAACTAATCATTTTTCACACTAATTATAACCACTTTCAGAGGTGTGTTCTTTCTCTAGCCGACAGAGCAACTAGAAAATGGTACTTAGGCAGAGTGCCTAATGTATTATCTGACCTACTTAGCTTTTGTGTTTCATTAAAAAAATTTAATATGGTGATTATTACACTTCAGGTATAATAAGGTAATCTTCATGAGAATTTTATGGATTAGGTTGCAATATGATTTAATTTCACAGATGAGCAAACTGAGGTTGAGAAAGGTTTTAAAAAATCATAAAAGGTCAAAGAATTATTAAGTTGTGAAACTAAGATTAACGTACTGGCTCACAATTATTATTAACTTAATACATAAAAATATGGGTGACATGAAATGGGCACAAAAAATGTCCCTTTTCTCCGGTCACTAAGTATTTGGTTAAGTGACTGGGGTACATTTTCACAGCTCAGTCTCCCTTCCCTTTGGATAATTTTCCCCCAGAAGGTTTCTCGGTCTCTCAGGCAAAGATCCTTCTGAAAGTCCACCAGCCAGCAGGTATCTTCATCACGCAGTAGACACAACAAAAGAACTGGGATATTGGTAACGTTAAGTCCAATGAACCCCTCCGTTATTTTACCAGACTTGTTCCTATGAATAGCTGTGCAGACTGGGTCCAGCATGAGGGCCTCTGGCCAAGGGGACTAAAACCCATGCAGAATGTACTGTCATTTTGGAGGAAGAAATGACATTTTAACTAATTAATTTTCTCGGCAAACAGGAACATGTTTTCTAACTCGTCTGCCAGATTCAGTGTTTTATTTTTTTCTAATTTTGATATTTTTCTATTTTTTAAAAAAAGGTTCATATATGCTAGCAGAGCCTGCCCAGGAGGGCCTAGCTATTCAGGTGTATATTCTTTGCCAAGCCATATGGCCTTGGAAAAGCTCCTTCACGTTGATTTTGTCTTTGGGAGAGGAGGTAATATAATGGCTAACCCAATGTATTGTTAAGAATATTAAGTAATATAATGTATGCAAAGCACAAGGACTTTGTGTTACTTACAGACAGTAACTACTCCATAAATATTGGTTCTTATTGTTAATGTTTTACTTCTATTAATATCATCATTATTCTCTTTAAAAGTCTGCCGTGTTCTCCACCTGTTGACAAAATAGAGTACGGGCTATAGGTGGTTTGATTTTACTTGGTTTCTGTTTTGATTTGTATGAGAGTTTTTTTTTTTCTGGGGGCTCTGGGGTTAGTTGGTGTTAGACAATGTGGGGAGAAATTAGGCAACTTCCATAATCCCAAGAGAAGTTAAAACTGCCACCTAATATTTTGCTATTATTCCTTCCTCCTATTAATATATACAGACAAAAACTTTACTAACTAAACCCTGGCTAAAAATTATTGTGATGTATTGCTAATATAATTGGAAAGAAACTCAAAATTATTATTTCATTTAATAGTTTATGCATCTAAAAGACTCAAAGGAAAAGTATAAAATGAAAAAAATAAACAACTTCTATGTATAAATTTAAAAATGCAAAAGTGCTTGTAAAAATGAGGATTATCTGGACTGATATTTCTAGGCTATATTAAAAATGTTATAAAAATTTAAGTTACTATTCACTAATAAAATTTAATAATCTGCATAAATGCATTCATTATACATCTGAAGAAGTGACTGTAAGTAGAAATGTGAAACTTTCATTTCTGGAAGTCATCATAAAAGAACAAGTATTTTTTGTGTGTGTTTGTTCTTACGGAGGCCTTGAACGAAGGCCTTCCTGACCAAGAGGAGATAGTGAAGATCTCAGTGCGACTTTCAGGCATGACATCGATGTCTATGATCCAGCTGTGTTTCTCACTTATTACCATGCTATCTTTATTCTTTCTGATATAATTTCTTTTTATGTTTCTATGGTAACAGGAGAAAGTTACCACTTGGTGCTCGTTACACTTTCCCAAGCATCACTTTTACAAAAAAAAAAAAAAGGAGGAAGAAGAAGAAGTGGGGGAATTACTATAAAAGTGTTCAGCAGCTGGAAATACAAGAGCAAAATTTCCTGTAAATGTTCATGGCTTCAATTTCATACTTAATTTATCTATATGACTCAACAAAATCACTTAACCACACAAAAATACTTAACATTTGAAATTGGAAAATTACCGCGCTAATATCATTAGTAAGAACCATCATCAGCAACATAGAAAACACTCAAACATCTCTAATCCAGAAAATTTTAATTACCTAGCTATGCTAAAAGTAACAAAATAATTTTCCCGGCTGCTTTTCTATTGCTTGTAAAATAAGCCCTTGAGTACAATGATAAGTTAAATGCTTCTGTATTCATGATAAAGGAAGCACTCTGAACAGACTGCTGCTGCCTCAACACATTTAAGAAAAGCTTTTATCTTGTGCAGAATCACGTACACACATTCACATGCATGCACACATGTGCACATTTGGCACGCACTCAAATTTGAAGAGGTAAGAAAATTATTATCTTGTTTTACATTGTACTAAAACACACTCTGGTGTATCAATTGATGACAGATCAAATAGAGATTGAATGGAAATAAAACTTCCTTTTTTTGCCTGTGCGTATGTATGCATACTATCCCTAGTAGTGGCATACTTGAAATATCACTCATAAGGAAACATTTCATTAATTTGCAAATCTAGGTCAAACTCACCCAAAGTCATATTTGATGTGTTCTCCCTTCTGTCTAACAAACGTTCACACTTAGCACTTTCAAAAGCTATAAATTAACTTCTTTATTCAGCTGCTCCAGTAAAGAATAATGCTATTCTTTAAGTTTCTCAGAACACTGTGTTTACACTTATCTGATGCTCTTCTCTTCTTTTATGTTTTTCATCCCAAATGCATTAGGAAATGATCAGTAAATCCTGTTGATCCTACTTTCAAAATAAATCCAGTGTCCATTCACTTTTTACTACCTTTATTGCTAGCATCCTAATCTAAACCGCCATTGTATCTTCCCTGGTTTATTGTACCCTCCCCCTAAGTATTCTCTCTGGTTTTGCCCTGGTCCCTCTCATGCGTACTCTCAATGCAGTCTTTGAAATAATCTCCCAATAATCCTTTGAAAATTAAATCAAATCAGATGAATCCACTTGGAGCTATCCCACGGCTCCCTCTCTTGTACTGGAGAGTCCAGCCTTTCCCTACACTGCACTTGGCAAGGCCCTGGAAGATCTTCTACGGGTCTTCAAATGCCCTCCATCTTTGCATTTTCTGGCTTCTTATCTTGTGATTCCTGCTTTTCATTCCATTCCAATCACTCTGCTCTGGTTACAAACCCTCAGTCATGCCAAGCATGTGTTGATCTTAGAATCTTTACATTCATAGTTGCCTTTGACTAGAACTTTCTCCTAGATGTGATGCAAGAAACACTTTCTCCATATCTCTGATCAAACTTTATAACATAAATAAAACTATTTTTTAGCACACTATGTAACTATCCCTCCCTCCCCAACAAGCATTTCCTATTGCATCTCCTTACTACTGATTTATGGCACATTGCTTATCACAGGCTTTTCTACTTAGTATTTACTTCTGTTATGGCCCCTCATACTTGATTAGCCAATAGAATCACAGAACAGTCTTCTTCCAAAAACAGTATTCTTGGAACCTTTTGAGAAAATGTTGATTCTACCTCAGTTTATTAGTGTCTGTTTATAAATTTCCCTGATATTCAATTCTACCCATAATTACTTACCTTGAAAACATTCTCCTACTTTCCACATTTCCAGACATTAAAGTTTAATTTTACGGACTTTTTTCCTTTTGTCCTTGAACTTTTCTTTGAGGATTTTGTCACTTTCTGGTTTCTATGCTATTATTCACTTAATTAAATCTCTCAGATTTTTTCAAATTTGAAAAGTGTGCAGTTTAAAATGCTTTAACTACCTCTATTGCTGTATTAGTATTTTATTTAGAATATGTAGAAGACAGCATCCTTGAAAACACTATGATATTTAAGCAGCCTATAAGCATCGTAGCTTGTGTAACAGGTTTTTACCAGGGCCTGTATTAAAAAGAAAGGCACTCACAAACACACACAAGGCCATCCACACAAGGCAAGTTTTGTTAAAGTACCTCATGACTTTAGCACAATGAAATTCTTCAAGTTCTTCTACCATGACAATTGTCTTAGGAAAATGACCACTTAATAGAAAAGCTCCTGATAATTACATTTAATTAATTGCTACCAGAGCCACCCATTGTTATTTATTAAAGTGTTTTTCTAAACATATTTCCATATGTAATGATTTGATTACCTGAAATTGATGCATTGGAACAAATACATTAAAAATCAAATAAAATCATATGTATGAAGAACAAAAATTAAAACATGTAAAATTAGAAGTATAACCAAACTTTTTGGCTAAAATATGGATATAACTAACAACTTATTATATCAGCCGACAGCAATTTAGAATATAGCTAACCACATAATGTAAGTTACTGACATAAAAACCTCTAATGGGAGAAATCTGAGTAGCTTTCACAAGTATATATAGCATAAAAATAAAGATATATGAAATGAAATGTTAACTACCTTCATTATATTTTACAATGTGCTTTCATAAAATGGTTTATTACAGCAATCATTCTAGTCTTCCTTTAATTCTTCACTGAGTCAAAATGGTCTGTATAGAAAGAATTGAATTCGCCTCAGGTAAATGTTGGTTTTTATTCATCATGCACTAATTTATTAATATTACTTTGTATTTCCATAGATGAAGTGCAGACCTCTTCCTAAATAGAGACCACATGTTTGTGGAATGTCTAGGTCATATTATTGGGCCACGGGTAATAATTATTACAGCATTTATTGAAATGGTTGTCTGCAAAGGAGCCATGTGCTCCTTCTCCCTTGCACTTGTTACAAATAGAAGGAGACTAGAAAATTAAAAATAAAACTTCAAGGATGAAGGGGAATAACAAAATATTAATCAGTTTCCAGCTGAGTTAGCATGACCACTAAGACAAAACTTTGAAATAAGCAAAGAGCCTATTCTTGGAGAGAAGAGAATGGACACAAAGGTAGCATTTCGAAATATTCTCTCATCTTCTTTGGAATGTTTGTTTCTTAAACTACCCATTCTTCTCTGTATTAGAATTTAAAGGCTTCCAACAAGGCTTTGAAACAGATATGCTCTTGAAGTTGTTATAGTGAAATGGAGAACTGGACTTTATTAAAGCTTCCTGTGATTATGATAAACCATTCCCATAATCGTCCTACTACGTTCATAAACAAACACCTCCAAATAGAGTCCACTTCTTTATCCAAAGCATTTTCTCAGCCAAGAAAAATGTATTTAAGTGAAACATGGGTTTTTTATGTTAAAAATTTGAATTCAGTGCCTAATACTAAGATGTTATCTCACATTTTATATTTGTAGTTTAATGAATTAGATAACTAAATCATTCAGACTCAACTATCTTATTTCCCAATTACCTTGAAGTTACTTTTGTTATTGCTCAAAATTTGGCATTAAAAAATTGCTCTGCCTTTGACAGACCTATTCTACAAACTTATTTTTAGCTGATTCTAATTTTCATGCTTGATTAATTATATGCATAATCTTTACAGTGAGTTTATGACAAACATCCAGCATTGTCTACCAGTGTCTACCAGTGATAGACACTTAGTATTTAATCTCTCCTTAGTATTTTCTATTATCTGCATTGTAAAGCTTGCATTTTTACACTAAAATAATACATTCACACACTGTATCTTCATCTTATCATTGGAGGTAAGGTAATATAATTATTCTATCAGATTTAAGTAAAAGCATTTGTTAGCAATTCAACTTCAAAAGTTCAATTTTATGAAATACTCATTACAATTTTCATAAAATAGTGGCAAAGTCCTGTTATTTAAATGATGCTACTATCCTTTATTGGTTTTTTTTAGGAGAGAGGGGACAATGTGCAGGGGAGAGAGAGGAGGGGGGAATATATATAGAGAGAGTGAGTCATTGACTTGCTGTTTCACTTATTTATGCATTCTGTGGTTGACTCTTGTATGTTGCCTGGCCAGGGACCGAACCCACCGAACTTGGTGTAACGGGACAATCCTCTGACTAACTGAGCAACTCTGCTAGGGCTGATACTGCTATTCTGAAGAGGAGAAGCAGCTGCTGGGGAAGTGTCCTGGGAGAGGGTGGGTGCTCTGTCTCCCCAGCATCTTCTGGCTTGTTGAGTTGGAATGAGCATCGGAATTAGATCCACAGGTATCATAATTTACATATATTCAACTTAACTAAGACTTTGGATACTTTTTAACCTTCTTTCAATCTATAAAGTAATGAAAAGAGCTTTTTGAATTTTCTAAATATATAAAGTTTGCTTTCAGTTTTTATTCAAAAGAGAGAATTTTTAAGTAGGTTATTCCACCTTTCTATACCCATATATTTTAAATGTTTACACACTTTATAAAAGCCTAGATATATGTCTTTTCTCATCTTATTTCCTCTTATTCATATACAAAAAACTTACTCTTAGGTGTTAATTTTATAGAAAAAAAGAGATTGTTATAAGTTTCCATTTGATTCCAATTGATCTCATTAGACATACTACATGGCTACATGATGAAGCCTTAATTACCTTAGCTAGTGTGTAGGAATATTAAGACCGATCTGTATATAAAACAATCCCCTTAGCAAATTATTTTTTTTAATATTTGCCATGTTACAATCAATTGTGTTCCTTGAAACGTGGTAGAATTAGTAAATTTTTGCTATTGTTTACAAAACCGGGTACAATAAGACTTTTAATTCCTTTCCAATATGCCACCATTATTGAAATACCTACAAGAACTTTTGTGCAATAAGTGTGCCTGCTTGCAATTTTATTATTTCTATTAAGTAATAGGGAAGATGGGGAAATAAGGATCCTTAGTGCCATGAATGAAGTGCTGAATGTTTATCAGTGTGACCCATCCTTTCTCCCTCAATGGAGGTAATTTAAGTCAAATCATTTTGCTGCTTTTAAGGATCCCGAGGCAGCCTTCATGGAGTTTGCCAGTGAGAAGCACTCATGAGTTCCGAATATGTGGGTGGATATTTGGAAGAAAAAAGATATGCATCTTAAACTGAAGCTTGCACATAACATTTGAATGTTGTTTAACATTATCTCAGGTAGAAAATAAAAGAAATAGCAAAACAGCCTCTTCAAAGTTACCTTCATGACAAGAAACTTTCTTCTTATTAAATATAATCCATTAAAACTTAACTCAGAGAAAGACATTATTTGTTCTTTTTTACCAGGTTTGAAAATACTATCTCATAGTGCTCATGACATAATCAAGTAAAAATGTAAGGTGTTGCCTTTCGAGATGGGCTGTTCTGTACATTTTTTGCACAAACACTCAGGTAATATAATTTTTTATGGTAAAATATGTCATCATTTTATTCTAGAGTCAGAAAGCACTTTAAAACTGTATGGTTTGACCTAACAGTTTCTGATTCAATTCCCAGTCCGGGCACATACCTGGGATGCAGGTCCCCAGTTGGGGGCATGTGAGAGGCAACTGATCTCTGTTGCTCTTCCACATCGACGTTTCTCTCCCTCTCTTTCTCTCTCCCTTCTCTCTTTCTAAAGATAAATAAAATCTTTAAAATAAACTGTAATACTTAACCCAATCATTTTATAAATTAAAAAAGAAAGTAAAGCCACAAAATCTGAGTAACTGATGAGGGAACTCTGAGTTAGAACAACCCAGTTCTTTCTAAGTTCCAGCCTGTGTTCTCTCAATCAGTTTTTAGCCTTGTCTCTTTACCTTGATTTGTCAACTCCATGACAGCAGGGACTCCTTCTCTGTCTGGACCTCCCATAGTGTCCAGCACAGCTGCCAACACATAATTCCTTTTGATGTTTCCTGGTAAGTTTTAAATCAACAAGAGTGTACCATAAGGGTATGACTGTGCTGCTGGAATATTGAGAGGACACAAAATGGAGCAATTCCCAGCAACACTGGTGAGCTGAGAATCGAAGCATCATGCCAATTTGGAAATAAAATAATATTTGTCCAATATTATTTTATCACATACATTGTGACATTACATGTATTATTGGGAAATCTGTGGATTTCTGTTTGTGTTGGCTTCATAAAAAGAAATGTCTCTGTAAATACTATACCCAGAGTTAATCCTATAATACATTTTTATAAAACAATAAGCAAATGAACTACGACAACTATATTAAAGTTTTCATTAGAGCCTCTGATGATTCTCATATATCATTTTCCCTTCTTTGTTTTAAGCCATTAGCCTGTGGGCTGCCTTGTTAATTTTTTTATAATAGAAAATGCTCAGTTAAAATCATCATGACCAAGAAAAAAGGAATCCATGTCTATTCACCTATGGTAGCATCCATGTACCCATGATGCATTAAACATCTTGACTTGAATGACTTTACATTTTTCTAGTAAACAGCGATACTCATCTTGCTTTAAATATTTAAAAGAAGTCCAGATTATTTTGTGAGAATGTAAGTTCTTTGAGGATGAAGAGTTTCATAAAATTCTTCTCATGGCTCCGCTGATTGGAACAGTTATTTTCTAAATATGAAGCTATTAGAAGATGAGGGAGATTTCCAAAGAAATAAATGCCAATATTTTGATTCAAATTGGGGAGTGAAATAGCTTCTGCTTTGAAAACCATGCCTAAGTGATTAGGGGAAAAATGAGACTTGGTATTCTTGGCTCTCTGAGACCCTCTCTTGTAAACATATGGAATTGAATATGGGATTAAGTCAAGTTCAGAATGCACCAGTTCTCTTCCACCTCAGTGTTCTATTTCAAGTTGTCTTTTTTTCCCCTTTTTAACCCAGATAGAATCTGTTGATATGTTGATTTTCCCTAAATTGCTTTTATGTTACATTTAAAGCCCAGGGGTGAGCATTTTTAACCATAGTTTTAGCCATTAGTCTCTGCCCATCATTATACAATTGACTTTCCACAGAATTTTATCTGTATATGCAATTCTGACTAATTGCATACACAGATATGAAAGTTTTAACTTTTGATTAAAAAACTTTTCAGAATCCTTTAAGTATGGTGATGTATCTTTAGTAAAATATACAGAAAGGGGGAATTTGAAGTATTTTAATAATAATAGTGGAAGGTCAAGCCTAAAACTATTTCCTACTTTTATCTTTTAAAAAACTAACAAGAATAGATATTTGAATAAGGGTTACATCTTTGTTTAGATTACGGAAGTGTGTGAGAAAAAAGTAAATGTAAACAGGGAACATGCATATGGAAGAAGAAAAGGGAAATATAATTATGTTGAACATTAATCTAAAATTAGATTGTATGACATTAAAATAAAGTTAGCAATTTGGAAATTATTATGTGAATACATAATTTTGCTACATTAATGTAATTATAGAATATACATGTTTATGTGTTTTTCTAAAACTTCTTTCTACATGTTTGTTTGAAATATTTAAAACATTTTAAAAGTATACTTTGAATATTTTCTACTTTTGAAAAACTTTTGCAGATTATTGTGTCCTTCAAAAGGAGGAACATGTATAAAGGACACATGGACAAAACCAAGGGAGAGTAGGATAAAAGATAGGAAATGGGGATGGCTCCGGTGGTGGGGAGTGGGGGGGGATGGAGACAACTGTACTTGAACAACAAGAAAAAAAGGAAAAAAAAAGAAAGGAACCAATGGGTCTGTATAAGTTTAAGTTCTTCCACAGGTGTAAAAGGAGACCTAGATTTCAGGGTTCTTCCACAAAAATGATTTCTACCTAGACTCCAGATATTATAAATATCAGCTCCCAGGAGCATGGGATAACATACAATCCATTGAAATACCAGGTGCAGAAAGCTCACTAGAAAGGTTTTAGGGAATTTGTTGCTCAAACAGGGAACATACCAACATAAGTATCAAGCAAACAATCAAATGCTCATGAAATACTGACAGTAAACAAAATGCATGGACTTATTTGCCAGGAAATGACAGATTCTTTAACTGAGTAAATACATTATTCTACAAGATTCATCCACCCGCTCTTCTTTAACCCATCTACAAATGCCCACCAAGTAGAATACTCAATGATGGACTCATGGCAAATAAACTCTGCCCCCCCTGGGTGCAGAAGGAAAAGGTAAAAGTGTGACCACATAGCTGCCTCTCTTATCTTGATTTTTAGATCCAAAGGCAAGATACTCAGGGCTGATTGTGATGTTTCTCAGAACTGAGATCTGTGGAAAACATTGATATGTAAGCAATGTTTGGTTAACAGCACATCTTGGAGAATAATTATTGTTGTGCTGGAGCTCATTTGTCAGGAGCAGGCTTTGTGGTGATTGAGTTACATCGATTTTCAGCCTCCAAGTTTATATGATGCACCTCCTAGCTGCTCCATTCCCTAATGAGAGCCCAGCTCTCCTGTAGTGTAGAACAGCTTCCTGTCCCTCAGAATAAGGCACTGACTCCATTTTACCCCCAAGATGTTCCTCTTGGGAGGACAACAAACAGACTCTCTCTTTGGCTTATTTGTCCTGAAAGACACACAGAGGAGCCAACCACATGGGTTACTGTGTGTATCTATATGTCCATGTGAACCAACTTTTTATTTAATTTTTTACAATGCTTAGAGATAAATTAAGTAATTCTTAACTATGAAAGGTTTTTATAACCAGGAAATTCTTCCTAGCATAAAATTAATTCTAACTGTCACACTAAAGCCATTGGGAAAATATGGAAATAATGGCATTGTTCTGTTGAAATTTCTGTGCACCTCAGATGATCCTGGCAGCCCTTTACTCATCTTCTAAGGTGAGATCATCAGAAACAGAGGTTGAAGGGTTTTCCTAGTTTAGTAAGACCAGTGCACTTGGAACAATAAATAAAAATACTACATCTTAATAAATAGTTCAGGAAAACTCTCATAGAAAAGATAGGCAATCCTTTATATCACATGCAACTGAAGCTTTAAAGTTAAAGGCACTTTTGGTAAGAAAGTAGTAGAAATCAAAAACAAGAGAACAAAGCATTAGTCCAAAAAGATCTACTTGACTGGAAACCTGGAATTATTGAGTGAAAGCCTTCCTTTTGGGGTTTACCACGTACACTTTTTTCACACTTGTAAATTGCTTCCACTCTCTACATGATGAAACTAGCTTATAACGTAGAGGTGGTCTAGAGACAAATACTGAAATAGGGGCATTTTGTCTTATGGCATGTTTTTATTTCCTGAGCAGTAAGCAATTATAAAACTTTACCATGTCCTCGTAGAAGCCATTCACAATGCTGAATACTTTAGAATCAGAAGAGATTTCAGAAATCCTTGTACCATTTCCTTAAACACCATTCCAGAGTGTTTGTTCTGCTAAATATTCTAAGGAAAAATAATGATGGCAGTCATAGAGGACTTATATGGTCAAATACATTTAGAAAACTGCCAACTGGCAGTTGATAATCTAGCTCTTGACAATTTATAACAAATGATATATTAAAACTAAAACTAAGTATTCAGAAGAGAGTTCGATTTTTTAAATTAAATTAAATATATATATATATATATATATATATATATCACTGTTACAATTATGTAGAACATCTTCACTTTTATACAGATAATATTTACATTTTTGGGTTTCCTGAACATCTTGTATTGTTTGAAATAGTATACAATATTACAATAATATTTAGATGTAAATAAAAGTGAAATGCATTTTTCCTTATTACATATTTTGTGATATTTTAAGGTTCTAGAATTTTAAGGCAGTGTCAAGATAATTTTTCTGATTTATTGACCTTTACTACTTTTCATTCCATGTGGTCCTACTGATATCACCTTGCCTTATATTATATTTTCTTACCTTAATTTAATCTTTAGTTTGTCTAGTATATTTCTGGAAACTCCTACCTGGATCACTTAAGTTACTGAAACAAGACAAAGCAAAACAAAACAAAACAAAACATGTCTTATTTGTTTTTGTGTAATAAACTGCATGAAAGCTCAGTGCCTTAAAATAGGCACCACTGTATTAGAGCTCACATTTTGGATGGTTGGGAATTGGGGCAGAGTTCAGCCAGGCGACTCTTCTGTTCAATGCTCACTGTCTATAGCCATTGGCCAGGGATTTAGGCTTCTTCCCTGTTCCATGTAGTCTCTCAGCCTCTTCACATTGTCTCCCCTGAAGAATAGTTAGTGAATTGCATATGGTAATTCTTAAAAACTAAGCTTGGAACTGGCACAATGCTACTTGGGCCATATGAGTCAAATCAGTCACAGGCCAGCCCATATCCAAGAGGAGGTGAAATAGCCCCACCCTCAAAGGGAAGTAGGTGATAGAATACTTTGTCTTTGTGATTCCTCCTCAGCACCAGTTCCAGTGAAAGTGATGTCTTATATTTTTTAATTTCTAAAGTCTTACTGCCATATATTGCAACTTTTTATTTAAGCAAATACAAAAACTAGATACTTATCAAAGTTGTATTATATCTCATTTAATGATAAAATTATACATATAGATCTAAAAACAAGCTTTTACGCACTAGAAAGTACCTGACACAATTTAATGATGTTGATAATTTCATTAGATTGGCTTTATGATTATAAAACAATAAACCTTAATATTTTAAAACTACTAAAAACAGTCACCATTTAAGTGTTTTGATTTTCTTTTTTTGTTTGTTTTATTTTTTTCTTTAGTACTTATCCAGGAAGGGTAACACTTCATCCTTGCTTTATAGATGAAGAAACTCAGGCAGAGAATGATTGAAAGTTCCTAAACTAATAGACCAAGTAAGATCTATATTTGGGATTCAAATTTAGTCAGTATGGCCTTAGAACCTGTACTGATTTTCTGTTTACTCTTTAAACATATAATGATTTCAAATATTTCCACATTTTTAAAAAGTGTGGCAGGTAAAGAAATTGCACAGATTTTTAGTATTGCCCAACTGTTTAGCATCCTAGTAAAAATATCAGCAATGTACTCTCAGTATCATTTCCATTACATATATTTTTGAGCTGTTGTGTTTTTACAAACTCCCAGATAGAATACAGCCTGGGAGACTCTAAGAATTAATCAGTTGGATGGCCAATTAGTATTAAAATAATTCATATAAAGTTGGCAATTCCTCTTTTAAGAATTAGAAAGTGCTTCTGGTTAGAAATGTACATCTGGAATCAGAAGACACAGTAAACTTGAAGTCATTCTCCACTCTCATTTCCAACAAAGCTATTTTGATACTTGGAAAAAAAAAAACCTAAGCAGGAAAGCAAAGCATAGGAATTCAATCAGAGCAATGGTTAGTGTTCATCTGAGTCATTACAGAAGTAATTCTAAACATGCTGTGTTTGAATTCCAGCATAGATGTACGAGATACCTATTCTGAAATAACTCAGATGCCTGTTTTGTTATAGAGGAATCACAGTGTATGGAAGAAAATTTTTAGTAGGATACTTTTGACCATGTCAAGGAAAAATTAATATTTTAAGGACCCTTCACTGAAAATTCACAGCACGTATTAGCATAACAGACCCTTAAAAGGCATGCTGTTTAGAAACCCTTCAAATGTTGTTTGATCCAACATTTCCCTAAACACATATTCTAAAAACAACATTTTAAGCAAAATCTCTGGATGTCTTGATTATTACCAGACACTTTCAGAAATGCTACTTTAAAACGTAATTTCAATCAATATTTTGGACCTGCTCACAGAAGATGTATTTGTGAATATCATAGCTATCTTCTTAGTGGGATTATTTACCTTTTTTTGAATGTGTAACTGCTTGTTTGGTTCAAAATATAACCCAAAGGATAGTAAAAATACAACCCAAAAGTTCAATTCCAAGGAAACAGATGGAATTATACATTTAATGCAAGTGATATATTACACATAATATACTGAATATGTATATTTAATAATAATTGAATGGTATATTTTAACATATCTAATAGATCCAAATGGTTATCATTTTAATGTATAATCAATATGAAGTGTTATTAATCAGTAATTTAAAATTGTGTTTTCATACTAGGTCTTAGATCATGGTATCTTTACACTTGCAGCAGACGTCAATCTGGAATAGCCACCTCTCGAAGTTTTAACAGCCACCTGTGACCTGTGGCTACCACACTGGGTAGCCCAGCTCTGCTTTACCCACTATTTCATTTATACACTTAAAAAATTTAATTTGACAACTTCTACAATTACGTTAGTTTTGATAAATCAAAAGCTCAAGAATTCGGAAATATTTCTCAAAGTTGAGATATATATTTATATTTTAAATTTGAATTAAAGTTATAGTAATATAACTTGTATATGATAAATTGTAGCACTCAAAGAGCACAGCTGAGATTTGACCAGTGAATACAGGCATGTTACCACCATCACAAGGAAACATTAAAACATTCCAAACTCCAGAGTCCTTTTGTGTGCCCATTCAGTCTCCTCCCTCCCCAGGTCCTAGGTAAACACTGATTTATTTTCTGTCACTAAAGATTAATGTATTATGTAGGATTACATTCAAATGTATACTTATGCATCATGCATTATTTTGTTCTGGCTACTTTGCCTAATTTTTTGAGATTCCTCCACTTGTCCTGAAAGCTCCAAGGACCCCAAACTCCCAAATTGTCTCTTCAATGCAACAAGATTATCATGTCCTGCTGTGCTCCCTTTTCTTGCTCTGTAATCCAGAACTCGCCTCTCTCCAGACAGAAAGGCAGAGCAATTGCATGGCTTGCCTCGTTCTCTCAGGAAACAGAACTGTAATCTCACTGTGCCAAAGAATGAACATACAGGGTTACACATTGGTCAAGATTTCTAGTGGTTTGCAGTGGGAGATAATCTATATCACGTATTGCTTTAAAAAATTGCAATAAGCACCACTCAGGAAAAATACAAAGTAAAGAATATTTCTGGATACGTTCTGCTTTGTTTAAGAAGTAGGATTAATGTGGGTAGGAATTAAACATGAGAGAACAGATTTTCTAAAGGCAGGCAAGTGATGCAGTACATACATGACTGAGAACTGAATGGTTAAGAAGCATTGTAAAATGAGACAGGGGTTAGGAAACAAGTGGCTCATGCATAGGTATTAACCACTTTTTCTCCTAACATCCCATTAAAATTATGGTACAGAAATATAAAAATTACAAGAGTTTATAAGAGAAGAATTAAAAGCAAAGATTTCAATGATGTGAATTATAAAAAGCAGTATAATCAATAACTTATTTAATGAGTAAAGCAGTGCTTAATGCCAATGTATTTTGAGAGGGATAGATGCAAACCATGAAGCTTATTTATCTTGTTGAATCCCTGAGATGTTTGGGACTGGGAGAGACCATCTCAAAGATGACAAAAATCATCAAGAATTATTTTATGTTAATTTGTCAGCCTTTGTTATAAAAAAAGATATTTAAATATATTGGGGCAATTTCTTTAATATAAATAAAATATTTTACTTCTACCCTGTACATGCAAATCCTTATTTGTATAAAGAACTTGATAATACCCATTGCTAATTCTGGTCCACATATTTTCAATTTCCCTCAAATTGAACTAACATACACAAACTAAGTTATAATTTGTGTAATCACTGTTATTTTGAAAGATGTGTACTAAAATGTCTTCTGGCTATTTTCTTTAAGATTGCCAAATTAATATTTGTTTTCTTTTTATACCATGAAAAGTTTCATTTCTTAGAGAAAGATGGTAAATATTGCAACATTTGAATGACAGAATTCTCATTAAAATCAACTGCAAACATGAAAATATCACTGTGGTTTTAGACTCACCTTAATACATGATGTGGTCAATTATTTATTTCCGCATGTTTTCCAAATGACATCAAGCTTGATAGCATTATAAATCTGGAAAATAAGAAGCAATTGAAAGTTGCTTGCTCAGAAGTGTAGCCATATAAGATAACCAAGAGCATAAAATGTAGGATCTCATTTGTGAGAAATTCAGAAATATTTCATGAGTGTTATATAATATAGTCTGTAATCTCGGAGATGATTAACCTCTAATGAAATATTTAACAATTATAGTTATAAACATAAACAAAGACATCAAATTGTTCTTATTCAGTCTTTCACAGAAGTAAGAGCAGTATTTCATAATTTAATCATTTCAGAGCACTGTGAATGACTTACTTTAGCTTTTTAAAGATATTTACTTTCCAACTCAAACAAACAGAAAAGGAATATGAAGGCAAGTGATTATTAACTTTGAAAATGTAGGTCTCACCTTTTTTTTTAGATGTTGTCCAGGACACTGCTCAGAGGAAATGCCCAACAAGTAGAGGCAAGCTGTCCTTGTCGATAGATAATGACAGTTTTAACTGGCACAGTCAACCTCTTTGCTCTCCTCCCCCTAGACAGGACCTGGAAAACACATTTTTGTAACTACTATAAAATTATTCACTTACAGGAACACAAAAGTTTTAATATAATGCTGTTCTCAGAGTCCTGATGGGTGAACAGTGCAATGAATGGAAATTCTGGTGTTTATCGTAATAAAATCTCTTGGAGAAGGTCCAGAATCCATTTGCCTAATATTGAATTGCGTGTTCCTAATGCTCTTAATAGTGGCATTTCAGTCTATTCTGGAAGAACAGATGCCCACTGTTTTGGTTTTGCAGATTTTCACAGAAGATTGGCCATGTCTACTCACTAAATGGCAGAACAATTTAGAAAATACCTCTGGCCATAACTTCAGTAAAATTGATTAAGAGTGCAATCTATATAGTAATATAATTAAACTACATATAACGCAGTGTTTCCAAATTGTGTTGCCAGGTTGATAAAGAATCTGACTGAACTTGACTAAAATCCAAAAACAATTAGTTTATAGCATTTTTATGGAACTATACATGTCAACACACTTTAATTCAATACATATTTAAACATAGATGTTAGAACTTTAGGTATCTAAAATACCACATTTTTTAAATGTTGTCATTATTCTTTTTATTACACTAGTGTTAAAATAATGTTTTTGTGCAATTATAATAGTACTATTTCTGATTTAAATAACAAAAGACTATATATAGTTAATTTTTACTTACCCATTAGTGATAGATAGATGTAATAGATACAAAGATTTTGCTGGTAATTTAAGATTTTAATTCTAATACAAAGGAAGGTCATAGAACTTTTGGAAATACCAGTAGCCTATGGTGATATTTTATTTATTGTTCAACGAATTTGAAAAACAATGCAAAACTGGTCATTACAAATTCAATTTCATTCAACTTCAACTGTGTTCTTGCTGCTGTTGATCAAGCCTATAATTAATTTGTTTCCGATTCCCTAGCTAATTCACCACATGGGATTTTCTTTCTTCCTCCTTCAGTGCTCTGAGCTGATAAACACTCCTTCTTCTCTGAAATTTAAAATAGTAAAAAGACTATAAAATTTGACATTAGAAAATCAGGATTTTTAATTAGGTTTTTTTATTTGTTAACTGTATTGTTTGTTTTAAGTCATTGCATTGTCTTTCTGTTTTCATTTATAAGTAATGGTAACCAATTCACGAGAATAATATGAAAAGAAAATGTGAGCAAACATGTTGAAGTGTTCTGTGTAGCTCCTTGCAAATGAACCATCATGTGAGATACCAATTTTCAAAGGCTAATCCTGGAAAGAGCAGCATCAGAATAACAGAACTTGTTAAAAATTCAAAGCAATTAAACCCCGATTAAACCTACTGAGTAAGAAATTTTAGGGGTGGAGCACAGTGTTTAAATGCAACAACATGGATGGAACTGGAAAGCATTATGCTGAGTGAAATAGGCCAGGTGTTGAAAGACAAATACCATATGATCTCACCTTTAACAGGAAGCTAAACAACAAAACAAACAAGCAAGCAGAATAAAAACAAAGACACTGAAACAGAGAACAAGGGGACAGTGACCAGAGGGGAGAGGGAAGGGAATTTAAGGGGGAAAAAGGGGAGGGATTTGGAGGAACAAGTATGAAGGACACAGGGACGAGAACTAAGGGGGGGTGGAAATGGGAGGGAGGTGGGGAGCACAGGGTGGGGTGGGCTGGGATGGGAGAAATAGACAGAAAACTGTACTTGAAAAATAACTAAATAAAATTTTTTAAAAAAGTCCTGCAAGTAATTTTGGTTCTGAGTAAATATTGAGAACCATTAATGCAAGGAATCCTCTTCATTTGTTTTTAACTTGGCATCAGTCTTATCTGCTATAGTCCTTACACCTAATGCTTTTTGAGGAGTCAACAATAATGACATAGGGGTCATTGATAATTGATCTTCACATAGGGTCCATGCCACAAATTTCTGAATATATAAAAGGTAATGAAGGTCATTTCTAGATATGATTTAAACACAATTACAAAAATCAGTGTAACTCATGTAAATATCTAATTTGATCAGTTTATTTGTATTTTTTTCATTACCATTTACCCCCCCATAACCTCTTTCACCTCAAATTTCACCTACCTATGGAATTGGTAGGTGAAAGACATTGTACATTATATGCATCATATGTTGTTAGAATCAAGGAAATGCTTTGCTCTAATTTAGATTTCGTTTTTATAATTCTCAAATTCTGGTGACTCACTCATTCCCTCCCTCTCTCCCTCCTTTTTTTCTCCTTCCCTCCTTCCCTACCTCCCTCCTTCCTTCCATAAATGTTATATGCCATCCTTTATTTGCCATAAATTGTGCTCTTGGTACTATTAGAACTATGTAGAATATCATCATGCATTTTTAATTCACTTTAGATAGACAATTTCTGTTGGAATAGCATAGAAGACAAGGTAAAGTGAAAAACAGAAAAACAACTAATAAACGTGTTATTTAATAAAAGTTTTGATTTTTATATATGTGTATGTTTAATTGTAATGCAGACTTTTTTCACTCTCTGTGAAGGAAAAAAACTTCCTGCTTAATGTTTACTTTCAGTGCATTTTTTTCATTCTTTTTCTCTCTCAACACTCTAATACTTCTGCCAAGACTGCTTTAATGGTTTTGTGTTTTACGCTTCATTCCTTTAGGCAAAAAGAGTTAACCCAACTTGTTTACAAGCTAAATAATGTACTCCCTATAACAAAGAAATATATGTTTATTGAATATCTCCAGGTGCAGTTGTTTAGGATTTCACCACCTAACCATTTCTATCTCACTAGTTTGGTGGTTTACAAAAACATTCTTACACTATAAAATATACATTCTTACTATTCTGATTATTTTACCTACTCTTTTAGCAGTCTTATTCATAATAATGTAATGATTTATTAGAAGTATAATTGGATTTATAAAATTACTTGTATGTCATGCAAAATCTCTACCTACATTAATTCATTTAATATTAATGATACTTCATAAAGTAATCATTGTTACCCCTCCTCTTTTACAGATGAGTAAACTGAAGAAAAGAGATTAAATATCCTGTTCAAGATCATGTAAGAAGTGGTAAAGAAGAGATTTAAAATAGAGTCTTGTTACAGAGCCCTTGGTATTAGCTGCTTCGGATAATACCACAGCCTCAGTTTATAAGCTGCTGTTCTATTTTAAACATCATGATCCACTTTTTTTTTTGTCTTTTTAGCAGGGTTGGGGAGAGTGTCAGCATTAGGCCCTAGGATTTTATGTAGTTTTACATTTTAACTTTTGAACATGTGAGGGAGGTGGGAATGGAAGGCACGTCTCTTAATTGTCAGGTTACTATTCCTGAAGGAGAAATATCCACTTGCAAAGATGTGGCTCAGGAAAGGATGAAAAAGGAGTTGGCTTTCTTCTCTCTTATCTTCCCTCCCTGTGCCGGCAGGCCCATTGCTCAGGACTCCAACCAGACTCAGCTGTGCCTGGACTCAGCTGTGCCTGCCGGGAATGCGGGTGAGAACACCCACATGTATCTATTTCAACAGAGGGCATATTTGATCAGCTCTTTTCCTTTAAAATATTCATAGCCTTGGGAAACTTTATTTTGCATGATTTCACAGTTTTTGTTCAATAAATTTGCCTTCGAATTCTTATCACATTTTTTGGTATTTCATTCTTCTATGCCTTTATAGATTTAGCTTATTTGTATTTTCTGTCTTGTTCTTTAATTATTTATATTTATTTTAAAAATCTGGTGTTTTCCAGAACAGAATGAGGTTAAACCTAATGAAGTAATTGCCTTGGGACACAACATGTGTGAGAAGAGCAAAATTCAGGGAATAATCATTCACCTTTAGGTTAAACAAGTCCTTAAGCAGTAATTTTGCCTGAACTTTACTTTGTGTATCAAATTCCCATGTCCAACAGAAGCAGCCAACAACCCTCACATGTCAGAAAGTTGTGCCAGTGTTTATTTACAAAAGTGTCAAAGTCAGATGTTTCCCTAAATTAAAAATGGCACGTTGTCTAGGACAATCAAGGTGAAGTTTAGCAAGCCAGTGCAGCAAACTTATTTCTAACTGAAGCCATTTGGGTGAAGATAATTCTAACACTACACAGAAGCATGAATTTGATTGGGTCCTCCATCACAGGAATGAGAAAATAAAATTGGTCTAAATTTTAAGAAAAAGGATGCAGTGGAAATGGCTATCTTTGAATTTTCTTTAAACTCTGTCTGGTCACTGTCTGCATTGTTAATGATATCAATATGCTGCAGTGCAGATAAAGGATGTCCCTCCTAGTGAGCATTTTTTTTTTACCAACCCTACCAGCATAAGGAATAAAACAAGACAGTTCCCATAAAACCACTTCCAAAACGTGACCAAAGAAAGTGATCTATTAATTTATAAATACTTTCTAAAGCTTCTCCTTGTTAATAATTGAAACACGTCAAGGTAAATAAACCACCAGCACTAAATATCACCGTGTGTCATTCACCCACAGTCACTAACTGGTACTGAAGTTGGCCTTTCTATTTGAAAATGACATTGCTCCCTTCTTTCGGTTTCTGAAAACAACTTGCCCACCACTGTCATCAGGAAGTTTGTTTCTCCCTTCATGAACTTACACAGACAGCAGCGTGAGCCGGTGTTCCCAGGTCTTCAAACACTTTGGTCCAGCTGTAGTTTTGGCGTCGATTGTGAATGGCGCTCTATGTGTTACAGGGAGCGGCCACGCGGGCACCCCGTGCAGTCCCCGGGAGGCTAAGCCACTTACATGCGCGTGGAGGGGCAAGAGAACTTTTCACTCTCCTTCCTTTGCCGTTCTGAAATAAGCTTACCCCCCGAAGGAAAGAATCCTTGAATTTTTGTGTCACCTTAGTGAAGAATACCCATTTTGCACCTACTTCTTAGTCTTTCATCTTCCACATAGGCAGTGATATTGTAACCTAACTCAAGAAATATATACCTCAGACATGTATATTCTATGGTATATAATTTTTAATGAAGGTAATTAATTTGAAATTTTCATAATCAGCCAAGAACATAGCCTTTAAAAACCTGGGGTTTCATCCCAACTAAGCATTTAATGCTCTATAGCAACAGCCAAATCGCCTGCCACCTGCTTTGTCTGGCTGATGAGCTAAGAATGCTCTTATTATATTTGTAGGCAGTTAAAGGAAAAAATCAGAAGGATAGTAGTGACATGTCAGGGTCATACAAAATTCAAATTAGTGTCCATAAATAAAATGTTGTTAAATACTGGTTTACAAAGTGTCTATTGCTGTCTCAGCACTAAACAGTAGAGTTGAGTATTTGGACCGGATGCCATACGACGTTCAAGTTTACATTAAAAACAATCTGACTCCTTACAGAAAAAGGCTGCAGACCCCTGACCTAGGAGAACTGAGCAGGGAGTCACCTTCATGTCCTAAATAGGGACAGAGCCCCTTCTCTATAACTGAAGTAGGTGGTCACATAAAACGGTATCTTGGGTTAGATGAGGGGTCTTTCATTTGGGATGCTGGGGCTAGCCATTGTGCATTTACCCAATCAATGTTTCATTTTATGCATAGATGATTGGCTAACATACCTAAGTTTACTCAACTTGAGAGTGGTGAGAAGTACTGCAAGTCCGATTGTAATTTGTAATTCTAATAGTTGCCAGTTTTACATGCTTAAAATATGTTGGCCCTTATGCCAAAATTAATTTTATTTCCATATACATGTGTGTGTGTCTGTATATATATGTAATGTGTTTAAATTATATATGTGCACATATATATATTCCATCCATAAAAAGTCTAAACATTGTTAATGTAATGAGAACAGTTTATGTGACATTGATATAACCCAGCAGCACGGGAGAGTAGACTAGAATGCATGTGTATGAACAATGATGACTTCACTGTACTAGTCTGTGAGGGCAGTGGATGCTATTGAGTGTGCATGTGTACTGTGTGGCCATTGCATCCAAAATGACTGAGCAAGTAGAGCAATGAACCTGCTCAAATTTTGTATTAAACTTGAACATCCCTCCATGGAAACTATTCAGATGATACAGAAGGCTGTAGCCTGGGCAACTGGTGATTGGCAGCTTCATCATGACAACATGTATGCTCATGCATCATGTCTCCTGCAGTTTTTTTGGTAAAATGTCAAACCATCCAGGTGACTCAGCCCCCCTACAACCCAGATTTGGCACCCTGTGACTTCTGGATTTTCCCAAAACTAAAATCACCTTTGAAATGAAAGAGATTTCAGACCATTGATGATGATATTCAGGAAAATACAGTGGAGCAGCTGATAGCGATTAGGAGAATTGTGTGAGGTCCCAAGGTGCCTACTTTGAAGGAGACTGAGGCATTATTGTCCTATGTACAATGTTTCTTGTGCCTTGTATCTTCTTCAATAAATGTTTCTATTTTTCATAGTACATGGCTGAATAATTTCTGGACACTATTTAATATACAGAACCTTACATAGTAGGTGTTATCACCATTTTGTAGCTTAACCAACCTAGTAGGAATTATGTAACTTCCTCATAATTCAGCTTTAGTAAGAGGCAGAGAAGTTATTCTAACTTGGTTGTCTCTAACTCCTGAGACTTGAAATTTAATTTCAATATAATGCCTGCCTTCCTTAGAAAGAAATCATTATTTTCTTTTACCAAAATTATAATAACATGCCTATTCTGAGAAAGAATTGAGTATGGTCCACAATAATACATATTAGGGAACAGTGAGTTGTAATCCCTTTTTTATGGACAAGAAGAATGTTTATTAATTCATAAGAGGGGATGTTTCAGCTCTATATGTAAGTAGTATTGCATGCGGGTGAATAGTTCTAAAACAGTACTAATCAGTATCAAATAAAGCAGCTGAAAATAGACATATAAAACCCAACCCTGAGGTGCTTTTTAAGAGCATATTTTTGTATCTCAGTTTATAAAGCAAACTGATATAGTTACCTTACATGACTTTGATGTTGTTTTTATTTACTAAAAATTATATGTATATAATATATCTACACATATATACATATATATCTACGCATATATACATATATATATATTATATTGTATCTTCAAGTAAGGCAGTTGGGCATTTTCAGTTTTCATTTACAAATCAGAAAGTTAGAGAAGTATTAATATCCAGAAAGAAATGGGCAGATCTCATACCAAATATCATGGATCCAAGTACTATTCCCGGGGTCATTCATTGTTACTGGCAGAAATCTACTGGTAACACCCCCATTCTTTGACAGTAGCCAGAAACAAAACAAACTGCCTGGGTTTGAGGGAAAGAGGGGCAAAGAAATTTTTGCTATTCCCATACAAATAAATAAACCTCACTAATCTATTTTAAGATGTGAAGCTTGAAATGTAGTTTGTCATTTGATGCAATACACCTATTGAAACTTTTTTCCACTGCTCAAAACAATTTTTGAAAGCATCGATTTTGATGCCTTTTAGTGTTTCTGCTGTTTTTTGTTTCACCTCTTCCACATCAGCAACATTTTGCCCTTTGAGGAACTTTCGACCCTGGGAAACAAAAATCGTTGCTCAGGGAAAGATGTGGTGAATAGGGAGGATGGGGTAAGGGGGTCATGCGTTTTTGGTCAAAAATTGCTGCACATTCAGTGTGATGTGGGCAGGTACACTTGTAAATCACCCATCACGAAATGGGCAAACATTTCAAAAAATATTTTTTAAAAAATCACTGAAGCCAAGGTGTCTCACAACATGGTATGCTGATGTAGATGGATTTCTAGAACATTCACCTACTGTGGGAAGTTCGTACTACAAGGGGCCCAGTCTGAAGAAGATAATTCCTTTTTTTGGGGGGGTCCCTCCTCATATTTTTGCTTGAAGAATTAGAATGAACAGAATTAGTAGTACCTTTCTATCATCATAGAATCATCATGTGGGGAGACTTTGAAAAGGTCTGGAGAAAACTTTAATTAGCGAAAAGAAATATAGTCTAGAAGAGCATTGGATTCAGACAAGAAAAATTTATTTTAGTGGAGCAATCTTGGAAATCTTGGAATAGTTTTGTCAAAAAAAAATGTCTGCTGAGAAAAATCCACATGCCACCTTTCAAAGGAAAGGAATAAAAACAATGAAAAATAGTATTACCAAGGTATAAGTACGTTGAGTTCTCTGAACGTCACACATATTTTTCAAAAAAGAACATAACCGGCAGTTAAGATTTGTGCAAGCGATGGGTATTAATAGAATTGTGTGGTGCATTTTCTCTCTGAAGTTGGAAGCAATGTGATCTCTTGAGAGTAAAGGGGGAAGAACAGGATGTGCAGGTTTAGAAGAAGAGAAAAGGTTTAACTAGTCATGGCCTTATACACACCGTCTGCACACAGCAAAAGCTGTCCATGGACTTGAAATTACAGACCGAATTTGCAGAGCCTGAGACCATTTGTGATCCTGCCATTTCCCGTGAACTATTGAATCAATTTGGTCAATCATGTTAATAAGGTCAAAAAGCCAGTCAAACTGGTTGTCTGACTTGAATGATTGTGTGACTAAAGTGATCAGTGGAAACAACCTGAAATTCACATTTGTCCTCACACCTAGTTTTCTAAAGAACTGCGGTGTTTCAGAGGCTTGGCTGTTTCCATTCAGTCTCCTGTCCACATTAACGTCCCTCCAAACGTTTTACAGCCCACACTGCTTCTTGAAAGCATCCTCAACTATGTACCCCCTTGTAAAGTGTTTCAAATGCAAAACAAAAGTTTTAAATGCCAAAAGACAATAGGACTCTTCAAATGGTTTTCAAAATAAAGATACCTTTTCTTGACCTTTGTATACACATCAAAGCCCACTTTACAGGAAATTGTCAGTTCAGCAGTGGGTTTGAATCTTAACTCTGTCCCATTGTATCCATGCACCCATTAAGAAAACTGTGTGCTAATAAAGATCTTTTGGTAAGAAAAGCCTTCTTATTTTCCAAAGACTAATTCTCGTTAACTTTGGTATTTACCTTTACATACTGGACGCACTGGGCATTAGTTCTGTGCTGACCACAGGCTGCCCAGCGCAGTCATCAGTAGTTGCAGACATGGTGGCAAGGGGGTGTGACATCAATGACCTGCACTGGAGTCAGTGAAGTCTCATCTGTGGCTTCTCACTGTCCACAGATTAAAATCTATTTTCATATGAGATGGTGGGATACATCAAATCCAGACCTAGATGAGTACTTTGCTGTTTCAGGGATATCTTTGTAGGGCAAATAGGATCTGTTTGGCATTCCTGTCTGATGTCATCAACCATTTGTAAAGATCAAAAGCATTTACTAAGTGACAGGACTTAATTGTGCAATGAAATGTTCTTTTACCATGAGCGTCTCTGAATGATCTCTTAGTAACTTTCCTGAAGAACAAAATCAGCATCGAAATTGTGTGTCCATAAAAGGAGATAAAGTTTCAACATCTTACTGTTCACTCCTGTGCATAATACCCAGCATGACCCAAGCAACCTCTCATTCCCTTTTGGCCCAACCAAGAGATGTACCTAATGTTAAGCTTTCTTAAGGACTTTAAGAGCAAAAAAGAAAATTTTTCTATCCCTACGTCAAATAAATTTTGAGTGAAGGCAGACAAAAGGAGTGTCATTTGGTAAGGGAATACTGTGCTAAAATAGGGAAAACTTACTAAGGGGAAAATACTTAATAATGGGCTAGAGATCCAAAGTAACTGCAAAGATGTTGAGTAACCAGTTTGTGTGTGTGTGTGTCCTCCTATGATTCTAATGTTCACTTGTGCCACCTCTTGCAAGTCTAGCTAAACAGTTTTCAAAAGATATGTTTTTGCCAAGAACGGGACCTTATGATTTGAACCAATCACCCTAAACCCTGGATTTAAAATTCTGTTTATTTTTCAAAGGTCAGTGCCCAGGCCTTGCACAGCCTGGCCATAGCCTATACGTCCCACCTTGTCTCGTCACACCTAACACCTGCGGTCCATCACTACTGCTTTCAGTGCTGTCCTTCCACCACTCTCCTTCCCCTGCAGGCATTTCTCTGTATCTTGTTTGTATTATTCATCTCACCATAAAATATGGCCCAGTACAGTTTCATAGAATCAATCATTTTGAGTTATTGCATGCATTCTCCGAAGTGCACTGTACACAGAGAGAAAAAAAGGAAAGCATAGAGAAGAGGTCATTAGCCATTCAAATTATGAGTAAAAGAGTTTGAGCATAGCCATAACGTAAAGCAAAACACTTTGGGATGATATATACTTCTAATAGTTTGACAAGAAATTATTGTGCTTAGTTATTTTTTGGGAGCACTTATTTTTTTCCACTGGGAACACAGACATGAAGTAGCTTCTTGTTCTTTTATTTATTTTTGGCTCAATTATCCAGGCCATTAATCTTATTTTAGTCTTTAAAAATTAAACAGTTTTGGTTTTGTTTCATGAATCACATATTATTTTTCTTATATACTTTACTTGATAAAAGTCTCTATTTCATCTAATTTAAGACAGTCTTTCCTAGTAGAAATAAAGTGAATGCTACTTTTTTTAATTATGCCCCTTGGTCTTTAGATAGACAAGGAAGATGAATTCTAGTTTATTTAATGAGTCAAACTAGATGTAATGGAAGAGATTAGATTTTTTTAAAATGTGAGCTACATTTGTATGCTACATAAATTTTAGCTAGCAAAATGGACAAAAGGATTCTTGAACCATTTATGTTTTTATAATTGGGGAGCTTCATAGGTTTCATAACTTTTTTTGTTCAGTTGCAAAAGCCTGTCCTTATAGAATAAGTCTAATTTTCAAGCTAATAGTTTAAGTATTTCAGGAGGAATATTTGAAATGTAATTCCTGTATACTAAAAAGGTTCACAATTTTCTAATACCTGATAAAATGATTGAACACTTATTCTCAGAAAATTTAGAAAATATCTTAATTATGGTAATGCTGATTTAGAGTGAGTATTAAGATAATTAGATAGATATTATCTAGGCAAAAAAATATTAGCTATTTACTGTTTTTCCTATACTTTTCCTTATTTTACTATGCATGTCTAAAACACACAAAGCAGAAAGTAGTCATCAAAAACAGAAACCACTTATAAGAATTCTAATGCATATATTACTATCTTTATTGTGTTTCTTAGTGTCCTGAGATTCTAAATATATCTATCACTTAGATAGTAATATGTAATTAATTGAAAAAATTCTAAATGTTTTTCAAAGCTTCTGCACCATTAGGTGGAAAACTTGTGATAATATAGGAGAGAACTGGTCTGCTTTTGGTCAATGTTGCATCCACAGAACCCCGCCCACTTGTCAAAAATAATTATTAAAAATGATCTGTATTATTTATTCTCACAATAAGATAAGAAGAAGCTGATTATATAAATTTGGTTTTAATTTTCTAAATAAACAAATGTTGAAAACATATTTGTCAATAGTCACTGATGGCCTTTAACAATAATCTTAACCCATAAACATGAAAATAATGATGGCGTCTCAGTACCAGATTCAAGTGACTTTTATCTGGCTCTTTGTACATTGACCTTTGTTGATTTAAAGACAGCAAAGATGAGACTGGGGAGCACTAAGTTAAGTGAAATAAGCCAGGCAGTGAAAGAGAAATACCATGTGAGCTCACCTATAAGTGGAACCGAATCAACAAAAAAACAAGCCAGCAAAATAGAATCAGGAAATAAAGAACAAACTGACAGTGACCAAAGGGGAATGGGGAGGGGGATAACGGGGAAATAAAAGGCATAGTCATCAAGGAACGTGTATGAAGGACCCATGGACAAAGACAATGGGAGGGGAGGACTGAATGTCGGAGGGGAGTGGATAGGTCAGGGGCAAATAACGGGGAAAAATGGGGACAACTGTAACTGAACAACAATAAAAAATTTAAAAATAAAAATAAACAAATAAATAAAAACTCAGTTTTATATGTATCAGAAATTAGTAAGGTATATATTTACAGGTTATTTTGTTATCTCATCTGGTAGTGAACCAAGTGTCTTTTTTCCAGCCACCAAGTATCCAGCAGAAGAACAGGATGAGCATAGTTTATGAGGCCATGAATCACCATTTCAGAATACTTCCAAGTGCCTGAGATAGCCCTGGGCCTTTTATAAATCATCTCTTAACACACAGTCTGAAGCATCTTTTAGGACGTTATAGCATAATCCTTTCACTTAGTCATTTAAATAGAGAAAGCAGTGAATTTATTTCTGTGACATAATGGACTACTACTCAGTCATAAGGTGAAATGCTGCATTTGTAACAACATGGATGGACCTTGAGGATATCATGTTAAGCAAAGTAAATCAGACAGAAAAAGTGAAGAACCATATGATTTTACTCATATGTAGGATGTTAAACTCAAAGCAACAAATGAACAAACAAGAAAAACAATCAATCAGGAACTCATAGTCACACCCTGGCTGGTGTGGCTCAGTGGATTGAGTACTTGCCTGCAAACCCTTAAAGGGTGGCCAGTTCGATTCCCAGTCAAGGAATCGCGCCAGGTCCCCAGTTAGGGGTGTGCAACAGACAACCACACATGGATGTTTCTCCCTCCCTTCTCCTCCCTCTAAAAATAAATAAATAAAATCTTTTGAAAGAATCTCATAGACAGACAACAGTATGGTTGTGACCTGAGGGAAGGGAGTAGCTGGGGAGTAAAGGGTAAAGGTAAAGGGGGTCAAGTACATGCCGTCGGAAGATGATTTGACCAGTCAGTAGACACACAAGGCAATATATACATCATTGCATCACAGAAATGTACCCTTAAAACCTATGGGATCTTATTAATCAATGCCACCCCAATATTTTTAAAAAGGATAAATATACACAATGAGGAAGAAGGGAGTTCCAACGGCTTTTCCTAATCTTGCCCATTGAATCTTAAATCAGGGGGATAAAGTTAAGGAGATAAAGTTCATCTGGCATGGCTGTTCTCCTCAAATGCCCTTTACCGGCACTGAAGTTGTTTCCAACTTTTATTTTGTACTGGAAAAACCCAGTTCAGACTGGTGGTGACAAACATCCCATTAAAATCAGTAAGCCAGGTGGATTTCTTTTTAATGCAAATTATGCAATAAGAATCTTCTGCTTAAAAATCTTAGGTGGTTTTCCATTGTTCTATGGATAAAAATTTCAATTCCTTAGGCTGGCCCTTAAGTATATCTCAGCCTTGCCTGCCTCTCATTCTTCTTCCTTATCCTCTAACTAAACCAGCCCTCATTTCAGTCCCATTTCAGAGCACTCCACATATATCTCCCCTTTCTGACATACTTCATCTGATGTTTCAAGGTTAATAGGCCACAGTGCCTTTTAGTACCATCTCTCTCCTCCGATTTAGCCAGTACTATCATCTAAAAGGGTAGGTGCCATGAAAGCAAAGATATATATGAATCTCTTTCATTTGCCATAATATGGTCTCTCAGCATAATACTAGAAAACCCCCAAGAGGACCAAAGCCTGTCATTTGGTTATCTTTGACAAATCTGACCTTAGCCCAAAAAGGCAGCTCAGACCCTAATACAGGCATGTCCTCAGGTCCTGTCACTCTCTCTGCCTGCACCCTGCCTTGACATCCCCACAGGTGGCCCCTTGAGGCATGCTGTGCATTTATCCAGGATCTGTGAGCAATACATTTTCTGTTTCAATTCCCTTGTGGCCTTTTGTTTAATGATGCTCACCATCTGACACCCCGGGCTCTATGCAACAAATGTTAATCTACGGAAGTCGAAATAATAGATTATTTTAAATTTCTATTATATATATTGGGTTGGCCAAAAGTCCATTTTGTTTTTTTTCTATAAAATAAAAGGCACATTTTTCACTTTCACCAATAACTTTATTGATTAGCATATATGTGTTTTTGAGTATGCCAGCTATATCCCATCTGGTATAATGTTGATTGTTCTCATTAATGTCTTGATTTGATCGCTGTCAACTGAACTGATCTACCCGACCACGGGGCATCATCCAGTAAGAAATCTCTAACAGAAAATTCTGCAAACCACTTTTGACAAGTTCAATCAGTTACAGCACCTTCTCCATACACTGCACATTTTTTGTGTGGTTTAGTTGTATTTTCACCTTTCTTAAAATAATAAAGCAATATGCATAATAATACTATGCCAAAATGTCACTTATTTTTTCATCTTCAATATTACAAAGCCTACACAAAAATTCACCAATTTTGATAAGTTATTTTTTTAAATGGACAGCTGTCACAGCACAACTAACAAAATTATTGCAAATGAAGTTTAAGGGCAACTAAACACTACTACAGCCATCTTACATAAAAAACAAAGTTTTTGGCCAACCCAATATTTTAATTTATTTTCTGCCTATGTACATGGTGAAAATCATTATCTTTACAAAGTATACCTGGACATGGTATTTCACTTAAGTTATAACTTTGGGAACAGGCAAAGTTAAACAGAAATTAAAGAGAAAAATGTTGAATCAATAATGGATTTACAAGTTTTCATGCCAAAAATATTCACAAGATGGAAGCAATAAATGGAAGTTCTTAGAAAAGCAATGTGTAGTGATTACCATAATTGATTAAATCTAAGACATCCTCAATTGAAATATGTATAACTCTGTCATGTAGAACCACAAAAATACTGCTAATTAAGCAATAACAGGATGTTTTGATTGTTCATTTTCAAGATGTCTAACACCAGGCTGATGTTATTTTGGTTTTTTTTCAAAAGTTTTCAGGGAATTTGTTAATCTCTTCTCCTTCAATTTTATTGCCTGACAAGTTCTATCCAATCATCCTAGAGGTATGTCACTTACAAAACCTACTGTGATTCAAACTATTTCTTCTTTCTAAGTCCTGTGACCACATTGTCACTTTGCAAGTAAATATGGAATACCAGATATTATCCATTGACTTGTGTTTCTTTACTGATTATAAAAATTACATCTTGATTTTTCCATATCTTTCAGTACACTCCATAGTGATTTGTTTAAATGCCCTTCATAGTGTCATTTTCTATAAGACAGTTGAAGAGCAATTAAATCCAAAATCATGTTATAAAAATTGCATGTAAATTAAACAAAAATGCATGAGAATATTATGTTTAATTTTATATATTTATAGGCCATATCAATCATTTCATAACAACCGCCCAGGAAAGAGCAATTGTTAAATGTCATCAATGGTACATGTCCCAAATTCAAGACATTCTGAGCTATGGGGAAAGTGAAAGAGAAAGAAGTGTGGCTTGGGAAAAATTAAACATTATATTGTGTAGGTAACTGGATTTTTTCTTCTGTACACCAATGCTTTTTATTGATATGTGAATAACAAAAGATACAAATGAATAATTCAAATATTTTGCTTTTGTATCTTTTCACAATATATGTAGAAGAATAAATATCATTTGAATTAAGTTAATATCAATTATAAAATCACAGATTTATGAACTATATATATATATAAATTTGTAAATTTAACAGCAGTAGTAATAAACATTTGCATCACCTTTACTTTTTAAACTGTCTACATTTAGCTCAGAAAATGTACAGGTGCAAGCAATTGCATAAAATTCAGATCTCTTCAAGACAAATTATGTAAAAATGTACAATCCAACATACTAACGTGCATTTTCTTCTGAAGGGCAAACATGGTCTTCAAATATGCAAATGCACATTACTGTGATTACTCTGTAGCATGTTCATTGAAAGAATTTATGAGGCAATTAGCTAACTTGTTTGCATTATTCAAAAACTCAACACATGACTAAATTCAACTGTATCTTTGATTCTAAACAGATTATTGCCTATTGATAGTGAATGGCTGCACAGCTCTATTCCATGAAGAAGCATGAATACTGCACACTATACTTGCTGATTACTTGTGAAATCTATTTTTTTAACTTACAAAATCAACTCTTTCAAAAGAGATGTCTCTTTTCATCTTTAAGTCTCTCATAAGTCACACCGACATTTGCCTTTCTGACAATTTTTATTCTGAAGTCTCTCCTCCATTAAGTCTTCAGTGGCATGAAGTGATTCAATATTTAATCTTTTCAGTCAAAGGTCATATCTTATTGTTTATTGCAAAATAGGTTAAATATATTCCATTGACAAAAAAAGGAAACAAAGTCTTATTTTTTTAAAAAATGATAAAATTGCTTTACAAAGTGTTTCTAGAAAGTATGACAAAGTTTAACAAACATAAATTTTTAAAAATCCTTAAATAAAAAATAAATTCCTTAATTGCAGACTACTTCTCATATATTACTCTGTCATTTCACAATATCATACACAATTGTACATAAATGTGTTCCTTCATTAGTATCAATTTTATGTTATTTTATTTTTATCATTTCTTTAATTTTTATTACATTTATTGGGATGACATTGGTTGATAGGTCATATTGAATTCAAGTGTACACTTCTATTTTTCTAGATCTGTATATTGCATTGCGTGCCCACCACATAAAGTCTTATCTGTTTCTATTCACTTTCTTCAAATAGTATTTGAGGGGATCATTACTGAAACTGTTCTATTCAGTAGATGGGAAACATTTAAAAACATTGAAAAAGGATGCAGTATTAAATTTGTTTTTCAAGATATTTAATCACAACAAATGGACCCCTTATTGAAAAATTTCCCATGTCTCATGTTATTATATCATTGTGAATATCAATAATGGAACTATGATAATATAACATTTGTGAAAAAACAATGTGTCCATAAGATTGTTTTTTCTCCACTGGCAAACCTCACATGTAAGTATTCTTTTCAGTGTGGTATGAAAATGTTAACATATAAGTTATTTCTTAAAGTATTGACCATTTAAAAATAGATTACAACATTGATCATCTGTGAAATATAGCCTAAAATTATGTAACACCTATATAGTTAGACTCAGTGTTTTCAATGAGCTGTGTCAAGAGTTACTTTTGATTCTTGCCTATCAATTAAATAATAAACCATATGTTTCATAACAATTTAACAATTTGAAAAGTATATATAGTAATAAAAATATGAGGAGAAAGCCTGAGAGATTAAGTATGTCTCCAAGAAGCCTGAGCAAAAAGAAAATACATAACAACAACAACAAATATATATGTATGTATGTATTAGGGAATGCATACATATATGTGTACAGAGCACACATATACACATACATGTATTCCACATATATCTTTACATATATGCATATATGTATGTATGGAATAAAAACAAAGCTATACCTAACATATAGTTAAAAGGATTGCCAGAAAGAGAGAACTTATGAAGTCTTGGTTAGAAAAATCATCAAATAGTAAAAGGATATATTCTAAGTTAATAGAAATACTTAGATCTTTAGAAAGACTGGCATCAAGACAGGTAAATTAGGTAAGATCAGCACTTTCCACATATTCTTAAAGTACCAAAAAATTCCCAACTAAGAAAATCCTTACCTCTCTCAATGGTGGGAAAACACACATACACAAAAGAAACATTTATCAGCCTGGCATCAGACCTATTATCAGAAAAGCTGAATGTTTGAAAAACAATGATCTAAAGAGCTAATAGAAAATGATATTGAATGTAAAAAATCAATACCCAACCAAAACAGCAATCAAATAGCTGAGAACAAATCAAGATATCTTCAGACATCTAAGGCTCCAGACAGAGAATTCTGTTTATAAAAATGTACAGCAAAAGAAACTGCATTGAATAGATACACTAAAGTCACATTCTGAAAGCATTTCATATGTGGTGAAGAATACATATGTTTCATTACTCAAAAAAAATACACAAAAATTCAACTGCAACTCTATTGGGGGAAAAAAAGGTCATACTACCATGTTATGATCCAAATATAAAAAAATAACATATAATATAGTTTGTAATATGTATACTAAATGTATATGCCATTTATACTTAAAACTTAGAAAATTGAACTTTTAAAGTAAATATATAGAAAAGGAAACTCTGGTAACTATGAACCAATTTATAAATAGCATAAGCAATGATAAAGTAAAAGATATAGTGCATTTATTATAGTTCTAGTCTTTGTTGTTATTCCAAATTCACACGACCATTGAGAAAATTTGCTGATATTGCTTAAATAATATTGTACCTGTTTGGGGTGACTTCTCTTAATCACCAACTTGTTGACCTTAAGTCCTCTTCCCACATACACCTTGGCATTTTTCCCCAACCTCTCTGGAAACTCCCTTGGCTTCTGTGACTTACTGCAATATTCATCCTTTGTACTAGTAATGAAGTTACTATATACTGAACGATAATGGTATGTTGGGCAATGAAGACTTTTCATAACAATTATAAAACATGGGATGATATACAACAGATTTTTTAATGCAGTTATGAAAGTCCTGTGATAAGTATAAGCACATGTTTGTTTGACAGAAAATTTATATGCTATTTGTCCACCTCTACAAAGCAGGTCACACCTTCTATTTATAGAAATTTATAGTAGTACATAACCTCCATAATATACATTCCATCTCAAAGGAGATTAAAATATCAATCCAGCCACTTATTATGTATTTCATCCTTGTGGGCTTGCGTGTTCTTTTGAGAATTTTCTGTTTTAGAAAATGGGTAAAATAGCAAAAATATGATGTTTTGCAGATGTCATCAGAATGTTATCAGAAATGGCACCTGCCCTTTCTCTGCCTGGCACAGATTAGATAACTCACCAATATCATTTATTTTTTCTTTACTTTAATCATTAAGCAATCCTAAATTACTGGCAGAAGTTGGAAATAAGATTATTCAGTGCAAAATTATAATATTAAAATATTTTACCATTTTTACATAAAACAATTTTAACATAACTTTATATTATACTATAAAATACTTTATATTACATTAAACACATTCAGTGTATTTAAAACATTTTTACAAAGCACCTTAAATATAATTTTCTATTTATTTGCCACAATGAAACTATGAGAAAGATAGTTTTCATCCATAAATCTAAATATAGCATGAGTAAAACTTTTGGAGTGACATAAATTACTTTGATAGGTTTTTATACGGTACCCACATATTTCCAATTACCAAAGGAAAACAACTGCAACACGAGTTCCATAAATTTGTGCTGATGTAGCATCATCTTGGCAGCTCTATCACTGTTCTCAGAGCTGGGTTGCCTTCCCCTCTGAGAGGTTAATGGGAGCATGTGTGCACCCCAGCGGTCTCCCTGCTTCAGCTGTTTCTGATACACTTACATCTGGGGCTTCTCTGGCCAGGTAACAAGGCAGAATGCCACTGAATCTCTTTAAAAATTATTCAGAACAGAATGACACTCATTGTTAACATGTCAGTGCCAGATGTAATGAAACACATTAAACATAACGAAAAGGCATAATGTTTAAATAATATTAAGATGTATGTGCTTGTAAACATTTTTAAAAACCTTCCTCCAGTATAAAAATAAAGTACGTTATTCTTGGGTTTGTATCTTAAGCATTTCTGCCTTGGCTTTTCCTGATGTGAGGTCAGCCTCTTGCACAGGTGATCTCAGGGGACAGTAGATACGCCAGGAATGTCACATCAGTGTTTTGACACTACTCTTGGGGAGGAGAGAACACCAGGAACTAAAATGAAGTATGTGTATACACACACACACACACATCTCATTTTAAACACATATGTATCTTTCTTTTCAGTGATATCTTTTTGTTTTATTTCATGAGAAAATATGTTTCACGTGAAATGAAGTAGGTTTTATGTACCTATTTAAGCAGAACTAATGTTATCGTTAATTGAAATACTAAGAGGCTAATAACATATTAGGGGTTAAATGTATAATATGGATACTTTAACAAATTAAACAGGAATAGTTAAGTCATATATAGAGAAATTTAAGAGATGAGAATGGATTCAGAATTCCTGATTTTCATAGCACACAAGCACAAATATACACAAAACACTGACTTTTTTCATTTTATCATAGAGAAAATATTTTTATAAAGAATAAAGTTATCATTAAAACTGTTGTCTGAAATAGCACTCCCAAATACTTACAATTACCTACAAACAGGAAATATACATATCAAAATGCATCAGTACAAACTACGCTGACAAGGCACCTACTGTCAGAATCTGGAAAGTATTTTTACTGAATGTAACACTAGCCAACCAAAAATGACAGTTACAACAAAGGACTTGTCCATACCTCACTCTATATAACAGACTATGGCTTTAAATCTAGAAAGCAATGAGAGATTTTGTCACTTCAAATGGTAAAATAGAGTGAAAGTAGGCAAAAAGGCCAAAGGACTCTGAGAAATTCTGAATTGGCAAAAATCAAAACTAATGACTTTAGAGATGGTGGCCAAGTAGGTGGAAACTGAGTCCATGGGTGGAATTGGAGAGCACTGTGCTAAGTGAAATAAGCCAGCTGGTGAAAGGCAAATACCATAGGATCTCACCTATAAGAGGAATCTAATGAACAATGTAGAACCACAGGCATGAAACATGGAACCGACTGAAAGTGACCAGAGAGGAAGGGGGGGGCAATGGTGGACGGAAGGGGAAGGGACTAGACAAAGAACATGTATGAATGACCCATGGACATGGACAACAGTATGAGGACTGACTGTGGGAACAGGAGATTTTCATATTTTTTAAAATTTAGATTGAAACAGTACTTCTTGAATTTGGCTAAATAGTCTACACTACAAATTTGAGTTGAGTAGTAATGACCATTTGGAAAACAATATTCTCCCATATCTTTTTAAATTACAGAATGCCGTAATCAGTATCTCCCAAGGAAGATTTTTAAGTATATTACCTTAGACTGCAGCTGTTCTGTTGGTATATGAATAACTCAATATAATAAGTTTACTCAAAATTCTGAAATACACAATAAAAACCCCAATGGATTTGAAAATTTGTGCACCAGTTTTATCCCATAAAAATAATAGGAAAGAAAATTTATGAAATAGAGGGCATATCATAAATCATGTGTTATAATATACTTCAGCATTCCAAGGAGTTTCAGGTAAAAGCTCTAGCTCAGCTCCTTAACATTGGCAGAGAAATTATTTTAATATATTCTTCTAAACACTGATGAAATGTTTTACCAATAAATTACATATTGGATACCTAACAACTTTATAATGAAAAAACTAAACTCTGGAACTTCAAATGATTCATTCATCCAATTAATGCCGATGTGTTGAGTGTTTGCTAATGTTTAGAATATCCTCTGTCTGTGACATTGGAAATACACATTGGGAAAACTAATGGCTATATGTAAAAGAGACATTTGATGGAAATTTTGAAACTTTTATGTTGAAAACTGTCCCCTAGGTGACATGGGTTGTATTTGAGAATCACAAGAGTCAAGAAATCCCCATGCTGGAGTCAAGCATACCTCAAGTTGGAATTCAAGTTCTAACACGTACCACCCCAAAGCAGATGATTTCACCTACCAAGTTTTACTTTCCTTACAGATAAATTAGTACATACCTGCCACCACCTTGGCCATTCACCCTGGTCTCTTCTGGCGCTGGAGTGAGAGGCATCTGGCTCCCTGGACCCTGGATGGGCTCTGGGATGGGCTCCAGGACAATTGTCTCCTCCCCTGAAAGTATAAATTGTGACTCTTCTATTCTAACCTCACTGTTGGGTGAATACTCAAATTCAGATAAAACAAGCTACACTGGACTTAGTTTAGAATTCCACCGTAACTGCAAAAGAGAATTTCAGGAAAAAGACCTTCATGAAATCTTTGTGTTAACCAATGAAGTTCTGCAGGAGTTGGTCAGAAAGGAAAACCTCAATGCTCAGATAGCTTTGGTATTTCAGCATCACCTTACACTTGCCAGTTGAGATTTTAGCTGGAATTTCCCTCCTCCAAGTTTGGGCAGACGTTACATATATGAGTTTGCATCCTCACAAAACGTGCAATTAGAGCCAATGGTGTTCTGGTGGGAAACACTTCTGAGCAGCAGACTTAGGAAGCTTTTTCTCACAGTACCTGGGCAAATCAGAGAAGGCCCAGCTATGGTACAAGGTTCTCTTCCACTGCCTGTCCCTGTTAGCTTCTCTTCATGTTCCCTCGTGAGACATGCAAGCTGATTATCTAGCACACTTCATTGTGAGATTACTGAATACACTGGAACTAAAATAGAAGATTCTGAAGTTGTGGGAATCTCCAGTGTTATCAACAACCTAATAATAATCCCCCGACAGATATTTTAGCTGTCATTCCAAATGAACTTCTCTCCTCCTTTGTTAACTGCTTCCCACACATCACTTGTCTTTTTGGTAGAAGTGCTGCATTGGAAGAAGTCTCTGTAAAGATGATGTGGCACACGTGAAAGTATATGACGAATTGCTGGAGCTCTGTCTAACTTAGATCCGAGAGGACATGCATTTTAATAATGTTCTCTATTCCCCCAACATGTGATTCAAGTTTTCAGATCTGATATTCAGTGCTACCTAGCTGCTCCTGATGATACTAGGAATTTGACTGCTGATGGTATGGCTTCTCATGAGGGAGAAGAGAGTGAACATCAAGAGGATGATCAAGACCGGTTTTCAAATCACCTAGTCAGTGTAGTAATGCTAGGAAGAAGTGCTGAAGGACCCTGCATATCCTCTGCTGACCAGGTACACATAGTCCAAAGGAACCCCATGAGGTGAATACTATCTACTCACAATTCTCTGAAAGCACTTAGAGCGCTGAAATACTTTCAACACCCCACCCCATTTCCCAGCACACTGGGGTAAATGGGCAAAATGTACACAGGATTGCATCCCTTGGCTTGAGTACTTGGAACCCAGGAACTAGGTTGTACATCACAGAGAGATTATGGGACAGGTAGGGTGAGAAAATTATTTGACCCATATCAACAAAAACTTGGAATAACCAGTTTCCGAATGCTGTTGTAAAATGTAACTTTTAATAAAATAATGTTTTAAGTCAAAACTATAAATAGCAATCTTTATTTTAATACAGCACACACATATAAAATTTTTATAAACATTAAATAAGGTAGTTAGCACAGTTGTTAAAATTCCTGCTACATAATTCTCACCAAATATCATTCTATTATAAAAGTTGGGATCCTTATGGGGAAAGGATCATTTCTAGCCATGCTGGAATTTCACCTGCCACTTTTGTGAGTTCAGAAAATAAGGAGGTAATATAAGCCTGGTAAACAAAAATGTCCCAACTGTGCAGTGAACTACAGATATGAGGTAACTTACCGTGCTTCAACTCCAAGCAGCCTTCTTAAATGGCCTTTTTTAATTTTATTTTTTATTTTATTGTATTTATTTAATTATTTTTCAAGTACAGTTTTCTGCTTTTTACTCCCTTCCCAGCCCACCCCCCATGCTCCCCACCTCCCTCCCATTTTCACCCCCCTTAGTTGTTGTCCACGTGTCCTTTATACTTGTTCCTCTAAATCCCTCCCGTTTTTCCCCTGAAATTCCCTCCCCTCTCCCTTCTGGTCACTGTCCCCCTGTTCTCTATTTCAGTGTCATTGTTTTTATTTTGTTTGCTTGTTTGTTTTGTTGTTTAGGTTCCTGTTAAAGGTGAGATCATGTGGTATTTGTCTTTCAACACCTGGCTTATTTCACTCAGCATAATGCTTTCTTAAATGAATCTGCAAGTAGGCTGACTTAGCCTCCCATTGTGAATGGTTACATTAAAAATGTTTTAAAAATAACTAGCTAAACCACACTCTATAAACTCTTAAAAGGAGAATTAATAGTGGAGTTATTACTTCACAAGTTTTATTACTCCTTTCCATTCCCAGTAGGTAATTACTCCATTGTAATGTTTAAATTCAGGCTTATAAATGTTGTTTATAAGAATATAAAGACTGCTTTCTCCTTTCTGTAATCTTTCTTCTTTTTTGTCTTGGCAAACACTTCAGTCTCTCACTATGATAGAGAAATATATCAGCAATATGTGGTGAGACAAGATTTGAAAAAATAGAATACTTTTTAAAATTAAGGTATTTTTAGTGTTAATTACTCTTAATTACACAAATTTTTCCTTGAAATGCATCCAATGAATTGAAAAATAGTTGGCTTGACATTAGAAAGTGTTTGAAGATATTCTAACTTGAAATCATATATATTACTTTATATAATATTTTTGTAGATTAGTTAGGGCTTGCCTAAATTTTACCAATTCAATCTAGTGAAAAAGAGCTAAACTGGCCCTGGTTAGTGTGGCCCAATGGATTGAGCACTGGCCTGTTGACCAAAGGGTCGGTGGTTTGATTCCCAGTCAGGGCACATGCCTGGGTTGCAGGCTAGGTCCCCCAAAAGGGTCACATGAGAGGCAACTGCACATTGATGTTTCTCTCCCTCTCTTTCTCCCTCCCTTCACCTCTCTAAAATAAATAAATAAAATATTCTTTTAAAAAAGAGCTAAACTGATTTTCTCATTATGAATTCTTGTCTAGGTTGTCAGAAGAGTCTATCTTCCCACTCTGCTGCCCTTCCCACTCGGCTACCTGGAATTCACAAAATCATTGGCTCAAACATTGCGCAGATATTCTTCAGAGTCTGCAAGTCGGAGGGAGGTGGTCTCTGAGTTATGTGCAAAAGTACTACATAGGCTTTAAGCTCCAGTCCTTATTAGCTATATGACTTTGGGTAAGTTAAAGTCTATAAACCTCAGTTTCTAGAGAATAAATTTGATGCATAAATCCGTGATGTCAATCCCTCTTATACAAGTGGTACCTGGAAGACATCGCATGTTTTTGCCTCCTGTTCCATTGATGAGAATACAAGTGAGTAAGTCTATGTGTAAGAGGGGAAAAGATTTAAGGACCTCTTAGGGCAGACAGTGCACTACTATGGTTGTTGATTCTGTTCTGGTTAGATACTAGCCACTAGTATCGGTCACTTCTCATGTATAACATAAATGGGGTGTTTACTTTTATATTTAGCTACACTATTGTTTAATTTTATGGACAGAATATATCTGGGGTACCCATTTACACTTCCCAAATAAGAGACTGATTTCAATGAAATGCTAATTAATCATTTAATTGAGAAATATCCTTACCTTAGATTTATACAGGTTTCTTAATTAGTATGAATTATCTGTTTGAGTTAGCTTCCTCTAAACCTGCAGTCCATTGTATAAAGGAACAGCATTCTCTGTTCTGGAGAATTCTAAATATTTAATATCTACCTTTTTTAAATCGAAAACTAAACTCATTATTACCTCACCAAAGAATTATATAGTGTTGAGTATAAATGGTGATGCTTTACTTTTAACTGAAGTTACACAATTTTACTTTCACTGGATCATTGTCTTAAAGGATACCCTTGACTCCATGATGAGATTTGAAAGTAATTTATGACCTTCAAACCCTTGCATTATATATGACTATGGATAATTTAGCTCATGTATCAATAGCTTGTTCCTTTCCACTGCTGAGTCTTATTTTACTATGGATGTAACTTCAATTGTTTATCTATTCTCCAGGTGAGGGACATTGGTTTTTTTCTATTTGTTGGTGATTTGAATAAACTTCTAATTACTCAAAATTTTGTTGAAAGTCATCCAAGAATTGAAGAATAATTGGCTTGAAAATAGAAAGTGTTTGAAAGTGTTCTATTTTGAAAATATATATTAGAGGAACAAGTATGAAGGACACATGGACAACAACTAAGGGGGGTGGAAATGGGAGGGAGGAGAGGAGGGCTAAGAGGGTGGGGTGGGATGGGAGTAAAAGACAGAAAACTGTACTTGAAAAATAATTAAATAAGATATTAAAAAATAATAAAAAGAAAGAAAAACATATAATATTTCTATAGATTAGATAAGATTTGCTTAACCTCTACAAATACAATTTAGCCTAAAAGTGCTAAACTGATTTTGTCATTATAAATTCATACTTAGGTTGTCAGAAGTTGTACATGTATGTACAGGTATCTGTGTGAACATAGATTTGATTTCCCTTGGATAAGTATCTAGGCATGAGGCAGCTGGGATGCATAGTAAGTATGCTTAACTATGTAAGAGATCACCATATTCTTTTTCATTGTGGCTGTATAATTTTGCACCTTGACCAGTTATATATGAGATTACCAGTTCTGAATTATTTCCAAGCACTTAGTATTTAAGCTGGCAGAATATTTGTTATCTAGGTGCAAATGTCTTTTGATCAAAATAAGCCACATTTCAATTTAAGCTAGGGACTTCTGAACACCACCACATGGAAGAGACACTCACATTGTAAAGAGATCCTAAGATTCTGTCTTAGAGCTCTATGCCCCAAGAGAGAACTGGCTTCTCACACTTGGAGGGTGTCTGTTTAGTTTCTGCCTGCAGGAAGAACAGTAAGCGGAAATTAGGTACCCTCAAGTTGACATTAAAATTCATCGAATAACTCCATCTTTCTCTCTCCTTTGTAGGGTTGTACTTTGTTTCTCTTATGTACTTTGGTTCAGAGGGTGGGGCCATTTGAAAACCCATGACTTGTGCAATGAAGTGCTTTTTGCCCCTTTTTAGCTGGGATATTCCTCTCCTACTCACTAAAATGTGATTACTGTCTGCTGTACCATTCATTAGCCCATGAACCTGAGTGGACATATGAACACATTCTCCATGCTAAACCAGAACAGGCATAACATGAACAAGAATAAACCTGTATTATTTTAAGTCATTAAGACATAGGGGCTGTGGGTTACCTCAGTTTATCCCTACTCTATCCTGACAGACATATGTGACAAAGACAATATCTAATTAGACAATCCACATTCCACATGCTTGTCTTCATGCAGAAAACCATTCTCATGGCTTACCATTGCTTCTTTTCTAAAAGATTTTATTCATTTTAAGGTTTTATTTATTTATTTTTAGAGAGAGGGGAAGGGAGGAAGAGAGGGAGAGAAACATTGATGTGTGGTTGGTTCACAGCCTCTCTCACTCAATCCACAGTATCACACCAGCCAGGGCTATTGCTTCTTTTTATAAACCATATGTGTTTTACCTATGAAATCTTAAATTTCATCTTTGTGTTACTGTTAAAAACAACTTTATTGTTTACCCTGGCTGGTGCAGCTAAATGTATTGAGTGCTTCCTGTGAAGCAAAGGGTTGCTGGTTTAATTCCCAGTCAGGGCACATGCCTGGGATATAGGCCAGGTCCCCAACAGGGGACATGTGAGAGGCAACCAAACATTGGTGTTTCTTTCCCTCTCTCCCTACCTTCCCCTCTGTCTAAAAATAAATAAATAAAATATTTTTAAAAACTCAACTTTGTTTTTCAGAAGGGTTACATTTCCAAACAATTCTATTCATTTCTTTAAATTATGCTTTTCATATGATAGAATTCTATAGTACTAGTCAGTTCATTTGTTGGTTCTGCTGAGTTGTTTAGTCTATTGTTTCTTTGAAATTCATAACCCTGGTCTGTCACCAAAACATAGGAGTTTCCAGTTTTGGCTTTTGTCAGACTCTATTTTCTTGGTTCACATTTGTTAATCCCCCCTCCTCCAACATGACAATGACAATGTTGAACTTTATTGAAGCTGTGTGACCCTGGGGAAATTGCAATTAAAAAAATCTCCACCTCTTTGATTTATGGAAATAATTTACAGCAAGTATCCTTCTTCCCCATATGAAGTAGACAAGGTTCAAGAATACTCCCTTGTCTATCTGTCAGTAGGCCAGACACAGATGCTCCAAATTGCCATTCGTTGTCTTATCAGTGCTTGTTTGATTTCTTGGACTTGCTGACCAATCTGGATAAAATACCTGCTACTTTTAACTGACCAAACTTTAGTTAAGCTTCTCTCCTCTTCCTCCAGGTTCCTGAACCTGGACTTCCCAGCTCCCACCGTGAGCCAGCAAACAACTCCTCCGCCATAGTCTCTCCAGAAGATAGACTGACCACAGGAAATGGCATTCCCTGAACAACTGTCTGATGAGGTCATCCTTTCATCCTATTTCCCCATATCCATCTTTGTTCACTCCTCCCTGTGTAATAGACACATGAAAAGAGGCCCAATGCCATTAAGCATCAGAATTATTCAAAGAAAAACCACAATGTGCTGTCATCTCACACCTGTCAAAATGGCTATCATCAATAAATCAACAAACAAGTGCTGGCAACAACAATGTGGAAAAAAGAGATCCCTTTTGTCGTTGGAGGGAATGCAGATGGGTGCAGCCACTGTGGGAAGCAGTATGGAGATACCACAAAAATATAAAATGAATCTTCCTTTTGACCCAAGGGTTGCACTTCTGGGAATATATCTAAAGGAACCCAAAACACTAATCTGAAAGAACATAAGCACCCCTATGTTCACTGCAGCATTGTTTACAATCACCAAGATATGAAAGTAGCCCAAGTGTCCATCAGTACATGAATGGATAAACCAACCATGAGACAGTTGCACAGTGGAATTCTACTTAGACATAAAGAGAATTGTACCGTTTGCAACAGCATGGATGGGCCTGGAGAACATTATGCTAAGTGAACTAAACCAGGCAGAGAAAGACAAATACCATATGATCTCACTCATATGTGGAATCTAATGAACAAACTGAACTAACAAGGAAAATGGGGACAGACTCAGAGACAACAATATGACAGCTAGTGGGTGAGGGGAGGTTAGGGGTGGAGGGATTGAGCAAAAAGGGAAAAGATTCAAGGACATGGACAATAGTGAGGTGGTTGCTGGGAAGAGAGATGTATAAGGGGACTAAAGAGTAATAAAGAAAAAATACAATAAAGCTTAAAGTGAGGCAAGGGCCAATTAAGCCCCATCCAAGAAAAAAAAGCCTTTTTTTGTGCTTTCTGTTTGAGATTCGTGCAGATCTCATGCTGCGGGCATTCTTCCTATTTCATTATCCCACCCACGCCCTGCTCCTGCAATCATCTCTTCCAGTAAAGTCTTTTCTAACCTATGTCCCAATTTGTTTTTATTTGATACCAAATTCACTTTTCAGCAAATGTATTATAACTCTGAAATGTTATCTCATATGTCCAGGTCATTTAGACATTATTGCCAATAATGAACTATAAGAAATTATGAGAAATTTAATTCTCAGACTTCGTTTGCCTTCGTTTACAGAGATTCCGACATTGGCCCTGCTCAGTTCGACAGCTGCAGTTTCTGGTAGTGCCTTTTCCAATTCTGTAATCTGGGTCCATTGTTCTTCCTTGTCCTCATTTCCACAGCCCTATAATCACACTTGCCTATGCAATTTTGTACGTTCTTTTGCTTCTGCTGGGAATGTTGCCTGTACACTCTTCACCCGCATCTTTTTCTTACATGAAACTAAAGCCCGAGTTTGGAAATCAGTTCTTCTGAGAAACCTTCCTCGAACCTCTACATCTGTTTTCGGTTCCCTTTTATATACTCCTTCATTACCATGCTTCTCTCATCAGAGCATGACAGTGCTGAATTGTAAGTGTGTCTTCCTGAACAGGTGCAATGGTTTTATATCTTTGGAGGCAGGACGGGGAACCCTCGCTAAAAGAGAATGCGTACAATAGTGCATTTTGCAAAGCCTAAGTTATTCGAGCTGGAGTGGCATCTAGGGAATACAGCAAAAAAAAAAAGTCCAAAGTGGTTTGACGTTGCCAGTCTGGTCAGCTCCGACATGCCCCAATAATATACATTTGAGATAAGCCCCATTTCCTATGAATCTGCTCCTATCTCCTGGAGAGAATACAATTGCTTCTAATAACAATTTACACAGGCAGCGAAGTACAAATCTATATCAAGGGGAAAAAGTTCCTAAAGGCAATCACATTTGAAATATGTTACCTATTACCAGGCACACAATAAAGAAATCTTTTTATATTATTACGCAGAACAGTTAGAACCCTATTGAACATTCCTGAATAGGACCTTGATTTTAACTTTGAACAGAGAAGACCCATAGAAATGTTTGATTCAAACAAGAGATTCCTTTATTTCAAAGGTGAATTCAAACAATACAGAGAGGTTACAGTCCTTTTTCACCAATCTCTTCCCTCTTTTTAAATGAATCTTTTCCTCAACCAAACTTCTAAATGTTGACTAACCTCAAATCGTGGTCCTATAGGTACTCATTCTCTCCTAATGTGATCCAGCTAAGGGCCATGTGTTTTAATTGATAACCAAACACTCAGATGTTCAAAAATACCAGACATCTCCATTTCAGTGCTTATTACATATTGAGGTATGAATGTGTTTAAATCAAAACTGTGACTCGAGAGTCTCAGTTTCTTTCTCTCATAATTATTTACATAAATATTAAAAGAATTAATACCAGTTATACAAGTCAGACTCTTAGAACAGAAATAGACCCCAAAACTTGGATCTGAAGCTTTTATATTTGGGGGTTGGGCTCCATAGCAAATAATATACAAAATTATGAATAAAGAAGTTAGATAGGAAATATAGTATTTTATAATGAAAAAGTAATCACCAAAAATGACAAATTGAAGCATTCCATAAACACCATCCCAAAATGCCAGATGTCATCAGGACAAGATACATCAGATATCGACCTATTCAGATATTTTTAGATGCACCTATCTGGGCATTTTGTATTAAGACTTAACTATTCTTTATAGTATTGAAAGACTGAATATGTAAAAGGACAACAGTCAGATCTACGAGGCCTGTCCAGAAAAAGTCCAGCCATTGTTAATACAACGAGAGCAGTTTGCATGACATCAGTGTAACCAGGCAGCCACAAAGAGTGGACTGGAATGCACATGGGTGAATGATGATGACTTCACCGTACTAGTCAGTGGGGGCAGTAGATGACGTTGAGTGAGCATGTGTACTGTGTGGCCATTGCATTCAAAATGACTGAGCAAGAAGAACAATAAATCTGCATCAAATTTTGCATTCAGCTTGAACATTCCTTCACAGAAATTATTTGGACAGTTCAGCTATAAGCAGCTGGTGATTGGCAGCTGCATCCCAACATGCCCACTCATGTGGGCAGTGCATCATGTCTTGTGCAGTGAAACATCAAATCACCCAGGTGACTCAGCCCTGCTACAGCCCAGATTTGGCTCCCTGTGACTACTGGCTATTCCCAAAATTAAAATCACCTTTGAAAGGGAAGATATTTCAGACCATCAGTGAGACTCAGGAAAATAGAACAGGTGATGGCAACAGGGAGAACTGTGTGAGGTCCCAAGGTGCCTACTTTGGAGGGGACTGAGGTATCACTCTCCACTGTCTCCAACTTTGGAGCATCTCTGTGGAGGAAGAACACAAAAACTGAAACTCCATTACTTTCACAGTAAATATATCTCTGATATACCACAGTCATTTGTAATGTTTGACTCTCTTTCCTCCACCCCCATACAATCATCAAAGCCTGTCAGTCAAAGGAGATCCACATAGATTTAAAATAGAAACTTCAGACCGGGGTTCCTATGGGCAGGGAATGGGAGACATTCTTCTAGGAAGGGCAAGCAGAGTGGACACACCTTGAGGCATTGCATTAGCCTGGAATTGGACTGGAAACTAGAAGAGATTTCTGGAGAAGCTTTTGCTCCTGAGCTTTGAGGGTTTATAAACCTACCTCATAGATTTCAATGTTTTTATAATGCTTTTCAATTGCCTTGTTTACCCCAACTATGAATTTTTTGCACACGCTTTTTAAATTTTGTCATTCACTTAATTCTTATTAAAATATTGAAACTTTGCCCTGGCTGGTGTGGCTCAGTGAATTGAGAGCCAACCTGTGAACCAGAGCATTGTTGGTTTGACTCCCAGTCAAGGCACATGCCTGGGTTGTGGGCCAGGTCTCCAGGGGGTAGTGCGTAAAAGGCAACCACACATTGATATTTCTCTCCTTCTCTTTCTCCCTTCCTTCCTCTCTGCCTAGAAATAAACACTGTTAATTTTTTTAATTGCAAACTAAAAATATATTTGGAGTGGGCTTTCATAAAAATATTTTCATGTTATTCAATCAGCAGTTTTTCTATGAGTTAAAAAAATCACAAACTGTTTATACTTTTTTCTTTCTCTACATACCCCCAGCTTTCCTGTGAATGTACATCTTTTTTAAAGTAACATTCGTCCTTTTTTATTTTCTTAAGCATCAGCCATATGCCATTAATTCTTATGGAGGATAGTTTTTAGCCAGAATCATATTAAAGTATTGATTTTAGATGTTATCCTATTATCTTGCCAGATGGCATGAGAGTGAAATCTCATCTTGGGATTTTAAGAAACGAAATAACCTATTTTCCAGAAATAGAAGGATGTTGCTTGAGGATGCTCTCTATATAGAGTTTTGATTTTTAATGATGTGAAAACATAAAAACAAAATGCATTTTATGCTACTGGAAATCAATTATTTTAAACACATTCCTGTCATAAACTTTATAAGTTTGAAGCAACATTGCTACTACTCACTGTAGCATAAGAAGCTTAAAAAAACAGGTAATATTATTTTACCATTGAACATGAAAGTGGGTTTAAAGTATAAAAAAAGAGAAGAGGGTATTTAGAAATAATATGTCCCAATTTTACAATATTTTAAAAAAGTGATCCCAAGATAATTATAGAAATAATATGAACTCCAAATATATCAAAATTTTGGAGTAATAGCATGCAATAATTAAGAGCAATGAAATATATTACAATGTGAATTACACTGAGATTATGCTAATTTACTTAGGTCCACTTAAGAAATGTGGAATTATATTGAAGAGAGAAGGTTTCAGTTACCCTTCTTTTTACAGTTAAGGAAATAGCTTTCACAAAAAAAATTAATTCTTTGAAATTCATCTCCAGGTATCTGTCTAAAGCAATTGGAAAAAAATATTTTTAAGTAACAATTAATTTTGAAGTTGTGCTATTTTTAAAAATACATGTTAATTACAAGTTATTTCTGTATTTTTTGTTTTTCCCCCCAAAGGCTCTTTCGTAATTTCCATACATATTTTAAAATAATATAACATTTTTATAGGATATGTATAAGTCAGATGGTATTTTCCAAAAGCAGTTTAAGAAACATGCTATTGCATCCTGTATATGCATAAGATGCATTACAGGAATATGCATAAGAAGTTGCTTAAAAGTATACATTTAAGTAGCATGTCATTATCTTTCTAGTACTGTAATATTGAGGATGTTTTAAGTTCACAATTTAAAATATTAAATTGTATTAAACATATTTTTATAAAGAAACATAAAATTAAAAATAATTAAAAATCATAGATGAATATGACTTTTTAGATCATTCAGAATTACTGATTTAGTACTAAGTAAAATTCACCAATCTACATGGAATCTATTTTATATCTTTGCAAGAAATTGACAATGGAAGAAAGTATGGTTATAAAAATGAACAAAATTGTAGAAAGGTTTAGAATATGTCTGAAAATTTGAGCATTTTTTCTTACACTAAATTCTGTAATTAATGAATTTTATTTGTTTAGTATTTTTAAATCCAGAAAAAATATAAATAAATTGTTTTCTTTCTATTTGTTTAAAGTGTTCAGAATGTACAGTTTAATCAGGAGAGATGAGAATAAATTATGATAATAGAATATAATTATAACTTTATGCCATTTTTACTTTAACAGGAGTAGCTTTTTAATTTTTTTTCAGGAAACATTTTTCTTTGAGGAGATGGATTAAGGCTTTAAAAATTATATTGAAATAACATTAAAGATGAATTGTCAATATAACATGGTAAATTTCCTTTACCAAAATGAATACTAGCTTAAAGACATATAGAAAGATATCTCATTTTCTTTTGAACAACACATAATGCAAATATATGAAAAACATATCATTTAACAAAAATAAGAGTAATGTTAAACTTCATACTCCATATATAAGTACTAAATTTTTGTACTTAGTCATCTCAAATAAAGTTAATTTTCAGAACATATCTTAAGGAAAACTAACTAAAAAACAAGTCTTTGTTCACTTTCACAAAGTAGCACACTGTGTACAGTATTTTGGAAAGCTTTTGTATTGTCAGGTTTTTTTTTTAATTAAGTAAAATATAATGAATACTAACTATAAAATTCTCCAGAGGTGAATATTCACATTTGCTAAAAATTTTCTTGACTATGATTAACTTTTAGACAAACAGCATGCCAGAACTCTTTAAAGAAGGAATTTGCATAAAACCCCTAATCACAGAGTACCCCAGTGTGATAATAGACATAATCAGACTCAAAGACATCCAGAAGTGTAACAACCTATAAAATTCTTTATTAATATTTATATTCATGAACTGAGGCAATTTAGAACTTTTGTGAAGTCGTTGAAAGTATATAATTTGTTAATAGTTATTTAGAATACACTTGAAAAAGACTCTACTTACTGATGGACTAAAAGAACATGTTAAAAAAGGCCTTTAAGATATTGATATTGTCAAATAAGTTTAGAAAAAATATATGTCACGTTAATGAATTAAGTCAGAGGAAAGAAATCAAGCCAAATCAATAGCAGAGGTCAGGTTTTCCACTCCAATGTAGGAAAAATGAAAAATTATAACTAAATTTGTAGATGCAAAGGGAACTACCTTTCTTCTAAAATTTTTCATCAGGTCATTGTAGGAAGCGTAACACTGTTTTTGGCCTCAGTTCTAGAACAAGTCCCAATAGCTCACAGAGGAGAGCTGACATTGGGTACTTGGGGAAGACATGACTGTTAACTTCATTTGAGATGGCTACTGCGCCTGTTTTTAAAAAGACATGTGTGTTGACAAATAATTCTTTGGGAAATAGGAAAACAGTCGAAAAGCAAACACAAACAATGAGATCACTTGTCTGAAGGAGGCAGAATACAGGCTTTCCCCGTAACTGAAGGAAACAGAGGGCAAAACAAGACAAAAGAACCAAACAAAAGCCTTAAACCAGACAGCTGGGAATGTCTCTGAAAGTTAAGAAAAAAGAATATAAGTATATGGTCTTTAAAGTGGTTTTTAATACAAATATTAATCTGTAAAGACTTGAGGGTTTTTTTTCTCCTTAAAATAACATCAGCCAAAAAATAAATCACCTCACCTTGCCAAAAAACTGTGAGAATCAGTGTCCAGAAAGGGTCTTAGCAATGGTAGTGGACGGAAACTTACTGGAGCATCCGGTGTCACCTCGCAAAGGCAAGCAAACACTGTGGCAACTCTGGCAGTTTCCCTTATCCAAAGTGGAGCATTCTATTATATATAATAATCTGAGTTAATTGTGTGGCCTTGAAGTCAACCTATCACTTTTCAGAGTCTCTTTTTTTATATACGTTTAATTGTGAAAGTTAGAATTTGGGTAGAAAAAGTTTGCCAGGTTGTTTTCTAGATTGAAGTTCTCCCGTATTTTTTCAACCCAGAGGCAAAATATAAATCATGTTCATGTAACATATACTTTTAGAGAAGCTAGGGACAGTTATATTCAGTTAACAATAAAACTGCTCTAAACTTTCAAAATATGATGTATTTTTCTTTCTTTTCCCTTTCATCCTGACCACACCTTGTGCGCTGGTCTTGATTATCAGTGATCATCACCTTGTTACACCTAAAAGACCTTCTCCAGTTACCGTCTTATTTAACATCTCCACACCCTCTATTTCTTTCAGATTCTCTTTCTTCTTCTTTTCACATACTCATGAAACTGCCAAGATAAGCTCTTAGAATTTCTGCACATGGAATACTTAAACATTATACATAGTGATATTAATACAGCATCCTCAGTGGTCATACTGTGGGGGGAGAATACGCGAAGCTCAGAGTGTTCATGAGGGAATGTCAAACGTCAATCTGGGGTGTGATTGTCACAGGGAATCTTTCCATTTCTAAATTTGTCACAATCACAAGCACTGTCTCATCACTGTATCTCTGAAGGCTGATTTTGTAGACTGCAGAGAACAGTTTCTTCTTAGCACGAAACTCACGTTTTCTACTACATTGATTAGGAAGTGGAATATAAAAACTGAGGGGGAAAGTCACTCAAGCCCTTTTATTATTTACCTTTTCATTTTCAAAAATGTGAGATAATTGGAAATTAATTTCAATTAAAATGCTAGTTTTAATCTAAGTAGGGAAAAATAATTGCTGATGTTATTAGGCATCCATATGACCTCATTCTATACAACCAGACATCTTATTTGAGGGAACATTACATATATAGTAAAAGTTTCTGGCTGGTCTAGAAAACAAGTCACATAAATAGAGTTATACTGAAAACATATGTTACCTATTTGATTTAAGAAATAGCAGAGAATTTGAGTTGACAACCGAGTTTCAAGTCCTTCCTGCACTTTGTATTAGCTCTATTACTTTGGCAGTACTTTTACATTGTCAGAGTAGAAACATCATTATCTGTAAAATAAGAATAAATATCACCAGCTTGAACACCTAAAAGATCCTTGTAAGGATCATGTGTAGCATTGTATGGGAAGCACTATGTAACCTACAAAATTATATACAAAAATGACATTCCCTTTGTTTCCCACCAAGAAAACAATGGTTACTTTTACTATGATGGAAACACTGTGAGAAAGCACCACAAACTGGAGTGTTTTAATCACAGAAATTTATTGTCTCATATCCTGAAAGCTGAAACTCCAACATCAAAATATTGACAGGACCGGTTCCTTCTTAGAGCTCCGAGGGAGAGTGTGTTCCAACCTCTTTCCTAGTTTCTAGTGGTCCATTGGTCAACTTTGACATTCTTTAGCGAGTTAGGTGGATCACATAATATTCTTCTCGTGTGCATGTCTGTGTTCAAACCTCTCAGTTTTAGAAGGACATCAATCATATTAAATTAGCTACTCACCCTACTGCAATATGACTTTATCTTAAATAATTACATAAACAATGACCCAATTTCAAATATGGTCACTTTCTTAGATACTAGTGATTAGGATATTAATATAAAATTTATGAGAAGGACACAATTTCAGCCCAGAAAACCATCATATCAGAAATGGACTGAGAGTTCACTCTTAATCTTTTAGCCTTTTTAAATCTTCTGTTATTATTTTTGTGAATAATAATAAAAGATAAAAGAGAGAGAGTGAGGAAGGGTAGGAGAGAGATAGAGAGGGAGAAAGAGAGATCAACTTGTTGTTCCATTCATCCACTCATTCATTAGTCACTTCCCTTATGGGCTCTGACCGGGGATCCAATGGCAACCTTGGCATATTTGGGACAATGCTCTTACCTAACCAAGCCTCACAGCCAGGGCAAGAATCATTTATTTTTTAATTAGAGGTATTTATAGATAGATCTCCAATATGCCTATTCAATAAAACAACTTCTATGCTTCTATTTATTATTTAAAGTCACAAAAATACCAAAAATACATGTTTAGAAAATGCTATATATGTTAAAGTTCAGTCAATGTGTTGTTGAATGATTTATCTCTCCCAGATATACATATGTTGATTCATAGGAGTAAACATCAAATGGATAAATCTTTTAAAGATTCATTAAACTTTCCCCCAGAGATCTATAAAGCTCGATTTAGATTAAGGAGCACGACTTGTGTTCTGTTTGAATTCTTTTGCAGTCTTTGCTCATACAACACCTGTCCTTGTAGAATTGAGCACATTCTGATATAAAGGTAGTAATGGGGCAAGGATGTATTATATAGCAAAACTCCTCATGGCAAACTAGGGTGGTAATTTAATCTCCAAGGTGACAAATGATCTTATCATGGGTGAACAGGCAATTCCTTCCCTGAAATAAACTAAGTGGCCCAGGAGAGCTGTAACTAGGTGAAATCATTACCCTTTTAAATACGCAAGTGTTGAATAAAGTTAATTTTCTCTGTTTTAGTGTCTTGGAAGAAATTGGCATGAGAAAATAGTTCTGCTTTAAGGTAATATTAAGCTGTTGAAAATCTTTAGTCAGGGAATAAAAATAGTATTAGAAAAACATACGCACACATATTTATAATGAATAAGTCGGCAATAATAGACTATTAAAAAGAGAAATGTCTTTACTCCCTCACCTTTCAAAAGTACAAGCACATTCAAAGTATTTATTTGTAACTCAGATTTTTATAATTATTTAAACATATTTAACAAATTATAGACGTAATCATCTTCTGACAGTGGCCTATAGCATTATGTGTGGATATATTCTAGGCATATTAAAAATATTCTCTCTGAGTTCCGAATGGTACCAGCCAAGCACTTCCTTAATAAAGACCTCTCAGAAATATTAAGGAAGTTTAATATGTATCTTTTCTTCTTCTTTTTTCTATGAAACACCTTTACTTATTTAGCAAAGAATAACTTTTGGAGGGAATGATGACGCTCAAACATAAAAACTTAAGTGAATCTTCGAAGGGCAATATGGCAATAGACATGCTCCGCCCAGCGACTAGGGGAAGTCACCCCCTCCCTGGCTGTCAGTAAGGCAGCCCAGGCTCAGCTTTTGCTGTCGCCCAGGGTGAGGCTGCCAAAGAGGGTCTCTGCCAGGCTACCTTGCAGGGCCCCCAGCTTGGGCAGATTGATGAGATTTGCTGCCAAGTTTCTGATGGACTTTATGTCCTGGTGCAGGTGGTGATGCTCCAGGACACCACACAGGTGGGCGTGGTTCCTGATGGCGGCCAGGTGGGACAGATTGAGCAGGCTCTGGTTCACCATCCTCTCCATCTGCAAGGTGTTTTTCATGGCCCTCCGGCCGTGCCCCAGCAGCCTGGGTCAGGCCTCTGGATATCGCCCAGGCAGATGCGCTCCCCTCGATGGCTCCAGCTGTATCGGCGTCCGGACTTGCTCCCATACCTCCCTCCACTGCCACAAGAAGAAGGCAGGGAAGTGCTTCAAGGCCACTTCCTGGTGGCCGAAGTAGAAGGCCATGGACAGGTACAGGTAGGAGGCACGAGGCTCCAGGTTGACGTGTCTGTGGAGGGCGGCCTGGCATTCCTGGTGGTAGTTCTGGTGCACTCGTGAGGGAGGTGGTGGTGGGGTGGCAGGGTCCCCACCATGCCAGGCGTAGGACGCAGGGCTAGAGGTGCAGGCATCAGCGCTAGCAGGTCAGGCTTTGCGGCCAGGAAGGCCCACAAATCATCCTGACACGGACTGAGGAGCAGGCTGCGAGAGGCATCGGTGTAAGTCCGGGGTCATCCCCATGGTGGTCGATGACTGTAGGTGGAGGCTCAGTCAGAAGCAATGGCGGTGGGGACTCAGAATGTCCCCGCGGTGGGCACCCAGTGTGGCCGGACACATGCGTGCTCAGGCGCTAGGTAGGCCGCAGGTGGCTGGCTCCATCTCTTCTAAACTGAGGCTAAAATGCATGTCTGCTCCTTCGTTCCTCCATATTGGTGCATCATCTCTTGAGTAGCTGAAGTCCTGTGTTCTTTAGATTTTCTTAATGTCTTTTGTGCACGTTAAGAGACCTAAGTTTATCTTGAGTTTCGTGATCACGAAGTACAAGTATTTGTAGATTTTAAACCTCATTAGAATCGAATAGAAACGAGTAAGGGCAGGTTTGGGGAGTCAACCGCCATGGACTTTTGAGTGCTACTTCGCATTTCTGCTGACATAGTGAGAACGCGAAAGCCTGAACCCCATTACCCAGGACATTTCTCGTGGTTGCGTTCACAGCGAGTATGCTTGAGAGATGACTTAAGCGCTCACCTCCCAACTGCAAACCAGACACAGCAGGCTCGCTCCCATTGCTCTCAAGGGAAGCCCACCCTTCTTCCTAGACATAACCTCTTGCAGCTGCGCGCACTGTGGATGAGCCCTTCGCATCCCCTCTGTGGGACTTGGGGGAAGGCACAATGGGCACAGACCACTATGAAGCTCTAAATGTGGCTCTTGTGACTCAGGAAATCCTTTGTCTTTAACCCAGGAGTCCCCTGTCTTCTCCCAATGTTCACAATTAGTAACAAACCAAACACCTTTTTACCTTGTAGGCAGAATAGGATCTCAGACCCTGCAGAGTTTCTGACAAGTAGTAATTAGTTACACTGCTTCTCTTTGTTTCTGTAGTCAAATTAGTACATAGGTAAATAATTCACGTCTTTGTGATTCTTGAGGAGTATTCTTTTCTCACTTCTTCTCAAGAGGTGTGGACACATGAAACAATACCAGTCTCTTGCAACAATACAGAATAAGACCTGATGCTTAAACTTTTTTTTAAGACTTACAACTGAATAAAAATAGCATCATGTGTCTTTCTAAAGAGAGGAAGAGAAAAAACGAGACAGACAGACCGATAGAGATAGAGACAGAGACAGAAGGGGGAAGAGACAGAGAAGCCAGAGATTGATTTTAAATCCTCAGTTAAAAGAATTTGACTGTCCAACCAATGAAAACATTAGAATGTCCAACCAATGAAAACATTAATTTAATAAATAATTTAGACAAGTTACAAATAAGCAAGTAGGTAAATGGAACACAAAACTATATTTTTGTGAAGTATTGGGACTTATAAGATGAATTCAAAAATCAAAATGGCATTTTATTAGATATAAATTAATATCAACATCTTCACAATTACTAGCCATTGCACACTAAAACTGTGCTGTTAATTTAAAATCTTGGTACGCATCTGAAAACTATTATAAATATGTATTGCATTCTAGTACTTTGGTCTTTTAGTTGAAATGAATCATTCCTTTCAAAGATCCATCTTTACCCCATGGCACAGGGGTTCCTTCAAGTGAGAGTATAATTCTTCTGGGGTGTTTTAATCTCAGCCCTCATTTCACCTGAACCTACCACAGGCTGTATGTAAGGAAAAGGGGTGTTTAGGAGATTCATTTGTCCCAAAGTCTGTTAACATTTCCCAGGGAGAAAAGCAAACATCTCCTGGTACATTTGGGCAGTTGATGTTTATGTATATGTGAACTGTAGATATGAATATCTGTGTATAACTGTACACAATTTGGTTAGACATCACAGAAAATAGGTGATTACACTTCAGACAGATTTGATCTGTAAACACTGATACTGCTAAACAGATAAGATTTATTTCATAAATACCGTAATTATTCTTTTTAACCACCAAATGATATTACCTAAAATTATTATCAAACTTCATATCTACTAGTGTCTAGGTCTTCATTCTAATTGTTTGCATGTATTTGGAATGTTAATAACTATAATATGGAAAATATTATTTTACAGTTACACCACAGAAATTTACTTTTTCCATTAATGTGTCAAATGTTATTTTAATATGGAAAGCCCCTTCAGGACAATTTTAAATAAACAATTGAAAATAATTTTAGACCAGTCGATGAGATGACTTTACTCACTGATCGTACTACTTTATATTGTTAGAGGTAGTTAACACTCGGCTATAGATATCTTCTTATAGAAGGAAATCATATTTATGCTTGAATTTCAGAGGTATGTTCATGAGAGCAAAGAAGAGTTAACCAACTTGTTGGTACAGTTTCCAAATTAATTTTAAGGTAAGTGGTCTGCACAGCCAGGGAAAGGCTGCCTCTGGCTTCACGGAGTACCTGCATTGCATGGTCTGTGACTCCCACCCGTGCTCAATATACAGTGTAAGAGTAAACATTTATTAGGCTGTATTTTGTGCTGTGATCTAAGATGTATCACTCAACACAGGGAAAAAAACAAGTATGTTATGAATAAAAGTCTGCACTTGTCAGACCTTGTGAGTTCTATTTCAACTCCATGTTATTATCTATGTAACTTTTGAAAATTCACTCTAGTATTTAGGCTTTGGATTTTCTTATCTGTACAATGAATAATTTCTAATGCCCTTGTCAGCTTCAGGGCTTGATCTATGTAGTAGGCATTGTGAGTTTATTTGAGGCATTAGCAATAGAAAAGTGAGCTGGGCGTGCATTTGCAGAGCTGTATGATTAGTCTGAACACCCCTCTTGGTAGAATTAATTAATGTTCTTGAGAACCATCCAATGACCTTATGAAAAATTCTCACTGTGCTCCACCTGGGGCTGAAGGAAACAGTCCCAGCACGAGGGTCACCTAGGCTTCTAATGGTGGAGCCACACCTGCCAGGACCCATTGGGGCCGGATCTTCTCTCTGTTCTTCCACCTGCAGGTCCAGATGTCGCTGGAGCCTCTCATTTTGGGACTGTAACAGGACACTCATGGGTGTGCTTGGTTTCCTGTCTGGATGACTGGTATCATCAATGTCAGCTCCCTGAGGAGGGCTTCTCCAATGGTCTCTGACCGGGTGTCCCATCTCACACCCACAGCAAAAACACAAGGGTCGCAATGGTGGGGCACGTTGGGACTGATCTTGTAACTGGTATGTGATAAACATCCAGTTCTGTCATGTCACTGCTTGTCAGTGGCTTCCTTACTGAGCTGATTAAAAAAAAACTCGTATGTTCTTCATATGACCAAATAAGACAGAAAGTTATATTTAGCTGGAGCCTCCAAGAACAGCAGGAAGAAAGGCATTCCAGGTGAAGGAAACCCAAAGAAACAGCTGCCTTCAAGAGTACTACCTTTCTTTGTTTTTTTGTTTGTTTGTTTGTTTTTTAAATTTAAACAGTTCACTACCTTTGGATGAGGCGGGATGAAGGTACCGGTTGGCTGCTATTGCTGATGGTAAGGTTGGTAGTGGGATTTTAAATAATGGGAGGTTTGATGTTTTTTAATCAAAAAAAGAATATGATTAAAAACACTAGCTAGGAAATTTACCCTTGGAAAGTTTCTTTAGCTGAGGAAGAAGGCATCTACAACCATCAAAGTTAGGTAAGCACACTGGGATGTTGGATGAGCAAAGTTGAAGGAATCAAGGTGACTCGTGCCAGACACTGCATTCATTGCCATAGGCCCTGCTGGGATGTGTAGAGACCGTGTGAAATTGAATGAATTGAACTTCTTCACTGAGCACTAAGGTGATTTATATCTTGAATTCCTCTCCTTTTATTATACTTGCAATAACAAAAAGTATACATAGTTTATGAAAGAAGAAAGTCATTGCAAATAACTCAGAAGTTTAGAATTATTTAGTATGTGATTTGTTATTAAATTAATTTGAGTTTCTTCCATGCTTTTATATATAATGATATAATATCTAAATTAAGAATTTTCAAAGCATAATTTAATGAGGTGATCAGGTTACTTCAACAGATATTCCATTAATGTTGTTTATAAGAGTAAGGTTTGGTTGCTAAACACATATATCTTTGTCCTTTTCATACTGTGGTATATTTCTTTATAATTACTATTATAATAGATTTTTAGTTGTTTGTTCCTCTACTTGGAAATGAAAAGTAAACAGTTTTGTATACAGCAATTTAATCCATAGGGTCCAGCACAAAACTTTTTAATCTACAATTTTCTACACGAGGTTCAGGATGTTGTGTTGATAGGTGAGAAAAATGTGTTATGGAAGGATCATGAAAAGATATGGAACACCACAAAATTACATTGCTACCTACATTTTGGGCCAAATCAAGTTCAGCAATATCCTAGCTTAGGGCTATATTAGTTTTTCCCTTCAGAACTCTGTTTCTTGCCTCAAAGAGCATTGACTTTGAAGGGGGCAGAAAGCTGCAAAAAGAGTTCTTTCCTCTAGGATTTTGCTGATTTTTCAACCTTGTGTATATTTGTGATAGCACTGTGTAGACGCACAAGACAGATTGTTTTTGGATAATGTTTTGCATAAAAGTGCACAGTAAGTGTTTCACAAAGAAAACATTGGGATATGCTTTCTCCTTTTTGAGCTGCTAAGCAGGAATCTATGGCATTGATTGATGCCTCGTTTTGCAATCTGCAGTGGTCTTTATCGTTTTCATTATGAATATGCATGGAAATCAGTTTTAGTAACTGTGCTATTAGATATGCTCTAGGACTGTAATTTAATAGCAATTTCCTTAAAAGACAAGGGAACTTGAATTACAATAAACAAGTATTGATAACTGAATGTCTTATTGAAAAATAGCTTCTTGTATTCAGGGACATTTTCAAGCAGTGACAAGAAGCAATGACTAAAGAGGAGCTACTTAGAGATATGTCAACCTCTAGCTGAATTACTAAAAGAGAAATGCTTTAACATTCTATCCACCTATGTCACGTTATTTATAGAAATTTTTGAAATCATCATCACAGCACTGATACATTTCTGCTAAAGGAACGTAGTTCTATTTCTCATATATACATATCCATCCTGATCAGATAGCGGAACATGTATTGACATTTTTAAAAAGTTAGCCTTAAAATATGGTATTGCTTGAGTTATTAATCTTTCTTTTCAGACCAACACGGCAACAACAATTACATAAATTCTGTTGTTGAATCAGTCTTCACTTAACACATATATGCCTGGTTTCCAGGGTTAATTCAAGTAAACGAAGCCCTACAGGAGAGAACACACATGAACAATCCAAAGCACAGCTGCACAAATGGGGTTGTGATTATAGTTAAATGAAAACACACAAAATCACTATTTGCTCCTAACATGTATTTTCTGTTGTTTAGTTTTGTTCATTGGGAGAGTTTTTTTTTTTTAACTCGTTAAAAGCGGTTTGATCTCTGACGCCTTGTATAGCAGTAAGTTTGCCAGTACATTTCCATGGGCAGGGAAATAAAAAGAAAAAGTAAACAAAGAGGACTATATCAAACTACAAAGTTTTTGCACAGCAAAAATAAATCAGTAACAAAATGGAAAGGGAACACTCAGTGGGAGAACATACTTGCCAGTGATACATCTGATAAGAGGTTAATTTGAAAATAATATACAGAACTTACACAACTCAACACCAGAAAGACAAACAACCCAATTAAAAAATGGGCAAGAGGCCTGAGTAAATACTTCTCCAAAGGAGATGTACAGATGACCAATAACCGAGCAAAAGAAAAACAGAGGCGTGGTTACATGGAACAGACTGACAACTGTCACAGGGTAGTGGGGCTTGGGGATGGACACGGACAGCAGCATGTGGATAGAGGAAAAGGGGAATGAGTGGTGGGTAGGCAGAGGGGGGCAAAGGTTGGGGGAATGGGAATGGAAAGAGACTATATTTGGGGTGAGGGCTCACAATGCACTGCACAGATGATTTACTACTTACTTGTACACTTGAAACCTGTATGACACAGGTGTCAAACACAAGGCCCCTCGTTCTATCTGGCCCAGCACTTGTTTCTACCCAGCAGCAGTGCTGAGCTCCCTCCCCCTAGTTAAGGTGTAGTTACATTTATACAGTCCTACAGTTACATTTGGCCCTTCGAAGGCAGCCACAAGACGGATGTGGCCCAAGTGAAAATGAGTTTGACACCTCTGCTGTATGGTTTTGCAAAGCTATGTCACCCCCAATAAATTTAATTTAAGAAGCAAATTAAAATAGAGAACAAAAAATTATTTCATACAGACATAAACACACATACAAGCTTCCAGGTGTAAATTTCTGGTATAAGCCCCTATTTAGCTAAAACAAAACAAAACAAAACAAAACAAACAAACAAAAAACAAAAACAGCCCTGGCTAGTGTGGCTCAGTGCATTGAGCAATGGCTTGTGAAACGAAGGGTTATTGGTTCGATTCCCAGTCAGGGCACATGCCTGGGTTGTGGCCCAGGTCCCCAGTGGGCGTGCATGAGAGGCAACCGCACATTGATGTTTCTCTCCCTCTCTTTCTCCCTCCCTTCCCTTCTCTCTAAAAATGAATGAATAAAATATTTTTTAAAAACCTGTCATACCCTATAGCTATTTCTTTACTAATACACTATAGAAAAAAGAATATCAATTCTGGTTACAGAATAATTGAGCTTTTATAGCTTTTTATTTTATATGCACTAATCACATATACTGGATTTGACATATAAGTGGCCATTATGATAATAAATCAAAATAGAGTAACTTCCTGATCATATGCTCAAATCTTAATAGAATGTGGGCACTAGAAGAACTTTGTCTAACTGTGCAAGTTTCAGTCTTCTTCTAAGGCACGTGGTTAAACAAAAAATGATGAAATAAAGAAAACATGTATTTATACATCTGGGTGTTCATGGTGAAGAACATTGTACACAGCCATAGAAACTAACTAGGGCAGCCCTGCTGCATCTATTATTTAGGAAACAGCATCAAATGCTGGAGCTACATAATGGAAACTGTGAATGAGTCAACCTTCTTGACACTCAGACTCTCAGGCACCAGGTTAATGTCACAGAGGCAGACTGGTCAGCATTCAGGGCAAAGAGCCAGGCGCGGTGTCTGACTACATGCTCTGAAACAATGTGGCTCAGAGAGGAAGCAGAGTGGATCCAGGCAGCTGGGGGACTGGAGTGGATCACCACGGGCAGCCTCTTCTGACTGCACCGGTCTAAGGGACTTCTTACCTTCCCGTTCAACTTTGATTCTATTCTTGCCTCCTGTGACCATTTAATTTTTTTTAATTTAAATGTAGTAGTGGTACATATCATTATTTGCTTATATCTTTAAAAAAATGAAAGTTAATTTATGATCAGATTCGAATTCAATATAATAAAAATCATAACTGCAGCCCTGGCTGGTGTGGTTCAGTGGATTGAGCCAGTCTGTGAACCAAAGGGTTGTCAGTTTGATTCCCAGTCAGGGCACATGCCTGGGTTGCAGGCCAGGTCCCCAGTGGGGGCCAGGTGAGAGACAACCACACACTGATGTTTCTGTAACTCTCTCCCTCCCTTCCCCTCTGTCTAAAAATAAATAAAATATTTTAAAAATCATAACTGCATTTTAAATACTACTGAAATCTTAAGTAAAATAGTTATTATTTATTCTTCTACATAATTAGCATTATCAAGCCTTATTAAGAAAATACACACTATGACTTAACTTTTGTTTAATAAAGTTAATATAAACATGGTACCTTTCTACCATAAAATTTGTAAATGCATATATAAAACAAAAAAAATTAAATTGAGTAAAACAAAGTAATCCAGATTATAATGTGACTCTAGTGATTTTTACATTGAATTGTATAAAATAGTTGAATAAAAATTAACTCGTTTTTATCTTAGAAAAATCTGTAAATATATAGGTATATATTCTCTTTTTAGTTTTTTCCCTGAAAATTATATTTCCACATTATGTTATACAGCTAAGATACCTAATAGGGTGGTCACTAGCCATGTATAACTGCTGAGTACTTGAAGTGTGGTTAGTGGAACTGGGTGAATGGATTTATATTTTTATCTTAATAACTTAATTTAAGTTTAAAAGCTAACATGTTGCATATATTTTAGTTGTTAAACACACCTTTATTGTTTTAGTGGGATTACATTACATTTTAATGCAGAAAATCATGTATATTGTTTGAAATGTATTATTAGCATAAAATACATCTCTTGTTTTCAAGTATTATGAAGAAAAAGAATAACGTACCTCAATAATAATTTTACATTGGATATAAGTAGAAATAAAAACAGTTTGGATACATGGAGTTTAATCAAATACAATTGACTTGAACCACACGACTTTGAGTGAGTGGGTCTGCTCAGAGGCAGATTTATGCTTTTTCCCGCTTGCAGCTGGGAGCCATGGGTATGGAGGGATGACTGTCTGCATTGGTCTACACCATTTCACGTGGCAACTTAGGCATCCAAGGGTGGTACCTGAGTGTGGCCAGGACAGCAAGGGACAACTAAGTTTCTGGGGATTCAAAACTTTGGACTGTGGGAGGGTGGATGCCTCTAACCCTCATGTTGTTCAACGGCCAATTGTACGCTATTAATATTAATTTAACCAGTTATTTTTACTGTTTTGCATACGGTTTCTGGAAAATTTTAAATCACACAGGTGGCTCACATTGTATTTCTACTGGGAGACACCAGGATGGATGCTGGTCCCATACATTGAACATTAACATTGAGTAATATATCCAAAGACTCTGGGACCAAGAGATTCCAGTCTAGTAAGAGAAAAGTAAAAATCACTGGGTGGCCAGTCACTGCCATGCTGACTAAGAAAGACCTTGGCTGAATATTTAAAGTGTGAGGAAAGAAAAAAACAAACAAACTATTGTTATAGTTGGGAATATGAGTTAGTCTGTTACAGTGGCCAGTAACATGCCTTTACTCATGTTAATGGATTTAGGCTCACCATGATAAAACTAATTTAAGCAATCAGAAATCCATAGCTCCAAAGCACTGATGATAATAACATATGGTGTTCTCCCAAGTTAGTATGAAAACAAAAAAAGAAACATGTACTTTTTAATAATATTGCCACTACTAAAATTTAGTTATAGGTCAAGTTACTCAAAATTAAAAGTATCAGTCTCTTTTCAGTTGCCACTTCTTTTTCCTCCCAGGAAGTCAGCTAGCTCAGCACATCAAACCAGTAGTCTTTGCTCTTCAATTGGAATTCACCATTGCACAGTCTGCAGAGAGGCTTAAGTGGCCAAGTTTAAAGCTATACATAGCCCTCCTTTCTTTTTTCTGCTTCATTTTTCATTCCTACAACTTTTAATTAGACCCTTTAGTTTTAGGGTTTCTAATTTTCTTTCATCTTTTCCTATAACATAACTTGGTATTCCTTTATATTTATTCTCTATTTTAGTTGTACACATTTAAGAAGAGAGTATTAAGTCCAGGTAATGAGGTGGATAATGCCATAATTGGTATTAAAACACTTTGTGGGGATTCATGGATGCAACTTTTTAAATTAATTAATAAATTTATTTATTTTTAGAGAGATGGAAAGGGAGGGAGAAAGAAAAATATCAATAGGTGGTTGCCTCTCATGTGCCCCCTACTGAGGACTTGGCCTGCAACCCAGGCGTGTGCCCTGAGTGGGAATTGAAAGGGTGACCCCTTTAATTTGCAGGTCGGAACTCAATCCATTGAGCCACACCAGCTAGGGCTGGTGGATGCAATTTTATTAGGTTAACAAATCATTTTTCTAATAATTTGTACAGTATTTATTATATAAGGCTCATATGTGTGAATGTTTTATAAAAGAATACTTAAACTTAAATAGCAATATATAAAATGCAAATTAGACTTGTTGAGGGTGTTTGTAAAATTATTATAATGTTGACCAGACATCAACTGAATTTTTGATAAATATATTCATTAAACTAACAATATTTAATCAAAACGTTACATAATTATAGTAAATAGAATTTGTAATAGGCTAACAGTAAAAAATATTGTGTGATTTATGTGAGCCTGAAAATGGTCAAAGGATTTCTATGAAAACTGAAATTACATTGTTGATATCAATTGGTCTTTGTCTATGAACTCTTTAAAATATTCTACTTAGATAATCTGTCATCTGCGAAAAAAGATTGTTGTATTTCTACTTTCCCAGTCTCTATTCCTTTAATTCATTTTCTTGTGTTATTGCATTAGGCAGGATTTCCAGTATGGTGTTGAGTAGGGAAGGTGAGGAGGACATCTGTGCCGTGTTCTTGTTGTTTCAGAAAAAACACCTAGTTTCTCACTGTTAAGTATGAGTTTACCTGTAGGTTCCTGTGATTACTGTTTTCTTCCTTTTCTTATTTAATTTCTTATTTTATTTTATTAAGTTTAAGTGATGAGATAGTAAAAGTAAAGCTTATTCTTCTCTGGAGGTGAAAAGAACATATTTTCATGTTTTGCATAATTATAACTCTACCACCAAATTTAAAAGTATTTCTATTACAATACTAAAATATTTATAATATTTAAAAGTTATTTTTGAATAGGTAAATGCTATTTACTTGGGGTAAAAGATTAAAATTTAAGTTACTAAATTATACTATATAAAAATTCTATATAACAAATATCATACATATGATTTTATTTATATTTATATTATTTTATATATATATTCATCTATCTATGTCTATATAAAAACTTTACAGCCAGGTATTAAAAAACAGTAGTAGGAATATTAATATAACTGATAATACAAAAATATAAACATTTATAATGCTTGCAGGTAGATCTCAGTGGGATTGACTAAGGCATTATTTGTTTATTATCTGTAAAGCACTTAAGGACTTTTGGCAAACTAGAAATTTAATATCAAATCTCTAAAATGAACTAAATGATACAGAACAATGCTACAGTTTTTTTCTCTTGCTGTAAAATTATCTTGGTTTATTTAACTTTAGCAGATGTTAACACTGAAAATTTTTGAAGAGCCATATATCATATATAATATAACAAACTACATATATGCATGTAAAATTCTGCATATCTGTACATACATTCACTCATATGCACATCAAATATGTGAACTAGTTTATTCTAACCTAGGTAAACATGTCAAAGAGCACTTAGTAGACTTAATGAGGCAAAATCAAATTAATTTTAACTGTATCTGTGGCATCAAATTCCCCCAAACTGCCTCATGGCATTGCAGAGACCTTGGCATATGTGAGTTTAGGTCACACTAGTCAAAATCAAGGAGCTGACAGACCAGATTTTCTTCCCCAGGTTTTGCTCATTAGCCAAACCAGAATACTTAGTGTATCAGGTTGCTCTGCTTGAAATCCCAAACAACACATGACTTAGGGATGTGATCCCATGATATCTCATTGAAAGTTTCTAACTACATGAACCTGGTATAACAGGACACAGACGACAACTTAGAGGATTTTTTCTTGCCTCTGTCATGTATTTTTGACAGTTTCACAAACTGCTGTCTACAGCAGCCTTGGGACGCCATCTTAACTGTTTGTCCTCCTACCAAGAACTGTGTTCCTTTGACTGTTTAAAGGTCCTCGTAGACATTGTTGCAACAATTTTTGATACATTTCATGCAAAATAATTAATATTAATTAGAAGACAAGGTAAAATTTAAGCAATTAATATTTGTTGCATATTTATTTGCAATATGGATTTATGATTTTTGTCTCCCTGCTATTATATAGTCTTAATTAATGTGTTGTTTTTCATAATATGTCTAATGCTCCTTAACATCTATAAAGACGTGAGTGGATTAAGGGTCCATTGTTTCTAAATTCTATTATAAAAACATGGAAATAAAAATATTCTGCACTGTCTTGGAAAACACACAGGGCAAAACATAACATAAGCCAAAAATGTATAGGGCATTACAATGATCATGTAAAAGTCTTCTAAACTGCATAAAATCAACAGAAAGTCCCCTTGCCCCCCTTCCTTACTGACAAATAATATATTTTCCTGATTAAGTGATGCAATAATGAGAGACCTAATTCAATTTACTGTTACTATATTGAAATACACGTGTCAATCTCTCCCTTCCATTCTTTCTCCAGCTAAAATAAAATAAGTATTACTTCATATGTCAGAAGTAATTTCTGTATTTGTGTTTTGGGACCCATTTTTTCCCTCATCTTTGACACACCATGGACAAAACCTTCTCATATATAATCAACTCCTTCTCTTTAGGTATCCCCACCTTTAACAATTAAAGAGCTGTAGCTCAATCTGTGAAACAATAAAACATATTGTTTCTCACTAAATGTCTCTTCATATTCACAACCATAATTTTTTAGAGAGTTGTTTACACTGATGTTTACTTGTCTTACCATACAACTCAAGATATTCTGAGATGCTTAAACTATTTCTTCAAGAATCACAAAGGACCTCAGCAGCATTTAGCCAAGTGCAGTCTTTCCAGTGGGCCCTTCAGTTTTCTCATTAGCAACACTAGAGCTCCTCTTACCTGGTGCTTCATGCTCTGATGCCTTCACCCCCATCACAACACATTCTCATTTGCGGTTGTATATTCACTTGTGCACCGGGCAGCCCCCGGGGAACTTAAAAAAAAAAGTCACCCTGCATTTCCCACATCCAACCAATCAGCTCCATTGTGTGTGTTTTTAGCTTACTGCCCACTCAGTTTCCCACGACATCTATCTCATTGTTGACTCCAACTTACTTCCTCAAACCATGTTAAAGAATTCATCAAAATTCTTCTATTATATTTTCTAAATAGGGTTCGAACCTTTCCACTTACATGCATGATCTCATTTGCCCTATTCACTCAAGATCACATACTTTATGACCTAACCTAATTATTTTATAGGAATTCTGATAGTAGACATTTTCAACACCAATCTATTTTTCTCATTGCACCTCAAGGAATCTTTCTAAAGTTCATGTGATGTCATATGATTCCATGATTTCTTTGGCTTCCCCTTTTCTTTAGCTATAGCTCCAACTTTGAAGACATACATTGAATTTCCCAAATACCCAGGCCTTACTCATGTCTAGAGAGTAAGTGGGAATGCACTTAATGAAACAATATTATATCATGTTAAGTAAATTTCATTTAATTTAAAAATTTATAAATTTTCAAAATTTTCCAAAACTCGTAGCTGAAATACTGAACAAAACCATAAAGAGATAGCACCTCACACCTATTAGAATAGCTATTTTCAATAAGACAAGAAATAAAAAGTGTTGGAAAGATTGTGGACAAAAACAAACCTCATGCACTGCTGGTGAAAACATAAACTGGTACAGTCATTAGGGAAAAGAGTGTGGAGATTCCTTAGAAAAATAAGGATAGCCCTGGCTGGTGTAGCTCAGTGGATTGAGTGCGGGCCTATGAACCAAACAACTGTGGTTCGACTCCCAGTCAGGGCACATGCCTGGGTTGCAGGCCAGTTCCCAGCAGGGGATACAGGAGAGGCAACCATACATTGATATTACTCTCCCTCTCTCCTTCCCTTCCCCACTAAAGATAAATAAGTAAAATCTTAAAAAAAAAGGATAAAGTTATAGCAATCTCCTGGGTATCTACCCCCAAATAGAAAACTTTTATTTGTAAAGATATATGAGCCCTATGTTTGTTAGCATCATACATGATATCCAACAAATGGAAACAAACTAAATGTCCTTCAGGGGGTATGTGTGTGCGTGCACCCGCATGTGTGTGTATAAAATACTATTCAGCCATGAGAAAAAATAAAAGTCATTCACAACAAATGGACCCTAAAGTATTATGCTAAACAAAATAAGTCGGATGGAAAAGGGTAAGAACCACATGATTTCACTCATAAGCGAGATATGAAATAGAAAGCAACGAATGAACAACAATAATAAACAAACAAACAAACAGAATACAGACAACAGAAGGATGCTTATCAGAGGCAAAGGGATGGGGGAGAATGAAGAGGGTCAAACATACGGTGACAGAGGGTGACTAGAACTGGGGTGGCACACAGATGATGGATTAGAGAAGCGTGCACTTGAAACTTATATAATGTTATAAACCAGTGTCACCCCCATAAATTTTATAAAATAAGCCCTGAAATATAAACTTCCCATGAGAGCCAACATTTGCTTACTTTCTCCATAACCCTCAGGCTCACTGGCTCCCATGATGGACCTCCAATAGCCTTCTAAGTAAACTCTCTGCTGGTTTGCACAGCGAATGTGAGTGAATCCCCGAAAGCAGTAAATACCCTTTAATTACTAATACAGGTCATTCCTAAGACTCAGAACAGAGATACGGATGTTTTGTGTTTCACTTCACTCATATGCATCTTTAATTCTAAGGACCCAAATTTAAAGAGGTCCACCAAGGAAATGCTTAAGATAACCTAGGATTTGTTCAATACTTGACTATATTTACTGCATGATTTGGGCACAGAGACTCAGAAACATAAAGTAACCTGTCTAAAATTACTAAGTTTGCTAAGTGGCAAACCTAAATATGCTTTGTATAGATATAAATGATGTCTTTAAACTTTCCATTGTATTCGCCATGTTAATGTTGACAGTAATTGTAATACGGTTTTCATGAATCCTAGTGCAAATGATTTTCATAGGATGCTGCAGTATTAGACACATATAGCTAGTTGTGAAACAATTCTTGCTCATAACCTCATTTCACCCATCAGCTTTATGTATGTTTATACTAATACAATAATTATTATACTGTACAATGACAATATTAGGCACTACTGTGGCAACACAACCTAGAAAAGTAAGCATACAAAGAATTGGTAGGAGCAGAGATGTATGGATTTATTTGAGAATTGGCGAACTGTGGGCATCAGTCAACTGTTATGAATGAATAAGTGTCGGTTCATCAGGTGAGCAGTTCAGTGGAGTCACTTAAGAGCTTTTACTGCAGTTGAAAGTTTAAGAAGTCGCATTATTAATTCAAATGCTTAGAAATGCTGCTTCGTTCACATACCAGAATTATGTTCTGTATGTAGAACCATTTCACTAAAGCTGTTTTTTATTTTCTATTATGTGAAAAAGTTTGTACATTATAGGTATATTGCACATTATATACATTTCTGAAGAAATAGTCTGTGATTACTGTTTCAAGATATTTTCTTCAGTAAAGGGTCAGCCTCTTCCTTGATGGATAGACGGTGCCCTAGATCTTTTGTGGGTTGACTGAGAAACGGTGTCACACTTATCTGCGCATAAAGCAGAGATGATGACCCAACTGTCATGCAACGGGAGGGATCATCTGTCTTTCCTTTTTGAGTCAAGGGATTTTGGCAGGAACATAATATTCCCTTCAAAATCAGTTTGTTCCCTTGACTTTTTTTATAGACTCCATTTATCTGCTCCTGCCTCTTCCACCAAGTGTTTGGGGCTCCAGACTGATTAGGTCCTAATTCTTCTGGCATGCTGTCAATGTTCCCCACTGCACATAACGATGAAGCCTGTGCTCCTGCTGCTCCTCGGCACGTTTGTTTCCCTTTCTGTGTCTCATAGCCCTGCTTCGTGATTTTCGCTTCTTTTGCCTCCAGCCACCTCTTGACAATATGTTACCACCTCTCTCTAAGAATTTGTTGCTTCTCTGCCCAAGTAACTTACGTCTACTACTTCATTTCCCTGCCCCACCTCAATTTAGGATCCAAGCTATTAATGTTGTATGTAAACCTTTTTATTTTGTTTTGTAGGAATATTCAGAATGACTAGGCATTTTATTCTATCTTAATTTTCAAACAGCATAGTTTTAACATAAAAGCATTCATGTATAAGTATATGTTATAAAACAAACTCTAAATATTAAGGGGACATTTTTTTCCAGGTTTGCAGGAGAATTAAATTCTATTGTAAGCTTCATCAAGCATTCTGAGTTTGGTTTTTTCCCCCATTCCAATATGTTTATGCATTGATAAAAATCTGGTATCTGTCTCCTGCACAGGCCAAATAGGAGAGAACTGAATGGGTGTGTGGTAGGGATTTTTCAAGTCCTTGGTGGTGGCACTAATCTCTGCAATTCTTCCAGGGATAAAGTGCTACTCTTGGTTTGCTATTTTCCTAGTAGACGGCATTCTGTTGGCTCCACTTGGCCTTTCCCAAAATAATAGCTCCTCACTCCACAGGTCAGGGCAGCAGTTTGGTGACTCTGACAGCTGACAAATATTTCCGTTCCAAGTATTCATTCTGGAAATGACCAGAGGATGGGTTTGGGGAGCCCCTGGAAACACTGAGAAATGGAATGGAGGTGATATCTCTAAGTCCCTGCTGTGCCTGGAGAGCCACAGTGACCCTGGGGGTCTCCTGGAGTCAATGTCAGCTCAGAGCTGGTGTGCAGCAGACCCTGAAAACATCAGCTATGTTGTTTCTTTAATGCACTATTACCCTGATCAAAGATTATGGGTCCTTTTGGGAAAGGCTAGGTGAAAGGTTAACAGTCTAAATTTAGGGTAGTGCCATTGCTTCCTTTTAATGGTAGACCCAGCCTTCCCTTCATTCTAGGGCTACTGGGTTTGTAAACCAGCTCAAGTCTGGGAATTGATTGGGATGCTATGACTAATTTTTTTGATTAGAGTTCATCTATTCACTTGACCTAGAATTTTTCTGCTTACAAAGATCAAACAACAACTTTGGCTTCTACCTGTTTCACTCTAGGAACACCATAATTAACTCCTGGACTCCATAGGTCCTATGCACGTCAGACTACTCTGATTACACTCTCTGTGTAACTGCTGCTGACTACACTCTCCACTGGAGTGACCAAAGTTGGCTTGCCACTGAAGCCACCCTGCGATCCAGTGAGTCACAGGGTGTTTAGGTTTTCTAGCTGAGTGATCGTGGTTAAGACTGTACCACTTGCCCTTTAGAGAAGATTAATCAAGAAGCTATTCAGAGATGCTGGGAACTCCCTTCCAAATTTGTATCTCAAAAACGTGGTGAAAGAACATGGCTTATAATTGCTCCCAGTGTGACTGGGTCTTAACTAATCCACTCTAACATTCCAGTCTCTCTAAGGTTTTGGATCCCTTCCCATACCTTAATCCAAAGAAGGCCCATCATCCTAGTTCACTCAAGGTGGACCATCTTTTGATCCATGTTTCAAACAAACAAACAGACCGACAAAATGTCAGAGCACTTTTGAGCTTCTTGAGTTGAGCATTAGATGTGGGATCTCCAATCAGTGTCTCCATATAAAAAATTTGTGATTTTAATGACTTTATGATCCTTCCACCATCATCTCTCACTCTTAATATTCATTTATACACATGTCCTCTGGATCTCTGTTTGCATAAATTAGAAGACCCAAGTATGGTTACACCTCTGTACTCATAGACTTTGGAACTCATCCAACCCTGTAATTGTCACATTTTGACAAGTAAAAAAAGGTTTCAGCTTGGTGCTTGCTCAGGACCTGTCAGTTTTAGTACTCATCATGAATTCCAGGGCGAATTAATGATGAGTACTGAGGTACCACTGTAGTTCCTTTGGAGTGTAGTGCACCCGCCATGGGCCACAGTTTGTACCTTCCTTGTACAGGCCTGTAAGGACTTGAGACTGGTTAGAGGTCTAGAGTCAAATCAGGTGGTGGAGTTGGGCCTGGAGAAGAATCCCTGTTGCCCTGCACAGAAGCTGCCCCCAGGGAGACCATTACCCCAGTAGCCTCAGTCAATGCCAAGGTAATCCTCATGAAAAGGAGGTGGAAGGGTCTGTGTCACTGAGGGTAGATAGGCTCAGACTTTTGCAGGGAGGAGGTGTTCTGGGAGTAGGGAGGCCTTTTTGGTTAGCAAGTAAGGCTCATCAGTATTTAGGAGTTCAATGTACTCACACCTTTATCACAAACTTTCCAAATATCTCCATCACAGCTTCAAGATCAAATTTCCCCCCTAGTCAGTGCTTTTACTATAACAGTAAGATAGCCTGTGAGCCTGAGAATTCCATATGCATTGTAATTTAGCCAATCACAGGACCAGCTTCTGCCTTTGATTTTTAGTGATTTCAGCCCTGCGGCTTCAGAAGATAAAGCTTTCCTTTAGGACATACTTGGAAGCTCTGAGGTCATTTACAGGGTGATGGAGGTGGGAATTTGGATTTCTGAGCTCATCTTTTTTCTTTCAACCCTTTGCCCAGTGACATTAGAAGCAACCAACCACTCATTATATTCCTGCTTTCTAAAATTATTTGTGTCACAAACAATGGGAAGACAAAGAAACAGTCCCCAAATGAAAGGAAAGGAGGAACCCTCAGAAAGAATGTTAGATGAAATAGAGGCAAGTCAACTATCAGATACTGAATTCAAAGCACTGGTTATCAGGAAGTTCAAAGAGCTCACAATGAGCTACCAGAAACTACAGGGGAGCTATAACGATCTCACCTCGAACTATATCAACATGGAAAAGGAAATGGAAACTATTAGCAAGGGCCAAGAAAAAATAAAGAATACAATTTCTGAATTGAAAAACACAGTAGAAATCATTAAAAATAGGGTAGATGAGACAGAAGATCAGATTAGCGAGTTGGAGGACAAAGTAGAAAGCATCCCAGAAAGAACAGGAAAAGGAAAAGAGGCTCAGAAAGAATGAAGAGGGATTAAGAGAAATGCAAGACTATTCGGAAATAATAATATCCGAATAATAGGAATACCAGAAGGAGAAGAAGAAGAACAAGGGATAGAAAATGTATTCGAAAGAGTAATGAGAGAAAATTTCCCTAATTTGATGAAAGAAAAAGTCACGCAAATCCAGAAACCACACAGAGTCCCAATCAAGAGGAACCTAAGGAAGCCCACTTCAAGACACATCATCATTAAAATGACAAAATTCCAAGACAAAGAGAAAATCTTAAAGGCAGCAAGGAAGAAAAAAGAAGTAACATACAAGGGAGCCCCAGTAAGGTTAGCTACTGACTTCTCAATGGAAACACTCCAAGCAAGAAGAGAATGGCAAGAAATATTCCAAGTAATGAGAACCAGAGGCCTACAACCAAGGCTACTTTACCCAGCAAGGCTCTCAATCAAGATAGAAGGCCAAATAAAGAGCTTCCAAAACAAAAGAAGTCTAAAAGAATATGCTACCACCAAGCCAGCCCTACATGAAATACTAAAAGGACTGCTTTAAGGAAAGGAAGGAAAAGAGACAGACAGAGAGGAACACAGGTACAAAAATGGCAATGAATAACTACCTATCAATAATAACCTTAAACGTAAATGGATTAAATGCTCCATTCAAAAGACACAGAATAGCTACATGGATAAGAAAGCATGACCCACACATATGCTGCCTGCAAGAGACCCACCTCAGGACAAAAGACCATCACAGACTAAAAGTAGAAGGCTGGAAACAAATTTTCCAAGCAAATGGACAGGAAAAAAAAGCTGGGGTAGCAATTCTCATATCAGACAAAATAGACTTCAAAAAAAGGGCCATAAAGGGAGACCCAGAAGGTCACTTCATTATACTCAAGGGAAGAATCCACCAAGAAGACATTAACATTGTAAATATATATGCACCAAACATAGGGGCATCCAAGCATATAAAGAAAATCTTAGAGGAATTCAAGAAAGATATAGACAGCAACAAAATTACAGTAGGGGATTTTAACACCCCACTATCAAAAATGGACTGATCTTCCAAACAAAATATCAACAAAAACATTGCAGCATTAAACAACACCCTTGATGAAATGGACCTAACTGATATATACAGAGCCCTTCATCCCAAAGAAGCTAAATATACATTCTTTTCAAATGCACATGGAGTATTCTCAAAGATAGACCACATGATAGGACACAAAACGAGCCTCCACAAATTCAAGAAAATTGAAACCATACCAAGCATTTTCTCTGATCACAAGGGACTGAAACTGTAAACCCAACCCAAAGGAAAAAACCCAAAACACCCAAAATCATGGAGACTGAATGGTATGCTATTAAACAACGAATGGGTCAACAATGAAATTATAAAAGAAATCAAAAAGTTTCTGGAAATAAATGAAAACGATCTCACAACAACCCAAAACTTATGAGACACAGTGAAGGCAGTCCTAACCGGGAAGTTTATAGCAATACAGGCCTACCTAAAGAAGATAGAAACATTTCAAACAAACAACCTTACTCTACGCTTGCAAGAACTCGAGGAACAACAACAAAAACAGCCCAAAGCAAATAGAGGGAAGGAAATGACCAAGATCAGAGCAGAACTAAATGACATAGAAACTAAAAGCACAATTCTAAGGATCAATGAATCCAGGAGTTGGTTCTTTGAGAAGATAAACAAAATAGACAAGCCTTTAAGTAGGCTCATCAAGAAAAGAAGGGAGAGTACACAAATAAGAAGAATCAGAAATGAAACAGGAGAGATTACAACTGACACCAAAGAAATACAAATGACTGTAAGAAATTACTATGAAGAACTGTATGCCAAGAAATTTGAAAACCTAGGGGAAATGGACACATTTCTAGAAAAATATAATCTCCCAAAACTCAATGAAAAAGATGTAGAAAACCTGAATACACCAATAACAGCAAAAGAAATTGAAGCAGTAATCAAAAAACTCCCATCACACAAAAACCCACGGACCAGATGGTTTCACAAGAGAATTCTACAAAGCATTTAAGGAAGAGCTAACCCCTATTCTTCACAGACTATTCCAAAAAATCCAAAAGGATGAAAAACTCCCAAACTCCTTTTATGAAGCCAGCATCATCCTAATTCCAAAACCAGATAGAGATACAATAAAGAAAGAAAACTTCAGGCTAATATCACTGATGAACATAGACACTAAAATCCTCAACAAAATATTGGCAAATCGCATCCAACAATATATCCAAAAGATTACACACCATGACCAAGTGGGATTCATCCCAGGGATGCAAGGATGGTTCAACATTCGCAAATCAGTAAATGTAATACATCACATAAACAAAAGCAAAGACAAAAACCACATGATCATATCAATAGACGTGGGAAAAGCTTTTGATGAGGTACAACACCCATTTATGATAGAAACACTCAGCAAAGTGGGAACAGAGGGAGCATTCCTCAATATAATAAAGGACATATATGAGACACCTACAGCCAACATCATACTCAATGGGCAAAAACTAAAAGCTTTTCCACTAAGATCAGGAACAAGATAAGGATGTACACTTTCACCACTTCTATTCAATACAGTTTTGGAAGTTTTGGGCACAGCGATCAGGCAGGAAAAGGAAATAAAAGGCATTCAAATAGGAAAGGAGGAAACAAAACTGTCACTGTTTGCAGATGACATGATAGTGTACATGGAAAATCCTATAGACTCTACCCAAAAACTGCTCAAACTAATTAATGAATTTGGCAAAACAGCAGGATACAAAGTCAATATCCAGAAATCAAAGGCATTTTTGTATACTAACAATGAATCAGCAGAAGCAGAAATCAAGAAAAAAATCCCATTGGATATAGCAGAAAGAAAAATAAAATATCTGGGAATAAACCTAACCAAGGAGGTAAAAGACCTGTATGCAGAAAACTACACATCACTGAAGAAAGAAATCAAGGAAGACACAGACAAATGGAAACATATACCTTGTTCATGGATTGGAAGAATTAACATCATCAAAATGTCCATACTACCCAAAGCAATATACAGATTCAATGCAATACCTATTAAAGTACCAATGGCATATTTCACAGACATAGAACAAACACTTCAAAATTTATATGGAACCATAAAAGACCCCAAATAGCAGATGCTCTTTTGAGAAAGAAGAACAAAGTAGGAGGGATCACAATACCTGATATCAAACTGTATTACAAGGCCACTGTAATCAAAACAGCCTGGTACTGGCATAAAAACAGGCACATAGACCAATGGCACAGAATGGAGAGCCCAGAAATAAACCCAACTCTTTACAGTCAATTAATATTCAACAAAGGGGGCAGTAACATAAAATGGAGTAAGGATAGCCTCTTCAACAAATGGTGTTGGGAGAACTGGACAGCTATGTGCAAAAAAATGAAACTTGAGCACAAACTTACACCATACACCAAAATAAATTTCAGGTGGATAAAAGACTTAAATATAAGCCATGACACCATTAAAGTCCTACAGGAGAACATTGGCAAGAAAATCTCAGATATTCCACGCAGCAACATTTTTACCGATATGTCCCCTAGAGCAAGGAATATAAAGGAAAGAATAAACAAATGGGAGCTCATCAAAATAAAAAGCTTCTGCATGGCTAAAGAAAACAGTATTAAATTAAAAAGACAACCAACTGTATGGGAAAACATATTTGCCATGATACCTCAGACAAAGGTTTAATCTCCAAAATATACAAAGAACTTACACGACTCCACTCTAAGAAGACATCTAACCCAATTGAAAAATGGGAAAAGGACTTGAACAGACACTTCTCCAAGGAGGACATACAGAATATCGAGAGACACATGAAGAGATGCTCAATATCCTTAGCTATCAGAGAGATGCAAATTAAAACCACAATGAGATACCACTTTACACCAGTCAGGATGGCTATCATAAATAAAGCAACAAACAACAAATGTTGGAGAGGGTGTGGGGAAAAGGGGTCCTTAGTTCATTGTTGGTGGGATTGCAGACTGGTACAGCCATTATGGAAAACAGTATGGAATTTTCTCAGAAAAATAAAAATCGACCTGCCTTTTGACCCAGCAATTCCACTGCTAGGATTATATCCTAAGAATCCTAAAACATCAACATCAAAGAACCTATGCACCACAATGTTCATAGCAGCACAATTTACAATAGCCAAGAGATGGAAGCAACCTAGGTGCCCATCAGTAAATGAATGGATCAAAAAATTATGGTACATATACACAATGGAATTCTATGCAGCAGAGAGAAAGAAGGAGCTACTACCCTTTGCAACAACATGGATGGAACTGGAAAGCATTATGCTGAGTGAAATAGGCCAGGTGTTGAAAGACAAATACCATATGATCAAACCTTTAACAGGAAGCTAAACAACAAAACATACAAGCAAACAATAAAAACAAAGACACTGAAATAGAGAACAAGGGGACAGTGACCAAAGGGGAGAGGGAAGGGAATTTAAGGGGGAAAAAGGGGAGGGATTTGGAGGAACAAGTATGAAGGACACAGGGACGAGGAATGGGGGGGAGGAAATGGAAGGGAGGTGGGGAGCATGGGGAGGGGGGGCCTGGGATGGGAGAAATAGACAAAAAACTGTACTTGAAAAATAACTAAATAAAATTAAAAAAATTGTGTCATATACAGAATCACTTAGTTACTTGTTCCTGTTAAGTGGTGATTTAGGAGTATATAATGTAGATATTTTGATTATCTCTTTGGATAGTTCATTCCAGGGACTATCATATCAGTGAAATAGATACATTAGCCTCTTTAAATCGAATCAGATTAGATAGCTAGATCTCGACACCCAGAATGAATTCAGAGAACACACCTTTAAAACTCTCTTCCTCTAGAACCACTCTCATTAAGAAAATCCACATTCTCCCTGGAGGATGTTTGCCTCCCATCTAAAATTCCCCCGTGCTGCTCCTTTTAAATTCAACCCCACCCCTGCCCAAGACCCCAGCCATCACAGGTCTGTTCTTAATCCCCATTGTTTTGCATCTTCCAGAATGTCACAAATGAAAGCATGCAGCATGTAACCTTTGAGTCTGACATGTTTCATTTAGCATAATGCTGTGACATTATCCATCATTTTTTTCTATAAATAGTTTGTTCCTTTTCAATAGTGTGCTCCTTTCAAATAAAAGCCATTTGGCAAAGTAGTCTCAGAAATGCAATTTGCAGCCTTCCAGCTCTGCCTACCATTAGAGATTACACACAGACCAAGCTCCGGTAGCTATGAGACAACAAATGCATAAATTGTTCAACAGAGATTAAATGATTCGACCAGGAGAGTATAGGCAATATTGTAAGTATAGCACATTTTTGTACACGTGGAGAAATTATATATATATTCTAGTCATTAGTAAGGTTATATAATTCATTAGTTTGTTTCTGCAGGAAGAACGGCTCATACCCTTATACTATATTATTTCTGACAAGGTAGCTAATAGGACTTCTTTTTAATCCTCTTTGCCACAATTAAAGAAAGATATTTACAGGAGAAGACCCATGACTGCAAAGGGATCCAAAACATGCTAAATGAAATTGTAAAAAATATTAGACATCCCCAACCCATCATCACAGCTGGGAGATGTGGGAATAAGAGTTGCACATTTAGAAGATACCTTGGGAAACTCTTTTTGTTCTGTGAAACCAGGGTTCTAAATTGAGTTTTAGGGTCAGATTATTTTGAATTTGCAGTGTTTCTTAAATGCCATTCACTCAGTTCACATTTTATAAAGCACAGATTATTATGTACCTTTTCAACAATAGTAAAAAAGGAGATTGCTTTTCAAAAAAAATTTACTTTTAAGTTGGGCACCACTGGGGCCATATTCTGACTCTGTGGGATCCTAGATGATTTCTATAAAGCTCATATAAAGTATAAATAGAACGCAGTTTTTTTCAAATACAAAAATTAAGAATAATTTTTTGTGAAATAATAAACAACATTATTGTGAGGTTGATTAAATGACAGGATGGTCTTGTAAAGCTAATTTGTTTAGCTTTCCAGGGGTCCTACTATTCAACTAAATTCATCCCAATCCTGCCTGGTGTCAGGCATGTATCCTGATTACACTACTGTTTCCTTCCTCCCTCCCTCCCTCCCTCCCTCCCTCCCTCCCTCCCTCCCTCCCTCCCTCCCTCCCTCCCTCCCTCCCTCCCTCCCTCCCTCCCTTCCTTCCTTCCTTCCTTCCTTCCTTCCTTCCTTCCTTCCTTCCTTCCTTCCTTCCATATACCAGGTATAACACTGTGATGTGTTTGAACTGAGATCTCCATGATAATAGCACTTATTCCAGAAAGTTCTCAGATGACTTGTAACTGTTTGGGGGACATTCTATGGATAGGTTAGACTAAGGAAAAACAAAAGGACAAGAAATCCACTCACTGATGCCCTCAGTGGAAAAGTCTTTTCCTCTTTGGAAAGCATGAACTGATTCTATTGTCACTATAAAAGGAGTCAGGTGTTGGACAGAGTAAAGTTGCTAGTCAGTTGGACTCTGTTGGAATTTCCCTAGGCTTTATGGCAATAGTTTTAACAAAGCATAAATCAACGCAAAATATGTTGCAGTTTTTGAAGAGTTAAAATAAGGCCCATTAATTCCTTGCTCGGCATTCATTACATAGTACATAATAAAGACATTTTTAACCTATTAATAAATATAATGAACACTTACTGAGCATACACTAGAGGCCAGAAATTTTACATCTTAGTTCATTTGATCATCACACACATTATGTGATGTAGGTATTATTAATATCAGTATTTGTCAAGTGAAAAAGAGAGAAAGAATGAATAACTTGTCTAAGACCATCTAGGCAACTGGATTTGATGACAGGTATTTCAATATAGGACTGCACTCTTGCTCACCGGGTGTGAAGACACAGGGTGAACACAGGCATACATTTTAAAGGGCTTTCATGTTGAAAAGGGTATAGGTTACTTTCGCTTGTTCACAGTAGGACTGGAGTCCATTGTTGTGAAGATTGGGCAAAATTGTGAATAATAAGTAGAGTTTATAGGGAGACAGTTTGAGTTAAAATAAAAAAGTTTTTTTTTTTTTTAACATTTCTAACAGTAATCCTAACAAAGGTGTCAAGGAACAGAACACCATGTACCTATTAACCAATCTTAGGGGAGGACTGGAAACACTGGGGATTATATCTTGGTGTTAGAGTTGCCAAGAAAAATACCTGCACTAGAGCCACGGATGGAACGATGCTTTCCTTAGATAGAGAAGACGTGGAGCAAGATCAGCTCAATGGGGGGCCTGGTTCCTCCGTGGCCAGTGGAATTCTCCTGGAGGCCATTGTAAGACTGGGCCCGCCCCCTCCCTGCAGTCTTCTCCTGGGGAAATGGAAAAGACATTTCCTCTCCTCCCTGGTCAGGGCAGATACAGCCCCGTGGTTGGCCAGGGGTCTTGTGATCACAATCTTGAAGCAGAGATAACAGAGAACTCATTCAGTTTAAAGCACAGAAAGATACTGCCACACAAGGTGATAAGCCCAACACAGGATCTGCGGGTTGTTTAGCTCTTGGTAAGGAAGCATTTCAGGCCCAGGAACCATTCATATGCAGCCGCGTCTGTGCAGAAACCTGCTCACTCGTGAGACTGCTTTGCCCAACAGGGTTTTTTAAACCGACTCTGAGGCAGAGACATTTTACAAGAGAGTCCAGATTTAGATGATTAGCATTAATACATGGTAAAATCCCTTCAAATTCTGGCACTCAAAACCTCGTAATCATACCCTTTTCACTTTGAAAGTAGCTGAGATTCAGAGCTAAGTGACTTTGCAGTGACAGTAAGCGGTGGCACGCGGCGTGCGTACACGTGCTTAAGTGCCCACGTGATGGGGTAGCCACCTGCTTGCCTGGGTACGCATGCGCGTGTGTGTTTTTCATCAGGAAAAAGAACCTCGTTCTATTTTTTCTTGAGAAACTTGTTCATAATGCGAGAATCTTAACTATGAAATATTCTTCTATTCTTTAAATAAACTATTGATACTTAGCCCATGTTCAAACTTGTAAAGATTAGGAAATGTGAAATATGTTTTGTTTAAAATGTCCCTCTCCCTTTATCTACTAGGTGCTCTCATATCCATCATTCAGGAGTCAAGTAAAATGTGTCCAGCGGGGAAGGGGAAGGGGAATAATGGGAAGAAGGGGGAGGATCAACTCAAGGATTATGTGTAGAGGACCCAAGGGCAAAGATAACAGGGCCTGGGGATTGAGTGTGGAGACTGACGGGTGGGTAGGAGAGGAGAGAGTAATGGGGGAAAAAGAGGGACAATTGTAAGTAAACAAGAATAAAAAGAATTAATTTAAAAAGTAATTTGATAGTTAATTTTTAAAAAATGCCATGTTTCTGGAAGGCCTCTCTGGACTCTTTCCTCCTAATCTCTAGGCAAAGGTGTCCAATATTTTTAGTTTGCCCCCCAAATTTATTATGTGTATTTTATTAAATTGATTGTTTTATATTTTAACATTAAAGCATGCTAATCAAAGTGGCAAAAGCATGTCTCATTTAAACTTGCTACACTGACACAGCGCAGTGCCAGGAATTTCAGGATCCACGGAAAGCTTGTCAAGTGAAGGGAGTAATGGGACTATGAATTAAGTGATATTGCAATATCTATTTCTTACCACAGTAAGAAATTCCATATTTGTGCTTAACATGTGAGCTTCGGATTATGGTTTTGGTGTCTGTTGGACATAATTAGAACATAGACATAATTCAGATTATGTTGTACTGTCTGTCTTCTAGCATCTAAATTAGTTTTGAGTCTCATCTTTAGAGACACAAGTTCTCTAGATTTTGTTCTTGTCTTCTCTGCCTGGGGCCGTAATATTACGTGCCCAGACATCACTTTTCTGGTCCGAGGCTGGGAGGGTACAATGCATGGATTTTCATCTAAGATAAGAAAATGCCTATTGTTTCTCTTTGAACCATTTTCCTGATATAGGGTTATTAATTATCATGACTATTTTGAACATAAATTGAAATTATATTGCTGACTGTATTTTAGAACCTTTTCTCATTGTCAGTTTCTGGGGTTAAGAACTGTATTGTTCTCTGGCTCTGGCTGTTATGTTTTTGAAAGGCTCTGTAGCAAAAGGGTGGGGGGGCGAGTCTGGGTTTTTCCCTTGCTTTCCCCAAGAATATCGCCATGTGTAGACTGTGTATTAGATAAAGCACTTATCCACACGGTGATTTATAACAAGGTAGCAGATAGACATTCTGAGACCCAGATAAAAGAGAGAATGAAAGAGCGAGCTGTAAAAAGTTAACTGGTATTTGGCACTTATTTTCCAAACAGTAAAGAAAAATTCACCAAACATATTTTAAATTTTATTGCTGGAAGCCAGTATTGTGATGCTGTTTATTAAATTATTAAATTGTTTTATATTGAAAATCTCTACACACACAGAACTGACAATATTTTATTTGGAGACACAGTTATTTTTTAGCTTGCAAGCAGCCTACAATCCAAAAATGGCAATAAAATATATATATATGTATTTAATACATAGTCTCACAAAATATTTTTTATAGCTGGAAATGCCCAGAATTAGTTATACAAACTAGAGAATAGTATAAAATTGTTAACAATATAGAGCAAAAAAAAAATAAATTAAAGTTGACATTTATACTTGTTACACACTATTTTGTATTACAAAAGTAATATATGAACTAATACCAAGAGTTAAAAAACAAAATTCAAACAATTAGATGTATATATAAAGACAATAAAGCCCTGCCATAATCCGCAGCCCACAGACTTAGCACTTTTTTTTCTCACTTAAGTAGCTTTGATTAAAGTTCAATGTACACAATTTTGCATATGTGTAGATGGTTGATGGTTGATAGAAGGGAAGGAGAGAAGGAGGAAGGGAGGGAGAGAGGGAAGGAACAAAGGAACATAGGAAGGGAGAAAGGAAGACAAGAAGAGAAGAAAGAAGGAAAGAAAGAGAAGAAGAGACAACTATCACTAACAACTGGTTTTGATCTTTAGATTAATTCCTTTATCTTTAGTAAATTTTAGTTTCCTAGGTCCCTTGAGTTTCTCCTCATTATTTAAAAATAAATATTTTATTTATTTATTTTTAGACAGAGGGGAAGGGAAGGAGAAAGAGAGGGAGAGAAACATCAATGTGTGGTTGCCTCTCAAGCACCGCCTACTGGGGACCTGGTCTGCTACCCAGGCATGTGTCCTGACTGGGAATCGAACCAATGACCCTTTGGTAGTGAGGCTGGCACTCAACCCACGGGGCCACAGCAGTCAGGGCTTCCTCACTATTTTTGCTTCGTGTTAAACATGAATAAGATATTGGCAAGAGAGAAGAATTCACACATATAACATGTTTTCTGATTTTTTTTGTTTAATTTAAACTTTCTATTTTATCTGTAATACAGATTTATACATATATATAATTTGTGTACATTTTTTTCATAATTATTATTTAACAGCACATGCATTATATTTTTTGAACTCATGATTTCCTTTAAAGATGAGTTCTTACATTTCTTACTCAAAATATACTTTCCTTTCATGTGTTCATTGCAAACCTTTTAAAATTAATCTCTATAATTTGTTACAGTCATCTACATATTAACTCATGTTTTAAAATATTAAGTTTACATTAATTTTTTTCAGGGTTAATTTAGTTAGCCATAGATTTTGTATATTTCTTTACTCGACAGTGTTCCTATGTTTTTTCTTTGTATTTGGAATTATCATTTATTTTGCTTCAGAACATTTGTGTATGATTCTATCAGTGTTTCTTTAATTTTTTTGTTGTTCAGTTACAGTAGTCCCCATTTCCCCCCATTATGTTCCCCTGCCCAACCCACCCCCACCTTCCACTTTGCATTATGACTGAACCTAGATTTTCTTATTTTCTTCAAGCACTGGGTGAATACACAAACTAGTCAGTAAAGTTCCACAGAGTATGAATGATTCTTCCCTTCTTAATGCACCTAACACACTGTAACTTCTGTCACATTACAAGTAAAAACAAGAGATTCCTCTTCCCAAACTTATGTGTTTAACGCTGCTGACGTGCTATCCACCATGTAGTTGTCTCAGTGTCTAGCTTACTCTAATACTCTCCAGGACCTCAGTCAAGTTCATTAATTGTGGCCTAAGTGATTAGACTAAACACATGAAAGAAACGAACCACATTTTTATTTTCCTGACACACAGAATGTGACAAGCCTACACAGAGGTTTCTGTATTGATGCAGCGCTATGCTTTGGGGATAGCCATGGCAAAAGTGCAGATATGCAAATGTCCTGCAGAGGGGTCATGAATTTTTCACAGGGCAGATATGAAATCGTTGAATGTCAGCGTCATGGGCTGCTGCAGCCAGCAGGGATGTTTGATAATGTGTTACGTGACATATGAAGTAGCACAAAATCAATGACTTCTCTGCATCTAGGAGGGTTTTTTTTTCCAGGCTATACTCAGCCTGAATTTATTCTTTTCCTGCCAAAAGGTGAAGCTGAATATGAGCTCTTTAAATAATGCCACTTAAGCTGAAGAGGAAACCAGTATAAAAGATTGAGCACACAGATCAAGAATGTTGAGGTGAACGGGACCCGCAGTGGGCATCTTTAGAGTGTCCCTGAAGGACAGCTGGCTGCCTCTTGGGCTGGAACTCACTGCCCAGACTGGCTTATTATCTACGCAGAGCAGCAGAAGCTAGAGCTAGAGAAATGCAGAGAGACAAAAGTGTCTCTGAAAAGATGCAGTGAATGAAGTGTGGGGACCAATGATGGTTAAAGAAATGAATCATGAAGAAACACTTAAAACAATTCAGGGTATTCAACACCTGTTTATAATGCTTATTTCTGTATAGTAGACTATATGACTACATTTATATTGTTTGCTTTTATGAATGTTCCAATTTTACCAAAATAAGTATGAATTGTTTTCTGGAAAAGTAAAGATTTTTTAGTTAGATTTTGCATTGCTATTTTTATTTGCTTATTTTACTTGTTTTTAAAGGAAAATCATGGAGAAAGCCAAAGGGGGCAGGATCAAAGGTGGGAAGTGGGGATGGCTAAGGAGGAGTGAGTGGTGGAATGGAAACAACTGTACTTGAATAACAATAAAAATGTGAAAAAATGAAAAAGAAAAAGAAAAAATCTAAAGATAATTGAGGACCGAGGGAAGGAAGAAAGGGTGGCACTCTGAAGGACCAGAAAGAAAGCAGTTCATCAAATGATACTTGACAAATTTCTCCAGATTCCTGGCAATGAAAACGTGGATGTTAACATCAGAATTACACTGAATATCATTGTTAGTTTTGTGGGTGCAACATTGATAAGTTTACTAGTATTCCACACTGTATTCTTCTTTGTGATTTAATTCATTGTCAACTACAATGGTCTGCAGGTTAAAAAAGAAAGGCCCTGGAGTAGAAGTCCCTTTGTATGATGTTAAACCCAGATAGCTGAACAAAAGTTGTCCCACACAGTAATTACAGTTTAGGGTATGGTCTCCCCAGAGGCGAATTGGCTTGACAATATTCATTCAACCTTTCTTCTGCCCAGGGATGTTGCTCAGTGTTACACTTAGCTCCATGGCCAAGGCATTGGCTGTTGTCAGGAATCCCCTTTCTTAATGCTAAATGCAAATGTTATCTATTGACAAGATCTTTCTTCTTAAGGACTCTCCAAGCCTTTCTCCGAATGGCTATTATTGGAGAGCAGATTGTTTCCATGTGAAGATGAGAAGGATTTAGTTTCTTCCAAAATGGGCTGGAGTGTTTGTGAGGACTAAAAATGAGAAGAATCGAGTACTGGAATGTTCTCCGTTTTAGCATGTTAATAATAATTATATGGTCTATAAAATGGATTTAATTTTCATAACATTCTGTGCATCCTGGGCAAATTCTTGGGATGATGCTAAACATAGAATAAATCATTAACTACCTAATGCATTTTTTTTCTATTTTACCCATTTCTATATTTCTGAGGAGGTGCTGGCTCTTTATATCTTTCAAAATTCTGATAGGGTATATTTTATATTCATACTTTCTATACAGTATCTGGATTTTTAAAATAATACATCTGGAAGCACTCTTGACCAACTCTATCACAAGGAGGAAAGATTTGCAACAAAGAGCCAATATGGCCCATTTTCTAGCATATCATTTGAATGCCTCAACGATAGTGAACCCTGGGGAATAATTACATTTCCATACCTTATGTGGAGTGACCATTAAAGAAGACAGTGCTATTTGTGCACCAGTTTGAAATACCTGGGCTTACAGCCTTTTCCTCTGTGAGTCTATGGGTTTTCAATGAGTTGGAATTTGAAATTCATGAATGTAAAGTTTCTTCCTCCATCAAACACATGTAATGGATATACACAATATTAATAGCGGTAGAAAGAATGGGGTTTAATAGTGAATCAAAGTAAGAATATATTCTTGAACTCACAGTGTTAGTCTTTGTAGCTTCCTAGTTCATTTTTAGCTGTTTATATTGAAAGTCTGAGGCTAAATTATATTAATTCTCAGAGGATATAAATACACTAAGAAAGCCTTCGGAACATTTTCCAAACAACAGTAACTCTTTCAAGTTATTCAGTCAGGTCTCCTTGCAGCACCTGTTAAAAGGAAGTCTGTGGCCTGAGAAAAATTAAACATCTCTAATAACTTAAACAATGCTCAAAGGATGGTTGAAGACAAGGTGAGGAATGGCTAGGTACATAAAAGTAGGCAACTCAACTGAAAACTAGAAATTCTGAAGGAGTGTATGATGTTGACAGCAGATTGATAGTTTCCACTTCTTAGAGGGTCTTTACTGGAGTGTGTATATTGAGCCTCTGGTAGCACTGCTTCGGAGTTCCCAACATGTGATCCCTTGTCAGCGGTTTTACCTCTGCAGTCTCCCACCTGTTATAACCCAGCTGCTTTCCCGGGCCCTGTGTCTACAAAGGATTCCTTGTTCCCAGTTTAAGATGAGGTGCACCTAATCATATTGTCATACAATAAATTACACATGAGTTTGTCATTTATCACAGACCATTCTCTGTGAACTTAACCTTCAAACACTATCAAGAACCAAGATGTATACTAAATGCAGTAAGTCTGATGTCTGTCCTCCTAGGAGAGATCAATGCCGACTAAAATAATCTGTGAAGGTGGAAGGAAGGATGTATTTGAGATGGTCCTTCAGGAAAATGATGAGGAGCGTGTCCTTCACGGAAAAGTTGCTTGACCTTGCCTATCACCATTTTAAGAATTAGCTCAGATGGTGATAAGAGGTAAGTCTTTCATAAACTGACAAACTATGTGAGCATGTGGGAAACTTTCAGTTTTCTCCCTCCTCTATAGAAAAGAAAACAAACAGACAAAGAGTTCTCCTTATTATGTGTTTTTTTTCTGTGTTTCTCCAATATTAGTCATACAGAGCACTTCACTCCTGAGACTTCTGGTCACCAAATGTGTGCAGGGTTTTCCCACACCAAGCCATCTTATCCTCGTACTACCAGCTGATGCCCCACGATATAACTCAGTGCTGACACTACCTACCTGGACCTAGCATCAGGTACCACAGGGAAAGAGCTCTGATCACAAGACTGTTCTCCACTTTAGATGCTGATAGCAAGTAGTAGATCCCCCAGTTATGCACAATTTCTGTCTGACTTGGTGTCAAATCAGGGGTTCCCATGACCTCCTTGGGGTAGAGACTGTCCATCAGTCATAACACGTTTTGAAGGAGACTGGATTCCATGCAGACATCAAGTTCCATTTCCCTTAAGAGTCACAAATGGATAAAGTATATAGAACAATCTAGCTGATGCGGTAAAGAAGTTATCTTGGGGGATTTCTGGGAAATGTTTCTTTGGTTTGAGAGAGAAACAAAGGAAGTGCTGGTGTCTTATCTGGGAGTGGCTGTGTATGGATGAGAGGAACAGAATCCCTGGCAGGAACTTTGTGGTCATGAGGGCTTTGACAGTTGACTCATGTCCTCCAAAAATGTGTTGAAGTGACCTTATTTGGATATAGGACCTGTGTGATATAATCAAAGTAAGATGAGGTTATACTAAATTGGGTGGGCCCTAATCCAATGTGACAGGTGTCTTATAAGAAGAGAAGAGAGACACACAGGGAGGACACCATTCAAAGACTGAGGCAGAGGCTGGGGGAGATGCAACTGCAAGTCAAAGGCACACCAAGGGCTGAGTGCCACAACAAGAAGCTAGCAAGAGACAAAGGGTGTCTCCATATAGGTCATCAGAGGGATAATAAACCTGCTGACACATTGGTTTTGGACTCCTGGCCTCTAGAAGTAGGAGCAAATGAATTTATTTTGTTTTGAACCACCCATTTTGTGATAATTTGTTATGTCAGCCTTAGGAAACTCATGCAGTAGGTATGAACCTAAGGACAAAGCTGGCAGCTATAATGGTAGAAAGAAAAAAAACAGAAGAAAAATGAATTTATTTATACTGACATCAGGCCATTCAACTAATCAACCCTCGAACCATAAGTTCTTAGTATATGGGTTAATATAGCTTTTAACATTTATTTTATTTCATTTTAATTACATTTTAGTAAACATAATCTGTTGTCAAAATGAACAAGAAGGTAAAATATTTTTAAATAGCTTTCTTCACATCTTGATAAAATAGTTATAATGACAATATATAAAGTCAATGAGTATATATGACTTTTCAAAAATAATTGAAAATGCACCAAATGCTAGAGGATCCAAAATATCTGTTACAGATAGCCTTCATTTTTCATGGTTCTGCAAAGCATGAATTTCAGTTACCATGGTTTAGTTGAACGAAACCAGCCTCTCAACTACATGATTCAAGTGTTAGTTGCTATGCTGTATTCACTAATAGTAAGTGCATAAAAGACAAAATTTGCTGCAAGGACTTCAACCTACAAATCACTATTACTGACAGGTGTGCCTTGTCATAGAGACCAATCACATCACTTATTTCAAAGTCTGTTGGTGACCGGTCAATGTACAGCTATTAGTTCATACACAGGTAGTCAAATGTACATGCTTATGTTGTCTTTTTGTCTTCTAGTGATTAACCCACTTGTCACAGATGTGAAAAATCAAAAGCAGGAAATGGTCACTGACACATGCCATGAAGAAACAGAAACTGCCCTGGCCGGTGTAGCTCAGAGGATTGAGTGCGGGCCTGAGAACCCAAGGATCAAGGTTCAATTCCTAGTCAGGGCACATGCCTGGGTTGCAGGCCAGTTCCCAGCAGGGGATGCACGAGAGGCAACCACACATTGAATTTCTCTCCCTCTCTCCTTCCCTTCCCCTCTAAAGATAAAAAAAGAAACAAACAAACAAACAAAAACTGATAACCTCGGAGGTGAAATTCTAGTGGAATGTGGACAGAATTACAGAAGAAATCACACCCCCCGAGAATGCAATACAGCTGCTGTTGGATATGCTCTCGATGACCAGTTTCGGGATCTTAGTGAGTCCAACCTTATTGATATAAATGAGAGGAGAGATTGTAATGAGAAGAATGAATATGTCACAGAGGAAGCGATAATGGCAAACCCCCCCAAAAAACCTCTTGGAACTACTTCATAGCTTTGAAAGCACAAAGAATAAAATGTTAGAAACTGATATAATCATTGAAGTATAACAATTCAACTGTGACATAGAAAAGATTCCCACTGTATAAGAATAAAAATTCAAATGTACTGTTCAAACTACTCTTTACAAAATTTTACAAAAAAAGGAAATTATTAAGTTAAATTTTAATTTGTAATGTATCTTATGTTTTAATCACAATGTACTAAACAAATATTAGTTTCACTATTTTATTTTGATATATATTTATAACCAACAGTAAAAGAGTATTTAATATTTTGATGTTTTTAAAGTTATAGAACAATTTCCATTTCCCCATTTATTAATAAGATCATTTTGACTGTTTCAGCTTATATGGATATTTTTACAGACTTGAATTATATGCAAAGTGAGGACTCTTTGTTTAAGCCAAAAAAATTTCATTGATTTGACTAGTTTCTGCTGCTGATTAGAGTAACTGAGAACATGTCTATAATAAGAAATCTCACTCCCTGGCTGGTGTGGCTCAGTGGATTGAGGGCAGGCTGCCAACCAAAGGGTTGCCACTTAGATTCCTAGTCAGGGCACATGCCTGGGTTGCAGGCCCGGTCCCCAGTGCAGGGTGTGCGAGGTGTGTGGGAGGCAAACACACATTGATGCTTCTCTCCCTCTCTTTCTCCTTCCCTTCCCCGTCTCTAAAAATAAATAAATAAAATCTTAAAAAAGAAATCTCAGAAAAGGCTTGGAATATTGTCCTTGTACTAAGTAATTTTACCCTAAGAATATGAAGACTGCCAATGGCCTTAGCATCTGGCCACTTAGGCCCTTGGGATCCCGAGTGGCCAAACAAACGTTGTTTACAGACCTTAAAACATGACCAGGCAGAACACTCTGTGACTGCAGTGGAACAGAGGAGAGACAAGGGCACTGCTCAACCACAGCAGTAAGTATATTCTTCCTTCAACACAACCCACGGCACTTCTCTAAAGTGGCAAACCCACCCTAAGCTTTGGTCCTCCCCAACCTCAAATGCCATGATTCTCAACAGCCAAATTGTTCCAATTTCCAGGCAACATCCAGTCCAGACCTGGACCTGACTTCCTTAACCCTCCTTAGAAACTGCCCTCCATAAACTGAAATTATATCATAATCCTCTCTCTACTTCTTACCAAGATGCTCTATTCTTCCTCTGGTGTGCATTCCCCTTGACTACAGCCAAGTTCAATGATGCTTAATGTGATTCGACCACAAGTGAGTTTTCAGTGTCATTTTATTTTAATAGTAGGTTCTCTTTCTTTGTGTGTGGAATGCATTTAAGTAGGGGCTTGTGATATATGCAACAAGGCAAATGGGGTAAATTTTAGAAAATTATCTTATTCAGTATGTGGAAATAGTAGTGAAATACTTAACATTTAATCTAATGAGTATATTTTCAGGCCTCATAATTTGACCTCGAAAACAGAGAATATGAATATTATATATTCATAAACATATAAATATAAACATATTTATTCTTATGCATAAAATATGCTTATCACATAATGCATAAAATGATAGTTGTAGATTTTTTCCTTTTTCATTTTGTATTTAATGTAGTACATTGTTAAATATTACTTATATTGAATGTCTCATATTTGTCATTTATAGCCTAGGCCTTATTGCTTATATCAGTGAGACAAAGATATGCTTTCAATTAATAATTTAGGCTTTAAAAATTAAATTCTAGAGGTTATAGTTTTGTCTTGGAAACATATAATTAGTTTCTATGGCCTACATTTAAATGTAGTACATATTGAATTTCTGAAAAATATTAAAAATATCAGTCAATACTTGTATTTTGGAATGAATAAATTTATTCTAAACAATTTAGCAATAAATATTTCTCATGTAGAAAAATATTGTCTCAGAAAGAAAATCTATGGAGCACAGGAATTTTTAATGAGAGTAAAAAAATAATAAATACCCAGTAAGAAAAATTTTAAAGCAATCAAATTTTAAGATGAAGAAGATGTATATTTTTGGTGTCAAAAACAAGAAATTGCCCCAAACATGACTCTTCTAGATAGCTAAAAGAAAGTCAAAGCATAATCTCACTTTCCCAAATGTGTTTCTCTTATTAAGTACAGAAAAGTGATTATCCACTCACTATTTACTAGCATATTCAACTAAACTCATTGGGCAGCCTTGAGCATTCCTTGTGTTATTTATCCATGATTATTCTTTAATAAATGACTTCCTCTGGTGCCACTTAGATTTATCTGTTTGTTCATTTGTACTGTTTTTCATTTATTCAGGAAATGCAAGTGGATGATGAAACCATAAAACGTTGTTCACTGATTGTAACTAATGAATAAAAGATCTCACTGCAAATGTAAGCAGGATTATTGTTGTTGTTTTTTTGCAAGATTTAGAAATGTAAATACTTGGAAAGGAAATTGAAAATATAGCTGCTAAGTGAAGCATGTTTCTGGAGGCTTCCTTTGCACTCTGAAGTATCTCGATCCCATTCAAGATTCCAGCCTTGTCAAAATCCATTATATATCATACTTTATGCAAAACATTAATTTCTTGGGTGGTGGTAATTATGCTTGTTCCTTAAGGAGAATTTTGAAATGCATTTTTATGATAAAAGCATTGGTTCACTGGAGAACACTGCTTGATTCAAAATGTTTCTGAAAGTATCTTTTCACTGTTATGAAATTTATAGAAAAGGAAGTAAGATGCCAGGGAAGTCGGAAGGTGAAGGGACCAGGAAGCATACATGGAGTGTTAATGATTACACTTCCAGAAGTTCAATGCATGGGCAAGTGGGAGCTTTAGTTCTTGACCCTTTGAAGCTGCCTTACCTTATTTCCTGCTATCAGAAAGGAACAAATATTCTTTTGATAGCAGGAAATATAACACATTTCATACGGATATTTAGGTGATTGAATAAGACACTTTACATTAAATAGTTTCTGACTTGAATTTTTACTCTCCAGTGTTTTGATGTATCTGTGTAGAACATCTAAAGTATTGACCTAAAGTAATCAGTATGATCAGAGTAAGGCTGGTTCCCACGTTCTCAACTGCAAATTTAAGTAACTGGCTGATAATTAGATCAATAAAAAATTAGATAAACACATTCACTAATGGAGCCAGTAAAATGGATTGATAATGAGGGAATGTCTTTTTGGTATTTCTCAGTCTATGAAAGTTTATGTGACAATGTTATAAGGAAGGTCACCATAAGAAACCCACCCAGGTCTAGGGCCACCTCAGAGGCCTGCCTCATTCTGTCCCTGTCTGTGTGATGCATGGCTCACTTGGCACATCCAGGTACCATGTTACCATTGAATGAACAGAGAGGATCTTTCACAATGAATCCTCCTCCTCTTTTTGTTACTGCAGAAAGACTAGATTCAAAAATATTGCTTTAGCTTCTTCTCAGCTCCTAGTGCTATTCATTTTAAAGAGATCTAGTTTTCATTGAAACTCCTTGGTGTCTCTTGATTTCTACTTTAGATTTATCTGTGGATTTTTTGCTCAAACTGTGTGGCAATAAATGCTAGTAGGTCCCCTATGAGAGGCAGAATTGAAGAGTATCTTACAATCTCCAATGATTAAATTAAAGCCTTTGATTAGGAACAAATGTGCTAGTTGATTTAAAAGCCCCAATAAAGTTGAGTTTATACATTCGAAATTAACATTTGTCTTGAATTCTGTTGATCTTTCAACCTTGTTTGTGCTAAATATGGGCCTATCTTCAACTAAATGCATAATTTTATCCTCTGTGGACAAATTAAATGCCAAATAAATCCAAAAGCTAACATTAATTATAAAAATCAAAAGAAGAGACACATCAAAGATTCATTTTTAAGCTTGATAACTACATAGCATTTTATACCCATTTAAAACTGTTAGCTGTTCCTTATTTAGTCTCCTTAATGGTTCAAATACTGCAAGAGTGCACTCGAAGGAAAATATTGTGTAGGCACTGTTAGATCCTCCCTGTCTTAAACACTTTAAAATAAAATTTGGGGAGGAAATTTAGTATAGCCAATTTTTACTCCTAAGGTGTGTGATTGATTTTTTATGTAGTACAAATAAATACCTAAATATTTTAAATGGTGGCCCTGTTTTAATGTTCAGAAAAAGAACAATAAACTTGCTCTGTAATGAGATACACTGCTAATATGAATGAATGACCACATTTCAAACAATTGTGTTGACATGAATAATATAAAATATTCAGAACAATATAGGAGATATATGAATATATAACACATATTAGAACAGCCAAGATGAAGGTAGAGTGACAATTCAGATTAGTGGTTGCCTAGAGGTGGGTGATTGGTGATTGGACTGTGGGAGAATTTACTGGCCCAATAAGAACGTTCCCTATAGCCTGGCTGGTGTAGCTTAGTGGATTGAGCGTGGGCCTGTGAACCAAAAGATTCCCAGTCAGGGCACATGCCTGGGTTGCAGGCCAGTTCCCAGTGGGGGACACATGAGAGGCAACAACACATTGATATTTCTCTCCCTCTCTCCTTCCCTTCCCCTCTAAAGATAAATAAATAAAACCTTTAAAAAAAAGAATGTTCCCTATATTTTGTGTGTCAAGTGAAACAGATATATATTGAAAATCTTTGAATGATAGACTTAAGAGATAGACATTTTACTATGTGTCAATTCTACTTAAAGTTCATTTAGAATGAAACAAAACTGTAAAATCTAAGAGATTGAATATCAACAGGCTAAAATAAAATAATTTAGTGTACCTAGAAACATTAAAATGCAGAAATTTTAGAGAACATGTGGTAAAAACAATATTTTAGCACTACATTTATTAACTAAATATTTAAAACTTTATTAAAACAATCTTTTTTCTTTAAATCTTAAGTTCTTTTATTTTTACGTTATTTTATTTTTAATTAAATGTATCATTAATATGATTGTAAATGTTTTAAGTATACATTCCCATGATACATGATCTGCATATCGCATTGGATGCCCACCTCCCAGAGCCTGATCACTTTGTTACCATATATTTGGACCCCCCTACTACCCCCAACCGCCTTTTCCTCTGGTAACCATCATTTCTTTTGTCTGTGAGATTCAGCTGTGCATCACACATTTGAGTGAAAGCATATTGTTTTTAGATTTTTCTGTGACTTATTTTGCTCAACATAATATTCTCAAGGTCCATCCATGTTACAAATGGTGGTATTTCATCTTTCTTATGGCTGAGTAGTGTTCATTGGGTATACGTACCACATCTTCTATGTCCAATAATCTACTGAAGGACATTTTGGTTGTTCCCATGTCTTGGCTACCATGAATAAAACTGCAATGAATATATATAGTCTTTGGAAATAAACATTATCAAATATTTTGGGTAGAGGGATTGATGGGTCATATGACAACCTTATGTCTAATTTTTAGATGAACAGTCATACTGTTTTCATCGTGGTTGTGCCAGTTTTCATTCCCACCAGCAGTGAATAAGGGTTTGTTTTTCTCCACAACCTCCCCAAAACTAATTAATTATCCTGTTGATAACCATCATCCTAACAAGTATGAGGTGGTATCTCATTGGCGTTTTGATTTTCATTTCCCCACTAGCTAGTGAAGTTGAGTATCAATTCACATATTTGTTGTCCATTTGTATGTCTTCTTGGAAAAGTGTCTGATCGTATTCTGTACCCATTTTTCAATTGTATTGTTGTTTGTTTGGTGTTGATTTTTATGAGTTATTTACGTATTTCAGTTATTAACCATTTGTCAAAGCTATTGTTTGCAAGTATTTTCTACGCAGTTGGTTGCCTTTTTGTCTTTCATGGTTTCTCTGGCTGTGCAGAAGCTACTTTGTTTGTGTTAGTCCCATTCATTTTTTTCCTGTACTACTCTTGGCATGGGGGTCAAATTCATGTGTTTTCTTCCATGTAATTCATTATTTTAGATCTTACATTTAAGTCCTTGATGTATTGTGATTTAATATTTTTGTGCATGGGGACAGACTAGTCCCATTTCATTCTTTTGCATGTATCTTTGCAATTTTCACAGCACCATTTATTGCCAAGGATTTTTTAAAGAGCACATTCTTTCATCAGAGCACCCCATTTGCATTATAGTGTTTCTCTCTGCCATTTTCATGTTCTATATATTTTTATAAAATGGAAGATGTCTCTGGAGGCTTTATAATCTAGTGCTATGCTTTCAGGCAGGGCAAGGGCATGAGTCACTAAAACAGATGGCTTTCTGGCTTATTCTTACTGATGTTCAGAGAAAGGCACACACATTCCCTGGGTGGTTCATTTTTGCCTTTAAACAATGCTTATTGTCAATAAGTTGTGTCTTACATCTAACCTGAATCTCCCTTTGTTAAACATAAGTTTCACCTGTTTTGTTTTATTTTTTGCAGAGCAAGAGAACAGATGGCTAGTAACTTCCTTTGAAAAACTATTCATACACTTGAAGACAGTTGCTAACAATCCCTTATTTGATCTTAAATTCAATCACTCAAATTCACATGATAAAAAAGATAAATTTTACTTCAAGTTCATTTAATCTGATACCCAACTATTTACAGTATGGACTTTTATCCTATAAGATGTTCAATTAATATAAATGTTCATGTTGGCAAATATATTAATATTTGATAACTTAAGCTTTTCTGCAGAGTTATCATACTGAAGCTCATCTTAATATTTCAAAGAAATTCAGTGATGAAAGAAATCTGTTCAAATTTGCTTATGCAAATATTTTAGACAATCTCTTCCACCTTCCTCCCTTTCATTGCAATTGCTAATTAATACTGATTAACACTCATAGAACACCATACATGCCATAAAATTCTGAGTTTTTAATCTTTGCATTCCTTTAATGATTAAGAAATTTACAGTGTCTCAAAGCAGTGACAACTACACAGCTCTTTAAATATAAAATGTTTATATATCTGAGGGTCGCTCTGCTTAATTGATACATCTACCATTTTAAGAATAACCATAAATGCTCAACTAATAGGTAAAAATAATATGTTTCAAATCTTCAGCAGTGTTGCACAGAAAACAATATATCCCAAACACAATTTTATAAAAGCAAAAGGAAATAGTTTTCCAAAAATCAATAGTCAATACAAAGATACAGAGATAAAGCTAATGAAATGATGAGATTATTATTTCTAAATATATATAACTAAGTATTTCAGGAGTTGAGTGACCAGATAAAAAATTGGGACTAAATACTGGAAACTGTTAAAATGAATCCAATGTAAATTACAAAATTAAAAAGAGTATCTAAAACAACTAATATAATTGTGAATTTAATAGCAGATTAAACCTAGCTAGGAGAGTAAGAATTAGTAAAATTTATGGAAGAATATATCTACACTGAAGTTTAGAAAAACAAAATAAGTAAATAATACAAAATATTTTTAAAATGTAATATTCATGCAGTTAGAGTCCCCTCCCCCCAAAATAGGAGGAGAAATTGGGGTGGAGACAGAGCGAGAGCAAGGAGGAGAAAATCTTTGATTTGATGTTCCACTCATTTAAGTGTTTGCTGTAGATTGTTGTATGTGCCCTGGCCAAGGATTGAACTTGCAACCTTGGTCATACCAGTGCTCCAGCCAACTGGGCTACATGGCCAGGGCTTTGTATTCACTTCCTAGTGATTTAAGAATGAATATTTTAAAATATGTTACAGAAGGTATGAATAAAAGAAAAGATATTTTTGTAAGTACTAAAAGGTATCCTCATTGGGACTCGTTCTTAGATTACTATTTGAATTTTTAATCAGTCTATCATAAAACTACTTATAGTTATTATTCTAGTACTTGGATACATATGATTTTTTTCTTTTACTTAACAAACTTCGTTTTCCACAATCATTAAACCCAGAGCCCATGTGTAAACACTGCCTTAGCATTTATCATTCCTGTTAGGATTTTGTTCATTGCATCTTGGCCTATTTCTAAACATTCATAAACCCTGATTATACTCTAATTAACAATTTGGAAACATAACATACAAATGCAAAATTAATAAGTAAAATTTTCCTTTGTTTATTGGCACACTTTGTTATTACTGTATTTTTTATGTTTTAGATTCTAATTATGATAATGTAGAAAATGTAATAGAGTAAAATTTTAATATATCCATTGAGTTTGTTAGATACTTATACCAATAAAATTAAAAGTTCTAAAATTTATAACAGGCCTTATATTTGGTGTAAATAACTGAAATGTTTCCAGGGAAATATTTTTACCTTTAGTGAAAGTTTCATTAAACTACCAATGAAAGTATTGCTTATTAAAATTTTATAAGACAAAAGATTAATCTGCATTGTTTCTGAATCATAAATAAGTGGTTATGACATACTAATTCCCAGACGTTTCTATCTACAGATTAATTTTGTTTCTAATACAGAACTGCCTTTCTCTTCAAGTGCCCCATCAAAGAGCATCTCAGTTTTTATTTTGTTATTATAGCAACACAATGTTTATTTTTTATATTTTAAAAATGGATGGCATGAGTTTAGAATACCTTTTGAAGAAAAAATTATGTGAATTTAACAACATATTTATGCCTTTGTTCTATCAAATTAAGTGACTAGAGATTTAGGTTCACTTCATTTCTTAGCTAGCATGTCAAAAAGTGTCTAATGTGCCTCTCAGATAAAGAGATATAAAAATAGACTTTTTATTTTTTTGTTAAATGTAAACATTACATTTTTGGCCTCTATTTAAGAAAAAGATTTGAGAGTTTCATGTCAAATTATGAGGAAAAGCAATACTGGACTTTAAAATAAAAGCATTTGGTATTTTACTGAGAACAAAATATCTTCAGAGAAAATATCAATTGTAGGTCTGATTCCTATTAGATCTTTTCACCTGAAAAGGCAAAACTTATGTTGACTGAAACATAAACTTTTTTGTGTGTGTTTCTATGTGTGTATTTTATGGCCTCTTGTGCTAATGACATGGTTTTACATTCTTCACCATTTTTTGTATTATGTTGTGTGGATACAACTATGTCTAGAAGAGAAGAGAAGATCACTAGTGTCACTTGGTACATAGGGTATCTAAACACACAGATGCAGTGGATTCTCAGGGGCAGGGAGACAGAGGCAGGAGGGAGAGGAAAAGAGAGATGGAGGGGGAAAGAGAGGGAAGGTGAGTGAGGAGGGATGGAGAGAGAGACTTAAAATATCCAAAATATACATTGCTAGGTTTGAGAAGGCACCTAGATTTCATTTTTTATTTTTGCCATGATTAAGCTGAAATGTTATAGCATATGATAGAACTGCTACATGATATGTGGGCTCATTATTTTTAATCATACAAAACATATACAATTAAGTATTACTTTAAATACCGTTTTAAAAGGGAATTGTATGTTCAAACTTGAATCTCCTTTGTTAGAAGCTATATTCTAGAGTTATCTTATGAAACAATTCAAGTCAGAGAACAGCATTGCCCAGAGGAATGAAAATCAGCTCACTAATTATTTAGCAGATTTGAATGAATCGGTTTCCAAAAGGATTACTGCCCAAAAGCCTGCCCTGGGGTTCAGACAGGTGTTGTTTCATCAGAATTCAGCGTTGCTGCTATTTCAGGGAGGAATTCAAAGAGACAACCCTGGGAAAGCAAATCCCATGCCTGGGACATGAGAAGCATGACTCCTGAGCTCGATTGTGTGCATTTTCCCTCCTGTCATTTCCTAGCCTTCTTTCTGGCTCAGATAGATCCCTTACCAATTGCAAAGCAGCTGGCATGATTTTTCTCCTGAAAACAGCAGTGGCACCTTGTTGCAAATCTCAGGCACACAGGTGTTTGAAGAGCTCCAAGATATTGCTTAATAGAAGCCAAATTTCAGGTTAGAATCGCCCATAAAGGTTTAACTCTGAGGCCAAAAATTGCCTACTAATCTTCGTTCCAAAGCTTTGTGGCTCAAAGCTATACTTAAGAACCTTCCCCTGTAAAGTGAGTCACCAGGAAGTCCCTCCACCACAGTGTGGGGGACCGTTTTGATTGGAGTCAGACTGGCATAAAGACCACAGTGATCACTGCGCTTGCGTCTAACACCTGCAAGTTCTTTGTCCCTTGAACAGTTTCAACGACCTTGAATACTTAGCTTAGTGCGTAGGAGTAGGGAAGCAGTCTATTGCTCATGATGTTAGTGGATCACAAATGGCCAATCAGTCTTGACAGCAGATACTTTGTTTTTTATTCCATTTACTGGGGTGACATGGGTTAATTCAATTAAATAGGTTTTGAGTGTACAATTCTTTGATACATGGTCTGTACATTGCATTGTTTGCCCACCACCTAAGCAAAATCTTCTCTGTCACTGCATATTTGACTCCCTTTACCCTTTACTGCCCCTCCACCCCTGTTCCCTCGGGTCACCGCCAGACTGTATTGTGTGTTGACGAGCTTTTGCTCTTCTTGCTTGTCCATTTGTCACTTTTAGTTTTATATCTCACATATGAGTGAAATCATACAGTTCTTAACTTTTTCTGACTTATTTTGCTTGGCATGGTATTCTGAAGATCCATGCATGATGTCACATACGGCAGTATTTCATCCTTTCTTATGGCTGAGTGGTACTGCACAGTATATGTATACCCCTTCCTCGCTAGCCAGGTGGGGTACCTACTGAAGGGCACTTCCTTTGTTTCCACGTCCTGGCAGCCATCAGTGATGCTCCAGGTACTTTTTTTGCCATTTCCTGTGGGCATGAGGCTACAGGAACCTGGCTTTGAAAAACAAAAAGAAAAAAAAGTACTGGTCATGAGGACCGCTTCCTTACTGACCCTACAGAGAAACCAGTCTATATGAAAGTTGATATATGTGTACATTGGAGGGGGTGGTTCTGTTTTGCAGAGTGCGGGACGATGGATCTGGGAACTGATCTGAAGTTATGTCCTGGGCATAACTTTGCTTCCCTTAGAATCAGCATTTTTCTTGATGCTTATAAATGATTCTGACCAAATGGAAGGTGTGCCCAGCATTTATCCATGAATGTCCCTGCTTCTGCAGTATTCAGGAGTTTTGCCTAATTCCAGACAGGCTTAGTAGTTTAGTAGTAGTTTAGTAGTAGACATTAGTTATTACAATTTTTTATATAGGTACTTTAATGTATGCAAGTAATTGGTTGCTGTATTAACTCATGAGCTAAACTATTGATATGGTTCTTGTATGAAATATTCCATTTAGGGACAAATTCAGGGGTCAAAACAGGGTCCATGGATGATATTAGTTCTTAGACTGTTCACCATATAGATGCCTTTGGAGGAGTTAGAAATTGGCAAGGCGTACAGGCAGCAAAGGCAGAATTGAGAAAGGAGGCATAGCCTACCTTTATACTCACCATGCCTAGATATAAAATTTATCTTAGTTTTTTCTTTAATTTATAAAATACAGTTTTTTAAAAAAGATTAAAAACTTGGTATTATCTCCCTCATATGCAGAAATAATACTGGGGTGAAAAATTCTAAATCAAAATGTCCAATCAAAATTTGGGAGCTGGTCTCATTCCAAAATGCACAAGAATAGACTTATACATCAAAACTTCAACAGCCCAGATTTTTTTCAGATTTTGTTTATTTATTTTTAGAGAGAGGGGAAGGGAGGGAGAAAGAGAGGGAACAAAACATCAGTGTGTGGTTGCCTCTTATGCACCCCCCACTGAGGACCTGGCTCACTATCCAGTCCTGTGCCCTAACTGGGAATGGAACAGGCCACCCTTTGGATTCATGGACCAGCACTCGAGCCACTGAGTCACACAAGTCAATGCTTTCTTCGTTTCTTTAAGTTACTGCCAAACCTTAACTAATTGATTACAGTAGTTTGCAGCAGTTTAGTGCTTCCATAGAGTCTTCACATACTTTTAGAATAGTCTTCATCTGACCTTTAGAACAGCTGAATTCAGCTTCCCATTAGAACAATTCATGCCAGCACTCCCATCACTGTGCAGTTGGCATGAGCAGCTGGGCACACTGAGCAGGCCTTCCAGGTGGACACCCTGGGCTGAATGACCGTAGGTATTGATGTATACATTAAATACTTTTGTGACATCCATACTGTCTTCTGACTTGTTTGTGAAACCCTGTATGGAAGATTTTATGGCAAATTCTGGTCTTATGTCAACAACTTTTTAAAATATCCTACTGAAATTAGAATTCTGGGCTAACTGCTGCTGAAAATGAGCCCTGAAGTTGGGTGTGTAAGTCATGTCTACATGTCGACCTCTTCTGTTTCTAAACTAAAAGTAACTTCAGTGACTTTGAAATTGGGGGATTTTTATTAGAGATTGAAAGAAAGAAGTTAAAACAACACAGGACTAATGTAAGGCCTGGTAAACAGTGTAGAATACCGCAGTAGAGAACAATGAAATGAACAAGCGCATCATCTTAGATTTTGTGAATCATTATACTGTCTAAAGTGGTGCTTTGTAGTACAACCTTGGTCTTAGAGAAGAATAAATCCATCAACTATACCTTCAGAAATCTTTCTTTTTTTTGCTGTTCCTAAAATATTTACTATGTCCAATACAACAAGTAAATGAAACTGTATAACATATACCATAGGGATTTTTAAATATAAATTAATTTAATTCTTTTTAACACATTTAAGAGGGAAATTTCCATAAACACAAACATTGAGTTAGGCTGTGAAAAACTTTTATAGGAAGATATTATTACATGGATTATGTGTATTTTAGGAGAACTCTCTAAGCATATTTATTTTTAATTAAAACACATAATGTTTTCATTAAGCAAACAGCAAATAATTTATCGTGTTTTGGAGAAGGCTACACAGCATTTTTTGTACATGTTTTTCTTAGTAAAAAGGAGTTGAAATGTATGTTGGCCCAAAATTGCCTACATAATGACAATATAAATAATGTGTTCTGAATCATAATCAAATACAGTCAGGTTTTATTCGATAACCCAGACAACTAATTACATGCCATGCTAGATAAATCAGTGTAAATATAACAGAAGCTAAAAACAGCTGGGTGGATATCCAGGGACTTTGAAGTTGCCATTTTGTTAGCTTTATGAGAACACTCACTGTCAGTGGGGAAAGCGAAAGGGGCCTGAAGAACTGACTCAATGAAAACAACCACCTATAAAATAAGGGCAGCCCATAAGCAAAGAAATGCCCTTGTGTTTTCCTACAAAGAGTATTTGAGTTGCTGAAATGTAGAAATATTGTTATTATAGGTAGTTAGCTAATTATTAATACTAATGGGAGCAAAGGAAATTAGCCATTAATTATAATAAAGCAGGCAGCACAAGCCTGCTTGCTTCGCCAGGAAACTGCAGCTTCACACCCCAGGGTAGTACATCATTGCTCTGCCAAGGGAATGGACACTGCTCCCTTCCCACCAGCGCTGAATTGTTGGAGAGCATGAGTTTGACCATGGAGGCCTGTCAGTCCAACTAGGAGGTGCAGACCTATCAGAAGTCTGCAGAAACTTGGGAAGTTGGTTGGTTCTTTGTTTACCAAGCTAATACAACCCCAAGGAAACAAAGAAGCTCTCTCTAGTTCTTTTTTTTTTAATTGTTGTTCAAGTACAGTTTTCTTTTAATTGCTGTTCAAGTACAGTTTTTGTACAAATTAATGAGTTTGTATGATTCAATGCATGAAGTAAAATTCAAACTATAGTCTTTCTATTATACAATGTAAAATTGGATGTGAATTCTTATAAAAATCACCAAAATTACTAAGATAAAATACCTCCAATAGAAAAGAAACATAATTAAGGTGCCAAAATGTATATACAGTTTCATTCCTTTTGTTCCAAAGTATGGGAAATATAGTTGGAAAAATAAACAAGATACTGTTAACAATGTGAAGACGGACTTCAGAGGAATATTTTTATTTCATAAAGTTTTGAACTTGATACTACATTACCTATGAATGAAAAGCCACTGATATTGAATTTAAAAAATATTATAATCATTGAAACTTCTAGTAAATCATTATTTTATATAAAAATATGTTTGGCAGAGCCTTGTATTTGGCAAGAAAAACATTAACATGAATTTGATGCAATTCCAGGGTACCTGTCAGAGTAGTTCATTACATCTATTCCTGCTAAGAAGTAAAATCCTAGCAAAAAATCAATTTATGGCTCTTAGAAATAATCCTAAATATATACAATCCTTATAATTTATTTAAAAATGCATATTTGTGTTTTCAGCACTACCGACCTGAGAAGTAGAAATACTAGGCATTCTACCTGCTATTTGTAACTGCCAGTATTATGGACAAGCTTAAAACATGCAGAACTACATCAACGAAACAAAGTGGAGGAGAGAAACTGTGATTTAAAACAATGATTTTTGGGGAGAAGCAAAGAAGGTGCCACAAGAACTTGAAAACACTGGGCCTACCATTGCATAGCCCCCCCACTGTTATTATTATTACTGTATCTCTATTTTTATTATTATTAAATTTGTGTCTCTATCGACATCAATTCATGAACCTTTATGTTGATTTACACTGACTTTCATCTTTACCTGAGTTTATATATGAGTGGGGAATGGTTTAATAAATAAGAAAACTTACACGTATCTGTTCTTGGATAATTCTTGCTATTATATAAATTATCATATGACTTATTTCAAAACAAAAATTAAATATCAAAAGTTTTCCAGCCAAAAGTTTAAGATTGTAACAAATAGTAAAGCACACAGACATGCGAAGAGAGAATATTTCACTGTGAGGTTTATTCTGTATTTTTTTTGAACGAGTGTTCCCTGTAACCATCACTTACTTTATAGCATACCAGATGCTTAGATTTTTTTCAAAATGTTCTAATCAAGGGTAACACACTGGATTACTTTGAAGTTAATGGTTAAGGTTTGCTGATCCTCTCTTACAAAATGTTTATATGGTTATTCTTTGGGGTAAAATATGCAAAAGTAAGTTAATTTTAATAACAAATGAATAAGACAGGTTGTCTTTTTTCCATTTTACTTCCTTTCCATCATACCCCCCTCATCTGATATCATTGCATTCGCTGTTGGTTTTCTGGGTATTAAGGGAAAGTTGTGTACACATTTCTGGTATGGAATTTGGGGGATATATTTCTATTGTTCACATGGTTGCTATGGTATCACCATAATACCCACACACTTAGGTACAGTGGCATTAGAAACATGTTAACATGCCAGGAAGCTTTGGCCATCCCAGGGACAATGGTCCCACCCTCGCAGCCTTCTAAACAAACCAAGCTAGAGAAAAATCTGGTAAATTTTTCTTCTATTTTGACATATAAAGACACAAACTTTATACAGGAAAAAAATGTTATATTATTTCTGGATGTTTTCTGAATGTAGTATTGACTGCTTTTAAAATTTTTAAGTGTGTTTATGTTCACATTCCAATTAGAAAGTACTTCCACATTTGATTTTAATGTGTAATTCTGAAATGACCCTTTCAGGTTGGATAAACTTCAGATTTGATAAACACAGATTCTGTCCCTAATTCTAATTCCAAATCCTCATCACCAACCTTCAGTTTGTCACGAATCCTGATTTCCCCACTTGTGGAATAGGACAATGAAATTACCATCCTGAGGAACATCTCCGGTTTGCAGCTCAAATATGACTTAAGCCCAGTTAAGTCTAATTGGAGGCTAATGTACCCAAAAGAATTTACGTAGCCTACTGGGAACGCATTCTGATCTAAAATGTCTACACCATTTTAAGCATGGAGTAGAGAAGCAATTTGCATTTATTTCCCTGGGTTCTCTCTCTTTCTCATTTAAACAATCCATTATCCAGATCCAGGCAGTAGTATGCAAGTATAATGGGATTATTCATTATGTTTATGGATTATAGCAATTAAAATTAAAAAGAAAAGTAAATATTACCTTTAAAATATGCATCCGTTGCAGACAACACTCTGGCAAATGATTAAAACTCTCTGACACAATGTGAGCTTGTTCTAGCAAAAAAGTCTAACCTATTCAGTGCTTTTTCCTCTATGAGACAAGCCATTATATAGACTTAGAAAGTGTTCCAGCAAAAAATTAAAATTAAATGAAATGTAGCTCCTGTAATGTATTCAATTTAATCCAACTGAATTCTCTAATTTTATGATTTGATTTTTTCAAATTAATTATTCAGGATGAAAGAATAATCTCACAACATATTTTATATCTTTAGCCACAATCTTCTAAAAAGAACAATTGAAACTCATTATCACTCTACTTCTCTTTAAAAATAAGTCCTCAAAAGTGAACATATAAATTTGAAAATCTTTTCAAAACATCATCTTTTCCTCTTTCTGATGAATTTCTGTGTCAAATAGAGTATGCCCCCCCACACACACCCAATCTGATTTAAATTTCCAGAGAGGAAATTCTTGTGACTTTTCACACTGACTGGGGACTCATCCGCAAGGCAGGGTCTTTCTCTGCGGGGAAATCTCAGGGAATTTTTTTCTAATAAGAAACTCTGTGAATTGAGTTTCCTCTGTGAGAGAACAGTGGTATGGTAGACTCCAGAGAAATAGGAGCTCTAATTTTTTTTCTTTTTCCTTGAAAAAAAATCTATCCCTTCAAGGAAGTTTCAAAATGCAAGTACTGCTATTAATAAATCAAGGGCACAAAATGAAAGAAATTCCATGATGATAAAATGAGTTTGAACATCCAGGGGATGAGTAAGTATTTGGGCCTGTAAATGATCAGTCCGAATATGAACTATAAACTAGATAGTCACAGATTATACTTGGTTTTACCTAATTTGGCCTGTGTAGATTCAGCCTCAATTTAAATGTGGACTACCCAGTGAGTGTTCCTACCCTCTAGAAGCTACAACATACCCAGGAATTTATATAACTCTTACTGAAAATGTATGATAGGGTATATTTTAAGAGATTACTAAAATTTTAGCTATTAAACTTCACTATGTGTTAATGTTACAGATGAGTTTTAGATAGGCTGAAAAAATGGTCTGAAAAGGTATTCTACAGACAGATTAATTACTTAACCAATAATGATGACATTATTTAAACTGATTTTAAATTTTTATTGAAATATTTTGTATATTTGACTTAAATTTAATTTATAAAAAAATACATTAAGCTGGTATACAACTTTTAAGACTTGTAAAAATATAGCCCTAGCTGGTGCGGCTCAGTGAACTGAGTGCTGGCCTACAGTCAGATTGCTGGTTGGATTCCCAGTCCTGGTACATGCTCAGGTTGCGGGCCAGGTCCCCAGGGGGGGATGCGTGAGAGGCAACCACACACTAATGTTTCCTTCTCTTCCCTGCCCCCTCCCCCTGTAACCAGAGGGGATGGGAGATGTAGATAATGGGGGAAAGAAGGGAAAGGGTTGTCAAGGAACATGTATAAAGGACCCATGTACAAGTCCAAAAGGGGGTAGGACTGGAGGGGGGGTCAGGGAAGAGGGGCAGGGGAGAGTGATGGGGGAAAAATGGAGACAACTGTACTTGAACAACAATAACATTTTAAAAAGAAAAAGAAAAAAATACATACATACAAAATCTTTTAAAGATTTAAAAAATATAAAATCTAGCAAAAGAAAAAATATATAAATTATGTACCTTTAATCCAAGAAGAAAGCTGATGCTGGAAGAAAAAACATCCTATCCAAAGTCATCCCAACATAAAATAACAAAAGACCTGAAGTAATTAGGTGCCATTTCCCTTTGTTATAATCGCCAGGTATGATAAATAGAATAATGCCTCATGGAAGAAGTCAAATGGGAAGGAAGTGATTATACACAGTGGTGCTAATCACGGCATCTGCAGTGGGATGCAGGATGAAGTGCCCTGTCTCTCTCTCAGCAGAGAAAGAAGAGTTTTCTCCCTGCTGAAGGGCCAGGCTGCAGAGCACATGACTGCCCATTCTGCAGGGTTGATGTATATTCATTGCATTTAATTTTAACACTTGCTTTTCTCCCATAGCCATTGGATGGACAACCTGAAGATGATCATCAGGTTATGAATAGTCATGGCTATGCCTTCTCTGCATAGAGTGTTTTATGATTTCCAAAATGCTTTCTATTTATGTTACTGTTTTTAATCCTTACAACAATCTTGTGAATTTGGGAAAAAAAGCAGTTTCTGGTCCAATTTTACCAGTCATAATAAGAAAAAATTTCAGCCTCATTCAGTATAGCCATTCAATCAAATAGTCCAAATATTGAAAAGACTGCTTTATTGTCTCATTTTAAAATATACTTTCTATTGTTTTAGTTATACATCAAAATATGCTGTTTTAAATCCCTGCATAATGATGCACTGAAAGTTCTCTATTCATTTCTAGCACAAGTATAACAGAAAGAACCAGACAAATTAGAGTTCCAAGAAATATAAATGCAATGAATAAATTAATGTCGGCATTGATAGATGAAGAGGAAAGCAAAGGAATTTCACTGTGCGGCTTGACTGAACAACTTTGTTTGCAACAATATATGTAAGATGGGAATTGTTGTTTGAGATGGACCAGGAGATTAAAAAGAATAATGAAATTGATTCCTCAGGATTGTTACCCACTTAATTTTAAATCTGCGGAGGTGAGCCTCGGATATTACTGTGTGTGTCATCTCTGTCTCTTAAAGGAACATGAGAAAAGCAAGTGTGCTGGTGAGGTGAAATTTGACCTTTTACCTTTCCAGAAATGCTGTTTAGGATCCAATAGCTGCATGGAGTCCAAATTGTGTGTTAACATGCAGATGGGCCATTCATCCTTGGGACACAACCTAGGCCACTTTCAAATGGAAATCTACGAAGGGGATTTTACTTTCTTCTAAAGAACCAGCAAATGTGATATTGCATTTTACTGCAGCTTTAAAAAGTAATGCAGTTAAGGAAGGGGAAACTGTAGATAAATTCTTGACACATGTTGGTAACTTTCATGAAATTGTATGGTTTTTATCTAGAATGTTAATACTGAAAAAGGAAATCTGAATTTATTTTTTTATTTTCTTTATATCCCAAGGCATTTTGTGGTATCATAATAGCCTCTCTACTGTGCTCTCCAAAAACTTACTAGATATGAGTACTGTGGTATGCCTTTAATTTAAGACCATATTATTTCCCTGGGGAAATTTTAGAAATGTGGTGTGGACCGGTAGAAATAGATGGGGAAAAATTGGATGAAAGGAAACTTATAGAGGAGAAAAACAGATAATCTCTTATATCTTTGCTTTCTTGATTCTTATAATTCAACAATAACCTTGTTTATATTTATTCTCAGAATGAAATAATACTATTTAACCTCACATTAGGTAGAAAGCTCAGATTAAAAAAATATCTACTTGAAATTTTGTTTCACTTTTAATTTTATTGAATCATTCAAGGGGACAGTTTCTGAATTAATAGCGGGAGGTTCAAAAATGTCACAGTTATCTTTTATTTGATAATTTAATAAATAAATCAGTCAACATTAATCATAAACCCTTCTGGGTTAAGAGATTTGTATATAAAATGAATGTGAGTTTTTCCCTATAACACTATCTCAACTTTAAAATATTTCCAGAAAATTACAGTTATAACTCTTCAAAGCATGCTAATTTTTCCTCGGCTTCCAATGAATTATTATTTTTGACTCCTATTGTAAGTCAAATATGCCATTAATTATCTTTACTCCTTTACTCCTATTACTAAGGGTATCATCTAATGCAGTGCTTATGAAATGTTCTATGTAATACAGCCAGAGTTTCTTAAATGGTTCCTATTGGTCATGCTTTCCTCCAAGCAATTTGTATAAACTGACTTGTACAAATTTGCATAACAACCCTGTGATGTCAGCTCTCTTTGTTTCTCCAGTTAGATTTAAGGAAACTGACCCAGAGAGAAGTTTCAACAACCTTGCCCTGGGTCACCCAGAAACAAAATTTGACCCCAAACAAACTCGTGAGAGGCCCTGTTCTCAACCACAGCCCTACCGTCTAATCCCACAGTGACAAACTACACTTTGACGCTGTTCACAGAAATGCTTTAGCCACACATATCGTGCTTTGTACCACGAGTTCAAACATTGCACTTTGTGTCAAAGGTTCTGTGTGGACAGAGCAGTATTTTGATCACTTTAAATCTATCTCTTTGTCTTCATAGGTTTTACCTTCCGATTTCAGTGGGCCAAGAATTTTATCTTGCGTTATTTACTTCTGAATTCTTTTTGGTGTTTTATGTTTCTATCACCATTTACTTCTTTTTTCTTCCCATGTATGTTAAAAGCCATTGAGTGAAAGATAGGGGCAGGCATCTGGCAAGTTGGAGAGTATGATCACATGTGGGAATAATCGTACCTTCTCTGCCACACACGTGCACCTAATTCATGCCCTTGGCTAGACTATTTCAATATTCTTGATCCTGTGTCCAAGCACTTATGCAATTTAGTTGTAAACATAGAAAATTAATCTAGTTCTTATGGAGAATGGGATTCTGAGCATTTTACAGAAAGGATTGGTCATGGTTTCTATATGTCACCCATCCATAGGAATGTCGTGACAGAACTCTGCAGACTTCCTGGGCATTCTTAGGGGGGTCCTTGCAAATATGCTCACAGGGAACCGTGGTCACATGCATGTTTCTTTGTGTGCCTGAGTTTCTTGGTCAAAGCTTTACTGTCCTCTGAGACATGGCACCAAGGAGGAGCTCCAGAAGCTGTATACATATTAGGGATCAGACTTAATTGGTTCATCCTAATTTAGACATGGTCTCATACTGATGAACTTCTTCCCAGCATCACTAATTCTGTCTGCTTTTTGGCCCTATAGACTTACATACCTTCTCTCTAGCATCTGCCAGGTAGCTTTTCTCTGCCAGTACTACATCCATACCTTTGGTACCTGATACTCTGTGACATTAAGCAAATGATAGCTTTACTGTCTTTTTAGAAGCTAATGTACTTAGCATACATCAGGTATACAATAACTTTTTCATCACTGAAGGATGCCTCAATGAATCTGTAAGAATATTTGGGAAAAACATAAGATATTTGACAAAATATAAATTGCTTAACATTTGATATATAAAAGGGCACATGTGTCATATTTCTTCAATAAAAAAGTCCATATATAATTGCTCTAAATTTATATTTAAATTATACACGAATCCTTTAAAAGGAAATATAGGTAATGAAAGTAGATTGATTTCAGTATACCAAAATCCCTGGCTTTTGGGAAAACCTATGATGTGCTGGATTTTATGAAGATTAATATGCATTATTTTTTCTGAAAGGGGTCACCACTGATTACTATAGTAAGTAATAGTATCACCCTCCACAGATATCAGAAATAGATCTTGCTGTGCCTAAACCCCTGCAACATTTGTAGTTTTAACTGGATTGGGATGGGTGTCTGGACTCAAAGAGTCAATGTGGTCCTCAGACTTCAGAGATCCATGTATGTGACATACATGCCAGATGTCCAGCCAAGTTAAGAAAACACACCTTTGGAACTTATTTCACTGAAGTGATTGGAAATGACTGTACCCCCTGTCATGAGATCAACATGCGATAAACTCAAATCATCAGATAAACACTAGAATGTTGACATGGAAGATTAATAGTGTTCACAATGATAGCATCTGAGTTACTGCTTCCTCTTTATTGAGGAATCAATAAAATGTATCCAGTCAGGCCTCAGGGACTTTTCTTTACCAAATCTAGACCCTTTCACGAATTTCAAACCAATCTGGTCCTACACTGTTTGATTTGCTTGACACCTTCCTGCTCAGGGACATACCTATCTACGTTTCATATTCCTGTCTGCATAACACTGGCGGTCAACCACAACCAGATCTACCACAACCAACCTCATTAAAGCTAATAGTTTAAGGTGAATAGACTCCCTTCAGAACAGTAGCTCATCATGCTGTTACAGGGAACCACAGTGTTACTTTGTATCCAGTATTACAGCAGTGGCCCTGGCATCTGCTTACTGAAACTTCTACACAACATCAAGGTCACATGAAATGTAAAGTTGTCCCTAAATTGTCCACTTCCACAAACAATGCTAATGACACAGCTATATTAACGCAGAGAGGAACTGGCTCATCCTTACTTCCCAGTACTGTTTAAATCAAATATCAGGAAAGCCTTCTCAATATCTAAAATTCCCATGTGGAGCTAGTAGGCTTTAAGAAAAAAAATTATTATTATTATTTTTGGAATAGTAAAAAATCTTAAGATAATGGATTTTTGCGACTAAAATCATTATCCCTTAACTTTTTAAAAATAAAGGTCCAATAATAAGAATGCATAATGTCACATGTTACAGTATTACATCACATGTCAGATTTTATAGTTGCCACTAAATTCATAAAGTTCTCTGATAAAATTATTTGACCAACACAAGCTGTAGTTTTGTTAATATTTCATTGTAGCCCAGTTGCATGTAGCATTTTAAAATGGCCAAATAAAATATCCATTCTGTGGGTTCTATTTACAATTTTTGATCTTAGATCACTCTATTTTATGCATAGCAGTAAAAAACCATAATGCCAAGAAAAAACAAATCTTTTTTTTTTAAATGAGGAATGTTAATTGTTGTTGGAAGCCAAAGTGTCCGCCTTCTCCAGAAAACGTCCTCCCCCTCTCGCGTTCCTGTGAGCATCTCTCCTCCTGGAGAACGAGAAAAAGCCCCTGGAGCTTCCTTCTCCTTCCTTTGACGCTGCTGTGTGACAACAATCTCAATGAGACAGAAGGGGATAATGAACGTCATCACCTCCACCGTCACAGGTGCTGCCAAGATGAGCCCTAACCCGGGACTTCCGTGAGCTCGCCTGCCTCCTGCGCGCTGTTCACCCTGGGCTTCCGTTCTCCCACTGACAGTTCTCCTTTTTTCCCCTTGCATCCACATCCCACTCTGCCTGGGAAAACCTTACTTCTTGCTGCTCACTGAGCACTTGTCGGGAAGCTGCTCACTCGGAAACGCACGGAGAAACGGGGTCATTGTTGTCTGAGGTCGGTCTGCTCGGGGCTGGTGTTCTTCCCATGACGCTTCCGTGAACGAGCCTTCTGCATTCCCTACAGAAAGTTGCTCGTCTTCGAAAGGAGATTAAAATGCCTGTTTTTTCCCAGAAATGCTAGAGGGATAACAGGCCTTCAAATTAATCTTTATGTGAATCGCTCAAGTAACTCTCACTGAGATTTAGTTTCTCAGCCCACCAGTATTACTTCTGTGTATCATTTTCAATGTAAGAAATACAGTTTCTTTGGACATGTAGGGTGTCGAAGGAGCAGTGTGAGTGTTGAGCTCCAGCAGAAGCACCCCGCAAAGCTTCTGCTGTGGGCTGGGACCAGTGCACGAACCACGGCTCATCATTGCGGGCTCAGAGCTCACCTAAGAGCACAGTGGCGTTTGGTTCAGCCCTGCCAGTTGACTCTGGTTGCTAAGTTATGGTAACTGCCAGGTCCGAAGGTTGAACTGTGACTTCAGTCAAGGTTGGCTGCTGAGCCTGAAGGGGCTCTGGATGTGGACCTGTCACCTGGGGGTGCTTTGCAGGAGCTGCAGTCTGCTGCAGGGCTAGAGAATGTTCAGCCTCCATAGTGGGTTCTGGAGTTATGGCGAGGCCCAGGTCCAAAGGCTGATCCTGTTCTGGAGCGGGAATCATCAGCATTATGGACGGGAGGTGGTCTTCCAACCTCCTTAGGTGGCTCTGGAGCGGGGAGCTGGGTGCTCCTACTGGGATGGGGATGAGGTTATCTTGTCAGGGGGCTGTGGAGGGGCCTCTTGGTGGGATGGCTGTTTGACCTCTTCAGTGGACTTTGGTGGATGAGCTGAGACCTTCTCCTCAGCTGCAGATAATTCAGTAGCCTTAGGGGGCTCTGGGATCACCAAAGCCCCTAGATCCACATATTTAACGTTAATATTAGGTGATGCTGAATGCTGAGCCTCACCTGAGCTCAGGGGCAAGCCTGTCACCACATGATATACTGGAGCTGGAGGTACAACATCCATAAGAGATTTTCGGAGGCTGAGGGGGACTGGCTAACATGGTGCAAACAGTTTTCACTCTTAGGTATGAGGGAAAAACTGATTTTCACTTATCCCAAACATTCCGTAAATGTTTAACACTTTATGAAGCAAAAGGTGAATCGGTAAGTTACAAATTCTCTCAGAGTTTCGAAACAAAGTTCATTAAAGACTAGTATTATGTACATTGAGGTCATAAAATTGTAATTTATATGCAGATGAACAGAGTATGTCCTTAAACAACAAGTAAAATTAACTGCAATTTGCACATAGATGTTTGATAATATTTACTATATATATTCACATATATACTTTATTTCTATATTTTTTCAATAGTGTCATTTTTACAAATGGCATTGGAATATTACCCAATTTTTATAATAAACCTTAACAAAAGGTGTTAGGAGGTGTTACTGCTGTTAACTCAGAAGCATTATGTATAAGAAAGTTCTGTTGTGGATGTATATCTTTGCTGATTCATAATTCTTAAAATGGCTGGCAGAAAGTTTATTCACGTTGGGATGTACTGCTACACGCACCTCACAGGTGTAGCATTGCTGACGAGCAGGTTACAAGGACAGAACAGCAGGATCAGGAGGAATTTCACTGACAGTCTCTGCAGACCATCCCTCTGGTCCCTCTGCGCATCTCTCTTTAAAAATCCTACACCCCATGCTGTCACGAGAAAACATGAGTCTATAGGGGGTATGTGACTTACCTGAAGTTATAAAATCAGTAGCAGCCATTTTTTAGTCCTTTTTTTTAAATTAAATATTTTATTATTTATTTATCTTTAGAGGGGAAGGAGGGGAAGGAGAGAGGGAGAGAAACATCAATGTATGGTTGCCTTTTGTGCGTCCCCTGCTGGGAACTGGCCTGCAGGGAACCGGCCTGCAACCCAGGCATGTGCCCTGACTGGGAATCGAACCGCGACCGTGTGGTTCGCAGGCCCATGCTCAATCCACAGAGCTACACCAGCCAGAGCTAGTAGCAGTCATTTTTTTCGGTAGCAGTAAATGCATTTTAAACATTATTATCGCTTCTGACTTATGGAACTAAAGGCTGCCAGTGATGGTGCCCGCAGCCCAAGCTTCAGTGAGGGGAAGCAAGCCTGCTTGCAGCAGGTGTGTACAAGTGTGTGTGAACAGTGGAGGGGCAAGCATATGTGTGTATGTGTGTGAGTGAACAGTGAAGAGGCTGTCTGGGCTCAAGGCTGACATGGGCAAAACCTGGAAAAGTGGGTGTTTTAAACTGGTTAGATAGGCTCAACCTCTTGCAGGACATTAGGCTTTACCGAATGCTCACCAATTTCAACGTCCACCTCATCTAAAAACACTCTTGTGGAAATAAGCAGAATCACGTTTGACTAAATGTCTGTGTACACCATTCCTTGCCTGGCTAAGCGACACACAGAACCATCGCAATTGGCAACAGTGCTCCCATTACCCCATGAAAAACTGCCCAACCTGTATTAGAGCATACCAAGTAGAAGGGGAATGTGTTGGCAATGTTTATTTAAATAACGAATTGCATTTTACACCCAAACTCTTTTTCTATGTGCTACAAACCTGCTAACTTCACTGCGGCGTCACTAGGGTTGTGCCTCGATTTTGGGTTGAGTTGTATAGTAATTTATTATGTGTTACTTTTTAAATTTCTCCTTTTCATTATAATGTTATACTAATTTTTAAATGCACACATACACAAGTACATATGCACTTTAGATTATTTGTTAATTAACTTTCATCATAGTGAAAAGAATTTTATGTATGGTAAAAAGAAAGCATTTAGTCTGTGAGGATGAAGAGCTAATTGAGATATTGTTATAATGGACTGATACATTTTAAGAAATATATCTAGATTTACTTTTCCACCTGGCATGTTTAAGCATTCCAAAGTCATGAATACTAATGAAATTTTATAAGCAGCTGTTCTAAAAGAAATCTTCAGAGCAACTCAAATATTTATTACTTTGTTCACATTTGTTTTGAATTGACTATTCATTGTTTATGTTATTCGACATTTGACTCTATGGCTAACCTATTTTGCAGAGAATAATGGTACCATAAGCTTACAAGCATTGTAGCTTTTGACTATTTGTTTCAGGCTTGGGGTGGGGGAAACCTTCTATGTGTAACATTGACAATGTGAGTGTTATAAGCTATCACACTGGGGTCTTCATGTGTGTGGTAGCTCTTGATAGATACTCACTAAGCATGCTCTGTCTCGCTGGCTAACTGTTAAAATTTCATTCTTTGCATGTAGATCAAATTCTGTGATTGGTTCTTGCCATAGAAAATGTGCAGAAGTGGGATGCATTATTTCTGAGCCCAGGTATTTAGGATGGGTATCCTTTCTTCCCCTTCTCTTCCCATGAATGGAAAACTTAAAGGTTGCATGTTAAAGATACCAGAATTCCACAGGATGGTTTCTGAATGAATATATGAAGCAGAAACCCTTCCCCTATCCTCCCCCCTACCCAAATCATTATACTATGATTCGAAGGAGCCATAACATTTCTGACATTAAGTCAGTGATAACTTGACATATCTTTGATGGTAGTTAGCTTATCCTAACTAATTAATATATCATGTGAGCATTTTCACACTGCCTGGCATCAAGTAACCACTTAATAAATGATAGCTGTTGTTGGCACTTTTATGTCAGATGATAAAATATATACTCTGTATTAAATATGCCTGCAGATAAAAGGATGCTTTTTACCATAAAGGCTACTCTGTTTGATTTTTAAAGAGTAATTACAATTCAAGTAAATATAATTTTATGCAACAGTATCTTGATATAACATAAGATGTATTCAAATACTTATATAATGTCTTAGATTCACCTAATATTAATATGTCTGGCATTTCTTTGTTCTCCATTATTGTGAGTTTAAAAGAAACTTATATATCTCTTCTAATGGTAGTTAGTTTAATCCATTTCAGTAGTCATTATGCTATATTTCTCAGTTTAAAACTAGAATTATTTGTTTTTTCTTCTGATATTCTTTCATTCATTCAACACGTTTCTAGTGGATTATTGCCATATGCTGAACACAATGCTGGATTTCTTTCCATGATTGATGTCATTCACTGTGTACCACAGTGAATAACCCTAACTTCCCTTTGTTGAGTTAACATATAATGGTCCACTGTTGACCTTGAACAATGCAGGAATTAGAGGCACAGACCCCTGTGGAGTCAAAAATCTGCATAGAACTTTCAAATCCCTCAAAACATAACTTCTAATGGCTCACTGTGGACCAAAAGTCTTACCAATAACACAAAAAGCAGATCAATAGATTTTTTGTATGTTACATGTATGATATATTATATTCTTTCTGTTGCTAATAAGGTTAGCAACAGAAAAGAAAATCATAGAGCAAAGAGAATGCATTTATAGTATTTGTTGAAAAAAATCTGCCTAAGCGGACCTGGGCAGTTCAAAGCCTTCCTGTTCAGTGGTAACAGTATTTTTTTTCCCCAGGCATAAGAAGGCACTGGCCCAATGTCCTCCATACAGGTAGTTTATATATTATCATCTAAATAATTTATTTTTTATTTTGTTATTTTTCTTTTGAGTTGAAAATTGTGGATGATGTTAACTATTTTGCAATCTGGTCAATTGTGTGATTGAAAGTGTAGGTTAGGAAAGCTTAGAGAATGAAAAGCAAGTATTCTCCATCTCAGAGCTCATCAAAAAAGCAGGAATCGCCTAGCTGGGCCATGAATGCCATGATGAATCAAGTCCCACTTCCTTTGTATCAACTCATTTTTGAGATTTCATTGTCTACCCACATGTAGATAATATTAGTGTTCTATTTTTATAATTTATTAAGGAGATAGTAGCAAAAAAGGAAGTCACTAAAGATTGGAAGCGAATGTGATCTTCTTCATAAAAAAATAGATAATAAACAGATAAATAAGATTTGGGGGAGATCCCATAACAGTCATTAAAACAACAGATACCCCAGAACTGAGAGAGGGAAATAATTTCAAATGTGCTATAATGTTTTAAGGTAAAGGCATACACATTTTTATCTGAAAGTTTTAAGAACATATGATTTTGCTTGAATTCTCTAATTCTTTCCAGTGCCTAAGTGGGCTAGAATTATTCATCTTTTCAATGTCATTGACAAAAAATCTTTATTACTGAAATATTCATCATCATTAAACATAGCATACTTTCTTTAGTGTGATAAAGAGTTTGAATATCTGAATAGATGGCTGATTGTAATAAGAATGATTAACGTAGCATCCAGTTAAAGGAATTTAAGAGCATATTTTACTAATGGCAGGAGACAGTCTTTAAAAATACATGCAAAGAACAGATATGCATAACCCAAGGACACAGGTAGCAGTTTGGTGATGGTCAGAGGAAAGGAGGGTGGAGGTGGACGAAGGGGGAGTATGGGGATATCTGTGATAGTGTCAGTAATAAAAATAAAAAACAACCAAACAAACAAAAGGCATGCTATTTACTTCGTTACATTAAATGTTACTACAGATACAGGGCATATCTCCCATTGTGAAACATGGTTTATAGTTAGTTTATACTGTATGATTCTAACAAAGTAAATTAAAATGTCCTTAGTAATCTGGGAATTGATCATCAAACATAATAAATGATCTATATATGTCAGATTAGAGAAATCTTAATCGAATAGTAAACTTTCTATGCATTTAGGGCAATTTTATATGCTTTTTCTGTTACTATAAAAAATTTCATAAGCAAAAAAATGAGAATCCCTTTTTGTACAACTAGGCACAGGAATAAAAAAGTACTATAATTAGAATGACTTTAGAAATTATGACATCATTATCACCATGTAAAACTTTAAAAAGTAGTAATAGTTTTCATATTTGTATCTAATAACAGCATACATTTATACATTTTAAGAGCCAAAATCTTATAAAAATACATTCAAGCTATTTAATAACTTGATTGAGAGGTTGTAGATATCATTCCATCTAATGTAGGAATGAGGACTATGTAATAATCTTCTTTGTTTTACAGAGTCTTTGACACAATGACTATTAAATGTGCTCTCTGGGCCTATCATGGAACAGCCAACAAACCAATCATCATTCTGAATAAACCCATGCTCACATTGAGAACTGGCTGACAGAGATGTTAAACCTGATGATTTTGACTGGTTTACTTGCTTCCATAGTGCATGATAAACTTCCAACTACAAAGATATTTAGAATTAAATTCATAAAAGTTCAAGTGAATCATACCCATAGTTTTGATATTTAAAAAATTGCTCTTTAATATATTCGTGGCATTAAACAAAATTTAGTCTATTAGATTTTTAAATTTTACTGTTTTTCAAAAACAGTTGTCTGCATTTTTTCAAATCTTGTAATTTCAATTCCAAATAAGTAACTAATTTTGACTCAAAATAAATATTTTCACACCTGATTTAGACTTGAATTCTAAGTTAAAAACTCACTAAATTTTTATACAATTTTAAAACATACCAGAGGATTACGAGTATATATATTGAGGTGTTGAAGATTATACACAGTTTGATGTGGGCAACAAGCCTGTGAGTAAAAATAGAATCTAAATTTATAACATCCGAAAGTGTTTCTTGATGTCAGTTGATATAAATTCTTATTTTGTTCTTTTAATTTATTGATAATTTGATTTGTCTTATTGTTAATTGAAGAATATATACACTTTGGATATAACATATTATAGTATTCATATCAAATAAAGGGAAGTTCATCAAAGCACTTGGTTGGCATTGTTTCATCCTGAATATAATAGTATAAAAATCAGCATATTTGTTTCATATTAACAAAAAAAAGAGGAACAAATTTCAGACCCAGTTAAAATACAGAACCCCTGCCCCCCCTTTCCAATAAAGAAGACTGTGACTGCCAAAAGGAGTGAAGATAGATCACAGACCGCGCATGAGGAAGTGGAGCTAAGATACAGAACAAACCTACGCAGATAATTCAAATATGGGAGAGCCAGCACAATTGCAATTAAAGATGATTGGCATGCCATAAATGGAAAAACCCTAAATGTTGCATTTGCAACAACAGAAATGTTGACATGCCAGTCAATGGCAAGAGCTTCTCTGGATCCAGTATATGAGGGACCCTGGAGGCTGCCTTCCTGCATCTCCCTTCCTCCCCTCTTAGGAAGCTGACACTTTTGTTTCCCATCCACAGAACCCCTTTGCGTTCCTTCTGTGAGATTTGGCTAATGAAAAGAAATAGCAAGGCCTCTAATGGAAGGAGGAGAGAAGAGTTGGCCGTTTATCATTCCAGTCCTTTCCCTAACAGACACTTTAACCTACCAGAGGTTGCAGTTTTTAGTCAGAAAGCCCACTTCCACAAGGTTTCTTCTTGCTTTAGGCACAAAGGTGTTTTTAGTAGGCCTGGGTTTCCTTAGCCACTTTTGTGAATTCCCCTAAACAATGCCACACCATTGCAAATATTTCCTTCGCATCTATTTGAGTATTCCAACTTCTCCTATTCAGTCTTCAATGATTTCTACCACAAGTAGTTTAGGACACAGACCCCAATAATGGGATTTAAGAATTGAGATGATCACAGATTTAAGGATTACGGGTCTTTTGAGAATGGGATTGAGACACAGTCATGGATCCAGGTGAGGCTGACTGTACTCAATTACCTGTGAATGCTCCTTATTGAGAGAAGCATGTCAAGTCTTCCATCTGAGTTTTTTCCCTGCATAAACACTTTCTAATGACTCTAACTGGGGCAACTTGTGTCACAAAGGGATGTCAGTTGCTTTTAGCATCTACCAGTCTCTCAGCTACTGTAAAAATTAAATATCAGCACAGCCCAGAGAGAAGGTGTCTATATTTCGAAAAAGTAGCAGAACCTTACCAATTTCTGATGGCAAGAGACTGAGGATCATGTAGGAGAGTTAAGAAATTAGACTAACAAAGAGGAAGCGAAGTCTTGTCTTGATGATATGAGATTTAATGTGTTGGCTTAAAAAATTGTGAGTGACATTAATAGCCTCTAGGCTGGCTAATTGAAGCAGGATTCAACAGTGAGGTCCAATTTATTCTCAGGAATCCCCTACTCAACTGTATTTCATAGGATGTGAAATATGTTTCCTTCGGCATGTAAAAATGCTAAAGAAACTAAGAAATGCATTGGGGAAATGGAACAGGGAAGTGCACCATCATCGGAAAAGTCTCTTGGTTTATTTTTGTCCCTTCTGGGCAAGAGATGATTTGGGGGGATGCTGCAATGGAATTGGGTTCCCTGCTTTTAATGGAACTAGTGAACATTCTGAGTGGTGCAGCCAGTTCCTTCACTTAACCTTCACAGAGCCCAGTAGAATAAATGGTGAAATTACCATAACTAGGCCATAGGGACAGATTATGAAATCAGAGTGTTTTGATCAGCAGAGAATTGTGGAGAAGACTAATAGGTTACAGGGTTTTTAGAACTGGAAAAAATGGGGAGCCCACAGAGGTGCTGATTGGAATATATAATTAGAAACATTCTTGGTCTGATGGTAAGAATCCCTAGTCAAGTCAACACACCCACATGTGTGCACACACACATGCCTTCAATAAACTGTGGAAAGATTAACATATTTTCAGCATTAAAAAAGAAAAGTTGTTCTTTTCACTCCCCCAAGCCAGTTTTTAAAAGAGCAAACACAAGCATCGGCTATGGTAAAGTTAGGTAAAGATGAGAAAGTACACTACCATCCAGAATAAGTGATATTATTCTGAAATGACTAGCCAGTGTGTTTAGAACAGACACATGAGAACTGTGAAACATGGATAGTGAGAAGATACTTGTCATCCTGCAGAAGAATGTAAGTGTTCTTAGAAAACTGAAGGGATTGCATGAATTTCTGTTGCAAAATAAAAGAATGTATAAATTAAGAGAAAGTAATATATTCGGGAATTTCATATGCACAACAGTTGTAATAAATAAAATGTAATTATTTCAAAAGCAACATGACTATTTTATATCAAAATATAGATTCAAAATAAACATCAACCTATCTCAAGACATTTTTAAGATGTATTCAAGGTACACTTGAAAAAAAGAGAAAGGCATTTGGCAGGCATTCAAAACATATTTCATTTTTCCTTAAATAATTCACACATTTAGGTTGATATCAATAGAAATATCAGCAGAGTTTTTTTGTTGTTTGTTGATAGTAAATAGATGATCTAATTCTAGGTTTATATGGAAAACTTTAAAAGTAAGCAATAGTGACCATGAAAAACTTTAAAAAGAAAAAACCTGATAAGCTAGACTTAACTTGATACTAAATCATAATAAAAAACAAAATAGTTAAAAACTGTGGTATCAATATACTAATAAGTACACATATCCATGAAAATAATTTGAGAAGTAGAACAACATACATTTGAGAATTAACTATACAATAAAGATGACATCTCAACTTACTTTTATAGATAATGTTGGGAAATCTGGCCACACAGGGAAAGCATAATTTTGGACCTTACATTTAAAGTTCAAAAAGATATGATATATTCTGAATAAATTAAAGACATAAAATCAATGAAGCAATAAAAATGGTGGAAGGAAACCTGAAAAACTTATTTTATAAGCATAAAGCAAGAAAAGTCTGTCTGAATATGAAAATGAAATATAAGCTATTAAAATAATTAATATACTTGGCTATATAAAATAAAAAATATGAAAAAGTCTTAAAGTAAAAAAACTACATAATAGGGTAATATATTTATACTCATCTGACAGACACTGTGTTAATTAATATATCTTCCTCCTAATTAATAAGAAAAAGACTAACAGTCATATTTTTAAAAATTAGAGGTGAATGCACAAGGTTCTCAATTACAGGAAAAAAAGCTAAACCTCTCTCAAAATTATGGAAGTTAAAGAATATGCGTATATACTATTTTCAATGAGAACGGCAAAAGTTCAAGTTTGCTAACATCTGTGTTGGCAAAGTTATTAGGTAAACATTTACTCTGAAAAACGGTAGGTGACTATATAAATTGATGGAATAATTAAGGTAATTTTGAAATAATTTTCAAAACTTTTGAATACATATATTCTTTGATCTTCAACTTCTTATTCTCTGGACTAATCTTATAGGTATGTGTCTAAGAATTGGAAAAGTAATGTATGAGCTTAACTCAGTGTTTTTTTGAAGATTTTATTTATTTATTTTTAGAGAAAGGGGAAGGGAGGAAGAGAGGGAGAGAAGCATCAATGTTTGGTGCCCTCTCAAGTATGCTTTAATGGGGATCTGGTTTGCAACCCAGGGTTGTGTTCTGACTGGGAATTGAACTAGTGACCCTTTGATTCACAGGCCAGCACTCAATCCATTGAGCCACACTAGCCATGGGGGCATTTTTTAATCCAAAATATTGAGCCTAATTTTAATATCTATCAGTTGGGAAGATACATTAATCATATTTTATTGTGTAAACAGACTTTATAAGTAGATAGGTTAGAAAAATAAGAAAAACTTTATTTTGAATGGATAAATTCAGCTTTGCTTTTGTTTTTAATGTTTTATTGTTATTCTATCATACTTGTTCCAATTTTACCCCTTTCCACCCAGCCCCGCCCCCAGCTCCCACAGTCAATCCCCATACCATTGTTTATGTCTATGGGTCATTCATGCATGTTCTTTGACTAGCTTTTGGATTAAAACATTTTTGTTTCAAAAAGAAAACTTTGACCAGTTAAGAAAATCATACAAGGACTCTTTCCCTCCTACCATGTATTGTTATTTAAAAAATCTGCATCCAAAGTGTACTTCTTTCTTTTTTTGAACTAGGAAATGCATATTTATTTATTTTTTATTTTCATTTTTTATAATTTATTTATCTTCAGAGGGGAAGGGAAGGAGAGACAGAGAGAAATATCAATGTATGGTTGCCTCTCATGTGTTCCCTGCTGGGAACTTGCCTGCAACCCAGGCATGTGCCCTGACTGAGGGGAATCAAACCGCGATATTCTGGTTCGCAGGCCCACACTCAATTCACTGAGCTGCACCAGCCAGGGCCTCAAAGTGTACTTCTTATTAAACAAGTTCTTATACAACATAAAATAAAAAATACTTGTACAACTTCCATAAACCTAAAGAAAAAGCCTTTTAAACATGACAGAAAGTTAGATACTATGAAGAATGAAGTCAAAATTTGTTCATAAATTTCTCATCTTATTCTTACAAATAACATTATATGGTCAAGAAAATTAGATATTATATGATGAAAAAGAAGTTAATTTCAGAGAAAATTAACTAAAAATAACACTAAATGCTAAAAACAACAAAATACAACAATAATGAAACGTCATCTGAGATTTCTAAGGCGTATTCATTAACGGATCGTGCTCTCTTGCTAGTGGGAGCATAAACCGATATGATCTTCCTGGAAGGCAACTTGCCAGTATCTACCCGATTCTACATATCCATATCTTCTGAAGCAAGGATGCTCTTCATGTGCCCAAAGTGTATTTTCACTAAGGGATTATTAGAAAATGCAAATAAATAGAGATAATAAAAATGTCTATTTTTGAAGCCTAGTTAAATAAAGATACTAAAGACACATAAAAGAATATTATGTTCATTGAATAGCCTTTGCTTTGCTTTTAAAATTTCTTCATTGTAGACAAATACTAAAACATTGTAAAATTTAAAAGAATCTTCTGAATAAAACTTGTTGAACTGTTTTGTTCCTTCTTTCAAACTTAGTTGATATGTTAAATATGTTACATAAATGTTTTGGTTGATCATTGTAGTATAACCGTTTCCTTAAATTTAATGATACAGATGACATTGAGCCTTAAGAGAATGTACCATTCCATAGTCTTAATATGTATATTTAATGCCTATTAATAATATTTATATGGTTCTGTTATGCAGATTTATTTTTCTTTATGATTATATTGAAATATGAATATACTAAAATGATAGTCAATTTCCATTACAAAGAATATCAACCTCACATAATTAAAAAGCATAAAATACTTCATTCATTGCATATAATGTTTCCTTTATAATTTGAAATATTATATTTTATGAAGCTATAACTACCACATTTTTCAATTGTATTACTATATATATTAAAAGCATTTCATTTAAAACACATGAACTTAAAAAAATTTACCATGTAATTTTTCCATAGAAATACTGTTTGATATGTATTTAAATTACTATTTAATACCCAATATATAGCCTTAAAGGCATGGCTTTACTCTATATGACCTTCCTTTGATATATGTTTTAAATAATATGAGCAAATACAACGCAAATTCACAAAATTTCCAAAACTTTAATGTTTTAGATCCAGATGTACAACTTTGTGAACTTGTAGATGAAATTTTTACATAGTTTAGATCGAAAGACATGAGGTCAGAAGTGTGAGAAAAAAATATCAGCATATAATTATGTAAGAATCTAGATTCTGATTTGATTAGCATATATAATAAAAGGTTGTGCCATTTACTGTTATTTTTGAAACAAACATGTCTTACCTTAATTTGAATTTATCTGGCAAGAACTTTCTTTGAATTCAATTATCCATATAAATGAATTCATTTTATCCATGTACTACTAGTTTAAAAAGACTCAACAAAATTGTTGAAAAAAATTCCTATGTCAACACTGGTAACACCTTTTCCATTACAAATTGCTCGTATATTCATGGTAGGCTAAGCAGGTTTGCAATGGAGTAGAAAGCTGGACAGAGAAAGCACATTATAATAGTATAAACCAACCTATGAAACATGTAGTTTCACGTTTCCCAAAGACAGAAAATGGTGTGGTACAAAGATGTTACTTAAATTCCCCAATTAGTGTTCATCAAAGCTGCTCATTGGTGTGCCCCGTTGCCTCTATTTCTCTCCCATTGAGGATATTTCGAATAAAAAAGAATGTGCTTATGATGTCTACCTCATTTATAACTAAGACAAGAATAAAGAATCCCAGAAAAGAAACTTTTAATTTTTTCCTTTCTAAATTGCCTACCCTATTTTACTTTGATAAGAGAGATACATAGCTCTCTATACTTCCTAGAATGCCCTTTGGAAATTTCATATGAATAACTATGGCCTTATCACAATTTATGATATATTTTCTGTAGAATTTTATGATTCAAACCAGCACTACTAAGCAATAGCTAGAAATAAAGAACGCATTAGGATTTTGAAATAGAACATCATTTAAAAATCTATCACATAAGCTATAATGCCCAATGAACAAATATATAAATTATTTTAGACTAGTAGAAAATTTTCAATTGGCACAGATTATCTATCCTATTTTAGTGGCAAACATTGTTTTAACTAGACAAAAGCTTGCAGAGAAGATATTGTATTTCATAGTGAGAATATTATTATTCTTTCTCATCGGTTTGGATATATTCAATTTCTAGCTATAGCACAATCAGAGCATTCTAACTGGAAACTCTTTAAATGAATGGCTTATATGTGGAATATACATCTGACAAATGCAAAGTTTCATTAGTCATTAATATTCCTTTGGCCAAGAAATAATAATAATCTTATTTGGAACTTGGAATATTGCTTTCAGTTAGATTTAATGTTATCTCCCTTTAAAAAATAAATTATTTTTTATATATAAAGGGTATTTTTTAATTTTCAGGTTATAAGTAGCATTTTTATTATTTTTAACTTATTTTTGTTGTTTATGCATTTATAATTCCTGCTTTCTCTCCCCTTCCCACCTTTACCTGACTCTACCCTCCTCCCTCCCCAAGTCAACCCCACACTGTTGTCCATTTCCTTGGGTTGTGCATAAATGTTCTTTGGTTAATCCCTTCATCATCTTTCATCCTGTCCCGCCCTCTCTTTGGACACTGCTGGTCTGTCCTGTGTATCCATGCTTCTCATTCTATTCTGTTCTTTAGTTTATAACATTCATTGGATTCCACATGTAAGTGAGATCATGTGGTATTTGGCTCTCACAGACCAGCTTATTTTGCTGAGCACAGTGCTCTTCAGGGCCACAGAGCACTTCTGCTGAGGGGAGGCAGGTTAATGATGGCCAGAACCCTTTCACCGGCCTCTGACTAACAGAGACATCAGGACCGATGTGTCATTCTGATGCAGACAGACATCACTTGCCATCTAAACACAGCCACAGGCTCTCCTGGATGTCAAGGCCCAGCTTAATAACCGGTTCTTATTTAATCAAGACAAATGCAGCTCTCTAAATGATTGGCAGCTTTAAGTCGGCCAGATCTGCCAGATGTTATCTTTCAAATGAGAGTGCAAGCTAATAGCTTAGCACTGTGCCGCTACAGCAGAGCCTGAAGGCCATAAATATACATCTTTTGATGGGTACAATATATCTGCTCCTTCCAATCTTATATGGGAAAACAATTTTACATTATCCATCTGCTTTCATCCTTTTGAAAAATGTGGTTAGCTGGTGTGATTTAGTATTTCTAAGACTCCAGGCATGAACTATACAAGGATCTTGAATCTAGAGTACAACTTAACCTTTCCCCCTTCTAGCAGTTATGTTTGGTGCAATTGAAAATAATAAGAAAGAATAAAAGTCCCAGCCTCTTGTCCTGTTTTCACATTTCAGTTCTATTTTATCTCTACTTTGTAAATAATTGATGGAATTGTTCTAGTTCAAGGTGGCTATTTCACATAATAATCCAGTCTTAATATGGTAATTTGCTTTTAATAACACAGTTGCCTTTCAACACTTTTCCTAGGAAACTGGTATTATTAGATGTGTTATCATGTCAACAAAATATGATTTACAGATGAATATGAAGTATTTTTAGTTACAGCAACTGATTTTTAAACTCTTATTATAACCCAAGCTGTGTCCTATGTACTATATGAATACATACAAATACAACATGGATGTTGTAAGTTCTCACAACAGTTCCCTGACATGTGTATTCTCATGTATAAATTAATATGTCAATGGTCACACAATAAGAGGCCTATATTTGATACCATTTCTTGAGAATTTTTTCTCCCTATGTAATAATAAAAATTAGAGAAGGTATTTCTCATATGCCCTTTATTATAGTTTTAGGAATTGGTGTACCTCTTGGACATTGCCCATTGCCTGATACATATCATGGTGATACTCTCATGGAACAGACACTGTCGACAACTGTCAAAGTGAGTCCATTCTAATATACATATTAGCTGATTTCCAGGCATTAAAAGTCAATGCACCCATACAGAGCTATGATATTTACTACTGAGTAAGTTAATAGGGATGTTCATAAAACTCTGCTGACAAACATAATGCCATCTTCGTTGAGCACAAATATATGTGTGTTATGCCTCTTAAGCCGGTTAAAATCTTGAGATGTCAGCATAATGGAAACAAGTGAGAATGCCAGGATATAGGAGACTTAGAAATGAAGTGTTAGTTTGGTACGATGTAGGGATAAAATTACAGAAAGTCCATTTTAGGAATTTTCTAGGTACTGTCAAATGTAATGCCAGTTTAACTGGATTGCAGAGGGAATGATCAAGGTCAAACAAAGTAGTTTGCACAGTCAAGGGGCTGCCACGTATGACTTATTGTTCCAATGGCTGGAGGTGAACATCTTAGGACGTGATGCGGAAGCCTGGGCTGAAACAGTGGAGCACTCGCTGCACATGCAGGGAAGCCAGCACAGTTGAAGTCGAGAGGCCCAGGTTTCTGATATGTGGGGTGGCGGTTAGGCACAAAGCCAGCCAACTCCGACTGGGTGGGGAATGTTTCATCAGGAAATTCTCCAGTTTCAGAAGAAACTGGATGTCTGGGATCTCTCTATTTTTAATTTAAAATGCTCATCAACTTTTAGCTAACTTGGTTATATTTTCATTAAAGAAATTTCCTTCATCCACCTTAGAAATGCTAACTATGCTTTCACTGTGAATGCCTTACTTTCACTGATCTTTTCACATTCCTGTTTTGAAGATTCAGATGATTTAACTTCCTCTCATCAGCACTTGTAGTAGACCGCTCTGCCTGATTTTAGGAATTGTATCTCTACCCCTTGTAGCTAAGGGCCAGAGATGACCTTTGGAATGCCAGCCACAGGAGACAAAGCCTGTCTTTGGTAGCAAACGCTGCCTCAGTTCCTCTCCCTGCCTCCAAAGCTTGGTCGGAAGTCAATGACGGGTAAGACCCCTCACAGCGGGGGGCAACCTAAGCCAGACTCGATCACCTGGGAGGCCTTCATGGAAGGACTCCAGGGACTGCAACAAAAAGCAATGGACTCTTCCCCCACCCCCGCCCTGCTTTGTCAAAGCCCGAGTCCCTGTGTTCTCTTGGAGAAGCACTTCCTTGCTCTAATACACTCAAGCCTGAATACCTGTTGGGAGAGGTGCAGTTCCTTGCCTTGCCAGAGCATGTCCTGGAGGAAAATCTGGCATCACAAAGACTTGCTGATTAACCTGTGAAATCTGCTCTGCTAAGAGTGCTTTCATTCATATGATAAAGGTCCGAGAGGCAATGAGCATGTCTCCCAAAGTTTCTGCAACTCCCTTCCTGACGGACACTGACTCAGACTTTGAAGCCCTCAGATTTCTTTGTAATGTAATCTACTGTTTGATCCTCGCCACCCTATATTGTAGTACAACCCAATAAAAGGCTATGGATGAGGGCGCTCTCTGAGAAACTGGCCACAGCCCACTCCTCCTCCCCAAACAGATCTCATCATGTCTCGGCCATACTTACTCATTCACACGTGTCCGTGGCACCGGGAGGACTCACAGAGAGGTCGCCCCCACAAGCACTGGGAAGAAGACAACAGCATAGGCGAACCTACAATTACACTTCACAGTCCAACTTTTCTCTCAAGGCTCAGGACCCTCTGGGATTCAGGCCTGGTTGCCCATCCAGAAAGCAGCTAGGACCAAGCAGCTCAGGGCGGAGTCAATGGGACAAAGGGGACTCTGGTGTCTCCTGCAGACACTCCCATGTCAGGGGTCCTCCCGGGCTCTGTTTCCACAAAGTCCCTGAGCAGGAGACTATTACCACCTTTGAAAAAGGTCATCGTTTCGAAATCCTTCTCTCCTGGCATCTTCTGTTGATTGATTTTTGTAGTCCTACCCACAGCATCATCGTCCTATTAATTTATAATTGCATCATGTTAAATTAAAAATGCCTCATTTAACTATTTTAATTCAGCTATATAGACCATATACTGAATTCCTTAAATCATTATCCATTCCAAACGCAAATAATTACTTTCCAAACTGTCACCCTTTCAGTGTCTTCTGCTAGTTCGCTGCCTTCTGACTCACACCAGGTTGCACAAGGCCCTGTGATCACTCTTCTGTCTCTGAGCCCTGCCTTGGTACAGTGCTGAGGTAGCTGGCTCAGCATACAGAGCAAGAGGGGAAGCATTTTTATTTAACTAAATTGTCAAGTAGTGCCTTCGAAAAGTGAATTTCAAATGTCCAGAAACTGAATGGGCTACTATATTTTCATGCGCAGTTCAGTGTTTTCCTATAAATTTGGTGTGGTTCATGATTAGCAATGAATACTTGCAAATTAGTCCCCCAGCAAAACTCATTTAACATATTTTATAACACAATTATATTTTTACGTAACAGAAACAATGGTTGTCAAAAGGATATTCTTCTTAATACAACTTAATTCAGAAGTGATCAAATGTTTTTCTCTGTGCTCTCATTTTTGGAGGATAATTCAACTTTAACAGCCTAAGAAAAGTAATATTTAAATACAGAATTTAATAAGAATAATACATCACTCCCAATGTATAGAGAGGAGAATATATACTCTTTCATATAAAATGTTACAAACATTTATTTTCATATACTAATTTTATCCTCACTTTAACAACAAATAAATTTTGACCAAAAGTTTTAACCATGAGTTTTGATTGAGTAAAATAACAGGAAAAATGTTAATTAAAAATGAGGCAAGCAAAGAAGATGGAGTACTGTAAGCATGATGGATATTCTACATATAGTAACCTGAGAAGAAAATCACCCCTGACTTCTGGGGACTTGCATTCTCATTATCTCTAGAGCAAAGGGGAGTCCCTGTTGCTCCGAATTCTCACCAGAAATTGGTAAGATGGATCTTTTTTTTTTGTTATTTTAGTCATTGTAATGGTTTTACAGCAGTACTTCACTGTTGTTTTAATTTACAACTCCATAACAACATATGACATGGAATATTTTTTCCTATGTTTATTTCCTAACTGTATTTTTCGTTGAGGCCTCTGGACTGCTAACTGACCTGATTTTAACTCAATTGCTTGTTTTCTTATTGCTGAAATATACAATTCTTTGCATGCTTTGGATCAAAAAGCTTTACCAAAAGCTTGTCTATGGAATATATGCTCTCCCAATCTGTGGTTAAATTTTGATTCTAACAACGGTGTCTTTCACAGAACATACTTCTGTAATTTTGGTGGAATTATACTTATCAATATAATTTCATTATTATATTCATCAATACTAGGAACTGGGCTGCCCAGCAGGAGGTGAGCAGCAGATGAGCACAAAACTTCATCCTGATCCCCATGGTTTCCACCACCACCGGAGCTCCATCCCTCATCCACCACATCCGTGGAAAAACTCTTCAATGGGACCAGTCCCTGGTGCCAAAAATGTTGGGGACTTCTAATTGCCGTGGTATACTTATGTGCTCTTTTCTGTTCCATTGATTGAGGTTTCAGTTCTTCCTCCAATAACATTTTGTCCTGACTTCTGTAGCTTTATATAAAGTCTTAAAGTTGGTAATACAACCCTTCTAATTTTGTTCTTCTTTGTATTTCCTTGGCTATTCTGGGTGCTTTGGCTTTCCATATAAATTCTACAATCAGTTTGTCAGTTTCACAAAATTGTATGGGGATTTTCACTGACATGATGTTGAATCTCCAAGTCAAGTAGGAAAAAACTGATGTATAACAAATTCAAGTCTTCTGACTCTTGGACATGAAATATCTCTTCATGTCTTTGTAGATATATTTATCTTATTCAATAGCATGTTGTAGTTTTGTGTATATTAATTCTGTACATAGTTTATTACATTCATACCTAAATATTTTATTGTATTTAATGCCATTGCTTTTGTATTTTTTACTTCAGACTTCTAGTGTTTTTTTTTTACTTAAATTAGGAAAGCTATCTACTTTTAATATGCTAGTCTTGCATCCAGCAACTCTGTGATACCTGCTCGTTAGTAGCTGAAGATTTTTTGTCAATTCGTTGGGATTTTTAAACATAAACAATGGTGTTTTCTGTGAAAAAAAAAAACAGTTTTCTTTCTCTTTTTCCAAACTTTATACATTTTGTTCACTTTTATTACATGACCAGACTAGCAATGTCTTGCAGGGAAACACTGGGCATGAGTGGCAACAGAGAGGGCGACCTCACATCTTTTCCAGTCTTAGGGAGGAAGGAAATCTCTGGTTTCTCACCATCCTGTATGTTGGTAGCTGTAGGCATTGCAGATGTTCTGCTTCAACTGGAGGAATTTCTCTTTACTCTTAATTTTCTGAGTTTTTTAATATTATGAAAGTTTGATTTTTTTCAATCCTATTGCTACAGCAAATTAAAATGATTATTGTTATTATAATATGGTACTAACCCTCTATGTGTAAAATAAATCCCACCTGTTCCTGATATATAATTCTTCTAATCTAGTGTTGTGTTCATTTTGCTGGTATTGCCTGGAGAGTTTTGTATTGATTTTCATGAGAGGTATTGGTATACAGTTAGAACTTCTTGTAATATCTTTATCTTATTTTGGTACTAGAACAATACCAGTGTCATAGAATGAGTTAGTAAGAACTGTGTTTTTATTTTTTGGAAGAGATTGCAGAAGCTGATACCATTTCTTCCTTAAATGTTTGGTAGAATTCACCAGTGAAAATATAGGAGTCTGATGTTTCTTAAGGTTATTAAGTATGGCTTCAATTTCTTGACCAGATATGGCACTATTGAGGTTATCTATTTCTCCTATGTGAGTATTGGTTGATTGTGTCTTTTAAGAAATTCATTTATTTCACCTACACTTGATCTTAGCCAAAAGGCCGAGAAGCGATCACTTATTTCATCTAAGTTAGTATATTTATGAGCATAGAGTTGTTAACAGTATTCCTTTATCACTCTTTAATGCCAATAAAATCAGTAGTGGTGACCTTATTTTATTTCTAATGCTCATAATTTGTTACTTCTTATTTTACTGGATTGCTAACTGGGGGTTTTTCAATTTTATTAATACTTTTAAAGAATCATCTTTTACTTTCATTTATTTTCTCATAAAATTTCTGATTTCAAATTTGTTGACTACTGCTATTGTTTTTAAAAATATATTTATTTTCTCTGCTAAAAATGGTCTTCTTTCCATAATTTATTAGGGTAGAATCTTTGATTACTGATTTAGAAATTTCTACCTTTTAAAGACCTTGTAGGCATTTAGTTGAATAAACCTATTTCTTAGTACTGATTTCCCATAAAGTTGGATCTTTCATTTTATGATTTATTCATTTCAAATATTTTAAAATTTCACTTGAGACTCTTTTTTTGACTCATGTATGTATTTAGAATATGTTATTTAATCTCCAAATATTTGGCATTTTTATTGATCTTTATGTTACTGATTTCTAATTTAATTATTCATGGTAAGAACATACTTTGTATGATTTCTATTTTTAACACATTCAGGGATGTATATTTTATAGCCCAGAACATTTATTCTTAGTTAATATTGATATAAGCTTGAGAAAAATGTGTATTCCCCTTATCTTGGATGGAGTATTCTATAAATATCAATTAAAGCATTATAAGTGATAGTGCTATTTAAGTCATCTACAGCTTTTCTGATTTTCTGCCTGCTTATTCTATGACTTACTGAAAGAAGGATGCTGAAGTGTCCAACTCTGTTAGTGGGTTTGTCTAGTTGTCCTTGTGGATGTATCAGTTTTGCTCCACATATTTTGATTTGGTATTGTTAGATGCGTGCACCTTCGGAATGGTCATATCTTTGTAGGGAAATGACAATCTGATTTATTTATAATTATGCAATACTCCTCTTGCCTCACATAAATTTTCTTCTTCCCAAATTGTTTCATACTAAACTAATACAGTGATCCCAGTTTTCATTCAACTGGTGCTAGCATGATATTCTCCCATGGTTACTTATTAATGATATAAAATTAGAACATTAAAAAAATCCACTCTGAATATCTTTGTCTTTAATTAGTATATTTATACCACTCATTTATTGACATACTTGAATTAACATCTTACATTTGTTATTTTTTTCTGATTTTTTTCTTTGTTTCTGATTTCTCTTGCTTAAAACGAGGCTTTGATGTGATTCTGTTTTATCTTCTCTCTTAGCATATCAGTATTCTTCTTTTTAAACATTGAAGTGGATGCCTTGAAATTTACACTGTATCTTTCAGCTAATATAGTTTAATCTTCAAATAACACTGTACTGCTTCACGATTAGTGCAGGTACTTTAGAACAAGAAATGCTCGATTCCTCTGCACAAGTTCTTATAATTTTGCTATTATTCACTTCATTTTCAGATTTTATCATCACCAACACATACTTACTGTTACGTTAAACAGAGTCACCTTTTGATCAGTTAAGAATAAGAAAAATAAAAATCTAATTTACCTTCATTCTCTTACTTTCTTTGCTTCTTTATATAAATCTGACTTTTTTTCATGAAGCAAAGCCCTAATAAATTAGACTATTTTGTTAAATAACCTTAAATATTACTTCAGTGTAAAATATTATCATCTTCCCTCTAGAGAAAATACATCTTTGATATGTTCCTATTTTAGTATTAAGGAGTATAATGAACTATACTTGCAGAGTCCATTTTTATTCTTGAGATAGTCAACAAGTGCTATTCTAATGTGGTGAAAGTATGGGTGAAATAATGTTTACACAATAAATCAGACCTTAGGAGTGTGCTTTTGCAGAGTGCATATCTGTAACGAAGATGTAACAGGAATGGAGGTGGCGTATTCTGTCTGCCATGACTCTTCTCAGCAAAAAGTTTCTTCGCTGTTCTAAAGAGAAAAATTGCAGCCAGTGGACCTCTCACCCTTTGATGTGTTCAGGTGTATGTGGTTTATCTTGTCTACATTGGGAATTTCCAATTTGGCAACCTATTCCCTTTCTTCCTTGGAACTTAAAGTACTTGGCTTTCTTATTTAAAAAGATTTGTCTGAACGAAGAAGAATCAATATCAAATCGGGGATGGTGTGGTCTTTCTATCAAGGCAGCACTAAGTGAAAAATCCCTCTCTTTGTATTCCAAGATATGTGTCCCAAATTAGTTTTTATTGCTATTCTTCATTTTTTCCTTATGGACTCTCTTGTCAGCGAGCTTCAAAGACAATCCTCCACTTCAGTCCAAGCAGCACAACGCTCACATCTGTGTTCCGTTTTTGCCAGGCATCCTAAGTGAACATTTGTGAAAACTGAGACCCCGTGGAGTCGTGGGATGGCGCACAATGGCTAGAATCTCTGCTCCTCATTAAATGTCTTTGAATATAATATCATTTAGTTTGGCCATTGTTTTTCATGATGTATTTTGTGGTGAATTGTCACTCTTAATATTATATTTTTGTTGTTGACTGTCTCCATGGGTCATGAATTGGATTCTAAGAACCAGACAGTCTGACTCCAGAAAAGTAAAAAGCTTTTATGAAAGGATTTCTATTTACTGCAAGGATTTCTGTTAGTGCATGATGGCCAGATAATAAAAATACACTCAGGAAGAACAATAGTATATGAGGATGCAGTGTATTGAACCGGATACACACAGAATACTTTTATAAAAGTAATCTTTGACATATTAATAATAATTTGTACATTGATAAAGAAAAATAAACATGCACATTCAGTCCAGGATTTATAGGTTAGCTATTTTTTAATATAAATCAAGAAGATTTTTCTGTCATAAAAAGTTATATATTTTCAAATCTCAGCTTTCAGAGATCAATCATATGGATTTCTATTAAGCATTTTAGATGTAATTTATGTTTCTTATTTGGATGAAAAGGAACTGAACATTGTATTAATCAAAGTAGAAGTGTCAGAAGTGTTTGGAAATGTATTAGTATTTAATATATATGGCTCTTAATTCATCATGTGTACTCTTTGTAGCTTCATACACATTGTCTATTTTCATTTCCTCAAGTAATACTTATTTTTAATTTTTAACCTATTAGTTCCATGAAGACCCTTAGGAAATATTTAGTTTAATAAAGGGATAAATTCTAGAAAAAATATTCGATGATCTAGAAAAATATATAATAAAACTTACAAAAAACAAATATACTTTAAGGCTAATTTGTTGTCTTATGGTTTCATATTATGTGGTTACACACCATACTCATAGTTATGAAAGAGATGCTGAATGATTCCATGGGAAAATTCCTATAATAATCATTACCTCTGCCCTTAGGTGTAGAACACAAAGCTTGAAAATTTACTAACACTGTGCACTGGCATCCTTTGACATGTAATCATAGAAAATAACTATAATATTTGTTAATGGTCTCCATCAAATAAATAGCCTAGATCAACATTTCCCCATACCCTTGATCAACTTTCTTCATGTCTTTGCTGAATAAGTACTGTATTAGGCAGGATTCTCAAGAGAAGCAGCCCAGTTGACTGTGTGTCTGCATTTGTGTGTCTGTGTGTTGTGGATGTATTCTTTAAAAAAAACATAAAGTGTACAGAAAGATGGGCTAACCTAACCTTACCTAATAAAAATTGTTATTGGCTAAATTTTAATGCCACCACTTACCTACATTGCTTTCATAGAAGTAATGGAATTGGATTATGCAGTTTTGGAGGCTGGCAAGTCTGAAATCTGCAGGGTGGGCTGAAAAGCTGGGGAACTCCAGGTGAAGTCCGAAAGGCCTACTGCAGAATTTCCTCGGAGGATGGTGCCTTGTTCTACGGAGACCTTCAGTTTATTAATGAAGCCCATCCATATTATTAAGGCTGATTTGCTTCACACAATCTCTGCTGATTTAAGTATAAATCACATCCAAGAACAACTTCACAAAAACATTCAGAATAATGTTTGACCCGATATGGTGACCATGGCCTGGAGAATTTGACACGGACAATCAGCCATTACATTTACATATTTAGAACTACAGATCAAAGCAATTAGTGCATTTATTGAGTGTTGGAAAAGAAGAAGGAAGAGACACAAACTGCTCTGATAGGTCTTAATTCTTTTTTTGTAATTTTTAGAACAACTGATATAACACATACACCCACTTTTTCTCATTTCACACAAGATCATTTGTATGTTCTTTAAAAACTTAGAAAGTGTAATGAAAAATTAGCTAAGCTATACTTAGGTAGTTAAGAACCATCACTGTTGCCCTGACCCGTGTGGCTCAGGTGGTTGGGCATCATTCTGCAATGTGGAAAGTTGCAAGTTGGATTCCTGGTCAGGGCACATGCCTGGGTCATGGGTTCGTCCCCTGCCTCGGTTGGGGTGCCTACGAAAGGCACCTCGGTTTTAAAGCAACCACTTACCTAAGCTGCTATATAACACAAACTGAAGAGATTTTTTTCTCTTCTTACATAAACCACATAGTGCCATTCCATTCTGGTTCAGAAATGTCTATAATTGAATTTGGTGGAGTTATTTCTCAAAAATTGCATTAACAAGGAAGATAAATAGCTTGAATAAATCTGCAGGGTCTGGACATTAGTTCATTTTAACATCTTTATAATCATATTATCCTGGTAAAAAATTGGCAACTAGTACCAAGTTGAGAATTTTAGTGAAAGATACTTATGAAAAGATGTAGGTAATTAGATCTCTGTAAACCTATCTCATTTTCTATCTTATACTTGATGCTGAATGATGATTAGATGCCTTGTGTTGTTTAAACTTTAAAAAATAACTGATTATAACATATAACAATTGCTTAAGATGCGCTGAAAACTGGTCAATGCCAACAATCATCCTTAATTATCAGATGGGCAGAGTAAGGCTGGATATAAGATCTGGCAGTCTACATTGCTAGGCTATGAGTTAAATGAGATATTTTTTAGGCACAGTAAACATATCTGCATGGCTAGAGAAGAGAAGGGAAGCCCTGGCAAAAGAGACTGTCCATTTCTGGTGGTGTCTAGTGCACAGTCTGTAGGAATTTGACATATTGTGTGTTGGGTAATTAGTAGGGAAAATGAGCTAAAGAGAAACAAAAGGATTCAATAAGGGCTGCCTCTCATGATTGTGTCACCATCACCATTTAAAAATCCTATACATTCAATACACATTTTATATAATGTAAATCAAATCAATGTCATAAAATATAATGCTTTCTCTTGAAGATTAAAGTCAGTGTATTTGCTGAAGTGGCTTTACACTTCTCTGGAAGTGTAAAGTTAGTGATTAAAGGTAGTGCAGTGAAATAGATTTAGTGTGTTTCCCCTAATTGCTCATGCTTTTTCCTGTCATAAAAGTGATGCCTTCAGTACCAGCTACAGCAACAGTGGCCAAAATTGTGACAGACATGATAACAGCATTTCTACATATTTTTTTACATTTTACTGTCCATGATTCTGTAGATTTCTTATTATTTTTGCCAATGACCTTGTCCATTCATACTTCTGGCTTCACCCTTTGTAAACCACCAGAAACACTACCTCCCCTTGTTTTTCCTTTGCCCGTATCTATATCTTTACAACACTATTATATTTTTACGTCTTCCTTAGAGTCCGCGGGGATTTTACAGACATCACTGAATTTATTCGCAGCAACAATGACTTCTTCGGGGTCAAAATGTAGAGCTACCTATTTGCAGTATCATAAATGTTTAAGATTTTAGACTGAGGTCATGTAATTTAGGTCCCATGGCAACAGTGAAAACATATGTTCTATTATTTGTATACTTATTTAGACAAAGATCAACAAATGCTCATGACACGGCTCCACAGACATAGTCTGAGGCCTGCAGCTTCCTGAAGACCATTTCCTGAGAATCTGCACCACAGCATCAATATTCACATCTACCTTCACACTGACTGATTTATATTTTGATGCAGATTGCACTCCAGCATCTTAAATGTAGCCCATAATGCAAGTTACTATCCATCAACCTATCAGTAGTTTTTGGAAAGTTTACATTTAATTACTAATGAGCAGCCTAGTGGGGCCAAAAGTCATGGGTCTTTATTGCTATATTCAGAGTCAAAGGTTAAAGAAATAGGCTCAGTCTACTTGATTCACTCACTTGAGTGAATCTATGGGATGCCAATGTTCTTTAATAAAATGCAATAGAAATGTCTGATGTGAAAGCAGCCGATATGATTTTGATATTCAAAAATAGTCCACCAACTGTATTCCTTTTGGGCCAACAACTGGTCCATCAGGATGTATGGGCTGTGGTTTCGCACACTGCATGTGCTTGTATTTCTAAAATACTTAATGTAAAGTTACAATATGTGTAAAAAATAGTAAGTCTGGGGACGTAAAATGAAACTGGCAAAGAAATTGTAGCACGTTTTTCCTTTTCTCACCCCTCCCTCCTTCCCTTCCTTCCATTTTTTCTTTCTTTCTATTTCACTGGAAGGCATTCTATGCTACATAATTTCCATAATAATAAGTACAAAAGAAAAAAAACAAAGACGAACTTATGAATGGAATCTTTATAATAGAGTTGTTTTGAGGCCCAAAATATGTATGATAAAAGTAGCTGTTATATCAGTGGATAAAAATATAGAGGGTATTTTGACTCAGGAGCTGCTATAATTAAGCAAGAAACAAACACACGTAGGTTTCGTTCTGTTAGAAGTCCAGAAATGTAGCCTCTCAGAACAACATGTGTCAAATCTGCTGACTTACAGGATGAGTTGCTGGGTCCCAGGAATATGAATTGATCATAAGAATCAAGGCAGTGGCAGTAGTAATGATTCTTTTCTTTAAAAAATATTTATTTACTTATTTTTAGAGAGGAGAAGGGAGGGAGAAAAAGAGGGAGAGAAACATCAATGTATGGTTGCCTCTCAGTTGTCCTTTGCTGGGGACCTGGCCCACAACCCAGGCACTTCCCTAGACTTAGAATCAAACTGGTGACCATTTGGTTCCCAAGCCTGCACTCAATCCACTGAGCCACACCAGCCAGGGCTATGTCTTCGTCTTAGTCGGCCTTGGATGCCATAACAGAATTCCACGGACTGAGTGGCTTACACAGCAGACATTTATTTTCTCACAATGAAGGAGGCTGAAAGTCTGAGATCAGGGCACTAGTGTGGTCAGATCTGATGAGAACCTTCTTCCTGGCTTGCAGGTAACCTTTCCTAGGTATGTGTAAGTTCTCAGGGCTTCCTTTCAAGGCACTGATCCCATCAAGAGGCTCTCACCCTTGTGACGTCAGTGAAATTCCATGGCCTCCTAAAGACCTCACCTCCAAATGCCATCATATTGGTAACGAGGGCTTCGCCACAGGAATTCTGGAGGGACACGACTTTCAGTTCATACAATACCGACAATTTCCTGCGACTCACTCTTTGTTCCCTGGAATCCTGAAGACATGCAGATATGCAGGTGTACCACATGAGGAAAATTAAGTAGAAATAACTGAGTTCTCATTAGGAGCTGAAGTTCCTGAAACTCTGAATAGGAGTTCTTAGCCATTCAGCTTTCTTTCTCTTTTTCTGGGATACACAGGAGAGAGTCATCCAACACTGAAAGCAGTTGAAAAAAGAAATAGCAAGATCTTTTAATAAGTACTAATCGGGGTATTGCTAGTTAAGTAAACAAATTAAATGCCTCTGACAAAGACCATAAGACATCAAATAAATGGCAAAGAAAAGAAATTCTGGAAAATGCCTGCTTTCTCAGGTAGACAGCTCCTTATTGTTGATATTCTCCTAAAAGTTAATAGACTTGGGGAAGTCCAGCTATTCACTTTATGAGCACAGCATATTTGAGTAAATAGAGATAACTTAAGTCAATTATAAGAGAGAAAAGCACCATTTAATTCCAATAAACCTGAAGAGCTTAATGTTCTTTATAAATTAAAGTGTTTATTGAAATATGAAAGTAACCAAATACCTGGGTATTTTGATTATACATCTGTGCCCAAATCATGCTGTTTGGGTTGTGCAAGGCTTCCCTTCCTCGGTGTACATAAGCCGGTCCTGCTATCGAACAGCAGTGTGGACAGAATTCCACGGAAGCTCCAACTCCCTTCCACACCGCGGCTCCAACCTCTGTGTGTTTTGATTACGCATCTATTGTCAATTCGTGCTCTCTGGGTTGTGCAAGGCTTCTTTCCCTTAGGACACATAACCCAAAATACAGAGAGAATCCAAGGCACGCTCCAACCCCCTTCAAGAGAACAACACATCTAACCTGTGCTTCCAAATTACATACAAAAGTTATCTTCATGCCCTCTTAAAACACATTTTAGCTAAAAGAAAAGTGGGAGAGTCCCATAAAAGCAAAGGAAGAAGAAAAGCAGACTGTCAACAGCCTATCTTTAAAATGACACATTTCTATAGAAGACGGAGCTGGAATGTGCCCCGGTGATGTGTGCAAGCCCCGGTGGAGCAGGGGACGATGAGTGGAGCAAGCTAGGGCTCGTTTTCCCAGAGGACGTTTGTAGGTGGCAAAACTGGAACTAGCAGAAAGGCAGGCACCAAGCTAGAGGAATTCCTGGAATGAGCATGGGAGGTTTGGGCCCAGGCTTCCTTCTAAAGTATCCTCCTGTCTCTCTCTGGCCCCAGGTGTAGCCCCCCAGGAAGCGCTGTGTACGAAAGTGGGGATGCTCCTTCACCTCCTCTTAGAACGTGTGTTGGCTCAAGAATGAAACAAGCAAAGGCTACTTTGAACCTGATCAGTAAATGTAGCAGAAAACACACAAAGGAAGAGAGATAGTTTAAAAATAAAATGTATTATACTACATAACAACGGACTCGAACTTTCTTACTTTTTGTTCACAGGAGACGATGGGCATTTTCTCTGTGAACAGTCCAGTGGAAGTTCTTTTTAAATACCCCTGCCCACTCACCCACTCACCCACGCGGCTGAGCCGTACGCAGGAAGTACGGGTGTGAAGCAGCTTTCAAACCTGGATGGAAACATTACACCTGTCAGTAAGGAAGCCAGTGCTTTATTTATATCTTTATAACTCATCTAAAATCATCAGTCATTTGAAAAAGGAATCAATAGCGATCAGAAAAATAATGTGAAGAAAATAACTGACCTGAGGAGAAGCAGAAATAAAGTAGGAAGAAAAAATAACTTTATTTCCTTGTGAGAATCTGTAAAGAGTTTGAAATACTACTGCAATATTAAGGAAGATCAGCCACCGAGAAAATGTGAGAACATCTTAAGAAATATGAGCATGACTGATGTATGTGGAGTGGGGTAATTAAAGTTGGATAATGATTAATCTGATTTCTCATTTGGTGTGAGTTATGAATGTTAGTTATTCTCCATTTGGTAAAAAAGAAATATTTAAATGTTATTTGAACATTAAAATTAATTGCTGGAAGGATATAAGTAATATATAATTTCCTTATATTAATAGTGAAACATATAAAATTTCAGTCAATTCTAAAAAGTAAAACAAAGGAGGTTACAAGAAAGCTTAGTAAATAAGATATATAAAATTTAATAGAGGATAGAGGTCATATATATTATAAATGTTAAATGGAATAGCTTATTATATTAAAAGATAAAGACTTTCATTTTATTACTTTTTTAACTTTGCAAAAAGCTTTATAAATACATTTATAAAAAAGGACATAAGTTTTCAACACAAGAGAAAAATGCTAAATGAATAAAAACAATAGGAAAAACTGCCACATTTAATCTATGGCAAAATCAAATATTGAATAGAAAAGATAAATGATATATTATTTACACTTCCAGCAAGCAGATTATTTATTTTCTGCACTGAAAACAATACTACATAGCTCCTTGTTTTTTAAATATATAAAAATATAATTGACTAAAACAGTGCTATTGGAAGGAACTCCTGAAGCATGCAGGTATTCTGTGAAAAAGCCATGTTCAAAATATGAGTTGCAATATTGAATTTAAACATGTGATGTCTTTGCCTGAAGGAGTGTGATATGCTTCCCACAGACAACCATGACAAGGTGGGCAAGGAAGTGGTGGGTGCGATCAGAATGCAACCAGGCCGGCTGGACAGTGAGGAAGCCATTTCCAAAAGTGACCTTGAGTGACCCCGAGAAGAGCGCCAGCCCTGGACAGAGCCCACAGCTGCTGCCTCTCCCACAGCACTCCACCCCAGGCCCTGCCTATGTCTTTGTAGTCCAAAGATCTCTACTTCCACTCCCATCTCTCAGTGTTCACTCAGCTTTACACCCCTTGGGCCCCTGGAAATTTTAATCAGTCAAATGGTCCCAAAAGGACAATTCTGAAATTCAAGTTTTTGCAAAGTGAACAGTGATGTGGCTTTTTTAAAAACCAAGAGCTCATTGTAAGTGTATGTACAGTTGCAGGTTTCAGAGTAATGGTTGGAGGACATCATTAATGACCATATCTACTCATTCCTGTTCCTGGTGTTTACTCAGTACCCACAACTTGATATGGAGACATCTTTTGTTTGAATATGCACCAGCCAACTCTTGAAGACATGAAGGTGTTTGGAAAAAAAACTCAGAGTAAGAAATGGGAGAACATTTCTACAGTAAGCGTATATCCTTCACATAAGTTTGTATCTGCTTTATGACAACATAGTCAGTGTATTTACTATAATTCCAGGTTATAGTCATGTCTAGTCATTATTTCAGCAAAAAAACACAATATTTTCCATGTTTAGTATGTGAGAAGCATAATGCATTATGTCTTTTCATACATAATTTTATTTGACTTTTCATAAAACCTTTTTAGGTAGTTATTACTAGTCTAATTTTCAAATTGAAAATTCAAGTTTGAGAGATTAAGCAAATTGCCAAATTCTTACATCTACAATGTGGTGGAACCTGAATTTAAACCTATTTCAGTCTGATGTCAAATACATGCTCCTAACCACCTCATTATCTTTCTTGGCAAATTTTCCTGTGAACAGAGATTTAAACTACATAAACTCCTGGGCACCTGTCATGGGGGTAGGTCAATACTTACGCACGTTGTCAGGGTGAGAATGGGTGACATGGGTTAAGGCAGATGGTGTAACTGTGGGATGAACTACCTCCTGCTTCAAACTTCCTACTTTTCCTCTCGTACTAACCATACTATATATTGGCCAAGTTGAAAAACAAAAAAACAGATTTGAGAAGAAAACTCCAACTCTGAGAAAGATTGTGAGGAAAGACTAGTGAATGTAAACTTTTTTTCACTTACACTGTTTGCTTGTAAATTCTTTCCAATTAAAAAAATATATAAAGCCACTTTTTAAAAAATACACAGTAGTTCACCACCTACAGGACTTAGGAAATAGACTCTCATTGTTTAAAGTGTCTGTGTATCTGAAAAGTCAAGTCCTGAATAGTATTTTACATAATTTCTTATTGCAGCAATTTTCGATGTGAAGACATTAAATAACAGGTATTCTTCACATGGAGAATCAGTAGGTTCATTGTTGAGACAGTTTCTTCTATATTGTAAGAAATTTAGCATGCTTATTTTTCTGAAAAGAAGCCATACTTAATTATTTCTTTTTGTGAACTTATCTATAATGAAATTTCTTTTATATTGAAGTAAAATGGAATCCCATAAATGTTTAGAGAATGGCAAGAAACCAATTAAAATGTCCTTTGAATGGAAAAATTGAACTTGCACTTCATGAATCTTTCTGTGGAAAATAAACCCATTAATATAATAATACTTCAGTTTCATGACAAGCTTTCATCACTTCTAGACTGAATAGTTAGGCTAACTTAAAATACTATGGGGCTGTTGAATAAATCAGATTAAAAGAGCTAAAATAAAAATTGCCAGCAAATGTTTCTTCTTAAATAAGGACTGATGGTGATCTTTACCATTAATCACGTGATTTTGCCTTGTATAGTTCTGATAGTAATACCAGTAAAGGCAAGCATCTGTGTGTCTAAAAGTTATCCATCCTAAACAGTCTCCATATTCTTGTGGTCATATTGCACAGGGAATATAACAAATTAAATCTGGACTATACCTCTCTCTGCATTGTGACCTGTGAGTTCTTCCTATTTCCAAAATTAATGTAAGATAACACATGTCCTTTATTGGACCAGTCAACCGCATTTGTAAAAGCTTCTGTTAATGCTTTGGCTATTCACGGAGCATATATGACGAGATACATATCATCCTCTAAACTTCTTACCTTCTTTAAATAGAGGGATACAGGTGAGGCAAGGGGAAATTAAGCTGGACTCTCTGATCAGTGGTACGATGAGAGAAATTTTTTGAGATTTCTTTTATCCATTTTTAATATGTCAGCATGTCAATCTCCTCCTAAATTATATAAATGATGTTTGAATAGGATATGTATTTATGACATACAGCAGCAAATTAAAAGAAATATAAGTGCATTTTAATTACCTAATAGAAAAACTAATGTGATACATGTTTTCTGAGTTTATTTTAGTACACTATTTAAAAATTATGTAGCATAGCAATAGCTAAATGCTTTGTGGGAGATAATAATAATTTATCACTAAACTAAATTTGAAAAAGTAGCCCTGAATGATGTAGCTCAGTGGATTGAGCGCTGGCCTGCAAACCAAAGGTTCAATGGTTCTATTGATTCCCAGTCAGGGCACATGCCTGGATTTTGGGTCAGTTCCCCAAGTAGGGGGCACGTGAGAGGCAACCACACATTGATGTGATAGACATCACATCATTTCTCCCTCTTTTTCTCCCTCCCTTACTCTCTCTCTAAAAATAAATAAATAAATAAAATCTTAAAAAGTAATAAAAAATAAAGTTGAAAAAGTAAACATCTATAAGAAAAGTTTGTAAATCTGAAAATAATATCCCTCAAAAAAGAACTCATCATTGTTCTAATACTAACTGATGTAATTTCCAACATTTTAAAAGAATTTTATATCACACTATAGGTCATTTTTTATTCTATTATATCTACGCACCACACACATACACACCCTCACAAATACAAATTATAATCTAAAATATGTATTATATATATTAGTCTACTTTCAATGTCAAGAATATTCAAAATAACTTTAATATTATATATATTTGTGATCATCTATATTAAAATTAAAACTATAATTTCCCAGGCTGTTTATTCATTTGCATCTGATTTGTTAAAGTAGAAAATCTAATGAAGACACCATGTAACTTAACATTTTTTTAAGATCACTTCCTTATTTAACTTCATTTTGATTGTTGACACTATTACAGATGTCCCCATTTTTCTCTCCTATTCCCACCTCCACCAGCCCCCACCTGCCTTCTGGCCATCATCACACTGTTGTTTGTGTCTATGGGTTATACACACAGGTGCTTTGGTCATTCCTTCACCTTAAAAGTCTAAAATCCTTGGTATGTGCCGTAGTTAGAAGGTGTGACAGAGCAAATCAAGTTTGAGTCTAAAAACCTTGCCTTAATTCTAAGCTAATATTTTCCTCTACATTTTTTGTGAGAGTGGGCAACTTGCTTAGCCTGTTTAAACCGTGTTTTTTACATCTAAAAATCAGAGGCCCTGCCATATGTTCCTTAAAATATTTTCCTCATGCACTCAAATTTGTTTAAAATAACAATTTTGATTATCTTCATCATTATCATCATCATAGTTAAAATTCCTGGAATACTTATTTTGTGTTATGCACTATTTGAGAATTTGCTTACACAGCGTAAGGTAAGAATGACATCAAGTTTATGAGTAATATTCTCCCCATTTTACAGATGAGGAAACTAAGGAAGAATGAGGTCCGAAGTTTTACAGTTGGTAACTATTGAAGCAAAAAGTAATGAGTGATAAAAGCAGAAACTTTTCAAAATTTCTTGTAAATTTATCAATCCTTATAGTCTAAAACCTAAATTATGTACACATATATAATCATTCACAAGAAATTTGCATTTTCTCACATAAACATATTTGCATGTAAATTTTATCTGCACTAAATTAATGAAATTTGGGCCTAACATGAATGCATGTGTTCACAACTCCTAAGGTTAAATTTAAATTTTTAAGTATTATATATTAATTTTTTTAACTTGAGTTATCCCAAAACTATTGGCCACAAGTAGTAAGTAAAGTCACCTTATTTTCTTGCTAATGTATGTTCCAGTCAATTTTTTTCACTGTCTAGAAAACCATGGAGGAAATCCTAAAGACCTGGCTGGAACTTGATTCTGTCTATTTGAAGCCAGTCCTTTGATATAGTGGTTGGGTAGTTAGCCATATGATGATAAATATATCAAGAGCTTAAGAAATCAAATTGAGGGACATATATGTATTGAAATTATAGTTTCCATAAGTTTTTTTTCTGAATTTATATAATGTTAGCATAGTGACCAACATCATAATGATTTTCATAAGTGCTGAGTTCATTTTAGGGAAAAAGAAATTTAGTAAATAAGTGTACCTAACAGTAAGTAAACCACAGTGAATGGATTAGACTAAAAAATACATAAGTTCACTTAAATACATTTTCAAAGTTGATTTCACACATATCATATGAGTGCTGACACACTAGTGGGAGAAAAATATACACATGTTACTAAAATCTTATACCTGGACAAAGTAAAATCAAGAATAAGAATTATAATAAAAATAGAGAGAACTAAAATTATAGCTATCATATAGAACAGAGAAGGGTTTTATAGAAATGATGTCCAGAAAAGAATGAACACATTCTCTATTAGCTGACTCCCACAGGTTAAGCTAATTTATAAAATAATAGTTAACTCTGTAGCATGTAAAATATAGGCATTGTGGAAAACATAAACATATAGTAACTGTAGCTAGGAAATATTAAATGAATGCTCAATAATTTGCTTTTAGTTGTATCCGTTTCAGGAATTCATTTCACTCCATTCTCATTCATTCCACCGAGCTTCCCCCATATCTATACGACCTCCATTACTAACACAATCAGTGATCTAAGTTCTCCTTATTATACTGTGACACTGAGTTGAGTGGGTGTGAGCTCCTCACACCTGTGAGATGGCAGGGGATCCTGCCCTCCAGGTGCCACGGGAGGAAAGGAAAAGACATTGTCATTGCTTAAATGATTGTAATGTCATGAAACAGGCACACGCTTTCCCTGTCATTTTGCATAGTTACATTTCATATATAACCTTTTGCAAATAACCAATTAAAACTTGGTATAGACAGCGGGATGAAAAAACATATTTGCAGCTTTAATTTAAAGTTCGCCTTCTAAGTAAACCACTCCTAAAAGACACAGTGCCTTGATCTTACTGGATTTTGTGTGTTTCAACGCAGACTTTGAATAGCAGCCAAGGCTTGAGGAAAATCTTTCCACTGATGAACAAACAGGAGACTGAGAGCTCGGTCCACTGCAGTATTTTTTTTCTCTAAGGTGAGGTTTTAATAGATACTTTCCAGTGTATTGACTTTCAGATTATGATGCTTTTATTTCAGAGTGTTAATACGATGGAGTCAAAAGAAGAAGGAGTTAGAAATAAAATCCTGGTGAAACCAAAATACCTACGTTATTCAGCTTCAAAACTTCTACTTAATGTTGTTGTTGTATTTTCCCTGAACAATATAAATCATTCTCCACATGAAAATGTTTTTTCTCTAGAATCAGTACAATTTACTTTAATCTAGCTGTTACGTCTTTCTGTGGGACTAGCAGTAACCTACAATTAAATGCAGGTGCTTTGAGTAAAGAGTACTCTGTTCTTCCTCACGACTGGAGGTAACGAATAAAAAGGAAAAAAGAACAAAAGCCAAAATAATATTGCCTGTTTAGTAAAGCATGAGATTTTCCCCCCTAGTCATGAAAATGAGGGTCTGCTTCCTATTAACGATGTGATGATTCCCTTCAACATGCTGAGGAATTTCTCATATTTTTTGTTTGTTTTATAAGGAGAAAGTTAAAGAAAACACATGGAAAGCAAAATTAGTCCATTCTTGGAAGAAGGAAGGAAGAGAGGGAGGAAGCACTGAGAGGGAAGAGGAAGGAAGATGAGAAAAGAGAAAAAACATGCCAAAACTCTAAAAATAATTGGGCTGGAATATTGTAATCCCTAACATTTGAAACAGTGCTGCTCTCACAGTACCCAAACGAAGTAACCAACAGAAGAGCTCCTTCTTACATGATATTTTATTGATTGAGAAGTTGATGTTATTAGAAGGCATTTACTGTTATAAGGTCATCACTCTGTATGACAACACAGATGTTTCCACTTGTTATATTTTATTTTTCTTCATCTATACGTGAGCTGTGCATGCATGTGGCATATTCATGTTTACTTACAACATGTATCTACATTAAATATAATTTTATAATCACCCAAGTAGATGACACATATTCTTGAAACAAACTTGAAAAAGAGAAACCTATCTCAATGTACGTTTTTATTCTTTTCAGGAAGTTTTTGTTTGTTTATTAAGAATAATCATTGAGTTGATAAAATTAATTTCACAATAAAAAACTTTATCTATCATTTGCTTCTGATGAAATAACAGCCAAAAATATATAAAGACAAGGGAACTATTCATTGTAAAATAGCATGGACTTGCTTGCCCAATTTGGCTTTATAATTGCCTTAACCTTGAGTTAAGAAAGAATAAATTGGGATTCCTTAGCACTGTCTTCATTGAGAATATGCAAATCTTGACATTAATGGATACAAGATTTCAGAGAGCATTATTGATATACATGGGTTTTGAAAAGTTCTTAAAAATGATGAATCAGTTTGATGTAATAAGTTATGCAACAGAAGGCAACTCTAAAACCCTAAGTCATCTTTTGCCCCCACTTTATTTTTTATTTCACTCATAACTTCAGGGTATTTCAGAACAGATTCTATGATATGCTATCTCTTTTAACCACAGATATCAGTTTTAATTTTTTTAAGTATAATGGTTTTAGACAAAATAACTTATAAGTATTCTGCTGTTGGCTAACGAAATATGAATGCCATTGCTTTTAATATATCTTAGGTTAATTTTGACAAGTGCTATGATAACATAATGAAGTTAATTTTCCCCAACATTGAAATATCTCACCTCTTCTTACTAAATAATCCCCACACATTATGATCAATTTCTAAACTCAATACTTTATTCATTTCTTTACCTATTTATACCTATTATACATTCTATGTTATTAAGCATTTTATTATTTGGTTATGAAAGGCCCATATCATTACTATTTTGTCTCAAAAATTGTCTCTTGCATATGCCTGACTTTTTCTCTTGCAAATCAGTTGAGACTTAGACAGATTCCAAAGACAGTTTCTGTTCTTTTAGAATAAATTATAGTTTACCATGTTTTGCTTTCTGTAATGAGAATGAGTCATTTCTAATTATTAACATTTCCTTAACTTTCACAGTACTATTTTATCATTCTTTTAGGCCAAGAAGTAGAATGCAGTGATAATTAAGAACTTAGAAGTTATAATCAGACTAATACAAGTTCAAATATCAATTCTGCTATTAAATGCGTGACTTTGAAAAATTCAACTCTTCCTCACTATTTATAAGCTATGACATTTAATCCAGATTTCAGGAGGGAATGAATAATGTATTATTATGCATGTGGATTATTGGGAATGAGGTGTTTGGGGACACATGTACATTTTTTCTCATCCCTCATATTGTGGGTATGGTGGGTAGACCATGTGGGTAGACCATGTGACCCCGTGGGATAGGGCTTAATTCAAGATGTCATTGGTTATGACAGGCTTATTTTCTATGTTGTAACAAAAAGTAAAATTGGTTTTTCAATTAATCTATTAAATGTTAGGGGCTAAGGGAAATAGTCTTAAGAAAACTAAGTTGTTTGTTCAACCTTAGCTGCTTGCTCAAGCTTGGGTGGGGGGACTGCACCCCCACCCGCAGGAGCCAAATGTTCCAGGAAGTTAAGCAGATAGCTTCTTGGAACATCCGTTGGGGGGGGGGGAATGTTTACCCCTAGCATGAGCCCCTGAGCCAATGGCTAACCTGAGCACGAGCTGTTCAGGAGCCCTGCCAGCCAATCACGAGCCCTAGCATAAGCCCCTGAGCCAGTAGCTAACTGCCACCTTTTGCTTCTGGAAGTTGCTTGCTTGCACGCTTCTATAAGAACCCTAGCCTGTAAGCGTTAGGCGCGACTCTCATTTGCAGCCATTTTGGCACTCGTGTGTCTCCGGGGGCACCCCGAGAGTTCGCCCCTGCGCAGGTAAAACTTTGAAACTTTGGCCAATAAAACACCTCTGACTACCCAGCAGTCTCCGACCCTTCTTGCTCGCAAGGACGGGATGTAACGTTAAACAATGTTTTAACATTACATGGATTTAAATAAATAATTTATACCTACTAAATGAACTATTTAAAGCAACATATATCATGTGATCTATGACAAACCATGATCATACATGCCATTTAGAAATGCTTGCAAATATATGTTTAAAATACCATTGATTATAAGTTTTATCTTTCTTCCAGAGATATTAAAAAGTGGAGAATGTGAATCTCACAACTGATACTATAAAGTGGAGTGGAGACAGGGGTGAAAACATCTAACACTGAGGTTGTATTTGAGGCACTAAATGATTCAAAGGGGAAGTATTTTCAGCCTTCTTGGAAAGCAGTCAGTGTCTCCTTAAGTTTAAATGCTCACGCCCTTAAACAAAGCATGTTCAGTCCTGGAAATTCACTAGATCCAAATAGAAATTATTCCTCAAAATCTTAATGATGAGTAATATCCGCCATAGGTTTGCTTATAGTATCAACATGAATGCCCAAAACATTTGAGTTTCTGTGTAACTTGTGATTATACACACAATAAATAAGTATTTAGACGATAAAAATAATTAATTGGAATAATACAAATATGATCATGTACAATGATTTCAAAATGTATTGTTAAAGGAAAATAGAAAAACATATAACGTAAATGAGTTTTTACTATACAATAAAAACCAGTATGTGGTGTATTATATATATTACTTTATTAGTGTAGAGAAAGGGGTAGAGGAAGCTATAAGGTATAGAGTAAGCTACAGCAGGGAACGATGAGATAGATAAGTGGAAATAGATACCAGGGCTTTTGTTTGGTTATCAAATATTACATATTGGAGAATGCTCAGTAAAAACTTCTATCTGTAAATGGTGCATAAAACATTTGAATATTAATTTTGTAGTTTGGGGAACCTAAAGGGATTACACTAATGCAAATATTCACTTATACATCTAGACAGATCAAAAATCTGGATTTCTATTTGTTCTGTATAAGCTCTTTAGTTAAAATTTTTGGAAAAAAGAATTTTGACAGTTATCTCCACATGGTGACTTACACCTTTCATATTTATAAAGTTACCCTTTGTGACCTTGAATTACCTTTATTTTAAACTATATATTTTCTTATATTCAATGACATAAATCACAAAAGTATTTTATGACAATCTAGGTGCATATTACTATAACTGATCTGAATTTGAAAGGCTTAGGTAAAGTATTTGAGTGTATAACAGATAATAAGGGTGATAAGAAATGGTTCACTGAACCATAATGTATCATTTAGATATTTTAATGTTATTTTAAGTAGTTTGAAATTTATTTTCTAGTTATTAGGAGAAGAACAACTATTCTAATTTCTTCATATTATCTTAGAACAAATAAAATTTATACCAATATTTTACCAAGTTTTAAGCACAGAGAAATACAGTATGAAGTATAGCTTAGTTCAGGCTCAAGGCCAAAGCAAATAGATTGAAATACTTGACCTACGAATGATCAGCTTATGATCCTAACAACTTGTCTAATCCTACTGTGTCTCAGTTTTCTCAGATTAAAGTAGAAGGAGTAATAATACATTTCTGCTAAACTATTGTAACATTAAACAGCATAAGAGCTATTTAATGAGGGAGTGCATATTTCAACCATAGAAAACAGTCAGGCAATTAATAAACACTCAAGAAATGTCAGCTATTATTGTTGTCATCCTCTCCACTTGAGTGTGCTTCTCCAAGGGAGAAGCAGGCCTTCTAAGAGAATGACAATTATGAGACCCATTTTCTCTGATGGGCAATCTCAACATATTAAAATGAACTATAAGTACATGTTCACATTCAGCTCTCTGTCTCTTTTTTTCTACATCTGTCTTGCTATAAACCACTTTTACATTGTAAACTTGTTTGACATCAACCTCAGTATCAAAACATTTAAACTATAGAAACAAAGTTCCCACCTCTATTGTATTTCTACCATTCAATGCATAATATAATTAAGGCCCAAACATTAACATTGTGAGCCAAAGAAAATAGAAGAAAATATATGTTCTCTGGAGAAGAAAGGCGATAAAACACAATAGAAAGAAAATACACATACACACACACACACACATACACACATGCATACACAATTATTTCAGCCTTCCCAGTATTTCGCATAGACTATACTGGTTCTCAGAATCTATGACCTGTAAATATAAACAACTTGGAGAAATTTATCATTATGAAGTTACTTGTAGCATATTACTTCTGTCATCATAGCAAAATCTATTTTGGATACTCTTTTGATGCCTAGCAGGATATGCCTAGCTAACATTTTATAAGATGCTATAAACATACAATAATAAAGATGTGAGGTATTGGCATAAATTCAAACAAATAGAGTGATAGAACAAGGTAGGGATCAGCAATATAGTTGTACAGGCCAATCGGTGGAAATTATAGAATTTGCACAAATGGCGCTAGAATAGCTGAATATTCATGTATGAACAAAAATATATTGAGACATATACAACAGAAGAATAAAGTATAAATGAATCACAAATATAAGTGTTGATATTAAAATAGCAAACATTTTAGAAAAATATAGGAGAAAAGTATTAACTGTATATTAAACAAATATTTCTCAGATCTAAGAGCAAACACATGCCCCATAAAACAAAATTGATTCAGATTGGACTTGACCAAAATCAATAATCTGGTCTTCAAAGACACTAGTAGGAAACTAAAAGAACAGTCCATAGAACAGGGAAAATATTTGCAAACCCATATACTTGATAATTAACTTTTATCCAGAATATGTAAAAATCCCTCCCCCCAAATTTTAAAAAGCCAATTAAGAATGGGTAAGCACAATTTACAATAGCCAAGAGTTGGAAGCAACCTTGGTACCCATCAGTAAATGAATGGATCCAAAAACTATGGTACATATACACAATGGAATTCTATGCAGCAGAAAGAAAGAAGGAGCTCTTACCCTTTGCAACAGCATGGATGGAACTGGAAAGCATTATGCTGAGTGAAATAAGCCAGCTGGTTAAAGACAAATACCATATGATCTCACCTTTAACAGGAAGCTAAACAGCAAAATAAATAAGCAAGCAAAATATAACCAAAGACACTGAAATAGAGAACAGGCTGACAGTGACCAGAGGGGAGAGGGGAGGGAATTTCAGGGGAGAAAAGGGAAGGATTTACAAGAACTAGTATAAAGGACACATGGACAACAACTAAGGGGGGGTGGAAATGGGAGGGAGGTGGGGAGCATGGGGGGGGCTGGGTTGGGATGGGAGTAGAAGACAGAAAACTGTACTTTAACAACAATTAAATAAATAAATAAAAAGAATGGGTAAGAGATTTGAACACACACCTCATCTAAAAACACATGAAATACGGTCAAAGATACTGATGATTAAGGAAAAGCAAACTCAGTGCCATGCTACAACACATCACTTAGCATGGCTAAAATGTGAAGGTCTAAGCATAGCAAAAAGTTGGGGGAGGATGTAAAGAACACAGAATTCTGATTCACTGAAACAACCACTTAGGAAAATAGTCTGTCGATGTCTTTGAAATTTAACAATGCACCTACCTACCATATATTCCTCAGCCATTCTATTCCTCAGTATATAACTAACAGATAGGTAGGCACACATGTATATTTTTTATGAATTCTCACAGAAGCTTTATTGTAATAATTCAGACTGAAAACAACCCAAATGTTCATCTACAGCTCAATGGATAAAGAAGTGCATATATCCAATACATTAGAATCAAAAATACAAATGAATACCTGCCATAAACTGTATGAAATAAATATCAAAATAAAATACCGAGTTGAACAGCCACATCCCTCATAATAGGTGTGAGGGATAATACTATTTATATAAAAATTTAGAAAGTACAAAATAATGTAAATCATTGAATTTTTCTAAAAAAATTTAGAAAGTACAAAAAGCAAATCATTGAATGTCTAGAAACAGGCGGAGATTGGAAAAAAAGAGAAAGGAAGAAAGAAATGCAAAGGAGCACCTGGAATCTGCAGTGGGAAATGAGTATGTTTACTCTCCTTTTGTAAAGATGGCTTCAAAGTTGTGCACATTTGTCCAAAATTAAATTGTATACTCTAAATATGTGTGATTGATTGTGTCAGGTATTCTGCAACAATACTGATAAAAAAATTTCAACTTTCAATGCCTAATTTCATGTTATATCATAATACAGCAGTAGAAAGCCCCAGCTTCTTTCTGTTCCTGAAGATATCTCAGTGTTATGTAAAATTCTAAATGAACTCCTCTGGCACTGCAAAATAAGGTATTGAAGTGAAAAAAAAGCGACACAGCTTGGGTATTTAATAATCAAAATTATTATTAATAAGAAATATTCATTCAGCATTTAGTGCATACGAGGCCATTTGCTAAGAACATTCCATATATATTATTAATGTAATACAACATTCCCATGCGCATTTTTTCTAGGGGAGTCCTGGATCTTATCTTGACAGCCAATGTACTTTCAGACACTTTTCCATGCTGTATTCTATTTCTACCTGAAAAGGATGTGAGTGAATAACCCGCCTTTAGAATTCCCAGAGCCTGGTCCTGCAGAGTCATGGCACTCTCTTCCAAGATATAATTTACATAGGCTCTAATCAGGGAGTAAATAAAATAATGTAATATTTTTGTCTCTGTTCCCTGTCCAGAAAATTATGCATGCATGCTACTTTTAATATTTTGATTAGACTATAGGGGAAAAATATTACCTCTTACTGTCACAGTACAAAATAGTAGCTGATAGGTTATAGTTAGATATCATTGCTGTCAATTATCTCCAATATCTACGGGATAAAGGCACAAATAATCCTTCAGAAGCTCCTCCTGCAAAAATACAAGAAGTTTAGCCATTTAGAAATGTCTTTTTTTGTCTGCTCCGCCTATGTTGTCTGAATCTCTCCTCTAACGTTCCTGGACGTGGGGCCCGATATTTTTACTTTGTATATTTAGTATCTAGAAAAGTAAATAACAGTGTGCTAGTTTAAGTCAACTGATTTCAAATGAAATAGAAGTCTCAACTTGAGCTCAGAATTCTCTCCTGTGCCATGATATGTATCTTTCTCTTTTTAACTGAGCTATTATTCAGTGTCAGAATCACATGAGACTTCATTAAGGAAGTTACACTAGGTAGGAATGTAGGAGGGATCGTATTTCAAGGTTGTTTCAGATACAGTGATTTCATAACTTTGCTAATTTCTGCTTCAGCATTTTATATAATTTTATTGCAAACATTATTCATCAATCCTAGACATTTTAATTTTCTGATTGAAGAGGTATCCTTTATATCCAGTTCATAACTTCTTATTTAACCAACACATGATTTACAGTAATTTTCTCAGAATTTATTTTATAACTTATATGCATTATTTAAATATATTTGATCTTTTATTCAGATTTCATTTCTTTCAAATTTATAAAACTGTTATATAAATGAAGTTTAATTATATTTATCTTAATTGTTTATATCTTAATACTCTTGTCTAGTACAGAATATCAAGGATTGACTTCAATTTAAATGACTCTATAAGATTTTTCTAATATTTATTTTATCTACTTCTCATGCTTTCTACATCTTTAATTTTCATATCACATAATTAATTTGTCCACAATTTACACATTTCAGTTACTTTCCCAGAATATTATTTTATCTTTATGCAAAAAAATGTTAGTGGGTAAAAAATTGATTTGTCAAAGAAAGTAATGTGAAAAATATGCTTTTAAAATACTCAGTTCTGCCCTGGCTGGTGTAGCTCAGTGGATTGAGTGCGGGCCTGGGAATGAAGCAACCATGGTTCGATTCCCAGTCAGGGCACATGCCTAGGTTGCAGGCCAGTTCCCAGCAGGAGACACACAAGAGGCAACCATACATTGATATTTCTCTCCTTCTCTCCTTCCCTTCCCCTCTAAAGATAAATAAATAAAATCTTTAAAAAAACTTAAAAAATAAAATAAAATACTCAGTTCTTAGAATTAAGACCTCAACTATTTTTCAATGTCACTTATAAAGTCAGATCACCATTCCAACTCTACAAGGTGTAACTCTTGAACCAATGTCAAAGAAGGAGCATAAAATGAGTCTTTCTATATGCCATACATTCCATACTAATTGAATATTAATCAAATAAATTTAAACCCATAATCAAACTATCCCACTCCAACAGAAGAGATACATCTATTTTCTTTTTTCCTACCACACTGCCAAGGTCACTGAGTGTCCAGTAGAAGCTGAAGAGAGGATACCAGGTATTGAATTTTGACCAGTCACATGTTTGAAATAAAAAAAAATGTTAGGCTGAGATTTACAAAAATATATCAGTTGATACAGTGTGTGATTATTCCCTAGTGAAACGGAATCCAAATGTTTAATACATGGTGAGATTGTAATGAGCAAAGTAAATAATTTGATTCCTGGCTGCTCAGTTGGTTGGAAATTTTATCATTGAATTTCAGGTCAGGGAACTCTGACATTTTAAATTTCTGAAAACATTTTAGATCTTTGAAGAGAAAGGACATAAATCCATAACCAAATTTTAAAATACTATATGTCCATTTAAATACATGCTGAATTTTAAAATGGTTAAATGCACAAATTAATGTTTTAGTTTCCATCATTGAGTATCTGGGGGGTGTGGGGAGAACCAATAAAATTAATTCCTGTAAACTTCCTTGCCAAAGATGAATATACCAGGCTAATTTTGAGAAAAAAAATATACATACCATACAGGTATTAATTCTGAAGTTTATTAGTATAGTGAGATTAGCAGAACATGATTTGATACCACTTTTCTAGACTTCAAACATAAATGTTGAAATCTAAAAACAGAAAATAATTACATTCCTAAAAATAACCTGTAGTGGACAATTATCTAATTTTTCTAAGGGTCAATGAATTCTTTCACAGAAGTTTTTTTTTAATTAGAATAAAAATAAAGTTAAAAACATCAAAAATGTCATCATAATGCATTTTGTGGAAAACTAGCAGGGGTCTACAGGAAGGTTTCTGTGCCCCTGACAAGTCCAAACTTCACGAATTATTTAGATATCTGTCCTGGCATTTTTAAATTATATAATACAAGGTACTTGTTTTGTAAAGCCAGCTTAAAATGCTTTATTTTTTTTGAATTTGTATTTCTTTACCAGACCATGCATTAACAACAATGCAACAACCATATGGATTTGACAGAAATAATCTTTTGCTCACATAACAGAAACATCCTTGGGAGGCAACACAATTATATATTTGTCAATAATAAGAAAATATCAGAAAAATATTACTTTTTCTAATATAATATATTGACTATATTATTTCTTTTATACTAAAAATGCAATTCACATTTCCAGAGACAAGTTTTGTTCTCTTGGGGGAAATGATGTTCCCCATCAGTGCAATGACACCTGGGTTTATAACAACCATATCTCTCTCCTTGGCTTTTATCCATATAAGCTTCCACACAATTGCTGGTGTCCTAAAAATTCACTTCTCTTTGTTACAAACATACACACACACACTCTCACACTCACAGAGAACCCCTTCTCAGCTATTATTAATAAGACTACACAGAGAAAAATATGCACATTACGATTTTATCACGCATTACACAAAACTCATTTTCAGAGATTTTTTTACTATATAAATAGTAAAAATATCCCTGAGATTTCTTTAAAGGCCTCCAAAAAGAGAACAATCTCTGCTCCAAACAGTTATTAATTATAAGCATCAGAAAAGGTGAACATGAGTACATTATATAGGAGGTTGAAAAATTGAGTTGTTCAAAGGGACATTTCACATAGGTGTAAGGGAATCAAATATGCCCTGTGTATCTATATTCTCAATGTACCCAGATATTGCAATCCAACAACATTAAACTGATCATGAAACTAAAAACTTCAGAGTTCATTTTGTACTGTACACTCTTCCCAGCCCAACATTACTTGGCTCATACTAAAACTGACTAACTTCAGAACGATTTTTTGTAGTAATGAATTATATAATGAAACACCTGTAGTACTGAAAACTGCATTCCAGAATCTCAAAACAAACAACAGCCTCAAACATAATCAAGCATAATAAGGAGTCTGTTTGCCAACAAAACCTGTGATAAAGAAAGTGAGAATTTTAAATACACAAACTACAAGGGCATACCAGAAAAATAATCACAGAACATAAAAATCTGAAGAAGATGATAATACAAACACAGAACGGATGGTGGGACTGAGAACAAACATAAACAGCAACAAAGAATACAAAAGAGGAAAAGAAGCAGCTATACATTGAGTGCAGGAGGACCAGTCGAAAGAGCTTCAGGCCTTGATGATTTGAACAAAAACACACTGGCCCAGGGCAGACAACCTAAATATGATACATACACCCGGCTGATGCACTATTATTTTGCTTTATTACACATCAACCATGAGCATACGAAATTGAAAAATATAATCAACTAATATGATAAATCAAAAAAGAAACACATTGATATTGAACTGAAATATAATGCTGTCAACTGCCATTTTCCTTAAAAATATTAGTCTGGTAAGCTCATCACTTAATATTGTTAAATAAATACTGCATGATGTTACCTAATACTAAACTCCAGGGATTGAGAAGTACGGATTGGAAGTTACAAACTAGTCATGAGGATGTAAAGCACAGCATAAGGAATATAGTCAATGATAGTGTAATAATTATATATGATGTCAGGTGGCTGAAAAACTTATCATAAGATCATATCATAAGTTATATGAATGTCCAACCTTTATACTGCACACCTGAAACTAACATAGTATTTAATGTCAACTATAATTAATTTTTTTCAATGAAGAATAAAAAGAAAACTTTAAGAAAAATGGTATCTTGAATGATGCGCTCATAGACAAAAACTGAAAAAGTAAAAATAAAAATAAACTTGTGGATATATTAACAATTACCAGGTTCGTTAGTGTGCACACCAGTATTGTCACAATACTGTTTTTTGGAACAGATCTTGATCAGAAAGGGTCGCACTGCCACTGGACAGGGAAATGAGGTGCTGGAAACTGGTGCAATTTAACTCCAGTTGACTGATGGGCATGTAGAGTCAGCGGGCCACATGAATAGATCCCCTGGTGAAAGTGAGGGTTGATTTAGTTATTTTAAACTAATTCCCTGCTCTGGCTGGTGTGGCTCAGCAGACTGTGTGCCAGCCTGTGAACCAAAGGATCGCCAGTTCGTTGCCCAGTCTGAGCACACGCCTCAGTTGTGAGCCAGGTCCCCCGTTGGATGCGCACAAGAGGTAGCCACTCACTGATATTTCTCTCCCTCCCTTTCTCCCTCTCTTCCCCTTTCTCTAAAAATAAAATAAATACAATCTTTTTAAAAAGTTATATTTAAAAAGCTAATTCTTATAGTTGAGCTTGAAACTAAGTTTAATGTCCTACCACCAGCTTTGAAAATGTGCAAGGCCCATAAGATTTCAACAAATTACAAATATAAAAAATAAACACATAGAAATTGACTTGATAAGGGCTTATGATGAGTTTCTGAGTTAGTTCAATAGTGAACCTTGTCATAGTTTAGTAGTGATATATATATTGATATATATTTATATATATATTTAGCAGTGATATATAGTGATATATATTGATAAATATATTTAGTAGTGATATATATATATATATATATATATATATATATACACACACACACACTTGGACATAAGATGCCAACTAAAATTATTTTTGAAATGTGAAACAAAAGAAAATATCAATTGGCTAAGAAGAGTCATTTTATTATGCTGACAAGTGTCATTCTATTATTTTTTCTTTTTCACTGCACAGAAATGCATGATGAATATATTTGCATGCGATAAAGAGAACAATGTGATTTGCAAAAATGTAGCCAGTTGAATTGTGCTTGTATCACAAGTGAAAAAATAACACGCTTAATCCCATATTGAGGGCACTTAATGAGAAAGCTAACAGGCAGACATTTTCAATCTACAAGTTTTACCAATGTCATTTGGCGTATCTGCTAACTACTTACAAAATAAATGAGGATGAAGAATTTGTCAAAGTGAGGGTGTCTAGAGGTTTCAAATAAAAAGGGAAGTACGGATTTTTTAATATGCTATTTCATGTTATCTGCTATGTCAACTACTCATGGAGATACGATTATCCCTTCGTTTACAGTCTCAAAGACTGTTTAATGCATCAAAGTCAATGTGATAGGTTGACAATAGTCTAGGGCAAGTTTGGACCCCTGTATACTTATCATCTCGGAAACAGGACACCAGGGAAGTATTCTTTTCTTAAATCCTGACATCAGTGTTCATACTTGACATGCACATGTCACTGTAAAGGAGGTGGCACAGTGACACTTTCATCCATATGTCATAATGGCATAATACCCAAGTCCTTGGTCAGTGGAAGTATTTCTCTGGGGTTTAAATAAAAATTTTTCATGCTTTTCAAATTTTAAATTGATTTCAGTGCTCACAAATTTGACAACTAAGCTCCTTCAGAAATTCAGATAATCTGGAAATAAATACAGGGAACAATATGTCAATACATACATGCCTTTTATTTTTATTTTTCGAATATGTTTTATTAATTAGGCTATTACGGTTGTCTAAATTTTCACCTTTGCCCCCCTCTGCCCAGTTCCTCTGTCCCCTCCAGCACTCTACTACCCCTTAACTCAAATCCATGGGTCCTACATATAAGTTCTTTAGCTTCTGTGTTTCCTGTGCTATTCTTAACCTCCCTCTGTCTCTTTTGCTCCTACCGATTGTTTCTTAATCCCTGAACTTTTGCCCCCATTTTTCCCCTTCCCCTCCCAGCTGATAACCCTTCAGATGATCTCCATATCTATAACTCTGTTCCTGCTGTAGTTGGTTGATTAGTTTTTGTTTTTCTAGATTCACTTGTTGATAGTTGTGAATTTGTTGCCATTTTAATGTTCATAGTTTTGATCTTTTTTTACTTAAATAAGTCCCTTTAACACTTCATGTGATAATGGCTTTGTGATGATGAACTCCATTAGCTTCACCTTGTCTAGGAAGCAGTTTATCTGTGCTTCCATTTAAATGATAGCTTTGCTGTATAGAGTAATCTAGGTTTTAGGTCCTTGTTTTTTATCACTTTGAATATTCTTGCCAGTCCCTTCTTACCTGAAAATTTTCTTTTGAGAAATCAGCTAATAGCCTTATGAGAACTCCTTTTCAGGTAACTCCCTAATTTTCTCTTGCTGCTTTTAAGGTTCTCTTTACCTTTAACCCCTGGCACTTTAATTATGATGTATTTTGGTGTGGTCTGCTTTGGGTCCAACTTGTTTGGGACTCTCTGTGCTTCCTGGACTTGTATGTTTATTTCTTTCATCAAATTAGGGAAGTTTTCTTTCATCATTTTTTCAATAACTTTTTATATGTTTGTCCTTTCTCTTCTCCTTCTGGCATCCCTATGATTTGAGTGTTCATATGTTTGGAGATGTCCCAGAGGCTCCTTATACTATCTTTGTTTGTTTTTGTTTTTGTTTTGTGTGTGTGTGTGTGTATGTGTATTTCCTTTTTACTATTCTCTTTGAATGCTTATTTCTTCCTTATTTTCCAAATCGTTGATTTGAATCCAAGCTTCCCCCCTTTCATTGCTGGTTCCTGGTAGGTTTCCCTTTATTTCACTTAGCATGGCCTATTGTAGAAAAGGCACCTCTAAATTGTGTGGGGCAAAGTCTTAGGTAGTCTCTGGGGCTGGGCAACCAGCCTCATTGCTTTTTGGCTCTGTGTGGGGAGAGGGATTGGAGAGAAGACAGTGCCACTGCCTGGCTTCTGGAGTTTTGCCCAGCACTTGCCCTGTTTCTGTCAGTTTGCCTACTCCCCATATGTGACTGGTGTCCTCCCAGCTGCTGCCTGGTGCTGTGCTTCAGAGGTACTGGGTCTGCATACATTCTAAGTCCATGTGGGCCCTTTAAGTGGAGTCTCCTGAAAAATCTGGCAGTTTCTTCTGGCCCCCAACCGCCACTGGTTTTTACAAACAGAAGTTATTGAGATTTATCTATCCTGGTGCCTGAAGCCAGGGCTGTGTGGTCTAGCCTGGTGCTGAGATTCCTGGCTCCCAAGGTCTCCCTCCCACTTTTTATCTACCACATGTGAATGTGGGACTACTCGTTATGACTGCCACCACCTGTCCGTGCCACACCCAGTCTCTGTGCCCATCTCTGCATCTCTGTCCCTCCTACCTGTCTGGATGAATGCAGCTTCTTTAAATCCTTGCTTGACAGACTTCCATATAGCTCGGTTTTCTGATGATTCTGGGTGTTATTTGTTTTGAGGTCTAGATGCAATTCTTTCTGTGGTTACATGAGGAGGCGAAGTGTGTTTACCTACATCTCCATTTTGACTGGATTCTTTTATTTTTTAAATACGGCCACTTTATGTAATTTTAACAGTGGGTCCTTACCTTCTCCTTTTTGTTGAGCTTACTCAAAAACGAAACAGTATTCACAAAGTAAGGATGAAGCCTGTTAGCTATGCACCTTCCCCTAAGGAAACAGAATAAAATAACTTATTCAGGAGGTTACTTGGCAGTCTTTTGACATATCTCCATAAATAATAAGGAGCATCTAAGACATGCAGGCAGAACTGCTCCTGTGAGATTTCAGGAAACTGCTTGTTCTGAAATTATTTTTTTTAAAAAGTCAACTCTACACATCTGCATTCATTGTTATGTAGTTAATTATAGTGGGGAAAGGTTCAGGAAGGAGAAATAAAAACAATGTATTTTGCTAAATCCTTGAGTATTTAAAAATATGATGAAGTTATTTTCTTCATGTAAGTCAGTGTGTCTTGTCTGATATCCTCAGTCATTTTCCTAATTGATACATTTTTTCCTATAAACTGTACATTTTTGGATGTAGCACGAATTATTTCAGTACATGTGTGAGCCATTGTATAATACAATGCAGTAAGTTATTATTTTATTCCATAGTATGGCCTTGTTACTTCTCAATGGATAGGCTTAGCATTATTGTATTCAGTGCTGCCCAGCAGTGCCAAAGGAGCTTGTAATCACACCCCCGCAGCAAGTGGCTCCAGAGAAGACCAAAAGGAAAGGCAGACCCTCTGTGTTGAAATGGATGACCTTGTTCTCCTATTCACCAGGTAGTGGTGGGGGATCATCATTAATCTTAGTTCATATTTTTTTTACTTCTACTTTAAGTTCCTTCTTGGCACCTCTTGAGATTATATGAATTATTATATCAGCAGGTATAAGGCACTGAAGCATGCAATTTCATGCAGGGAGAAATCAAGCAGCTGAACCATTAAAATTAATGCAAATAGTCTGTTCCTCTTTAAGAAGGAAATGAGGGGTAATCTTGAGGAAGAATTATATAGAACGGAATAGAATTGTTTAAAATCTACACTTAAGCTTATGCATTGTTCTAACCAAAGATAATTACATTGTTTTTTAATATTAATTTTGTTGCACGTGTATGCATTTATTATGAATTGGTTATAAAAAGACCAGTCTAACTTCACTTTTACTTTCATTATCTATCAATGCAAGGCTTGTTTTCAACTTGTTTTCCAGGAGGCCAACATGAATTTTTGAAATCCATTTTTTTATAATTGTGAATTTTCTGCTCTTAATAATGTAGCCCACACCAACCAGAGGAAAATGCATTGAAGATTCCTGGGAGCATGACTGACCTCCTCTAGAATACCTGCGACAGTGAGATCTAACCTAAAGTCGCAAAGGTCTTCCCTACACATAACTTAAATTATTACTGCCCAAACTTCAGGTTCTGTTCTCTGAGTGGGTAAAAATGTTCTGTATTCATGATAAACATAGTAAATCATCTTCTACATCACTAAGAATCATCTCAGAGCACATATTAATCTTTTGTAGAACTGTTACATGGCTTAATATTCTCTGATTCTTTGGGTCAAACCTGATGTTCCCCAATTCCTTCCTTGCTTATTGCCATATAACATGAAAATGCACAGATCGTGTGTTTCCATCTACGCTTGGTCAGGTGGAATTTATTTTTCATATGGTATGAAACTCCTCTGTGCTCACTGAGCTCTGTGTCCCTCCAGTCTTTCTCATTGTCGGTATCCTCCTATGAAAAGAAAATAGTATCTTCTGTCCTTTTCTCAAAATAAAATAAACCACTTTATACACATCTTAGCATATATTAAGTTTCAGGAATTACCATGGTTAAGACCCTATTAGGTAGACGTACAGGTTCTAGAATATACTCACAAACATGTGGGGGACTTCTATCAACATCTGCTTACATAAACCAAGGTCATTAAATAATTCTTCAAATACATGTTTTTCACATGTGTAACCATTTTGATGCGGCTTAAAGAACTCGTGTTAAAGAAATGGATCAGCGAGGATTACAGAGTGTTTTAAAATGTGTGGCAGCAGGATTGTCTCTGACCCTAAAACGGCGCAAGGAGAATGGTTTATCATAATGACTGCAGAATATACAACCTTTCTTAGTATGAGCTGATGTTATTGTTTACTGCTTGCTTTCCATTGCAAAATAATTATCTACAGCAGATAACATCACCTGCTGGTGAATATCACAAAGTCTGCCCTTGCTGTCAATATGATCTTATCAGTCACCGACTGATCACTTTCTAGAGAGGAGTATCATCTTGAACTCTTTTTATTTTTTTAAGAGATCCTAAGGTGAGGGGCAAATACCATACTAAATAACATTAAAATAAGATTGTACTCTTTATTTTTTCTTTGTTATTTTTTTTGCTTACAGAGTGTATGTTTACCTCATGGAACTGTTGCCAAAGGCAGAGGTTTAATTCCATGTGCCAAAATATATCATCATGTTTTGGCATAATTGCATTTCTAATGGGCTCTCAGAGAAAGGAATGCATAAGTGCCAATTACAGTGTGGTACAAATAAAGCATTATTATGTGCTCTGGAACGATCTGCATAATGGTAATATAGTCATATTATGTTATGTTCAGTTAGTTCTATTTCCTCTATTTGAATCTCTCTGTCAACAAATGATTTTTTTAAAGCCTGCCCTAGATGTGATTTGACTGCTATAAAGATAATATTTTTGTCAATGATGTACGTAAAATGAAGTATAAAATTAGATAGATAATCCCTCATATAAAAACATATTTAGATATCCACATACAGATAAGATAGATAACTGATATATTTATATGCAGACATAGATAAATATCTGAAATGCTCTACTACTTCTCTGATTATAGCATTAGGTTATTCAGATTTCTGTATTACTAATCAGAAGATAACTATGAGTAACTAGGTCCAGCCTAGTTGATAGATTAGACATATGAGAAAGTCAAAGCATCCAAACAGGTTAAAAATAAATATCCCAAACAATAATTCAAAAATACTGTAAAATAAGGAACAAGCAACCATATTGTTGTCTGTGTCTGTGAGTGTTTTTTTTTTATTTATCTTGTTTGTTCATGTGTTGCTTGCAATTTTACGTCCCACATATAAGAAATCATGGTGTTTACTGAAGGGAATGGGAGCATGAGAGGGAGTTAGCAAAGGTTGAAGGGGGTCAAACCTATGATGACTGAAGATTTGACTTTAAGCCATGAACACAAAATGCAATATACAGAGGTATTATAGAATTGTACGCTTGAAACCTATATAATTTTACTAACCAATGTCACCCCAATAACCTTAATAAAATAAAAAATAAGGCACCACACCAAATTAAATATCAATTATTCCTAATGTTTGAGGGCAAAACTCATTTATTATTGATGCCATTTTATGCTCTAGGTGAAAGCACATATATCTATTTTTTTATGTCAAAATGCCTTAACAAGCACAGTCACCTAAAAAGTGATGAAAAAAGAGGATGCTGAGCCTAATGTCAAGCATTGGGAACCTGAAGAATATTTTCTGATTTTGATATACATGACAAGGCAAAAGGATTATTTTCACCAGGCTGGAAACTATTTGACAATATGGCAGCCCTACAGAGGAAAGGATCTTTCTGGTTCGGGCTTTTAGTTTAAAAGAAAATGAACCATAGTATGTTGGTGATGAAATGACCACTGTTCTTTCAGTGTTGGCCATAAGCAACAATTTAAATCTGTCTTGAGAAACAGCTGCCTTTTCATAATAATGAATTGTGGATTTTAGGGTAAGACTACTTTTAACTTTATTTCAAAAGTTTTAGTTTTTCCATTGCAGATTTATACTAAGGAGTGTTTGATAATTCCAAATATTGAATAATAAATAATATTTAATATAAAAATAATAGAAATAATAAAAACCTATTTTATTCAAGAAGCTCAAATAATACATCTTGAGAAAAATATAGAGAGCAGATATTGCAAATATGCCAAAGAAAATGGGATAGCAATGTGGAGAAGAAAAGAGAGATTGTAAATGAGTGAAACCATGTTATACAATAGTGTATAATTAGGCCATCCCTTGGGTCAAGAGCTTTTTGAAATATTTAATGGGAATTATCTAGTAGATGAAGAAAAAGTAATTAAGGATCAGTTCAAAGGCTTAAATGATCAACTATCTTACTGCTGGATTATCAAACTTTAGGAGTCACCAAAAGCTACTTATGTGTAACTTAAAATTAATTAATACTTGGTTATAAGATCTGAAGCCATAAAACTCCTAAAAAAACTGGGAGAAAGGCTCTTGACATAGGTTGTAGAGGTGATTTTTTTTGTATTCAATGCGAAAAAAAGGGAACAATAGCAAAAAACAAACAAGTGGGGCTGTATCAAACTAAAACTTCTGTACTGCCAAGGAAAACATCATGAAAAGGCAACCTATGGAATGGGAGAAAATATTTGCAAATCAGGTATCCAGTAAGGGGTTAATATCCAAATGATATGAGGAAGTCACACAACTCAAGAGGAAAGTAAAATATAATAGAAAAATAGGCAAAGGATCTGAGAGAGACATTTTAACCATAGGGACACTCAGATTGCCAATGAGTACATTAAAGTGTGTTCAACATCACTAATCATTAAGGAAATGTAAATGGAAACCCCAATGAGATGTCACCCTATACTAATAAGAAACAGATTATGAATAACAAGTATTGGAATAACTAATAAGAAACAGATTATGAATAGCAAGCATTGGTGAGGGTGTGAAGGTGAAGGAACCCTTGGGAACTCTTGGTGGAAATGGAAATTAGTATATGCATTATGGAAACAGGGTGGGGACTCCTCAAAATTTTAAAAATAGAACCAACATATGATTAAGAAATTTCACTTCTGGGTATATTCTCAAGGAAAATGAAAATATTAACTCAAAAAGATACATATACCTCAATATTTATATATGCATATGTATATATACATATATAGTGTCATATAAGTCAGCTATAAAAGGAGATCAACCATGCCAAGTAGGACAACATAGATAGACTTGAGGGCATTGTGATAACTAAAATAAGTTAGAAAAAGAAAGGCAAACACTGTGTGATCTCATTTATATGTGGAATCTAAAACAACCAAAAAAATAAAATGAACACAGATCTAGAGAACACACTGATGTTTACCACAGGTGGTGTGGGGGGGGCTGAGGAAAACAAGTTAGGGAGGTCAAAATATACAAACTGTAAGTTATAAAGTAAGTAATTCCCAGGGGTTTAAGGGAAAGCCTGGCACTATAGTTAATGAAACTATTATATATCTGAAAGTTGTTAAGAGAATAAATCTTTCAAGTACTCATCATAAGATACATATTTGCAGTGGTGTGTGGTGATGACTGTTAACTAAACTTATTGTGGTGATCATTTCACAATATATCCTAATAGCAAATTGTTATTTTATATACTTGAAACTAATGTAATAATATGTGTCAATTATATCTCAATTTTTGAAAAAGCTGACAAGTGAAATTTAATGTTCATGGTCATCAAACTAACCAAATATTTGGTTAACCAAATAACCAAATATTTGACTAGACAGAATATATTCTGTCTAGTTCACCAGACTTTATGTATTTAATTAATGTAATTTTTAATTATTTTATTGTTGTTCAATTACAGTTGTCTGCATTTATGATCCACCCTCCCTCCAACCCCAGCCATCCACAACTCCCTCCCTTGCTTCCACACACCCTCCTTGGTTTTTTCCATGTGTCCTTTATAGTCGTTCTTGAAAACCCTTCCCCCCATTATCCCCTCCCACTTCCCCTCTGGTTACTGTCAGATTGTTCTTAATTTCAATGTCTCTGGTTATATTTTGCATGCTTGTTTGTTTTGTTGATTAGGTTCCTGTTAAAAGTGAGATCATACGGTATTTTTTTTCACCACCTGGCTTATTTTACCTAGCATAATGCTCTCCAGTTCCATTCATGCTGTCACAAAGAGTAGGAGCTCCTTTTTTCTTTCTGCTGCATAGTATTCTATTGTGTAAATGTGCCATAGTTTTTGGATCCATTCATTTACTGATGGGCACTTAGGCTGTTTCCAGCACTTGGCTCTTGTATATTGTGCTGCTATGAACATTGGTATGCATAGGTTCTTTTACACACCATAGGATTGGTGTTTCAGAGTTCTCAGGGTATAATTACCTTTCTTAAGTCATTGAATTTTATAATTGTACATATATAGATGCTATTTGTGTACCCATGTGCTAATTACATGTTAGAAATCTCAAGAGTAAATATTGTCTATAAAGAGATTTTTATAATTGTATACAAGTTTTATGTGTATAATATATTAATTTGATATCAATGAATAAGGCAATAAAATGTGTTGTTAAGATGAATTAAAGAATAATTAGAAGAAAAAGACCCTCCTCTTTTTTCCCCACAGGTGAATGTTTCTTCTAGCTTTAACTATTTCCTGTAAAATTAAATGCCTTTAATCTCTGACACTAAAGAGCAGAGGATATCATATCATTTTCTATGTTGCTTTTGGATACTAATAATTAATTGTAAAATACCATTAACAATAAAATTCTACAGGTTTTCTGTGAATGCTGATATTTGTGCTTTTCCCCAAATAGACAATCCTTCCTTTTAGCGCTTTAACCATGTTGTGAAAGCCTAATCGTATTCTCTGTATTTTGGATGTTGCCAAAATGATCTGTTAGTTGCTCCTACAACAATATCACCCTTTCCACATTATGTATTTAGACGATGTCACCCAACTTCAGATCAGCCCTGTGTTCCTGCCCACACATCTGTCTGCAAGAGGAGAAAGAGCCAGGTCTGCTCACTTGTTAGAAATATGTTCTCCATGTCTTAAAATATGAAAATAGATGTGTAAAAAGGCATTTCACAAATGCCTAGTTTGCTTTCAAAAGTATGTCTGAAACCTTACTGATCCTCCAGGTAGCAGAGAATCAGGTTTTTCAGCATTAGAGCGCGTAAGGAATTACAACTGCTCACCTGTCGGACACATCCAAGTGTTTGATCTGTTTACCGAGTCCAGTTTCTCAAGACCATTTGTATAAACATCTATTCTTAAAAATGGACCTGCCTTATGACCCAGCAATTCCATTGCTGGGACTATATCCTAAGAACCCTAAAACACCAATCCAAAAGAACCTATGCACCACAATGTTCATAGCAGCACAATTTACAATAGCCAAGAGTTGGAAGCAACCTAGGTGCCCGTCAGTAAATGAATGGATCAAAAAATTATGGTACATATACACAATGGAATTCTATGCAGCAGAGAGAAAAAATGAGCTACTACCCTTTGCAACAGCTTGGATGGAACTGGAAAGCATTATGCTGAGTGAAATAAGCCAGGCATTAAAAGACAAATACCACATGATCTCACCTTTAACAAGGAAGCTAAACAACAAAATAAACAAGCAAGCAAAACAAAAACAATGACACTGAAATAGAGATCAGAGGGACAGTGACCTGAGGGGAGAAGGGAGGGAATTTCAGGGGAAAAAGGGGAAGGATTTACAAGAACAAGTATAAAGGACACATGGACAACAACTAAGGGGGGTGGAAATGGGAGGGAGGTGGGGGGCACGGGGCGTGGGCTGGGATGGGAGTAAAAGACAGAATACTGAAATTGAAAAATAATTAAATAAAAAAAGAAAAAATAATTTATCAGCCAAAAGTTTAAACATATTTCTGTTCCATTAGCACCTATTAACTATGATTTCTTTGATTTTACTCAAAAGGTTCCTGTAATATGGCTTCCTGTTTAAACATATTTTCTTGAACTGCTTCTGTTCATCATTTGGTCCTCTTTAATGTCATTATTAGTACACAACTTGTTCTTAGTTTCATTCTGACTGACATTAGCTGATATATTCCTTCTATTTGTTAATAGTATTTTTTATTTCTAAATGTCCAGTCTAAATATTTAGTAGCTTGTCATGCTTCGTCACTCGAGGAGCCTAACTTCTGTCCTTGAAAAAGATGGTTCAGAAGCTATTCATGACGAAACGGATATGGGAGGAGGCAGAAACTTTCCAGAATCACCATATTTAAAATGCTTTGGGAATGGCTATTGCATTTATGACTCATATTTTCTTTGATTGCATCTTTTATATAATTTCGATTTTTTGAAGGCTGGGGTATCACTAAATAATAATCATAAAATATGACTCAACATGTACTTTACATGGGAGAACCTTTTCTTCAAGTTTCCACAAATAGCTAGGTATATGATTATTGAAATAATATTATATAAGTCAATCAGAAAAAGCTAACAACCATATGATTTCACTCACATATGAGGTTTAAAAGTGAAACTCATAGACACAGACAACATTATAGTGGTTACCAAAGGGAAGGGATTGGGCTGTAACGGGAAAAGAGGGTCAGATATACGGTGATGGGAGACGATTTGACTTTGACTTTGGGTGGTGGGCACGCAGTGCAATATGCAGATCATGTGTCACAGAAGTGTGCACTTGAAACCTATATGGTCTTTTTAACCGATGTCACCCAATACATTTAATTTAAAAAATAAAAATAAAAAGGAAGAAACTCATAGTTAACAAAGATGTAAAAACTGAGGGTGAGAAGTTAGATCAGAAAATCCTGGTTTTCTTAAATGCTTTATCTACTTTTACCAAAATGGAAAAAACATGAAATAATTCAGTTTACTAGGCTCAGAAAGAAAGAGGGAACCACTAGGTTCATTTTTATGAGACATATTTTGAAACCTAACTAAAGGTAACAATTTATAAACATATCAAAATGAAAAGGAGCAACAACAATAATTCAAGCTCTTTTCTGATCCATTATCTTTCACCAGCTACCATTTACTAGTTACTTTTTAAAAAATATTTATTTATTTACTTTTAGAGAGAAGGGGAGGGAGGGAAAAGGAGAGGGAGGAAAACATTAATGTGTGGTTGCCTCTTGGGCGTGCGCCCCACAGCAGGGACCTGGACCACAACCCAGGATCATGCCCTGATTAGGAATCAAACTGGGAACCCCTTGCTTAGCAGGCCAGCACTCAGTAACTTAATCCACACCAGCCAGAGCTGTTATTTATGTTTTTTATGTAAAATATACTGACCTCTCCAGTCTGGCTGTGCTGTATCCCGGAAAACTCCAGGGCACTGGTAGAGAGTTTCCTCCATTCCAAACCAATCTCTATATCACAGTGGCTATACTGAAGCAAAGTCATTGTCAAACAAGAACTCCTATGTGCTGCAGAATACCTAGAGCTCCTTTGATCTTCCCTGGGTGCAGTTAGCTGGAAACAGCTATACCAGGAAGTCTGCTGAAGTGTTCACAACTGAAAATATGTGGGGAGGATATTTACAATAGTATTTAATTTTGTTTTATTTCGTGTAAGTCCTGTCTTCTAGTTTATTCAGTTCTTTGACACAGGCTTATTCCATTTAGAGTGGTATTGATCTTGTAAGTAGCTATGTATATAACTTTGCTTTAAATTAGTTTATAATTTATAGATGTGTCTCAGTATTTTTTAAGACCAGTGATGGTGTTCTCAGTCCTTCTTTCCATCATGGTTTAAGTGAATTCAAAAAGTTAACAGAGTTCATGATTAGTACAGCTCCAGATTAATTTTGAACAGTCAAATCTCCAAACTGGAAAAAGAATCATAATACAAAAAAAGTAATAGCATATTATAGTACAGAAAGCTAATTTCCTGTTGCTGTTGCAGATTCACTTACTAAAAATGTCAGGACAATCTTATTTCAGAATTTTAACACAGTAGTGGAGAGCTGTTGTAATAGAGCAAGTATTTATGATAATTAGGTTTTGCTGAATAATGTGGTTCTTCAAAGATGATAGTTGTGGATATTGATTTTCCAAATGGACTGAGTCATTGATTGAATGCAATTTGAAGAGGAACCAAATTAGTCTCTTGAATTTACCTGGGGCAGCTGCTGCTGGAATACATTATCTGAGGAATCCCATAGCCATGTTTAATAGGTCAAGGACTCCCCCATCTGTCAGTTCACTTGTGGAATCATTTCTTAGTTAATAATGTTTACCTGTAAAACCATAGGTGACTCCAGAGTTGCTCAGTGATTGATTTTTTTTTCCTTTGCTAGGATAAACAAATTCCAGACTTGAATTAAGAATGCTAAGCTTTTTTATTCATACAAGAAAATGAGAAAGTAGGGGGATGATTACATTTTGCAAATATAAGCTATTACCGAGAGATAAGATTGAAAAATTTCAACAGAGACAGCTGGCATAACAGTTAAACAAATAAATATTCCTCAGGGAAAAGACCATAGAAAACACCTTCATGAGAAAAACAGTATATTATTCTTTAATTTCTATTAGTCAAAAAAGCTCTCCTCCATTGGGACCATAGCAATTGCAGTTAACTTAGCAAAGTAGTATATTTCTAATATTCTAAACACATTTCTATTTTTCATAGTTTAGTCTTTCAGAAATTTGAATATCAAAGAGTCAGTATACATATTTAATATGAAATGTTTCTATTTTGTATTACTAAATTGATAATATACTTTATAATAAATAGGAAAAACCTAAATTCTATAAAATATCATTAAATTTGTATGATGAACTATTTATAACATGCATAAAAGGGCAATCATATGTTACATACTGATATTTTTAACTGCATTTAGCCAAAACAACTAAAGATAAATTTAAGCATTTTTCTCTGGTGTGCCTGTCTGACAAAGTTCAAGTTGGTTTCCTTCATCTACCAGGGGTGACCACATATCTCAAGCTTAAAGGACACCATTCGTGTGTATGTCCTTGTACCACTACTTCAAAATTAGAAATATCACATACCTGTACTGTCTTGTACACATAGTATATACATTTTGAATATTGAATTGATTCTGACATATTTTATGTATTTAGTATATGTGAATTTTTAGTAAATAGCATCTTAAATAACAACAACTTTGTAATTGTGGTAAATAATATGGGTATAATATTTTGTCTTTACCATATTAAATATACTTACTTATTGTATTTCTACTAGTTTTTATTAATATAAATGGGAGACTTCAATTATTCATTTTAATCTATCTTTTTTCTCTCTGGTAGATGTTATGGTTCCATTTACTTTATAATTCATATGGTGAAATTTCTTCTTTTATTTTATTATTTTTTAACTTATTGATTGTTGTTCAGTTACAGTTGTCTGCATTTCCCCCTCACCAGTCCCCCCTGAAATTTCAATTATTATATGTCTATAAAAAGGTTCATATTTTTATACTTCATAGCACCATATCATATACACAGACATATATACAAACATATATTTGTATTTTTAATCTAGGGACACATACTTTTTTCAGTTTTGAATAACTCAAATACTGGACAATCAAATATCATCTCCTTGTCAATTTCATCACTTTGGTATTTTGAAAGACAATTTGAAAGTTTCTTAGAAAATTGAACATACTTTTACTATATGATCCAACAAGTGCATCTTTGGAATTTACTTAAAAGAGTTAAAAACTTACATCTGCTCACAAGTCTGCATAGGTGTAGTAGACTGCTCTGCCTGATTTTAGGAATTGTATCTCTACCCCTTGTGGCTAAGACACCTTTGGAATGCCGGCCGCAGGAGACAAAGTCTGTCTCTAGTAGCAAATGCTGCCTCAATTCCTCTCCCTGCCCCCAGAGCTTGGTTGGAAGTCAATGACAGGTAAGACCCCTCACAGCGGGGGGCAACCTAAGCCAGACTCAATCACCTGGGAGGCCTTCATGGAAGGACTGGGGGGGGGGCTACAACAGAGAGCAATGGACTCTCCGCCCCCCAGCTTTGTCAAAGCCTGAGTCCCCATGTTCTCTGGGAGAAGTGCTTCCTGACTCTAACCCACTTAAACCTGAATACCTGATGGGAAGAGGTGCAGCTCCTTGCCTAGCCAGAGTGTGTCCTGGGGAAAAATCTGGCACCACAAAGACTTGCTAATTAACCTGTGAAATCTGCTAAGAGTGCTTTCATTCATATGATAAGGGTCCGAGAGGAAAAGAGTTTGTCTCCCAAAGTTTCTGCAAGTCTCTTCCTGATGGACACTGACTCATAGTAAGCCCTCAGGCTTCTTTGAAATGTTATCTACTGTCTGATCCTTGCCGCCCTGTATTCCTGTGTATTACAACCCGATAAAAGGCTATGGAAGAGGGTGCTCGAGGCTTTTTTCTCCCCAGAGAAACTGGCCACAGCCTACCCCTCCATCCCCAAACAGATCTCATTGCTTCTCAGCCATATTTATTCACTCATGTGTGTCCGTGGCACTGGGGGGACGCTCGTGAAAGAGGTTGCCTCCACACACAGGGACATCTATAGCTGTTTTTTCATAATTGCCAAAAATTGGAGTAAAGTGGTGAATGGATAGATAAATTGTGGTACATCCAGACAACAAATTATTACTCAGCACTGAAAAGTAATGAACTATCAAGTCATCAAAAACATAAAGGAGGCTTAATACATAACTACATGAAAGAAGTCATTTAAAACAGAAGCATATTATATGATATCCAATTTATGATATTCTTAAAAAGATAAAAACAATGGAGGCACTGAAAGGCCTATAGTTTCTAGGAGTTAAGGGGAAGGAAGGAGTGAATAGGAGATTATAACCCTTTAAAAGAAAATTATTATATATATATATATATATATATATGAGAATAGCATATAGTATAAGCAGTGTAATAATATAGAACATTTTATTTTTTAATGTCAAAAACCATATCTTTTTAAAAATATTTATTTATTTACTCTTAGAGAGAGGGGAAGGGAAGGAGAAAGAGTGGGAGAGAAACATCAATGTGTGGTTGCCTCTTATGTGTCCCCTACTAGGGACCTGGCCTGCAACCCAGGCATGTGCCCTGACTGGGAATCAAACCAGCAATCCTTTGCTTCACAGGCCCATGCTCAATCCACTGAGCTATACCAGCCAGGCCCCAAAATTGCAGGGAAGTCAAGAAAAAGGTAAGATGTGTGTGACCCAAGAAAGTGCAGTTTTATTAGCATAGTAGGTTCAAAAACAAATTGCAAGGAATTATGATCACAATGGCTGTGAGAAAATAGGAAAAATAGAATGTATTGCCATCTTTTAAGAAGTCAAATAATTAGTTTGAATAAAAATATAACTGAGTGGTGCAGGAACTTAAAAACTAGAGTTGATAATGTGAAGAGGACATTCTTTGGTCAAATATAATGGAAATGGTAGAACATAAGACACTACTGGCAATGAGTTATGGCTGGTGGGTAGATGACTGATGGCATATTTTTTTAAGGGGACAGGAAGGAAAATGAAGAGAATGGGTAGAGAAATCACAATGGAAGAAACATAGAAGGCTTGTCTAGGACCAGAAGAAGATTCACTCGCTGTGTTTCCCGGAGCAGCTTCCTAGGACACAGCCTGATGCTCCAACCACCTGTTGTTACCTAAGGACTAAAGGAAAGCACTTTCCTTTTGTACACCAAGCCTAGAGTGACCTTCTTCATCAAATGTTCTTTCCGATAGAAAATATTAATATTTTATTCAACTTGTAAAGAGGTGAAAAAAACACCAGAAGATCTGAGGAGAATACCCAACACTGAGACTAGTTCCTATCATTTAAAACCCTAATAAATTTCAGAGTTAGATTATTAACTATCTCACTCCAAAAAGAGGTCTGTGTCAAAGGCGAGAAAATTCTTCTCAGATAAGAAAACAAAGTCCCTGAGAAGCTGGGCTAAGAGTCTGTAGGAAGATGCAATCAATACAACGCACTGGCCACTATTCCCGGGAGAGAAATGGGATGTTTTGAAATAAATTTCTCCTTTACTGTGCCGTGTCACTGAAAATTCAAGCTAGTTCAACTGAAAACAAATAAACAGACAAAAATCTGCCTAAAGTGTTCATTCTCTTTTCTATCTCATCTATCTTGGAGAGAAAAAAAGACATAAAATAATCTCGTAAAAGAAATAGTATTCCTTCTGCAGCAAGCAATTCCCGAAGATTATAACACTTATTTGTAATACTGTAGAAATATTTATATATTTTTTCTATAAGACAACCATAAGATTATCCTCTGCGCTACCCAATTATGGTTTTGGTATATGCTTCATACTTATTTTATCGTATTTATAAATTGAAGAAGGTGAAGTATAATTAATAATATACAATATATAAATGTTTCAACCAATTGGAATTAGTCACTGGAGAGCTATGGATCTAAGATGATAAGAGACATTTAACAAAGAGAAAAAAATAATGTAACTCTTTGCCTAGAAAGTTTAAATTTGAATTGCAATCATTTCATAAGTTATTAGGTTAAGTTATTAAAATTTTGAATTGGTTTACTTTTTAAAAATATTTTACAACTAGAAGTAGGCAAATAATAATAAAACAAACAGTGACCACAGCATCTGTATTTACAGTTATAATGTTAATGCCTTCATGGCTAAAAATTAATATACACTTAATATGGCAAAATAGTAGGATTTATTTCCTGTGGCTTAGAACAAATATAACAACTTATTAGCCTTTATATTTAATTCTTCAGAATTGAGATGATATATTGCAATATAATACATGTATTATATTTGATCACTCAATAAATTAAATACGTTTGGAAGACTACACTCATATACATGTTATTCTTGTGTTGCTTTGAACTGTATGCGAATTCTGTTTCTTCTGACCACCACCACATGGAGCTCTGAGGTTCTTTTGGCTTAGTGTAGCTAATTGTGTAGCAGTTCCTTCTGCCCCATCTTTTTCTCAATGTGTTCCTTAATACAAAGAGGAAAGACTGTAGCGTAGCTTACCATATAGACATGAAAGACGAGGAAACTGCATACAAAGAATCCCAGTAGACCCAGAGAAGTGTGAGAGAGATCCCAAAAGAGAAACTATGTTCTTTCCAGTGATAACCAGTAACAAATATGATTTTCTGAGCACATTCATATCTTCCTGATTCTTCCTTTGCAGTAGGATGAAGGGCTTAGGAGATATATCAACAAGACCTTGAGTAGCTTGGCATAATGCTAGAAACATTAGGTCCTAAAATTGAACTTTTAATGTGACACTATTGAATGAGAAAAGAATTAAAAACAAATAACACAATCTTACACATATTACCAAAAATCTAAATCACAAAATCCAGAAAGTTAGCATAATATATTTGCCAATTTGCTCACTACGGTAAATTACTTTCAGGTAGTTTTAAAAAATCTTGTGAAGTGCAACCATTGTTATCCCCATCTTATTGATTTTGTATTGAATAATTTTTGGCAAAATTATTAAATACAGCATGATAAATTTAATATTGGGTGAAATCATCTTTATTGTTTCATTTATAATATTATTATTGATATATTTATTAGGATCACTAGTGACTGTTTACTCTCACAATGAAGATCATAATTTTGTATTATGCATTATTAATTCCATATTTAAATTAGAATTATAGTAGTCTTCACAGGTGATCAATTCTCTGTTTATCAAATATAGATTAAACCTACTGGCACAAAAGATTAGGTATGCAAGAGAAACATAATATGTTACAGCATTCTTACTGCACAAAAATCTGTTTAAACACCAATTTAGTTTAATTTTGAAAGAGCCTTTTCCTTTCTTCCCCATTAGTGAATTATTATTAAAGGTATCTAAATTAAAGAATTGACAAAAATTCTCAGTATGTAAAAATAACCATTAACAATAAATATAAATCTAGAGATATATTTCTTAACTAGAATATCAGCAAAATATTATAAAATATTTTACCCAGCCCTGGCTGGTGTAGCTCAGTGGATTGAGCGCAGGCCTATGAACCAGAGGATCCCAGTTGGATTCCCAGTCAAGGCACATGCCTGGGTTGTGGGCCAGTTCCCAGCAGGGGACACACAAGAGGCAACCATACAGTGATATTTCTCTCCCTCTCTCCTTCCTTTCCCCTCTAAAGATAAATAAATAAATTATTTTAAAAAATAAAATATTTTACCCAGTTAATGCCTTATAATCTTGTATTTTACAGGTCTGAATTTTAAGAACATCTTTCTTAATGTTGGTATATATTCTTTTTTCTCATTTTGTACTTTTTTTACACTTCTTTACTCAGCTAATTAATTTTAAAGTCTTAATTTAACATGGTGAAGATTTTCTGACAGAATAACTTTTAAAATATATTTTAATCCTCTGACTTGTGGCCTCTGATCTTTGAAAATAGGTTAATCCTAATTAATTCAATAGGTGGGATCCCATGTGGATGAACGCAGAATATAATTTACTTCATGCTCCAAAAGGGACATAAAGCCATTAATTTGTGTGACATGTAAGCTAAATATTTTGCTGTTTTCCACCTGACTAAGTCTCAGACCAGCATTTCTCTGGCTAATATTTCATATGGAAAAAAAAGAAGAAAAAGGAACAAATTTTAAAAATCACAGCTTCTTCACTAGTGAACACTTCATATTACCTAACATTATAACACATCACTAAAGATTCTAAATATTATGAATTTCAACATTTAGTCATTTCTACTTTGTCTTGATTTATGTATTGGAACTGGTTGAGTATTATTCTATATGACAAAACCCATTGACTGGCAAATGGTAGGAGAACCATGAAGTAACTAGCACTTAGTATTTGCTCAATTACATTTTTTTGAATGTGTAACATACCAAGTAACTTGAGTGAAGGAACAATGTCCAACATGACACAGTGAATTCTGGGAATGAGGCTCTTTATAGGAAGGTCTGGAGACACAACTGACAGTAGATGACGACAAATAATGGAGTCACTTGAGTATTGTTCTAAAGGTAGTAGAAACTGATTGAGAAATTTTATGTAAAGAATTTGAGTTACTAGAACCAGGAAAGACAGTAGGATAAGATTTAATAATATAGGCAAAGTTACATGATTTAGCACTATTCATGTCCTGAGGGTTTATAGGACATTCCTATATGTGTTTCTAATAATCAGTTAAATATATATCCATATGGAGTTTAAGAAATGAGCTATAGTTGGAAAAAGAGGTTATAAAGCTTTCATTTAGAATGGAAGGACAGATAAAGTGCTTCTCAGATAAGATCAAATTCAAGGAGTTCAGCATCACCAAGCCCTTATTATATGAAATGTTTAAGGGACTTATCTAAAACAAAGAAGATAAAAAAGATGAACAGTGAAAGAACAGCAAACTCGCAGTTATTAAGAACCACACCTAAAACAAAAGCAAACTAAGAGGACAGCTAGATCAGGAGCAGAACCATAGAAATGAAGATCACATGGAGGGTTAGCAACAGGGGAGTGAGAGGAGGAGAGGGGGGGAGAAGATGCAGAAAATAAGTAGCATAGATGGTAGGTAGAAAATAGATAGGGGGGAGGGTAAGAATAGTAGGGGAAGTATAGAATCTAAAGAACTTGAGACACCACCTGGTCATAAACTAAAGGGGGGAACAGTGGGGGAGGGGGTGTGCAGGGTGTAGGGGAATGAAGGTGGGATTAGAACAACTGTAATGACATAATCAATAAAATATATTTAAAAAATAAAATATAGTTGTATGGTGATACTTCAAACAATGTAAGTAGAAGATTTTACTAGAAATAGCAATTAAAGTGAAAAACACAGGATATTATCATATTATCTAGGGATACTATTTAAAATGCAGTTTGTTTAAATGTCTCTTTTGTTAGTCAAGACAAATCATACTTATATGACAATATTATAATGTTAATATAAGTTCCAAGGGATTGAAAACTTTTCCTATTTGAGTGCCATTTCCAAAAATACCTTCATGAAGTGACGGTTCTTAAGCCTTTGACTAGCAGTGTAGCTGTTTTCAAGGAAATAGTCCTTGAGATCAATGCATTTTAAAAAAGGTTAATTAAGGTCATGTTTAATGGGGTGGAATCTAGAATCAAACTACAGTAACTTAATATCAGCTATGAAGTGGTTCACTGCAGAACACATGAACATGTACAAAAAGAGAAATGAATATGCAATAATTTGCACCGCATGTATACGAAGGAATGTCTACAGGTACAGATAAGGGTTCCAGCTGAAAAATTCTTCAAGTCATTATATGATCTTCTGCAACTTAAAATGGAGTTGGGAGAAGACAGAATCCTCACCCAGTCCACACCACTGACTAGAATAGGAAGACATGACCTTGCATGTCCTACAGGAAGTGATTCTACTCTATTACTTCACCAGGAAGAAGAAAAGATCCTCCTTCCCCAGGAACAGCCCCGGTGAGAGGCTGCTGAGAACTCAGCCACGGAGAAATTACTATCCTGAAAATTTTCATTTTTCTCCAATGGACTCTTTGTTTATAATGGTCCCTCCCAAGTCCCTAAAAGAATTTTTCACTCCTTCGTTTGTTTGTTTTTTTTTTGGACTTGCCCTTGGTTCACCATTAGACTGAATGTCCAGAATTGCAATACTTTGTTGTTTCAAAAAAAAAAATTTGGCTGGTGAAATATCTGGCTATTCGTTACAGGTGAGCACTTCCTGGGGCGGCCATAACATGGTATGATGAATTGGAAAGCTTAAGAGAACAGTACTTGTCCAACAGTCCTGGAGGCTAGAAGACAGAAATCAAGGTGCCGCTGCCTCCGAAACCAACATGGAATGACTTTCGTGCCTCTTCCTGTTTTCTGGTGGTGGCTATCAATCCGTGGCATAGCTTGACTTGCAGCTTAACACTCCCAGGCAGAGTGGAAAGCTCCATGTGTGTCCATGTCTTCACATGCCCTTTTCCTTATAAAAAATCCCTTATGTTGGATAAGGGGCACACCCTCTTCTAACATGAGCACATATTGACTCAGCTATTTACATTGAAATCATCCTACCTACAAATAAGATCACATTCTGATGTACTCAGGGTTAGAATTGCAACATGTTTTTTTTTTGTTTGTTTGTTTGTTTTGCTAGGGGGAGGAAGGACACAATTCAGCCAATAACAGTCATAATAGCTAATGCTGGGTTATAATTGATAACCATAGATTTTTTTTTTAAAAAAAGAAAGTAGTCACTATCTCTATGAAATGATTCTAGGACTCTACAAGTCAATAAATGTCTATTGATATATCCAGGACTGTGCAGCAGGAATAAGCAACATTATTTGGAAAACCATGCTGTCACCAATTACTTAACTGATATTCCTGTTCCAAATGGAAATAGAGAGTTCTTCTCAAAAGGAATTGGAGTGTCAGAGCTAAGTTTTTCAACAGAAACTTGTTCTCGCCAATATGGGTTTTACTTATTTGGAACTTTCTCAATATGAAATATTGCTTCTCCTTCATTGCTCTTCTAAATCTTGAATGAGGCCTTTTTGTAAGACTTTGATTGTGCAATTATACAAATACGGAAAATTAAATAATTTTAGATAAAATTATTAAACAGAATTTTGTTTTATTTACCCCTTCATGACTGACTTTCTCTTTCATCAACTTTCACATTTCTCAACCTATATTTACTCCATTTTTGTGAACATTAAAATAAACTAAAATTGCCATCTCTTTATTTCTATTATAATAGTATAATTAAGCAATCAGTGACCTGGGGAATAATACGGTTTGATTTACCCTCAGAAAAACTTTCCCATAGATATGATACAAGGATTATCTCACTGTCCTAAATTTGCTTTCAGGGAGAATCTAAAATTGTGAATTAAGATAGGACTACCTTGAAACTACCCCAGAATATGAACAAAAATCATTTTCTACAAAACATCCCCGATCTCACCACATTACACAATATTACAGTTACAAACATCCACCACATATCTGGTAATAACAAAGAGTGCTATACGCTACACTATTACACTGCTGTGTTTCTAACAAGCTGCCCACTTATCATGTGCCAAACACTGTTTCATATGTATTAACTCATTTAATCCTCACAAATATCAGTGCACCCTATCTATATAGAAATTTATAACTTTTATATAAAAGAGCTGGGTTGTTTTAATTCCTTAACTCAGTTTAAATTCATAGAAATGCTTAACACTCATGTTGTGTTGAATATTTGACCTAAAACATCAGTGTGTTTATCTGAAATGTTGCACTAAGTACTAGGCAATGTTATACAGTATGTAGCACATTCAAATATACATACAATATATATATGGTATATGTATATATGTGTGTGTGTATACATATATATGTGGTATATGTGTACACACTCAAAACTGAAACTGTGGCCACATTTTTCTTTGTGTTGACATAATATTAAGCTATCCAACACTTTGGCTAGTAGGAGAAGAAAAAATATCAATTATCTTCAAAGATATCATTGCATAAATATTCATTGAATATCTAAATCAGAGTATTTTGGGCAATCCTCCATTTTTTTCTGTACTGACAGCTACAACATAGTATAGTAAGAACAAAAATATATAGATCCTTCCATAGTCTTTTATTCTAAATATAGTTTTGCTAAATCTCAACACAATATCAGTCTTTCTTTCATTTAAAGTAGCAGGTCATCCCCATTGTTAAGACCCTCTATTAATTCCCCATTGCTTCAATATAAAGTCCAACCTCCATCCTGATTTTTACAGTGCTTTCTCCCAATGTATATTTTCTTTATCTTGTATCTAAGAACAGCACTTGCTAATACATTTTTTGAAATGTATTCTAGAGATATGCTTATTTCAATCCTTTCCTCCAACGGGGTTGCTTTTGAACATAACCTTTCTTACGTGTAGCTTATTTCTCCAACTTCCTTCCTCCATCATCATTAACATTTTCAGGACCCTTGCTTACCTGAACAGATTTAGCGGAACATTAATTCATAAACTAGTTTAAGCCCTCCTGTTCCATAGATTTTTTGCATTTCCCTTAAAATGAATACCCTCTTTTACCGTAACTTTTGGTGTATACGTATTTCCCTAGATAGTTTGAACCATCGGGAAGACAGAGCTGACCGAGGCCATCTTCTTCACTCCTGCAGCATCTGTCTCTTCATGGGTCTATTTTTCATGTAAACTAGGTTTGTCTATATTGGTGTTCAGTGCCTCAAGCGGCAAAGCCTCCAGCAGCATTACTAAATATGGGAAGTTATATCCCATGCCAATGTTTGAATGTATTATAGAAAACATTGAATTACCTCTTAGTAGTCGATGAAAGAAAATGAATAGTACATTTAGTTTGCAGTACTGCAATGTAAAGCATCAACTGGTACTAAATTGCTTCAAGAACTCCATCAACTTCTGCAAATGTTGTCTGAAAGGAATTCAACAAATATATTGTATGTGATCCAAAAATAATAAGAGAGCTCTTACAGCCTTACTAAGTATTATTGACCATACAGAATGACAATATCTATTGGAAGAGTAGGTTATTTCTTATACTACTACATTGTACTAACCTGTAGTGTCAGAAAAATTATCAGAATTTTTTCATAACATTTATTTGCCCTATGAAGTTATTAACACTATTTGAGTATCATTCTTGCTGCCAAATTTAATAGTGTTCTTTGAATTTTTATTTATTATTTTACCCTACATGTGTTGGTTTCAAAAGACAAATGTTACAATCTTTATTTTATAGGTGAAGAAAACAATGTGAGTTTCTAACATGAAGCGATGGAAATGTCAAGAAAAAACATCTACACATTTCAACTTTTAGTTTTTAGGAATCTGTAATTGTGCCATAAATATAAATATAATTTGATTTATTAATCATTACCTAAATGCATCATCAATCAATTCTATATATTTAAATTGCCTAAGATGTAAAATAGTCAATGTATGTTTAGTAGCAAGAAAAATATCCTATGAACTTGTAATTATAACATAACTATCAAAATTTCAAGGTCTATTTTAATCACTCTGCATTTGGTTTATAATTTATAGTAATAGTAGTGATTAGTTAACTAATATAACTGCCTCTCATTCGACTTCTTAATTCAATTACATCCTCTCTCTCATAGACCACTTTTTAAAAACCCTCATGGTATATTTTATTTTCACAAAATGGAATTTTGGTAGGTACATCTACATCTAATACAAAGCACAACATGCTTATGAGAAAGGATTCAATGAATAGGTATTTAATGATGACGAGTGAGTAGTGTGTGTGTCTCTGTGTAGGTGCTGGTGCATGTGTGTGTAAGCTTTCCTATGTTTCTACACTGTGTGGACATGATGGATATTGGGAGAAGAAGCTGGGCATAAGGAATTGCATGAGAAAAAATAGAGATATGGCAAGTTTTGTCACATCCAAAGCCTTCTAAATGCCATGGATTCTATACAAGTTCCGGGGGAAGCAATATGCGATAGGATGGGCAAGTAGAACAGACACGAAACAGCATCGTGCATTTCCACAGTGCGAGCTGGATTCCGCTGTGCACGCTGCGGTACACAGTGTCTCTTCTGCAGCCTGAGCTCAGTTCTGTCACTGTCGATAGCTTTGAATGAGACTTAATGGGACTATTTACACACTGAAAACTGAGAAACACTGTAAATAAGAACTTGTTTTCCTCAACTTACTGGAACTTGTTTGTCCTCAACAAACCTTTACTAGCATACTACTCCATGACATGCAAATAAATATGTAACACATGAATGTATTTTCACAGAGTTTAAAGAGTAAAATAGCATCACCAAACCTGGCCTTCTAAAAAAGAGAATGACTCAAAGGGACATAAGTGTTAAGGCAAGGTGACTGGTTAAACGAACATATATTTTACATGAGGTATTATGGAGGTAGTGTTGAATATAAAGGGACAGAAGAAAACAATAATATAAACAAAAGTATATTTTCATCTTTTAATGATTATGCCCTTTTATGGTCTGTATTAACCTGCAGTATAATTATGATGAAAATAGAATTTTTCTCCCCACCACTGTCCCCCATTATACCTACCCCCATCTCCCAACCTCAATCCTACCCCTTTGTGTCTTTGTCCATGGGTCCTTTATACATGTTCCTTGATGGTCCTTCCCCTTTCTCCATTATCCCCCTCCCCTCTGGTTACTGTCAGTTTTTTTCTTTATTTCCCTATCTGTGATTCTATTTTGCTCACTTATTTTTTGTTGTTGTTGATTAGGTTCCACTTATAGGTGAGATCATATGGTATTTGTCTTTCACCGACTAGCTTTCATTTCATTTCATTTATCATAACACTCTCCAGTACCATCCATGCTGCCTCCAAAGGTAAAAGCTCCTTCTTCCTTTCTGCTGCATAGTATTCCATGGTGTAAATGTCCCATATTTTTTTCATCCACTCATTTACTGATGGGTACTTAGGCTGTTTCCAGTACTTGGCTATTGTAAATTGTGCTGCTTTGAACATAGGGGTGCATAGGTTCTTTTGAACTGGTGGTTCAGGGTTCTCAGAATATAATCCCAACAGTGGAATTGCTGGGTCAAAAGGCAGTTTCATTTTTAGTTTTTTCGAGGAAATGCCATACTGTTTTCCACAGTAGCTGCACCAGACTTCATTCCCACCAACAATGTACTAGGGTTCCCTTTTCTCCACACCCTCACTAGCATTTGCTTGTTGATTTGTTTGCGATGGCCATTCTCACCAGTGTGAAGTGGTACCTCATCATGTTTTTAATTTGCATCTTTCTGATGGCTAGTGATGCTGAGCATCTTTTCATGTGTCTCTGGGCCCTGAATATCTCCTCCTTAGAGAAGTGTCTGTTCAGGTCCTTTGCCCATTTTTAAATTGGATTGTTTGTCTTCCTGGAATGGAGTTGTGTGAGTTTTTTATATATTTTGGAGCTCAAACCTTTGTCCAAGGTATCATTGGCAAATATATTTTCACATGTGATTGGTTCCCTTTTCATCTTGCTGATGGTTTCTTTAGCTGTTCAGAAGCTTTTTAATTTATGAAGTCCCATTTGTTTATTATTTCCTTTATGTTTTTTTACATACTTGACATAAGACATTTTAAATATTATTAATACTCTACCGTAAGATCAATTTAGATGTACTAAGACTATCTTATTTCTGGAGTTTTTTGGCAGTTATTTTTAACTTTCTATATGTTTAAATCTAACCCTACAAATTCACTTCTAATGAGTTTTTATTGAAGTATTATTTCACAACTGAGAGCATTTTCACATTTTACAATTTGTGAACCTTCAGACATCATGAGATTATGGGAGGTTACCAGGGCTTTGAAAATTTCGCATACATTTAGTCAGGGAATTTTCCCAAAGTGAAATAGTTAAATCTACATACAACTATTGCATTATGGGCCTAAAAGCCTCTCAAGATTTTGTCCATCTTAAATATGAAAAAAAAACTTTGAAACCACTTCAAGAGATATATTTGAAATATGTTTTATATAAAATTAAATTACTGTAGCTTTACTTTTTAATTAGTTAAAAATATAAGGATGATGAGTCTCTGCTATCTTAGATGTAACCTGATATGATCAGAAGTAAATTTGAGTGTAAAAAGTGTCAATAGCATAAGAGGTTTTAAAAATATTATCTGTTTGTATGAAAGAATTTTATTTATATATATATATATATATGAAATACATACTCTAAAGTCTTGCTTATAGAAATTTAACCTTAATAATTTAAATAACGCATTCTGAGATTTTTCTAAATTCTTATAAAAATACAATAAATTATATCTAATGGTTTTCAAAATGTACTTCACTTATTTCTGAATTGTAACCAACTGATTTCATTTTAAATAATTTATCATCATTTAGTCCCATGACACATATTCAGTATGTGAAACACCCTGATCTTCATGGTACAAGTGGGTGACCTGTTAAATTTTTATTTGTTTTATGTCTATGGTATTTCCAATGTGCTCTAATGACAAACTTTGATTTAATTCTATATAATGGATTTGTTTTACAGATATGTTCTCATCGTATCATTTAAAAACTTTGACATGTGGAAGTATATTATTTTGACTAGAAACAAAAACTGTGTAATCAAGGAGAAATTTACATCTCTTGACTTCGTATGTCCGAAGAAGAGAAATTTCATTTATATGAAGAATAAGATCACAAAATGTCTGAGAGAAGGATATTTCAGAACAAGTCTAGTTCCTTAATACACTATTTTGAGTATTTTCTTCTTGTTAATATTGTAAATATAAAGAAATTATGATCCTAATGAATAAACTGAAATAATTAGAAAATCATGTTTTATAAATCACACTTTTTTCCATCACCAAATGCTAACAGCAAATAACAAATTAGTATACTCTTTTCTAGTCTATTCATTTATTTATTCATTTATTTTTAATGAATTAATTAATTCATTCATTCATATAGTTTAAGTTTTAAACATGCTATATTCATACTCTATGAAATACTAAATATATAACATAGTTTACATTATTAATAAGCATCATTCAGTATTGTTTTTAACTGCACTTTCCATTTTCAACTGCTCTTATAAAATATAATAATGGCTGTCAGTTTGAAATAATTTTTAATTTTGTTAAAATATTTAACATAATCAAATAGTAGATTTTTAATAATCTATTAAACTATTAAAATGTAATTTATATTTTCAAAATTTGTTACATCTATTTACATATTTTGTTAGGGGCCATATTATGTCACATTTAAATAGGCTTGCATTTGTAGAATAATACTATTTGCTTAAGATATCTTCTCTTTAAGTGTCATATAGAATATCCTGTGTTAGTATATTATTTGTGTACAATGGCATCAATTTAGTTAGTTTCTCTAAACAAGTCTGAGTCATTAAAACGTGATATATTAAAACCTACTGGCAAGGTAACTTGCGGGAATACAGAATTATCTTAAGAATGAACTGTATCTTGGGAACTTGATCATCGTAACTGTCTGCTAAACTGTAGCTACTTGTTATAAATGTTAACAATACGAGTCTTTAATTTAGAGCTGTTATGAAACCATGTTATAGTATTTTGTACATAAAATTTTATAGCTAGAGTTCATGTTTTATTTTACATTTTAGCCCTATATCAATAATTATGTTTACATTTTAAAATAAACTAATGCCACTGTACAATTTTCTAGCTATCATCAATAAATCAATAAACAACAAATGCTGGCAAGGTTATGGACAAGGGGGGATTCTTTGGCACTGTTGGTGCGAATGCAGATTCGTGCAGCCACTGTGGAGAGCAGTATAGAGATATCTCAAAAAATTAAAAGTGGAACTGCTTTTGACACAGCTATCTCACTTATGCAAATTTATCCAAGTAAACTTGAAACCAGTTTGAAAGAATATATGCACCCTTATGTTCACTGAAGTGTTATTTAGAATAACCAAGATTTGAAAGTAGTCCAAGTGTCCATCAGTAGATGAGTGGATAAAACCACTATGAGACATTTACACAATGGAATATTACTCAGTTGTAATACAGAAGGAAGTTGTACCCTTTGAGACATCATGGATGGACCTAAAGAACATCATGCTAAGTGAACTAAGCCAGTCAGAGAAGGACAAATACTATATGATTTCATTCGTATATGGAATCTAGTGAATGAACTGAACTAACAAGTAAAATAGAGACAGGTTCAAAGACAGAGAGCTGGCTGACCACTCTGGGAGGGTGGAGGGGTGGAGGGTTCAGACTAAAAAGAACTCACGGACACAGAAAACACCGTGGTGACTGTGTGGGCGGGGGAAGGGAGGGTGGAGGTAGACGAGGGTACAAAGGAATGAATGGTAATAGAAAAACACAATAAACTTTTAGAATAAAAACAAGTAAATAAAAAATAAATTCTTATATAAACCTCTTAACTACTATTACTCTATGCAAAATAGAAATTAAATGGAGGATTTTGAGGCAGAAGAGTATCATGATATGGGAGAAAAGCGACAAGTTAAAGTGGTGAGGCAATAATTTGGGGGGCAGGTATCAGTGTTGTGGATCAGGTTGAAATGAGAAGAACTAAATAGAAATAATGAAAAGTAATTAATTTCTGAATGTATTCTGAAGGTAGAGTTAATAAGATTTACTGACATATAATAAGCGTGCTCTGAGAAAAGGAGATGAATGAAGCACGTTTCCAAAGTCATTGTCTTGAGCATCTAAAAGATCAAGGTGCCTGAGGTGGTGGAGACTGCAGGAAAAGCACATTTTAGGGCGTGGCTTTATGGTATTTTAAATTTGAAATGTCTGGTAGTAGAAATAGCATATGTTAAATATGATAATAGCTGTAGATTTGAAATAATCTTTACCGAATTAGAACGTGCTTGGCATATCTTTTAGTTGTGTTGATCAGGAATCAGTGATTTGTATTTTTGTGAGTGATAAAATGAGGAATATATATATATATATGTGTGTGTGTATGTATATACACACATACACATGTATTTATGTGTATATATTTATCTATTTGGCTCATGTTCAAATATAAAAAAAGAGCTATCTTTCTCAAGTGTAAAAACAAATTACAGAATCGTGTTATGTAGTTTACAGTGCAGTGATGGGGGTTCTGCATGGAAGGCACTTTGGGACTCCAGGACAGGCCACCTGGCCAAGCTAGCCCCCATGGAATAGTTATTGCTTGGAATTATGTCACTTTCCCTTAGGAAGCAGCCGGTCACCTAGTCTAGCAGACTAGACTCTGTAAGTCTAGTCTGTCTCATCAAATGCAGAAAATAAGTCTCCATATGATAGGTGACCTCCCAGCTCCTGAGAGCTGACAGACAACCTTATACAGATTTATAAAATCCAGAGTTTAGAAAGCCTGTTCAAACAAACCTCATAAAGCCCTTACTAATTTATCACCTAAAACCAAGCATTACTTAGATTCCTTTCTAATGAGCACTGACTTTCTTTGCTCTATCAATTTTTCACAAACGTATTGCTTCTTTGTCTAAAAAGTATAAAAAGGTGCCTAACTCAATCATTTTCGAGGCTCATTCTCCCATGCTCACATATTAAATTGTTTTTTCTCTCCCGTTAACCTAGTCATGTGTATTATTATTCCGCCTATAAGTAAAGAAAGGGGAATTTCTCTTCTTCCCAGACAGCAGAAATGTGTTTCTTATTTACATATTCATAGGCTGTATTTAGAAGCAAGAACCTGAATAACATCATCAAATGAATGGGTATGGACAGAAATGAGGATGGAATCAAGAACTGAGCTCTGGCCCTTCAACATTAAAAAAATGAGAGTAAAGAGGAGAAAACAGAAAAGGAAACCAAGAGGGGTTAATCAGCAAGGTGATATGAAAATTAATATAATATTGCGACTTGGGATCCAAGTGCAATATTTCAAGAAGGAAATAGAATTCATCTTTGTCAAATTTTGTTATAGGTATGGTAAAATACAGCAACATGTAGGCTGACAAGAACAGTGTTGGGTTGAGCAGTGGAGGAAACATTCTAGTGAAAAAAGTTGTATGAGAAGATTAGAAACAATATTTAGAGAGGAATTTTCAAAGAATTTTCTGTAAAAAGGATTAGAGACAAGAAGTAGTAGGTGACAGGGGAGGGGGTGATCATGGGAAGTGATTTTTTTTCTTTTCACAACATAAAAGAAATAAGCATTTTTCTATGAAGGTGGACCAATCCTGGGGAGAGTGAAAACTCGGTGCTAAGAGAGAAAGGGCAGTGGAGTCAACCTTTTTTTTTTCTTTGAGTATGCGAGAAGTGATGAGATAGGATTTAGAGAGATAAACACAAGTACTTACTGACCAGATTATAAGAGCACAGAAATGGATACGCAATTCTGCCAATTGCTCAATTCCAAGGTGAGACTTCAACAGCATATTTTGTGGTGATTTGCTTCGGTGAGTAGCATCCTCATAAAATAAGAAGTGAACTGTGGCCTTTGAGTTGTGAAAGGCAGAGTGGTTTCGGCAGCTTGACTTGGTGATGGTGAGGGTTTGTGGAAGACTTTTCATGACTGTAAGCTAAGCAAATAAAGATCTTCAACTAGAAATGAGAAGCTGTCAGACTTGTTAGCGGGATGTGTCCAGTAGTCATTTAGGAGTTCTGGACAAAGGAAATATAGGATAATTTTAGTGAAGCACTGAAGAGTTGCTTGAAGCTAATAAGTGTTGCATCCGCCGTTACGAGAAACAGAGGTTCGGAGACTTTCAGAATTTTCAAGATGTTACTTTATTGGCCAAGTTTTACCTGCTCAGGGGCGAGCTCTCTGAGTGTCCGAGGACACTATGCTCAGGAGAGCTGCAGATGAGAGCCGCTGCCCGGCGCTTACAGCTATGTCCTTATATAGGGGTATGCAAGCAAGCTTTGAACAGAAGCAGATGTGGCTGTTAGCTAGTGACTAGCTCTAAACAGCTGATTGCCATTGGCTTATTAGGGAAATTCAAAAGGCTCTTTGTGTAGTTGGCGTTAGCCCTTTTAGGAAGTAAAAATTTCCCTGTTCCTGGTCAGTTTAACTTTAGTTCCTGGTTAGCCTAACTTTATCCGGGGCTAGTTCGGGATTGTCCCTTTTCAACATCTGTTTTGGACTTCAAAAATAAGTGTGAATTTAAAGGGATATCACCTAGCTTTTTGAGGTGTGTTACTCTGCACACATTCAGCTGCATGTGTATAAAAGCATGCAGTCAGCATGCATTTGGATTTAACAGAGAATGAAAGTATGGGCAAGAGACTTAATGGTAGATGCAAAGAAATAATTAGCCCTGGCAGGGTAGCTCAGTTGGTTAGAGTGTCATCCTGATATGCTAAGATTGCAGGTTTGATGTCTGTCAGGGCACAAACAAGAAGAGACCAATGAATACACAAATAAATGGAACAACGTATCGATGTTCTTCTCTCTCTCTCTCTTTAAAATCAATAAAAAGAAAATAATTTAAATGACTGACAATGAAATTTAAGTTAGTTAAGGAAGAAAGGTAGGATACCAATAGAGTGAAGGACAATGAAAATGTGGTAGAATCCATGAGTTGCAAGAACAGCGAAAATAAAAAATAAATGGACTTAAGATACTATTTGTTTATTATTCTAATATACTGTTGATTTACTGCTATATTTATTTGCTAAGTAAAGTCCTTACTAAATAAAGTACAGAATAGAAAATATAGTGCCTATAGTGCATACACACACACGCACATATAGGTGGATATTAGATTTAGGAAACAAGATGTACTGAATAAATCAAATAAGATATTTTATGTAATTTAGCCTTACATACACTTTAATTAATAACTAGTCATAATTCTCTTCTATAAGCTTACTATTTCTCCTTCTCTGTGCATGTTAGACTTTAATGTTTTTGCATGTAATAAAATGGCGCCTCCTGCAGACCTTCCCAGCAGGAGAGGAACCTCTTGAGTTTCTCTCCCTCTCTCCTTCCCTTCCCCTCTAAAGATAAATAAATAAAATCTTAAAAAAAAAATATTTGGTGTTTCCTATAAATAGAATAATAATAGCAATGTTTCAAAGTCTGTTCTACATATCATAATTAATATTTTAATTGTGCTTTCTGTGCCTCGCAGCCAAATTGATGTGTGTGTGTGTGTGTGTGTGTGTGTGTGTGTGAAGGTCACTGCATGTGGTATTATGCAAGTAAACACAATTTAGAAATTATTCATAAGTGCTTGTCATCTGTATTTAAAGATGTTACTTGTAGTAATTGTTCATTGAATTTTCTGGCATGACAAAAATCAGTAAAGCATGGCAAACTAAATTATTAAGAAAAAATCTATCAGAAAGTAAACAGTTATAAATATTATAGTGGTGGCTAACGAGAAATATTGTATTTGGGGGAGTTAATTTATAATTAATGTGTCCAGTGGGATCTCCTAGAAAATACAAGGGAAGTGACTGTTTTGTATTGTTGAATGGATGGTATAGTGTTCAAATTACTGAGGGTTTTTTTTAATGCATAAGTTAAGAATATGTGAATTAGACTATGTGAACCTTAGTTCATATTTAGTTTTTCTGTTAATTTTCTTTTAAAATTTTCTGCTAGAAATGTGAGGAGCTTCACAGAACCTTGTGGTAAAGATCATTTCAACTTGATAAGCCAGACTTTGCAAATGCATGTGTATGTGACTCTTTTAATAGCACAAATCCCAAGGGATTTGCACAAAGGAAATATTTTGGAGACACGAGGCATCATTTGGATACCCATTTAGTATTCACGTGGGGGAAAACCATATAGAAAGTTCTAGAAAGTTTCAGTGTCATAGGAGTTCATGTAGTTAGTATTTTAAAAAGTGTCAGATCAGGAGTGTCCGTGCAAAAGCTCTACTTTCTGCCCTAATTTATGTAAATTTGTGTAGGAATGAAGACATGAATATGCCATACACTTTGCTAATTACACCTATGCTGTCCGAGAATAATATTCTCACTGTGACTCAAATTTATTACTTTTAAATTGAAGAATTTTTTACTTCATAATGATCAGATTTGGAAAGCACCTGACTTTCAATGCTCTAAAGAATTTAATTCCAGATTTTAATGATATTGATTTTGAAAAAACTGGACAATGCAAATTGGGACTATGAATTTTTTTTCAGAAAACAAGCCAGGAAATTAGTAACTAACAAATATGTTATTTGGGAAAATATTATTAAAAACATAAAATAAAAAGGCATTGGGAAAATTCTTAGAGAATTCACAAGTGACAAAGAACTAAAATTAAATAAGAGAAAATATTTTAGAATATAATGTGGTTTATATAAAAAGGAAATCTCTAATTTTTCAAAGAGAATTTTCAAACTTTAAGTAGTAAATTACAGACCAAATTGATAAAATATTATTTTTAGGTACATCTCAACTTACTACACTAATTGGGCAAAAAAAATGCACACATATTGTCAATACAAAACAAGTGTCTGAGTCTGGCTGGTGTGGCTCAGTGGATTGAGTGTGGGCTGCAAACCAAAGGATCTCCTGTTTGATTCCCAGTCAGGGCACATGCCTGGGTTGTAGGCCAGGTCCCCAGTACCAGGGGCACATGGAAGGCAACCACACATTGATATTTCTCTCCCTCTCTTTCTTCTTCCCTTCCCCTCTCTCTAAAAATAAATAAGTAAAATCTTATTCAAAAAAACAAGCACCCAAGGCTCTGAGGCAAACATTATTTTCATATTTTAAATAGCATTTCGTACTTTAATTTAATTTGAAATATGGTTATAAATCTCAAATATTTATAATAAACTCAAAGTGAAAAATACCTGTAAAAGCAAATAAAGCATAAATAAATAGTTCAATGTTTCTCAAGAGCTAGAGTGGAAAGGATTGGGAGGACTGACTACCAAGGAAAAGCGTGAGGAAAGTTTTTGGGTGATTTTATGCTTATACCTATATTTAAAAATAGAGATGAACTTATATATATGGTATTATATATAGAGAGAGATGAACTATATATATATATATAGTTCATCTCTATATATATAATATGCACTATAATATAGTTCATATTATATATATATTATATATATAATACTATATATAGTATTATAAAAATGTATATAATTTCAGCTCTATCCAGAAGGTACCAGCCATGTAATATGAAAAAGAGAAACACTTATTGAAGAAGATATAAGACACAAGAAACACTGTACCTAGGACAATGATTTCTCAGTCCCCTTCAAAGTAGGTACTTAGGAACCTAACTCAGTTCTTCCAATTACCATCAGCTACTCTGTTGTATTTTCCTGAATCTCTTCAGTGGTCTGAAATCTCTTCCCTTTCAAAGGTGATTTTAGTTTTGGGAAAAGCCAGAAGTTACAGGGCACCAAATCTGGGCTATAAACGGGCTGAGTCAACTGGGTGATTTGTTTCACAAAAAAACTCTGCACAAGGTGTGATGCATGGGCAGGTGCATTGTCATGATGAAGCTGCCAATCTCCACTTGCCCACAGCTGCAGCCTTCAGAATCATCCGAATTGTTTCTGTGGAGGAGGTTCAAGCTTAACGCAAAATTCGATGCAGATTGGTTGCTCTACACGCTCAGTCCTTTTGAATGGGATGGGCACACAGTACACATGCTCACTCAACAGAGTCCACCGCCCTCACTGATTAGAATAATGAAGTCATTTTTGTTCACACGCGCATATTCCAGTCCACTCTCCTTGGCTGCCAGGGTCCATCAATTTTGTGCAAATCTTTCTTGTCATATTAACAACAGCTGGACTTTTCTGGATAGACTATATATATATATATATATATATATATATATATATACACACACACATATAATACAGCCTTTTCTATTTTTGTAATGGCATTCCATATGCAGTGTAATTTTGGTAGTTCTTAATTTCTGAATATTCCTGTATAAATCATGAAAATGTAATCTCTAAAGTATTTTTAGTTGATTCATATAATGTCACATTGAAGAAGGTTTTAGAAATTCATTTGTGATTGATTGTTTATTATGATTAATCTCAGTTGCTGGACTATGTTAACTGATTTAATTTTTTCCTCTCCTCCTCACTCTAAGCATCACTATAATTTTTTTCTCTCTACTTCTTCAAATGCTTGTTGCATGTAAACCTTGAATTCTAGCACATAAATTCTCTGTTTTAGATTGTTTTGTTTTGACTTCTTCTCTTCCATACAGTAGGCATTAAGTAATTTTCCGAATCACAAATGTGAAAGGGCTACTTAGCAAGTTTTTTAAGAAGCTGAAAAAATAAATAATATGCAGGTTATTCCTTTCAGTATTTCAGGTACATGAACAATTCCTACTTTAAGACCTCCATTAAGTTCTACCTGAGTTGATGTGAGATTGAAGGCCATTTTAATGACAAAAGAAATAGCAAGTTAAAACTAAATAATTTTATACTGGATTATTATTAACAAATAACAGCAACATAAGATGTAATTTGAAATTTTCATTAAAGTAGATGATGTGGGAAATTTTCTGGTTAGTTTGAAATCAGTTTAAAATGTATAATATCAATCAGATATTGGAGCAAATGCATTCTGTTATTTCTCTATACAAACAATGACTAAATGATGTCTACTTTTAAAGTGAAAATGCCAGTAAATATGCATTTAGCCTCCAACTTCTTTGAATTGTATGTGAAATAGATCTTGTTTAGATTGTTATTAATATTATTTCTATTATTTTGTAAATTAAAAATAGGGAAATATTAAAGAGAACTCACATATTGAAAAGTCCTACATTGCATGTAAATAACACCAATTTATTACTTGAGTTAGAGATTGGAGTAAGCAGTAAAAACCATGCCATAGACATTTGATAAACAGAACTATTTATTTTAACTTATGAATAGTGCAGCACTTGACAGAACCTCCTGGCATTGTTTGCTCATGGCTGTTTTTCCTACAAGCATTTACCTGAGACACATTCGCATCCCACATACTAATAAATATAGGTGTGTGTATATGTATGATAGAAATGTGCTTATTTTATTAATACAGACTTACATCTAGATCTCACCTTTATATTAGAAAGGGAGAATAAAGGACTCATCAGAAAACAGAAAAAGTTAACAAAGTAAGTAACGGGTGGGAACAGAAATAGGCTAATGAATGTTGTATTTTATATTTGTATTTATTTTGTTTATCCTGTAATCCTTTTATCACTGCATGCTACAATTTAAAGTTGTTTTTTAAGTATTCATAAATGCTTTGAAATAGATATTTTCTACCCTTCTCATAGATTATATATATATATATATATATATATATATATATATATATATGATTTTAGACCTTAGCAGAGAAGAACTTTTGCTTTCAGGGAGGAAAATGTCTTATGTCTTTTATTTTTGGCAACTAGTTTAGTTTCTGGTATTCTGTGGGTTTTAATGAATTTTGGTGACTTATAAATAGCTCAAAGAGAAAAAACTAAAAAAAATGTTTAATTGGTTTTAATGAATAATCATGTTTACTGTTCTTGTGGAATAAATTCCTTGAAGCTAAATAATGACTGAGTTGTATGTTCTGCAGCGCCTAGACAATGACTTCAAATAAAACAAATGGTAAAAATGGATTTCTGGTATAATCGGGTCAGTAAATTACTTAGGAGTAATTAATAGAACATATAATTGGAACCAGAAAAGACTATGAAAGATATATAGGCTAGCCACTGTAATATTTAAACACAGACTATTTCATGTAATGTGTCTGTTAGAAGTAACACTTGAATGGTTTAATAAAGTTTAAAAGAACTATAGCTTTAACTTTAAAGAAATATATATCTAAAGTTCTATAATGAATATTCATTGACAAAATATAGCCATTGCACATATGACTTATCAATAATAATGGTTGTCCTTCACATAATGACTAGATAAAACTCATTTTTCTGAAGAAAAGGTATGAGTTTGGGGCAAAAAGAAAGTTTTGAGAGTGTAAACTGTTATTTTCTTCTATAAATGTAATACATTCTAACAAATTTTCAAGGTGAAGAACTGAAAACACATTGCCTAATCTTAAAAATGTAGTAGCATGTTACTCAGTGGGAGTAAAAAATGGTTGTTTTCACAGGTGATACAGTTGCGTGGGATAAAGATGCCCCAGAATGACAGAGCCAAGAAGAGACAGCTCCATTTTAAAACACAGTTGGCAGAATAGCTGGATAATTATCTAGTGTGGTAAAATCACAGTGGAAGTTGACTTTTAAAATTTTTTGTTTATTGTGTATTCTTTGCCTGAACATTATTAAAACTGGATTTCATAAGCAGTAAAATAAATAGAATGATTACTCAAGTATAGAGATTTAAGAGGAAAAAATAATCCTAGCTGTTTGCTTTTCTTCTTCTCCTTATTATATTTATCTTTATTTAATTATGTGATTTACCAGAAGCTAGGATAGCTGACTTAATTTTATCTGAAAATAAATTCTTTCTTAGTGTACATATTCCTATGGGTTAAAATACTCTTAACAAGTTGAAATCAACTAAGTGATAATAAAAAATAAAATATAAAATAAAAGAAACAAAACAGACTCCATAGAAAATTTGATTTTACTTTGTATAAAATAATCTGAACAGTATGAAGAAAATGTAAGGGAAGAAATGCATCCACAGGGAACTTAGTACAATGTAGCATCACTCATTCCCATGTTCCCCAAAGTATTGTTCAATTTACAAAATTATTTCTATCAATTTATCTGTTAAATCATCCCTGTCTTTTTCCATTTTTCTTACTCAACTTTGAAATTTTTTCTGGGTTTTGTTGTGCGTCTTGCAACCAAATGCAGACAGTTAGAAAAGTAACATACATGGCTCCAAATTTTATGAAAATAACAGAGCAACATGTACTTGATTTTTAAGTATATTTTATTGATTATTCTATTATAGTTTCCCAATTTTTCTCCCAGTTACCACCCTCTGTCATGTACCTCCCTCACCCTCCAGCACATCCCTTTAGTTCATGTCCATGGGTTGTACATTTAAGTACAAAGGAATTATACACAAACACACACACACTTTATATGCCCACAAAACTGGCATTGTAAGATAACTTTGCAAATAACCAAACTGAAAGCTGACAGAGTAATCAATTAATCAAAAATAAAATAAGAAAAAAAGTAAAATAAAATAAGAAAGTATAATATATGTCTGAGGGAGAAACAAAATATGTGTACATCTGTCTTTTCTCACAGACATATTTTTAATTATAATGGTTTCATAGAATCTTGCTCCACTTACCAGGACATATAACAACTAAACTCAACATATAATAACTTGTGAGTTATTATATGGGAATAGTATTGGGAGAAGATTAAAAACAAAACAAAACAAGATTTATGAATGTTCATCTTTAATTAGATTAAGAGTAACTTAGTATGAGTAAACAGAGATACAAAAATCTAAAAATATAATTAAGGTAGGAAAAAAGTAGTAAATGGAACTCTAATAGAATTTTAATTTTTCAGAAATCTTTTCCACATAACAAATATTTTCATGTTACTGGCCTGCTCTAAAAACGTAAATTCTAAATACAAGTCTAAAGCATTGGTTTTGTGGGGCTTAAGAGAAAATTCTAAAACTTAGTTTGCAATTGTAGAAAGAACATATAGATGTTCCATACTAAAAATAAAATCTAGTGTGCAAACTATATGACATAATCAATAACAAAGCATTTACTGAAACTATGTATATTGAGTTACTGCTCTGTAGGCTATGATCGTTTGTAGGTGCTATGTACATAGGCAATTCCTGAAACCAGATAATAAAATTAGTTGATAATTTTAATTAATGAGAAAAAGGTAGCTTGTTAAATAAATAAGCAGAAGAGAAAAAGCAAAATCAGTTTGAGAACAACTAAATACTGTGAGAAAAATAAACTTTAAATTAAAAAGTCAAGATAAGCCCTGGCTGGTGTAGCTCAGTGGATTGAGCGTGGGCCTGTGAACCAGACAATCACAGTTCAATTCCCAGTAAGGGCACATGCCTGGGTTGCAGGCTGGTTCCCTGCAGGCCAGTTCCCAGCAGGGGACGCACGAGAGGCAACCATACTTTGATATTTCTCTCCCTCTCTCCTTCCCTTCCCCTCTAAACATAAATAAATAAAATCTTTAAAAAAAGTCAAGATAAACATGTTTTTTATGTGACATTAGAACACCTAAGGCTCCACCCTTCACTATGTAATAGGGGTAACCAGACCTGCCCCCCCCCCAAAAAAAAAGCTCAAGCAGAAGAACAGCTCAAAGCTCAGAGCCAATACTTTTAAGTGACCAAGAGATAGCCAACCTATCAGATACATAGCTCAAAGAACTGGTGATCAGGATGCTCACAGAATTGGTTGATTTGGGTTGCAAATTATATTAAAAAATGAAGACTACACTAAGTGAAATGAAGGAAATGCACAGGGAACCAATAGTGATGGGAAGAAAACTGGGACTCAAATCAATGGAGTGTTCCAAAAGGAAGAAAGAAACAACCAATCAGAAAAGAAGGAAGAAACAAGAATTTTAAAAAATGAGGAGATGCTTAGGAACCTCCAGGACATCTTTAAATGTTTCGACATCCGAATTATAGGGGTACCGGAAGGGGAAGAGGAAGCACAACAAGTGGAAAGGTTATTTGAACAAATAATAAAGGAGAACTTCCCCAATCTGGCAAAGGAAATAGACTTCCAGGAAATCCAGGAAGCTCAGAGAGTCCCAAAGAAGGTGGACCCAAGGAGGAACACACCAAGGCACATCATAATTATATTAGCCAAGATTAAAATGAAGGAGAGAATCCTAGAAGCAGCAAGAGGTATGGGGACAGTCACCTACAAAGGAGTTCCCACCAGACTGTCAGCTGATTTCTCAAAAGAGACCTTCCAGGCAAGAGGGGGCTGGAAAGAAGTATTCCAAATCATGAAAGGCAAGGACCTACATCCAAGATTGCTCTATCCAGCAAAGCTTTCATTTAGAATGGAAGGGCAGATAAAGTGCTTCTCAGATAAGGATAAATTAAAGGAGTTCATCATCACCAAGCCCTTATTATATGAAATGTTAAAGGGACTTATCTAAGAAAAAGAAGATTAAAAATATGAACAGTAAAAAGACAGCAGACTTGCAGTTATTAACAACCACAAAAACCCTAAAACAAAAGCAAACCAAGCAAACAACTAGAACAGGAACAGAACCACAGAAATGGAGATCACATGGAGGCTTAGCAACAGGGGAGTGGGAGAAGGAGAAGGGGGAAAAGGTACAGAGAATAAGTAGCATAGATGGTAGGTAGAAAATAGACAGGGGGAGGGCAAGAATAGTATGGGAAATAGCTAAAAACTTATGACACATGGACATGAACTAAAGGGGAGGGATGTGGGTGGTAGGGGGTGTGCAGGGTGAAGGGGGAACAAAAGGGGGATGGGACAACTGGAATAGCATAATCAATAAAATATATAAAAATGAAATAGCTTTTTAAAACTAATAAAAGGAGTTACAGTTTTGACAGTATATTTTAAAATAATGTACATAAATTTCAAAGTAAATAGCCAACTGAAAAAGAATCTTTAAATGTATACCATACAAACAGTCAATATTCTAAACTCACAAAACACCCATAAAAAGCCATATCATAAATATAATATAGAAATTTACTTAAAAAGGAGAAAGTCTCCAAAAGACAATATAAGTTAAATTTATGTGTATGTATTAATCTAACTAAAAAATGAAACTAATTGTAACATATATTACATTTTAACTCAAAAATAGGTCAATGTAAAGAAAGGGGGAATAATAGATACCATAATTGTGTATGCTATAAAAAGATAAATGGGAGAAAAATATTTTTGCAGTTTTAACAATATTTATTAACAATTTTTAAATATTTATGTTTTGATCTAATAAATTCACATTTATAAATGTGTCCCCCTAAAATGCGATATTTCCATGAAGTTGAAAGAAAGTATGTTTATTACATCATAATTAATTTTTTAAAGTTTTGTTTATTTATTTTTGTAAAAAGAGGAAGTGAGGGAGAGAAATATCAACGTGTGGTTGCCTCTCACACACCTCCTATTGGGGACCTGGCCCACAACCCAGGCACGTGCCCTGACTGGGAATTGAACTGGTGACCCTTTGGTTTGCAGGCCAGTGCTCAATCCACTGAGCCACACTAACCAGGACATACATCACAATTTACAATAACAACAAAACTGGCAACAAGTTGAAATGAAATAAAATTAGAGATGAAGCAGAAGTAGTATAGCTTGGGACCACAAAGGCTTTGCTCTCCCCCAGTACAAGGTGGCAGCTGTCACCCAAGGGGGAGTCAGTGCCCGTGAGACATGAGAAGGGCCCAGGCCTTATATTCTGCTATGCCATCAGCAAAAGAAAAGCATTCAAAACAAAGTATAGAAAAAATATATATATATTTATTTTTTAAACATATATGATTTTAATATTACTATGTTTCTCACAGCATTATTTTTTTAAATTTATTTAATTATTGTTCAAGCACAGTTTTCTGTTTTTTACTCCCATCCCAGCCCACCCCCAGTGCTCCCCACCTCCCTCCCATTTTAAATAAAAAAGAAACATGCATAAATGTAGATGCAGAGAAATTTCAATCAAAATATACGGGGCCTCAGGAACAGAACGAGCATCATTCTTTAGATTGGTATCATTTATCTTTATAAATAGTCTGGTTGGTTTGACCTTGTCTAAGATTTGAGAAGGAGCAAGGTAAAAATTTCTTTGGTCTGACTATAATTCCGCTAGTGTGTTGGAAGTATGCGTGAGGCTCTACAAATCTTTGTGCATAGAAAGTTACTTTTTTAAAATTTTTTTCTTAAGATTTTTATTTATTTATTTTTAGAGAGGGGAAGGGAAGGAGAAAGAGAGAGAGAGAGCGAGAAACATCAATGAGTGGTTATCTCTTGTGCCCCTCACTGAAGACCTGGCCTGCAACCCAGGCATGTGCCCTGACTGGGAATGGAACCTGCAACCCTTTGGTTTGTAGCCCGCGCTCAATCCACTGAGCTACACCAGCCACGCAGAAAGTTACTTTAAAATTGTGTCATTTTATGTCTTACTCTTTTCTTCTCAACAGCAACATAATATTATCACAAATATGGCAGGTAGATTAACGAAAACAAAATATTTTCCAAAGTCTTCCCATATTTGTATGTTTGATATTGCATATAATTTTAGCTATAAATAATGCACATATAGTATTCCTAAATTTATTCATGCATAGGTACATACCAGTGATTCACTGAGCATCAGCAAGAAGTATTTTATGATTTCGGCGTTTACACAAAATTAAATATTTTTAAAGAAACCAATTACTTTCTATGAGCTAAATATAAGTCGACACCATTGTGAATGGCAATTGACTAATGCAGCTACCACTAACTGATTTCTAATCACTCTATTAAGTTTTCCACTGATTTGCTGAAATAATTTATTACCAGTATGAAGAAAAATATAAATATGTTAGAACATGCCTATCACATTAAGAAAATATAAGCGTGGATATCCAACAGCATATATAATAGAAAAGCATTGGGCTGAAGTTCATAGCCAGTGGGTGAGGTTCAGTCCTCAGCTACCTTTGCAATGAAACAATGATCAGAATTTAAGCAAGTCTTTTAACCTGTCTGGTGTAACAAGTTCCAAAATACTAAGCCTTGTAAGGGGGATAGGAGCTAATGAGCTCTTGGGTAGTAAAATACAAGAACAATGGTTTTACTTCCCTATCTGTTACAAAAGAGCAATATTCCATTATGTGTGTTTAAATGAGGAAACAAAAGTGGGAAATGTTAAAATAACTTTGATTCTTAATTCTTTAATCTTATAAATTTTAATAATGTCTATTAACCAGCAAAGTTTTACTGGCCTATTCCAATTTAATACATGCAGATTGTTTTGGAGAGGAGGTGATAATATTGAAACTTAGAAATTTAGCTATGTTGGGGAAAAATCTATGATATATTTCTCTCTATATATATATATGTGTGTGTGTGTGTGTATGTGTCTGTATTTCCCACATACAAAATCACATATCAGCTTATTAAACAATGGATGTTTATATGTACAGTAGCATTTGATTAGAAGTTTTAGATATTCTTTTGATAAAACAGAACAAATATAGCATGGGGAGCTAGCTTCATCTCACCATAATGAAACAAAATCTAACCATGCGTTTTTTTACTTCATTTTGGGTGAAATAACTTAACTTATGTAGATTCCTAGTATAACACCAATTGATACTTTCTAATAATAAGTCATGTTTGGGATGCATTTGATTATTTCAAACTAATTTTATAAACAAACACATAAAAAGGGAAAATACAAGATTTTTATTTCGTGTATACTCTTCTCATCTTATTGGCCTCTTTTTTTCTACAGAAATTAAATCTAACTGAATTCCTCTGATCACTTTTCAAAGACTCATGTATCCATAGCTCAGGCAGGATCTCAGCAGTTGTTTGAAAAGAGGACTGTTGACATTGAAGAAATTTCAGAAGTGTAAATTCACTTTGCTTTTCACTAGGCAACTGACAGATGGCAAGATCTTGGAGAAGATAAAATAGCAAAGGGATTAACTGTTTGACTGTACTTTGAACTTTTCCCCATGCTGGATTTCCAGAAGCCTGTATTAATGCGCTCTAATCCTGAGAGTGGTCTGGAAGAAACAAACCCAAATAATGATTATGTTTTCTATGTGACCCGAGATTTCCTTGGAATCTCTGGAACACTCAAGTCACCCCGTGATACAAAGGCCCAGTACAGACATATATTAGGTCAGAATCAGGGCAGGACAAAGGGAGGATTTCTGGATTTTCTTATTTAACTTTCTTGATTTAAATAAACAAACAAACAAACAGATAATTTAAGCAAAGCAGAAATTCTCCAGTTTGCTTTATTCCTCTGGACTTACTGTTTTTGTTTGTTTGTTTGTTTTTTGAGAGGGAGAGAAACATCAATGTGTAGTTGCCTCTTCTGCGTCCCCTACTGGGGGTCTGGCCTGCAACCCAGGCATGTGCCCCAACCAGGAACCGAACTGGTGTCCCCCTGGTTTGCCTCAGGGCGACACCCAATCCACTGAGCCACACCAGACTGGACTGGACTTACTGTTTTATATCAGACACTCCTGAGAAATGTTCCCAGAATGTGAAAGTTGCTAATAAATGTTTGTTGAAGAAATTATTGATACTTCTTTCCTGTGAGATATTTTGTTTATAATCCATGGATTTTATTTTTCCAAAATTGGTAAACAATTTAACTATGCCAAACATTTAACAAAGAAGTTCAGAAATTCAACACATGATTTCAAATGAAATGGAGCAAAATTATACATCGTGCAATTAAAATAAAAAAAAAACGATATGTGATTTCTTGTTCATATTCCTACTTCTGAAATCGATCAAGATTCCCCTACATGAACTGCATAATTCTTCATTATCTGCCTTCTCCTTACTCATTAAATTCTAATTTTGGTTACTTTTAAATATTAATACAATTTACTTATTCAGATGGGTATTAATATTCTATAAATCATCATGCCTTCTTTAATGTGTCCTTACAGAAATGTTTTCCCTCCCGTAAACAAATTTCTATCCAGTTTATCTTCAAAACTTTATATTTTCTCCAAGAACCTTCTGATTATTCTAGTCTTTGACTATGTATTAGCAACTGGACAAAATGCTGTGAATAAATGTATTTTGTGTTGTTGTGTGTTTTGCCAGCTATTTCACATAAATCAGTCTTGTTCCTTTTTTAACATTTTGCTAAATGGAGATTAGGATGAAGAATGAAATGGAAGAGTTAGCTGTGGCCACTCATAAGCTGCTGTTTAAGGAGGTTGAATTTTATTGTGTCGAGGTAACAATACAATTTTACCATTGCTGATATTTGAGAAAGAACATGGACATCATGATGAAGAAAGAAGATACATGTGAATTCTTTGTGCTTAGGGGTTCCATTGGACTTCTTTATGTCCCTCAGCTTTCTCTCAGAACGCTCAAAAAGACACTGGAGAAAAACATAGTGACAGACTTCTGCTCTGAGGTGCTCCTGTAATTATGAAGGTAATTACAAAATTAATTCTCTTCATATAATGAGGTATATATCTTGATTAACATTGAACTGGAGAGGTAATGGTTTTGGTGACTTAAGAATAACAATATGGGAAATATAGTTATTTTTAAGAAAATATGTTATATCTGTTTAATTAAACATATTTTGGAAAAGCTCAATATCTGATTAATCAATACGGTTACTTCATATTAATCTAAAAACAAATGGAATTAATCTTAATATAGTTTTAGCATTTACATGGCAGGTTCAAATGAACTATTACTTTACTAATTTTCAGTTGGGACATATTTTACTCCTCACATTTTTAGTTTAATTTGAAACTTTTAAGATGATTTTTAAAATAACCTCTGTAATTAAAAAATATTTTCAACTTTGGGGCAACAGAAAAGCATTCCTTATGCAGAAAGAAATAAATTATTACATTAATGTTTTATTCATACTAAAAAAAACTGTAATGGAAATTAGCTTACTATTTATTACTTCCTGGTAGCAAAGACATACATCAGAACATTTACTGAACTTCACTGGTCATTAGATTAGTAGTTCATTTTATTCTCTAAATTATCCAAATAGCCAGACTTAATTTTAGTTCCTGGAAGAAAATGACAACAAAACTGAAACTATTATTTTTAGAATAGTGATTCATGTCTAATACTTTTGCAGGAATGCTTGCAAATTAACAGTAGAAAAATTAAAATTAGCTGATATGACTAAGAGCTTTGCTATGGCTAAAGTTCCATCCCAAGACTTTCATATATCCTGAACCTTGTATGTACATTCATCTCGGAAAATACTACATTTTGGGCTATATGCTGTTTTAAAGGAAATTTTTATTGCCTCAATGAAGGAACCAAACTAACAGTTAGGATTTCTGTAGGGACATTTCTGATCTGTTCAATACTATATAAAACAGAATTTTTTAAGATCACTTTGAACATCTCCTAAGAAACCATTTCCTCTTTGGTGCACTTTGACTGTTTCACCAAATTCTTTTACATTAAAGTTCACATCAATAAATTGGCAACCTAGCTTCTTATTAAATATGTCTTGGAGTGGTGAAGCAAAGAAAGAATGGCAGTTATAAGTCTAACTGAACCACATAGAGATGGTTTTACCCACAGGAAGCAATAATTTAACCTTGTTACAGGAACACCCTGTCCTTACTCCTGCTCTGAAAATACTTTTGTAAGTCAACGGGCTGCGTCCTCATTTGGGTCCATGGCCAGGAGCTCTGCTTCCATGTTAGAATTTACCAGCTTTCAATCCACCAAGCACACAAAGTGCAGGGCACCCGATGACTTGATTAGTTTTCTAAGTGAAAAATATATAGGGTGATGGAAATCTCAGATTCCTTTACATTTTACAATCTATCCATTTACTGAAACCTATGTCATCTTTCTATTGAATATTTTCAAAGAAATATTTGCTGGTTTTCTTGGCAAGAAATGGAAACTTCTTTGGTGTTTGAAACTTGTGTTACTTACTTCTCTTAAGTATTGTGGAACATACGTTAGACTCACAGCACCTACGGTGAGCTTCTAAGTCAGGAAAAGCTTTCTGAGCTGCCCACATTAAAAAAGTCTTAGACCAGAACCCAAATTATTACTTCTCTTTCTCTGGGCCTGCATTACCACGATGATACAATTGCACATTCCTCTGCTAATAGAAGATACGACAGAGCTTAGGGAAGTGACCAGAATCCACAGACTCTCAGTTTCCTCTGTTTAACTTAGGGGTGATAATACCAGCTTCACAGAATAATATCACCTAGTGACATGAGATAATGTGTGTAAATGCAATTTGCAAAGTGTGAATCACTATTAAAATGTGGGGAAATTTTATAAGCAATAATAACAATCTTTCCCAATTTGTCCTTAACTAAAAAGCCTCAAAAAGAAAAAAAATGTGCAAAATGAACATGACATGTTTTTATTATCTGACCACAAAGATTATGTCCAGTCAGGTTATCTCCACATAGCATTTTTTACAAAGCAGCCAATTCTATAGTTGTTTATAGAATACAATGCTTTCTCTTCATTCTCCATAAAATCCCTTCCCCTAAAGCAAGCATTCAGTTTTTCGATTGACTCCAATGGTCTGTTTCTGTGATAATGCTCTGACAACTGTTCAATGTAATACTGCTTTTTCCTTAAGGAATTATTGTTAACATAATTATTATAGTACAGCTTCTGAGAACTGGGACATAGATTTTGTTGTCATTAGTTTATAGTTCACTTGGGGAGATAGAAAAACAAATAGTCATTTATACTACAAATCACATTGATTTAAATGTTTTAATAGTGACAAACATTAAGAATAATGAGAGTGAAGAGAGATTATTGAATTCTAAGGAAAATAGACCATTTCTCTGGGCAAAGACAAAAACCGAGTGTTGAAGGATGAGGAGAACTGTAATAATGGCAACCATCCATATCTGTGAGTACACATCAGTGGATTCAACTAACCATGGGTCAAAACAGTGAAAAACAAATTTTATGCTGTTGCTGATGTGCAGTGTATAGTTAGTCTTACAATGGTTGCTTCTGCACTAAAGTTGTACATACATTTTTTTCATTGTCATTTCCTAAGTAATATAGTATAACACCAATTTACATTGCATTTATATTGTATTAGGTATTATAAGTAATCTAGAGATGATTTAAAGCACTTAGCAATGTGGGAAGTATATGGGAACATATACTTAAGTTATATGTACATAGTACACCATTGTCTATACGATTCTGAGGACTTGAGCATCCTTGGATTTTGTTATCCACGGAGGTCCTAGAACCAACTCCCTCTGGTGACGGAGGGCTCACTGGAGGATATGGTGTGGTAGGTCATTTGATATGGAGGGTTCAGCCTTTGCTTTTTTAATAAATATGTGCAGATTGTCTACCTATAATAGGTACTAAGTTATTGTCTACCTATAATAGGTACTAAGTTATAAAATGGAGATGAAAATGTAAATAATAAATGGTTCACACCTAAAGGGAAACATAAAAATAGGACAGTAATTGCAGTTCAGTGACTTAAGTGCTTGGATGATGCATGTTACTGGCGCCCAGAAGAAAGGCATCTGCATGACAGCGGAGCGAGCATGGTGATGAAGTGAGAACTCAGATGCATTTCTGAAATAGAAGTAAGTTTCTAGCCAGTTCCACCAAGAGTGAAAAGGTCAAAGTAAGAGCATGTATTAAAGTGTGTTGTTGTAATAAGACACTTTGTAGATAGGTTAGATAAATGGCTTAACAACTGAAAAACATTCATTCTGAATCCCTGGAGCAATAGGGTATAAGGAAGGGTGGTGGGTGAGAAATCTGGAATAGTAAGCCTGCATTTTGTCTGCTAAGCCATGGTGTTTGAAGGATATATGTAAATCTGTGAGAAACAGTAGAGTAATTTTGGTTCAGAAGTTTAATTTTACAACTTGCATGCTGTTCTTTTTTTCAACCAAAATGTATGGGGTACTTATTACGCTCCAGCACTCTGGGGTACAAAGGAGGAGAGGCCATTGTGGGCAGGGAGCTTCTGTTCTAGACACTGACACAGACAATTGCATGAAGATTAGACTGCAGAAGAGCAGGCCTGGAGGTCCGCTAGAAAGTCTAATATGTCATTAAATTACAGATTTTTAACCAAAGACAAGACAGTGGCATGTGTACTCAAAAAGAGGAGATCGGTTTGAATGTCCTAGGGAAACATTATTAGTGAATCGTTCAGTGTGGGAAGGAGGTATGGGCTCACAGAAGGGTGATCTAGTAAATATCCCAAGTCTCTGGACTCACAAGTGGTGAGAGTTACTACAATGGTCAATGTTATGTGTCACTTGACTAGTCCATGAAGTTCCTTGATATTTTTTTAGACAGTATCTTTGGGTCCATCTATGGGAGTTTTCTGTATGAGACTGAGTATAACAAATTGCCTTCCCCAATATACCCTCCCCATCAATCCGTTCAAGGCCTGGGTAGGACAAAAGATGGGTTAAGGGAAAATTCAATCCCTCTACCTAGTTGGTTTGAGCTGTGTCGTTTATTATTTCCTGCCCACAGACCAGGCTGTAACTGACTGATGCCTCTGGTTCACAGGCCTTTGAATTTGGACTAGAATTTATACTCTAAATTCTGGTTCTCAAGTGTTAGGGCTCAGAGTGAAACTACGCCATCAATTTTCCTGGATCTCTGGCTTGGAGTTGGCAGATCAAGGGACAAAAGGGCATCATGTATCTCCTGGCACATATGGCAAAGGATAAAAAATATGTCCTGTAGTATTCCTACCACATTATATAGCCCATACATTATCATTAGGCAACATCAAACCAACTTAAATGGGCTACATTTTACAAACTAACAGCCACGTCTTTAAAAAACGTCTGGGTCATAAAAGACAAAGACAGTGTGAAGAGATGATACATACTCTTGGGTTGTATATTTCACTTTTCCTATAACTTTAAAATTACGTCAAGCTTAAAAACAAAACTAGTAATGGATAGAGGAAGAAAAGCACAAAAAGGAATAAAAGGAAACTTCCCAAAAAGTATATGTGAGAGTATATTCTTCTTTGGTTGAAGAATGAGGGGATGAAAAGAGATCTGCCTGACTTTTTTCTCTAAAATGTGTTCAAATCAAGGATCCTAACCTCAAAACTTTATTCCTTGATAGTTAGGGAACATCTAAATACCTAATGTGTGGGGAAAGAAAGATAAGTACTACCAAGAACAATAACATATGGTGCTTTGTGTGCTGGAAAGCACATCTTGGGAAGTAAGCCAGCTTCTCCAAGTATGAACTGGACATTTTTTTGTCTGTAATCCATTTGAGAAGATTTCAAAATTTCAGCATAGTGACATACACAGTATGTTATTAAGTCTGTAATCACTGAAGCTTCTATTCTGGGGACAACTGGTTGTTTAATCAGACAAGCACACTATAGGAATGGTTAGCTTTTACATTCCAACGATAGTCATAAACTATATTTATTTTCCATAGCTAGATCAATATTGGGGGATTTGCTTATTAGAAAATTTGAAGTTTATACTAAATATGTTTATACTAGTGAAAGCATTGACTTATTAAATAATGTGATGAATATTAGAAGTATGTTCTCAATTTTAAATTTACAAGGTTTAGAAAAACTAAAATATTTCTAATGGTTACTGTTCCCGTAAGCATCAAGGCAAGCCAGAAACTTGATCCCTAAATAGACTTGTACCCAGAAAGTGGTTTCAAGAATCTTCTATTTTCCTGATGATAATCTGAAGGATGGCAGAATCTTGCCTCTAGAATATCACCCTCTGCTTTGTGTAGACTTTTCATGTGAATCTCTGATCAAATAGCCTAAAAGAACAGGGAACTGGGATTTTGCCTAACTCCTGGAACATATTTTTTGAGATATTTTCTATTCACTCTCTAATAAATGTTTATTGGCTGCCCATACAGGGACAGTGTTTTTTTCTGAGATTAACTTTTAACATGGTAATCAGTTCATGGGTGAGTTGTTAATTCGCATTTGCATAAAACATCCTTGCTGAAACTTCCATATGGAACCTAAGAGATAAACACCACTAAATGAGATTTGTTAGCAGTTTTGAGAGACGAAACTAGAACTCATCACTGAACTGATCACACAACATTGCTTAGAGAACATCCCTGAAGAGTGTCTCAATCTACGGCATGGCAGGTGGAAAGCAAACAAGAGAAATAATGAAAAATAACTTCCGAGCTAGGTTTAACAATAAGTGAATCACAATCCATTTAGTCCATTTTTGTTTCCACTAATTTAACCAATTGGTTTCACCAATTTAAGAAGCAGTGTGGGGTGGGAGAAGAGGCTAAAACAACAGTAATAAAAAACATCTGCTTCTTTGTGAGAAATAGCCAACTTTTCGATAGGATGAGTTTATAAAAAAGCCTGTGGAAATAACTGCTAAGGAGAACCTTGGTCGGAAAAACAGAAGAAAATGTTAAATCAGTGCAGGGGACAGGAACATACACAACTTCTGGGCTCTCTCTATGTGTTTCCTTCTATGCCAGAGCAGAGAATTATCCTCGGGGAGACTATTAATGAGAAAGATTTCAGAGAAAATGGGCTGAAAGCCATGTGGCCTACTGACCCAAATCTTTAGCCTGGCCTCTCACTCAAATTGTCCTTCAACAAACAGCCAGCCCCAAAATGTAATTTTGTATTTTAAAGGTGAAAAAATTCACAAAGGAACTAGAATTGGTCCTGCACAAAAATATTGAAATAAGATAGAGGAAAATAACATTCAAAGGGTAGGGGAATAGGGAAGGATAAAAGATATACACCAGGAAAATTACATATCTGAAAACTATCTCACAAATCTATGGGTAAATGCTATAAGAAGGCAATGAAATTAAAGAGCATATGGTCTGTCTGAAATAAAAATTCAAAGAAGATTTAGAAAGGTAAATATGAAGAGGTAATAGAAGAGTTCAGATAATAACAGAAAGTAAAATAATCATAGAAATAATGTTCCTGTAGATGCAACAAAAAGGGAAAATAGGCACAGCTTTGACCTGTCAAGAACATGGAAGATGAATCTGAAAAAAAAACAACAAAGGACTAAAAAATGGAAATCAGTGAGTTATAAACGACTACAGAAAAAATATGTACATATACATGGATGACTGATAACTCAGCCAACATATCATTCACTGATATCCTTCAAGAAGAAAGACAAGCGTGGAAACAGAAACAGATTTGAAAACACAGTAAAGAAATTAACAGTCTCCTGAAATGGAAAAACACACCCACTGATCTCCATGTCTCAAAAGCCAAAAGGATCAAGGCAACTCTGAAGCGCGTATGGTTGGGGAGTCCCAAGACCACACTGGGATTCAATGACTCACTGGAAAGCCACAGAGGACAAAAAAAAAACTGTCTTATTCATGGCAACAGTTTATTACAGTGAAAAGATACAGACTGAAATCAGCAAAGGCAAGATACTCCTCAGGCGAAGTCCGGGAGACACCAGGCATCAGCTTCCATTTGACCTTTCTCGGTGGCAGTTATGAAGGCAGTGCTTGCTTCTCCCAGTAGTACTTTGTGTTGGGGGTGGGAGGATTATTTATTTTTGTATGGCTGATTGTCCTTATGGCTGATCTTTAGACTTCCAACCTTCCAGAGGTCAAGTGGATACCTCCTGACCTGAGGTCCCCATTATTAATCATACTATTACATAGTCACCATGACATGGGCCAAGGCCCTCAGGTGAATGCACGTTCTTAGGAGACAAGATATTCCAAGGACTTAGAGCCAACTGCCAGGAAGGTAGCAAAGGGCTACATTTTCTTTGGAACATATAAGGTGTGGGCAGACCTGAGTTTCCCCATTAATTTTTACTACACAGGAAGAAGCTATGCTGCCCTTAGATGTCCACACAGGTTTAGAAGAGTGTGGAGATATGTCTAAGAAATACTAAAAAAAATGAGTCTTAAAAATACCCAGACAAGTGCATTATCAAGTATGAATATCTGTGTTCTTTAGACATGGAAGAAACCAGTGAATATAATATTCCTGAGTTCTCTCCTAAGCAATAATGGTAACTATGATTATACAGAACAAAAAAAAGGTGTAAGAAATGGTATCACATTAAAAACAAACCAAAACGAGGATAGCAAAAGGCAAAGTGATAAATTAGGCATGCTGACTTCCTGTTCTTGCATGGTTGGTGATCAATAACTAGAATTGGAAAATCAACATTGTGCAAATGTTTAAGCCTGATAAATCTACTAGTAGAATCTTAAAATATTACTTAAAGGTGTATATATTAACATTAGTAATAATAATTTTTAAAAATGTCTAAATTTTAAGTTTTCAGCAGAAAAAAATCACAAGCAGAAATGTTTGCAGATTCATTCAAATGCTCATGACAACAGTGGAAGCTGTAATAAAAGATAAAAAGCAAAGACACATCTAGAGGGAAAAATGCATAATAAAACACAGCTAAATGTAAACATCTTATTAATATATATAAAAGTGATAGACATTGGCTTATAGAACAATGACATAGAAAAATGCAAATAAAATAGTTTTGGAAACAGGCAAAAATACTAAACAAAATACAATAGAATTTCATCATAAAACAAATTATTTTTAGGAGAAAAACAAAATTTTGTGTGCTAAACAGAATCCAAATTTATCAAACGCTATCTATAAAAATTATATGGGAAAAATTAAAAGAAAATTATCATAATATAAGAATTTTAGCTTACCACTAAACCCATGCAAATAAAATCACAGGATAAAGGACACAGACTAAGTACCTAAATTAGATGAGATAAATGTATTAGTTACATATTAAAGTGTGGCCCCTGAAAAAAGACATTACATTTTATTTTAAGTGCTTATGCAAGATTTACAAAAATTGATTTTACATTAGGTCGTAAAATGAATTTAGGTGGATTTAAAAAAATACAAGTGGTACGGACTGAAATCTGTGCTAAAGATACAAAAAGACAGTCTTTATAATCTTGTTGTTTGGAAATTCTTTCTAAGTTAAACAGTACAACTTGACTAACCTAAGTTACACCATAATCACATATATTCACCACAGTTTTAAAAATCCAGAAGTTTTATCTCTATATTTTATGTTGAATAAAAGGATCATTTACATATACAGGATTTGGCAGAAGTAATACCTACTTGAATGCTGTTGGTAGGATAATGATATGGGTGTGATAATTTATAGTTTTAATTTGAACATTTCATCTAAAATGTCATATGGTGTGCTTGAGTGTGACATTGTTATGTTACGGAATTGCATGCTTATGACTTTGTAATAAAAGATTTTGTAATAACAAGGGGCGTTATTTGTGCTGTACCCTGTATTTTATTTGCCACTTGGAGTCAATAACAGAGACAAACAGAGACGTATGCGTGTGTAGATGGTTTCTGGAAGGATGTACAAGAAATTGTAAACACTGATTACCTTCTAGAAAACAGTCTTAGAAATAGTACTTCTCATTGTATAAACCCATAGTCAGTTTGGATTTTTGCATACATATTTTTTAGGAGTCAGAATGCAGCAAATAAAGCACAGCATGATTTGTGGTGAGCAGGATACAGGGCTGCAGGTGTGTAAAGTCAAGGATTGAAAGTTTCATTGGTCTAATGATCAGAGGTGCAATATTTATCCTTCAGCACAATAGGGTGGGGGTGTCTTTAGTGTGGGGGCAGGGGGAAGTCAGGTGACCATCTGAGAAATGAAGAAAAAGAGATGGCACCTAGTGTAGATTATCCTTTAAAAATTAAGTTGGCTGCTTGCTTACTTCAATCTCTTTTCTGTTTTCAGTCTGCTTTTATGTCCCCCCGAGTTGTAGTGTTTCCAATATCTAAAGGAGAAATATTGTTGTGGTTTTTTTTAAATTTAACACCATCGTACAATGAATAACTCAGCAAACCTGGGTTGTGCCCAGTCTTCACTTAAAGGTTTGTTCTTTGCTGGATTCCTGGAAGACAATCTACTATATGTCTTTAGAACACTCTGTCTGTGAAGAGTATCTTTGTTTACCTGGGGGATTGGGCAAAAAGAATAGTCTATATTAACCATATGATTTATGGTGGCTGTCTTGGGCCATGTGCTATCAGTCCTTCAGAAGGACTGGACATAGGGTCAGTCCTGTGTCGCCTACCCCCGGTAAAACCCTGGGCATCAAGGCTCCAGTGAGCTCCCTTTGTTAGCAACAGTCCACGCATGTTGTTGCACATCATAGCTGGGAGAAGACACAAGAAAGCTTCTATCTGTTGTCTCTCAGACACATTCCTATCTACCTCTTCCCTTTACAATAATATAATGGTTTTAATCAAATTTATTAGTTAATGAAATCATATATATTTCAAGTGTATAATTCTGATACTTCTTTTGTGACTTTTCTGATTCCTTCTGGTAGATCACTGACCTAAGAATGGTATCAGGTACCCCCAAATCATACCCATACAACCAAAAACCAGGTGGTCTGTACAAAACACTGGTTCTCTTTATTGAACTTTACTTCTCACTTAAAAATGTGAAAAAGGCTAAAATTAGAATATATGGTAATTTTTTAATTTCTAAAAACCTGAAAAAAAACCAAAATTTAAGTGTCTTTTAAGAAAAACAAGTGCTTAGAAGGGAATATATATAGAATAGATGTATAAATAAAAATATGTATAGAAAAGGGGCATAAATCTTACAATACAAACTAATAATGAACAGAAACTTAGCGCACACTTTTGAAGAACTCAGTTTTTGTGCTAACTATTGCATTTTGGGAAGAGCTGCTAATGTTGACTTGTTTGATGTATTTCTAGATTTCAACATGTTACCCACAGATATGCTTGAATGAAAGTACTTGCTCACTCAAATTATTGAAACCATTTATAAAAATAAATGTATTTGAAAATTTTGAAATTTGCTTAGTTTCTCCTCATTTCCTTTGGTTGAGGATCTCCTCACTATGACACAGAAATAACTTGAAAGGTTATTTGTTGGAAAACCCACCTCACGGCCCCCTCACCACATTCAGGACCCCTGGCGGAGTCCGACCCCCATTGCAGAAGTGTTCTTCCCCACTGATGAAGGTTTTCTCCCAGGGACTTTGCAATTTGACTTGTTCTTGCCTTCTCAACACTACTCTATGTTTATTCAGTATGGCCATTTGCAGCTGAAGCTTAACTGAGAACAATACCCCAGTTATTTGTTAATTGGATAATTAATTTCATGCAAATTATTCGAGGCCTGGTGTTTCTTCTCACTCTACAATGTTCATTCAGCTTCTTTGCTTGTAAATATTTTGCTTAAGAAATAGGACTCACTCAGTATAAACCAAATCTAATATGAAGACAGCATGACGCAGTGAGAAGATAGCTGCTGTAGTAGCTAAATAACAGAATTAGTTTCTAATTTTGTTTCTAAAATAATTAGACTTTCCTTCCTATATTTACCTCCCCATAAGGAATAGGCCTAACTCTTCTTTATATATCCCTTTAAAATTTATAGCATAGAATTTTTCACATTATAAATTTCCATTAATGTTTGTTGACTTGAAGTAAATTAAAGTCAGATTAATATGAATTTTTCTGAAGACACATTTCTATTTGGAAATAAATTATTTAGACTCCATTGTATATTCTTCAAAGAGCAATAAAGGAAATAAAGAATAAGAAAACAATTTTTTTCTGGAAGCTTTGGATGAATGTCTGCTCTCTATCTTCAAGGGAAAGACTGCAGGGACGTAATCATTATATTCCCAAAGATTTCCAAACTTATCCACCAAGTCTTCTTCGACTTAGCCATTTATTGCCAACTCAAGGGGGCTTTATCAGAAGGATAGTAAAAACTTAAATCTGTTATTTTCCCATGATATTTTGATAACGTAGTGACTTAATGTATTTTTTTCCTCCAGACTACAATTTCTCAGTGTTGAAAATATTAGAGAAATTAACCTTGGTTAGAAATCTATTATTTGAGGCCTCTAGTGATTTGTCATTTGTATTGTTGGAGTTTGGGTGCTAAGCTCATAGAGGAATTTATTTTTCTCATGTAATGAAGTCTGTTTTATTTTAAATGATTTCTCAAGGACATAATTTTAACTCATGGGATTGCTAGGCAATTCACTTTTCTATGAGTAATTTCTAAATTGCTTTTTAAAATTTATTACACACAAGGGGAAATGGTTTAAAAACTTTATAACAAACTTAATATGTGCCAAAAGTATACTCTTGTGAGTAGATATGTCTGTTTTATAGCTGCGGTAGTAGTTCATTTTGAATCTTCATAAATCCATAGGCATTATATCAGATCTATTATAACAACATAAAAGTAAATATAAAAACTAAAAATATTGAGTTATTAAATATAGAGACAGACTAGAAAAAATGCACTCATCTAAATGAGTAGAAAGTACAATATCTTGGTTTATAACTTTTATTATTATTATTCATGGCCAGTATAAGAACCTTGGACTTACTGTGTCCCTTCTAATCCAACATATCAAGCAACTACAGTCCAATTTACTATGACCCGTTCTCTTCATAGTTATGAAGAAAATGGATAACACTGTAATATGGGCTCTTTCTTTTATACCAGAAATAGAGTAGATATACAATGGTATTGTGTATCTACATTGTCAATTTGTTGTGAGTGCATGTTTATGGAGGTGAGTGTGTTTCGGCTTCCTGTTTCAGCCTGGAAGAAGACTAGGAAAGATAGGAAGCAAGGTAGATAAAATATCGGGGTGTCAGAGTTTTATCTGTTATCCCATCTTCATCTTGATTCTGTCATTTATATAACAGTGACTCGCATTCACACCAAATAATGTCCCTGTTGACCACCTGATTGTTACCCAGAGAGGAACTAAAACATTTCACTCACACAGAGCATTTATTGAAACAGAGTGGGCTATCAATGCTTGAAAATCAAATTTGGCCCAACATGTGGCAAATCTTGCTGCTCCCTTGTTAGAATGACATCTCACTGCTAATGGCCAAGTAAATATCATCTAAAGCCTTCAATTTTAAAAAAATTGTTTTTATGGATTGTTTCAGAATCATGTAAAGTAACTGGAAACAACAGACCTCCTAAACAAATACTCATAATTTACATTTTACAGAAAGTTTCCTACAAAACTCTGACTATCTGAATATGTTTGAGGAAATTTTACATTTTTTACTTGCTTATACTTGGTAAAAAAACAAACGAACAAAAGAAAACAGCCCTGGCTGGTGTGGCTCAGTGGATTGAGTTCTGGCCTGCAGACCAAAAGTTTGCAGGTTCAGTTTGCAGTCAGACCTCATGCCTGGGGTGTGGGGCCAGGTTACATCTTGCATGCTCCTAAGAGGTAACTGATCCAGGTATCTTTAGCATATGGATGTTTCTCTCCCTTTCCTTCTCTCTCCCTTCCCCTCCATCTAAAGATAAAAAAATAAAATTTTAAAATAAAACAAAAAAGCAACTATGGTTAATTTGTATGAACAAGGAAATGTTTGCCATTACTTGAGTAAATATTTTAATGTTCAATCATGCTTTTTTTTGTGTAGGCTGATCCTTTCTGTCTGTTTTTAGGGTCATGCATACAATGCAATGAGTGTATGACTCAACACCCCAACCTTCCAGAAAAAAAAGAAAAATATCTGAGTGTATTTACTCTATTTCCTACATTTTTGCATATTTTCAATGATACTTAAGAGCTATTATGAAGCAAATGAGAGATTAAAATAAAAATATAAACAGTCATCATTTGTTAATTCATGCAACTTTGAAAATATGAGTGATAAGGCTTAATAATAGGAAGATGCAGAATGATTCATCCTCTAGTAAAAAAGGAAACTTGAAAGCATTTTCAGACTATATTAATGAAGTTCCATAACACTGGGGCTTTTGCCTGTTCATTCACCCATTGAGGCAACTCAAATGTTCTAATAGGTAGAAAGAACATAAATATAGGCAAGTTTAAGTCAATGCTTATTCATTTTGCACAAAAACTACCATGTATTAACTTGTATATATGTATCCTTACCCAGTAATTGCATACATACACTCAAAAGGGAAGCTGAGAGGCAAGGCACGTTGCAGAAAACCCTGGTCTCCTCTGCTGCAGCGAGTGGGTATCTCATGCCAGGACAGCTTGTTGCCATCTTTCGAAGCCTCATCAGAAGCCATAAAGTCCACATTCTAAGGTTTTCACCATCAAAAACTGTCATATGCTAATTGTTCTTACTCTCAAAACTTACCCAAATAAATTCTCTGACAAATTGTAGGAAAATGGGGAAGTATTAAAGATTGTTTAGGTCCAGTAATAGATAAGCTTTAACAGTTGTTACAACTTACTTTTAATACTAGAGAGCCCTGCAGGATTTTGATGCTTTCCAATGAATCAAAGGTCTTTGAGACCCTTAAAAACAAATTGTCACTTGTTTGTCTTACACCTAGTTTGCTAAAGTTCCCTTAACCTCTTTTTTTTTTTTGCTGGGGATGTATTTGAAGTGCCCAGCAGCTGACCAATAGTGGCAGGAAGGGCCTGTTACCTCGGTTTGCTGGGGTTGTACACCCACGCGGTCTCAGAACTGCTTCCAACACCAACTGGAAAATAGTCCTCATGGCATCATCTTGTTGAGAAAATAAAACAGAAAACAAAAAAGTAAGATAAAAGCATGACAATGTCTACAACAACTAATACTCAAACCATAGTTAAATGCAAATGAATGGACTCCTGTTTATTTGGCCGAAAACAAAAAAATTAAAGGGTGATTCCAGAAGTGTTTTTGTTATAAATGGTCTAACACCCCAGCTTGTCATGTCTGAGTGAATGGAGTATTATTTTCCAATGAAGTTCTTTGTGCATCAAGAATGGAAAGCCGAAGACAAAAACGAGTGGAGTCAATCATCACACTCCATGTAGAAATTCAAGGTGTGTTTTGATGAAGAATAAAAACAATTGGGAAAATGACCAACATAAGAAAAGAATAGTTTAAAATCTTTCCAATAGAATGCATTGAAGAAGTTGGCAAAGAGAACAAAAGCTAAAGTGTACAACCTCAAAATAAACGGTGATGTAGTCGAGAGTACAGATGCTGCAAAACTGGAACAAACTCAGTTTTATGCAGGATATTAAAGGGCTTCTAAACAAAGTGCTAATTAAGGCAATTTCTAGAATCTACCCACCCTTGCCTTTCTGATGTAGGGATCAAACTTAAGTTTTGGTATCTTCTAATATGGTATCCTGTGATACCCTATTCCCATGTGGCCATGTAAAGGCGTATTTTATTGTCCCATGATGGCACATTTGAAAATGGAAGTACAGGGCAATGTTTTAACACAATGACCAGTGGAAGGGCTTATGGATACTACAGGAGTCACAGACCAGAGCACCAGGGACACTAAATGCACCGCCGTGAAAGGGTTGCTGATGCAGAATTTTTCCCATCAAATGTCATTAGTGCTTCAGAAAAGAAACACAGAGCTGAAGGTTCCCTTAATTCCTGATCACAATGAGCACCCTAAGATTCTAAAGTTCTGAGAGATTGTTAAAAAGAAGGAAAAAACAGATCATGATGATTTTAGCAAAAATCAAAGAAAAATGGAATTTTACGGCCCTTAGTAAGCATCCGTCCTTTTTATTAGAGATGAGAACGCTGAAGTCCAGGGCCTATGTGACTACCTGGATATCCACTGCTGATGTCCTTCCTTCTTCCTAACATGATATTCTTTTTATCTCTGTAATATTTTGAAGATAGATTTGATTTTAAAATGCCAATTAAATGAAAAATCAGTTTAAAAGCAACTTTAGTAAGTTAAAATGGTAAACTGAGAGAAAATCCTTATATTTGGCCCTGCAGGGATTTAAAAATTGCATAATTTAGATTTTAGGGATGTCAATATCTTCTAAACTGATTCTGAATGCATAAAACAATTACAAGTGTCTCTTTTTAAGATTGTTGTTAAATACATTTTGGCCAAAATTGACATTTAGAAGAAATACTTGTGCAGTTGAAATCTCAGCTCTTTCACACAGCCGCCATGTCCCATGTGCATAGAAAAGTTTGGGAGGCCCCTGTGTTCATGACTCATTTAGAATATAGGAGGCTACGGGAAAGGCCTACACCATGAGGATGTATATCATTACTGGTGGCCATATAGTAATTCTATTCTGCACTCGGGTAAATATTGTTTCCATTATAGACATACATTGTGGAGACTATTCCGTGTTCCTAAAGAAGCCACAACAGGGTGTGTGATTGGTATTTGCAGTAATGTAATTAGTGAATTTACATACTGACTACCCTTCTACAACTTTCTTCTGAATACAAAGGTTCTTTGCATATAGAGTGGGTGTACGTCTTGGAGACAGAAGAGAACCCAAGTGGCTTGGCCAGGTGCCTTGGCATTTTGTGCTTTTTCAAGTTTAAAGACAGTTTCAGGGGCTCTAAGAATTCCACTTCCAGTTTCCACATTCCTCTGTGGTACCTTATATTAGTTAAGGGGCCAGAGCACATTAGATGTGATTAATGAAGGTCAATTACCTTCACTATTTTTTAATTGTAAATACCAATTGTAGGAAATGTCAAGAGGAATACATATTCCATTTGTACCCAGTATATTTAAGCTTTGTATTCCCTTGCATCTCTAAAATACCAGATTACCTGTGTTTTTAATTTCTTATAAACCCACACATGAGCAATTTATTTATTTTTTTCCACACCTGAGTACTTTAGTCACTATGGTAACTACCTGTCTTTTCCAGTAATACAAAGTTCTACCCATGACCATATAACCTTGAACAAGTTTCATAAATGTTCACAAATAATTCATGTGGATGTGAATTTTTCTCTTAGTTTCTGGCTAACCCGGTTTTGGCAAGTGTCTAATTGCATTTGTGAAATTGTAGATTGTTTGATCTGTCTTCATTGATGATGTAACATGTAGCAACAGAAACAAAGAGTCCTAATGACCATTTGAACTTCAAGATGAAATGAAAAAAATAGTATTTGCCTCCTAGAACTAGATTTACTATTAAGGAATTAAAGAGTTAGGTAAAGAGGCACCAGATCTAATAAATACATTACGTGATCTCTAGATCCCATATGGCAGACTCAATGATTTTGATATTTATTTTTATGTTTATAATATTTAAAATGCGTATTTATATGTATATCCATGTTTTGCATATGGTCCCATACATGTATATGCCTTGTGTGTTCGTATCTGTTCTCCTTTTGAAATGTTATGTTTTATTCATTTTGTGTACCAAGAGGATAAACTGTACCCTTGCTAGTAACTTTTTACTACCCATTATTATTTAGACAGTATGCAATTACATTTTTTAACATTAGTTAAAATAAGAATGTTATTATTATGAATTTCAAAGTTACAGTTGTGCTTTCCTTTTTTAATTATATTGCCATGTTTATCATTTTCTGTAACAGCTAATAAATTTAATTATTTAGTTATTATTATAACTATAATAATTCACATATAAAAATGTTCATGTTGAAGCATATGCTTCAATAAGTTTGGGCTTTTTCAGAAAATAAAATTAGCAAAGATGTTCAATGAATTGCACACAAATTTTCAAATATCCCAGAAAGAGTGAGAGACAGACACACAGAGTTTAGAGAGAAGAAAAATGTAAAATTATTTTATAATAAAACACTTAAAGAAAAAACCCACATAAATAAACAAGACAAAAAACAAATTAACACCAGGTACAAAAGAGCATACCAGTTTGATTCATTTATTAGCATGATACAAATTTTAAAAATATTTCAATAGTAACATATTTTCCTAAGTCTCTTTCTGTGAAAAATGTATAATTATTTAAAATTGGACATCATTTTCAAATGAGATGATTGTATTTAGGTGTTAGGTAGTGTAGCTCACTTATGCTGATAATGATGAATGCATTTTAATGCTTATTCCATGAAAATCACAAGGGTCTTTCAAAAGATTTAGTAAAAAACAATTTGTTAAAGAGGTTTTTATAAAAAATTTAAATTCAATAAAGATAATGCAACATCTGTCATTTTTTCTTAATTCTAACCTGATCATATGTTTGTTGATTTTAGAAAGAGAGGGGGATGGAGAGAAACACTTATATGAGAGAGAAGGGGCCATCGATCGGCCGCCCCCCCTACATACCTGGACCTGGCATGGAACCCACAACCTTTTGCTGTACAAAATGATGCTCCAACTAACTGGACCATCTGGCCAGAGCAACATCTGTAATTGTTAATATATGATATTTTAAATTATTTAAGTCCATATGCCAGGATAACACTAGGAAAATAAAATTCTGAAATAACCTTATTTAATAATATGGTAGAGATAGTGAAATATACCTGAATGCATCTTAAAATGTAATAATGTATCAGTTCAAATAAATACATGCAAAGATAATGAAATCTGCTTTCATAAGGCAAGCTCAGAACTTCAATTTGTGGTTTATTTTGTTCTGTACACAATCAAGAAAAAAAGAGGGGTTTTGTAACAAATGTGTGACACTGTAATGCTCTCATCAATAAAAACATTAGAATTCAAATAGGCAAGCAATGAATAATTTTGAGGATAAAGAGATCACCATAATTACTGGATTAATAAAGAGACTGTACTCTAAAGATCTACTTTGTAGTCAGAAATTTTGTTCACAGGGTGAAAATAATATAGAAGCTATTAAAATATTTCCTAATTATCAAAAATATTAATAGCAACTAAAAGAGCATTAGATGTGCTTGGAAATCAGCATTTATACATTGCTGTTAAAAGAGAAAAGGTAGAGTTAGGGGAATGAGTCAGCAGAGCCTCTCTTAGTTAGAAAGGGTCTAGCTCAGGATATTAAGGTAGTTTATTCTCCAAGACCCACAACAAAAATTACTATGTTAACATGTACTGTATATTTATTACATAGCCTTACAATTTTTTTAAGTGAAGAAATCTTGTAATAGCCAAGTAGGCTTTGCTCCTTAACGGAATACAAGACCACTTCAGGTCAGGGATTTACTCAAAGTTTTGTTAGGACTCAGAAAGGCTGTTGTACTCAATACTAAGGTAAAAGGATGTAGACTGAAACCAGCAGAGGCTCTTAGCATCTGCCTGAATGACCCCAGCTACCTGGACTCCAGACTCACAAGGGCAAAATCAGATGTTCATTATGTTAACATACACTGCGTGATCAAACCATTACTGTGTGGAGGTAATGGTGTCGGTCAGAGCAGGAGTCACTGAAAAGCAAAAGGGACCTCATTTCAGGCGGAGGAACCCCAAATCACAGAGACTGCTCCCCCTCTTGCCAGGAAAGGCAGGGAGCAGGGAGGGTGCCAAGGCAGCAGATTAAAGCAACCTGCTTTCTAAGAAGGGAGGGGCCGCCTGCAAAAGAGACATTGCCTGAGGCAAGAGTCCAGTACAAAAACACTGTGTAGTCAGCGGGAAGAGGGGCAGAGAGCCCCCCCCGGACTGAAACTGCAGCTGGGGCTTCACACCCCACAGCCTTGGGGCTACCAGTTTGTGACACGGGCTACCTGGTGCTTGAAAGAGCTGTGGGGCTGGATGCCCATCCCGGGGTGACTAGAGACTTTTGCCCAGGCCCGGGAAAAGGGACAAAGACAAACAGGGCCATTGGTTAAAAAGCTGGACACGCTCACTGGCTTCCAGAGTGCTTGGGATCCAGGAGATAGGACTATTTAAACAGGAAAGTGGGAGAGACTCTCTCTGGCTTTCGGCTCTGGGTGCAGGCCAGGGGCTCCTGGAGCTGTGGCTCGGGACTGTTGGTCACAGTGCCCTTGGACAGTTTAGGTCTCTGGCCCTTGTTTGGCAGCAAAGTGTCAAACAAGAATGGAAGTCTCTCTGGGTCTGCTAGGAGAGAATATACTCATGAGGCTTCAGGCAACACTCGTATCTTCATGGGCTCTGGGATGGAGAACTTCGGTTCCTCACTGACACTGGCGAGGGACAACCCTCAGTCTCTTTCCATGTGAATCTCTCCAACATGATAGCTGAATGCCTTAAAGAGAGCAAGTCAAGTCAAGAGAAAGAGCTAGAGGGTGCCAGCAAGAGAAAGGGCTGGACAACATGGAAGTCACAGCCTTCTTAACCACATCTTGCAGTGACATCCCATTGCTTTTGCTATATTCTGTTGATTTAAAGCATGGAATCAGTTCAGCTTATATCAAGAGAAGGGAATTAACCAAGGTCATGAATACCAGGAGGTATGGATCATTGGCAAGCATGTTAGAGCCTCTCTATCTCAATATTGACCACCAAGAAGTTTTGCAAGAAATCTGGAGTAATTTGTAGAGCCACTCTATGGCTACAGTGGCTGTAACAAAACAAACAAACAAAAAACACTCCATAATAATTTCCGAACACAAAGAGGCTAAAATACAATCAGAAAAATAATCAAACATGCGTCTCTCTGGACCAACAGGTATTTTACTGCTTCTTTACCTATGGTTCCCCTGTGCATAGCTTTACCCATGCTAACCCTAGCTGTAACCCTTTGTTCCTTTCGCACCTTAAGTAAATATTGTTAAGACCCACAATCCCAAAATTGACCCCATCCCTGATTATATAAAATCTAGAACAAAATCTCACTTCTTCAAATGCTCCCTAAACCATAAGTCTCTAACAAGCCTCTTCCAAATCCTCCCGAGATGCTGCGTGCCTCCCTTCCCACCTGCTGCAGTAGACTAATAAACCTGACTTTCACTACAAACGACTCTCTTTGAGGTTTGGCTGCTAGAGATAAATATTAGGCTCTGTGCTACAAATTCTGCATGCATTGTTTTATAAAAATCCCAAAACTCCAATAGGCACATACTATTAATAATTGTAGCTATCAAATAAGTATCTGAGGTTCAGAGAACTGAAATAACTCTTCGCACTGGCAACGCTAGGACAAACCCAAACAGTATATCTCTTGCATGAGCTTAAATACATCTCAATACATCACATCACTCTTCTGTTACCTCTTTGTTAAACACTAGCATCATGGTGTAATACTCTATTTTTATATCTGCCTCACCTTTCAATTCTAACCCCTCTCCCTGAAGGGGATTAAATGCTCTATAAGTAATTCTGTTAAAGGAATAAAATATTGCAATTAATCATATATGGATATTGTACTTAAAATTACATGTTTGTAAAGTCATAGTCTCATTCCTGAGTTCTCTTCTGGACTTCGTTCCTACATTTGTGTTATTATCCTGGCCTTTTCCTTTGGTTAAGTAAATAGGGACGCAAGTGTTGTTCTTCTGTACTGAGTTTTTCACCACCACCTTCTCTTCATGTCTAATTCCCCGTGCCTGAGTTCCTGGGGCTTCATGTTTTTCATATAGCTGATCTTCGGAAATTAAGGTCTGTTTTGCTAATTTAATCCTGAGATGTCAAATCATCATCAAGGTGGATCACTTATTTCTTGCTTTTGAACCCAGTGAGAACAACTTTCAGAACAGGTGATAACTAGTGATGTCCACAAGCTTCCACCTCCATTTCATGCCTTCCCAGTGTCTTGTTGCTTGAAGACAGTCTCTACCTATCTTCCTAGTCTACCTGATTCCTCTTGCCCAATATGATCAATGCCTCCTAAAAATGGACCTGAGCCCTTGAGGTGACATTGACATGCCTAGATATTGAGTGGCTTGGGAAAAAATGTTCCTTCTCTATTGTTTTAGCAAGAAATAAACTATCTTTTCTCCCAGCTTCTCTTCTTTCTCACAGCTATGGCATTGCTTTATGCTGCTCCTCCTAGACTTAGGTACCTGGATTGTAGCATCACTTTAAACATTGTTTATTTATCATACATTCCATCAGTTGCCTCTATTGCGTACTCATTGCTTTATTCTTAGGTCTGTTATTTATAGCTCTTGCGATGTGTTTTTTTCACTTTTGAAGTCTATAAATTCCTCTGTGTATTCTTCCCACTACAGTCAAAATATTCTATTAGCTCCCAAATGTATGCACATGTAAAGATGCATAAACAACTTCCAAGCTTTCTCCAGTTCCATTTATCTGTAAAGTCTGCATTTAAAGACCACCTTTTTCTAGTGATCTTACTTTTTGAGTGTCTGAAATGCCATTACCCAAATCTATGCACGACCATCATTTGATATTTTATGTTTATGTACTTTACCTGAACTAGATTTTAAAGCCAGCACATAGAGTACATTGTGAATACCCCTGAAAACAACTTTTTAAGAAAAACAAGAAAGATTTTAAATTGCACAATGGGTTATTTGTGAATAGGTGGGTTTCGTGTTTCCTGATATTGGTTCTCCCAGAAGTCCTGAGACAAACAGAGTGCAAATAGATTTTTGGGGAAGTGATTTATGAACACTGGTGGGAGCTTAGGGAAATGAGACAGGAAATGGGAGAAGCCAATAACAACTGCAAGGAAGATATCAGTGTGAGCAAATGGAGCTTAATCCAGCTGAAGAATTCTGGGAGATAATTTAAAATATAGGCTCAACACTTATCAATGAGGGACAGCAGGAGGGATTCTTCACTAGCTCACGTCTGTCGTTAGTTGAAGGCAGTTCTTCTTAGACACTAATTTCCAGCACTTTGAGTCTGCACTTCTCTTCCAGTGCGCATGGGCAGAGAGAACTGTGGTGGACAGAAAAAGCACAGAGGGAAACAGTGTGCACCCAGCAACTGGAACTTGGGGTAGCCATCATGGAAATGATAAACACCAAGGGGATATGAATGGATGCTAATGGCAACTGTTATTGAGGGGGAAGAAATTTGGGGAATGCTTATATTAAATAGCATGAAGTTAGTATATGTGGGAGCAACTTTCCTTACAAGTTCCCCTAGCCACCACAGATGAGAGTAAACATGACTGAGACATGACGTGATCTGCTTGGGGAGGAGAGGTGGCCATTTCCACAGAGGAAAAAGGCCATGAACAGTGGCCAGTTTCTCAGGGGAAAAAGGCATTGAGCCCCTTCCTCCAAGGGATTTTATTGGGTTGTAACACACAGGAATACAGGGCAGCAAGGATCAAACAGTAGATAACATTTCAAAGAATCTGAGGGCTTAGTCTGAGTCAGTGTCTGTCAGGAAAGGGGTTGCAGAACTTTGGGGAGACATACTAATTTCCCGCTCGGACCCTTAACGTATGAATGAAAGCACTCTTAGCAGAGCAGATTTCACAGGTTTATCAGGAAGTCTTTGTGATGCCAGATTTTTTCCCAGGACATGCTCTACCAAGGCAAGGAGCTGTACCCCTTCCCATCAGGTATTCAGGTTTAAGGGGATTAGAGCCAGGAAGCATTTCTCCCAGAGAACATGGGGACTCGGGCTATGTCAAAGCCAGGGGGCAAGAGTGCATTGCTCTCTCTTTGTTGCAGCCCCCCCCAGTCCTTCCATGAAGGCCTCCCAAGTGATCAAGTATGGCTTAGGTTGCCCCCCTCTGTGAGGGGTCTTACCTGTCATTGACTTCCGACCAAGCTTTGGGGGCAGGGAGAGGAAACTGAGGCAGTGTTTGCTACCAGAGACAAGCTTGGTCTTCTGCAGAGGTCGTCGCTAGCCCTTAAGCCACAAGGGGTCGAGATATAATTCCTAGAACCAGGCAAAGTAGTTTACAACGAGTATACCTGGAATGTGACTTCAAAAATATCAGGAAATTATCAGTAAAGTAATGTTACTGATAATTTTCAAGTACCCTGTTTGATAAAGGACCTTGTTATCAGATAAAAGATTTTCAGTGGGAAGGCTAGGAAAACAGAGAATTAGAAGTTATAATCATTGTGTCTCCATTGCTTCATGTGAAGTGGTATTCTTTGCTCATGTTATCTAAACTGTGGTCTTCAAAGTGCCACCAAAAAACGACAACAACAACTTGCGTTATCATTTAAATCAACGAGACCAATAGTATATTACCTAGGTCAGCTGAGATTTCAGTTTGCATTCCTTTAAATGCAGTGAACCTGCATACCTTTAAAAACATGCCAAGCTCTATTGCTCTGCTTGTATGCTCAACAAGTAATTCTATTTTCATGTAAACTGTTCAATAGAAAAAAATTGGATGACACAATAAAGTTAAATGTTAGGGTTAATTTATTGGTGGCATGTTTGCTCTAGTTTAATAAATCATCCTTCTGATTCATACATCAATACCATATGAGTTTTATTAGTAGGTCAGACTCCCAGAAGACTTGTTATCTGCAGGTGAGCTGATAAAATTGAACTTCTGGACATCCAAAGCTTATTCCAGGTCCTGAAACATGGTTACCAGCTTGTGAGACACTGACTGGGAGGTCTGCGTGCCTCCGAGTGTGACAGATCTCCCTCATTCCTCTGCAGCAGTCATGGGCCTTAAACGACCATGGCAGGGTTCATTTCTCCTTGGTCTTTGAGATTCTAGCTTACTCCAGGGGTTCATAGAGGTTTACTAATTGTGACTCTACATGGTTGAAATACCATCGAAAAGTTGTTTTACCCTGCCGATGTTTAAATAAGGAAATTGATACCTATAGAGGTGATGTCAGTGGGCCAAGATATTTTAGTTATAGAAAGAAAGCATGAGATCCAAGTTTTCTTAAATTCATTCTAATACTTAACTCCTTTATCAAACTAAATCCTCCAGGAATATTTTTACATGTGTGAAATAAGCTAATAACTCAGTTTTCAACTTTTGCATAATGAATAACAATATAGAGAAATGGTCAAATATAAAGTTTGTATCACCAAACCTTTAGAACATTTACCCAGGTATTCATCTCTCTAAGAGATAATTCATTATCTATATATGATTCAGACACTGGGAATGATGTTATCATAAATGATCGCATGTCTAAGATATTAAGAAAAAAACTAACTAAAATATGCATAGGAGTTTAATCTTACTCTTGCCTCTCTAACCTAAAATTGGCAAAAAGAATTGACCAATTTACATTGCCCATTTTAATGAATGGACATGCAGCAAAGTTTCATGAAGAATTCTAAAACAGAACCTCTTTTATTAAGAATAAGTTCTATTTATAAAGATGTATAATTTAATAATATTCTATAGATGCTAAAATTATTATTATTTCAATGGTATTCTTTTAAGTATGGGGGAAATAAGTCCACTGTGTATTACACATTCCCAATTTGCAGCTTTTATAAATATACTTGGAAATTCAGGTTTTGAGTTCATGGACTTGATCAGCCAGAAGATAAGACTCTTTTTGAGAGCATGGAAATGCACTGTTTGAGAATTACGGAAAATCAATTTTGAGTTCTATATACATCACCAGGTCTCTGTTTCCTAACTTGTAAAAGAAGGAGCTGAGAAAAGTGGTATTTTATCATTTTTCCTAGACCTATTGATGTGGATGTGACTATCCAGGGAAAGACGGCGAAGTGAATAAATAACCTCCTAGAGTTCTGTCAGTTCTACGATGCAAGGCTAATGGGGTACATGCTAATGGATGAGCATTAACTAATGCACAAATGTCAGGATGGTGAAACCAAGTGTGTGTAACATCTGCCCTGGATAATGGGAATCAGCCAGTAAAACTGTGCTTAACAAGGTATACAGCGTACCAGAGTGTGGGTTTATATTTGAAGCACATTTCCAAGTAAAGGCATGGACTAAGAGAGAATAGGAAAAATGATTTCTTCATCACAAGGAACCATCTAACCCCACTGGGGAGGAAATGTTAAACTGAATATCTATATCTAATTTTTCCTGTGCAGGGCTACTTAACCACTCTTCACTATCACTTATGTGATGTCTGACTTATGTACTGATTTTCAACTTTTTCCTTTTCACCAAATTAGAAATTACTTATCCTCATTGTAATAACACACACTGTACTATGTCTCCCAGGGATGGCGCCAGACAAGATGAACGTGAAATTTATTGTTTCTCAGAAATAACAGATCATCCCATTGCATTTTTGCTATTTGCAATTTTATCAAAAAATTCCAAATTAGTTAACACATTAATCCAATCTGTTTAAATATATAGGTTTTCCTTGTATTCAACATTAAATTTGTCTATTTTAACATTATAATGTAGCAACTACTATAATATTTAAAATATATTGGGTTATGAGTAGTTTTTTGACAACATAATCTTTTTGAAAATGTGCTTTCTTTTCTTCTTACATGGAACAACGTGTCTCACTAAGCATATTTAGTCATTGTATAATAGATTAGAATAATAGAATGAAACAGATTCATTTAGAATAAAGAACATCATCTATCACAAAATTTCAGAAACTTTTCTGGTTTCCTAATGTGGCTACTGTCTTCATTAAATTGAAATGCAAAAATCAAGTCTGCAGTCAATGTAATAGAGAAAAATTCTTCAGAGAACAGAAACAAAACATGTTCACTCCACAATACCTTGGAAGCAAACAGTTAACCATCATTTTGGTCATTTAAATTATGTGAGGTATTAACATATTAAACTCTATGTTCGCTCTGTTAAAGATTTAAAGATTCTGATTGCGAAAAGAAATACTCATTTTTTAAAAAGCCCAAAGTGTGCTAGAAAGACCATATAATGTAGAATGAAGCAGTATCTGGGACTTACAAGGGGTGACACCTAGGGACTAGACAAATAAAGGAGCCATGTATTAAAAGCGTAGTAAAATGGACACCAGGAAGAAAAAGTCAGACAGTGCCTCGATAATGTGCAAGAAGAAAAAAATAGTATCATTTGGAAATAATGAGAACAAAGTCAACAAGTTAAGACAAGGACAACGACAGGTGAGCTAAGAAGACCAAATGTAGCATTAGAGGTAAAAAGCAACTCCAAAAGTTACCACCAAAGGAGACCCTTTTAGAGAGAAAGACAGGTACGGACAGCAACTTAATAGTAAAGGGACTCTGTGAGTGAAATGCATTTTAAAATATGTATTTGACTTACAATAACATGTATATTATGGCTGATCTATATAATTACTAAGATTTCCCATTTTCTTCTTTAAAATCATACCTCAAGATAATAATGTATATAGCATGTTGTTAAAATATCTCAGGGAATATCTAAAGGGCACCAATGTACTATGTCCAGTGAAATGAACTTTTCGTACTCACCCCTACTAGCTGAAGGAGCCTCACTCCACATCCGTTTTGGATGCGGAGACTGAGAACGCCACACCAAGAGGGTGCGGGAAGGTTCATTACTCACATAAGGATACTTTCTGGGGAAAAGCAGAGCAGGCTCCTGAGCTGGTCCAAAAGTGATTTGAGGGAGCAAAGGACAGACTCACTTTGGGATTATATTCTGATTTGAAAACAGAGTTGTTTGTATTCTCTGAACTTTCCACCCACCTTGGACTTTCTTACTGGGACTGTCCAAGTATGGAGAAAGAGGAAAATACAGAAGGGTGAGGCTTTACAACTTTTAGCAGTCAAACATCAAAAATGGTACCTGCCTCTTTATTACAGAATATCACGTTATTAGCATACACCATATGAAGCAAATTTCAAATAAAAATTTAAGAGTATTTTTGGTATAATTTGAAATGCCTTATTACTTCTTAAATATACACTTTATTCTTGAATACTTAACATTTTAAAATATGGGCCACATATGTATTTTAATAAATATACTTTCTCCCCTATTATAACCTCCGAGATAAAATAGTATACTCTTACCAATAACAATAACTCACTCGCAATATGCAAAAGGAACAGTGAATCGTTGTTTCAGAAAGGCATCACAGTCTTCTGAAGGTGGTGCCATTTTTTAATTTGCCCTCAAAATGATTACAATTTTTTCCCATAAAGTAATGTCACCTGTCTTCCTCCTCATGGGGTTTGAGAGGAACTACCATCCACAAATATAATCATCTGAACAAAACCTGGGATTGGTTTCCTAAACTGAGGCCATCCTTCAGTAACCTATTTGCTCTGTGTGGAACCTCTACATGTGATTCATATACTATTACCAAACATGGGTGTTGCTCAAGATTTCTAGTTTTTTTTGTTTGTTTATTAGCTTTTGTTTTCCCCTCAGAGAAGAAACATAAAGAACATACACATTTTAGACTCATAGGTGGCTACTTCTCCATTCTTTTTTTCGTGGATATGAGGGCAATTTTTATGTGTCTGAAAATCTCCCAGGCCGTCTGTGCAGCTGTACGAGGGCCTTGTGTTGAAAGCTGGACTGACAATAAGGTCTCTTCGGTGCTCCTGTTCTTTCCCTTTGATTGCATAGGGCTTTGCAATATAGCTAGACATAAGTATTATGAGAACTGACTTTGAAGGACTGTTGATGAAACAAGCTATCACTGAGAAATAAGGTCAGTGTCTAAATGCCTTGCTAAAGTTATCTTTCTTATTGGTCCTTGGTTTCTGATGCTTGAAAACACTATGGTCAATAACTTTTTTATACTTCCCTCAGTTTGCATGTTGCTACTCACCTTATTTTTCTAAAAATGTTGCTCGCAGTGCAAAATCCTCATGAGATCAAACCCTTCCATGGCCCACTGTCCCACTGATCCATGGTCCGATCTGCCCACCACTGTCAAACTCTGCTCCATCTCAAAACACTCCCCAGTTACTCCACCCCAGGGACAAGAAATTAGTTTCTTCTCTCTGCTCTTTGCTGCCCTCCACTGATCGATGCTCTCCTGTTAAAAACTTGAGAAGAGAATGGCAGTTCCAGGGTTATAACAGTCTGAGAATCTTAAAATGCATTTCCTTTAAGGGAGTAAAGCAAGACAGAAACATGCACAGACTGAAAAAAAGAAGAAGAAGAAGAAATATCCTACAGTCATAAATTACTACTAAAAGATGCTGGTCAAATTCTGTCAAAGAAAATAAGTCTGTTCTCCTTGCTGCTGACCCTATAAGACCTCCATTGCTATAATTTCAAAAACCATGGCAGTAGAATTTGGCACTTTCAAGTATTCTTGGTGCACGTGTTTCTGTGTTCTATTTCATGGTGTTTCAGAAGAACAATGAATTGTGTTTAATAGTCCATATTGTGAAAAGAAAAAAAACACTAATAATTCCATTATCCAAAGAAAATATCATAGTCCTCTCTAAGCTTTAGTTCTAAAGATACATATAAAACATGATAGCATGCATGTAGATGTTATAATTACATATTTTTGAAAATGAAGAGATACTGAAATTTTATTTTCATGCATTTTTGTCTGAGTCAATGCCATTTATAATTTGCTTAGATTAAGATTCAAGCCACCAATTATTCAAACTTACAAAGGGGTGCATGCCTGGGTATCTTAGAATTCCGCTGTCTTATTTCATCTGTACTGAATGTTAAGGACATATATGTTGGATAACTATTAAAATATGAATGTCAAGTGCTTTTCTCAATAAAAAAGCTTGCTATGTCTCTGAAAGAGAGCAATGAAAACTTGGACAGGACTCTACAGAATATGCTAATTACCAAATTTTTCAGACTCTAAGATGCACCAGACCATAAGACACACCTAGGTTTCAGAGGAGGAAAATAGGAAAGAAAATTTTGAAACAAAAAATGTGGTAAAAAATTTAATAACATAAATAACATAGGCTGCAGCCCACCCCACACAGTGAGCCAGGTAAGCTATGTTCAGACTATAAGATGCACCCCCATTTTCTCCCAAATTTGGGGGGAAAGTGCATCTGATAGTTTGGAGAATACAGTAGCTTTTTGACAAAGTTATTGATGCTTCCATGACTAACATTCATGTTCAAGGACAAATTAAGATAATTCTAACATAGCTCACTATTTTAATTTTACAAAACACATTGGTACACAAAAAAAATTTACCAATAGGAAAATGATTGATGTTTGAAATTTTCTTTATTTTGACTTAAAAAGGTGTTGGAAGCCATCACTGTACCTTCACTCAACAAGAAAACTATCTATTTTTACATTAGTCTAAGAAAAAACAAAGAATACAGAAGTTTTCAGTGTTTGTTAGTCTTACAGAGAGACTCTGGACTGCAATTTATTCCTTTTATTTCAACAAATCAAAGCTTCATACTCCTTGTCTCAACAAAACATATTTGGAGCTCACAGTATTGGCAGATGCCCCCTTTCAGGTGGTTGTGTTACCCAGGTGTAAAATTCTCAGTCTGTGCAAAATTAGAAAACACATTATGACATATCTTACTGGCCAGGATTCGTATGAAGGTGCCAATATGTTATTAGCATGGAAGGATGCATGCCAACCCCTTCAGAAGTCCAACTGTCAAGCCGAGAGCCTGTACCCGTTCACTTGAAGCAATGATTCCTACCTCTCCAATTAGTCACAGAAACTTGACCAAAAGTCCCATTTTACACACTGACAATTACCCCTAGACCCATCTCTCTTCTCAAGCCAGCAGTTCCTGGCGTGGTGCAGTACCACAGATTTAGCTCAAATTATACCAAATGTGCACTTTACCTGACATACATGACTTAAGTCGCTAGATTATGGGCTATTATGAGGAGGAATCAAAACAGAAAAGGTCATTGTCTTTAGGCAGAATTCTCCAGGCTTCGACTGATTTACAATTGGTTCTCATTTATACACAGAACAAAGCTGGAAATGAAAAATACAGTATACAAGCATGATGACAGTTAATGGCTAGTTAACCTTATAATTACTCAGCCTACATCTACAAGGACTGGGACTCAGGAGCCACCTTTGGCATAAAATTATGCCCCGTTCACACACTTTCCTACTAGTGCATTTGTGTTTGTCCCTTTGGCCACCTGCATTTCACTGCCTTTCAGGAACGGATGTTTATAGTAACTGCCTGTGTAAATAGAAGTTCTGTAAGGAAAACTCTCTTGCACTGAAACTGTTATTAAAAGCTTTCCAACAAACTTTCCACTAAGCTGATCACCAAGGAACTCTGATAACGTACATCCTTCTTTTAAAGCTTAGGAAACTGTAATCCAAAGTGATTTGTTTAATGTTGTACCATTTGTTAGTAAAACCACATGAGAAACCCAGCTTCCCTGCCTTGGGCTCAACTCCCCTTTTAGTACAACATGCATCTTACAAGGAAGATGACATTTGCTTCATATATGTAAACTATCTTTACGAATTTATTATTATATATATTTTAAATCAAAGTTTTCTCATCTACGGTGAAGTACATCAACTTGCTGAAGGTATTTTTAACAGATTTATTAGTGCTATATTTATGATTCACTGCTTTATAAACTACACATTTTAACCTTTACTGTCTGATGTAAGTACATAATTTATAATAAACAATACACATTAAAATAAATGCAAGACATGTTTAATATATTAAGGAACTATTTTTAAAGTAAAAATACAATGAATAATATTAAATGCTCCAAAAAAATCTAACTGGATGCTTTCCAGTTGGTTTCAAAGAAATGTCACAATACTCCCCAAAACTCATTTTTGACCATTTGAAATGATGTTTTAAAGGACAATTTATCCAGCTCTTTATGTTACCTGTCAATTAGCATGAAATTAAAGAACAAAGGGCAGTGATATCTAGGGCTGATCATAACATTCACCAATTGATTCTCCTTCCAATTCAGAAAAATACTTGCGGTAAAATCACGTTTACCCTGTTTAAAAACCTTGTTAAGTTTTCTTTTTAAATGTTCATCGAATTGTTTGTTTCAGAAGAGATAAAGGCCCTTTGAGAAAAGGACTTCTTAAATAGACTCAGAATTACTTTTCTTCCGAACCTTTTCTTCCGAAATAGAGTAAATTCTCATTGACAATGAAACAGTAAAATTCAAATTTTAGTTCTCAATAGACACAGCTAAGAGAGATCAAAGGGGAAGACAGAAGCTTGGGGTTAAGTTATTGAAGTTGCTGCGAAACTTTTTCAGAGTGGCAGAAATAAAGCAAAACAAAACAGAAAACATATGGGATTTTACACATTCGGCTACTCTGTAATTTTTCTCATCTGCTTCTGGTCCCCTCACCCTAATAATTGCAATTTGTTAGAGAAAAAAATAATGTAACACAGCAAACAAAAATTCAAAACATAGAACAAGAAAACTTATTTCACGAGAGGGTTTTTTTTTAACCACATGGGAAAAAGCTGTTGTACCTGAAAAATCCCTGCCTTGTCTATGGATACATGCAAAAACCTACTCAAACCGTAATGGCTATTACTTCTCACACATTTCTGTGTTGGCTACATCATTCTTCTGGTACTGCCTGAGTTCACTGAGGTGGCCGCATTCAATTGGTGCACTGTTAACTAGACCTGGCCTACCTGGGGAAGCTGAGATAGCTTTCTCCCTCCCTTTCTTTGTATTTTCATTTTGCATGGGACCCTGGAGGCTGTGTAGTCAGAGATGGGAAGAAATGGGAAGGCTAATCTAGGTAGGACGTGACAGTGGGTGGAAGTAGCATCGCAGCAGAAAAGATGGTGCACAGTAATTTGGGTTTTGAGTATATTTTGACTATAGAGTTAAGAAGAACTGATGAAATGTTTGAACAATGTAAGAGACAAGAGAAAGGCTTCAGTCAAGTTTTAACATACTATCCAGACTTTCCTCTGTGTTCAACATAAATATTCCACATGCTGGAATTCAAAGAAGCAATGTATTCAATGTCGTAGTCAAAGTACATTCCAATTGTTGAATATTAATACAAATATACCAAGTAGTAGTTGTGACTACTACTAAGGTATTTAGTCTCCCTACACCTCTGTTACTTGATTTATGAATTTGTAATAAGGCGTTTTGTTGTGAGATTTAAAGCATTTTTTTAACTTGGTATAGGTACCTTGAGTATAACTACTAGTAGTATTCTCTTGACCCTATAATAACATTTGTGCATCTTACCACAAATGTGTGAGCAACATTAAGACCTTTTTTTTAATTTACAATAACGATCAGTTTTGTGTGCTATATCTCAATAACAGAAAGTGTTATCTCCCTCCCCCAAATCTCTTCTATATTAACATTTGTTTTTACCAACCCATTTTGCATTGTGTTATTCTGTTGAAATGAAACCCAGCCCATGTTCAGTATATATTATTTATTCAGTATTGGCCTACTTGCTGTGGGGATATGGAGTAAGTCTCTGAGTTTCTCATTATAATGAGGACTAATTTCTTGCTTTCTACAACCGGTTCCCTGGATAGAATGATCTGTTTTGCCAAATGCACACATTTTCCTTCTTGCAACCTTAGTTCCTTTTATTGGATACCAGGTTCTACCTTCACTGGATTTTGAATCTGCTATCTTCGAAATGACTTCTGACTGACATTCTAATGCTCGAGGACCTATGTAATTGGATTGAAAGTTCCTCCGTCTCTTAAAGCTTCAGCCACAGAAGACAGGGATTTGGAAACTGTCTTTGTAATTCCCACGCCTTTAGAGAATAACTATCTTTCCATAAAAGAAGAAAAATGGTTGATTCATAGTACATTTTATATTGTTGAATGTCATCCCACAGTATACAAGGAACTTCACCATTTTTAATCAAATGGTTGAATTACTGAGTAGTTAACAATTAGTTTCTCTCTAATTATTAATATCTGGAGAATATTCCAAATGGAATCAAATGGTATCCTCAATTTTGAAACATGGATTTCTTTTTCTTTCTTTTAACAATTTTTATTGTAAGTTGACCTTTCTCAAAACCAGGCAGAGGATGCTGGTATTGAGAATGATGGGGAACAGGGACCATTTTGGAGGGATGCTTGAATGAACAAAAAAGAATCCATTAAGGAATCTGATCAAGAGTTCCCAAGAATTCCCCCAGTTTGACTAAACTCTAGATGGTTTTCTTCCTGACTACAGGTCCCTCATCTCCTTCTACTTAGAACTTAGAAAGCTTGCAATTTCAAATACTTTTTGTGTTGCTTTGCAATGAAAATCTTGTTCCCAGCCTCCAGCCAAGTGTACAACTCAGGATGTCCTTCTCTGGATTTGAGGGCCATCTTTTTTAAATGTAATTATTAAGAAAAAATATCCCTTTATTTCCTTTTCTCTATAGAGGGGTAGAAATCTAACTGGGATGAGTACCAATAAGCAAACACAAATAACCAAATTTTATTGATCGACCTTCCCCAGTAACATCCTCTAGCGCTCTTCCATTGCTCAAACGAGGCTCGAAAACTCTCCTGCCTTACATTACAGTGGTGCGGACTTCTCTGGACCTTCATCGCCAGTGTCTGGAATGAAGTCTTCCTTACCAGTTTGGCATGTCCAGTGAAATTTGGCACGTGCCATGTTTAGAAACAGCATTAAAATAAGGCAAAGTATCAGGAACCCAGCAGGGCATCTGTAGGACAACGGGCAGAGCAGCCTAAACAGAAACCCATGGCAGAAATCACATTAACAATTGGATGGAAGAGTTATGGCATTTGGAAAAGGCTTGGGTCTTTTAGAATTTAACAATAATAGAATAATGGTGCAAAGAAACTATATTTGGGACTATTTAATTCCTATTCAGGTATTTATCAAAATAAACTTCTGGAGAGAATTTAATAAAATTGGTAAGTTAACTGAAAAATGACTATCCTTGAGTAGGCAATTTTTTAAATGAAGTTTTAGTTATATTATCTATAAAGAATTTTTAAAGTCATTTTTCTAAGATTTAGAAATGTCACAAAAGCACCAGAATAAGCTCATTATGAGAGGGACATGTCAGAGTTAATCGTCATTGCCTTCATGTGGTTCCAGGCCCTGTGCGTAGAAAATAATCTAAAGTGTTTTTAAGTGAATTAAAGAAGACCAACTCAAAACAGCAGGCATAGCAGGAGTCACAGTGGCTGGACAAGAGAGCATGCAAATACTTTAGGAAGTTAATGGGAGGATGACCTGGATATTGCAAGAAAGAACCATGTCTTTAATGTCCTTAATCTCAGATTTTGAAATTAATGTTAAAACACACATTGACATATACAAAAAGATACGTAGTTCAGAAAATGTTTAAGAGCAAATAACTGTTAGGCACCACTGAAGTACACTTATATATATATTTTTCCCAATGTTGCCCATAATATTTAATTTATTCTAACTCACTTTCAGGAAAATGAGTGGTTCTTTAAGTATCTGTTAAACTGCAATTTTATATCAAATGATACTATTCAGTGCACCAAAAGATTAAATGGAACAATGGATTGACATTATAAGGTCTAAATCAGATAAATGAATACATTTGTGTCAATTAATCTCACATGTTTGTCACTGAAACAGCTTTCTGAAGTGGATTCCTTTTAAGAGAATAAACTTCAGTTGGTAACAATTTTGTCAAAGATTATATACTTAATGTATTTTGACATTTTGCATATGCAAAGATTTCAAATGATTTTAAGTAAAAATGTATTGGAAATTGCTGTCTTAGCATTGGATAGCTCAAGGAAAATTTATTACCTGCAAATAATGGGAAAAGTATAAGTATTATTTTACAAAAACAGTTTGGGTCAAGTGCACTGACCTTGGGAAGGGTATATTTCACTCAGGTGGTATCCCTTGACATAATACGTATTGATCTCATTATATATAAAAAAGAGATAAAGCTAAAGATCTAATAAAAATATAATGAGTTAAAATTGTTTAAATCAGACATAAACTTTATTTAAGAATATTTTCACAAATGGTCATTGCCTAGTATAAAGATATCAAAGGTTGATAATAACTGTGAGTTTGCTGTCCTTTCACTGTTCATGTTTTTTTAACTTCTTTTTCTTAGATAAGTCCCTTTAACATTTCATATAATAAGGGCTTGAACAAAAGCAAACTAAAAGGACAGCTAGATCAGGAGCAGAGCCATAGAAATGAAGATCTCATGGAGGGTTAGCAACAGGGGAGTGGGAGAAGGAGAAGGTACAGAAAATAAGTAGCATAGACGGTAGATAGAAAATAGATGGGGGAGCAAGAATAGTATGGGAAATATAGAATCTAAAGAACTTGAGACACATGGTCATAAACTAAAGGGGGGGTAATGGTGGGGATGGGGGGGTAGGGTGGAGGGGAATGAAAGGGGGAATAGAACAACTGTAATGGCATAATCAATAAAAATAAGTTAATTAAAAAATAAAGATATCAAGGGATACTGACACTATATTTTCTAATTCAGGCATTTGTCTACATTTTAAAAAAGTAATTTGTACCTGAGCAAAGAAAGACACCTCTCTTCTGCTAAATCAGTAAAATCAGTAAGTTGAATCCCATTTCCATGTTGGTATATTTACAGTATATATACACCTTTGAGATCCCCTCTCTCTCCAGCCCCCATTGAAATAACATCTTTTTTTTAACTATTGATGAAAATATCTACAATAGTTTGTTAGAAGACTATGCTGATAAAAGGTCATTTTTCCAGCTTATACCTTTATTTGTTCTGGTCTCAGTCATACCCAGAAGTAAAGCTGCATATTTCAAATAATTAAGGAGGAAGGAGTCACCGAATTCCCACAGCACCAACAGGAATGGCACTTACACCCCTCCTTTCCATGAATCCAGTGGAAAACATAACCTATGCACCAAGAGATTGCAGATAAAAAGAGGGTGCCCCCGGTGTGGGGAAACTCCAAGGAAACCTCCGTGGGGCACCCCCCTTCCTAGGGGAGCCATGAGAGGGAAAGTCTCCTTAGCAACCTGATGCAGCATTCAGGGCAGGGACGCCCGTGGCCCCTGGGTGCTTCTGCTGAAACATCCGCTGGGGAAGATGAGCACAGTTCCTGGGGGAGAAATGCCTACCTGTCTCCTGTTTTCTTTAACCTCACTTAAGACCTCTGAATCATGGCTAATGTCTCATAATAATTCCAAAATCCAGCCATCATGCTGAGTGCTCCCTGACTTCACGCTGATGTATTTGGTGAAGTCAGCTTAAGAGTTTCTACAAATATTAATGTGACCAGGGGGATATTTGAGAGCATATGACATTATTGTTTATATATTGTGTGATGGATCACCTGCGCACTGTGCATAGTTTAAGGACACATACCATATAAGAGGCACAGTGTTGTTACAGCCCCACATATTTCTTTTCTGCCTGTGTGAAAAGTGTCTCCGGCTGGAAAATGTGTTACAGTGTAATGAATAACTGGGCAAAGGAGCACTGAACAAAATTCATTCCTACAGCACTCAAGTGGAACCACCATAAGGAAGCTAGGGGTCCTAACCTCGATGCAGTCTAAGTGACAAATGCACCACAATGCTTCCTTCTTGTGTTTTTGACACCCCATGGCATATATATATATATATATATATATATATATATATATATCTCCATATACCATATCTTAAGATCACTGACAAGACATCTGGCATGGTCCTTTCATATTTTATGACTTACTGAACTAAGCTTTCAAATTTGTTATCAACATGCTAAGTGAAAGGGCCAGAATTATTTTTCACTACATTTCATTGAGCTGTGTATCATTTCAGAATGGCGTCCCGTACACCGGCATGAAAAGAGTTCTGGCTTTAAACTTGCACCCATCAGACCTGGAAACAAAACAATTAAAATTAAGTTATTCCCTGAGCGCTTTACAACCACAGAGATGATTAAAAATAGCTGTTTATGAGGCAGGTGAATGTGGGGAAATCTGTTTACTGCACTAGGAACCACAAAGGAATTCTTGCACACTGCACACTTGAAGTGATGTGTTCTTGGCACGTATTTTCTTTCTTTTTAGGTTAGATTAGCAAACAAAACTATTCTAGCATAAGGTTACAGAAATATAGGTGCTCAGGTGTATGTAGGGTTAGCACAGAGCTACCCTAAAGAGTTGGTTTTTCATTTACCTTGAATGTTTTTGTGCTTCCTTAGTGTAACACAGTCCATAAAACTGCTATGATGGCTACTGACACTCATTCTGCTGTTGGACCTACACTCTTACACATGTGGAATGTTGTGTTTAAGGACATCGCCTGTAAAACTCCTCTTGCCTCAGTATCCAAAATGTGATATCTGCATCTGTGGGAATACTCTTTTTTGGGAAGGAAATATCAGAACTCCTAGGGTTGTTATTATTTTTAATTAAGAAGATGCACAGGTTGGTTGTGATATGTTTGCTCAGTTTGTGTAGAATGAGAACTGTGTTACTTAATGTTAACAGAATTAACCATAACAATTTGTCCAAAGCTCATAATAGGTTTCTGGGAAGTGCACTTGCATCGGATATGACAAAATACTGCAAAAACACAAGTGAAAATAACAGAACTCAATCTTCTTCTTTTATTTAGGTCCTCATCTAAAATCTTACTGTGTAAGTCATATAAAAAAGTAGAAATGATGATCAATGACTTATGGCTGATAATAACTCAGACAAAACATCTACAAATATTATTTGAAGTGTGAAATTACATGTTCCTTCAATAATGATAAAACTCTCTCTGCATGCATTTTGTGCATTTTCCATTTATACGAAAAGATATTTCAAAATTTGCTGACTCTATGATGACAAGTGGTTGCCATTAGTATTCTTTCTAGTGAACATAAATAAAAGAAAAACACATTTACTCTACATCCTCAAGGTAAAGGTGGTATTTTTAACCATGAGTGAGAAAATAACTACCTTTAGGAGGAAGCTAATTTTCTTTCTTGATTGGTGATATAGAGTGTATTTAAATATGCTTTGACTGAAATAATATTTTGTTGCTATAGACAGTAAGTTGCATTATATAATGTTATAGATTGAATTATCTTCCCCAAACGATATGGACATCCTGACCTCAGTGCCTGTGAATGTGATCTTATGTGGAAACAAGATCTTTGCAGATGACCAAGTTAAGATGAGGTCATGAGGGTGGGCCCAGACTTCAATATGATGATGTCCTCAGAAAGGGGGAAATTTGCACACAGAGAGGCACAGAGGGAAGATGATGTAAAGACACACAGAAAACCTCATCTATAAATCCATGTATGTCTGATGCTACCAGATGTGAGGAGAGAGATATGAACAGATTCTTCCTCAGAGCCCCCAGAACAAACCCAGCCTGTTCACGCCTCGATCTCAGACGACCATCCTCCAGGACTGAGAGACAATACACGTCTATCGTTTAAACCACCTAGTTTATGGAGCTGTAATGCAGCAGACCGAGGACACTAATACACATAGAAAAAAGCATAAATGCATGTTATAAAAAATTTAGAGTCATAATTTTCTAAGATATTTGGTGTCTTTGAAATAGTTTGATAAATTTTGAATCATTTGCTAAATATGCAAAAATGACAGTTTTAGACCAGCATTTTTCAACCTTTTTCTTCTTGTGGAATACATAAACTAATTACTAAAATTCTGTGGCACATCGAAAAGTATATATTTTGCTGATCTGACAAAAATAGGTATAATTCTGATTCATTTTCTGACTTTCTGAATCACAAAGGGTTAAGATCAAATACTTATTAAAAGTCTTTCTAAAGGGCTTTCAAAAATTGCTTTTGAATAGTGCTTCAAAAAATTCTATGAGGTGGTAATATCATTATCATCACCTTATAAACAAGGAAATGAAGATACAGAGAGCTTAGTTGTGTAGTAAGTCTACCCAGAGGGTGACGAAGTGGGATTCCTACCCAGACCGTGTGTCTTGCCCTGGACCCTGGTACCATTCTGTCAGTAGAGTACACTCATGCTACTTACAGACCTTTCTCTCAAGGATGAACCCCATACACAACGGTGGTCCAATGAGATCACAGTGGAGCTGAAAAATTCCCATTGCCTTTGTAACCACCGTTTACACTCTAGTGCAAAGCATCACTGCACCTGCTGTCTCCATCTACCCGTAGTAACGCAATAATTCAGAAATGCAGGCAGGGCTCCTGTGGCCTGTGAGCTTCCCACAGGTGTGTCTCCCCTTTATAAACCAGTGTTAGGACTGGACTGAGCCTTGTGGTTCTCATTGGGATAGCAAGACTGTCTTCCGCTATTGAACTGTCCTTTAGGAAACTGGAAAGCAAACAAGTTGGAGAAAAAATAGAACTGGGACATTGGAGGGGCACCAGGACCTGCAGAAGGTGAGTAGCGCTGAGCAGAGCGCACGTGGGCCTGGGCTTCTGCATTCACAGAGGTGGGGGCGGCGCCTAGAGTTCTGGGCTCCCTCTTCATGGGTGGATTTAGAAGCTGAGAGCAGGAATTTAAAGCGCGGGAACAGAAAAGAACACGTAGCCCAAAAGGTCAGTTATCTGGAATAGTCACGGTCCCTGAAACACAGGAACGTCAGTGCAAGAGTCCGCGGGCGCATGTACCCAGGCCTGAGCTGGACACATTCGTGTGTCCCGGACAGCCGGCTGTGTCCTGGATGCCTGGCAGTAAAGCTTAAAGACTTGCCACCAGGCACTTGCATCACAAAACAGAAACCAACTGTCAAGGGTCTCACTACAGCTTCTCACGTGTTGATGGTGATGCTGGCCCAAGCACGCCCACTGCGCAGCCAGTCGTATGGAGTCCAGCACACGCGATACGGTGGTGGGCTGCTCCATCCGCGTGTGAGTGCGCACCACGGGGTTTGGTCCAACGGAGTCACTAAGTTTCTCAGAACGTATCCTGTCTGTAAGTGGCACATGACTGCAGTGTGTTTAATTAGAGCTAAATTATATCTAATTTTAACTATTAATCGGTTAATGTTTTGAAGTATTTCAATTTCACGTGCATCTCATCTTTTAGTTTTTTAATGTATTTCTGTGCAGTACACATTGTATCAGGGCAGAAGTATATGTAAATAACCGACTTTGGGGGAACTAAGTACTGAACCATCTGAGACTGCACGTGGCAAACCTATCATTACACTGTAATTCATAACACATTTGTTCCCATTTTTGTTTTTCTTTTCTTTCCCATTCTTCTACATTTCATTTGTATTGTATTCTCATTAATTATCTAAGGGAAAAGATGCATTTCATTATATTCCCTATGATAACATCAATGTAAAATTTTGTTTAAATACATAAAATACTAGTATACAATATTACATATTCAAAGAAAACAGTTTGATATACTTAAATAAAATTTAATGACCTATGTCTTTTAAAATATCAAATGCTTGAAGGGTTAATATTATGCAGTGTTTTTACAGTAATATATAAAGAGAACAGTTAAGTTTCTTTCTTTGCCCTGATATCCCATTGTGAAGGGTTACTTGAAATAGCATCTATTACTGTAGTACATGCAATTTTATTTTATTCATGGCTTTATTGATGTGCACATTTATGATACGAAATGCTGTATCTTTATTCTAAAATGTCTTATGTTAAGTAGCACTCACACAGGTAAAAATCTATTGTAGAAAAACAATATCTACTAAAGATGTTGAGAGACATGTTTTTAACCCTCAGTTTTTATTTCTGTTATTCTGATGTAGAGAAAACTAGGATCAAAGTAATGGTCCATAGTGTGTAGCCAGAAAGTCTACTATGGCAGTAAATAATAGAGTTTTTTCTTCTTTTTTGATAAATCAATTTTAAAAGTTTCCTACTGTTACTCTTTTTGTAAGGTCTGGAAAGAATGACTGTCCTTTACATTACTCAGTAACCCTATTAGAAAATAGCTATTGATTACTTACATAGGGGAATGATAAAAATTCTAAAATAATTTTATGGAAAGTATTTCTCTTTCAACTTCCTTCCTTCTAGCTCAATCTTTCTTTCTGGCAACTCCATGCTCACCAGTCCTATACTACCTTAAAAAATGAAGCTATTACTTGACTTCCAGACACATAAGAAGACAGGAAGAAAGGATATTTCCTCCTGAAAATGTCTAGCTGTGATAGCAGTTTCTACTACAGGAGTGTAATCCGTTGCATAGCAGCTGAGAGTGACATGGGCGTGTTAATGAGAAGGGAGATAGCAACTAGTCCCACGACATTTTACACCTGTATTCCCCAGGCCTTTAACCTGACTGCTGAAAACGTATTTCTTTGCCAGTGAGCACTCCCTACTGGAAAGCCACAAATATTATATAACTGCATTATTTACTGGTACTTGATGCCTTTTATATAGTTTAGATTATTTACTATTGTATTCAAATCCTGCACACTTTAGGACTGGATAGTCCGGAGAGCTTTTCATAAAATTAAGGTCATATCACCCTAGCTGGCGTGACTCAGTGGATTGAGTGCCGGCCTGCAAACTGAAAGGTCACAGATTCGATTCAAAGTCAGGGCACATGCCTGGGTTTCTGGCCAGGTCCCCAGTGGAGGGGCGGGTTGTGCAAGAGGCAGCTGATTAATGTTGATATTTCTCTCACACAATGATGTCTCTTTCTCCCTTTTTTCCCCTCTCTCTAAAAATAAAAAAATAAAAGTCTTAAAAAATAAGTTCATATCAAGTGACCAAGTAGAGAATCAGACTGGGAGAAATGGAGTTAGTTGGAGGCATTAAATGTACAGTCAGAATAGATCTGTCCAATAAGTCTTTTAATGGTTTTAGAAAAAGCTTACTAAGAAATTTGTGACAGTATTTGTATATATTTCCCACAACTAATTTGAGTACCCCTCATGTGATTTCTACTCTGATCATTCTAACTTTTCTCCCCTCCTTATTTTATTCTAGCCCTCTTTTCTTTTTAAACAGGCAGCCCTTTTGGAACTCTAGATTAGGTTATGTAGTAATTTGGCATGTACATCATTTTGTGTCTTTATTTCACAGCTTGGATGCACATTGTAAAAGGGCGTGGATATTTGTTCTGTCATTAATTTAAGCCAGGGCTGAACAGAAGACCTATACTCAATAAGAATATTTCAGTGAATATTTGTAGAATACATCACAGCTTGCTTTAATAAGTTTCCCACTGGGATATTGTAGTTTTTCTAGATAATAGCATTTATATAAAGCTCAATGGATATCCATCACTATACCTTTCTAAAGACCAATCCAGGCAGTTAAAATTTTTTAAATGTTTCAGGTAGGTATGATTATTATTCACATTGTATAAATACAGAAATTAAAGTATAGACAGTTGTGGGCTGCTAAACATTTAATAATGTTTGTTTAATACATGGCAAAACAAACAAAAAAATATTCTGATTTTTCATGTAGGCCAATTTCTGTAGTGCAAACACTTCTGGCCACAGCTAATTTCAAGCAACAGATGGTGTATCAACTGGTTCACAAAACCTAAATACTTCACAGTCAGCTCACACACACTGTGATACTAACCAATGCCAACATTCCACTCTAAAAAGTCATGTATAAATTATCTAAAATAGCCTAGCTAGAGCTGGTATATCTAGGCTATAAAGTTAGGCAAAATTTTTTTATGCATGATGGTTCCAGAGTCTGGTGAACCTTTGAGTAGTAATCTATAATTGCACCAAGTAGCAAAATACATATTTAATTATTTTTATGGATCTTTTCCTCTAAAATATTCCCTTTTACTTTGCATTCAGCTGTCATTATGATAGTTACTAAAGTAGGATTCCTAGTTTAATTATTAATCTTTTACTGGATTGCATTTGTCTCTAATTAGCATAGTCATTCCATTACACATTTTTTACCTTCGAAAATATTGCTCCACTTAGCACTAATATTTTGAGGGTTGGGAGAGCTATAAATCTTGAAAGATGTATTGGATTCATCCATTTCAAATCCCTGAGTGCATATTGCAGCAGAATAAAGAAGGCATTTGAAAATTTGAATCAAAATATAAATAAGAGATAGTCAACTAAATCTCTGGGGTGAGAAGATGGAGGACATTTGAATCATATTACCAGATGTTCAGCCTCTACTGTGAATTCAGAAACAAACAAAAAATAATTGCATGTTGAGGTCATCATACATTTCAGAAATACAACTCACAACTTCATCTCATAAGCAAATGCAACTCTGAAATTAAAATGCATTAAACATAAAACACTTAAGAAAAAAAAGATGTATAATAGCTTGGTGTTTTTGACTTACAAAAAAATCTAACCTGTATGGAATTGACCTTTTATTTTCTTTGAGTTTACATGGCAGATTTCCATTATTTAATATTTCAATGGTAGGCACAATAACCAATCCAGGTATCAAAAATCCAATTACTCCACTTCAGTACACTGTGGTTCCTACAATCCAACACATTAATAGTTAGACAGAGAGGAGGTTCAATATTAAATCCTTCTTTTTGAATCAGTTTCAGGTGGTTCTATTACCAGAACTGTTGAAGCAAAGGCATTAATTATACATTTCCATTATTATACAGCCAATATCAGCAGTCGCTAAGGCATAATTTCTTTAGGAGGCAATGCAACCTGTTCTCTGATCAGGTTTTGTTTCCCACAGGGAGGCATCAGTCTTAAATTACATAGCACGCAGGCGAAAGAAGGGAAGCAAACAATAAGCGCTCCCCATGGGGAGAAAGAATGAGAATGGAACTCACGGTATCCTGTTGGATAAATAAAATTCTATACTTCTGTCAATTATTTCCACTCACACACAATTACATGCACACATATCCACAGATAAGATATTCAGCATACTTATGAATTTTATTTTATTCCCATTTGTAATTTTACTTTACTCAAAATAATTTTGTCACTTCAGAATCATTAAGGTTTCTTTTTATTTTTCTGAAAAGTGAAAAGTAGGGCAAGATGATTATTACATAATAAGAATATTAGTTCTCATTAAAGAAACAGTCATTTAATTAAAATAAGTGAAGCAACAGACTGAGTTTTATCTTCGAAATACTATGTATTTTACTTTATTAATTAACAACTTACTGTAGTTCAAAGTAGCTTTGTTAATTCAATAGAGTAATGAAGATGAAATAAAATGCAGGGTAAAGTTGTAAACATAATGAAAAAAGAATGATCAGGACATTTTAGGTACAACACCAATGGCATATTCCATGAAAACAAAATGATTGATAAGCTGGGCTTTATTAAATTTTCAGAGGTCTGCTCTGTTAAAGACACTGTCAAGAGAATGAGAAAACAGGCTACAGTCTGGGAGAAATATTTTCCAATGAATATCTCATGAACAACTGCTATCCACAGTATAAAAAAGACAAATATATAAAACAAAATACATATAAAAAATCACAACAATAAGAAAATAAAACCAGCCTATCTAAAAATGGACAAAAGACATGAACAGACACCTCACCAAAATATTGACATGGCAAATAAGTACATAAAAAGATACTCCACATCAGATGTCATTAATGAATTGAAAATTAAAACAACAGTGAGGTATTATTATGTACCTCCTAGAATGGCCAAAATCTAAAACACTGACAACACTTAATGTTGGTGAGGATGCAAAGCAACAGGTGCTGCCATAACCATATTATCTAGTAATAGAGCTCCTTGGTATCCAAATGAGGAAGGATTAGATTCATCAAAGAACCTGTACACAATTGTTTATATCAGCTTCATTCATAATTGCCCAAACATGAAGCAACCAAGATGCCCTTCAGTAGGTGAATGGATATTACTAAGTGAAAGAAGCCAATCTTAAAAGGCTACATATTTTATTATTCTAACTATATTAGGTTCTGGAAAATGCAAAATGATGCAGACAGTAAAAAGATCACCTTTTTCCAGAGATTAGTGGAGAAGGAGGGATGAATAGGCAGAGCACAAAGAATTTTTAGGACAGTGAAACTCTTCTGTATAATACCAAGAGTGTAGATTCATGTCATTATACATTTCTCCAAATCCATAGAATGCATGCCACTAAGAGGGAGCCGTAATGGAAACTATGGGTATTTTGTGATAATGATGTGTCCTGTAGGTTCATTAGTTGTAACAAATGAGCCACTCTGGTGAGAGGTGTTGATAGGCTGTGTGTGTGTGTGCACACCTGTGCATGCAGGGGGCACATGGGAACTCTGAGCACACCATGCTTAGTTTTGCTGTGCAGGTAAAACTACTCTTGAAAACGAAGTCTATTTAAAGACAGAAAAAAGGACAGGGTATAATTTTTGCTAATAAGCCACCACAACCCTACAACACAGCCATAACTTCCACAAATGCAACTACCTGGAAACACTAGCACACCGACAAGGTGAGAGCAGAAGAGGGATTTTCACTTCACGTCATGCATTTTCACAGATACAGCTTAATTAACGTAGGCACTTTACCTATATAGAAACTACTAAGTTCTCTGTCATAGCCTATTGACTGTCATAGTATGGAAGATGTGAATTTCTGATCTCTGAGCCAAAAGCTGATGCTAAAGCATTATAGTCTTTTCCTAGAACAGGCAGAGGGAGCCATAAGTTTATCTGCAACAGGATTCTGGACATTTGACTTCTGTAGAGCCTCTCAGTGCACCGCCTTCACACTTTCAGTAGTAAAGCCTTCCTCAGCGTGACTGTGGATAGAGCAGTTGGATAGTAGTTCCCCGAGAGCCTCTGACTCTTATTCAACTCTTCAACACATGGTCAGCGAAGACATAAAGCTATAAAACATGAACATAAGTCTCCAAGTGGCAGGCCATTTTAAGACAACATTGCAAGGCTGCTTTGAGTCCTAGACCACGAGTCTCACTATAAACTTACTTGCACTTGGCACTGTCCAACCTACAACCAGGGTAGATAGCAAATCTGCATTGCCAAGATGGAATTAATACAATGCTGGGAAATGTTAGTACTCCCCACCCATCACAGAACATCATACCACTCTACTGTGAGGACCTGGTTGGTTCTACTGAAGAGAAAAACAATCAGGGACTTCCAAAAAGATTATTTTTTACTCACATTTCTTATTATATGTGCAAAACTATTGGCAGGAGAGACATTCATAATCCTAGTCACTCTGTCTCCAGACTGAAGGAGAATTTATTATAACACATGCTTCCCCATCTGTTCAATAGAAAAAGGCAAGGTGTGTAAAAGCATTCTTTCTTGTCAGCATGTCTTTCTTGCCAGGCAATGATGAACACATACGTAACTTGTGTTCATATTTTTGTTGACTAAAGCATGTTGCATGGATATGTATAACATCAAAGCAGGTAGGCAACTGCAATACTGGGAAGGATTCAGAAACCAAAAGACTGAAAATGTTGGATAAATAGTACTAATGACTTCCACAGAGACCGTGATATGAAGGGACATTGCAAATGGAAGTTGGCTGAACTCACAGTGTATCTGTTCTTTGCACAATCCCCACATTTCGGCTTCCTCCACAACATTCAGTTATTTGTCCTTATGCTCTCTGTTACCCTATCTCTAAACTTCTTCTCCCATACTCTGATTATATGACTACTGTACTCCTCTATAACCTCAGCATATCAACTCCGCCATTAAATTTCCCTTCCCTTCTTTCTTTCCTCCCTTCCCTCTCATCCTTACCTGAAACCATGCCATCCTACTCAGACACACCTTCCTTCCAAGGTTACATCAGTCTTCCTAAGGGAGAGCTGGTAGGGTTGCAGTGGTAGTCCTTGCAGTGGATGAAATAAAGGTGGCTCCTAGGGATTTGCCACTTCCCACATGAGGAGTAATAGTTAAAGTTCCCTTTTGAGAATTTACTTTGACCAGTGTAACATGACAGAAATGATGCTCTGGAATTTTCAAGGCAAGGTATTAAGAAAGTGGGCATTTTCTACTTCCTTACTCTAGAGGAAGGCAGCCATCACACACAGAGTAGCATGGCCAGGAATCGGGAATTATGAAGCACCACATGGAGATGGAGAGGCCAGGCAGAGAGTCCCGAAGCGTAGCTCTGTGCGGGAAGCCATGGGACTTTCCTCCCTTGTCTGTTTCGCCTGCTGAATTCAACTGATCAGGGGACTCCAGCCAAAAACATGTAGAGCAGAACAGCCCAGAACTACTGGAGTTCACAAAGAACTGGCAGGAAGCAATAAATCATTGTTTTAAGTCAATAAATTGGGAGACTTTCTTTTCTAATGGAGCAGGACATGAATGAAACTATTTCATACTTGGGCTGAGTGTTTGAATCAACTAGATGGTTATGAAAGTTTTCGATGATCTGAAAGCATATGAGGCAAATTCGCATTCTGCAAGTGGAGCCTCAGCTTCACCATTTGAAAGGCTCCCAGGTGACATTCACACAGTTGCTGTCAAGAACTGCAAAGCTAGTTTTCTAATTATTCTCTGGTTCTGCTTCTAACTAGTTTCTCTTGTAACGGAGAAAACCTCCTCTCATAAATGAGCCTTCTGCCATCTAGCTCTACTACTCTCTTATTTTCAGTCTGAACACTTTATTCTTCAGGAACACAAAGTCTGAAACATTCCGAACAACCTTTCTGTTTGAGGTGAAATGAAGTGAATGGATCACCAATTCCATGAATTGGTTTCTTGGTTTGTGCCTGACTTTTTTTTCAGCAATCCATTTTGTATGCCTGGATATATCTCAAAGAGAAGGACCTTAAGGTACAAATTTTTAGCTTCTTTCTGACATGAGTCACTAGCCATTTATTAGAATCTTCAGGGATCATCTTTTGCTACCTGTTCGGATGCTTTAGGGTCTTACGTTGGCAATGTGAGAAGTTGTCATAACATGATTCAGTGTCCCTGCAAGAAGCCACTTTTAGTATTCAAAATGCCTTTATATGAGTAGGACAGACAGAAATCTTTTCCAGGTTTTAAGTAAGATATAAATATAAAGTTAGACTCAGCTATTTCATTTATCCAATAGATCTATTTAATAGATCTACAGTAAATATTTACTACACATTTAGTTGCTGATATTGCAGACTGGCAATCAAAAACACATACTTTTGAAATGTTAACACATTTTTATTAAGGACTATTCGATTCCTAACAATAATGAGAATAAAAAAATCTTGCCAGTTTACTATTAATAACTAAATTACTTATATTTGAATCCAGTGGAAATAGACAAAGAATCATGTGAATCCAAGTTGCAGCCAAATACTGTTTGTACAAAATTATCTTCTAGGCTTAGTTTCTGATAGAAATAATATATAGCATTCACCTCTAATGGCTATTTTGAAGCTTAATATAACATTGTGTTTCACTTCCAGTCCTCAAAAGAAAGTAGGACTAAGTAAATATTATCCATTTCAATTATGTCTCAGTATCATAATGAGGAGCTTGTTAAAATCTTCTGAGAAACATCTCCCACACATCAGCCCTCTCACCCTCCACTGCAGAGAGAACCAAGGGGCAGATGATATTTGAGAAGAGATTCAGGATGAGATTCGAGGTATTCAGAAGAGATTCACTGAATATAGATTGACAGCTCACCCTTAAAATGAACAACGGACTATCTAATGATACAAAAAGTGAGTTAACACTCATTGAATGCCTTGTCGATACCATGTACTTTACTGAGAGTCCACCAACAATTTAATAATACTCTCAAGGAAGAGAAAGCATTGTCAGACCTCATCAACTATAGATAAGATTGGTTCAGAATACTTCAGGAGTAACCAAAAATTTCTTCCTGCTGAATGCTTCTAGCAGAGTTATTTTAATTGGGGTAGCTTCATTGACATGGCGTAGTGTCTGAGAACTTAATTTAGTTTCTCACTATTTAGGCACAGAACCGAGTATAGAATAGAATCCAAGACTCCTGAATCCAAAGCGGGTGCATTTTCTATGACATCTTGCAGCTGTGGGAATAACAGAGGACAGTCAAGGCTTTGATTTTCCTGATTTCAAATATCCGGTGAGGACCCATTCACTTGCTGCACCTGCTTGTTGTTTCATCACTCTGCTTCCTATCCCCCTTGTGAATTGGCCCACAGACACAACACCTATTTAAAATGATTGGATCTTGAAAAAAGGTAAATTGATATTTCATATGCCATAGGTTCTTCTGCAACGGTGATGTCTGTGGTGTATGTACATTGCAAATTAAATCATTCTAAGCCAGCACAGAGTCTGCCTAATAAAATCCCTGATGAAATCCCACTGTGTCTGCTCAGTGGAAGCTTTTCACAGTGTAACATCCAAGCTTTGAAAAAGCGACCGAACAAATGTGATTGATTATCATTTCACTTGCCAGATTCTACACTGAAATTAAAGAAAGTAAAAGCTCTTCTGTGGGAGTGATATAACCACCTGCAATGTTAAACCAATAAACTATGTGTTGGGCTGGTTGGGAACAGTCTTGACCCAGATGCAGAAAGGCGCACTCTAGAAAGTAGGAACATTACATAATAACTGATCAATCTCTCCTAACTGTGGCAAAGCGGTAAAAAGCATTCCAAATTGACTAAAAGGTCAAAACACTCTGAAAGAAGTCCATCACTGAAGCAGATAGGACATTAGCCACCCTTGTGATAAGCAGAACAAATGAAAAAAATGCAGACTATTAGTGTGTACTTGGGAGACACTCTCAGAGTTATTAACTCATTAAAAACAAGTTCCCACTGCCTGACACACAACAAAGCTAGATTTGATTGAGCATTAATTTGGTTTTCTGCTTATCTAAATATTAGCCAATGCCCTGATGAGTTTGAAGAAGCTGAAACACTTCTCTTCAAACAGTGTGCTATTTATAAATATCCCACTTTTATTTAAAGTCTCCACAGAATCTATTTTAAATGGCTACAGATAATATTTGTGCTTACCTCTTTGCTTAAGAAAAGTAAACACAACCAAATATATGCAGGATTCTCTAATCATAGTAACCTTGGATTTCAACATACAGAGAAGCAAGCCTGGCCTTGGATGAACCTGCACAATAGATCTCATTGGCCAGGAAGAGTCCAGTCGCAGCAAATATGAGGTCCCCTGGAGCAGCTGCTTTCAAGATCAGTCTTCTATTTATAGGCCACCAGGAATTTTCTGGGATGATTAAAAGTATGGAAAACAACATGTAGCTGTGAGTTACTAAAACACATTTAAATAGATGACAATTTAAAAAAAAACATGACTTTATTAAGCAAAAGGACAACTTTGCCCTAGATAGAGTGACTGACTAAGGAACAAGACAGACATGCTGAAATTGGGGTAGATGTCAATAATGGGTTATGAAAACATGGGTGTAACTCAGAAGGTTGGTTAAAAGGAACGGAGAACATACTTTATCATCTGGGAATCATGGAACAAGTTTAAATCAGGGCAAGAACTGCAGACAAGCCCTGGTTTACTCAGTCCTTGGGGCTGGGCTTGGGTTGCCCCTCTGAGCTGTGGCTTGCGTGGCCTCACTCACACTGTGCACAGACATTGCAGCATCAGAGAAGCCTTTAGCACAGAGGAATTGGGTTGATTTCATTTATGGTAGATTCTTTGCCTGTGTTTGTGTGTGTGTCTGTGTGTGTGAAAATTTTCTCTAGAAATTGCTTTATGCAACTGCTTTCATTCTTTGGACATCCTAATTTAGGTTAAAACCTGACTTTATGTAAATACACTTAATTTTTTAAACAAATTTCATCAACAACATGAACAATAAAGCTAAATAACTTTCATGTGAAAAAATGTAGAAATAGAAAAAATAAATTGAGCAACAGAGAGAGGAAAATAATAGGGTAAGCCTAATATTCTGGGAATATTCCTGAGTTATTGCTCAGGGAAATTCTAAAATAAAAGTTCAAAAACATTTTAATCAATGACTACAAGATCATAAAATATAGAGCAAGTCACTAAGATGGCAATTTGCTTGACAGCAAATTCCAGTAATTTTGATAAAATACTTCCATGCCGTATACGTGCACAATAAGTATCTAGAATTCTACCTGAAGTTTGTAATATACCAGCTACCATATGGTCTTCCACCTTAATAACTTGGCACGATAGAAATGATAGAAATGTATACACTCCATCATTACGATGAAAATATAGCAAAAATAAATTTAATAAAGTTAAAGTCGATCTTTAACATTTATTCATACATGAAATAAATATTCAAAAATTAATGCAAAATATCAATTTTTCTGGTTGGCATATTTGCAGTCTGAATTTTCCTTTGGAAGTGTATTTACGTAGCATCGATGTGGCACTGCCCGTGAGTCCTTTCCCGGAGTCAGGTGGTGCGGAGCTTTATTGCCCTATACATGAGCTCCCCCTGCTGGCACATTCTGGAGACCCATTCCTATCTCCATAAGACTGCAGTACCCCTAGTATATACATTTTATATATACGTTTGCATATGCGATGTGCACTGACATAATACACATGGTTACAGACGGTGGCAGCCTCATCTCAAGAACTCAGCTCAAGGCACCCTGACGATATTTGTCTCGTATTTTAAAAGGGCAAACAAAATGACAAAAATCGTATTTCCCTGTGCTTCACATCCTTTAGAAAAGTAGATTAGCCTAGAGCTGCATCAGGTGCTCATTGCTATGCTAACAAGTCACCGCAGATGTAGTGAATGAAAAGATTACAAATCCATCATCTTAGAGTTCTGTAGGTGGAAGGTCTGAGCTAGGTCACACTGAGCAAGAATCACGGTGCTGGCAGGGCTGTGCCCTTTCTGGTGGCTGCGGAGAGAGGCTGTTACTTTGCATTTCCAGTTTAGAGGAGGCCCTGCTTCCTTAGCCTATAGCCCCCCTCCCACTCTCTTCAAAACCAAAGCTTGTTTCTGGGCCTCATCTCCTTCCCACTTCCTCCACCTGCCATTTTGAAAGACCTCTGTTATTGCATCATCTCTCCCTTGACAATCAGGATAATGTCCCTGTTTTAAGGTCAGCTAACTAGTAACATGAATCTCCCTTCGCCATGTATGCTAACATATTCACAAATTCTGGCAGTTAGGGTATCTTCTTGAGAAGGGGTTGGCAGTCATCCTCCTCCTACTCACCACAACCACCAACAATTTCTTAAATATGAAAGTATCATCTAGGTAGAAACTTAGAAAAAATACATATCTCCAGATTCATGTCTCAAAAAATTGCCATGTTTATAATATTTACTCAAAAACATAATAGTTTCTTAATATATATTTTTTCACATTGGAATAAGCAACCATAAATAATGTTAAGCAGAGTATGTAAAGCCTTAAAGTAAAGAATCATCATACAACATAATTAAACAAATAAATATGTTAAGAGCTTGTATTAGTCTATGTTCTCCAGAAAGAACCAAAGAGAAATTTATGATAGAAATTTGCTTACACGATAATGGAAGCCAAAAGTACCAACACCTGCCATCAGAACAACCAAGAAACCCAATGGTGTAATTCAGTCCAACTTTAAAAGCCTGTGAACCAGAGGTGTTGGGAACCACTCTGCCTGGTTTCAGGAGTTGTAACTACCCGCCATGGCTAAGGCTGAGTGAGCGACCTCTGGACTGTGAGTCACTAAGGAGACAAAGCTTGTCTCTGGCAGCAGCGATGCTTCTGCTTCATCCATCTCTGCCCCCAACACAGAGTTACTTAGTCAATGATGGGTACAACCCCTCAGAGGAGGGGCAACCTAAGCTAGACATGATCACTTGGGAGGCCCTCAAGGAAGGACTCTAGGGGCGGCTGCAGCAAAGAGGGAGTGATGGACTCTCTCTCGCCCCCCCAGCTATTCTGACATAGCCTGAGTCCCCATTTCCATCTGGGAGAAGCGCTTCCTGGCTCTAATCCACTTAAGCCTAAAAACCCATGACTGGGAAAGCAGTGCAGCCCCTTGCCTGACTAGAGTGGGTTCTGGGGTGATCGGACATAAGAAAGAACTCCTAAAGTCCTCTGAAGACTGCTTTGCTAAGAGTGCTTTCATTCATATAATAAGGATCTGAGCAGGAAATGAGTATGTCTCCCAAAGTTTTTGCCTCCCTCTTACCTACCAGACACTGACTCAGACTAAGCCCTCAGATTTCTTTGAAATGTTATCTGTTGTTTGATCCTTGCCACCTGACATTCATTGATGAGTTTAACCTGTATTTCTGTGTATTATAACCTAATAAAAGCTGTTGAAGAAGAGGTTCTTGGTCTTTCTCCTCTGAGAGATTGACCACTCCTCTTCCCCAAGTGGATCATGTCTTGGTAGTTTCACTTTCATCTGTGGTGGATGGGGGGACTTGCTGGCAAAGTTGGCCCCACACAGAGGAGTCAGTATGAGCCCCAGTTTGAGTCCAGTGGCCTGGGAACTCATACATCTTGTTCTGAATCCAAAGACTCAAGAACCAGAATGTCATTTTCTGAGGGCAAGAGAAGATGGATGCCCCAGCCTGAACAAAAAGCAAAGTGTCTCTTTCTCCTCCGTCTTGGTCTACTGAAGGCCTCAAGTAATTGGATCAGATCCACCTGCAGTGTGGCGAGGATGAAGACAGCAGACCAATTCTGGTGCTAATCTTTTCCCAAAACTCTCTCACCCATGCATGCACCCAGATGGTGTGTTACCCAGTAACTGGGCATTCCCAGACAGCCAACTTTAAAATGAAACATCACGGAGCTCTAATGGAGGAAGTAGGCAACATAAAAGAACATATAGAGTAATGAAAGCAGAGAGATGGAAACTTTAAGAGAAATTAAAAAGAAATGCTAGAGATTAAAAAATAACAGAAATGCCTTTCTTTGGCTCACGAGTAGACTGGATATGGTTGAATAAAGCATCTCTAACCTTAAAAACAATGTTACTAGAAACTTCCCAAACTGCATATTTGGTATCAAAAATAGCAATTGTTCAATTTCTTCCTGAGTGTTTTTATCCATGGAGAAGTAATTGGTAATATTTAGAAAACATTCTTTCAGATAATAGGCATGCTACTTTATATTGACTTTAAGTTCTTAAAACACTTTAAAATATCCATAAGAAATTATTTTTGCAAGTGTTAACTATGCTGTTTTTAATGTATCCCCTACTTGAACATTTATTTTCAATACAGCATTTCAAGATGAGGTAGCTTATTTGATATATCACTTTCTGTCAGACTAAGGGTAGAAAATAAAAGACATGCTGAGAGATACAACTTTTCTCTATGTTAGGGGAGAAATAAGCCTGTGGACCTAAAATGATGCCTAAGAAATGATATTATTTAGAGAAGCTAGGCCATGCACGGAAATAGCTGGGTATGTCAAAATTGATTGAGACGCTCAACCCTGACAGCTCTGAAGTGGGCAGGTTGAATACCTGCCACGGTTTGTGGATGATTTTCTATATTCGTAAGCTGCTTGGTTAGCTGCCATGATGATGGAAATGGATGAGGGAAACTAAGAAGTTATAGACCACATACTAGTTTCATTTTACTTCTAAGACTTGGTCTAATATATGTTACTCTGATATTAAAAAAAACAACTGGAAAACTACATATTGAAGTGAATCAAAATGTTTACCTTTCATGATTATTTTTATGTTACATATAAAGAATTTCAAAGTGTGAACACATTTAAAGAACTTGTTTTTTACTGAAGTGCCCACTTCTAATCAAGTAATCTGTTTTTGAACATATATTTTTATTAAAGATATTTATTTGTCTGCTGTCCTCCATTTGCATGGGTTGTGTATGTGTGTGACACTTTAGTATTTTTCCCAGAGTGTGGCAATGGGAAATTTGTGGCAGCTTTATTAGATAAGACTGGCTGAATTGCAGAATGCTCTAAATAGCCAGGCAATAAAACAGCAAATGAATATGGTCAAAATGAAATGCACAGGAAAACAGTAAGGCTCTCTTGACTAATAAAGAGTAACATGGGTTAATTAAAGCTTGCTGATAGGGACATTTGCAAAACTTGGAATAAAACCAGTATGGAATGAAATGAGTTGATTTTGGTTAAATTAAAACAAGATAAATGGTAAACCAAGGAGACTCTTTAACTAATGCAGGCAATATTATTTTTTAGTCTAACAAAAGCCAAAACCCCTTCCTTCCTACCCAACATTTATAGTCCTAACACTCACACACACACACACACACACACACACACACACACACACAGTGTCATGACTATAGTTATTTTAGTTAAAATACTGGTCTAGAATATACAACTGTATTAATATTAGAATTATTTAATTTTAATTGGTATTTTCTCATAAAATAATGCCAATAATTAAACATTTCCATGGACTAAACATCCTAATGGTATTCTTCTCCATTGTAAATATTAAGACAATGATACTTTTGTAAAAACGACACATTTTGTTGAACAATATTGATAAATTACAAATCCCAGAACAATCTTTCCAAAAGAAACAGTAACTTTACATTAAATGCACAAAAGATTTAGTATTTCACTATGAAAAACAACAAATAATGACATTCTCCTTTCTTCACAGATATTTTTCAGAATGGGGAGAAAATGAAATCTTGACTTAAAGAAGCAATTTTATGAAAATACAGTGACATTTGTGTATTACCGGGAGAGTAACAAATGGGCTCAAACACATATTTAATTTAAAAGTGTTTGTAAATGGGCCAATGATACATACACGTCAAGTTTAATAATTCTGAGAAAGAGGTTCTGTTGATATCACCGCCCCCGACAAAAATGCATCCAAGGCAGCGGTGGGTTGGTGAGCAATGTCTTTCTGTACAAGGCTCTTCACAAAGGCAGAGAAATAAAAGCAGGGCTAGTCTGAGGAGTAAGAGATGGCAGACAGAATCATCTTATGAGTGAACGGCAGGGAAATTGAGGAGCTATGTATAGTACATACAGCTCGATTTTCACAGGAAAGCTCTGCTGGATTTCACCTGCACAGAGATCTGATGTAAAAAAAAAAAGTGTCACTAACTACTTAGAAGGAATAAGACTCTTTTTCTTAAAAACTATTAGAATATGGAATGATTGAGGATTCTCTCCTAATCATTTGCATCATGAATTGTGGCAATTCTAACAAGTTTCTCAGAGGTGGCTCATCGCCTCACCATCTTGTGTTGTTGTACTGGTTCTTCTCCAATGATGAACTCGTTTTCAAGCAAATTATTCAGAAGACAGAAACTTTATTACATAGGCAGTAAGGAAACCAGCCATATACCTGAAATGAAGTTTGCTGTGGGGATAGAAGCTCTAAGCATATACGATCTGTCATTTATTTGATTTTTATAAATTACTGTTATTACATATTTATTCATTTTATTAAGGACACTAAAACTTTAAAATTACTTAAGACTTTAAAACCACAGAAATCCCAATTTATTATTAATGATAGAAAGAATGAGGAAAGATTTGGTCACTTCTTCCAAAAATATGAATTTTATGACATCATGGTTTATTCCCCTGAATAATCTTTCAATTTCTTGAAGAATTAATAATCATAAAGCTTTTCTGCAACTTTAAAATGCAGATATAGGCCCTGGCTGGCATAGCTCAGTGGATCGAGTGCAGGCTGCGAACCAAAGTGTCACCGGTTCGATTCCCAGTCAGGGCACATGCCTGGGTTGCAGGCCAAGTCCCCACTTGGGGGCACACAAAAGGCAACCACACATTGACGTTTCTCTCCTTCCCTTCTTCTTTCTCTAAATATAAATAAAAATAAAATGTTTTAAAAAATGCAGATATAGTCATACAGTGTTACAAAAGAACCTATAAATTACTCACACTCACACATGTACAACTAGTATACCTACAGTTTTTTTCCAAAGTGATTTTTAAAGTATTAGTGACTTTAAAAATAAAGTATAGTTTTTACAAAAACAGACACTCATCTCAGAAAAATCATGATCCCATTGAACCAAAATGAAAACAAAATGTATAGTTTGTGGTTTAAGGAACAAATTTTTTATCACTGTTAATCTTAGTAGTGATGAAGCAGACTAACGGGCAATAACAATAATTCATCTATACACAATGTAATAATTTATTCTAAATTATTGTTATTGTTCTTTATAAATGCCAATTTTGCTCTTAGACTGATGAACTACACTGTGAATGACTGACATGCTAAATACAGTTCTTATTTAAGTAATATAATTCTTGCAAAGATACATTTTATTAAGTTACTTTAAATCATGTTAACCCAAAAAAACTAAAATTAATAATCTACTACATTATATGGTAGCTCCATAAGTCAAACTCAAAAAGGAAATCCTTTATGAGTTTAATAACATTTTCCATATTGTTATTGTGGAAAGATAAAGGAACAGTAATGTTCCTTTCAACTTAATGGCTTCTGTATCTAGTGGCAAGTAGAAAATTCAATTTTCTGGTCTGTATTCCTAAGACTTCACAGGCACTCCTTGTGTGGTCCAGTTTTTGATGTCTGCCTGCTGACAACTTGAAACCCCACCCCACCCTCTTCCCAGTGTTCCACATCTGATCAAGATGAGAAGAAGGCCTGCCTCAGGTGGGGGTGTTCAAATCCTTCAACCCCTTCCTGCACGAAGCCTCCCCCAGGCCCTACCTCTGAACCACACAAAAATCCACTCGGCTGTCCTTTACCTCCTCTCTCAAACCATTTTTGACCTGCTTAAGAGACTCTGCCAGAGACCTCAGTTACATTTATTACATTACTCTGACATAAATTTAATTTCTGATATAAAATGATAGTTAAGAATGCTCTTAATTTGCAAAAAGTCAACAGTCTGTTGAAGCCAATGGTAGGTAAACATATAATGAAAATAGATATCAAATACTATTGTAGGGAGAAGCTATACAAGGGAAGCCCCTATGTATGAGGAAAAAAAGTAGAAGTTGGTAAATAAGCATTTGAGGTTAGTGAAGACTTTCTGCAAGAATGCCTTAAGTTTTAAAGCACGAATAACAAGCATCCACATAAAAAATTTTGCTTGCAATATTGCAGAAAAATAAAATATGGGGGAAAATGACTCAGACACCGGCCTGCAGTGTCCTTGGTGTTATGGATGAGATAGGAGACAAATTCACACGGACCTTGACAGTCCTTTATTGGATTCAATTTGCATAGGAATACAGGTAAAGCTCATTAATCATTGTCAGGCAGTAAGGATCAAACAATAGATAGCACACAAAAACTCTGAGAGCCTATTATGAGTCAGGGTCTCTTAGCTAAAGGACTACAAAATTTTGGTAAACAAATTCATTTCCTGCTCTGACCCTCATCATTTAATTGTCAGCATTCTTAGCCAAGCAGGTTTCACAGGATTCTATGCATTCTTTCTTAGGTCTAATCACCTGGGAGCACGCCCTTTCCAGTACAGGGCTGTACCGCCCTCTGTCATTGTCTCAGGCTTAACAGAGGAAGTAAGGCAGGGGAAGTAAAGCATCCAAGAGATCAGAAGACTTTTTGCAGACAGAATGAGGCTGTGTCAAAGCCAAGGGGCAAGGGTCCATCACTCGCTATTTGGGGCTATATTCCCCCAAGTCCTTCCCTGGGGCCTCCCCATGATTGTGCCTGTCTTAGGTTGTTCCCCCTTGGGGAATCTTACCTGTCATTGGCTAACCAACCAAGCATTGGGGGCCAATTATGGATGAAGTAAAAGGAGCAGAAGCAGTGCTCCTGTCGGAAAGATAAGCTTTGTCTCCTTAGTGACTTATGGTGCGAAGGTTGCTCACTCAGCCTTAATTATGGAGGCATTACAGCTTCTGAAACCAGGCAGAGCTGTTCCCAATAGGAAAACATGAAGACTTTGGAGAAGCAAATCCTAGATTAGTTAATTATAAGTAATTGGTGTAGCTAGAAAGTCTATCTTAATTTTTTTAAATAAAGAATATAAATGCAGCCATTTGATAAGGATCAGATTAAATAATCTATTAAGGTCTTCTCTGAGTTTAGATTTCATAGCTATCTTTATTTTTAACATTTTTCATAAACTACAAAATAAAGACCCCCCCTTATCTTTATATGTTGTCCACCACGGTGCCCAAATCATTCCTAATACTTGTCTCCATGTCAGAAAAAAATTATATGACTAGCTTGTCCTATAGGCTGTTATGGTCTATTCATTTAAGGAAGGAACCATAAGACAGATTTAAAAAAATAATAGTAACTGCAGGGTTTAAAAGAAAATAAAGCATTTGTATTCAATACTTTTAGGTAAAAGTTCATGAATGAAATGACATTTGATCTATGTCAGGTTTTTCATATTACCTGCAAAGACCGAACTTCTTAATCTACCCTTTGAGAAATAACTGACCATATAAAATAGGTCTATCAAATTCTCTCTCTCTCTCTCTCTCTCTCTCTCTCTCCCTCCCTCCCTCCTTCCTGTTTCATGCTCTTATCCATCTTTCTATTTGGATGCAACATTTTATGTGCAAATTTTATTAAAATTAGATAATAACATAAAGGCTGTTATCCATGTAACTTCTTCAGAAAGGCCTATTTTTTGCATCTTTATTTTTCTTCTTCGAAATAAGAACTGATGAAATACTACACTAGATTTTTAAATATATAGCTGTTGTCTGTATCTTCCACTCTACAAAGGTAGGTACTTTGTTCTGTGGGGCATTATATTTATGTGGTTCTAGTTTAGTCCTTGGAGTATAGTTATTTGTTGAGTTATTTAATAAACAAGAAATGGCAGATATCTATAATGAATATTTTCTAAGCCTTTATTTTGGAGTTTAAGAATTTTTATTTCTTACCTTCAGTGACTAACATTGTAAATCTGCAGGCTATATTTTCTTCCTTTCATATATAGGAATACATTGGACACGAACTATATGAAGATTGTCATTGCTAACATATCTTTATAAATATCACAGTGTTTCTTGGTAATATTCTTCTGTAGTTTATATGAGTGGAAAGACATAAATGGTTAATTGGGTGTTTTTTTTTTTATCAAGGACTTTGCAACCCTAAATCAAATAAAAGCAGTATATTTCAGTGTAGTTTAAAAACACAGCTGGAACTGTTTACTCTCTAGACAAGTTTTGATTACAAACAGTACATTTTGCTTCTCTTTTCCAATCTTCTAAATAAAGCAGAGAAGTGACATCTACAAAGAGAGTCAGAGAACTGAAATAATAGTACTCATTTTATCCGTATTGTTTAATTTGCTATAAGTGTAATATAATACAAACTATTAGGACACACTGAGTGAGATGAAATGGACTATTTGGTCATTTCTTCTGCTTATTTAATTTTCTGTTAGTGGCATGTACGGGTACGACTTCAGGGGGAAATGAATTCCCTATCACTTAAGCCCTTTGGTTTGAATGTGATAGCGGCATACTTGAATGACTTAAGATCTAATACGTCCACTTTATAGACACATGAGGAACTAGTATATCTCTCTCTCACCAGGTTTCATGGAGAATTAGGAAATGCACTTCTATACGTTTCAAATTACAGTGCAAAGGTAAAAATTGGGTTTATTAGGCAGCTACTAAGCAGGTTGTACTTTATGTACTGGGAAGGCATCCTCTGCCCCATTCACACCTGCTGCTCAATCTACATGTGAGTATCTTCTTCTTTAATGATTCCTGATTACTGATAGAATGTGGAGAGTGTACGACGTTGGTTAAGTAGTACAAAGCACAGTAACTTACACATAACTAACCCTTCTGAAGATAATTTTGTGGTTTAAAATAACAATTTGTTTATTTTCACTCCCAGAATGTAAGTCATCAGCAGCTCGAAAGCTAAACAAATGAGGAAACAACTCCAGATTTCATCCCTAAAGTATTTCCCATCAGCCTCCATCCCTGAAACCAATTCTGGGAACATTGTCAATATCTGCGTTTAGTCAAGAAAAGTAGGGCTGCAATGCATAATCCGGGAATCATAGTCACACAGAAAGAGGATCTTAAGGAAATATGACCCAGGCTAGCAAAGCCGATGTCTGGAAGGTGGAGCCGTGTTTGGCGAAAAACGTACCAAGTCCTTACATCTTCCTGTGGCGGGAGGGGCTAGGGATGTCCCTGGACCCTCTTCGACAAGGCACTCACCCCATTCATGAGGTCTCTGTCCTCCTGACTTCAGCATCTCCCAAAGGCCACACCTCCTACTTTCAGGAGGACGTCAGCATATGAATTTGGGAAGCAGGGTGGTGATACATTGAGACCAGAGCAAGGTTTGATGAGATGGATGAAAATTTGAGGTTACAAATCTCACTTCTAAAATGATATCTAGTTAGAGGCTTGAAGGAAGTGAGGGGGTAGTCATCTAACAATCTACAGAATGAATGTTTCAAAGCACAGGAAACGACAAGGAAAAAACCCAGAGGGTGGATCCTGTGTAAGCAAAGTCAAGGTGGCCAGTGTGGCCTGAGTCTATTGAGAGAGGGGAGGTGGTCAGAGGGGCTGATGGGAGATTGTGTTATGGAGGATCGTAATTCTGTCTTACCGATAGGAATATGTCCAGTATCCATTATCCATAAGCAACATCAGTAACCCCAAGTGGATGTGAAATGACTCTGCACTCTGACTATGGTCATTTTTCATGATGCAGCATTAGATACCACTGGTGAAAGAAATATAATCAAAGTGATAAAAATATGATTAAAGCCTGTTTTATGCACTACAGAGAATAATGAAAAGAGCTACCAGCTAATTTGGGATGATTGATGATTGGCTTCTGAAACAATTTAATGTCTGATGGAGCTCATGGGTTCAACATAGAACATTATCATACAATGAAATGGAAAAATGTTTGTCAACAGCAGAAATGTTGTGCACCTGCAAATGGACAGGACGTGTGCTGCAGGCAGGTGAGGGACAGTGAGCCTTGTTCGAGTAAGAATGTGCCGTATTTCAGGGAGTACTGGGAATAGTAAGAGAAGCAGATTGGTTTGAGATGGTAACGTGCTTTGCGGTGCCCAGTGAAAAGTATGTGAGATACCTCCTATTGGCTTTAACAAACCAGTTTAGATTTTTACAGAAAGAAACAACACGATTGATCTTCCTTTGTTATAGTAATATATGGGTGTAGTGGCCTTCAGCTGGAATATCGAGGCTGGGCAAGAGAAGCCCTCAGGCTACTATAATATTCCAAGCAAGAGTTGAGAAAAATCGATCTAAGAAAATAACGGTAAGGATGAGAAGGCTACAACAGTGTTGAAAATTGTTTTGCAGCTGGTGAAGGTACTTCTGGATGGAACACCAAGGCCACCAAGGGAACTGGACAATTCTGTCATTTTATACAAAGCCATTTCTAATGTCAGTTAATTGGGGTTGGTGATAAAAATCACAGCGTTTGTAACTTCAGAAAATACATAGAAGACATCAGGATCACAGGTCTCCAGATCATGCCAACAGCATTTCATTTCTACTTTATGACTAAATTAGATGATGAAGGATTGAAAAATTCTAATACATTTTGATTTCAGTGGAGTACTGTATTAGCATCTCACAAAATAACTTTTGGATAATTAAAGAAAATTGGCTTGCATATGAATATTATTACATAGAATATTACATAGAATATTACATAGAATATGGTTGTGGTGAAGGACCACAAATCAAATATAACTGATAAATTGTTACAGATCTACTTTTGGGAGGTGATGCCAGTTCTGTTTAAATGGAAAAGAGGAATTTATTTATCTTAATCCTTAGAAAATCACAAATTACATAAGAGTATTGTTTTATGACAGTTGATAAAAATAATAAAATAATGAATGCATATTTTAGAATGAAGATAAAAATATTCAACTAGTTTTAAGCATCAAAACTGGCAAATATAAAGTAAAAGTATAAAATACAGTATTTCTCTTGCATCGTACATATTTGCTATATACTAATCCCAGAAACCCATTTCTAAAAAATCTTCCATCATTTATAGATTGTTCAAATAAGGACCACATACTAATTTATGAAAAGAAACTCTTCATACCTAAATACTTATGTGAACTTAACAAGTGGCAGAATTTAAATATAAAAGGAATTAGCCTAGAAGTGATTGGGACTGAATGGGAAATTGTTGGAATATCTGATTTCCAAGAGTTAGAAGATCCCCGGTGACTGACAGAGAACAAAATGCACTGAAAAAGCACAAGACATAGTGATAAGATGCAGGCAACACCTTTGTGGATTTTTTTCTTTCTGTGGTAGCTCAGAAAGCATAAAGCCAGATGAATGGTTTTAGATATTTTGATATTTCTCTGACCAATCCCAGAGGGTGCTAAGGTGAGAAGAACAGAAAAGAAGAAAAAGGAGAAAAAAGTACTTTTTGAGTTAATGGTTTCCATGCCTATACTGAATCATATAATGCAATTTTGAATCCAATTTAAAACTCCTCACTCTTATCTCCAAGGTCTTGAAGAGGTTAGGCCCTCACCACCTTAGCTACTGTATGACTGCATTAACCCCCTCTTGTCAGATATACTGGCTCACAATGTTGTCTATCCCAAGGTTGTTCTTAAAGAAATCGAGTAAAGGAAACATCATCTGTTTTGCAGTAAAAGGACAAAACCCATAAGATAGACTTTTCTTCTCCAACTATCAATATGCTTTTGATGTTTACTTAAGTTTGGATCCTGTATTTTTTTTAAAGAAAAAGCAGACCTACTGTTCATACACATTCAGTTAAATTTTTTAATGAATAGTATTTCCATTCACTTTAGTATTTTTCTCAGCCTCATCTATACTTTGTCACTGGGCACTTCACTAAGTCATCATTTGTTCCACCATCCAACAAGCCTTTAAAAAATCTTTTATAGCCCTGGCTGGTATAGCTCAGTGGACTAAATGTGGGCCTGTGAACCAAAGGATCACAGTTCGATTCCCAGTCAGGGCACATTCCTAGGTTGCAGGCCAGTTCCCAGCAGGGGATGCACAAGAGATAACCACACATTGACAGTTCTCTCCCTATCTCCTTCCCTTCCTCTCTAAAGAAAAATAAATAAAATCTTTAAAACATTTTTTAAAAATCTTTTACAGGAACTAGTATAAAGGACACATGGACAAAAACTAAGGGGGTGGAAATGGGAGGGAGGTGGGGAGCACTGAGGGGGGTGGGCTGGGATGGGAGTAAATGACAGAAAACTGTGCTTGAACAACAATTAAATTAAAAAAGTAAAATTAAAAAAATATTTTACAAGAATCTAAGACAAAAAGTAGGCACTGGGAACCAGGAGGCAGCGTAGAATCAAGTCCCAACAGCAATGGCAGTGGTACGTAAGAATGAATACGGTGAGAAGTAACGGGATTGATGGTGGCTAATAGGTTATTTGTGCTCAGACATCATCGTGTGATAATAGAAGTTTCAGTCTTGAAATGGTAATTTGGAGCAAGGATTAAAAGTTAAATTATGAAAACATATTAGCATATTATCTGATTGATTTCAGCCGCATAATGTCTTAATTTGTCTCTGAGAACCAAATACCAACTGTGATGAACAATGCAAAATCTTTTTGTAAGTTTTAAGTTGTGTTAATAATGTATTTTTATAAAACATACCTAGGAAACACATAAATTAGACATTATAAAAACATCAAGGAGATATAAGGAAAAACTGCATACAGTATATAGTAAAATAAATCCATAGGGCAATTTATCAAAACAGACTAGGAAACATGGAATTTGGGATGGATAGCAAGTATTGTTGATACAGGGTGCAGCCAGGGGGGCCCCCCTAAAAAGAGATTTGGAATGGTGTCCAGAATTCAAAGTGTATAGGAATATTGGAGAGACATATAAGATGTCCTCACCGCCCCCCAGGGGGAAGAAACAAATGGAGCCAGGCCATTGAGAGCTGTTTTGCATAGCAACAGTTTCATAGCTAACCTCTGAAATGATTATTTAACATATCTATAAGCTTTAACTGGCTTCATAGATATGTTAAATAGCTATGGCCAAGTTTGAGCCAGGGGAGAAGGTAGTGGCTGGGACTGAGGATGGAACTAGGTAGGGGCTTTGCTCCTGAGAGAAAAGGCCTGTGTGGGAGCTTGGAAAAGATGGGCTCCAGGACATGAGGGGATAACTGCCCAGGTGAGGAGAGGGCCACACCACGCTGTTTGGGGCAGAATGGAGATCCCTGCAGCCAGGTGAAGAAGAAAGCCACGTGCTTTTGGTGGAGTGTGAACCCCTGCAGCTTCGGTAGAAGAGGCCCACATGGCTTTGGGATGCCCCCTTTGGCTGAGTGGCCTGGAAAGCAAGAGAGACTTTGACTGGAACTGGGTACAAAGAACTCTTGCCAGTGGACCATGAGAGGGTACCACAGTACTTTGGATTAACTAGAGAGAGATCCTGCCTGCAGGGTGACACAGCTGACGGTGCCAGCGGCCTGCAACACAGACGTGTGCTCTTTTCCTGATTTACGGTACCCGGAGTTGGGACAGTGGGAGAAGGGAGCGCTGTGTGGGTGTAGGTGTATACCCTAAAGGATTTTGATATTTTAGTAGTGGCATTAAGCCTAAATAGCATTAAATAAACATTTTGTTTCCTTTTCACAAATCTCTGGCATTGAGAGATGTCTTTCCAATTGGCAGCGGACAGAAGAGCCCAGTAGATATTAGTATTTTGTTTTTGGGAGGGGCCCCTCTTGTATAGCAGTTTTGGGCATCCCTAGGTGGGCCAAATATTGTATTGCCCCTCCCTCGGACCTCTTGTTCTGTAACATTGTTAAATAGGCCCTGAGCATAGGAGACCTCATTGCAAAACACAGTTGCAGCATGCTCACAAGATGAAAAGGGTACAGGAAAATAACAAAAATTGACAGATTAGTCACACGCCATGCTTATCATCACTAATTTCTAATTCATTCTATCAATAACACCAAATTGTCCCATTGCTTGACATTCTGAGAGTTGGTCGAATTAAGCAGAAAGACTTGACATGATATATGTAAAGTTAGGAAAGTGGTCAATTACTCTCAGTGTTAGAAATATTTGTATAAATGTTGAGAGATGTCTGATGCATGGTGGCCATTAGAATCTACCTCTCCCATCTCTAATTGCAGGAGACATTACTGAGTGAAGACTTCAGCCATTCAGCTATGAAACCCATCTGATTTCCAAAGAACCCACCTTTTCACTCTTCCCGGCCAGGGACTAAGGATGACAAGACTACTTAAGGCTCTTTCATCCCTAAAGACACTGGAATCCTCCGATGCTGGGGGGTTTGGGCATGAAGTTCCCCCAAAGCTATGCTGAACTCTCAGAAGTGCACTGCAATGTAGTGTCGTCAGCTAACGTCACAATGCTGCACATTAGCAGACATGAAAGTTGCTGAGACTATAGATCTTAAATATTCTCGCCACACAGCAGCAAGCAAGCAGAAAGGTGATTATGGGAAGGGATGGATGTGTTAACTAAGTGTGTCATGGTGATCACTTTGCCACATGTATGAAGATCAAATCATTGTATTATACACCTTAAACTTACACAATTATGTCTCAGTAAAGCTGGAGGTGAGGGGGAACTGGATCACAGTTCGGAATCCCAGACCAATCCCAGACCCAGAAGCATCTGAGATGCTTCTACCCAACCTTCCTTCTCCCCCTGTTCTTCTTTCCTTTCACCCAAGTCAAAATGACATCGAGTCTGATGGCTCTCTTGCTGCTCCTGATCCTTCGTTTTTCCATACAGTCCTTGTCCCTAGTAAATCTCATGCAGGCTTACTTAAGCTTTGAATTCTGCTTTTCAGAAATCCCAGGCAATTCATGATGTGTTTAAAACCACTCAAAATACTGTTTTTTCTTTTTGTAGATTTCCAATCAGTATGTTGTTTTAATTACCATTTCAGAGTAACAGCAAGTGGAGAAGAAGCCACTGCTTCAGTCAGCTTCATGACTTTGTTCTAAAGAAGCTTATTAGCTTTGTGACACTGTTGCTATTTTTGTGCTTCTTTGTGTCTTCCACTTTGGGTGCAGCACAGAAAATGAAAACTAAGGAAACGGGCCACTATTTATTGTATAAGTGCTGAAAGAAAAGCTTAACAAGAAAGCAGAGTAAAGAAGAGCCAAGCAGGAGAGATTCTGCACAAGAAAGGAGAGCAGCTGGGGCTGAGAGGGACAGTTAACATCAGAGGGGCCCAAAACTACCTAAACAAAACCACATACCCACATTTTGTTAAAATATGGCATACTGATTATCAGATACATATTTACCCAAATGTTCTTACTGAAACATTGATTTCAGTGGAAGTCAACAAGTTTAAGTTTCACCCAAGTCAAGAAAGTTGAAAGGCAACATTTTCCATTTGTCTTACACATCAGTGGGCAGTAACATAAACTAAATTAAGACTCAGTTACAAGTGTTTTCCAGGTAAGGTCAATTTAAAGGAGTTCATCATCACCAAGCCCTTATTACATGAAATGTTAAAGGAACTTATCTAAGAAAAAGAAGATCGAAACTATGAACAGTGAAATGACAACAAACTCAAAGCTGTCAACAAACATAAAAAACAAAAACAAAACTAAACAAACAACTAGAACAGGAACAGAATCACAGAAATGGACATCACGTGGAGGGTTATCAGTAGGCAGGAAGACAGGAAAGAATGGGGAAAAAGGTACAGGGAATAAGAAGCATAAATGGTAGGTACAAAACAGACAGGGAAGAGTAAGAATAGTATAGGAAATGGAGAAGCCAAAGAACTTGTATATATGACCCATGGACATGAACTAAGGGCGAGGAATGCTGGAGGAAGAGGGGTGCAGGGAAGAGGGGGTAAAGGGGAGAAAAAATGAGACAACTGTAATAGCATAATCAATAAACTATAATTAAAGAGTTAAAAATTACTGGTACAGATGGATGTTGCTGAACATAATCTTCATAGCCCCTTTAGAATGCTTTTTAAAATATGCTAGTAATAATCATTCATATTTAGGTTTCAAGAATAAAAGTATTATCAATTAAATAATTTGAAAAATTAATAGAGAAAAATATATTGATTATTGAAGGTAATGACATAGTTACCGATTAACTCAGTAAAATGCAACGAGTGCAAAATTAATCAGAAGATTCAATTGTGTCCACTGGAAAAGCCGAAGCAAGTAAGAATAAAAAGGAAGCCACGCAGTAGCTTTATACAGCATTGTTCCCGAAGAGAAATCCTTAACATTATATACAAGAAATGGCGTGAGGAAAAAACTGAGATGGTTTAGAGCAGACACACTTTGGTTCCACTAAACACATTTTTCAGAAGCGATATCCCTCGCCAAGCTGCTTTGCTGACACTGTACTGCTTGTCCACTGCTGGATGCACTGACATTGGAAGAGGCTTCTGCACAGGCACACACGGGAAGCACACGCAGGCACTATGGAACATGTGAAATTTGTTTTTTAACTGATGGCTCCTCAATGTATTTTCCTAAGGAAATCTTTTCAAATGTGGCACTTAATACCATAAATTAGGGTCTTACTTTTCCATAGGTATTTCCATGTAGTTATATATAAAATTATTTCATCAGTTATAATGATAATATATTGTATGCTTAATAAAATATTTTATGTTAGTGAAATTGAAACCCACTGTTGTCATCTGATAGAATAATTTGTCTTATGTTGATAGGGGTAGAAATCCTACTAAAATCAATACCATGTCAAATGTCTTATAAATCGCCACACGGAAGAGAATTGCAGAGAAACTTTCACAGTTTCCTGTGAATACACATGAAAAAAGGGAGAGATTTGTTGGAAAAATAGGAAGAAAGGTAAATAATTCTGAAGTCAGAGCAGACTCGACCTGGCAGAGCCTGTGAATGTGGAGACCCCGAACACAGGCCCGTTCGGGGCCCTTGGGAGGCCCTGTGCTCTCCCGGAGCTGAAGGGCAGAAGGCCCCAGAAGGAGTGGGGCTGAGACTGAGACGGGCTCCCTCGGGACAGGAGACACTTGGGAACTGCATTTACTCATATCATCCTCATCCTTCATCCTTCGAATTGTGTGCAGTGGCTTTACAGAAAGTCAAATAGAAACAGCCATCCTTTGCACGCACCCTTGAGTGGGGATGCCCCGTAGGAGGTAGCGTGGCTCATTGTCATAGTGAACAGGACCGATGAGAATGGGTTCCTGGGTACGAAAGGTCAAGTATAAGATCCTACCTCCCTGTTTTTCTGGGTTTCAGTGATGGGAGCCGGTGCTATTCTGTGCATTCAGGCTCATCCTCCAGCAGCAGGAGGAAGGTGTAGTCACTGACCAAGGGGGCGAGGGGGCCGCAGGTAGCCCTGCCTGCAGAGTGGGACTGAAAAAGACGCTGGGGACAGACGGAGGTGGCGGGCACTAGCCAGCACAGGTGGGCAGCCTTTAGGAGGTGAAAATAGCGAGAAAGAGAAAATGAGCTTCCCCTAAGCTTCCAGAGGGAAGGGCAGTCCTGCTAACGCCTTCATCTCAGCCCAGTGAGACTCACTGGAACTTTGAACCACAGAATTGTAAGCAAATGCATTTGTCTTTTTGCAAGCCACCAGGTCTGTAGGAATTTGTTACAGCGACTATAGAATCTGATATTTTCCTGCAGAGCAGCCTTGGGTGATTATGTGCTTCTTAAAAGTATAATGAGAGTCTTTTATAAATGAAAGCACCTCCAACTCCATTGAAATATGAGAGACATCAAACTGTACTGGTCTCTGTATGCTTTTTTAAAATCCTAACACCCAACAGTAGACCTTCTGCTGGATGAGCCTTGGCTGTCCCGTCTGCAGCAGTGATTGACTGGGCAGACTGCAGGCACCTCTTAAATTCAATCGCCTTTTTCTTTCTTGAATAGTTTAAGCAAATCTTCTGAATCTTCAGTTTTACCAGGAAAGAAAAGTGACTTTGGGGAAAATGATGTACTTCAAATGTAGAATGATATGAAAGGCTTCTTAGATTTCTTCCAAGAAAAAGGTTGATAACTTTGCGTATCTAGGCAAGGAATTTATCAAGAGGAAAATGTCTGGTTGGTTCGGGTTGCTGCATAAAATAAAAGGGCTACTAACAGAATCTCACCACTTCCCTAAATAAGCACACCAATAACTGAATTTCTAAACAAGAAAGAAGCTTGGAGACCCTTTAAGGCCCACTAGCTCCACTCCCATCCCTGGCTTATAACCTCCTCAAAGCTGCTGACCACATCTTCCAGGTCTTTGATGAATGTATACTTATCTAGGTCCCCACACACTGACAATGTTCCATACTGATTTAATGATTCCCAGAACGTTTAGTAATTGCGAGGATCTCCTAAAGGGTACGTGTTTTGAAGTTTAATGTTTATTGAAGTGTATAACATGGAAGAGCATAACATTGCTTCTTATAGTCTTTTTCATATCAAGACGCTCAATTTATAGACAAGAATTGTTCTTCATGTAAGGAAAGATGTCTTGAAATATACATGGCAACCTGATAGACAAGACTGGGATCTGCTGGCATTCTGAGTCTTGCAGAGACTAATAATAGATGACAGATTAAAAATAATTGACGGTGTCATTGTGAAGTGTTTATACTAACGGATAGATGGGCTTGACTGATAGCTGGAGGAGAAGGCAAGAGACTATCAGAAGGAAATAAATGATTTCATAGGCAGTAGGTTACAGATCTAGCTTAATAAGCTTCCCATGCTGTGGTTAAGTAGAAAGTATAATATAGTCTGGGCTGTTCATACTATGCGACTCTCCCCATTTTCTCACAAAACAGGGTGCATAATATGCTTTCATACTAGTCAGGAGAGTGGGTAGTTTCTGCTTTGAATAAGGAGAGACTGGAAGAGGTCGGTAATGTTTTTAAAAGGCACAGAGTTGGTGACGCGCATAGGTATGCTTAGGCATAGCTTGAGCCAGAGTCAAATGCTTTTAAAATCACCTGCCTACACTCTTCTTATTTTAGCAATGGTATGAAACACATTATTATTTTACAGATGTCATTATTCTAATTAGCACCCTTTATAATGATTTGGGGGAGGTGTTAATTAGTGTAATCCCATTGGCTTTTAAACAGAAAGCATTAATGCAAAAATACACATTAATATACACTTGAAATTTCAGTCTTGAACATTAAAAAATTATAGCTTATGTCAAGGCCAGGCAGGCCATGAAGAAAATAATCAAGGTATTTCACAAGAATTTCATTAAGTTAAATATCTGTTATAGAAAATACTCTGTGTTGGGTTAAAATGACTAATTTAGTTCTGGTCTTACTCTCCACTAAATTTCCAACTCTCTAAATTAGCTTCAGTCTTCTTTTAAGCATTAAATAAAATACTATACGTGCAAATATGTTATACATAGTAAAACACTATATAATTATGTCAGAGTAGTCAATGATCCACAAAGATTTATATTTGTTCTTCCATAGTCACAGTCAATTTTGTCCCTGCCCAGTCATTGGGTGTCTTTGTCTTTCAAATCTAGAGGGTCTAATTGTCAGCAGTGGTGTGAATGAAGTGTATAACATTTATTAATCTGGGTCTTATAAAGCAGGAATGCCTTTTGCTCCCTAACCGGGTAGTTCAGTTGGTTAGAATATCATCCCAATACACCAAGGTTGCTGGTTCAATCCCGAGTCAGGGCACATGCAGCCAATGAAGACATGAATAGCTGAAACAACAAATCTCAGTCTCTCTCTTCCTTTCTTCCTCTTTTTCTCTCAAATCAATCAATAAAATAGGAATGGCTTTTCTATGATTTCTGTTCATCTGAACTCAGGGGAGTTAGAAATCGGGAGTTTTAGTCTGTGAGTCATCACATGGAAAAATATTTTCCTCCCATGGATAGGTTCACTGGACTCTAATGTGAGCAAGAAGTAAATTGTGTTAAAATAGTGGGAGTTTAGGGTTTCGTTGGTTACAGAATCCAGCATTGTTACAGAACCAAATACATTCATGCAAGTGTTTTGAACTACCCTTAATGTTCAACAGAAACATTAATATATTCATCTGTACTAGGCATATTTTTTGAAAAAAAATTTGATTAGAGAGGTCAAGATTTCACACAGATCATTTTGGAAGGTTTCTTACATATTTCATTTTTATAGTATGTGAAATGAATGTTTAGAAATACAAGGAAATATGTTTCAAATGACTGGGATTTTAGGCAACTGTGAGTATAAATATGGTCACACTAGTATGATTCCCAAATTGTAGCTCTTGTCCCCGACCTACTGACTCCTAATATTGGATGTGTCTCAAGTTCCTGTCCCCATGTAGAGCTGGGGTTGCCCAACCAGTAATTTATTTCTGCCCATGCCTGCTTTGCCAAATTCTCATTCCCCACACCGGCTGCCCCATATTTTCCAGTCCTGTGCACTTGGCATGAGTCCTCTTACCTTCCTGATAGCTCAGCTGGGACCCGCCATGGCAGCCTGGAGGGGACCACAGATCTGACCCTGCAAACTGAATTGGAATTCAGTCTGCAGACAAGCTGAGCTTCAGTATCCTACTGCCGTGCTTATCAGCACTCTTACAAAGTGAGGAAAACACTTAGCAACAGTCTTACAAAGTGAGGAGGATACGTTCCTTTTCTTCTGTATTGTATTAAAAAATGATAAAAGGATATTTATTGTGTTCTAGTCTGTATAAGAGCCCATAGACATTTTGTCTACAACCTAGAGTAATACAATACAATACAATAATACAGAAACGAAGAAAATTCTGCATTTTGTAAACCAACACTTTTCTTTCATTTTTTATAACATTTTTTTTTCTGTATCCAGGTGGGAAAACTAGGTTCTGAAGACGCAAGGAACAGTCCTGGGGTAAACCCACGCAAAATGCACACCTTCAGACTCTTGAATTTCTTGCTAGCATTGGCTTTTCACTCCAGATTTCTCTTACTCAGAGATCTCATTCCCTGGCCTTGCAAAACCTTCACTTCCGTCTACTATGTCTTTATCTGTCTAAGTCCTGGATGCAGAGTAGAATGGACCGGTCTTCCCTCCTCCCATCCAAGCAGCCTTGCTGCAGGGCTGCCTTCACAGACAGGCTGTAAGGAAAGAATGGCACATGCCTTAACTTAACAGGGGAATGTGGTCCTTGTCTCCACCCTCAGCAGTATAATGTGGTCCAAAAATGAACATCATGGTCTGGACTTATTTGTCTGTTTCTTCTGAAAATACTAAAGTTGTATTGCTTTTTTGTTGGAAGAGAGCTTAGTTTTAAGTTAATTTTCTTGAAAGTAGCTCACCCATCCCTCATGGTTGCTCTAATTTCATGCAGAGTAAGGATGAAATACGCACATTTCATGTAGAAATAATCTTTTTCAGGAGTGAATCCAAATTAAAAGAAAAAAATGTTTAAGTAACCACCCATGGGGGATAATCCTTTAATGCATTAACTGGCTGACAATCACTTATGAAATGCTATATTCAACAAGTTTTTAAAAAATATTGTCTTATTTATATATTCTCCGTTCATTTTCTCCCTCAATTTCAATCTGTAGAAATTGATTTTAAATGGTACAAAGTAACTCCTGACATCTAGAAGTAGAAGTTCCATATTAGAAATGTTATTTTCTAATTACTAACAAACCATGGTGCTTCTAAATACACAGATGCAGAGAAATGGTCGAGAAGCAGGAAAGACAAAGGCATTCAATTCCTGAGAGGATGATCATGTCAGATGCGTTGCTGTGCAAAACATTCCCAGGACATTTTGGCAGTTCATTGAAAGGCTAGTTGAATTTATTCAATATTACATCTCTAAGAACTTTTGACATTTCTATTTTGCCATAATGGTGGCACAGTGGCTATCTCCAAGGGAGGCAGTGAGCCTGGTACTACACTCTTATAAAGGACAGTCACTTTGCAATTTCAGATTAAGTCAATAAGTGTATTACTACATAAGCAGTTTTCATGACAGAAACTCAATAATCCCTTCTTTGACCCGGATTGAACACTGTGGGATTGTCTAAACCTCATAACCTGTCTAGGAAGATCAGTAAGTTTGCAACACATCTAGTAACCTTGTTTTTATTATTTTAATCGGACCTAATTCAAGTAGGAAATATCCATAGTTTTATATGTGTATGTATATGAGAATGTATCTCTAGTAACCTTTGAATGAGAAATAATTCAGATAAAATATATGCTAATTACCTACACACAGAAATAGTGACTGCATCAATACAGTTTTCTAGTTAGAAGAAGAATTCGATATTAAGAAAATTGATAATTTTGTAAATAGTTGCCAAGAAATGTTCAAGGAGGAAGATGAATTTTGTCCCATTACCCATAATTTGAATCTCCAGGAAATAAGCTTTCTATACCAGATATCATATATGAACATAGATTGGCTACAGAGTATATGCCTGTATCTACTGTCTCACTGTGTCCTCACAGAATCCCTGTGGGAATGGCCAGGACGTTGTCTTTGTACCTGCCTATGAGGGAAATGGCCAGAGCTCTGGTTTTCCCATGAAGGTAGTGGTTTCTGATGATCTAATATTGCGCAGACATGAATGCATCCCCTCAATGTGGACTGACCGGTAGACCAAGGAAAGCTAAGAGTTCCTCTGTTGTATGAGAGTAAGTCAAAATGTCCTGTGGTTGCCAATAATCACATCAAAAGCAGGTTTTTCAATAATGATAAATTAAATAGTTCAATCTAGACCAATTATCCTCCAGACACAACACAGAAGTTATTACTGGAATATTATTATTTATTAAGAACCAAGAGAAAAAAAAAGAACCAAGAGACTATTGTCCCAAAATAAAAATAATTAATTATGTATAGGGAAATATTAAACTTACTTAACATTCAGTATTTTTACAATGAAGTAAAAAGGTTCTTGATAAAAACAAATATTTGAAACAAAATATTGTAGGAAAAAACTTAAACTGTGTTTGAGCATCAATATCTCATTTATACATCTTATTTTGATTGTTCAGAACCAAAAAACACTGTTTCAAGCACATGATAATAGAACATAATAGCAGTTGTTTTTTATAAATCTCACTTGCAATGTCTTTAAATTTTTGAATGAATACTAACCAAAATACCTGATAGAATACTAGAACACATTTGCTTCTAGATGAATCATTAATACTCTTAATAACTACTTTTATTCCTTATATAGTCATTAAAGTAAGACAAGAAACTTCCCAAATTATTACCCACTATGAAACTATATGTAATATGACATTGCCAATATAAGACATGCTACTTATCGGACAATTAACAATTATTCTGTAATAGTGTCTTAAAAACAAAGAGTGATAAATATTTTCTATTCATTTGATTGAAATACATATGTTATATATTTCATTATATGTTATACATTCAATTGCATGTTATATGTTATATATTTATAGAACATATTTTATTATATGTTATATGCAATATATCATATATGTCATATATGTGTTACATATTTAATTTGTTTGTGAAATTTGGATCTAAAACTAAACACCACTGTCAGGAATTTAAAATATATGCAGAGAAAAAAGAAACCATATTTTAATAAATTAAAACATATAAATCTGTTAGCACAAGTTAATGTACGTATGATATCCAGTGCAATTTAATGGAATATAGGTCATCTTGGTGTGTATATGTTATGGGCCATGTTGGTAGCAACTCTATATAGTTAAATAAATTTAGACATTAAAATTTGAATAAAATAATCTGACAATAAAAATAGCAAAAAATAACCTTTTAATGCTTGAGGAAAATTTAAAAACATCCTAGAAGTTAAGGGATGGGCTTAGAGCAAAATGCATTCATTCATCAAGGTCACCAAAAGAATTAACATATTCCTAATCACATAATTTTTTACTAAAGAATGATTTAAGAACCAGGTGGAATTATGTTCACCATAATGTTTTATTTTGTTCAAGCTAACTGTGGATAATTAAAGGACCTAAGTGCTGGTGATATAGTCTTGGTGTATTTTGTCCTGTAATAAAAATACAAAAATCAATACCTTTAAGATTGGGAGAATTCCCTCTTAAAATTTTATTCCACTCTAACCTCTAATGTGTGCTTGTCAGTGCATTTAAAGTCTTGCCCTTGAACTCCCATTTCTACCCATCTCCTTTCCTCTGCTGCACACACAGCCACCTCCCTGGTGACCTCAGTGCTTTCTCCCACTTCTGCTCACAGCACAGCCCACACTCCCTGACTCCTCTCACTGGAGAACATTGCTTCAACCACCATAAGTACTTTGTTTTGGGTTAAAATGGTTTATCGGCAATAAATAGATAGCAAGTGAATGACTTTCAACCATTTTAACAAAAAGAGAAAACATGTTAAACTATAGCCCTAAAAGGAAAAATTGTAAACAGTATTAGAGTTTATTATTTTGCTACAAAAAAAATTTAAAGCTTTATCTCACTACCTTGTGAAACCATTTAATTTTATCCTCATTTCAATTACTGTAGTTATCAGTGGGGCTTTGAGTAATTTATCATAAAATGTATTAGTGAATGCAGAATTTGAACCATTTATAAATAAAAACAGTGGGCAAATCCCCTACATGCCAAACAATGGAAAATGGATTATAAAATTGGCATAAACCCAAAGTTTATTTTAGAAAAGTGTTTTAAAAAAGCTTTCCCTAAAACTTTAAATTTTATATACCATTTAAATTTAGTGAAATTTGATGCAGAGTTATTAACCATATCCTCTTTCTGTTTCACAGTTATGTACTTAAGTTTCTAGTCAACTTGATCAATCAATACAAAGGAACGTTGTTTTCTTGGTTGAAAACAGCCACTGAACTATTTAGACCACACGCAGAATAACCCTGAAGGCATTTGGAAGGGTTTTCCTTTCTTCTTAGATACTCCTTGTATAGGAAATTGGTTTCTATTTCAGTTTTCACTCTCACTGACATAAATCCTTAAAGAATGCATCCCACGATGTCACTCTTTGTCTTCTGCATGTCATTTAGCTATAATTACTCATAAATTAAAGTGAAAGAAGATTTTTAAAAGTACATTCTGGGGACAAAATGGATCAACTTCTAAATATTGTGTCCAATTATTGTGTGTTTAAAGTGAAATGTGTATATGACTAGGAAATGCTACAGTGTAAAATAGACCTCAATCTCAGTTACTGTGCTCTTAAAATTAATAACGGTAAGCATCTGAAGATCAAAGTGTTTTTCCATAACCAACATTCATTCGTCCAATTTGGAGGATTATTAGATACATATTCTCTATACTTATTAAAATAATTTCAATCAGCCTAAGTGGTGCCATCTTATTCATAGTCCATAAAATGCCTCTCCTAGTTGTAGGAGGATACTTTAAAATCACCGAATTTGAATTCTTATATTTCAAATCGTCGTTACGCTGTGCGCAGATGAGTAAACCTGATCATTGGCAATTTCTCATGTTGCCACCAAACTTCTCTTACATTCTCTCAGACTGTGACAGTGAAGAAAACCTTCACTGACCAGGGGAGAAGTGCAGCCTGTGTTCTAGAAAAGGCTGCCCTGCGGAGCCGCCGGCCGCCACGTGCTGGAGAGCAGGAGATGCGTGTACACAAGTAACTCAGCCTGCCTGTCTCTGTCATCACGTGACAGAAAAGCTATGCTATTTAAGCATGTGAAAAGGTTTAAAGTGATTGATTTTCGGAAGCTTAAGTTGAAAGTGCATGAGAATCACTAAGGCCATGCTTGGCCCAGGTTTGTGAAAATATATTACCATATTTCTCCCAAATGTCCCTTAAATTCTAGCACTATGTTATATATATTCTCCTTTCAAATTGTTAAGAACTCATCACATAAATATATACTTTTGCACAACAAATTTTGGTAAGTTCTCTCAAAGTTATTCCAATCTTTTCAACATACATGTTTTACTAGAAATTTTTAAAATGTGGTTCTTAATGGTATATGTTAAATCATCATGAATTATTAAAATTTGCGACTGTCTCCAGAAGCTGTCTCAGATATTGGTAGATGACAGCTTCTGGTTTTTTCATTCCTGATGCTTTCTATATATTTGGATGAAAGAATTCAGTGACCTCGAGAATGAGAGTGCTTCTTCCAGTTTCCTAAACAGTTAATAAACTTCCAATCGCTCCCCTGAGTAGTGATGCTAGGCCTCTCTTCATGCTGTTGCTCAACAGTAACAACCTCCTGGCCTGCTTTCTCACTTCCTTCCTTGCCCGAAGCATCACTGAAAAGTGTTGCTGCATGTGCTACATCTTACTAACATTTCACAGTAAAAGAAGGTCATTACAACACAGGAAAAAAGGCTTCCAACTAGAAGCTGTGTATCATTATTGCTAAAGTCTCAGTGGTTGTGCCATGATAGAAGGATGGAAGGAGGCTCAGTGGTCCACCTAGGTGGGCCTTCATCGTGCCCCAACCATGCACCCCACCTGTCCAGCCTCGCTGCAGCCCTTCTGCCCTGCTTTCTGCCGGGGTACCTGCTCCACTTGTGAGGCGTCACCTGTCAAGCCCAAACTCCCCCTTACATATTTTACAGAGCGATTTAATTCTTCTTTATCTCAATATCTCCCCTGTAGATAATAGCAAAGGTGTCTTGCCTTTCATCACCAAAGAGGCCAATCAAGATGTGTTTTATCCAACAAAGATTAATTTTCGTTTGATGAATGCTTCTGCTACCTTCTCAAAGCAAGTCATTTAAACAGCAAGCAACTTTTAAAAATAACATCTTTTTCTTCCTCTTTCACCAACCTGGTTGGCACAGAGCATTCAGTCAAAACCTGATATACTCGTTAACATTCCACTGGTGTCATTGTGTACCCTTTTCATATAGTAAAAAGAGCAGTTTTATACCAAAATGTATGATTATGGTATGTTTTTTCAAAGGGAAATTTAAATTTTGTTTTTTACATTTTTGTAGAGAAACACAGTCAACCCCAGTGAAGTATTTTCAACGTTGAAATCTTTTAATATAGTCAGTGACATCATCATTTATGTTTGTATAACATATGTTACCGGGAATATAACTGGATTTATCAGTGAAATATAACCGATTCTATCTATGAGTATTTGGTCAGTTACACGAACATGCATTAAAGTGAGGATATGAAATAACATCTCTAACAATGCTTTGACAATTAATTATATACAAACTTTTTTTCAAAAAATCTGGTGCTCTACCTGCCTTTTAATATTTACCATGAAAATTCATGTGTGAATTTTTATTAATCTGGTTTCAAATGACATCACTCTCTACTTGTTTTATTTTTTTCAGCTGACTATCAAAATGTTTGCCAAAATAGAAGGGTGCTGTTAATGAAGATTCTGACAGCTGTATCATAACATAATTTTCCATCTGTAGTTGCTGATTAGACAAGATTATCTTTCCTTATTCTTTGGTTTTAGATACGGGGGTGGGGGAGAGAGAGAGAGAAAGAGAGAGATAGAGAAACATCCATTTGTTCTCCCACTTACTTCTGCATTCATTGGTTGTTTCTTGCATGTGCCCTGACCATAACCTTGAGGTGTTGGGACAGCGCTCTAACTGCCTGGAACACCTGGCCAGGGCTTGATTTTCGACAATTTTTGCAGGTTTTTTCTCTTAGTCTAACACATTAACTACTGATTGGCATCATCATATGCCAGGCATAAGTGAATTAATATCAGACCAAGACAAACACATAGAAACGAGTCATAAGAAAACACATTTTTACTTATTTGCTAAATAAAGCTTTCCAAATGGTAAAATATTTGATTGAAATTATTCCAGCAAAACCTACTTTTCACTCGCAGTATTCAAAATTTACGGGGTCAACAGGAGTCTATGCCTACTAAGCACAGAGTTTGGGAAGATTATAATTATTTAAAATAAATAACCTACATTACTTTTTTCTGATTTCCCAGGTAATTAAAATAAACTCAAGAGTAGTGCTAATGTATTAAAACAGAGTTCACTTTCCATAGGTCTAAGAAAACTGTCATCAGTTAAGTCGGCATCTCAGCCATCACCTTTAAAATGTAGCCAAAGGCAGCCCTGGCTGGTGTAGCTCAGTGGATTGAGAGCACAGGCCTGCGAACCAGAGGATCACAGTTGGATTCCCAGTCAGGGCACATGCCTGGGTTGCAGGCCAGTTCCCAGCAGGGGACCCACAAGAGGCAACCACACATTGATATTTCTCTCCCTCTCTCCTTCCCTTCCCCTCTAAAGATAAATAAAAAACAAATAAATATGCGAAGAAATTTCAAATAATTTAAAAAATAGTAGCAAAAGACAACCGGTGGCACCAGGGAAGGTTCTGTCCTTCATCAACAATTGGTATAAAGGGTAACAGGCCTTCTAATTATTAAGCAAAATATGAAGGGAGAGCAATACAAAGGTAGTGTGGCAAAGTCTCATGATCGAGTTTCTAGTCTTTTGTCTTTCTTTTATAAGAAAAAAAGGCAGAGAACTTCTCTTAGAAATTACACATGGGATAATACCCCTATCTGGGGCAATAATCCAGCATACAATTGAAATTTAAAAAGACAAGACTAAATTCATTCATATAACATTGAGTCACGGCAAATATAAAATACTGACGTAGGCAAAGCTGCTTTACATGTGAAAGTTTCACTTTTTCAAAAAAAAAATGAGGGCAGTTCATTAGCATTCTACCTGGCTGGTTTCAGTGTTCTTCATTAGCTAACTTTCAATTGTTCACGTCAGGCCTGTCTTTCTGCAAAAGGTCTCTGTCAGCTGAGGAAACCACTTAAAATAATCAGTATTCTGTTGTGGTTAGAACGAAGTCTGTAAAACAGAGTTATAACTAGAGACACATTAGCATGACCGGAACTCCTCAAAGACCAGGGTACCAGGTATCCTCTGTGCTCTATACATTCTGTCATTCAAACAACATTTCACGTTAAATATTGTCACACATTACAAAATACTCTTACCCATAAATGGCTACATTTTTTTGGTCCCTCCACATTTTTTCAAAAGTGCTGTAAAGTTCTCTCTCTTAATCTCTTCCTCACTCTCCCTCATTCTCTCTTAACTTCATAATCCTTTAAAGAAAGTTACCTGTAATTATATTTCAAGGACAAGTGTACCCATTTACTTTACCCAGGGAAGAAAAATAATTTCATTGAGTGCCGATTAGGATGAGACGCTACATTATCTTAACCTTGTCTACAAACTGCTCTTCTTATTGCAAATTTCAGACCATGGATGCAATGGATCTTCATTGGGTTAGTAAGTAAAACATTCGTGATTTTGGCTTTGTCTGTTTTATGATGTAATGTTATGGCAACTAGTCTATAATGTATTGTCTTCCTTTCTGTTATCTGATGATTTAGCATAGACAGTACACACAAAGGGAAGGTGTGGCCTTCAACTTTGTTCTCCTTGTTGCATTCTATGCTGTTATGGCCATGCATCTACAATTAAATGCATCTTAAAGTGAAACCTAGTTTTTCGATATAATCTGTTACTATTCTTGTGCTACTCATTTCAGTAATTCTTTTTTTATTATATTTTGCATTTCATATTGTATCACATTTTATCTGGATAAGAAAACTTAACATCAGACCTACAGTGCCTGTCCGATGTGGCTTACCAACTGGTCTCCTCCCTTTTCCCTCACACAACATAAAACCAACAATTAATTCTTTTCTATTTTGTCTCCTCGCTTACCACCCACTAATCACCAAATTCTCTCACCTGGCTATCACAGTCATTTCCTGGTTGGGGTCTCTATTAACTTTCTTTATTGCCCACCAATGTGTTTTTATCGTAACTGGTAATGTCCTGCTACTCCCCTGCTTAAAAACCCCACAATGCCATTCGCTTGCTCCCAGAATACAGTTGAACGTGATCTGTGTTCTGGGAGACCTCAAATCTACCTACCCTTGGGTCTTATTATGAGACTCTGGCTTTCTCTTAGTCCCTAAAATTGACAAACCTCCTGCTCAGCACTTTCATAGATTCTGTTTCTTCTTCTTCAACTATTCATTTAAAAAAATGTCTTTGCCTGGCAAACTATTTTCATTGTTATTCACTACATCTTGGTAATTTTCCTTGTTACACTCTAATGAGCCATTCCTTCTGCCCCAAAATACATATTTATTGCATCTTGCAATTTTGGCTTATATAACAATTATTGTTAAAAGGTAGTTTGTAATTATTTGTTTAATGTTTGCTTGTCTTGAAAGATTACAAAGCTCCATGAAAAAAGAAATGGACTTTGTGTAGTTCACTGCTGAAATCCGAGCCTCACTTCAATGATTTTTACTGATTTACTTTTAATAAATAAAGGCATCTGTAATTAGATTGGGGCTTACAGATTTAATAATCAAGTATATGTTAAAAATTACTCTCAGCAATTCATATATATATATAAAAGATTTTAGTGTCAGGTAAGAGACTGCATATAATATATATTTTGTGACAAAGTTATTGTCTTGAAACACCAGCTTTAGGGATAGTTGTTCAAAACATTGATTTCAGCTATTCATTGAAACTTTTACTATGTTTACAAATTGGCTGTTTCAATATGCTCATATAAAGCAACATTAACATTGAGCAATTTTTATTTTTTAAAACTAAGCTTAAATTGAATTCTATTCGACAGAATTTGAATTTTTTTCCTGTGGGCAACAGGGAATCTTCTTCACTAACATTTTTGTCATTTGTTTTATTCTTTTTAAATAACCAATTAAAAAAAGGAAAAGAAAACTTGAGGGAGGAAGACATTTGCAAAACTCCAGTGAAAAAAATCAAGTCATTCTAAAATGCTAGTGTGTAGTATTTCTATGATTTTATTACTTATAATAAAAAAATCTGGAATGTGCCCAGTGGGTAAGAGGTTTAGCAACGGGAAATACACTAGGAGAAAAAAATACTCAAAGAAGTTATATTTAAACGGATTTTCTCCAGCATGGCATGAGTTCTTCTTCAATAAAATAAACTTTCTTAAATTTTAGATTATAATATGTTGGCTATATCTTTACAGTTTGTTGGCCTTTACAGTTTCATATTACTAAAATCATTTTATCTATTTATTAACCTTATTTCTTAACTGTGATGGTATTAATGTAGGGTACCACTTATAAAAAATCAGAACATTTCCATTATATGAAAAGAAAAAGTATTTTTTATTTTCTAATAATATATTTACTCCAACATCTTAGAGAGACATGCTAAAGTATAAAATAAATTCTTACACATCAAAATGTAAATAAAACATGTGTCAAAAATAGCAACAGTCACTTCGCAACTTAGTCTACGGGCAATGAGATGAAAAATACACACATAACACATACACACATGAAAATAAGTTTGATATTTTGTACATTGTGGAATAATAGATAATGAATATGATAACATAGAAAAGAGTTTTGTTGATGCAAACTCTAAGATTGAAAAAGCAACCATACTTTGCTGAAAAGAGCGGTGTTCCCTGAAGAAATGGCTGGGATTTAGTCTCTAATTTAAGATAGGATGTTGAAAAACTGAACTCTTTCGTAATTTGCAATTTACTGAAAAAAAAAAGATTTTAAGGAATAAAGTGTTCCTTTCCTGGTGCTTAGCCTACCAGGGGGAAAAACTCATTGTGGGGTACTGTTTGTTGTAAAAAACACAGAGTTTAAGTCTTCTGGTTAGAAACAGTATATGTTCAGAAATTTTGAGTTAGCTTTTTATGAACATTTTTGTTTTAAAAAGTTAAGGAGGGTCTGATACAAATACCCATGGAAATTATAAATGATATAGACTAAATGGGTCCTTTATTGTTTAACTAGTTATCTGCAAATGTTTTTCTAATTATCTAAATAATTTTCCACTTTCATAAAATTCACCATATTCTTATCTCTGTATTAATGCAATGTATTCTTTAATCATGTAACTATACTAATATTACTTATAATTTTAGAATTGTAGAGTTTATAAAGTGTTTTACTTTTATGTTTATATTGTTTTGTCTATTTTTTAGAAAGTACTTTAGTAAGATGTATTCTTCAGGCTATCTCTTTTATTAACATTTAATCATAAAGATATTAAAACATTTTAAGCACATACATAAAATATTGCTTAAACCTGTGTTAACACTGAAAAAGCAAAATTAAATACATTTAGGCAATGAAAATTCTTACAAATACATCTATTTGTAAATACTAATGACTATAATTAACAATATTAACATTTCCTGCAATCTGATGAAACTATTTTACATATTATATATTAACTTATATTTTTTAGAGATCTTTTTCATATCAGTACCTAAAAAGAAATCACAAGAGAAGCTGTTGAAAGTATTTAGACATGGGTATTAGTACCAAAGGTTTTTAAACAGTATCAGAAGTTGGCACAAAGGACCCTTTCATGCACTGAAATATTACATCCCTTGAGCAAATGCAAAGTTATTTCAACATCTCTCAAGGCTGATTTCTTAACAGGCTCATTCCCTCCAAATCCTTGGCAGGACTAGGGAGTTTGTGGTTCCATTAAACCTTGGGTTATAGCACCTGGGTTTCACCAGGGTTGACTTCGGATTTCCTTCGAGGAAAAAACAGCAGGCACCAGCAGTTTTAAAGACGAGATAAACCCCCAACATTCTGATCCCTTTGTATTACCTTCAAAACTGCCAAAGCAAATCCATTTTAGAACTGTTTGTTAAACTGGTAGAGACCATCTACGCCTACTTTGTTTCATAGGATCTGACAAATTTTTGAAATTAACTTATTTTCTCAATGTCTTGTCAGTGATATCTATGAAGTAAGATATACCCTAAAACTCTGGCACACCTTTATCTATATACCATGGAATAAAAACATATAAGCATATTGAAGTACTTCAGTAAATTCAAATTTTTCCAGTAAGATTATTTTTTGATCTTTGCTTTCCTTATCATATTTTACTTCACTTTAGTTCACTCATACTCATTATGTCTGCTACATTTTAGACTAACATATCAACATAGGATAGATGTTTCCAAATAAAAAAAAGATGTCATAAAGAAAAGTCTAGATAGTCTACATACACATATGGAAAAAAATTAATTATTCCAGTCTGTCTTAAAAATTAGGAGTGTGTGGGTATACTATGTTGCTTAAGAAAGAAACAAAGTTTGGTTTACATTTCACAACTTTTAAAATGTTTTCATAATATGCTCCATAAATAACATAATTAAATAGCTAAAACACACAATCTGTTGCAAAAAGAAAAAATAGCACTTTACTAAGTAAAAGTAAAGTTTGAATCTCAATGGGATATATTTTGGTACAATTCAATGAACAATTTAAAGAGAATAAAGGGATTAAAATAGCAAATATTTTACATGAAACAACAGTTTTCCTTTAAAATCTCTACCTGGCATGATAACAGCTGTTAAAAGTCTTTTGTTCATTTAATACCTTTTCCAACAACTAATTACAGAGCCCTTCTTATGTCCCAGTTAATGTTCTGGGTCTGGGAAAGAAGCAGTGACTGATAGAATCTTCTCACGTTCTGGAGCCTACGTTCTAGTGGGTTCAGTTCTGTCTGCGACTCCTTAACGCATTTGCTCTCTCCAGGCATGTAAAAGGAAGTATGTGTCATTTTCAGGTACTGATGTTGTCTTGATGCCAGATGAAGCAAATGCTACCATGGACTTGTTCTCTCATATTCTCTATGATACTTTGCTTCATACGTACCTACACATTCCAATTTTCATACTAGAAACATCCTCTCAGCCACCGAGTGGAGTAGCAGTTTTCATCATGATAGTATCAGAGCATTATCTGACATGTTGAGGTTGCCTGGCCCAGAGTCTCCCAGTTGCAGGATTCACCTTTACAATTCTTTTTTTCTGAAGATGGGCACTACCATACCCTTTGGCTGTCACTACAGTGCCTGGCTGATCTTATTGCTCCAGCCAATGCCTCTATTCTATAGTTTATTCTCAACACAAAAGCCAGAGATCCTTAAAAATGTAAATCAGAACCTGCCACTTTCAAGCTCGATCTTCTGCAAAGACACCCCATTTCCTTCAGACTTGAACGGGGCTACACCCTCTTACTTTATCTCGATTTCCTCTACCACTCTCCTTCTCTCCCCACACTCCTGCCAGGCTGACCTCCTTGCTGTTTTTTGAATGCCAGGCATACTGTCTCCTTAGTGTTTTCACTCAATCCGTACCCACTGCTTGGAATGTTTTCTCCAGATACAAATGGCAGAGTGCTTCCTTCCAAGTTTGGTGAAACTCTGTTACTATGTACCACTGAGTTGTTTCCAGCTCCTGGCGACCCTACAAACGAATGAGTGATGGCCACAATGTCCTGCCCTCCACTGCTCTGTCAGCTCCTGCAGACTCATGGCTCTGGCTTCTTGTATGGAATCAATCCGTCTCATATTTTTTTCCCTTTTGCCTTCCCCGCCCCCAGCATTATTGTCTTTTCCAAAGAACCTGTCTTCTCATGACATGCCCCAAGTAAGACAGCTCCTGTTTTTCATTCGTGCCTCCGGGAATGTTTCAGGATTACTTTGCTCTGGAACCCGTTTGTTGTTTGTCTTTTTGGAGATCGGGGTACCACAGAACTGTCATCCAACACCATATTTCAAATGACTCAAGTGAAACCCTGTCGACACAAGCAACATCCACATCTGTAGAGAATTTTTGTAATTTTATTTGAGCCACGCTAATGACATATGCTGGGAAACAAGATCTCAAATGCTCTAGAGAATAGCAGTTTTGCATATCCTTTTATACATTTGAAATTAAAGAGTAGACACAAGGAAGATTATAGAAAGGTGGGGAAAAAAGACAGGCAGGATTGGATTACCAGGTGGTTGTGACTATGTGCTGTCTTGCCTGCTTTAGAAAGAGGGATCTGAGAGGGGTGTGTTATTGAAGGTTGGTATCCTAGATGCACAGGGACAAAGCACAGGGCTTGCTTACGTCATGTGCCTGAGGCATGACTACCAACAATGGCCCAGTAACCTGCCCAGTTAGGGATTTATGACCAGATCACCCTGTGAGGTTACTTTCCATAGAACCCCCCGTATTCATCCACACCCTCTACCTTCTGAAAAACTTCCACTGGCTGTCTCCCTGTAATGCCCCCATCGCTTGGGGATTTTTTTTTTAAATTAAATTTGTTGGGGTGACAGTGTTTGATAAGATCATATAGGTTTCAAGTGTACCTTCCTGTGATACATCATCTATGTATCACACTGTGTGCCCACCACCCACAGTCTCATCTTCTTCTACCACATATATTTGATCCCCTCCCCCTTCCCTGTCGTCGTACAGATGTCTGTGTCTATGATTTTTTTGTTTGTTTTGTTAGCAAATGAGTTCCTGCTGTCTACTGCCACCCTCTAGGCAAAATTCCAGAGGCAAAGGTTTGGTGATAAAGGAAAAGAGTCTTTATTAAAAGGTACACAATTTGGGGATAATAGATTTCTACAGGCATTAGGCATTTAACCCTATCGATTAAGGCTAAAATGCTCAACTCTTTAGTTACAGAAGAATTAACCCTGCCTTCTTCTTCCCAGCCTTCCCACTCGTAGGCTACACCTGGAGTTTCTTCTCCCATCCAAAATCCATCCAAAATACTGTCCTTTGAGAAGCGCAGGCAGCTGCAGCACAATCATCCTGGCATCCTCCAGGGCAAAAAGCAGGAGAGCCAGTCTCTGCGCTGCTTTTATTGTAAATCCCCTGGCCCTTGATTCCTGTGCTCCGGAGGCCTTCAGCTTCTCAGTCAGTCCCCTCCCACACTGCCAACCACTGCCTGGGGGCAAACTCCGCCTACAGTCCTTCCATTCCCTCCCCAGTGATCTCATCAGATCTCTCTGAATCCTGTTCATCTGTTACTTTCAGGTTAAATCCCACATATGAGTGACATCATATGCTTCTCAACTTTTTCTGTCTGACTTATTTCACTTAGCATGATATTCTCAAGGTCTGTTCGTGCTGCTGCAAATGGCAATATTTCTTTTCTCTTCTGCCTGAGTAGTGTTCATTGGAGCCACACATCACAACTTCTGTCTCCAGCTCCTGTGGCCAAATTCTTCTTACCTGTCTCTGAATTTTCCTTTTACCACAGAAGGTTTGAAAATAGTTTACTTGTGTGCTGTGTTTGCTGTTTATCCTCTGTTCACAAGAACATGAACTGGGCCAGGTCTACTTTACTAATTGACATGTTTATTTACTTATTTACTGACAGATTTGATTTCATAAGTGTGCAGTAAATCTTTGTTCAATAAATGAAAGTTATACTTTCAGACTTTGTTTTCTATATTGTTAAGTATATTTAATTAGCCTTTGGAGACTCCTATTCTTCAAGTGTCAATGCCTCTGTTAATCTACCTAGAGTTTTCTTTAGGTGCTTTGTTATGTGACCTCTGATTTATTGCTATTTGCTCCTTTGTTTGTGCAGTGTTTCAAAGTCATAATATATGATTTAGTCATGTTAATTTTCATTTTAATATGTGATTAGTTAAAACTAGATAAAATACAAGATATTTAATTAAAGTAATGCCTAGAAAAGCATATTAATGGCCTAAAACTATACTTTTTTACTAAGAACAAACTGGATGGAATTGATTATTTTGTACTTTAGAAAATTAAGCTTATTTTAAAGAATATAAAGTAAACACACTTTTAAAGTTACCCCTATCTGCAGTGCCATTTTAAAAGAATATATTAGAGGTTTTCAAGTTCATCATTTAGATTTTCAGATCAAAATACTTTCCAGCTCAAATTTATTAAAAACATAGCATTTTAGATAAGGAGACAAAATAGAAATATGTAGATAAATAGATGATGGGTAGGTAGCTAGGTAAATAGATAGATGATAGATGAATACATAGATGTGCATAGAATGAGTATACTAAAATATCATGCCTCTATAATCTTCAGTAACTTTTCTGATATACCTCATCAAAAATGTACAATCTACTTCAGTCTAACTTGACCTTACTGTGCATCTTTCAAATCAATCATGGGCACAACCTTGGTATAATCAATCCAATAATTATCTCAGTCATGCTTTAATCTTATTGACTTTAAATGAATCACATTAATCTTGTTTCTGCAGAATTTAATCTGTTAATCCCATCTAGTCTAGTTTTCATCAAAGTCAAGAGAATACAGTAGCTGTGCCCAAATCCCTCAGGACATTCCTAATTGTCCTCAGTTAAGAACCAATCTTGTGAAGGAGCTGCTTACCAGGAGGGAGATCTAGAATATTAGTGTAGTTTATCTCTTCCTTGACACCCTTTCACTTTCCCTTCCCACGCCTCCAAGTAAATTCTATCTTAATCTTTAGCTTTGCTACAGTATTGCTTTCTAAAAATATATTTGTATATATATATATTTTTTAACATACATGTCTTTATAAAGGCTTTTTAAAAATTATGAAAATATATCTATTTCTAGATTTTTATTCAACATTATATTGCTAATATTCATCTACATCTTGCTTGTAATTATAGTTCATTTAAAATAATATTCTATTATATGACTACCATAGTTTATATCCATGCTCCATTGTAGAGAAATATTGGCATTTGCATGACATTGGAATTGGCATTAGGTTCTAGTATTATGAACAGTGCTGACATAAACTTTCTCAAACTTATCTCTCCTGGTGAACATGTCCAAGAATTTCTTTAATGTATAAGAGTAATATGAGTCATATGGAATAGGAATGATAAATTTAGATAGTACTGCCAAATGTTTGATCAAGTTTTTATGAAGATAAATTACCAATGGTTATAAAGCATGAACAAATCATTAATAGAAAATGCCCTGGAAGAAAGGAGAGTTTCAGAACAGTGCCCAGGTAGGAAGGGAAAGTGTAGTGAGTCTGTTTCACTCAAAGACATCCCGTCACTGTCTAACTAGTGAAGTTTATTTATTATATTTTATTTTTTATCATTGTTCAATGACAGTTGTCCCCATTTTCCCACCATTAGTCTCCCCTGTACTACTCCCCACCACCTCCCCCATTCAATACCCACCACCGATTTCCTTGTCCCTGGGTCCTTTATACATGTTCCTTGATGACCCTCCTCCTTCTTTTCCATGTTATCCCCTTCCCTCCTCCCCTCTGATGACTGTCATTTTGTTCTTTATTTCAATGTCTCTGGTTCTATTTTCCTTGCTTGTTTGTTTTATTGATTAGGTTCCACTTATAGGTGAGGTCATATGGTATCTGTCTTTTACGGCCTGGCTGATATCACTTAGCATAATGCTCTTCAGGTCCATCCATGCTGTTCCGAGGGTAGGAGCTCCTCCTCTCTGCTGCATCGTTGTTTATATTTTTCTTTGTCTTTCCAAGTGCTGAAAACTAAATCTTTCCCCACTACCCCACCGTTGTGACAGAGATCAAGAAAAATGCTATTAACCTTATACATTAAAATAGATATGTATACATGTGTGTATATATATGTGTAGGCATATAAACTTTAATGAATTAACCCACAATGGACAATAGCAATCTCATTCTTGTAAAATAAATAGTCTAAATTATGGTTTAAAAATAATGTAAACCTTGAAGTTGTCATTTTTACTCTTCAAAAACCAAAGTAATAAAATAATCATTAAAAGATATTGAAAAATTTTGATTCATTTTTTAGGAAAGTTTGAGTATTATAAAGTAATTTAAAATATAAATTTTAAAATAATTGATTATTATTGCTATTAACTAAAATACCATTTTAATTTGGAATAGAAATAATGACATTACTTGTCAAACAAAACTAGGCTATGCAATTGTGCTTTGTAGTCAAACAGATCAGTTACTTAATATATATATTTAAAGCATCACCTTCTGCTTCTACTATATGACTTTTTAATATATTTTTGAGGCTTTGATGTGTTATTATGAGGCTTAAATAAGGTAACATAGGCAAACATAGTTGATAGTGTACTATTTAAATAAATGATGAATAATCTGTAGCTCTTATAACATTTTATTAATAATAGTATAGCTATAACAAATGTTAATAAATCAATGACATTGCTTATTATTACAAAATATATAGAACATGCCTACTATATCATTTCTGTTGCTCAGG